>NC_070626.1:9306570-10668935 GCF_947347685.1 Pleuronectes platessa
ATAGGCAAGATTCCATAACCACCACAGTAGTCAGAGGGATAAGCCAGCACTGCTCTAATTAGTCCAACAGAGGAACTTTTAAAGGCTGCATCTAAGCCAGCAGATGAATAAATTTATATGAATGTACAATAGAGAAAACTGTAATAATATCATTGTGATCAGCCCTGAGCTGAAGCACTCTTCTATAGGAGCTCTACCATAAGTCTTTCTCTGATAAGACGATACCCTCTATTCAATTTGCTGATTAAAGTCATATCATGCGGCGCTCCTGACAGCCAAGCACCTGCGAAAAGATGAAAGTGTACAGACTAAGGAATCAGTTTTAAAAAAACAAACAGCTTTTGCTGCACACACCAAAGATAGATGCTACGCACATGCATCAAAATAAAAAAGATGGCATATCCATACTGAAAATGTTTTCATTTAAAAATGTAGCTCCTCTTTTCCCATGTGATGAAGCTCAGGCGCCTTGAATGATTTACTCTCTGCATAGTGCTGGATGCTCTCAGGCTTCCCGGAGAAGAAGAGGCTGCTCCATCACTGCCTCCATCACTCTAACAGCCCAGTGGAAGGCCAACGTCAACGCACAGGAGTCGTCATCCATATTGCAAGGTCTCAGTCCACAGAGAATATGGATGTATGTTTGCAATGTAAATCAGAAACACCACATATGTGATGGCATAGAGTGCCATCACATATGTTGTGAGATAATATATAATTTTATGGAGATTTAGATTACCTCTTTTTTTCTCAGTTTCATATTTGGGGATTTCCATAATTTAATGAATGCTAATTATATACGGTATACAGTATACGTAATGTATTCTGCTCCTTAATTTAGCACAGGGACTTTAATATGTGGTGTACTTTAGATGTATGTTATGTGAGTCTTATTTTTCATCAGGGATTTGGACAATAAATGCAGAGTTGCACAGACGAAACTGACAACGTTCTCTTGCTTCAGTCCTAGAGTACTTTATAGTCAATGCGTGGAAGAAAAACCCTGCCTTACATTAGTCTTAGCAACCACTCAAAGTGATTTTACACTACAGGTCACTTCCATTTACAGCACTTCTCTATCAAACATCATTCAGACCCTGGACTTTGAGAGCGTGATTGAATCCTAAATTGGCCTTTTGCCCAAGAACACTTGGAGACCAAGAGTGGCCAGATTCAGAATCACCATTATATTTTATTTTCATCATAAATTATTTCTCGGCTTGTTGTATAAGTTAATTATCTGCATGGATTTTTTGTTTGAAGCTAGGGTTTGTTATCCTGGAAAAAGCTAACTTCTAAATCCGGGCTATCATATCTGCTTCAGCTGTGTTGTGAGTGACAGGCACATTTTGTTATATCCTTTAGGAAGCTCTAGAGGCATCTGTTTAGGTTTTCTTCATTTTATATCAATGTATTTCTTTGAATAAACCATTAATTTAAACCCTGGAGTTGTAAGAAAACTAAACATTTGTTTTTCTGTTGCAGCAACAGGAGACAATCTGCTGCTATTCTAGCCACTAGATAAATAAATGACAACCTAAGGAGTGACCATGGCGTCTCTTTAGCAGTTTCTTCATAGCCTACCATTATCTTACAAAGTAGCCAGCCAGAAAGTATGCTGGCAGATCAAATCTAAAATATGATTGAAATTGTGATTTCTTAATGCATCACAATGCAAGATTTGCTCTTGACTTTACTCGGGCTTCACCTACAGGTGGGATGCAAATTTTCCTTCAAGAATACAAGTTTGGGTCTGACTAGCCTAATCCTTATGTGTACATCAAAATATTTCGTTCACTTGCCTTCTAAAGCTCACATAGGTTTACCCTGCGTGTTGATGATACACTAATGGTAAAGGAGCATGAGGAACAGCAAAACGAAGGAGAAAACATAACAGCTTCCCCAACTTCTGTAGTTTGAGTTTAAGTTGAGTCAGCAACGTTTTGTAATGTCTTAAAAACGTGTCCTCACCCCAATTATGCTTACAGAGCTTCAGGGATCTGGCAGTAAATGCTAGCAAATTTCCTGTACTAAACACAGAGTGGGACAGTAGCATACAAGCTAAACCAGCAAGCAAGTAGCCAACACTGTTATCAATGTCCAAGCATGATCAGCACAAGACGTAGCACACAAGCTTGTAGCAAAAACGTTAGCTTTTGAAATACGCTCCATTTCTCACTCAGTCACTTTCCTTTCCCTTTCATTATTTCCTCTGACTACGTCCTTTTTGGTTTATTTGTGGTTCTGCATGCAATGATGTCCACACTGAAAATGGTAAGCTAGTTTTCTCTTATAACTAGCTGCTAGCTCCAGCTCTGGCTCTTGCTCCGGTTGTTGTACTGCAAAATGGATTGTGCAGTTCAAGGTATCCAGGGATGCTGTGGCAATGGAATGTGCCCTTCTCCCTATTTTTTTTTTTATATTATGAAGCTTATTTTAAGTTGTAAAACGACCTAGTGTTGCTCTCAGAACATACAGCTTGGAGCCTCTAAAAATTGCAGGCATTTCATCTGCACAATGACGTTAACCAAGCTACCACGAAGTGACAATGATGCAGGGCAACAACATCATGACGCGGCCTCATCCAGTGAACATCAGGGTCATGCATCTGTGAAAACATGTAACGCAGATTTCTCTCTGTTTGAATAAAATCAGGTTACGGTAAAAAGACAACACGAATACTCCAAAGGGAGCCGTTCATATTTCCGGGAGTTTGGCATATATGATCTATGGTTGAATTATAACAGACTGAAAACAGCAGTGACAGCAACAGCAGTGCGACGACAATGCTGCTATCCATAAACGTAATGATAACTCCACAGCACTAGGATTGCAAATTAGTCCACATAAATAAAAGATTGAAAAACTGTGCAGAGCATTTTAAGAAGTGATGAATGAAAACAGAGTCAAAAATACATTAAAATTTAAAGCAGAGCCATTATAAGTGAGTTTTAGTGAAACCTGTTGTTCATGGACTAAATTCATTACCGACTTTAACTCTGCCTCACCGCTTCTGGAGGCTGATAGATAGGATTGTTGCTCACTGCTCTTTTCTCCTGCCCACACCCAGCGGACAGGGTGATGGATGATTGGCTGAGGACAGCTGCTGCTCTGTTTCTCAGGGCAAGTGGGCCGTAGCAGTGAGTACAAAACTGAACAGAATGCCCCCCAGAAAAAAGAAACATTTCTTTCTCCTACCATTGCATAAAACAAACCCACAGATCTGTGAGTTTCATAAAGCTTCCTCTTCATGTGCTTATATTTCAGACACATTAGGTGGTGAGTGAGATGAGGCTGCTACCTCAGAGGGCATGCTTCATAAAGACTCCCATTCAGACATTTTCCCAGGTTGTGTCATGGATTTTTCCAAAAAGCATTGATTTTAAAAAATTTTGGGAGTTGGCAAAATACTGCTCATGTTATAAATTCACTGGACCCAATGAAAAATATGGTCATTCGTGATCACACTAGCCTATAGGTTTTCCTTCACGATAAAATAAACTACCAAACATACATTGATGTAAGATGAATTTTGATACTATTTGCGTTGGTCAGGTGTTGTTCCAATATTGTAATAGGTGGAGTTCAATGTATAGTGCAGAGTATTCACAACTCTGGGCTTAAATGGACGACTCAAAGGCTTGACTTGAGTATAGAGCTCTTCACGGGTCCAAATATTTTAATATAAAACAGGGAAAAGGTACAAAAAACAAGTTAAAAAACAAAGTAAAAAATGTAGTACCACTGAGAAGCACTCACAACACAAAGGAATGAGATAAATTGGGGCTAAGGTGAAACCGACTAAACACACCAATGGGAAGAAGATTGGATACGGATGAATAACGTCAGGGCGAATCCAGACAATCAGGTCGGCATGAAACGCATGCCTGCATGAAGTGAAGAATACAGATTTACTATCACATAAAACAGGAAGTGAAAACATGAAACAACAACTTGAGCTTGGGGAATGAGACTTGACAGAATGTGTTTACCATAACAGAACACTGAGGAATTGCTGGAACTGCACAGAACTACAAAAATGCGTTGGCACGGAAATAAAAATATTATGTATGCATGTATGTTCAGCTAGCATTAATAAGCAGCTTGCAGGACTCATAGTTCAGAGGACTACAGTGACAGTGCATTACTGTCCAGACAAGCAATTACAGTCACAGCGACAGTGAAATGTCTTGCTGTGTTATTATGCAGTGACGTCAAGTCCTCGTCACAAATGGACAGGGAGCAGATCAACAGCAGATGTCCATACGTGAGGTCAGTGAAGGCTGCATCTGGAGACACACGGTCACAACCAGAAGGATCTAGATGACTTGCTGGCCTGAGAGAAGTTATGTGCGTGTGGATGATCCGTTGCACGATATTCCACCAGGACTGTGCCAAGTAAATCCTACATGTATCCCAAAGCAAGGGCCACTCTACCTTTCTAAAGCACACGCGCGCAAAGTAGGAAAAACAATTGCAAAATGCAGCCTCCCAGCTGTCTCCATACACTTAGTTCTCATTAACATCGAATCCCTTTACTGCACAGGTGACAGTTCATTTGTAAATCTCATGCATACTGCAGTGTGCACTTGGTTTAATCTACCTTGTATTCACACTCCCCTGAGGTTTCACAGTTAAGATTATAACAGCACGCTCTTTGCTGGGTGTGGCTGGCTGCATCCTGCACACAATGGGAACAACACGGCCTCATAACCACATGCAGGAGCAATCCCCTAACCTCAGAGCACACAACTGCATCATCAGCTGTTTCACCTATAATCAAAACAATGGACCATATACCAGTGGCAAAGAAACAAAGGTAATATTGCAGGAGAGAGCATAAATACTTGCACTGCTTGCAGTGTCAGTGATCCCAAAAGGCTCTGAAGACTCGGAGCCATGACTTTAAAGGCTAGATTCGTTGTTGAGCTGCTATGGGCCGAGCTGAAAAGATAGAATGGTTTCATTTGGGTCAGGTCATTCGTGCAGTTTGAGCCCTAGAGTACCTTAGCGAGGGCTGAAATAACGCTCTTAGACAGGGCAAGGAGCTGAGTTGAGTGCCATTGTTGCCCTGCAGTACTTTTATCATGCCCTGTGGATCCTTTGGGTTCATTAAGCAGTTTTGGGTTTGTGTCAGCAGCCTCTCCACAACCTGCTATGACATGGGGAAAATGCCCTTGACTGGGAAAAAATAAGGCAAGCGCTACAGGTAATGCCAGTGGGGAAGCCTCAAAGGCACTTTCTCTAAAAGCCATTTCCAGAGTGAAAACGTAGCAATCTGAGGGTAGAGGATGAAGAGGGAAAGCAGAGCTCATTCACGGTATGTGACTTCCATGTCAAAATTATATACATATATATGGTATTTTATAATTGTAGCGATTAGTTAAACTTTTTGTAAAAATAAAGCTGAAATAATGTGAAATAGCTCAAGTAGCTGATACAACTTATATTTCTACTTCCAGTGATCTTACACACGTCTTTAATGGTGGATATTCTGCTTTGGAACAAATTCTTGATATTTTAAAATCCAAGACTGTTGCTTCTGAGGGCCTGTCTGTGCCAGTGATCAGAGAGAATGTGATTTAAGGTGATGATATGCAGAGGTGCCATCCTTGTCAGGCGATATGAAAGTGCTCCCTTCGGCAGGGAGAGTGCGTGCTAGCTGCCTCCAACTTAGAATTCACCAGAGATAGACAAGGTCCATTGGCACTTGCGCCAGAACCTCACAGCTTAAGGTATTTATATTTGCTCCATAGTTGGTTGATATACGGTAAGATCCAATGAAAGTTCGAAGGCCGAAACTGAATAGGATTTGCTAGTTTATTATTTTTGTTGCTGTATAAGAAAAGTTTTTGTTTTCACAGGAAAGGAGGATGGTAAATAGTAATAATATGCTCTTTCATTCTGTACATTCTCCATTTAAAGATACCAATCTGCTTGAAGTTTATTTAGGTCAGATACTGAATTCCTGTTTCTTTCCTGATGATGGCTGGTGGATCAATAAATACAAGGCTCTATTGTTCTTCCACTGACAACTGTCTGATATGTTGCCAGTATCAGAGCTTTGAATGTTATCGATGAACAATGCTAAAACCCTAAAAGTATTAAATGAAAACCACACTTGGAAAGGTTTATTTTTCTTTCGCTTTTAGGAGAGAATATACAAATAGCACTGCAGACTGCATGATTGCATGTTTGCATGTTTGCAAGCATTATCATTCATTTAGAGAGAAGCAGTGAAATGCACCAGCCCCTCAATTCAATGCAAGACTAACTCAATTCTCTTTTTTGGATTAGTCATTTAACTATAAAAGAGGATCTCACTAAATAACTAACTGCTCAGTTTAATGTCACACACCAGAAAGAACCAGGTTCTTAACCAAGGTGGCAGAAAAAAATGCCAAATTTGAATTTAGCACAAAGTCTAAAATGATTTAAGTAGCAAAGCTTTAGGACAAGTTACTGAACCTTCTTCAGAGGTTCTCATTGGCAACTCTCCTATCACATGAATATAAATGTAGATATACAGTTCATAGTCCTTATCTCATCCTGTTTTTACTTCCATAAAATGTGGGGTTTTGGACGCAGGTGGCCTGGACACTTTGGAGGGTTGTAAGGTCATAGATAAGTAGAGGAGTCCTAGTTCACTGTTTCTTATCTAACGGTGCCTCTGAGGATTTGTGGGAGAATATTACTGGTTGTGTTTTAAGCTGACGGGCTTTATGACAATCTCTGTGCATCTCTTTGCTTTCAATAATACTATAAAGTTTCACCTCTACTCTCTATCAGTTGGGATAAAATTGATCTTCGCTATGTTGCCGGGCTGTATCCACAGTTATTCAACACAAAATTCATGACAGCTAGCTGAGTCAAAGTTTAAGTAACACAATAATCGACTTGTGACTAATTAGTTTCTGGGGGCAACAGCCAGTATTTTGGGGCTACCAGTGTAGACAGTGGATACCCAGGCCAAGACTCTGTCTTCTTTTTGTTGTACATTGTTTACAGTCCGGCTGGAGTCTCTTATCAAACGAGTCGAAACGTTTCTCAACACCAATCCGAAACAGCAATGCTTATTGTGAGGGTTTGAGGCTAATCTCAATAAACAGCTGTCTGAATATGAATGCAGATAAATTAAACCGGAGATAACCGATGCATTTTAGTCAATGTGTTCTGTCTCCTCTGCTCTCCACACAGACTGTTTACCTGCCGGCAACCAAAGCCGGCTCAAACGTGATTGGTCAAACAAGAAGCAGTCTGAAAATCTTGTCCCTCGTGTACAGCTTCTGAAAAATCACATAGAGAATCTCATTATAGAGATTAGTAATACAGTAGCACGTGTCACTTTTCTGTGCAGAATTTGTTCCATATTTACATTTTTCTGGAGCATCAAAAAATAACAGATGTAGCCACCATCGAAAGCACCTGGCTGGATATAGGGATGTCCCAGTTAGATTTGTGAGACCACCTGAAATCAATATTTAATGTTCATTTTCACCCTGTCTCCTCCTAAACTATATAGCAAATTGGTTGCTGGGTGCCAGACACAACCCAGCAGATGCTGGAGTCAAATATATGACTGCCAGACAAGTAAAATCGCAACTCATCACTTTGCACTTCTCTGGAAGAGACAGGTCATCCTATGGTCCTGACACAAACATGAATCCTCCTAACCTAAATACAGCCATCCCAGAGCACATCACCTAGTCAGCAGGCAGGTGCTCTCCAACAGAAGCTCAGAGCCACTGAGGCCGTTTGTTTCCCTCCCCGACAAAAAGAGGTTACAGAAAATATCTGCAGCTAAAAGGAAACAGGGCTGTACAACAACAAAATAACACTTCACAGAAAAAACACTTTATTACACACAGTAAAGTCAGTTGTCTTTGCCTTTACACAGTCTTTATCTTTAAACATTACTTTGAACCATGTGATTAAACGAATGATAATACAAGGGCAGAGGATGTCAGTCCTTGTTAAAGCCCTATGAGACAAATTATGATTTTCGATTGATTGATAGTGATAGATATATACTGGTCAGGTCCGAACAGGATGAACACAACACACAGGAAGCTATTACATCAACACACCCACAAGCATTACTGAGACTTTACCATTGAGAAATATTTGACAGGGAATGTTCCACTTTCCAATAGAGGTGGTCAAATTATGATTTTTTTGTATGCCAGCTGAAATCTGATTGGCCTCTTAAATGCCCCTTTCAAAATATATGCAATGGTGTGTGGCTCGGCCCAAAGCTATAAACCAAACAGTGAAGACGGAATGGCTAAAATGTGTCCCTTACTGAATCAGGGATCTTCACAGATGTTCGACATATATTCGGCCTCTCTTTTTAAATTGTGGCCCCTTCATGGCCCCAGACCTAGAAAACCCGTAGATCCGCCCCTGCTCTCTGGTTCCCATGTGGGGCCTTTTGCCACTTAAACAGAGGCTGTGATAATTAGTCTCTGTGAGCCCTGCCTTTTGTAATCACATATATTTGCTCTGTGTGTACACATAGGAAACCTGAGGACTAATTAGAGTGCATTTATTGAGCAGATGTAGACGTCACTGTGCGGATGTCTGACAGAGACAATGTTGTGTAGGCAGGTTCAGCTAATAGCTGAAGAAGTTAAACCCTCCTGGATTGGTGTGTACGTTAACATGGGGCCAGGTGTACAAACATTCAAAAAGAGCGTTCATTACATGAGCAGTAAAACAAACAAACGCATTTGCAAGGCTGTTTATATTGAAACCAAGCGATGCACCTGATGACTTTCCTTGTGTATGTTCTGTTCGTCCTGAGCAGACACGCAAGTTGGCAGCTCAGTTGGAGACCACCTATCACTGTGCTCTTTGTCAAAGCACATGGACTACAGCTCCACTCAAGAAGGGCTGACCCAAATGTGGAAAACCAGAGATGAGTTGCATGGGTTACCATTACCATTTAGTAATAAAATGATTATCGATGCATCAAAGAATTTTATTTCTATACAGGATTTTTTGTAATCACTGTGTGACTACTAAAGCTGTTTGTCTTCACTAGCCTCCCGATTTGTTTAAAAAAAAATTCTGTTACAACATGTGTGCTGTAATTTACAAAAAAGGTTTGACATTCATTCATTTTAGACCTGTGTGCTGCATCTTTAGCCTTTTCTGTATCAGACCCCCCACACCCCCCACATCTTTTTTTCTAATCTCTCACACTAAGAACTGATCTTTATAAAAACCTGCTGAATTCATATTTATTTTCCTGGATAAACTGCGTTGTGTGATAATCAGCAGGAAGCACTTCTTTCCTGTCTGCGGCCTGTGTGTATGTGTGTGTCTGCCCGTCCCTGTTGCTCAAAAAAACGGATAACCACATGTATTTGGTTATTAATCGATGGTGTCTGAGCAGGTCTCGTGCTGTGCGTAGCAGATGAACTACAGTGCCTTGCATAAGTATTCACCCCCTTTGGACTTTTCTACACTTTGTCATGGTATAACCACAGATTAAAATTTATTTCATTGTGAGTTTATGTAATGGACCAACACAAAATAGTGCATCATTTGGAAGTGGGGGGAAATATTACATGGATTTCACAATTATTTACAAATAAAAATCTGAAAAGTGTTGAGTGCATATGTATTCACCCCCTTTACTGTGAAACCCCTAACAAAGATCTGGTGCGACCAATTGCATTCACAAGTCACATTTGCAAGTCACATAATTAGTAAATAGGGTCCACCTGTCTGCAATTTAATCTCAGTATAAATACACCTGTTCTGTGACGGACTCAGAGTTTGTTGGAGATCATTACTGAACAAACAGCATCATGAAGACCAAGGAGCTCACCAAACAGGTCAGGGATAAAGTTGTGGAGAAATATGAAGCAGGGTTAGGTTATAAAAAAATATCCAGAGCTTTGAACATCTCTCTGAGCACCATAAAATCCATCATAAGAAAATGGAAAGAATATGGCACAACCGCAAATCTACCAAGAGGAGGCCGTCCACCCAAACTGAAGAGTCGGACAAGGAGAAAATTAATCAGAGAAGCAACCAGGAGGCCCATGGTTACTCTGGAGGAGTTGCAGAGATCCACAGCTGAGGTGGGAGAATCTGTCCACAGGACAACTATTAGTCGTCTACTCCACAAATCTGGCCTTTATGGAAGAGTGGCAAGAAGAAAGCCATTGTTGAAAGGGATCCATAAAAAATCCCGTTTGGAGTTTGCCAGAAGCCATGTGGGAGACACAGCAAACATGTGGAAGAAGGTGCTCTGGTCAGATGAGACCAAAATTGAACTTTTTGGCCTCAATGCAAAACGCTATGTGTGGTGAAAACCCAACACTGCCCATCACCCTGAGCACACCATCCCAACAGTGAAACATGGTGGTGGTAGCATCATGCTGTGGGGATGCTTCTCTTCAGCAGGTACAGGGAAACTGGTCAGTATAGAGGGAAAGATGGATGGAGCCAAATACAGGGAAATCCTTGAAGAAAATCTGATGCAGTCTGCAAAAGACTTGAGACTGGGGCGGAGGTTTATCTTCCAGCAGGACAATGACCCTAAACATACAGCCAGAGCTACAAAGGAATGGTTTGGATTAAAGAATGTTAATGTCTTAAAATGGCCCAGTCAAAGCCCAGACCTCAATCCAATAGAGAATCTATGGCAAGACTTGAAGATTGCGGTTCACAGACGGTCTCCATCCAATCTGACTGAGCTTCATCTTTTTTGCCAAGAAGAATGGACAAACCTTTCCATCTCTAGATGTGCAAAGCTGGTAGAGACATACCCCAAAAGACTTGCAGCTGTAATTGCAGCGAAAGGGGGTTCTACCAAGTATTGACACAGGGGGGTGAATACTTATGCACCCAACAGATGTCAACTTTTTTGTTCTCATTATTGTTTGTGTCACAATAAAATTTATTTTGCACCTCCAAAGTACTATGCATGTTTTGTTGATCAAACGGGAAAAAGTTTATTTAAGTCTATTTGAATTCCAGTTAGTAACAGTACATAATGGGAAAAAGTCCAAGGGGGGTGAATACTTATGCAAGGCACTGTATGTGCGCACGGTGACCACATGTTTAGATATATGCATCATAAACTCCAAAGTGAATCAACAAACACAAAGTAAACATCATTACTTTTCAGGTTCTAATAACTTGTGATTAGGGCTGGTGTTTATTATTAAAGTGTAAATTGAGCGCAGTACAGAGGAGGATTGGAGGTAGGACACTCAAGCCCAATTCCTATTCTCCGTTGAAGCTCCAGTGTAGCCTACGCATGGCAGGTACCATACGCAGAGCTCTAAACCCTAGGTACTTACATTTCCCCAAAAATGTAACTAAACGGTGCATGGAGGCAACACAGACCTATGATTGGTCCGCTTGGCACCATCGCATCTCCAGCAGACTCACTGCCATTTTTGAATTGAGTTGAAGGAACGAACAATGAATGCTCTTCAATATCTATTAGCTCCAACTCCATCACAATCTGCTAGTAACACCCACCATTGTTCTAAAGTAAACAGAGACGCCAGAGAATTTGTAAATTTCACCAACATCGCATAAAAAATGTGCGTAGCAGGAAACATGATTGATTATGTTCTGTCTGCACATTATTGCAGAGTTGTTCACGTCTGAGTTGTGATGCATCGGGAAAAAAAGGTTAATTTGCATCATCTACATCCCTACCATGTGACCTCAGACGCCTCGACCAAGAGGAGAAGCTCCAGCCATCGCATTTTCAAAGTTAGTGTGATATATGTCTTTAATAATTCAGTATGGCCTTCAAAAGAATGATATGAAAATGTAAATGCTCCTCGATAACAAAAAGATTTCCCCCCACTCCTGGCCTATGCTTTACCCATACACGTCTACATGTCTGGACCTTATGCTTTCTCTCCACACCCTGATACTGGAGTGCTCAGCCGGGGGATGGGCTGCCCACACAGCGCCTTGCCTGTCAATAGATCAGGGCCTGACTCCAGCTTAGTGCACCCTCGCTGGAAACCTCAAATGAGGTGCAGCACAAATGCATTCATCTTCATCAGAAGAGCACGGGATAAAGTATCAGGGAGTTATTGTGCTGCAGAGATGGTTTCGGGAAAAGCACTGGAACCATGTTTTATTTTTGCCTCAATTTGCTGCCTCAAGTGTACCACCACTATCTCATCGTGCCTCTGCTGGGATATCTAATTATGTGGTGTCAGATCAGTCTTTGAGTTTACAATTGCATCTTTCATAGCTGTATGAAAAACTTCATGCTCAAAAAGGTTCAGGTCTGCTGTTTTGATGAATCACCGCTCTACCAGACACTCCAGTGACTGGGGTGAAAACACAGTGCGCCTTTGAAGCTCCGACTTGCGATGAAAAGGGAGACGGTTTGTATGCAGTGTTCCAGTCGATACCGGAGACCAAAACAACCCACTGAGATGGAGAATCCTGGATTTGTTCTGGCCAGAGTAATTCATTAAACTGTTGCTCATGCCCGTTTATCATAATCAATCAAAGGGCAGCTAGGCCGAAAGAGCAATTTAGAGCACTTCAGAGTTATGCAGTGGCTGAGTCTGTAATAAGTTTGAGGAAGATTATATAAGGCATTATTGGACCTAGGAGTACAGTTGGTGTCAGAATCTAATGAATCATTCATTAAGCTGCTTGATATCTCGCCTATAGGCTACAAATCCGTCCACAGGTTAACGCAGAGAACAGAGTAAAAAATTAAAGTGAATTAAATGTGAACATACAAATACTTTTAAAATAACAGAGATGGAGTGGACCAGGTGGTGAGAGCATATGGAGGTTTAAGGCAGATTTTTTTAGCAATGAAAACAAGGTTTTGTTTATTTTACATAGCACAGAACTTCTCTGTTGCAAGTTTTCGGTCCAGCTCAGACAAAACAGACGTACTTTTATCATGAAGGAAAACATATTCTGCAGACGCTATATAATTGGCAACTGCTTGCTCTGGGCAGACTTTGGAACCCAACAGTATTGATTGTGAGTAACACCAGATGCCAGGGTTGGATGAGCAATGAGCAGTGAGAGGGATAGAACTGATGAGTGTGCCACGAGGGGGTTGTTTGTCTTTTGGCCAGGGAAATGTGTCAAGACTCGCAACCTTCAAAATCCATCAGGATCCAGCTGTCAAACACACTACATGTTCATTAATGTGCACGAGGCATGTCCAGGAAAATCCCCCCGTATCCACTTTCAGAGTTTGCCTCTCGAGCAATGGCGTCAAAACCTAGAAATCAACATCTCATCGATCGATCACCTATAATAACTAATCACCTCCCACTAATTTCCTCCCATGTTGATAACAGGATGCAATGTATTTCTTTAATGAACAGCATTGAGATGATGCATTCTGTGAGAATACAGGAAGGATTTGTGAGATATTTGATCGAAAGCATTACTTTGTAAATGGTGCGGAATAAAGCAATATAGCCGACAGATTATTCACCGTAACTGATGCCAAATGAGCAGCTCTGATCATTCTCAGTGTTTTTCCCCTCACCAGGTTTGCTGATACCACACGCAGTGAATGAACGACCCACAGTCCCAGCAGACACACGTTGCAGCTGCTGTGCTGCTGCCTCTTAGATCTTCAGGACTTGGGCTATGTTTTGCCCCACTTACATGCAGCAGCTTTGTGAATTAACAAGGCTGCACAATAAAGCCTGCTTGTGCTGCAGTGGTTACCAAAGCCTTCCTGTGGGTCTGAATTAGTGTTCTTGGACTTGTACCCAGAGTCCCTGCAGCCAAAGGAAGCTGACAAGAGAAAAAGAGAGAAAAAAAGAAGAAGCTCTTTGCTGCCTAACACCAGCAGAGGGGGGTGTGCTCAAGTCAGGATGAGCCGGCTGAAGCATGCTATTGTTTCTGAGCGGCCACACCCTGAGAAAAAATTCACTGACAAAGCTGAGTTGTTATCTTGTATTTGTTTGACGATACAATGATCCAGCCTGGCACACTTCAAAGATCTGTTAATCAAAGCCCTCATTCAGGATTTAACATATACGACTTTAAAGAAGACATGTATCCTTCATGGGTGTATGGAACACAAAATAATACAATATAGTACATAAAAAGACGAAATACATCACCTAGGAGTAAAGGTTCATACAATTACAAAATACTGCATATTAACAGGAGCCATCACATAAATAAAATGGATAGATACATAGATCAAGATTAAATACTGTACTTCATTTTAAATATAATATAATAAACCAACGGCACTCAGATAGTGAAAAGATTTGACAGACTCCAATAGCTGATATTTATAACCAGTTAATAGAGTTGAGCACACCCAGCAGTTTGAGATGTGAGTTACTTACTCATCATTTCTGCCTTATACTTTTCAAAGTGTTCTGAAAATAGGTTTTTAATAGTTCTGGCTGTTACTCAGGAAACAAACCTGAAAAACAAACAGTAGATCCAAGATAATGTAGTCCCTCCTGTAGGGTGCTAATATTTAGAGCTTTTTGTTTTTTTAAATGGGGGGGGAAAAGGCAAAGAAAAAAAAACTGGTTAAAGAAAGCCTTTCTGTGGAGCTTTGTGAAATAGTCTGAGATGAATTATGCACATCCACTGGCTTTTGATATCCATCCCAGAGGGCTTTTTTTTCTCTTTTCATTAAAACTCTATTTTCTTCGACTATGCATCCTTTTTTAGAGAAAATGACAGGGGCAAAATCCTTTAATTCAAATCAGTGCAAGATTACATTTGTAGCTTAATGTGTGTGGTTTTTCTGCGGCCTATGGCTGGTCACTGGCTGAAGGCTGTAATGTTTTACATTAAAGCTTAATTTGATAAGGCCGTCCTGTTGTAGCAGCAGTTTCATGCTATCACAATGAAACAGAATGAGAGTACCTGAAATCAATGCAAGCACAATCGCACTGAAATCAGTTTTGCAGTGTGCATGTGTGGAGCAGTTGTCGGAGGAATCAAACGTGAAGCAGGTACGCTCTCAAATGTGGTCTGTAGCTCTGTCTGTCTGCCGCTGGAACAGAAGAAGTGGAAAGGCCGAACAAAATGCAATTTGACTTCAGGGACTGAACATGTTGTAAGCGGTATAACATTTTTTAGCTAGGTTTATATGTTTCCGATCATAAAACATTCACACGTTTGTGGACTTGGTGTTATTAAGCCCTTCATGACCAGAACTTCCAAACGAGCCAACTAAGCAGCTGCTTAGGGTTCCATTGCCACCACCCCCCCCCCCCCCCCCCCCCCCCAAAAAAAGCATGCACTGTTTGCTGATGTCTTTGCTGACAGTCTTGCATGATGAGCATGATGAGCGTGATGAGCAGGGGTCCTCGCATTTGTTTGATCCAAAACTGGCAACAGTGGCACACGGACTTGATGCAGGCTGTGAAAAAAACAAGAGAAAAGATCGTGTGTACCGCAGGAAGAACTTCTATAGAGACAAAATATTTGTTTTATATTAACAACAAAAAGTGGGAAAAAACTATATTGTTTTAAGAATGTAATGTGTGATTTAATCATAATAATTAATATAATCACTTGCACTAATAGGCGTAAAATTACCGTATATAAAATAAATGGTTCTATGAAAATATTTCAGTTTGTATCACAGCAAGGCAGGGCCCCCCAAATCTCATCATGCTGTAGGGCCAGCAGATGTACAGCCCTGCCCAACTCTAAACCTAACCTATCCCCCGTTAAGCACTTTGACCTTATTTGACTTTATGGTAAATTGCTGTATCCAGCAGTAGACTGGAAGTAGGGCTGATGAGGGCTTTGCAGAAACCCCTACTGGCGAGAAGTTGTAGCTACAACTTTAGAAAAATTTATAAAAATGCAATTGTCGTTCTTGCTTTTTTATACAAAATGTCATTTCATTTTAAAATCAGTGCATATGTGCAGCCTATCTGACCTTATGATGTAGAATAGATACTGACCGTCCACATCAGCTGCTGTGCTCTCTTCACATACAGCAGGTGTTCAGGTTTACAGTCTGTTGTAAAATCCTCTAAAACTAGAATAAATTGTTGTTGGCCATTTAAATGAAAACTGAAACAATGAATGTTGCCCTGAAGCACTGTGTTTAAAGCCCTGTCACTATATAGACTTTCTATCAGCACCCCCAACTCTAACTGACTTCCAGAATCTATATGTCCACAGACATCCCAACATGCACCGTGGCAAAGCTTTCTCAATCACAATTCATGTATCCAACAAAAACAATAAGTACTTTATAATTGATTGACTTCATTGGCTGGATATATGTCTGTGTGTCTCATGTGTGATGGAGGGGGGTGCCTGTAGTTTAAACTGTGCCGGATCAGACGCATATTGCAGAGCGCATCGAATAGTGATGCGCATCACAGGCCAAAAGAAACTACCCGGGTTGCGTGGAGGGAAAGACACGGAGCTCATCCATATTAGAAGAGTCTTTAATGAACTCCGACCGTCAGAGACACTCCTCCTCCTCCTCCTGCTCCGCGCCCGTAGCCAGTGGATGCGCGGGATGAGCTCCAGAGCTCCGTCCCTATCAGCAGCATCAGCAGCGGCAGCAGCAGAAGCGGCTCCGCCTTGGAGACAAAGGGAAGCGCCGCGAATCAAAGTGTGCGGGAGAAGCCAGTTTTTCCCCCAAGACAACCCCCCAGTGCAGCCGCGCTCGCCCGGAGGAGGCAGACAGACGCGCGCCCTGTCCCTGGAGACTCCTCTGGACTGCGCAAAGATGTGAGAGTAAAAGCGCGAGCGGCATCGTGATTGGCCACCCTCTCTCACTCTTTCTTCCTCCCTCTCTCTCTCTCTCTCTCTCTCTGAAAGCACCGGGCAACAGAGTCATGCTTCCTCCAGCCACAGCATCATCCTCTGCGAGGCGGCATCAAACTTGAAGGTGCTGCGTTCGCAGTGTGCACGGTGGAGGCGTTCACCGCGGCGACCGTAAACTTGCATCATTCATCCTCTCCTCCCTCCTCCTCTTCCTCAAAGAGGCGGCGGTACTGACACACAGGGACTTGGCTGATCAACTAGTGAAGAGGAGGAAGACGCTCTCACTTCTCACCCCTGCTCCTCAGCTCCATGGTATAGGAGAGCTCCACCTACAAGGTAAGTCCAGAACTGGATAGGCACACGCAAACTGCAGAGTAGCTGGTTTCCACTCAGGTCTGTGAGGTTTTGTTGGCTGTTACATCCTCAGAAGCTTCTAGCGTCTGTTGTGTTGCTGGTCTCAATGTTTCTCAGATGAGAGTGTAGCTGGATAACTCACATGTAGGAAAGTATTGACCCACAGATCGCCTGTTGATTCCACTGATCATGTTCACCATAAGGGTTCAATATTACAATGCATAGACACTTCAGGTGTTTTCTGCAAAGCGTGCTCACTGAAGAAGACATTTCTTGGACCAACTTAATAAAATACATTATTTATTATAAGTAAAGTTTTTTGTCATTAAAGTTAACAATTGTGCTACTATAACTTTTTTAACTTTAAGTTGATCAAACATTTGATTGGTAGTTAAAGTCATTTTTTTCAAGACGGTTCTTTTGTCAGTGCTTTGTTCCAAGGAAGTTTGACCCTTATCTGTTCAACTCTGCTCATAGGTGGTAGTACATGAATTAAGAGTTTATTTGATTGAAATCAAATATGCTGTTGAGTAATTGTTTTCTCTGTGCTCATATTTTCACACGTGTCAAGGTAGGACTTGTGTGTAACAGGTCTTCTTTTCATGTATTGTTGGAGCAACAGTGAGGAAGTGATTCATCCCAAAGTGCTCAATGAATTTTGTTATTTCTTCTCTCGGGTCAAACATGTGGCAGGAGCGGACTCAGAGTGTTGAGGAGATCAGGACAGAGGTTTGTGTGCGCTGTATGTTTTGGTGTCGCATTGGATTTCTGTGTTTACTAGACTATAAAAATAGCCACTGCACGCTAACTGGCCCGGGGCTTGTGTTTTTTTGGATTATGCCACTTTTGCAGCATAAATGATTTTGCTCCAGCATCGTGAACACAACCTTGAGCTTTGTGGTGACTGTAACACTGGAGATGCTCCGGGAGTTCAGTCCAAAGAAATCTGAATAAAAGCTGCCCGCGCCAAATCCAGACAAAGAAAAACACAAACAAGCAAAACAACAACAACAGAGGAAGCAACTAACACAACATTTCCCGCTTGATTTCCTTTGATTGCTTAAATTCATTATTCAGCGTCTGTGGTCAGTTAAGAAAGGCTAAAGTCTGAAAGATCTTAAACAGGCTTTGTAATTGAAAGTGCTGTGACTTGCTGGCTTTAATCAATTACTGAGAGGGAGCGTGGGAGTCATCAAAGCAGAACAAGCTCCTTTTGAGGTGTGAGACCTGTGGCTGGTTGACTTGAGTTGCATTTCATTTCAGTGCATGATAAGGCTTTATGCACATTCATATCAGTCTTTAGTATTGAGATACATTTGGTACTTCAATCATTCATTTAATTCACTTCGAACTGAGGTATGCACAATGATGGCTCCACACGTACAATTTTTTTATAGTTAGGTATAAAAACTTTGACCAGCAGAATACTAGAGTAAAAATGTGTCCTGGATGATCTAACATAATATTATACAGGTTCTGCCACTTTGGTTCTACTGCTGTTTGAGAGATGGTTTCCACTTAGGTGTAGATTCCCCACTTAAACCATGGACAGATGAGCATTTATGCTTAGAGTCCGTGCCTGATTTAATTTGTCCTGCATGTCTTCACTGGAGGAAATAGGATTTTACTCCCTAATCCAACCACATGTCGTAATTTAGGCTGTAGACAGGTGCTCTTTTTTTTTTTTTTACCAGAAAATCTTGTTATGGTACTTGACCCTAGTGTCAGCTTTTAGATTCCCTCCTCATGTAAAGACAAACCCTCTGCAGGATCATAAACAGAGCGGTAATTGCTAGTGAGGTTGCTCGGCGGCTTTAATCAATTACGGCGCCGTCCTCCATCCAGAGAGACGGGCGAGCGCAGGTGTCATCAAAGCAGAATGAGGCTCCTTTGAGGTGGGGAAATGTGAGCCTCAATGACTTCACTCAGCTGGGTCACTGGACACACAGCAGAGCTTTGACGCGTACAAATTGTGCTTGAAGATGCTGTGTGCATCCTGGGAGGCTCAGCGGCTGGCAGGGGACCAGCGGAGCGGGGACATTGCACTCCAGATGGCCCAGAGAGGCCAGAGGAAGAGAGCGGTCCAAGCCCAGCTGGGAGCGAGGGAAGCTGGACTGCCGGTGGTGTGTGTGTGTGTGTGTGTGCGTGTGTGTGTGCGTGTGTTAAGTGATTGTGGGAAGGAGACGGGATGAGAGAAACAGTAATAGAGGTACGTCCGAGGGTGTGTGTGAGTGTGTGTGCTGAAGGAGTGATTGGAAGAGAAAGGGAGGGTGAGAGAGAAAATGAGAGGGAATGAAACAAGCGCCTCAGTGTGTGTTCGTGTGTGCGTGCGTATGTGTGCATGGAGGTTGTGATAGGAAAAGTGTGGGAGGAAGACGAAATAAAAGAGAAGATGAAGGAGCTTGTATGTCTGTGCGGCTGTGTATTTGTATGGGTGTGTTTGTGTGTGTGTTTATTGAAGGAGTGACAGGGATGCAGAAAGGGTTGGAGATGCAGAAAATTAAAGAGAGAAAGAAACAGGCGCATGTGTGTGTCTGTGTGTGGGAGGAGAGAGAAAATGAAACCAGGAAAAAGCAGGCATGTGTGTCTGTGTGTGTTAGTGTGCGATTGGAGAGAAAGCGTACTGGGAGAGAGAAAAGCAGGAGGAACCGAAAACTAAAAAAGAGGAAGAAGAAAAGGAATGTGTGTCCCTGGGAAACAGAATGCATGAAAGAAAAATGAAAAATAAGAAACTGGTATGGAGGGATGCTTGTGTTTGTGTGTGTGCAGGGATGGGTGCATGTGTGGTCTTAATAATAATACTAGTGTTCTCTGATGATAGCTATTTACATTTACACATAGAAAACAAGTCCAAAGGCGTCTTAACTCACATATTTCATGTCAGCTCTGACCTCTGACTCTGCGAGCTCCTTTATTCACATGCTCCTACAGGAGCCATGTGACGCAGAGCGCTCGTCATGTATGTGCTTTATGGCACACGGCTGCAGGCGCACGACTTCCCGCTGTGAGCTCAGAATCTGATATCATCTCCTCGCTCTGATGAGAGGATTTGCTGCGTGTGGGAGGATATTTTCTCCTCTCTAATTTAGAATTACTATACATCTTCAAAGGTTGGCACCCCTTCGAACATTAAGTCACATGAGAACCTGGGCAGTTGCACACGGCAACAAAAGCACGCGGCGGTGGCGCGGAGAGAACTTCGCCTCACTGTTTCCATTTGGAGGAGCCGCTAGAGAGCAGCCGGAGAGAGTGCATGCTCTGTTCATTCCGCCACATCTGCTCTGTGATGGCACGAAGCATGATCTGCACTTTGATCACGATGAATTATTCCTATCCCTGACTATAAATACGGTCTCTCTCTATCTTGCCTTAAACTAGGAATCTGTGCTCGCGTCAGTGTGGCTCTCTCCCGAGTGTGTCACTGCGGTCGCACTGCTGCTCTGGTTTCCTTTCTCGCTCGCTGAAGGAATCTGTCGTCATACCTCTGTGCAAAGCTATTCTGGACTTTCTTGTGTCTGGTCCAGAATATTTTACAGACTGAGTGCAAAACAGTTAAAGCAGTATTTAAAAGTTAAACAAGAAGAAACCTGAAAAGAAAGAGGATCAATAAATCTGTCCTAGAGGATGTTCCCTGTCTGGCACCACTTTCAAGAATGTATTATTCTACATAGAGACTTTAACTATACAACATGACAACTATGTTCAACATAAGTTTGTTTCCATCAGAACTGTTTATTGCCATTCCATTTTGCCTTACAGTACAAAGCTTCTTCTAATGTCCTTCATACACACGTTGTGTATTTGCTGCTGATCCACTAACTCTCAGTTACAGTTTCACAAATACACAAAATGGATAAAGTGATGGATTTCTGCTAATTCAATCTCACCAATAAAGCCATCCAAATCCTCCCTGTCTGTCCGTCCTTCGATTTTCTCCACCGCCGTTCATCAAATCACTTCCTTTGTCTTCCCGTTGTTGCAGAAAAGCCTCTTGAGACTTAAGAGCATCTCTGCCGACAGTTTGAGCTGCTGTAACAAACTGTTTCCAATTAATACAACACTGAAGTGTCATAATAAATAACTGTTCTATGCTGCTGATGGAAATAAGCAACTGTTCAGCTAAGAGGTTCAACAGACAGTATACATACAACAGCATATCTTTGAGAGGAAGACGTGTCTTTTTAAAATCATGGCATCAGGTTCTACGTTCACTGGATGTGATGACTGCTGCTGGTTTGTTTAACAACTTAATATTTTGTCATTTTAGTGGAATAGATTTTTTTCGGAATATTACAACATCAGCCTGATCTTGTCCCACTGACATTATGCTTTTGCATGTCCCACATTGAATCGCCTGCTAGCTTGCTAAATTGTTAGCTTCTGTGGCTTCAGTAACATTAGCATTCCTGTCGCGGTTGCCTAGCAGAAGCATTCTGATGACTTCACCATTTGAACGCCAACACATGCCTACGCAATCTGTCTCGTCCTAACACCCCATCAGTGATGAGTGATGCATGGACAACAGGCAGGACCCCATTAGACCAAGTAGCTGGCCCAGCCCTTCAGTAGGGTTGTGCAAAATAGCCTAAATCTCTTTCATTTTTCACTATTTCATATCCGGATACAAAGGGCTGGTTCCTTCTTCTCTTCTGTGTCATGACCTTCTGCATGTTTGTGTTGACTGCATGCAAACTCCCTGTCTTCACCTGAACACAAAGCACCATCCAATTAATTAAAAGAAAGAGTGATTGAAAGAGTGATTTGTGGCACACCAAATAAAATGATAAAGCGTGACAGGGTATATTATATTAAATGTAATATAAAATAGACATTTCTATCCTCACACAACATGTGTTGTCATATGGCACAGTGCCACTATCACCAGGTTGTGTTAATCACTATTCGCATGAAAAATGCGTTGCACAGTCCCTCAACTACTTATGGCATCCTGTCGCTTTAAGCACATCCATCAATCAATCAATCTCCAAGGAAGAGCTGTCATGCGTGCTTTGAAATGCAGTCAATCTTTATGTAGACTTTGTCTTAGATGCCCAGTGCACAGCATGAGTTTTACATTTTGAATGTGCTATATACATTTGGTGATGTCCAGGGTTCTGTGATTCATTACCTCATTGAAATACAAGACTCCGAAATAGACCATAATTCACCGGAACACCGGCAAACTGGACCTAGGCGGCTGAGCTGGGATTGACTTTGTGTTAATACATCATTCCTGATTCAGCTGACTACAGGCTCTTGACTGGCATACTCAAAACCCCTGTGATGTATGAGGAACAAACTACCGTACGATTCATATGAGAGCACGGGAGTAGTGACGAAGAAGGGTTTCAGGCTGTGCTTTAGCAACAATCAACGGCGACTGCATCTACATCTTTGTGTATCGATGAATCCCACAGGGACGTGGTGTGTCTTTTCTTAGCATCACTGCTTGTGCTTGAGAGTTTTAAATAGAGAAAATCCCTCATTCTTACAACACAACACCTTCACATCGTCGAACAGCCTCACCCACAAAGCATGGCACCGTCAACCCTATCACCTCTAATGGGAACAAAAGGTCAGGCCTTAATTATTCATCCGGGATGTCAAACAATGCGTACCCGCTGTTATTTAGGG
Source organism: Pleuronectes platessa (assembly GCF_947347685.1). Classification (NCBI taxonomy): domain Eukaryota; kingdom Metazoa; phylum Chordata; class Actinopteri; order Pleuronectiformes; family Pleuronectidae; genus Pleuronectes; species Pleuronectes platessa. The sequence continues at coordinate 9,329,299 of NC_070626.1, forward strand.
TGGGGGAGACCCACTGAATAATTCACAGGCCGGATTCTATTTCCTTCCAGGGGCAGCTCGCTGGTTCAGATGTTTGTGAGAGTCTTATCTCCGCACAGGAGCCCTCTGTCATTCCTTCGCTGACCTTGGCTGTCACTGCCGCGGCAACATGGATGGCACAGAAGGTGGCAGAGACTTGTGTTCTTCCCCTATCTGCAGGCCTCCTCCACAGTGAGTGAGAACGAGTAGGAAGGACTACAGGGAGCTGGCTGTTCCTAGTCTAAGTTCCCTCAGTGTCTGTTTACAGTACGCCATGTGCCACGCTGTGCCTGATGGGTGCCAACGTGCAAAAAAACAGCAGATTACTCTTTTACAATGAGTTATTCTGCTTTTCACCCACGGTTCATTTCTGTCTTGGTACACTAGCCATGTCAATTGCGCTTAAGCGGCTTTCTTAAGATGTGAGGGGTGTTTATTGCGGCTGAAGAGTCAAAAGCAGATATTAATGCTATTAAAGTGCATTAAACTGAAGAATGCTGTAATGTGAGTCACTTCCATGGCAGGATTAGAGGGAGGCAGCATGGGCAAGATATCTGAGTGAGGAGAAAATGAAAACGTTGATATGTGAGAAGCAGGAGGGAGAGACGAGGACAGATGAGACAGAGAACGAGTGAGAAAATGTGTGTCTGTGTGAGTGAGAGAAAGAGAGAGAGAGAGAGCGAGAGAGAATCCTTGTGTCAACTCTAGCCATCGCTGAACAATCAAATGCAGAGACACACACACAAATGCAGTATAAATCTATCATGCAGCGGATGGAGAGCAGCCTAGAGGAAATCAAATGAGCAACATCTTTGTCATTGTAAATGCAATCAGCAGAATGACCCCATCTTCCTGCAGCCACGATCTCACTGCTGTGTGTATTGAGGCACTCTGCGGCCAAGGAGATCATAAGGACTGACTGCTCTGCCACTATGGATAAAATACAGTGATCAATAACTATGGATAGAGGCACTTAGGTTATCAGATTTGTTACAGGATACTGGATCTGAAGAGGGTTTGTGCAGCTGTCATCAGAGTAGATAGACAGACATTTGGACAGGCTGGTGGATTTACATTATGTTACTTTACACATCGTTATATATGTATTAGGAGTATTTATGGTCTTTTCACGCTCTAGAATAATCCTGTGAGATTTAGTGTACTTTTAAGGGCGCTTTCACACGTACCTTGCTGGTCGGGATCTTTGGACCGTTCAGTTTTATCCAAACCAGAATAACAGCTGTGAAAGGAGCCACGGACCATGGTCCAAAACAACAGACCAAAGTTTAGTCTCGGTCCAGCTCAAGCTTAACTTGTTCTGTTTGTTGTAACTTTGGTCAGACGTTAGGGCTAAAAACAGGAAATAAAGAAAGTATTAAGCAATAGCAGATGAAGGATTGCTTGAAATCTTTGCCTTGGACAATATACATTTTGAACGATGAGTAGTCAAGTACTGCGCCTCAAATTAGTGTGGCTGGTAGTGAAATCATAATGATGTTATTAAGATCAAATATTAGATAACAAACCATCATCAGATGTACACCTGTCTACAAACAAATCAATGTCAACTAGGTAGACGCAGTGCAAATATGTGATGACCACAAGACTTACTAATGTCATTCAATATTCAGTTTTATTCAATTTCAATTATAATTCAACATAGCATGCTCCCTATTTTTCAATGTGAAACCAAAACTAGCCGGATTAATTGTAAACAATGCAACAAAGACATGAACCTTGGTTTGGAAATTGTGTTGGTGTGAAAACGCCATAAGTAAACAATGTCCACAGCATCTTTCTCTGTGTCCCACTGTTACTGACATGGCACTTTGATGTAAAGGTTCCTTCCCACTCGGCCCTGACCATATGTACTTGTCTGATGTGTTTCTTGATGCTCAGCATGCCTCTCTTCTCTCTCTGCTGTGGAACATCAGGGCTGTGCCTCCTCTTAAATCAAATTATTAAACTTGGAATTAAATATAGAATACATTGCATCCAGTCTATATTGTCCACAACATTTTCCTATCGAAGTTGCTCGGTCATGATAAAGCTAGTATTTAAGATATCAAGTACCTTATATGCAGTTTCCTGGTTCAACAATTCCAATGATTTCAATTTTAAAAGTCTGACTGAATAAACAGCTTTTATCTCTCACTGCAGAGAAAATGCAGTAAGAAAACCGAGTGAAGTGAGTGTAGACAACTGTAGGTTGACTCAATGAGTTCTGCTAAAGCTCCAGAATATAACAGTGGAAGGTTATTTATTTTAGAATATAGAACGATTACAAACTATTGTAGTAGAAAAATTAACTAAACATGGTTGACAAACTATTTTGTAGTTAGATAGTAAGCGTTTGAAGCCTTGATAAGAGACTTTTATGACTTGTATTTACATACACCAAATGTTTAAGACTTCAGCTTTTTTATGGTTTGGAACTGTTTATGACGTGAATACAGTGAGACCATTTGTGACTTAATTACCCATCAAAGGAAGGAGTGGATGTCTTCTCCTCACTTTAGGAAACACATGTGAATCAGCTGCTAATGTTTAGATTCCTCTCCTTCCCCCACCTATGGAACCTGTCTGGATTGGCTCAGAGGGACAGCCCTCAGTCCTCCTATGTAAGATCTGTGTTTTTGACTGTTCTGCATCCTCACTCTGAGACCCTTGTGGTTTCCCTGTGTTGATCCTTTCTGCAGAAAGCCCCTTATTAAATACACATAGATAACTTTGTTGTTTCCAGCCTCTTGTATCTCCAGATTTCCATCACACTATCATCAAAGATTTCTTTAACCATTAGAAGTGTTTACCTAAACACCATACTTCTCTGCACTGGAGCCCCTTATAGATACTAATGAAACATAATGTTACCATTTCGTCATTGGCCTAATTAGAAAAAAGAAGAGAAAACAAACATATTTCACATTCAATTATTTATGTATGATTTGGTTGCTTTACCGTTTCTATCACACTGCCTCACCTGCTGGTCGTCTGAATCTAGCTCTAAATTTTGCTCAGTTGAAGTGACCTCCTAGCCTGGATGCCAGACGAACTTAGCCCCGCCCACAACATTTTTGGTCGGGCAGTTCGGTCTGGAGTCGCTCCATTGGGAAAAAATTATGGCCCGACCGGGCCAATCAGATTGTCAGGGCGGGCTTTATACGATGATTGACAGATGATCAACGGTGACGTAAACCACGTCACCAAAGTGCCCTCGGGTTGAATTCGTTTTCAACAAACATGCCTGCCGCTGGCGAGCTGAGATGTGTAGATGCTGCCATTGAGTCTGTTTTAGAAGACATCGAGAGCGCATTCATTTTGAAAGAGGAACACAGAACGTGGAGGTGACGCCAAAGCACCGCGCTAATCCCTATCGCCCCGGCGCTTGGCTGTTCACAACGGACACTGAAGCGACGCTGAACCGCCGGGCAGCGCTAATAATATCACCCGTTGATCCAGTAGTTCGCTGCACGGCTTTGTGCCTCGCGGTGCTTCAGCCTCCGGTGTGACCGGCACAAAGTTTTAACATGGGAGTGGATGGGAGCCAGCTGTTATTTAAGGCTTGGCGCTGCGCTGAAGCGTCCGGTGTGAACCCGGGTTAGTAAATAACTCACAATGCGTTGCTTAGCATACGTCACATACTACGTTGCTCTGATTGGTTGTAGGTCTATCCAATTGAGCGAAGAGGAATTTTACTTCCTGGTCAGTTGAAACACGCCCCATAATCACAGCCCAATGGAGCGGTCTCAGACTCACATTCTGACTAGAATTGTGAGTCTGACAACGTCAGGCTAGTGACCTCCCTCAGCCAAAACAGAACAAATGAATAAATATGTGTTTATAAGAGTGCATAAAGGCTGTTGCCTAGCCTTATGCATGTCCTTGGTTAGATCCTGGTGTAAAGATTAAATGCTGAAAGGGTTATACCATTGCCTGGCTTGACAACAAGCAGCCATTGCCAACTTACCACAGTTCTGTTTAAATTCACCTACTACCAGTCGGTCCCTGACATTTACTGTGGTGGTTGCTATAGTATTTTTGTATCTGTGAATAGATATATGCAGTGTTTGTGCCATGTGCTAAGTGCACACATTAAGAGTAGCCTAATAGTTAATGCTTTCCTGTCATCTTATGTTCTGCTCAGGATCCAGGCTGATGAATTGGGGAATGAAAACTGAATTTTATTTAGAGACACTGATGCTCAGAGGTTGCTTTGTAATGCCAGCATTTCTTTCAGAGCTACTGACCTTATTGCCACCTTCACTGTGTTCAGAGCAGTGACAATGCTTGTTTATCCCGGAGCTGGAAAAAGGCCTGAAGAGAAGCAGGTTTTCGTCTGTGTCTTTTTGAAACCGGGGAGGATGTTGATTGCCCCAGAGAGGCTGCAGGCTGAGAAGCAGCCTTTTCTTCCAGGCTGACAAGGTGACTGGTTCAGATGCTGGGCCAGGTGCTCTCGAAGTTTGAAAACAGCAGGGTGCCTGGAAAACCAAAGACCAAGGACATGGACGTGCTCGCTGCCAACTTATGGCTGCACTGCAGGGCTCTTAAAACATTAACTCTCCTGGAACCACACGTGCCAAGGTGCCAGGGTGATGCTGACCAAGTTAATTACACTAATTTATCTTGCCTACAGTAAGCTTGTCACTAAAGCTTTGGCTACACATTTCGGTCTTTTGGATGCAGCAGCAGCAGGGTCTGAAGGTGGGCCCAAATGCACTGATCCTTTCCTCACAGAGCAGTCACGGAGTAGCGCTGCACCTGTCCATCATTTTTTTTTTTTTATCAATCTGTGTAAATCTTTTTTCGATTGATCAGTTAATCAATTTTTTTTAACATTTACTCGATTATTATGATATTGAATTTATCAAAAATAAAATCCTGATTTTTTTTTTATATTTATTCAATCATCTTCTCTTAAATACAAGCATATATGATGAAGAAAAACTGAGTATGCACTGCAAGGCATTATTGCACAACAAAAAATAGCCCAGTCTGAACTGGCCATCAGCCTTTACGGTCCCAGACAAAATCTCTCCAAAATAAAAAACTGAGAAAGTACAATTAAATAGTATTTAACAATGCTTCTTATTTATTTTCACATTGAACTGGAGGGTACTCTTATAATAAAATAATAATAATTTAATAAATGTTCTTTTCTTGTTTTGAGTAAAATATGGTTTGCATTTAAAAACAAAACAAAGAGTTTTTGAAAAAGGCAGCTTAAAATATAGTGCTTAATTTTAGAAGAAAAATAAAGATGTAGGTGTAACTCAAGGTGTAGTTTGAGTTAGCCCCTTATCTTCTTTAATCACAACTACATTTTCCCATATGAACAAACTCATCAAATATTTACAACTAAATAGCCTTATCCCTCCTTTTCTCTTTGTTCCCACTTTCTCTTGTTCATTTAGAGAAGTAAACTCTTCAGTGTGCTCCCAGGATTTCATCAAGCAGGTTAAAATAAGACTACTGAAAATGTGAGAAAAGCTGCGCAGGTTAAAAATTGAAAAACTCCATCAAAATCTAATAATATGTCTGGTTCAGTATAGATCACCTTTTGGTGACCCATGCATTAGATGATAGTGGGTGATTTTTTAGCTTTAGCTTGCACTTCGGGTGATTCCATGCTTTGACTTACGACACGCCGAGGCACGTTACCCATATCAATGTATTTACAACGCGTCACCCCAGCCCTATCAGGGACAAACACTAATTAGAGATTTAGGTTGAAACGTTTTAATAGGGTCTGCCCTATTAGATTAGATTAGATTAGATTTTCTTTATTTATCCACACAATGGGGAAATTCACTTGTTACAGCAATAAAGGAAAACAGAATTAAAGTAACAGTGCCGAAGCACAAATAAAAAAGATCACAATATGAGTTGAGTTTAAATTTAAAGCATTTCTATATATATTGTACATAAACAGAGAGGGCTGCAAATCCATTGATTTCTGTTGGTTAGCCAGAAAACAATAAGAGTTTAAGGTTATGGCCGAGCCCTTTCTCTCTGCATAGGTTCACCTGGCCACTTGATGCAGGAGGCTGCAGTCAGAGAGGGTCAATATCGTGATGTCACACAGCATTACATCTGTGTGCTGTAGTTAGCATCAGAATAGGAATATTACTCCCGCTCACATTTTACCCCAAGATTGCTTTTCCCATGTGTCCCAGTCAAGGTTTTGTGGAAAAGTTTTTTGGTTGTGAGGGTGGCTTCCTCTGTAGAGAGCTTTATTGACGATCCTTAAGAGTCTTAGAGCAGTGCACAAAGGGCTTCTGAGGATTGTTGAGCACTATGAAGTTGAGATTCCAGAAAAGGAGTGTGAAAAAATAGCTTGTCTGACGCTGGATTTTTGTGCAGGTACAGGGATGTTAACTCCGAGCAGCAGAAGGAGTTGCTGATGTTGCATATAAAGCAGCAACTGGTGAAAATGAGATAGAACTTGAAACAAGTTGTTGTCCCTGTTGACCTTTGCAGTAACTTACCCAGGTGACATATGGAAATGTGATTAGCCATGTTGGTGACTGATCATATCAGCAACGTTTCTTCTGCCGGTTCGAATCCCACTCTTTCCCATCTGCATGCCTAAGTGTCCTTGGCAAGATACTGAACCCCTAAATGGCCCCTCATAAATGCTGAGTGTTCTAAAAATGTAAGTCACTTTGGACAAAAGCGTCAGCTAAATGACATGTAATGGAATGTTGTTCCCTTAGCCTTGTCTACATCCAACATACCTGTTGAATGTGTCAGGTAAATAAGACATCTGCATATCCATGTTGCTCCATCACCGCCAAGGCAGTTACCTTAAGTGGTCTCAGTTCATTTAAATATTTGGCATCCCTAAACTACTACTGTCTGACAGAGGTTCAACTTCTCATCCCATCTGTTTGCTCAGGTGCTTTAACAGCATCACTTTGCAAATCAGTGGCAGACCATGCACCAAGTCAGGGCCCACTTGAACACTCTCACCAAATGCAGAAAACATTGCTGCATATTTACCTTTCTGAGCCGACAGGTCAGTGGGTGGATGGGCTGTCATTGCACTGCAAATGCTCACAACACAACCGAATGCAGAAACAGTACAAGCAGTACGTTGCTTTCTCAAGGTCACTCTTATTTATATAAATGTACTGCCTGTATAAGGTATAAAAAATATACTATATTTTTTCTGTAAACCAAGTTTAGTTTAGTGCACGTTGTTTCAATTACCAATCATGTACACTGAAGACTAGGGCTTGAAAAATAAACTGAGAAATATATCTGTGGTCTCTGTTAAGACCTTCAGATTTAAAAGTCAGAGACAACCTTTTGACAAATTACTTTTTTTATCAATCCACTACATCACAAGGTGAGAAAAGTCAACAATTACATGTTAGGTTGTAAATAAGACACATTTACGACATTGTGTTTAACACAAATTGGCTGTCACCTGTTGCTTTAATTGAAAACATTAGTTGGCTTATTAGACATTTATTCCCTATTGAACCAATGCATTCACACATTAATTGTTCTTTGTCATTAGTCACGTATGTAGTTGATCACGATTTAATTTGCCTTTAAACCGTTGTTTCCTGTTTCCTCTTTAATTGAGTCAATACAATCACATCTACCTTGATTGTTATTTAATGTTGATTGAAAAGTGATCAATTTGTGTGGCGCCATAATTACAACAACTCGCCTCCCCGCTGAAAGAAAATGAATCCCATTTTTTTCATCTGCTTCTCTGGAATTAAACAAGAATCAGAAGCAGTGGGTCTCTCATTCAATTAGCGTTTCATTTACCACATTTAAATACCCACAATATCTGCCCTCTTTGACCCGGCAGGAAGCCTCCTATGACTAATGATTGCACTTACCTGATTTCCCTGTGTAAGAAATCATATCCGTGTCTTTTCTCCATGATGCGCTCACACGAAGGCAAGTGCGTATGGTGACTCAAGATTAAAGGATTTTATTGGTGGGTGGGGGGGATGAGTAGTTTTCGACCAGGGCAGAGGTTTCACGTCAGGATTGAAAGCCCCTGTGATGAATCCAGCCAGCCATCTCACTCCAGCCTGACACTTTGATCTTCTGAAAGCGCATGAAGCCGCAAGTTGAACAAGTGAAACATTTGCTGGACATTTGCAGGCTGGATACAAAATGAACTGTACTTGCAAATTTGTATTTGATCATTTAAAATTGTTCAACAACTAGCATGTAGCTTATTTCAGCCTGCTTCACATGGAAATTGTTCTCCTTACAGTGTGAACATGGCGTGTTGCAGTTTTGCACCTTGGTTTCATCCTTTATAAGCCATTTTACAGGCTGTCTGTTCATTTCTGACCATATGATATTCTCCCTTTTGTGGATGGAAGATGCCAAACTGATGTTGTTTCTAGCTGCTGGTTTACAGGCAAGTGACAGTTATAGATAAACTGCAAGATTCTAAATTTTGCTAAAAAAAATAATGCAAACTCGATGCAATGTAATGCAGGAGAGGAGAGAATCGAAGGGGCCTTGCAGCAGTAAAGAAGGCAATTAACTCGGACCCCAAGCTGAGAGGGGTCCCTGATTATGTTTGTCCACATTTTGTCAGAGCCCTCTTATATTATATGATTGGCTATTTACAGGAGAGTGCAAGGACACTGTGGTGGGAAAACCCCTAATGAGGCCTACGCAACTAACATTCTGCCACTTTCATGATTTCAAAGGTTTGATTGAAGACTAGAATGTCTCAATGTGTGTGTATGATGAACCTGGGAAGGTGGTGGAGGTTTGACCTTTCTTTATGATTTCCATTCTACAAGAATCGTTCTCTTCTGGTTCGATGTGGGGCAACACAGGGTCGCTTGATACGCTGCTGTTCATAGGTGTCAGTGAACCTCCCCACCAAGGAAACACCAATATTTCTTTTTTTAAACTGCATGATGGTGACCTGGCATGATTTCACCAACAGGAGATGACACTACCAATCACATACAGTACGTATAATGTACGTACAAGGAGAATCATGTCAGCCCATAACTTAACCTATAACTGTTAAATTTGACATAATTTGCATGTTCTTTCAAAACCATTTGTTGTATTGGCAACACATTTTCAGATTAGGTGGGGGCTTTGTGTAAATACAGTCTACAATAGAAATTAGTCCCTTGAATGTCAAGATCGGACCTTGGAAGCTTTCATCAGCTGAATACTTAAAGTGCTTTAACAAAAAGCTTGGTTTAAGGGAGTTCCTATCACAAACTGAACTGCATGTTGTGCTTATTCCTGTAATTCATATTCAAATAATGACCACTTATTGGAGTCACGCAGATATAACCATATAACATTTTTAACCTTATGGTCTTGGAATGAAAATCTGAAAAAATAACATAAGACATAATACATCTAAATAAGTGTATAATATTGACAAAAGCTGATTTTACACTGTAGAAAGAGATGTCAACTGTCGGCAGAATTTGCTGCAGCGTTTGTATCCATTCCCCCCCCCCCCCAAATGAATAACCTTCAACAAAAGAAAGACAAAAAAAAAGGATAGCGTTCCCAGGTTAAAGAGCCGTGCCTATCACTCGGGTAGAAAACTGAATTAAACTTTAATATGAGCCATTTGCTTTCAGCCGTGTTGGTTCTCAGAGAAGACAGTGGAATTAATTTCTTGCATCTTGTTATGCTGCTATACACCTGCTGTTAAGCAGTGGAGTATTATTTCCTCAATGTAAGTGCTGAGAATTCAATTTTAATGAAGGAAACCTATTAATATTTAAGATGAATTTAAGTATTCGTGTGTGAGCTCTGTTTTGATGTCTTCATAATCTGGTCTGTGGTGTTTGATACGTATAATGATATATTTATGCAGCCATTAGAAATTTACATTGTTGGAAGAATAGAATTATATGCAACTATTTCATTTGCTTTATCACCGAACTTTCATATAGCAGGTTGTTCTCAGAATTTTATCTAGTTATCATATGACCGGCGGTTACGTCTTTGCTCAGGTAAATTAGAATTTATCATATGATAGGCGGTCAAGTCTTTATTCATATGAATAGAAAACAGAGCTAGAAAGAACAAAAACAAAAACTCAAGGAGGAAAATCTCCAAAGCAGCGTCGACAAGAAATAGTCTAACCAAAGAAGGATGAAAAAGCAATAGGTTTTTTGAATTAACCTCTTATATTGAGCTCTTTTATATCCTTACATTTAATCACTTAATCATTTAACTTATATTTTGAGTAAGTCCTTCAATCTCATTTATCATTTTATCATGATTGTTTTGATTTTCATTTATTCATTGATATATCATAATTGTTATGATATAATTTATTCATTTGGATTGTTATATTATTTATTTTGATTATCACATACTCGTTTTAATGTAGTCAGAAGAGTGTCAAAGTGTCAAACTGAAAAGTCCCTCACAGAGATACTTAAGGCCAAAAGCGTAAAAAGACCTCAGTTCTCGAGCTAGAGAAGACAAACTCTTGCAATGTATGCTTCTCCGTTTTGACGGACACGGACAAATAGGACCGCCCTCTCCAACGTGGAACGCCCTCTCCGTGCCTCTCCGCGGCTCCTCGGAGAGCTTTTCGTGCAGCTCTCATTTTTCTAACTACACGTCGAAATGGCGGAGAGCCCACGGATAGCCCTTGGCTGTGATTGGTCCGCTAACGCCAGCATTTCGGGACCTCAAACTTCCTGTTCCATTCCCTACATCACAATAAACCAAAATCACAACTACGACTCTATGATTAATGTGACAAGTGTGTTAAGCCAGCGGCGTTGTCCGGCTGACGGTGGCTGGTTAGAGCACTTACAGCATGTGTGTACGGTCACATACGGTTATAACGAACTTTGATAACGGGGATAGCGGGCTAGCCACCATGCTAACTGCGGTGGGAACAGCGCAAAACCCCGCTGACTTTAATCCCACGGCTGTCATGACACTGTTTCTCAAACACCGTCAGGTTAGAAGCAAACACTTGGTAGTAGTTAGTATCGGGTGTCCGTGCTGACTGTGTGTGGAAGCTGGGGGGAAGCTAGCTGCCTCCATGTAGCTTCAAGCTGTTGCAGCTGTTGAATTATCAACGCAGTTTGGAAACAAGACCGGGGAACCGCTGCGTTAAGACACGATAACAAAAGCATTTTGACCCGCTGGGTGTCACTTTATTCAGCAAAAACTGTCGCGTCATCAACATCCTTTTTCTGTTAGTTGCCATCGTTCACTGTGTGTGAGGAGCCGGGAGGACGTAAATAAACCAGCGTGGACTTCTTCTATATACCTCATGAGGTAGGCTTCTCTAAGCTCGACTTCCGTTGCGCCATCTACTGTTCTGGCGGTGAATTGTTTTCACAACAAAAAGGCTCGTAGAACTATAAATCAAAAAGGGTCCGTCCGCTCCGTCCGTCCGTCAGTCCGCAACGGACTCGGACGGACGGACTCGCTCCTGCCACGCGCTCATGGGTTGTTGCTAACTCTAAGCGATTCGCCATTATAGATGGCTTCCCGCTTTAACAGCATCAAACCAGAGCACAGCAGTGAACGTGAGGGATAGAATCAGGAGACTCTTGACACCCTTTGACTTTTGATGTAAACCGCTTTTATTTTTACGTGCTCGGTAGTTTAAAATTATATTTATTTTCGTAAATAGGAAAACCCCTGTAATCCGTTGCATAAGGTTTAATTAAAAGCGGCATTTGATAGCATCATCTGTAGTTGAGTTTTTCTCTGGCAACATCCCGAGCACCAACACATAGTTTTTTCTTCAAAGAGAGGACACCGCTACGCCCCTGAAGGTGAGCTGCAGCTCAGCCACACCTCGGCTACATTAGTGACGACCTCAGGGCACACGCTCACCTCATCTCAGGGTAGAGCAGTGCTGTAGGGACCTCTCCCCCGGGCCGAACCAGGTGGTTTGGGCCTGGTGAGTAAAAGCTTTTTTTATAGCTGTTGAGAAGTTTTTCTGTACTGTCTTCTTCTAGTTGGAGATTACCAGTAGGGATGGGCGTTCGATTAAATTGTCTTCATCGATCGTCGGGAGAGTTAATGACGAATTTTCGATTAATCATTAATATTTTCAAGTTAAAAAAATTCACTATTTATAAGCTATATTATAATGCAGTGAAAAAAAGCGTGTTTCATCATTGAGAACTTTATTACAAGATGAACAAAATATGCGCTGCCGTAATCTTAAGCAGCGGAGCTGACAGCTAGAAGCCGGTGCTACTAAACACAACTGACCCTCTTTTTTTTTTTCTCCAAAATAAAATAATAATAATAATAATAATATAAAAAAACAATGTTAAACAACAACTACAAATATATAATACTTATGTCTGACAGGTTTTGCCAAATGTAACTCAAAACTATCAAACAAGGTACAGAGTCGAGAAAGCTTCATAAAAATAACCAGTAACTCACATACAACTTCAGCACCAGCCTTCGGATTTGTGTTGAGAAAGATGAGCATGTTAACATGCTCTGGGGTCAGACGCGAACGCAGCCTGGTGACCGTCAGTCCAGCCGCCGAAAAACCCGCTCTGAGGGGACTGACGTCGCTGTGATACACAGGTAGCTCCGTGCTAACTTGGCTAGCCTGGCCGCGGCTCCGGTGTTTGAGCTCCCCTCGGCCGTGTCAGACAACGCAGGCTCCTCGTCTCCCCCAGCCTCTGGGATAGCTTCGCAGTGTTGGCAGTGAACCAAGTCATTTTTTAACTCAAAATGGTCCCATGCAACACTTCGCCATGACCTCTTCATGTTTACTTTGGAAATGAAACTACACGGTAACTCGCAGCCAGTCGCAGGTAACTGAGTAGGACTGTGGTGTTTTTTTCAAACACTGCCCCCCGTGGTCAAATGTGTAATTAGCGAATTTATCTATGAAAAAATAATTTCATCGACGAAATTCTTAATGATCAATTAATCGATCGTCGATTAATAATGCCCATCCCTAATTACTAGTGACAGGCCGTGAGTCAGACGTCCTGTCACTGAGACAGCCCTGTGAAGTGTAGTCACGGTGAGCCTCCTTAGGGGGTCTGAGTCGACTTGCAGAGGCCAGTGGAGAGTATCACATAAGAGAGCCGTCTCCGCCCCTCTCCCTTGTTGCCCATACGTCGCCTCAGGTCGAGGACGAGTCCAGTGGGCGAGGACGGGTGCACAGGTGTCCCCGGTAGCAGCCGGACAGGACAAAGAAAAATTTGCCGGCCGAGAGGTACACTTTCTCCTCTCCTCCAATAATAAACCATTGTCCAAGAACTCCGTGAGTGCCAAATGCGGTAGATTAATGAACTTGCCGTTGCTGGTGGGAAGGCCTCAGCTCTGAGGGCAGCCCGTCCTGTCAGATCCCTGAAAAGCGTCACCACTCGCGACAACATGAACATTGAATTACTGTCAATCATCCCAGTCTATTATGCTTTGGCAAATTTAATCCTGGAATTAAATCAGGTTTTACAAAGGGCAGGTTCACACGGAGGAAAGACTAATTTGATTATGCACATCCAGAATTACTTCACAGTCCACATTACCATTTCACCTTTAGTATATTATCAATAACATCTTTCGATCCAAGACTCATCTCAGAGAAATCCTGTGAAGCTGTGATCATACTCTTTAATAACAAGGTGACCGGAGACACAAGGTTCATATTGTGTGGTCAGTTTTGGCAGCAAAAGCAGTTTAAGGTAGATTCAGTCAATGAAGAAAATGCATTCCACAATCTTTTCCTAACCTTGACTGAAAAACATCACTCAGGTCATGTTATAAATATCAAGGACAGTTTCTGACTAGCCAGATATATTAATTTGTAATTTTTTATTGTTATGTTGATGAAAATTGTATTGCTTTGTGGCTCACTGTGCCATCTCCTGTTTTATTTTGTAATAAATTAAATGCTCATCCAGCATGTTTCTGACAACCTGTGGGTTAATGGCATTCTTTTTTGTTATAAAAGGTATATTCATTTTGCCTGCCTGCCTTTGTGTGTTTGATATGGATTTGTTTTTGCATTATTCTAGTATTCAAATGTAAACCCGGGGAGACTAGGTTGTAATATTGAGTGAAGGCTTTGCTTTATAATACTTAGTTCAGGTATTCAGCACTGCACAATAGATATTCCTACGTGGGAGCGGCCCAGCCGTGGCCACTGAAGGCTTGTGAACAGCTTCTGAGGCTCAGACAGCATTGCTCATTCCCTTTCTCTGGCCAGACTTTTCCCAGCTGCTTCTGGAAATCAAACCAGCACCTTCTTGTTCACAAACCTGTTTTTATTACCTGCCTGATAGTTTCATATACTCTGTGATCCTAGTCATGTTTGAACCTCTGGCTTCATTAAATGCAGGTCTAGTTCTTACTAATGACCCTAGATGTTAAATTTGTGTTGAATAGTTTCAGTTGTTGGCTTATCAACTGAGGATAAGAATTTGTTTTAGTACAAACGCAAAAAACTCTCCTCTGAATAGCAGATAAACTCTGGCATTCAGTGTCTTTGAGTTAATTCTAAGTTCAACTGCTAAGACTGAAATGACTGTTTCTTGGTAACAGCCATGATCATGGTCACTCTTGGCAGGTTACTTCTTCTTGTCTGCTCTCTGGTTTCCTATAATGTTGTGAGATGCAAACAGGTGGACCATGTGGGCAAAATGGTCTAATTTCCCACAATGGAAGGACGGTATGAAATGATTTAGTGGAAAGACAGGTTTTTAGTTTGATGTAGAAATAGATCTGGGAATTTAAAGATGTTATTTGTGGGATAGTGGGTCTGATGTTTAATTATTGCATCTTTAAAGTAGTTGTTGAACTATAAAATCAAAGGTTGAATTCTCCTTTCTGCAATAAACTGTAGTTACTGATACAATATACAGTTTTTCTGAAACAAAGCTGCTCTGTGTTTTATATACAAGAGATTCATTTCTGAGTAACACTTTTAAATATTTAGTGAAAATATTCTATAACATTTATTTGTGAAAATCCAATTTAAAAATGAAAAATACATCAAAAACAGCAACACCTGCTACCATTAGTTCATTATAAACCCATGATGCAATTCAGGAAACAAAGGCAATGTACTACTGGATCATAACACTATATATTTATAGCTGCAGTCTCACAGAAGCAGCCGTGCTATCCTGTGAAGCCTCCCTCTCTAATCACATCCCCCATTTGTTATACTGTACTTGCACAGCAAAGACTCCATTCTTGTTTATTGATTAAAAAAAGTCCTATTTTGATTTGAACACTAACATGAACACTATGACGCCAGAGCATTCATGTCCCCATGTAACAGAGACTGTGGGGAAGAAAAATATGGTTGCTGCAAGGCTACTCAACGTTGGTCAATGTTAGGTTCACCACTTTGGTCCACGATGAAATATCTCAGTTACGACTGAATGTATTGTTATGACATTTTGCACAGACTTTCATTTCATCCAACTGACTCGTGTGATCTCCGGACTTGTTTTCTTGCACAACCATGATGTTGACATTTTACATTTTTCAGACACTGATACCCATGGTCACCAGAGACGGATCCTGATGATAGTTATCCTCAAATTTTCTACCAACACTAATTGGTTGATATTTTCTCAACACTTGATTTATAGATTGGCACAATCTATAAAAATCCTGTGGAATATGAATTATTAAACTATTATTTTAGTTTGCCATGATAATACACGATATTACATGAATTGTAGCAACTTTGATGATCCCAATGATCTTTCCATCTATGGCCACCAACTTCTCACATTTTTATTTGGTTTATGACCAACTATCTGCTGATATTTTAAACTGAAGTTGTGAATATTTTAGAAACACTAAACCTTCTTAGCACTCATTTTGAGCATATTAGAATTCTAATGTTGGTGTGTATCTCCAGCACTAAGCCCAACGAGAGCCTCCTTGAGCTTCTAACTTGACAGTACACTCTTAGTTTTGTTTTAAAACACAGTGAACAAAGTCCCTCACCAGTGATCGGAGTTAAAGATGCACACTGCTAAACATTGGGGGTGGGTTTTCATGGTTTACTCACAACAAGAATAGTCTGGCTCAAGTCCCAGCTTTGGCTGTGTGTGGAGTTTGCATGTTCTCACTATGTTTTTATGCATTTCCTCCCAGTACTTCAGCTTCCTCCAACAATCCGAAGATGTTGTTATGTGGTGTAAGTCTGAATGGTTGTTTGTCTCTTAATGTTGGCTCTGTAATAAGCTGGGGACCTGTCCGGTATTCGAATGCCTCTCGTCTAATGTCAGCCTGGATTCCAGCTCCCCTCCGCGGCCCTCAGAGGATAAGATAATGGACCGATGGGTAATTTCTACGTTACTTAGCATATCAGTAGGATGGTAGTTAAGGAAAGAGGACAACAGCAAAATGTCCATGCCCCACGACTCAGGGACACACACTATAATGTAAGACACTTATTTCTAAGTCAAGTGTTGGCAGTGAAGCAGTTGGCAGATATTTGGGCGGCTAACAATCGTTTTCACATGTTTGTGACTGTTTTTTCATTGAGTGTACAATTGCCGTGAATATCTACCCTATTAGAATTTAAGCACTACATCAGGTGAATATACCAACTATCTACTTTTGTAAAGGTAATAGTTACAAGCACATCAAAAGATGCTAAAAGTAATTGTTGTTTAACGGTTGTTGTCCTAGAGGCTTCAACACATATTAGTACATTAACAAGAATGACTTCCTGTATATGTCCCAGACTTTCTTTGGGTAAATTACCCAAAATGAGCAGCCCTCTCTCTGTTGGAGCAACACTTAACTTATTTCTGTTTCAAAACAACCCGATGAACAATGGGTAATTTACAGTATAATATGGGACCTGTTCACAGAGGTATAATGAAGCTGATTTATCTCTTTCCACTGAGCATATTATTGTTCATTAATCAAGCCAAACATAATCCCAGCTGGCTTTGAGTTCTTAATGTCAACTGGATTCCTCTATTATAGCCTGTAGAGAAGTGGGGGAATTCTAATTATTCTTCAAGTTAACGGTCTCACCTTGAGGATTTCAATTTGGTCGGCAGAACCTCTTTTTGGATTGGGGTCAACCCAGAGCCTATTCCTTCTCTAACACTGGACAGCTGATTAAGTATTTCCAGGTTTAATCAATCTTTGTACAACTTCTTTTGTGAAAAGGTTTCAATCGTTTCCTGCAAAAATTACTTTTTTGCTGAGTCATGTTCAGTCTCAATGAGGGAATCGTGCCTTGAGTCACAGGTGCAGCTTAGATCTAACATAGCAGATTATTTTCTGTGATCTTACAGCTGATTTGCTGACTGGTCAGTTTTGTTCTGATTTGAACTTGACCATTAGCTCTTTGTACTCCGTCAGTAGGAGTTGGTACAGTGAGTTGGACAGATGTCAGCAGGGTTTGTGATGCCCATGCCTTAGGCCTCCAGCTCCCATCAAACAGACTCTCTGGTTTAATGGAATTGTCAATGATGGTTTTCTCAACGTTTTTTAAGCTACAGCTGCATAGTTCTAGCAATGATCTGCTGCTCTGTAGAGGTCTGGTGCATTTACTTGATTTACTTTGTATAAACATGAATGGTTCTCACAGGATGAATCATACTGACATTGAAGATCCTCTTGAACGTATAGTTCACAGAAAAATTTAAGTTCACTCATTATCTACTCACTTACCCCTGAAACTCCAAAAGTGTTTTGTGGACTCAAAAACTTCACCTACCCATCTATCTGCAGTGTTGAGTGGACCTTATTTTTTGGTGAACTATCCCTTTTATTTCCCCTTTGCATCACCCAAACCTTTGTGTAATACTCCATCCAGTATCTCAGTGCACTACCCTGCCCAGAGACTAAAGCTTGACGTTGATTTCGATCAGTTCCAATGCAGAGAGGTGATGAATCAGATCACAGTAAATAAACTATGATTGTACGGTAAGACATCAGGAAAGAATACTGAGATATGAAAACCTAGTTTCTCTGTGAATTCAGTGAGGTATCAGTTTGAAGTGCTGTAGTGAAGGCTAATTGAGATACATTAACCCAGTGTAAGGGTTTGGCAGTGTCAATTTATAAGCCTGTTAATGTTGACTAGACTGTAAACAAAGATGGACGGCATGACAGCTCCCCAAAAGTGAAGCCAAAGCACCTGGTGGCTGGCTGCAGTAAAGGTTATAAATCCCGCCTCCTCTATATCAATGGATATGACATGGACTAAAAATAATTTTATATCAAAGATGTTTTCTCTCTGGCGATGTTGTTTTTCTCTGGTAAGTTAGGTTTTTATTTTGTTATTTGATACTATAAACATTTTGTAAAACGTCATGATTGACAGCTGAGCCTGACTCGTGATTGGTGGAGCACTCGTATCGACTGATCTTCGCTACCACGCCTTCATCCCCTGATCACTACTGCACACTCTCTGGCTCCAACTGTTAAAGATGATGGTGTTCATATATGGGATATATTGCTTAATTGTGTGGATAGTGGGGGGATGAGGAGACATACAGTCAACATCATTGACCCAATGTGACACCCCCCCACCACCACCACCATCTTTTCTCCCTTTTTTAAATCCCTGTCCCTACACAGTCTCATTGAGAACTGATTATGGCTTAGTGACATTTTCCATTTAAGGCATCTACAGAGTGTGAGTCACTGTTATAGTATTAACACAGTGAGTGTAGCTGTAATTTGGCAAAGGTAATTGTTTGTGACATTTCAAGACAGGCATACAATGCAAGATTGACACTCAATATAGAGCAAGACATCAGCAGGCCAGTACGACAGAATGACACTGATTATACACACAGTACAAGGTAATTAATCGTTGCGGTGCGGCAGACATATAAAATGATATATTTTTGGAGCAGTGTATTAGTCAGGGTCACGAGTACAAGCTGTTTCAACAGAGTAGAACACGAGGAAGATGCTGAGCATAGCGCAAAACAAAGTGGCAAGACTGTGCTGGTGTCACAGATGTGCAAAGTACCTGCAATTGTGGCTTTCAGCTTGGGGAAGCTAAAAATGTCCGCGTGTGTTTCGCTGTAACTGTGCTGTCGACAAGCTTGCTGGTGTCGAGTGTGACCTCTGAGCGCATTGAGAGCAGAGGCCAGAGACTGCAAGCGTCGTCGATGCTGTCCAGTGCGAAGCTGGGCGCTCACAATTTTTTTTAGCTAATACCAAAGTGCTCGCTGTGTAGCCGGATAACCCAGCACCATCAAAGCAAACTACACCAGTTGCTGCCACCACTTTGTAGTGCTCAAGCCCACTTAATGAGGCCTGTCAGGAGAATTCTGTAACGGCAACGACCCATCAGCTGTTAGCTTGTTTTATGTCTTAAGTGGAGCAGTGAATCAGCGCAGGCTGCTCGGAGCAAGGAAGTAAACCCCAAAAGCCTGAATGGTTGCAACATTTTTAAATCCTTATTGATTGATTTTCCCTCAGCGGTTTATTCAGCAATCTTTTCATTTCCACAGGGAACAGGTGTCAATACTGGAACTCCTATCAAATTCCATTGTCATCTTTATTTTGTCGTCTCCTTGTATGGTTGTTACAATGTAACATATACTTTTGCTCAGACTCTTGCTCTGTGGGTTCTTTACATCACAACTTTGGTTTTGCTACAGCACATTCAGATGGAAAGCCTGCAGAGCTCAGCAAATAACCTTAATCTTGTCAAACGTCTTTTCGTCACCACATCTTGAGATGTAATTAAAAAGGTTTCAGACTTTCCTGGGACGGATTCTCTTCGCTCAAAGGTTGCACAAAGACCAGCCTCTTGATTCAAACTGCGGAAACGAAAACTCAATTACAGCCGACTTCACAGCCACGGACACACGGTGAGGAGCGTGGCAGTGGCAAACCAAAATCCAACAAACAGAATGGTTGCTTGTTTGAGCAGCAACAGCTAGTTTACGTCCATCAACAGTCATGTGTTCTGTCACAATGTCTTCTTCCTAACAGTGCACACTGAGAGGTAGATTAACATCCATCCAAACATCCATCTCATATGAGCACATGTTCTGGCACCAAGCCTCTGTATATTGTCATATTTCAGCATATAAATACAGAGGAAGAGTTGACTGAGCCCAACTGTGGACAAAGTTGCTTAGTTGCCGACACAAGCAGACTGAAACTGAGAACATTTTATAGTTAGTAAGCCCATATTTCATTCCTTGCTCTGTGTTATGGGCTGGTAAGTGGAAGCTGCTTCTACCAATAATAGTGGCTTTGTAAGAATTCAGATCTGGCCATCTTTCACACTTATATTGTTTTGTAGATTTATTTTTACATGGACAAAACAGCCATTTATCTCCATCACACGCAATTACCTGACAACATGTTTTTAGTATATTTTGCTAAATTACAAAAAACTGATTTAAATTATTCACTAAATGACAGATTATGGATAAATTATTTGTTTGGCCCAATAGGGATATTGGTGTAACGATCTGGCAGTTTAGATTTTGCTGTCTAAATCGTAAAAGTGTTTTTTGTTTAGCTGGTAGATCTCTGTTGTTTATGTTAGAAGTGATTTCATGTTTCCACACTCTGTATTGCTGTTTCCTGTTTTATTTTGTAGTCTCTGTTCCTTGTGTGTTGTTTCTGTCTTCACTTCCTGTCTGTGATTGTCTGCCTCAGTCCTCATGTGTACACCTGTGTTTAATTGCCCCTGCCTTCACTGTGTGTATATAAGTCTCTATGCTTCCCTTTGTCCTTGTCGGATCGTGTGTTGTTATCATTGTTGTTCCATGGTGCTGCCCTGTCCTGATCTCCCGAGCCTCTGCACCTCTGAATCCCTGTGTAAGCTTCCTTGTGTTGTTTCTCCCCGTTAGTGTTCATGTTTGTTTTGTCTGTTAAAGATTTGTTTAATTAAAATTACCCTTTTGTTTTAAAACTCTGTGTCTGGTTCCTACTCCTCCCCCCAAATCCTGACAACCGGTTTGCAACAGTAATCTCAGGGCATTTACCACACATCAATATAACAAAGAATTTGAACAGACATAACCAACACTTACACTTATACCTCTTTAACACCAAAATTAGCGGATATAAGCAGTGCGTCAAATTCGACGTCACAAACAATGAAACCTGAGGTGTTTCCTCACCCTACTGATTTACCAAATTGGCACAATCCCCATAGGTTTCACATTACCACCTTCGTAGTTGGCCTCAATCAACCCTCGCACGAAGAACCCCCCACACACCCACCTTATAACATAATGCTGATAGTGCCATGCTTCCCGGGTACGGACGGCGTTAGCCAGGTTATGAAAACAGCCTTTTGTTTGCCACTCATAGCCTTTGGAGTTCTGCCCAGGAATCGCGTTTTCCCTCATCAGACCAGACAATCTTTTCCTCATGCTCCAAGAGTCGTTTGAATACTGTTTGACAAACTCCGAGTGGGCTGTCATATGCCTTTAACTCAAAGTGACTTTCATCTGGCCACTCTACCATGAAGCCCTGATTGATGGAGTGCTGCTGAGATGGTCAGAATGGTTTTATAGCCTTGCCTTGATCTCTGCCTCGCCAAAGTTATATTGCAAAGGTCCACTGACAGTTGCTTGGATTGTTTTTGTCCGACATGCAGTCACGATTGCGCAACCATATGTGCACAGGTGTGTGCCTTTCAAAATTGTGCAATTATTTCAGTTTGCCAATGTTCTGGACACATTTCTAGGACAGGATCCACCTGAGAACAATGAGTGAGTCAAAGAAAAGGGTTAGAATTGAGTACGGTGATATTTCAATGGTGATATTTCATCTTGTGTGCACAAGAGTGTTAGATAATTTACAATAAAACGACTTCAGAACTCAGCTAACCAACTAAGCTTTATTTTCACCTTGAAATGTAATTTAATGAAATGTTTTTGCTTTGAAAAGCTATAAAAGCAACTTACCCTTGCTTTCTTAAAAAAATAAAAATAAAAAACATTTAATTTAAGTTTGAAACTTTTTACATATTCAGAAAGAAAAGTAAAAAGTGGAATGTCTATTTCATGCATTTAAAATTCAATCTACATCACAGTGAAGTATGTTGGAGTCCCCGGCTGAAGCTACTGAATGCCATGTGCTCTGCTCAGTGCTTTTAGAGAGAATGTACAACTTTTTTACCAGCCAGAGACCTATTCCACAATCTGACCTATCTGACAAATTAATCACAGAAAATAGTCTCGGCTAGAGAGGGGAATTCAGAGTAATGGGAATGTGTTTCCCAATGGCAATAAAATTGGCTACAGTCGAGTGAGTTTTTTTAAATGCTGAGTTCCCCTTCCCTAAACCTTGGGCCCCTGTTCATCTGAATCGAATTGATAGCCATTCTGAGTATACTCTATACTGTCAAATTTATTCATTTTGCATTGGATTGTCTCCACCCTGGCGGGGATGAATATGAATTTATGCTACAAAATGTGATTATTTTAGGATGGTTCCCATGGTTTTAATTTTTAATGCCTACCTAACCAAGAGGGATAGAGGAAATTTTTATTTATTCATTTAAGTGGTTAAGGTTAGCGACAATATTTAAATGCATGCACATAATTCATATTTTCCTGGCATCTGTCCTCGCTTCAGCTGTGCATGCCTGTGGGAAAAGGGCGACTTGGGCCTGACTGAGAGCTTCTTATTCAAATTCCTGCAGTGAAGTCTGTTTCAATCCAGAGCTGTAATTGACATGCATCGTATTTTCTTATCAACTGCAATGTTGCAGTGACATAACATTTTATATAAGTCATCACATTTTATTAAAGTAAATGCAGAGTGGAAGTACAGTTCACTGGTGTTCATATGTTTCGCAAACGCTGAACTTAACGATCAATTTTCATATTATTAACGTGAATGTTACGATGAACGTGAGTGAACGTCACGTTAATTTTTTTAATCATCATCGTATCAGGCCATCATGAAATACAGAGAGAGAGAGAGAGAGAGAGATGTCCCGGGGCTCCGACCCCGCCCACTCGCTCTTTTGATAGTAAAGGTTTCCTACCCCTGCACACTATGGACAATATATTGCCTCACAAACAGGGGCTTGCTTGTTAGCGCTGTTTATTCAGTTTAACAGGAGAAGATGACATGTCTCTAGATCGGACCATCTTCCGTGATCAGATGGGTCTCTCATCGGAGCGCCGGGACACACACACACTCGCCCGCTCCTGGTATTTCATGATGGCCTTATAAGGTGATGATTTAAAAAATTTACGTGACGTTCACTTGCGTTCATCGTTACGTTCACGTTAATAATATGAAAATGTATTCGTTAAGTTCAGCGTTCGCGAAACATATGCACAACACTGTACTGTACAGCCACTGCAGAGGGGCCGAAGAGCCGCGTTCGGCTCCAGAGCCGCGGCTGGCCGAACCCTGTGTGGAACCGAATTTGTATGGTGTATTGGACTTTTTTGTGGCAGCAGTGTCCATCAGTTTTAGCTGTCCTCTGGAAACACTTCCGTTGTGTTTTCTCCTCTACTCTATTTGCTGCGCGTTTGTCTATTTGCAGCTCGTTTGTCTATTTGTTGCGCGTTTCTGTAATGTGTTGTGTTGTGAAATTGATGAAGATGTTTTCTTACTTTGCTTGTGTTTTGTCAACTTGCATGTGTTTTCTTAAGTTGCTGTTCGTTGAGCTCTCAGGGCCACCGTAGAGGAGGACCTCTCAGGTAATTTAAAAGCCCTGACACCGCAAAAATCTTGGCCATTTCCTGCTCTCTGAAGACGTCAATAGACCGTTCCCGGTCTAGCTAGATGATTTAGTTGCTAAAGGAGGCAATAACCACAAAAGTTTGTTTTATTTTTCATCTCTAGCTTCTAATTTCTTTTATCTTAAGTCAACACTTATTTTGAAAGACTATTTTTGTTTTTAACTTGAAAAGGCCCCGCAACAGGAAGCTAATTCGCTGGCCGAGACAAAGACTTTTCTTTTCCACGATCTCCAAAACAACTTTGCCACCGCTGTTCATCACTGCAGAAGAACGACGTCATCCCGTTGAGGAGCAAGAAGAATCCGCTCCTATTCGGCCCAGCCGACGCCGCTGCAACAGAGGAACCAGCGCAACCGAGCTTGAGCGGCCACGATTATTCACTGGACTTCCGGAATATCCGCGCGACACGCGCATGCAATACCGTGAAGGTCACAGTAAGAGGCTTATTAATTGTCTGGGCAGAGAACTAGTTTAAATACTTAGCGTGTCATTTATTTGATTGTATGTTTGTTTGAAGATTGCGGATCTATTTTTCAGCCATGTTTAAACGCGGCGAAACAATACGTCACTTCCGGTTCCTTTGTACCGTGTTGAAATGTTTTAAAGTGCCTCTCGCCGTGACAGAGAGCCTCCGGCAGCTCTGTTATCGTCCGACTAAGTTTGCAGAGACTTAACCTGTTAAAAGATCGGTACACAACTCCAATTTGTGTACTGAGTGGTGAAGTCACTGTAGCTTGTCTCAGACGATGTTTCTGATGTCTCTCTCTCTTTCTCTCTCTCTCTCTCTTTTCTCCTAAACCTGTTTTTACAAACGTCCCGACCTACACCGACCTTTTCATGTTACACAGCTAAATCTTGACTAAAAGAGCCTAAATTCATCTCGACGCCGTTCGGCGCCAGAACCAGGAGATTAGAAATCTCTTTGTCTAAAAGTTCCTTTGTGTAACTGGCGACCGACCGCCATCTTGTCTTCGACCTCATGTCGTCACCGGGGTCATAAACCTCCATCTTGAAACAACTTGAACGTAACATCTTGATCTCGGCCAGACGACGTCACCACGTGATCTCGTCATTACGCCATAGCCACTCCCCTTTCTCTTTCTTACTCACACACACACACATATAGACACAGACGAACACACACATAGATACTCAGTATTACATGTGTGGCAATTGTGATAAGTGCTGCTGTTGTCATCTTTGAAATATTGGAGTTTGTTAAATGAAGAATCATTGAATGACATTAACTTTATTTCCCTTTTAATAAATACTTTTGTAATTAAAGTATTTGTATTTCTGTGATTATTTGTACATATGTGTGTGAATACAGCTGGATTACTATAGCCTGTGCTCGAACTTAAAACCCTTCATTGTTTATTATATAATCATTAATATTGAATATTGAGATTATTAATATAACGTATATGACTTGAGACTGATATTTAAAGATTGACTCGGTGCCCCGCAACGTTAAGCACTGATTACAGATTGTATTATTCTTAATTGATAATTTTATTGTTTTCATTAATTATTTAACTATTATTAATGCATAACCGTATAATTTCTAATTAATTATTTTACTATTCTTAATTAATAGCTTTATAATTTTTTATTATTTTTAATAAATAATTTTTATTTTAATAATCATTTTTCATGATTATTAATAATTAGCCAACATCAAATCTACTACTACTATTGCACAACAGATGCAATATTGCCTCTGTACCACTGGCGTGTACGACTGGCTGCTGCCTGCTTTGTGGACCTTACAAACTGGTGTGTGGTCTCCCCGGCTGGCATCCCAGTCTGGAAGCAACTCCAGGTGGTTTCTCCTCCATTGAAATGGTTTGCCGGTGTGCACAAGGAACTTATTTCTGTAGTCTGTGTTGCCTCAGCACTTTGTTAGCATTTCCAGTGGTATATGTTATCTGAGGCCACGTTTTTCAGGCCATCCTCCCATCCCTTGATAGTAGAGGGCTGAGGGATGATACATTATCTTGTTTCAGATGTAAGAGGTGATGATTTTCAAAATGTTTTATTAAAAATCGCTCTTAGTGAAAGGACATATACCCTCATGCTGATTGAATGGAACAATGTTGTGCTCTTCCGGCCCAGCTTTTCTCTTTTTCCCAAATACAGAGGCAGAGCTATGTATTAAAAAAACAGAGTTTTTCTTCCAGCGCAAAAACAGAACCTACTGTTGGCTGACCGTAAGGAGATATGAGCAGAGTTAGACAAAAGCTGCATAGCATTATTAGCGCTTACCACCTTACCAACTTTAAGCAAAACCACATTGTTAACATCTAATAAGAAGGTAATTGCAGAGTGGAACTGAGCTTCATTGAAGACAAAGAGGGAAGATGTTCTATTATGTCCCCTCGGTTCATTGGCTCAGGCGTGTGCGAAGTCATTGTTCCCTTTTCAGTTAAACATCAGCCTGGAACCTTTGTCGCATTCCTGTCCCATCTCTCTATCATCTTCCTAAATGTGAGCCTACGAATAAAGAAAAAGTCACATTAAATAATCTTTTGATGATGTCGCGCTGGGAACGATTCTTTAAAATATGCTTTTCAACATCAGGCTCTGTATGTTGTGGTGGGTGGTGCAGTGAACATACACTTTCATTTGAAAGAAATGTAATATGCTTGGATTTCAGATTCGCCGTGCTATGCAAAATATTTACGTAAAAATGTGAAAGGATCAAATGCAGCCTGAAACTCTTTAATAAATCCAGCAGCACTTAGTTCAATCAGGAGATACATTAATTGATATATGAACAAAACGTATTGCCCAGCACGAAGTGATGTGATGCAAATGAGAGTCCAATTGACGGTTAGACCCCTTGTGATGTCAGCCTTAAAGGAGATGAAGCCTTATGTAGTGAAGGAAAAACCCTCGGGGTCTAGACACTGTCAATCATGTATGTGATTAAATAAGATGAGTGACTCAGTTGAACTGGACCAGGACACTGGATATGAAGACAGGAGAGTTGCAGCGAATCAGTTTGGCAGCAATTATGTAATTGGTTGATTGAGATTATGGTCGAATCGGATTGGATTACCGTAAACACCCAACACTCAATGGGTTGGAAAAGGTGGGGAGAGAGAATTATGTACCCTAACCCATTGAGAAGGTCCTCCTGACTAAACTCCTGCTACTCTTCATTTCTACTTTAAAATGTTGTAATGAATGAGAGTTACAATCAACCTGTGTTGCTTTTTTACATTTTGTCTTTTTCAATGCACACTTCCCATGTCATTGATATATTAATGTTGATCTTCAGAGGTGGAGGAGAGACTCAGACATCTGACTTCAGTAAAAGTACAAATAAAAGACCTAAATCCTCTAAAGCGAAAGGGCCACATTAACTTCTCTACTTGAGAAAAGGAAAGTAAATATTTACTTTGAAATACATTTTAAGTATTAAAGTACTTGTGGAGTGTAGCAACAGTTTACTACATCATTATGGCAAAGTCCTGGCCTCCATGAATCCATGTCAGGTGATTCTTTATCAGTGATGCGGCTGGAGGAGGCGGGGTCTAATGTTACCTGCCCATTCTAATTGCATCCGTCGATAAATTCCCCTCTCGTTATTGATTACTTTTAGAAATATTAACTTAACATTAAATATGTTGCTGATAAGTAAAGAACAAATACATATACAATTTACAGTAACAAAGTTAAAGTACTTTTTTACATCTCACTACCGCACAGTTTGTATAAAAGACAAGCATTTTGGGATATTTTGGGGGATATGCTCAGTGATGAGCCATACGCCCTTATTGAAGGTAAAGGAAAACCAGACCTAAGTAACTTATACACCAATATGGCAGTGAAAGTGTCCTTTGGACTTGTTGCCTTTTTGTAGTGTAGCTCATTAAATGATCAGTGTGTGAAACTCTGTTTGAAGCTTTGGTATTTCAGGCAGAGAAACGGCATCTGCACACAGATTTGAGCAAAGATACACGTAGGAGCTCGCTGTATCCTGGCAACAAAAAAAGAGGCATCCTAAGACAAAAAATAATCACAACTAATAGGCATATCAGTAAGCAGCTATCCAAGCTGAATTTTAGTTTGTTATTTCAATTTAGTTTTTAATTAAATCCCTGACAAAAGATGAAGTGCACTGACAGAGGATCCATTGTAGGCGTCTTGGTTATAATACTTTAAACCTGCAGGGATTGACAGACAGTTTTTATAAGACTATTTTCTAACAGCAGTCATGTATTTTTCACCATCCTTTATGTATGGAAGTGATTGATGTGGCAGCAAACATTAATCACGTAGCTTTTATAAGGGGTCCAGTGTTCACACATGGAGTCTGAATGACAGAAGAAGAAATGTAAAAGTTTCTTAAAAATACTGACATTTAGTATGGGGTGGCACGGTGGTGCAGTGGACAGCACTATCAATTCACAGCATGAAAGTTCCCAATTTGGATCCCGGATCAGCTGGGGCATTTCAATGTGGAGTTTGCATGTTCTCCCTTGTTTGCGTGGGTTCCCTCCAGATTCTCCCTCTTCCTCCCTCAGTCCAAAGACATGCAGATTAGAGTTCAGTTAAATGGAGATGGAAAGTGTATGCATGATGGTGAATGGTTGATTGTCTCTGTATTTCAGCCCTGTGATATGCTTGCAACCTGTCAAGCGATGAAGATAATGCATGGATGGACATTTAACACAGAGAAACAGACACAAATTTGCATCATCACCAAATGGCTTGCAGTCACATTATTCCCATGATGAAACCATAATCAGATTGTATGCAAATGGTGATACGTTTTTTTTTCTCATTCCAAAGTTTAGCGCAATATTGATTACATTACATGTGTGCCACTGGTGACGCTGATAGACATGATTGCTCCGTGTACTGTCTGAGTAAATGTAAAGAAAGGTCACTGTCTGTTTATTTACACTCGATGTCAGAAAGCTGGATGCATAGATCCAGGGGACATTTTAGTTTGAGTGCATTGCACATCTAAAATGAGAGTGGCTGCATCATGTAAAGGATCATATATATATATATATATATATAATATACATACAAATAAGTAACAATAAATACATATATAGATATATCTCCACTATACAGAGAATAATTCACATTTGAAGCTATAGTATTGTGTTTTTCCCAGATACAACCATAGTTCAGATACAGGTCAATATCCATAATTGGTGAAATGCATCATGTTACTTTTTTAGAGGCTCTCAGTGCTGCAGAGCGACAGACACTCATCCTTTTTATTCATCTTTGCATCTTTTATAACAACACATTCTTCTCATTCTCAACTCGTCACATACACTCTCTTGGTTAAGACCTCACTTTGAATGCGCTGAATATCCCCTTTTGGACCATTTTCATTGTTCAGAGGTAAAGAAAGGAAGAAATACGAATACATTTCTGGCCTACGTTAGACTGATAACAGAATCGGAAAAGCCTCAGATGCAGAAAATGCCAGGTTGGGCATCGGCAAGATTGCAAATCAACGTACCGATGTGATACCACATCTTGTGAGTACAGTTGTCCTGTATTGGCACTGGGAGACATTTTTTGTATCTTATATTAACTTATCTCATCGCTGTGTTACTCTGTATCGGCCGATTGGCAAAGTGCAGGTATCGGGATCGGGAAGGAAAAAATATATTTGAACCGAAAAATCTATTCCATCTTTTTCTTTTTTTCACAACCTGTGTCCAGTGAAACATTGGATTGAAGAACATGGTGGGGCAAGGATAATACATTGCTTCATTCCTGCAGAGTGCCCGGTAAGCCCCGGCTCCCTCTGGACTTGAGCATGTGTGATGTGGTGTGCACTCTGAGTGATATTGACGTACATTGTCAACATACACCTTTCACATTGTGCAAAGGGCACAGAGCTTTTCGCAGCCTGTGGGTCTCAATAGGAAGCAGATCGTTCTCTGCTAGCTCTGAAAGCAGGAGCCCATAAAACCTCCTAACAGCTATTTGAATTTAGGAATTATGGGAGCAGTATTTCCACATTGGTTCCAATTTAGGTACAGACATATTAAAACTACTCTATCAATGACTGGCATCCAACCCAGCCTAAGCCATAACCTAAGTGCAATCATGGAGTATATTTATCTTGAATTTGTATCAGAAGCAATGTTCATTTCATTCTGAAGCCATTTACCTCCATTAGATGAGACAGTAGTACCTTTCAAATCTAATGTTAATGTCTCTGTGCGAAGATGACCAGTGTGGCCTTTAAAACGTATAAGAGTCATACTCAGAAACAACTCCCAGGTGTAAATCATGTGTACATGTTACAAAGAATACGTACAAAGAAAATTACAAAATACCATAGATAAAAACTGAACAAAACTCAACTTATAATAAAGCAAACAAAATGAATATCACATGCACATTGCTAAACTCTGACGTCCTTTGCCCCTGAAAGTCAACCGCTTATATAGGCCCTTTCATCAGCAGTGGCCGATGCAGACTCCGCCATCCTCACTAGATTGAGGATGTTGAAACCCTTTATACACCAAAGAAAAATGGTGTGTTCTCACCCACTTTGTCACAGTCTCAACAAAGTAGTTCCCATTACAACATCAGAAGAAAAGACTGGTGCAGTGGCCACTGCTCCACTCCACTGTAACCAAAGTACAGTGGTTGTCCAACCATCCATAAGTCTATACAGAAGAACACCATGAATATAACATTTCTGTCGCAGGGGGATTAGTGGACATGTTCACTGAAAATAATGTAAGATGAATTTACACCACAGAGAAAACATGCTAGGTTACTAGTCACTGACCTCATGAATTATTGGTGAGAGGCATTTTAAAACCACTCTTAATGCACCTTTAAACCGGCCAACCCACTGTGGACCTCTGGGTTTCTGTCTGTCTCTATAATGCTTATTGACTGGCGCTAAACCTCACATGCCCTGCATAGGACCCCTTTGCAAAGTCATACCAGAAATATGCTGCTCTACTCAGTTTGATTGTGATACACTCCTTATCAAAATCTTAAGACCAGTTAAAAAATTGCATGAATTTGCATTTTGCACTGTTGGATCTTAGGAAGGTTCTAAGTAGAGCTTCAAAATGCAAAAAGAAGAAATGGGAACAAGAGCCCAAAAGTTGTGAGCAGGCAATTTATTGAAAACAACAATTTAACTAAAATAGGCTGTTCATCAGCTGATCAAAAGTTTAAGACCACAGACTTTAAAAGCCAAAATCTGTGCAAAAATTTGGATTCCATGTCATTTCCGGTCAAGTAATCACACTGTGAAGATCTCTTGATGGCAAAAGCAAAAAAGCTCACCTTCTTTGAACGTGGTAGGATTGTTGAACTGCATAAACAAGGCCTCTCACAACGTACCATCGCTGCTGAGGTTGGACGCAGTAAGACAGTCTTTTTGCATTTCTTAAAAGATCCTCAGGGTTATGGAACAAAAAAATCAAGTGGTAGACCCCAAAAAATCTCACCGGCGCTGAGCCGAAGGATCCGAATGGCTGTCCGTCAAGACACGGGACGATCCTCGTCCCAAATTAAGGCCATTACTGGTGCTGACTGCAGCCCAATAACCATCAGACGGCATCTGCGAAGGAAGGGCTTCAAAAACAAGAAACGTCTTCAAGGCCCCGTCTCCTTCAACGCCACAAAATTGACGTTTAGACTTTGCAAGGGAGCACCAAACATGGGACATTCAAAGGTGGAAGAAAGTTTTATTCTCTGAGGAGAAAAAATTTAACCTTGACGGTCCTGATGGCTTCCAACGTTACTGGCATGACAAGGAGATGCCACCTGAGATGTTTTCTACGCGGCACAGTGGAGGGGGCGCCATCATGATCTGGGGTGCTTTTTCCTTCAATGGAACAATGGAGCTCCAGGTTGTGCAGGGGCGTCAAACAGCAGCTGGCTATGTGGAGATGTTGCAGCGGGCATCCCTCATGACTGAGGGCCCTCGTCTGTGTGGTAACGACTGGGTTTTTCAGCAGGACAACGCTCAAATTCACAATGCCCGTCTGACCAAGACTTTTTTCCAGGAGAATAACATCACTCTTTTGGACCATCCTGCGTGTTCCCCTGATCTTAGTCCAATTGAGAACATTTGGGGATGGATGGCAAGGGAAGTTTACAAAAATGGACTTCAGTTCCAGACAGTGGATGCCCTTCGTGAAGCCATCTTCACCGCTTGGCGCAACATTCGCACTAGCATTTTGGAAACACTTGCATCAAGCATGCCAAAACGAATTTTTGAAGTGATCAACAATAATGGTGGAGCTACTCATTACTGAGTCAGTTTTGACACTTTTTTTTTTTAGCTGTGGTCTTAAACTTTTGATCAGCTGATGAACAGCGTACTTCAGTTAAATTGTTTTTAATAAATTGCCTGCTCACAACTTTTGGTCTCTTGTTCCCATTTCTTCTTTTTGCATTTTTAAACTCTACTTAGAACCTTCCTAAGATTCAACAGTGCAAAATGCAAATTCCTGCAATTTTTTAACTGGTCTTAAGATTTTGATCAGGAGTGTATATTGGAGCTGCCAACTCTGATCACCAGGAAGATGTGTGCACTGCAGGAGTTCTTGTAATGCACTATGCGTTATGCAGTCATTTCACAGCAGGAGGAGATGCAATATTTACAACCTGGTTTGTAACTGAAATCCATGGACCATGGACCATGCTTTTAATATCATTGTCTTACTTGATCTGAATGAAAAATAAAATTTTGGAAAAAGTTTCATGTTGCATGCAAAATAGACTATCTAGTATCTAAATAGTAAATTGAACTGATCTTTCACTGATAGAAAACGTTAAATGGTAACTTATGTGTTAAGTAATCAAATCATCCACGTGTTTTATCTTCTGCAGGGCTCCTTAGAGTTTGGCCAAAAAGAGTGATTTTAAACAGAGGATAAAGCTTTATATTTTATCCTCTCAAATTCCTACCATCAAGTCAGCCCATATTCACAAATCACACTCTGCCTCATAGGGCGTTTAACAATCTATACAAGGTGCAACATCCTCTGTCCTTAACCCTTAAATGATGAAATACAAAAAAAACACCTATTAACAGGGGACACACCATTAACCTCGGAGTCAGAAGTGAGGAGTTCCTCACCCAGGACAGACAGAAGTGCAAAAGATGTCACGTGTAACAGTACTCGTCAACATTAAAAATGTATCGTTAATGTTTATGTGAAAAGACAGTGTCTAACCTACATTGAAAGGTGTATCAATGTTTAAAGCATTTATGCTTTTAAAAAGACAACACCATTTATTTTTTTGTACTTGAAAAAGCTACTCACAAACACTTATATTGGACACATATTAGATCAGGCAACCATCTACTGCCATGGAAGTGGTGGAAATCATTTAATTTAAAAGCAAACATTTATTTTGGAATACAATGAAGAATTGTATTTTAATTATGCGCTGATGACAAATAACAGAACAAAGTCGAGCCCAGCACCTGAAACTTCTTCCTAACTTGACACAGAATGCATGTGTGAGCTATTTTCAATATTTTGTCATGTTATTTTTTATTTTTTATTTTTTTTAAATATATTTGTCTTACTGAATTCTCATCAGTAGTGCTTGCATGCCTCTTTTATTAATTTTGGAACATCTTCAGAGCCGAGCCTTTTCTGCCTAATTCAGCTCTAATAATTTGTTGTCACTGCTGGTCCAAACTCTTTGGACATTTAAGGATTTCTGACAGAATTGTGTTATTTTCAGTTGCTTTCATTATTTCGGTGGAGCAGCCCACGCTCTATGGCACTAATGTGTTGGATGCTGCTGTCATTTTAAAGACGTGGAAATGTTGAACACATTATTGTGTGCATGAATTGGAGAGAAAAGTTGTGCAGAAGACTAAAAGAATAACAATTTATTGCTAAATTGGCCATTTAGCTGGACTATTTTACAAAATAAACCCTCACATACCTGGCCGACTATTAGCCTCAAGCTAAGATAACCACACCATGTTATGGAAAAAATGTCATTTTTTAATTTCCACATATTGCTTTACCAGTTTTGATTTGAGTTTTAGAGACAAAGCCCACAACATCGATCTGGGAATAGATTAAATCTCAATTCAGTTTTTTTTTTTTTATTATGGTCAGTGCATCACTCCAAACGAAAAACCCAAATACTTCATCTTATGCAACCACTAAAAAGACCAATTGTGTTACAACATCAACAAAGAAAAAAAACGCGTCTCAGAGGACTGTGGTTTCGGTGTTGCTTGTATATTAGTTATGGACTATGCCACCTACATGTTTCAACACAACACTAACTCTATTTGAACTCCCAAGGTCCCACTGGGCCCAAACGAATGGCAGCATGAAAAGAACTGTAAAAAAGAGAGAATTTCCCTCTATACCCAGATTTGTTACTGTTAATCACATGTTGCTTGGTAACATCTGCGAGAGGAAAGAGTCTTTCAATTGTAATGTAATTAGCATGATGGTGTTCGGGGTTCAGTCATTTCATGGAGAGCTGTGAGCATGATTTCACTCAGGGGCAGAACCCAAGGGGACAGCTTTGTAGATACCTGAGGATTAACAGGGTACACTACATGTACTGAGTGCTCTCTCCCTAATAATGGTGGCGTTTTCGAATTACGTTTCTTTTAATCGCTATTTTCAACAAAGAGGATTTATACACTTAATGTGTGATCCTGTCTCTCCGGCCAGACAAATTAATTCAGTCATTTTTTAAAAGGTAAATATGGGAATAGCTTTGCTTTCAAGAATCAGAAGGGATCTAAAAATCCAATGATTTTAGCATAAGATGTTCTTTTGTACTCCACTGAAATAAGAAGGAGTCAAATAAAAATATAACAGCAAGGTTTCATATAGTTAACAAAGCAGAAAATCATCTACTACATGTGAAGAATATGGTCTGACCTCCCCCATGGCAAACCACAGAACCCTTTGACAATTAAAAAATAGCTGAGGAAAAATGAGTGGGATCAGCACAGATTCAGCTCTATTGATTTGTACAGTCTGTGTGTTTACCCATGTGGAGGACTTGGGTGGGAACACGGTCAGCGCTCGAGGCATAAATCCTGAGCAGGTCAAGGTTGAGCTGATGCGTGAATGAGCCCAAGGAACTTTCTCCAGAAGACAGAGGGTTCATGAGTTCTCGGGTGCATCCAGTGAAAACTTTGGAGAAATTAGGTGAAGGTGACAAGGAAAGACTTAGAGGAAAATTTGAGGCCACATCACATTTCTATGGCCACATTTTATGCCTTCATTTGCAGATTGGGAATCAGTTTCATCAGCCAGCCTTACATTTCTGGAGGCATACAGCTAATGCAGCTAATCCACATTCCTAGATTAATATGATGTATTGCTGGGCCTCTTTTACGCATTTAATTAAGGCCGATGACGGACTAAGCAGCAGGAAACAGGAGATTTGGTTGAAAAATAGTGTTTTTTATGAAATCTTAAAATGGGAATAATTTTACTAAACAACTAAATATATAATCATGATAACTAACATATTTTAACTTTTCATATTCCCAAACCACAAACCCCCTATAGGGCTTTTAACAATCTGTACAAGGTGCGACGCCTGCTGTGAGCTGCTGACTACTTGTCTTATATATATCCAAAACATTCATGAGAAAACACAATGTCTAACATTAATGAAGAGGTGTAGCAATGTCAAAAGTATTAATGTAAAAAGAGCCAGGGCACTAAATATTAGGGGATTCCTCCTCAGGTGGCACCACCATTGCACCATCCATGTCTCAGAAGGTTAAAGCATAAAAGCTGCCTATCATATCCCTTCTGTATGTCCTTCTTTCAAAAGTGAGCAGCATTTCATATTAGCATTGGGCAGTGCATATTATAGATTTGGGTTTATCAGGTGACCTTCCTCCAAATTTTGCTTTTAATTAGAGCTGTGCGTTGCTGGTTAGATCCAGTGGACCATTACGAAAAAGAGCCCATTCGGTGTAATTATATGAGTTTTAAATGGTAATGAAATCATTACACAATACAGCCTCACTGTTTGCAAGAAGAGCCATTTTTCTGATGTTTCGAGGTCAGGTATGTTCCTTGCAAATGAAATGAGCTGCAGCTTTTTAGAGCCGTAGGAACAAGTTTTTTCTAATTACACCGAAACTAAAATGACAGGTAGAAGCAGCTAGATTTGTTTTTACACCTGTCGTAGTGGGCCGGTGTTTTACAATCGGTGGTTTCCATCTGTCTTACTGTCACAACCATAACTCAGGCAGTTTTCATCCAATTCGGATTCAACTTTGCCCGCTGATTGGGGAAGGGTCAGGGTTATATTATTATTAGAACCTTACATATGACTGATTTGGTTCATAAAGATACCAGAATTATTCCTGGGAAAATGGGGAAAATATACAAAAAACGGGGAGGAAAACCCTTGACCTGCCCCCTGAAGCAAATATCTTCATAAATTTCTTGTCTTGGCAAATCATAAATCTTCATAAATCTTGGCTCATGTCTTCAGAAGTTGGGAATAGGACTATTAACACGTGTTCAGCCTAACCCATAGGGGGCAACTCAAATAAACAAAGTGCAAGAACCCAATACTTAAAACTTCCCAAAGTTAGTTATGCTCTGGAGGGAAGTATTAACCAAAATCTGAAGTGCCATATTGATTGATGCAAGTGTTTGGTGCCTGTCACATCTTAATCATAAGTCGAGAGAGTACATGTTATACTCTAGCATTGATATTGATAGCTGCTCACAAAATAAATTATAGATCAGATGTTCTAATCTCATTTTACTGTGGCATTATCAGTGTGTGTCAATAATGCCGGCCTCCGTCTCTTATAATTGTCGAGTTATAATTTCATAATTTTCTCAATCAATAACATTCAATTTTGATTTGAAGTTCAGCCGTTTGATATCTTAACCTGGTAATGATGTGGATTTTACACTGAATGCATTTCTGGTCCCTCTGGGATTTTAAGGTTTGATTCTTTTTCTTGTTCCATCAAATAGACTTGCATGTAATGTATCTACTCTCTTCTCTGCTGGTCACTGCGCTGCTGTAAGGCCCTTCATATAAATAGAAACTAATCCGTAACCTCATCTGAGAGCTGCGTAGCGGAGTACAGCAGTGCCCTGTGGCAGGTATGGGCTGACATGAAATGGCGAGGATGTGTTGTAGTTGAGCATGTCTGATTGTGTTGGAGCTGTCATCACCTGCCCTGCTTAGCTGGTAGCTGTCCTGAGGCCAGCGTGCCAGGTCACCGTCACACAGCTTTTTCATTTGAGAGCGAGTTGGGAGATGTTTTTTTTTGGTGTGACTGCACTTTTGCAGCCGTTACTGTAGGTGGGTATAGTCCCATTTGATTTGTGGCTATTTATTCATTAGGTTTCTCTCCCAACAGTATTGGGAATGGAGCCAAAAGAACAGATGTGGTTCGGTCAACCCCCCCCCTTCAGAAAACAGAGGGATGCATCACCAACAAAGATTAT
The DNA here is from genome assembly GCF_947347685.1 of Pleuronectes platessa. Lineage (NCBI taxonomy): Eukaryota > Metazoa > Chordata > Actinopteri > Pleuronectiformes > Pleuronectidae > Pleuronectes > Pleuronectes platessa. The sequence continues at coordinate 9,366,413 of NC_070626.1, forward strand.
AATTATTATGATCAAATTTACAAACTGAAAACCAGATGCCCGATCAGGTTATCACTTTATCCCTCTGATTATTTCCAGATGAACATTTCAAATAAAAAGGTGTTAACAAAAGTAGGATTATGTTGATCTCTGCATGTGAAGGATACAATTTGTGCATAAATGCTGCACAGCTCGGTGGTTTGTTTCAGCATTAATGCATTACTGATTCTGATGTAATCATTTGGGTGTAGGTACTGGTGACTTTGAATGTTATCGCCTTGCATTTACATAAAGAATGGAGTCAGCAGGGTATTGTTTGCATGTACATTATCTTCTTTTTGCTGGTAACCCTTTATATGTGATTGAAGACCTTTTCTATCAGTAATCAGCAGTGTGATAAAGCTGACAGGGTTGATGGCTGATGTATATAGATTTCAAAGGCTCATACAGACAATTAGCACAGCTTTGAACACGATCCTATACCAGCTCCTATTGTACTCTGATCACATTCCCTTTCATATCATTTCATATTGATTTTCGTTTGATTATTCAGGCAAATTGTATATGGTTGTGGCAAAGTGGCTGACCCCCTAAAAGGCAGCAGTTCCGTCTGGTTTAACCGATCTTTTACGAAATTTAGTACACATGTTTATCACGACTGGATGAAGAAATAAGTCCTGGCACCAATTTGATTGACGCGACAGGAAGTGGGCCATTTTGGATTTTGTGGCCATTATGGCTGTTGCTTTCATCAGATCAACTTAAAATGAATCTCATCTTAACAGGATGGAGATTCAAAATAATTGAAATTGTGAGTTTTCGTCAAACGCTGTGAAGTGGCATGGCGTCAAATTTTGATGGATCACCATCAAAACACAAGGTTGTTGTATCTCGGACATACATGGTCCATTTGACTCCAAACTGGAGATGTATGACAAGAGTCCCGGCTTGATGACATTTACACAGAAGTCATGACCTAAAATCACAGCGCCACTTTATGTCAACAGGATATATTTAGTTTATTACCCGGAGCTGATTCATCGGACCCTGACAGCCCTCCCCGCGGCTGCATCACGTGTCAAGTTCAACTGGCTCGGGCCCCGACAGTGCTGCATTGCTGCCCTACTTTATTTTGAATCAGTCAAAAATTTTGTTATTTGTTTTTTGGTAGCTTTAGTCAATGGAAAACTATTTTGCATGTTGTCTAAACAAGTTAAGGCTGCAGCCGTTGCCTTATTTGTTGTACACAGTTACCATGGTTACAGGTGTCCTCATCTGCTGTGAGGTTAGTGGAATACAATCTGTGGAATAGACGCACTTGAGTGTCTATGTCACCCTAGCCCCGCAGTAACATCACAGACTGAGTATTCAGATTGCTTTCTCCCCATCGTGACGGCTCATCCACAGCTGTGCTCTCCACTACAGAGCAGGGAACCATTCTGAGGCTGGAATCACTCGGTTGTTCACTAAAATAATGTTCAGTGTAGGGAGGAGAAGCTTAACTGGGATGTTTCTGTAACAATTAGCAAAAAAATTTATATCTCTGGCAAACACTTAGAGGAGGATCTATGTGGTTGAAAGGCTTTAACTTATTCATTCCCTCTGAAAGCAACAACAATACAGCCAAGTGAAAATAATGCCATTATGTTACATCAACACTGGGAACATCCCATAATGAGACATACATTTATTACACACTTTGATGAGCGCCAACAGCCAGTGGCCACAGGCTTTATGTTTTCAGGTCGTCCATCCAGCTCAAGGATGACCGGTTAAGAAATGAAAGGTCAAAGGGCAATTTATTTCCTCAAGAGAACCATTTAACATTTTTCACAAAGAATAATTTAGACTCACAGATTATCTAAATAAATATGGGTTGTCATAGGTCAAATGTCAAGGTCACGGTGGCCTCACAAAACATGTTTTTGACCTTGAATATGATGTATCAAATCTGTCTTTAAGGAATTTCTTCAAATTTTGACTAATGTCACAATGACCCCATATTAGGGCAAAAATGTATGTTGCCTGGAACTGTAGCGGTTGGTGAGGGCATTAAACCACAGGGAATAATTTCTAGTTGTGAATATTGCTGTGCCTACCTGATTTTTCTTCTTTTTTTTTTATGCGTTTTTTTCTATAGTAGTGCCACGGGGCAATCAGACAAATTAACTTGTGAAAATGAGACATTTGTGTGCTGTGAAGGAAATTGTTCAAATTAGTGTCTTTCAAAGATGCATGATGACAGCTGAAGGAGTTTTACATTAATTGCTTTCAATGGCTGTCTTTTACATTTTCATCTTGTTATATAATGCATTTCTTCATAGTTCTCACTTTCAAGTTCAACTTTCTTAGAAGTGGTTTTATTTTCTATAGTGTAAACTTTGGGATAAATTGCTAAGTTATTTTTCATTCCAACAATTTTATAATCGAAACTGTATGTTTCATAGGGGCCAAACCATTTTTATTTGAGTGGTTTCATGTTTATTTGTTGGAGTTAAAAATGACAATTCTTTGATGATTATTATATATGAACATCAAAGCCAGAAGCTGTTTCGTTACACTGACATAGAAGAAATTTATTATAAAATGGAAAAATGTTGATATTTCTTGGCACAAACATCTGTTTTGAAGTGGAGCACAAAGGCATTGCTTTAAAATGAAGTGTTCTTTGATCGTAACGAGATGTTAATGTCACATTGTGACAGTTGCAGAGATATATATATATTTTTTAAACCTTTTTATTAATTCAGATGTTACATTGTGGAAGTTTGAGCATTTTTCAGCTTTGCCCATTTATCATATGTAGACATATGAGCTACACGTCATCATATCTTGCAAGTATGCACTGCATGGCTGAATGATATAATTATCAATATGTTAACATATGTTTACATTTTTGGGGTTTGAAAATTCAAATTTATGATATTTTTTCATTTTTGACCAAATTCTTTTTTAGAGAAACAGATTTATATTTTAATATTTTCCATTTGCCCAATCAAAACAACCACATACGTCGCTCAATACAACCCAAGGAGACACACCAGCTCCAGGCATAGGCCTATAGCATATTTGTCGTTATAGTAACAATAAAGGAATGTGCCAGTGGTGGGTGCACTCTACCTTCACTGTCATGGCAGCAATAATCAACACACAGACCTTCTCAGTCTGTGCCTCACCTGACCCCCTCCTCCTGCTGCTGTCATTATTACTAATATTAAGACTAATTTCTCTTCTAGCGAGCATGAATCAGAAAATGGTTCTCTTCAAAGTTGCACAGTTGAGGGAGCCCAATCCAATAACCAAAAATAAACATCTTGCTTAAAATCATGTTGTAATGACCTTAAAGATTTCATGGTGTTTCTGAAAACGTTTTTATTCAATAAATCTTATAACTTTTTGCGTTGCTTGGTACAGTATCAAGAAATCCTGCACAAAATTGTCCGTAGGTTTTTTTTGTATATATACATTTCTATTCCATCCTTGTTCATCAGTCTTGAATCCCACTCTTTTATTCTCACCATTTAATCCTGCTATGTTACCCAGGTTACGTTCATAATTATAATCAAATGCACTTAACTCGTGGTAATGGTGGGAAGAGACCAAGGGCAGGACTTACCACAGATTTCTCACAGTGAGGAGGTTCGTGTGGCACAGTTTCAGGTTAACAATACAAAAGGAGCTGCTGAAACCAGCCACTTGCTTTAGGCTCAGAAAACAGGGACGGTATTCTCAAATCACCAAAATCAACACTGACATGTATGCATGCTTTTCACACTTTGCTGACTCCGTACACCATTGCCTTCCCTTGCACTGAACCCAAAGGGGTGTAAATCCTAACATTATTTTATGCTTCCAAAACTATCTCTAATATCCAGAAACAACACATTGCCGTTAACCTGGACCCAATATCTTGTAAAACACTGTGGTGAAAAATGAAAATGTTCAAACCTGGTCTAAATCTGTAAAGCAGAACGAAAGGATAACATCTGATATTTTTCAGCTGCCTGTCTTGCAAACAATGCTTTCATGACTCTGAATGTGCAGGATGGAAACTGAGCCAACTGCAAAGCACAAAATGGATTTCAGCACAGCAGCCGAAACATGATTTTATTCAGCATTGAACATCCACTCAATACCTCTAATAAAGGCTCTAATTTTTTATAGACAAACCAATGTAGTGCAATACTGAAGCAGGAGAAAGCAGCAGAGGTGTCATACGTCTCTGGGATTAAGAAACAAGATGGTGATACCACAGGTATGGGCTTTGTACCAGCTCAATGGCCAAAGTCCCTGTAATCCCAGTAAAGAACACCCTCATGAGTCTTGTGGCTTTAATACAATGGATAGCAGTCCATGTGTGCTGATTAAAGAAGGTTGTGAAGTTTACACATAGGAATAAAAATGGCATCCAGCGATGACAGCCACCTGGTTAGCACCTGAGTTGGCATGGCAACAGTGCAGGCGGCAAACGAGGGGAATGTAATGGTAGATTAACAAAGTTGAATTGTAAGAGGGAGGTTTTTACATAATATCATGGAGACATTTTTTACTTTTTTCATATTTCCTCAAATTTCTAGTGAAACAGCTCCTCGCCCTGTATATAGCTCAGCACTAAATCTTAACTTCGTCACATTCTCAGGTAGCAACAGTGATCAGGCTGTTTTGCGGGTGATCTATTAAAAATAACTGCGTTAATAATAACAGGGTTAAACAGGATAGAGGCAGGAGTATTTAAATTCATCTTTTGCTCAATTTAATGCCATGGAATTGGAGGTGTTAATGGAAGAGGCAAACACACAAGTTGTTGAGCTACAGCAAAGAAATATGAATTTAACTCAAAGAAACGCGATATGGGAGAGTGCGGGACATAAGAGGGAGAACAAAAGAACAAAAAAGCTCATAATAAAACCTCGGCAAATAAAACAAGTTGGGGTGCCGGTGGACGAGATGCCTCTGACCAATATTCAGCAGCAGGTGCAGTTCATAGTATATGTTGTAAATAATATATATAGATGAATTTAGTCTTTACAGCAGTTATTTTACTTTAAAGCAAGGATACTTGTCCAAGGATGTAGAAGATGATTCAACTCTGTCTGCTGACTAGAGGCACACGGCCTACTGGCTATTACGTTTATGTTTAGTCAATATTTATAATTATTTAATGTATTATGTCTAAATCACAAAAAAAAATTGTACTGCACTTTCTCTGGAAATGTACAATACACACACTAAGTCTGAAGACGAACAGATAGACAGACGTCTGGAAATAGATTTAGTGACGCAAAAGTAACAGCATAAAGTATCATAACAGAGAAAAACACTAAAATACAAGTAACTCCGATTTTTACTGAACTTTACTGAACAGAATTTTACTTTACTGAACTACGTTACTTTATTACGTTGCTACATTTCATCGTTGCCATACAGCTGGAAATCTGCCTTGTGCAACATTGATACAGAAAGATGAAAACCTCTGAACACAGCCTCTTTTTCTCACTCTTCTTATTTTAACCATCTCTTTCTTTTCCTCCTCTCCCCATTTACAGCTCTCCTTGATTTTCTCCAGAACTTATTTCATTAGCATCTGACTGTGCCGCATCATGCTGTGGATGAAGTGGAAGATGGTGGTGGACTCCCTGCGTGGACGGAGAAGGAGGCTGCCCTGTTTCCTCTGGTTCCTCCTGCTGTTCGCTGTTGGAGGTCTGGTTCTCTTCATCCACCAGCAGGATCTGTCGGACATGGTCCAGCAACAAGTCCCAGGTTAGTCTTAATGGTTCAATGGCTCTTTGATGGATGTTACAAATGGCACAAATGGTTTGCCAGGCTGTGAACCCTCTTTTGAACTTACACAATTTAATACATATGAAAGAAAACACGCTCTACAAAAGTGGGTTAACACTAAATTATTATACAACTCAATATAATATGAAGAGGAAAGGTTTAGCTGCAAAAGTTAAAAAGGGATATGCTTTCCCTTTTCTCAACCTTTGGACTTCGATTCAATCTTCAGCTATAGGGATGGGTTCTCATCGGCGGTTATATTTTTGTTTTTGTTCCAATTTGTTAAAATACTTGGATTTGCTAAGAACCAACAATGAAAAGTCAGTGAAACAACTGCAAACTGTAATATTTACAGGAGGAATTACAAGTTCTTGATTCAAATCTCTACTCTACAACATGTTTAAGTAAAAAATAGTTGTGCAAAAATCTTTCAAAGGTTAAAAGGGATATTCTACATATAATCTAGTTTTATATTCTAAAATGAAAAATAACAATGCTTGCCATAATTTCACTCAAAGTCTTCAAAAAAACAATCTCGCTGATTCTTGAAAAATTACAGAAGCCATTGACAGAATGATCTTCAGATATTGCAAATCTCAGATTATTTTTCTCCTTAAATTGCCCTAATACATGTTTAGCACAGCGCTGTAGTGAGGAGCAGCAGGAGTAAAATTGAGTCCGAACGGGGTTAATTAATGTCACATGCAGAACAGTGATAAAGTATGTGCTGAATACCCGACCTCCATTCAGCACAGCAGCCTCAGTGGCTTTGGTTCAATAATCACACTGTTTGTGTCAGTCATGCGTATGACATCATTCATTCCAACATTTCAATCTAAGTAAATATATTGTTTTTTGTATTGGTATTTTTTATTTACTGGTTAGAAGAAGAATTAATGTGTTAACCTGAATATAACAAACCTAAACTAAAATACCCTTAAATGGTTCAATGCTTTATAACAGGACTTGTGCTTTTGTCCTCACAAGGAAGACAAGTCCGTTTGATATGACTGTGTAAACAGATTACCGTGTATGTGTGTGTGTGTGTAAATTCAGGTTTAATCAAAGAACATCAGAGTTTCCTCTGTGATAGTGAGAGGCCGCACATTCAATTTCCAAATGAGTCAAACCTTTGTCCTCATACAGCGGCCCGGTGTGCCTCTGCTTGGCACACAGCATTAAGGAGATTTGGGTTTAAGCAGCGGTGATGGACGAGTGTCCTGAGCATGTAAAACTAAGCTGCTTCATGTCTTAGAAACAAGAGATCAGCTGCTTGCTTATGGGCCTCTTTAGCCTTATTTTCACGTCACTACAGTTGATGGAGCAGCCCCTGAGTCTGACTTCTTTCTTATTGAGCCTTTTAACTTAAACTCTTAACCATAATGCAGTGTTGCAATATTTCGTGAATGTTTTTACCTGTGATGAATCTGTGAGCAGAGAACCCAGTTGATGTGCCTGTGATGATCAAAGAATGAGCTGGTGAACCAGTCCGGCACGCTCTCTGGAGATAAAAACCCTCATCAGCAGAGTCAGAGAAGCTGCAATCCACTAAGTATCACCAGCACAGTGTGTCAACAGCCCTGTGAATCATTATGAATATCAGAGCAGTGTCACACTCCACAGCAGTAAGAGCCACTTAGTCAGAGTGGAATCCCTCCAACCCTAATATCCCCTTGATTGTCAGATGCTTTCAGGCACGGTGTCGGCAACATTCTGAATGAGGCAACTATGCAGGACACTCACAGAAGCACATACACACATAATGAATAAATGTATAAAGTAGTTGGTTAATGCGTTCGAGAATGACATCAAATTGATCATTTCATCTGTATCATTTTCATGTGTGACAAAAAACAGATGCTGTGAAAGTCCTGTCTGCCACATGTACAAGGGGTGCAGCAATTTTCAACAGCAGCACAGATCACTGTCAGCACGGCTAGGTGTGACATTTGAATTTGACTTGGAATCTGTTCTGTGTGTGTGTGTGTGTGTACCTCTGACTTTGTGAACATTTTTAGATTTTCAGGAAGTTAGATAATTTTGGCGCATGCTTTCACAACTTCAAGGAATAAACGTGAATGTAAACATGGTCTCAATATTAGGATTTAAATTTCTGGTATATTGCAAAATCACAGATAGTGATATGGTAACAAAGTAAAGAGAGAATGCTCAGTAGCTACTCTGTACACTGGTTCACTTTGCTTGAGTATAGTGATAATAATAATAATAATAAACTTGATATGTGTGGCACCTTTCATGCAAGACATGCAGCTCCAAGTGCTTTAAATACAATATAGATACAACTGGTTAAAATGTAATTCATATTAGAGAACATTTTTATTGGACACTGCTTTGTGAATACACTAAGTTGGATGTATCATGTCATTTGGAAAACATGAATTGATGTTTAATTAATCAGTAATGCATCAACCAACATTGTTTTTTTAATTGCTAATAACATTACGGATTTTTACAGTGTAGGGCGGCCAATATATAATTCTGATAGCATGTTGTTGTCTTTATTTTTGAAACAATACCTTGTTTGTTTGTGTTTGAATCTATGTTTTGTTGTATTTTATAAAAGTCATCATCATAATCAACAACAAAATCATCAACAACAAATGTATCTGTATTATGACTGTAAATTGGTTCACAATGCAATTATTGCCTCATAATTCATAGATTCATTATTAGATTCTTTGGAACAGTTCTCTTGTAACTCATCAGTCTACTCCATAGTCCTCGTGTTGGAGTCATTATCCATTTTCTTATTAAAAACAAATCCACTGTCAGGTCGTCCTTGAGTCGTTCCACACTCAGTCCTTTGTTTCTGTCAGAGAGAAGGTCTCCCTGTACTGCAGACTTTGGCACTTTTTAACTTAGCAGACATGCACAAAAAAAACCTGTGACACACTAAAGGAAAGAGAAAAACACAAGAATCATTATATGGGCACTTTAAAATGATGATGAAATACTGAGGAAATATAATGTAGGTCTGGGGCCCAATGTTAAATCCTTCTGCTTATTAAAACTGATGTTAGAGGAAAAACCCAAACCAGCATCTATGCCCTGACGTATCATTATATCATAAACATTTTAGCAGCTGACTACACATAATTTCACTTAGTGCTGTGATTTATTGTGGTTAACTTGACAAAATGCATCATAAAAAGTGATTTTGATCAACTTTACTATTGAGAAGCATGCAAAGTGATTTGAGGTGTTACTTTCAGAGACAGGACACAACCAGTAGGACAAATCCCCAATTGTGGGAGAAGTCCTCATTATTAAAGTGTCATATGTGGGCTGTGGATTAAAGCATTCCCTTGTTCACGTCCTTTTCAAGGTTATCACAAGGAGAAAGTGGGCTATAAATACACTATATATAAAATTACAGAATATGTCCATTAGTTAAATTTTATATAAAAGCAGATGTCTAAGTACAAACTGTAGGTGGAATATATAGTAATTGTTACAGAAATTGAATGAACTAAAGCAGTGCCTGTTCTAAACCTGCCTGTTCGGAATGGGCTGTTTACTTGGGCTGTTTAATGCTGATTGCAGCTTTCTTACTGACACTGTTAGAGGTGAATTGCAGTGTAAAAAGATCAGCTGCAGTATTCACTATCGCTACACAAAGAGCTGCTCACCTGTTTGTTCAAATAGACATGAAGCTCGACTCAGTGCGCAGAACCCCGTCAAAGTGTTTTTGATGAGTCCCAGACGCTGCTGCTACATTCAAAGTTTATTAAGCTTTTAGCGTATTGCATGTCCATATCACACCAAATTCATTTCCTTGGATCTTTACACAGAAACAAGTTTGAAGCTGATAAGATGAACAGAGATTGGTGCAATAAGTAGATAAACTAGTTTAGTGCCCGTTTAAACCGGTGTGTTCTCTTGTCCTGTGTTAAAGCGCCGTAGTTACTCTAGAATGTATCCTTGCCCTCCTCAAACTGTCACTTTTTATTGCGTGTGTGGAGAGTTTATACAAAAAGCCAATGGGGCAGAGTGAATCTAGAAAAACTTTGTGATCATCCCACCTGGTTTATCTGCAGTGAAGTCATTAGGTCGAAGTCGTACCAAATTCGACACTGCACTTCCTTCAGCCCTAAATAATTCACAAGTGTGAACTCGCTAAGATGAAAGGTTCTCGAGATATGCGTTCCACACACAGACATCTGGACAGACAGAGATTTCTGTAATAAGTAGATAGATGGTGAAAAGGAACCGGACAGCCGCATTTTATAAATGGTGCTTCTGTTTTTTTGATTACGATGCATTTTTAACCATATACATAGCGTATGTCTTAGTATAAATTCTGCAGTCTGAGCACTTCTGTTTATTCCACCTCTTTAGAATTAGCGAGAATTCTGGTTTAGTAAGGCACGCATGAGTGACTGTGTGTTGTTTACAGAATCACAGTAGCTACACAGTTTTCCTAGCCCCCCTTCTAAAGCAACATGAGCAAGCAGTATCTTTGCCGGAAGCCATGGTGCTTCACCCTAGCAAAAGCTCATATCTAATAGAACCGAGTTATAATACATTGGGTGTCAGCTTTGATCTGCCTCCCCCTCCTTCGCCACCTCTTTATTTGGCTTCTGATGCGCTGGAGAGCTTTGTGTCCCATGGTTTAGATGGCCTGCACAATGGTGGCTGAGAAAACTGCAGTTTAACTGTCCAGTCTCCCTCGGATCTCTCCCAAGTAATTGTTAAAGGACAATTGGAGAAACAGCAGCCAGTTTCTCAGGGAGAAGAGATACCTGAAGTGCTAGCAGTTGAGATAAATTGTCTGCACAAATTTACACCTCTGGGCATTTTTCAGATGAGTTTGGCAGTGAGGACCAACTGCCGTGGTGAATAGAAGGTCGGTGTGTGTCACCTCCCAGGCCCTGACACAGAGCAATCCTTAAGTGGAGGAGAGGAGGTAAAATGTTTGCAGCGTTTCCGTATAATGGTGGAAATTCATCATTCTAAAGTGAGATCAAGGTGAACAAGGGCTTGGTTTAAATGATAAAATCACACCATTGTTAAGTGTTTTCAACAGGAGTAGCCTATATTAGCCTGTGTGGGTACAGTTTAGCATTACTGGCTGTGGCTGTGTGGGTGAAACTACACACAAACCACACGTGGGGGAGGTTAGCCTCCAAAGCTTTCTGCCGAAAGCCTCTGCAAATGGATAATGTCGTGACAGGGTTTGTTATAACCCAAACCACCATCTTTTACCAAACCTAACCAAGTAGTTTTGTTGCCTTAACCTAACCAAACTACAAGTTAAAAGCAAAGCATTTGCCAGTTCTCGCAAAAGCACAAAGACAATACTCTTTTTCATTTTGTCTTAATCTTTTATTTTACTTTAAACCTAAATTGATGTTAAAATGGAAAGCAGCACTATTAGGGCTGTTACCAGACTGCAAGAAGGTTCTGGGTTCAAATCCCAGCTCTAAATTGACTGTAGGTGTGAATGTGAGCGTGCGTGATTGTGTGTTTGTGTATGTTGGCCTTGTCATACCCCAGCTCTCACTCAATGTCAGCTGGGATTGGCTTCAGCTTCCCTCACAACCCTTAATAGGATGAGTGGTACAGATGGATGGATGGATGGAACATGCAAATCAAATTCAACACTCGAAGTAAAATGATGTTGTATCAAACCGATTTGCTGCTTTTCATGAGCTCTCTTTTGTCTTTAATTTCTAATGCACATTATACAATCTTGGAATGAATATGCAATTAAGTAGCACAGCCTTGACAGCGGTAGCTTGTCGAGAGATGTTAGTTTATGCTCTGATGTTTGATGACTCTTAGTTGAGATATTAAAATAAATATGCCATTTGTAATTAAAGAAATTAGTTTACCATGCTTTTCCACTCAGCCTCCTGTGCTGATGAACCCATCAGGCTCCAGCTGCAGCTTGCAGGTGTCAGCAGCTGATTGTGGATCAGATGTAATGCCTCTGGCAAATACCAAAGTGGCCTATTCAGCACTCACAATACTATAAAGAACAGAGGGTGTGAAATGAATGGGATTATCTGTAATTGTTGATAAGGTTATTTTATATATATCATATTACTAATCCGTAGTCGTATCCTTATCCCAAACATTCATTATCTCAAGGCACTTACATAGTAACATGAGATCTTACTAAATGATAGAACCCAGCAGTTCCCACACCAAACAACATCCCTTTTAATGGGAAGAAACTGAATAACCAGACCAAAAGTTTTGATCGTTTAAAATATAGAGATCTGATATTCCCTAAAAGCAGCTATAAATATACATTTTTAATAAATGAAAACCAAGGAGCCTATGTGTCATGTAAGAGGGATCTCTCTTATTATGAGCCCACAGAGGATTATCAAATGACTGCAGTGTTTGAACTTCCTTTGATTCCCTGCTAGTTTTTCACATCCACTTGAATTTGTTGACTGTTATTGTCCCATAGCATTTGTTGAAATAATCACATTTCTTCCAGCAAAAGGAGCTTTAACAAGACAACCCACAGTTTCAGAGAAAGGTAGCCACTAGGTGGTGAACAAATTGAAACATTAAGGAATGTTGGAGCCATACTATTTCCCAGGATTTGGTGAAGACCAATAAATGTATATAAAAAAAGAAAAGGGGAGGTACATTTGTAAGCTGGATATGTAAATGGTTGTACATTGCTTTTATTTGTTTACTTCTTGTTTCCACTGCTAGAAATCGATCAAAAAGGCCTAAATTACAGTGTCTGTGTTTCCCCCAAATCATTTGGTAAAGATGGATGATTAAATCTTCTGCCAGAGAAGACATAATCAAATCCTTAAATTTCTCTTCACTCCTTAAGTGGCTGACATCTACTGGTAATATAGAGGGAGGTGCATGCACAGTTAAAAACCAAAGTCTGAAGCAGTCAATCCCCCCCGACTGAAGTAAAAATAAAACCTTCTCGTTTTCTTCAAAATCCCAAGATGCATTTAACCCTATGACATAGTCCAGTCAAGACTACGTCTACTGCTGCTAGGAACACGAGGGGGGGAAAAGTCCATATTCATGTATGCCTTCCCCCCCCTCTCTATTTAGGCAACATGCTGTTGAGTAAGCTAGAACCTACAGAGGAAAAATAGTGTACAATAAAACACTGAAGTGATGTGTCATCTAGTGTTGCATGGTGTACAAATACAACAAAAGTATCACGCTGCCCCGCTGTTCAAAAACTGTACAAATTCCCCATTTTACTTACATCGTTATTTTTGGAATGGCAGTGTTTTAATAACAGTCGTATTTCCTATGAGATGTTTCGATGTGCAGCAGCAGGGGAGTGTGTGTGCAACTCCCTGCAAGAACAGTGGGTGTGCCGTTTTTAGCTTTCATTTTGACAATAATACGAGAAGTAAGGCTGCTGCCACAAGTGCTCTCGCCACCCGGTTGTAAAATATCTTTAAAGTCTATGCACAACAACAACAGAGACGGGTTGGTCGGTGCGATAGATAACCATGCGCTAAAATGGCCTCAAAGTCAGGTGACTTATTTTGTGACAAGTGAACAGTTTTTCAACATCAGAGTTTGAATTGAATTGAAAAGGTAATTAATGGCAATAAAAACAGTTAGAATTGTCACAATCTTCATAATTCACTTACCAATTTAGCCAAGAATTTTAGATAGACATAGTCACACAGTTAACTTTAACTTCAACCAACTTGCCGGGTTCTTAAAATTCCACATTCAGATTAATGCAGGTCATCCATATCTATAAATTGTAAAACAGTTTTACAATTCCATCACTAAAAATGTGCTTGATGTATTGAGTCTTATTAAATCATTAATTTAAATAAAATAAAAACAGATTATTTGCATATGATGGAAAACGTAACAAGGTCAAAAGTAAAAGACTCAACTTAACTTTACTACTATTTCATTAACCATGAAAATAAATAACTTTAACTGTAAGCCTGTCACTTAATGGTGATGAATCTCAAACTGAGGATTATTAGTCTTCACACTTGTAATAATACACTGAAGTAGACTGAAAACAAATGACTCAATAAACCCCCTTGGTGGAGCTCTGTTCTCTGCTGAGAGCATTTTCTGCTTTCTAATTTTGTCAAATTGGATTTTTTTTTTTTTTTATAAAAACAGGTTCATGGTGTTGTTTCAGCAGATAAAAAAGTTATAATTTTGGAAATGCCTCGAAACAGCTTTAATGAATATTATGAGCTGTATATGTGCAGGTTTGACATGTACAAATAGAAGAGGTCAACAGTTGAGAGAAACTGACGAGTTGGAGGTAAAGTGATCAAGATTAACACGATGCATAGAGGCTTGTGGGTTTGGCTGTAATCCGATCAAAATTGTTCTAAAATCCATTTTCTTTCCTTTTTAATATTTTTTTTAGCCTAATAAAATAAATAGAATAGAATGAATCATCTGGCTGACCATTGTTGGCTCCATCAGACTCGTTATCGCTCTATCTCCATGCACATGGAGCCTGCCAGGAAATGGGCATATTGTTTCATGCTGGAAGGAAAAATGTGATCTCTCCGTCAAAGGTCCAATAATCCCTTAAGCCTTGTCTGTTGGCAAAGTCCAATTTAGCTGTCCCTTAATGTAATTAAATTGTGCTGATGACCCCCAGAGCAGTGGTGCGGCACCATATTTAAATGCAAATCCCTCACTGGATGTTTGTGGAAAAAAGCCGAATGTTATTTTATCCTGGCTTTCCTTTTTGTTTTTCATCTGTGTGCGTAAAGCTCCTTTGACAAAGCCTGTTTGTGTTGTGTTGGCACGATCCCTTCTATTCCTTCCAGAGATGGATGATCATTGGAAAGCAAAAGTTGGCAAAGCCCACTCCATCACAGTGATTTTACACAGCCTTAAGTAGAATGTGCCCCCAGACAACAAGATGCATTCTGTCTCTGGAGCATAAGAATCTCAACACACCTTGACTAGATTCTTAACAATACAAGCTAAGCTTTGGCCTCCTGCTCAGTGTTGGGATCACATGGCATATGGCATGGGACATGTATCCCAGCAACTATGATAGCAACTGCTGTTCCACATTCAGTGCCGCCTTCCCCCTGTCCACCTCAGGGAGCAGAGGAAACCTTACCAGGGGCCCTTGGGATTCCTTGCCCAGAAAAAAACGAAAATGTTTTCATGCATGGGTATCAGGTGCCTGCATCACCGTCTCTTCAGTCTCCTCCAGACCTGGGCCATGTCTATTGGATTTAAAATAGAGCAGCTTAGAGGCAAGTGCAAGGCCATGTGGTTTTCCATTAACATTAATGCCCGGGGTTATGCCATGGGAGCCTTGCAACATAATCTGTTTTCCCTGCCATCTGATCGCTCTGGCCAATGGCCTTTACTGCATTTATCAATCTATACAAATAGATTTCCCTTCTTCACATTCCTGCTCCAGCACAGGTCAGTGTAAAGAAGAGTCAAAGAAAGCACTTGTATAAATATAGAAATGATTGAAAGAATTGTGTAAGAAAGAGATGCTTGAAAAACAAAACTCATCCTGCATAGAGTAAAAGGCATACAACAAACTTATAATTTCTCTTTTTTTAAAACATAGGAAACAATTGGAACTTCTGTTTTTCAGAAAACTCAGTTGTTTTGGGAGAGAAAGGCTGCTTTGTGTGGTTCAGTGGGATAAAGGTGAAGGCACAAATTACAAGAATGTCCCTCTTGCCATTTCCAGATATGAACTCCGGAACATTACAGCACAGAGTGGTCCAGAATTTGCCTTTCACATATGCAGATTGCAATAGGAGATTCTCCAGTCAGACATAGGATATAAAAATGATATATCATATACCATATTATTTTTAAGTTCACACGTTTGTGTTAACAGCACATTAACACTGTCCCCTCTCACCAAAAGCTCTCAAATCTTTTTCTCTTTCATCTTAAGATATTTCTCAGTCACAGTGGATTCCCTGTTGTGTTACGATTGGGCTCATTTGGACATTATCCAGAGTTTTTATTAGAGGGTTGGAAGGAGTAACTCTGGAGTATATCTTCTTTCGCATCCACATTTGTGTTCTCACATTCAGCCCCTCTTGATAATATCAAGCGATTATCTGGAGTTCAGTGCATGTCTGTAAGCAGCCTCAGTAGAGCACATACCTCCGCCAACAGTCACTTTAATTTAAGTCATAAATAATTAAGTCATATCACTCCTTTGAATATCACTAAATTTATTTCCATCGCTATCCCAGCATTATTCATTAGAAAAGCTCTTGAAATCTTTAACGCTCTGATTCAATATGTAAAAGATCCTCTTTGTCTGGACCAACACCAAAAGTCAATGGGTTCTTTCTTGGCTCATGTCCCATTCTTAAACCAAGTTCCGTGCAAATCCGTTCAATATTTTCTGCATAACTGGGCTGAAAAACAAAGAAATAAACAAACAAATGAATGGGGTGGAAACATAACCTCCTTTGCAGAGGTCATTAAGGCAGCACTGTGGCTTTGAGTTACTTCACTGAACCGAAAAACTTTAAAACCGCTGATCTTGTTCTATCCAGACCATTATGAGATAAGAAACAACAACAAGTCAGTGTAGGATGAGGGATAATAGGGAGATGGGGAGAATGCTGACTGAAACAAAAGTAGAAAAACACATGCAGTGATCTTTCTTTAAACCCGGCAGACTTAAAGATGCATCTTTTGAGCCGCTGACGAGCAGACGTGGTTGTGACTTCTACTGAGCAGCAGAGCGTGGCTCGGCCGTCCTGCTGGTGGAGGGGGTGGGGCTTTCACTTTGCCCTTTTCTTATCTGCCCTGCTGGGTAACAATCAAAACTACAAAGGACATAAAACAGACAGAGCTAAAGAGCACCAGGTGGATCCAACAGTGAGGCCGATTTGGAAAAAGCCTTTGAAGACCTTATTCAGTGATTCTGCCTCTGTGTGCTGTCAGGCTGTCCCAGGCTCTGTCACTGCAGGAACCACAGCTGAGGCTCAGAACGGCCTCTGTTGCTGTGAACAAGAGCTCGTCTTTAGGGAGGCAATGTGATAAACAGGCAGTTGGAACATCATAGATCTACTGTAGCCACAGAACACGACCCGGTTTTCTAACCATATCTGATCGCTTTTGACGATTGACCACATCTCTTTCAGGAAAAAAGTCCAAATCCTGTACCAATACAAACTTACCAAACAAAATACATCTGCAAAGAAGACTTCTGCTTCTGTGCTCTTTCTAGCTCTCCCACTTCTACTGAATACATATCAGTTACAGTGTGTGCTTTCAATTCGGACAGTGTAGAGGCACCAAAAGGCCAGCTGAGACACAGTTGGCAGGACACTTCTCTCAAACAATGCAGGTATTGTAACCACGTCTGTAATTATGAGGTTGGCCTGAGCAGTACACAGCCTTGCTGCACTGATTAAACTCAACTCTTGGCTAGCTCCTCACTAAGACATTGTCCTTGCTGCCGCAGTTCTGAGTCGCTCTGTGTTCTGTCCAATGCCGGGTTTTCAAGCATCTCCGGGAACAAGATCACTGCCCACTTGAGCCCCGATCAATCAGGACTGGACTGGTCATCAGAAGCGGTTTGATAACGGTAATCGTTGGTGCTGAACGCGGTGGAAATTCTTGGTGAGGGGAAATAAGATAAAGACAAAACTGTCTTCTTTCATTTATTTAAGCAGGAAACACAACAGAGAAACAACACAGAGTCTGTATTCAGCTGCATACGAAAGAGTTCTCAGCTCCACAGCTTGGTTCACAAGTCGGAAATATTCTTCAGATATTAATGGTTCTCCAGCTTGTGGAGTCGTGATCAGATTTTGCTGTCGTCAGATAGTGGAAAACACCTAAACACCTCAAACTGTGGTTTTAGAGCAATCAGCACTAGCTCAAATAAGCACTGAGAGTCGCACCTGTTTATCACACTAGAATGTTCTCTAGAGTGTTCCGTGCACAAAGTGAAGGGAAGTTCTTGGAGTAGATGAACATTGAGTACAAAGTTTCACAGACAGTTAAATTCAATGGGATTTTATGATCTGGAGTAAACTGTATAATAGTCATTCAGCTGTGATTAGAACACAGAGGTTGATTGACAAAGTTGGTAATAGCATATGTTAAACAAAGCCATAGTAGTTTATCTATGTTCAACATCTTCACAGAAATGAGTTTGGTTTAACAAGACAAACAAATGAACTAACTGAATGACCGAGTGAGAAAAACCTCCTATTTTTGTTGTTCTCTGCAGGAAATGTCCAGTCCGCACACTCCACTGCTTCAGTCTTGGTCACACTAAAAGATTTTCAGCCATATTTGCCGGACGAGATTTCCAACCTGCTGGAAATCTAGTCTGTGACTAGTCAGTGACCAGATTAGGGCGAGTCTGTTTCAACTTTGACCAACGCTAGTCAATAAGAGTTCAGGAAGGGGTAAAGATGGTTCATGACTGTAATCGGGGAAATCAAGCCATAGCCATGCGTGTGAGGGACTGAGTAATACAAAGTCAGTGCAGCTTACATCAACTGCATCAGACTGGGACAGGTTTGTTCAACTGTGATGTCCACTGAAGCGCTTCACCTCTCCTCCAGCTTGATGTGTCATTCTGAGCAGGATGACAGAAGTGCAGGAGGAAACACCGTATCTGCTCTCGCGTGTTTTTTCATGGTTCAGTATAGTTTGAAGAACAGACATACCAGTCAGGGGTTACTTCCGGTGAAAGATTGAAGTGTATCACCCCCTATCATCAGTCAGTCATCTACAGTAGTATGAACTCACAAAGACGGCAAGACTTGTGACCACAAGAAGGCAAGTCGAACTGCACAGCTATCCGACAACTTTCAATGTTTTTTGCTGTTAATGTTTCTATCGATGTCTTAACAAAGCTGCCTGGGGTTTAATCCATCCACTTTACAGTTTGTCTATTCTTCTACTTCCGCCTGCTGTCACCTAGGTATAATTGAAGGACGAGATGTAATATATCAGCTTTTCTTATGGTGCTGATTTTTTATATCAACACCCTGTCATTAATTTTACCTGGAGGTTGGAGGAGATACCATCTACTGCTATTTGTCTTCCAGTGTGACATAAAGAAAATTATGTAGAATTGATTTCATTACACTGCTGTGTGGCCTAAGAATTATGATTTTTTTATGAGTCAGTTCATGTCAGATATGATGTTCCTTCCGGATGCTTTGTCTTTACCACTGCAAAGATATTTGAAATCAGGAAGCCTCATCCTAAGTACTTTCAAATGGGAAAAGCTCATATGCTCTTGAGCTTTGTAGCCATCATCCAGTATAGGCTGGAGAAGCTTCGAACGCCATACAAAGACAGGAAGAGACGGACAAAGGGAGAGTGGGAGGAGAGAGGGACGTTATGTAACTACAGTTCTCACCAAGGACACATCTTGGTTTCAAAAGCAAAGCAGTGAAAAAGTGATAATAAATGCTAATGTTCAAGGTTTCATACATTATTTTTTGCTCAGCAAGGGAACAATTATGCAAGACGGGCTATTTTATTATTCTGTTCTGTTAATATTATTATTCAGTAATTCCATGCTTGACATTACATACCACTTAATATCTGCATGTGTGAGTGATGTCCTGCTTCAAAAGTCGAGTGAGCTTCTTAGAACAAAATGATGAGGTTAATTTCCAGGTGCCTGAATCTGAAATAGCACCACAGAGTGTATCACCACCGAGGCCAAACAATCCAACATGAAGTTGCTGGGTAAACTAAAAAATGTAATCCACAATTTACTTGGTTCTTCCCAGGTCCAGTTCTCATCCCTCCACCAAGTTCGGTGGAAATCAGTTCGGTGATTTGTGTTTTTTTGGTGTAATCCTATCAACTAATAAACCAATAAACAGACGGTTTATTATTTTCTGTTCATAGACAAATGGCTCGAAGGTTTATGCAATAAAATATTAAACTAAAATATGTATCTAGTGAACTTTAAATAGTCATCTGTAGGAGAGCTCGGACACAAGGCAGATGGATGACCACCTGCTTTATCAAGGTCAAAATGTAGCATAAGACTCATAGTATTTTCTTGGCATCTGGTACCTGCCACCTGTGATAAAAATCTATTCTCCACTCTCAGTATAGTTTGTTACTGGAGCCTGATGTTTGTGCAGTAACGCTGAGAAAAAGGTTTCCTCTGACCGCTATCTATACGACTCCCCATATCGTACAAGAACAATCCCTTTCTCCGCCCCTATTATGGTCGTGGGTTTTATTCTGACAGGGATTTCACATGATTGTTCCCAAAGGACAAGCCCTTCCTTAGGAGCTGTGATCCGTCCGTCCAGACCGGAGCTGCATTCCCATTATCAAATCAGACTTGAACCCTTTCCCTGTCTGCTGCGGAGACAAGTTGAATGGATATCATTGTGCACTGCTGATACTTCCATCACTGTAATCCCTCTACAAAGTGCAGGCACTCGAGGAGGGAGATGAAAAGAGTGGAGGAGAGAGTGGCCCATTCACCGTATGTGTCACCGCAGAGGGCGCGAGGAGGGAAGTCGGTGGCTCGAGCCGGCGACTCCTCAGCCCTCCCTCAGACAGAAAAGAACAAAAGATTAAGCCCTCCTGCTATCCAGGGTGATAACAAGCTGTCAACTCCTAAAATGTAATCTGCTGACTCCGGGAGGAAGTGGTGGTGTCAGTGGAGTGGGCCGCCAGCTGATGCTTATCTCCTGAATGGCGTGCCATTGATAGAGAGAGCCATGGCCCTGCATGGCACGCGTACAAAAGCCACCTCTGTCTGCCACCAAACAAAGAGTTCTGCACGGGCAAAGGGATCCATACTGAGGCAATTGCCGACATATTTATAAACATATATACCCTCCAGACCTTTCTGATGTGAGTCACAAAGAAAAGGTGATGGGAATGATAAACGACATGAAAAGGAGCCAATAGACTGGGGGATAATAAAGCATTGCCCCCAACAATGCTGACAAGTGATGGGAGGCTCCCCTCTGTCAGCTGGTCTCTCGAGCTCTTCCACTCCGTCTGGGCCACAGATTGTTAAATGTTAAAGCCAGATTGCTGCCTAGACCAGGTCCTAATGCACGCTCCAGTGGGTAGTGAAGCTGCGATATGCGAGCTGTCACCAGGCTGCAGCTGGTAAATCTATCTAAGCATTACCAAGCCTTTTAACAAGGGGATTGCCATACAGCTAATTGCCCCTTCCTACTGTATATCTTTGTCTCTCATGTACCTCATGCCCTGCACCCACACCAACTCTTTTTATTTCCCACGAATGCTACAACAAAAACTGTTTTTAAATCACTCAACAGAGCTGCCAGATGGCTAATAAAACATGCAGGGCCACATTTGACCATATTAGTCACTAATATTGACAAGCCAGATCCCCCCCCCCCCCCTTTCTTGTTTTGTCTTTGTCGGATTAACATGGGTGTTGTGTCTCTAATAGGGTAAAGAATCTGATTTTATGGTCCATACAAAAATGCTCTTACCGTCTCAGTGGTTATGACGGGGGGAGGGAATTAGTCACACACGGAGCTATTTCAGGCTGTTTACAATCAGATTTTAGACCGGGGCCAGAGGATTTTCCCCTTGTGGACATGGGGCTATTGATCCTGAGACACCAGTCATGTGGTATGAAATAGATACTCCTAGTTGTTTTCCGTACAGCTGAGAGGAAGAGAAATGACTTTGACCTGTTGCTATTTTAGGTACCTTGGAGTCAGCCTGGTCTGATGGTGTCTGGTGCCCCAAAGTACTGATTGATAATGGTCCAATGACCAAGACAGCAGAATGAGTACGTGAGCCTTTTTCCAAAAAACAGTTGATCTATAAGGAAATGCCTGAAGAGAATACAGCTTATGTAAAACAGGTTGAGATGTGTATGAAAGAAATGAGTATTCTGTCTGGATACAGCCATGCTAGCAGTGGTGAGACTATACTTTGACAAAATGTTGCTTTGAACTGAATGCAAATGTCAATGTGCTGATGTGCTCACAATGACAATGCTAGCATGCTTATGCTAACCAGGGCTAATGTAGAATAAGTGTGATAGCATGCTAACATTTTCTAAATAATGTTCCATAGAAATGAGGTTGAAGCTGGTGCTTCATTAGTTTTACAGGTATTTGGTCATAAAGCTCAGCCCACTACTGGCGGCAGTGGAAAAGTCCAGTCACCAAAGTCAGTCAAATTCAGCCTCTACGCTACAATTGTATTATTATCAATCCAATCATTTTAATGAGATGTCTTGCTTTGGTTGGTGGACAAATCGACCAACCTGCTGACATTAACTTCCCGAAAGCTAAAGGCCAATAATCGAAACAATGAACAACATTCTTAGTGGTGGAGGAAATTTTTTAACACACTTAAACAAAGTACAAATAAATACACAAAAATGTACTCAGGTAAAAAGTACCACATTACTTTTTTTCTTAAGTTTTGATTATACTTAATGTATTCAAAGTAAACAAACCTCTAAGTCAATCATATTCCTTATAATGCAACGATAATATAACCTGCCCGCTCCGACCGGTTTTCCTTCTAATTATTGATTACTTTTACCTTTAAGTCGTGGTTAGGGGCTTCTAGTTTTATTAAATGTAAAGAGTTATTGATAACTGTTATCTTCAGGTTTAATGCAGCAAACATGTTGGCTGATGGAAATACGACAGAGCTCTCTGAACCGAGGGGACTCAGCTTTGGACCAAAAAGTCAATTTCCTGGCTTACGGCTGGATTGCTGGTCTGGTAATCATTGTGTCTGTTTCACTGGCTAATGTAAGTGAAACCAGTGGGTCAAAGAGAGGAAATGATGTAGACTGAAGATCCTTCCTGAAGTAATTTGTCTTGTTTAATTATTTTTAAAGTCCTGTATCCTAGAGTAAATTGACAGTGCCGCAGCTTTAATTAAATTTTCTGAATAAAAAAGAAAAGATTCTGATATCAGTACTCTGTAAACCTAAAAAAGAGGGAAACATAGGTAATGATATCCTCTCCCTTAACAAGTGCTGCTGATTCGCCCTTATGCCCGACACTTAAAACGCAAGCTCTCCAGACTTTATTTGTACTGGACAGATGTTGGTGGGATTGTTTGGCTCAACATAACAATTAGTCAGTGTGTGGTAGGTAGAAAGAGAAGGGAAATTTATGGGATATCATACAGACTCATCTTAAGACTTCTGTTGACAGGGCCTTTGAGACAATAGCACCAAAGTTGAGGAATGGCTTACAACCCTTATGTTTGCTGTTTCGGTGGATTCATTTAAAAAAACAGTTAAAAACACACTTCTCTAAACAGGCATTCAGGTGATTTATGTCTCTCTATGCACTTTACTGGAAATGTATACTTTTAGAGTGTGTGTGTGTATATATATATATATGTGTGTGTGTTTTCTATTTTTCTATTCGTATGGTGTTAATCAGTTTTCAACTACTTTGACCATGTAAAGCACTTTGTGACTCTTGTCTAAAAGGTTCTGTTCAAAGAATCTGAGCTTCTTTTGTCTCAGTGCGGTATTTTGCTGCCTAAGATTCTTACTTGTGATTTTTAAACAGACTTGTACTCTAATGTAGAATTTAATTAACAAAGGGTCTTGGCACAACTGCAGCACTAGATTTATCAGGATGTTTCAATCATTCTTTATATAGCTGCTGCAGAGTACATTACATTAGTGTAAACCACTCTGGTCATCAATGAGACCGGAACTGCTGAATTCAAGATATAAACAGTCACCATATAAATACAGTTTATCTACCTTATGAATATAAACAGAGGCAACCCATCTAGTGCAGAGTTTTACTTTAAATTCAAGCCATTACACAACAGAGTACATCTTACTTCAGCTGCAAAGCTTTGTCCCTTGTAGCTAATGGCCTTCAACGACTGAATTAGAGGCCATTAATGTCTGTATTGAGGATGCAGCAAAACAATCTAAACCTCATTTGAGACTTTATTACCACGGGTAGACGATGACCACGTCTATGATGATGAGACTTATGAAATTAAAAATGAGTGCTCATTTTCCCACTGACAGCCGGTATTATTGAAGGCATGCAGTAATGACACATAAATCAACCTTGTAATTTTAATTTCAAATGAAAGGAAAACAAATTGAGATATTGCTCCAATTTTTATTTTTCTTTCTGTAAAAATCTATTACACTTATGTATATTGTATCTGAGCTAATGAAATATACATTTTTTTTCCTACATTTATTTCCATTTTCCTTTTATTATTTTCCGTCCATGCCTGAAATGCTCGGGCCTTTTAAAAAAGCTTTCACAGAAATTTGAAAAGCTTTCAGGCAGCTGCCTTGCAGTTTGCAGTCTGTTTCTCTATTATACTGAGCCCATAACAGGTATTGCCCATTAAATTACATCAAGACAAATAGAGCTGTTCACCACCCTTTTCCAATTTCTCTGAGGTTGGCCTGAAAGAGAATTAGACATAGATCCTCTTATATTTATTTCTTGATTTAGCAGAAAGTCTTTGAGGAATTTTGTCATCTTGGGCCATAAAACACAGCACTACCATTTTACGAGGACTGACTTTGGTGACGCAAAGGCCAAAGGACTTAACCTCCATATAAACAGTAAGTCTGTCTTCCCTTTCCAATTGCTGCTGTATCATGGAGGGGGATTTAGCCCGACTCCACTGGAATTGATATACACTGTCCCCATGGTGACGCACTGACTATCTTCAGACAGTCACGGCACAGAACACAGGACCCCACCTTTCACGCCCCTGTCTATTGATTATAAATCAGGCTATATTTCATGACAGAACATTTCTTCATCTTTTTTGCCAACTTCATTGTGGGTGTTTATGTGGAAAGAGGATTCCGGAGGATCCATACAAAACGGTAGCAGCGCTGTTAAGAAATAAGCCCACTTCAATGGAGGGATTTGCGGTGCCCACTCAGAGGTAGGAGGGAGCCTTTCAAAGCCGCCCTTTTTCCAAGGCTGTTTACTGCGCTGTTCTCCGCTCAGTGACTGGCCTCACTCAGCGTGGTTCCCTCAGCTTGCGGCCAGCAGAACCAACACCAGATTGACAAATTTATCGTTCCACCTAAGACCTGTCAAAGCCTGCTGTGTGCTTCTATTGTTGCTCATTGCTTAAAAGGCAGAACAATAAAAGCTAAAGGCTTCCTTAACAAAATGACTTTTAAATTATTAGATAATTTCCTGAATAATTTCCAAAGGCCACTACGGCCTCTATACGCAGTGTGAGATATTTACCTTCTCTTCAGTTTCTCATGAATATAGTGTTTTCTTAGCTAGAGAATGTGAACATTTAAAATTCTGCTTAAAGATCAATGTAGGCTTAAGTCTGACAAATACGTGCCCAGCGCTGTCTGCCCCGACGTGGTGTGACTGACCCCTAAATGGCAATTCTATCAATTCAGTGTCAATCCCCCTCCTAGCAGAGGCACAGAGGGAAGTGAGGCAGCATTAATTATGAGTCTTCAAGCTCCAAGGGACAGTTAATCTTTGTCATTTTGCTCCTGGAGACATTTGGATTTGCCACCAAGATTGGAGCCAGGTCACAGCTCCTGACCATTAAGAATTCCGCTCACGTGTATGGAAGAAACTTATTCTCTACTCTGTCTTTTTTTCCCACACACATCCCCTCCAGGCTGCTTGAGTTCGTGCAGTAATGTCGTCTCTGACTGAGAAGTTTCCGTGATTCAGAGGAAGGAAGTTGGAGATAGGTGGATGACCTTTTGAACAGATACTTTATCTAAATAGTTGGAACTCACTCAAACTAAACTGAGCTCTAGCTGAAATAAATCAGTAGCTACATTGATGATTACAACACAAAAAAAGCCTTCAGGATCAGAATGCTTTTAAAGCATTTGCTACAAATATTTGAGTATAATTTCTTAAAGAGAGAGAATAGCAGATGTCATGACTTCAATCATCATCCCATTTTTTTGGGATGAATTTATGTTATGTTTTGAAATTATAGACATTTTACTTTGTCAAAATGAATAGTTTTGAAAAGAACGTTTACTTTGTACATCCCAATTATTATTTTTATTATTATTTTCCATTATTTGAATTATTAACCCCGATCTAAATGAAACTGTTAGCTATAAAAAAAATAACAGAGGTCATTAATGGGCGGACCACAGACCCAGACACCTTCCTTTCTACCTATAACTGATAAATCATTTGTGTTTATTTTACCCCAGCATGTTTTATAGCCTTTACAGCCCTTGGTAGGTGGCCCAGGTGACCAAGGACTGGTTGTCTGTTGTTGATTACAAACAAATGTTGAAACATCAAATATTTCAACATATATTACACTATAGACATTATGGTATTCTGGAGCTTTCACTAAAGACTTTTTCTTATCGGACCTTGAATTTATATCAATACCCCAGCTCTTTAATGATGCAGTAACACACATAGACTCTAGTGAGGCCATCATAACTCAGGTGTAAAGAGCTGATTAATTCTTGCAGGCGAACCAGACAACAAAGCACCTCAGAATAAAGCGGGGCGACTCAGTGAGCGAGCTGTTTGACAGAACTGGGGCATCGCCTCGATAACGCTTTCTCAGTGCCCTTTTGTGTGTGTTTAATATCTTTAAAAGAGAACAGGTTTCACTGCAATGCAACTGATGATAATGATAAATACAAGCTTTATTTTCTCCACAGCTCATGTGAAGTCCGGTGATTCGCATGACGCCGGCCCTCACGGGTGCATGCGTTTGTTGCCTCTGTGCTGACAGCGGGCTGAGGACACACACTCTCCGCTCACAGCCTAAGCTGCACCACAGTATGCAGGGTCATGGGCACAGGTGTTGGAAATATAAAGAGGGAATTTCAGAGCTGCCTAAGCTGTTAATTCTATAAACGCCTTCACACAGGTTATATTCAAATGCAGGCCCTGTTTGCCTTTCATCTGCTCCCCACCACGTGCTCAGTCTTTTTCCGTGACAACTTGCTGCATCTCCAAGATGTTGAATAGCGTTCCCAAGAGAATATACCACCCTGGCAGGCAGGCAGAGAGAAGAAGGAAACTCTGAGTCGAGCTGCTATCACGATTAATGAGGCCTCTGTTGTCAGTGTCAGTTTTGGGCCATCACTGCACGGAGACAAGCGTGGGATGTAGGAGGAAAGAAACCTGCCGTGCAGTGTCTCCCGGTTTGAGCGGCCCTTCTCATCTTGAAAACAGGAAGATGTGGTGGGGGAGGCAGGCAGATTCCGATGTTGGCAGGGTGTGTATGTCCGTGTTCGTGCGCGTGTGTGTGTATGCATGTGCGTGTGCGCGTGTGAGAATGTGTGTCGGAACAAGGAGGATGTTGTGTTGGCTGTTTAAAGTTCAAAGACATCACCAGCTTCGTTTGTGTATCAGAACTACTCTGCTCAGGAAAAGCCCAACAGCTGCTCCATCTGGACACATAGCCTCTGTCCACTATCATCTCCACGGTAACGGCCCAGGAGAAGCATAGTATGCATAACATGCTGATAAATGTGAATGACACTTGATGCATGGCTGCATAGAGGGATTCAAAACCAAACCATCCTCTCTGCTGTCGGTCGCAGTGACGCATTGTCCACTTAATGTCAATATGATAACTATATCGTTGTATTGCATGGATTTATTTAGTGTATATTTGGCTGCTTTCTTATCAATGTATTTATGCAGTTGTCACCTCAACCAAGTAGGTTATGTGTTCACCCCTGTCTATTTGTTTTTTTGCTTTTTTTGTATGTAGTAAGATTACACAAAACAGCTGAAAGGATTTCCACAATATTTGCTGGAAGGATGTGTTTTGGGTCAGGGAAGAAGCCATTCAATTGAAAATGCTGGTGCAGATACAGAGCACTTTCTTAAACACTGAGAGATAGGGCTTTGTCAAAAAAATTCACTTTTTTAAGGCATTAACACAGTGTCAGCTGCTTTACACAAATGTGTTAAGGGGGTTACCACTTACATGTGAGAAATAAACAATTAATGGTAAAAAATAAATATGACTGCTTTCTCAGATTAAGTGATGCTTATAGTTTTTGCCTTTATTTATTATTTGCAGAATGCATCGTGTTTCCACCATCAGCTGGTTTCAACATTGAATGAAAGACAATGCAATCCCAGTCATCCAATAAATATGTTCGATGAAATAACAGAAAACTTAAAATCGACAGTGTTTTTTTTATTTGCAGCTACCAACTGCAAAACATACAGAACGGTACAACACTGGTATCACAACATATGAGAAGATGCCTGAGATATAACGTTCGATGCCGCAGTCCCAGCAGATTGAACCACTGTGTCAGTCCAGCCCCATCACAGTAGGATTTCTTAGAAATGTGACGCAACAACACATATCACAAACATGTCTTCAATCACAAGTTTGCATATGTATCTTTAACTGGATGGATTATTCATTTTTAAGAGAAGTAGTTTGAGCATGGTGGCAGAAACCACGCATTTCTTTCCTGTGTGTTGTTAGCACAGCGGTGTCAGTGCATTTTTTCCTTTCTGACTCAACGGATGGAATCATATTCACACTTTGTTATTCATGAATCTTATTTTTTTGCAACTTAAATTATTCTTACCACTGCATTGGGAATATGATCTGAGCAGATACACAGATACAAAATGATACATATATTTTTTTTTTTTATATGCTTATGGCTCAGTGCATTTGAGAAGAATGGCTCTGCAGAAAATATGAGGCTGCAAGATGCTATTATAGATTCTCCGATTTGTATGCTCTAATATTTGAAGAAGCTGTGTCAATAAAGAGAAGAGCTGTTCCTGGGCCGCAGTAATTTAGGAGTGGGTTCGAAAGAGGTTTTATCTGGCTCCGTTTCAGTGCAGCACCTGTCACCTTTGGAGTGACTCTGTGCCAATCACCTCATCAGAGAGATGATTACCACGTCCAAATTTGAACAGCCGATTATGCAGGTTTCCCTGTTTACCCTGTATTAAACATGGAGGGCTTGGCTGTTCTGTAATCAAAGGGATGACCATGGGATGTCTTAAAAAACACCAGACTTCTTGGACTAATCACCCCGAGGAGGTAACTTGCTGTAAGTAATGGACCTATTATTTGTAAAAGTTATTCTAAAGATAAATCCACTGACGCTGCACCAGTTTACAAAATAAATGGTGTGTGAGAGATTTACTTTTGCAAGATACTACATCATGCATTTCCTCAAAGTAAGACCATAGGTGCTATCTATAAAAATAAAGAAAATACAAATTACAAATTCCTTGTGGTGCGCTATAATTGCCGTGTTCTCAAAAGTCACTTGATGAATGTGGTGCTAGAAAGAATAGCTCAGAATTAATCAAGGCCCAACGTATGAAATATATTTCATCACCTCACTCGGCTGCCTGTGAACAATACACCACTTTATATTATTGAACCTTACCTCGGATCATTTGTCACTGTCCACGGGGAGACAAAGTTATCTGCAACAGAGGATTAATCTATTGGTTGTCGGGCTTCTCTGTTTCACTGAGACGCCAGAGCCCTGAATACCTTGAGAAACATCTTTCACTTGCTCCTGTCGAAATCTTTTTTGCCCCTGAGATGATGCTGCGTTCGATAAGTCCCTGCCTGCGGAGCGCACTCAGCTGATAACACATTAGAACATTGTTATTTTTCCCCAGTAACAAGTGGTTCAGCAAATTTTGGTTTAATTTTCAGTGACTGTATCAATTACCATGCTGAAACTCATGATGTTGGAATAACATAATTAAACATTCAATAAAATCTCATAATGTGATAACCTGCGTGTAATTCATTTAACTCCCACCTCGAATATTGTACACATACACATAATGTGCAGTGTAGCTTAAATGTCATTAATGAACAATGTCATAAAAGAACAATGGCCCTCACTGCAATAATATAGTAGCTACATTAGAATGCAATTAAATATTTATTTTAAGTAGATTATAGATAACATGCCACTAAATAAACTGTGTAGTTTAAATCCCTAAACTACATCTATCTACTAATCAGTTGTGTGCGCTGAGCTCCACCATGGCCACAACATTTTTAGCATCACTTCCTCTTTAAGAATTTGTCTACCGAGTAAAAGCACAATGTTTGTTTATTGCTGCAATGCTTTTTATTGAGCTGAACTACAGAGCTGTTATTTTGTTAAAATTGTGTTGATAGTTTAAAATGAAATAACAGCAGTTGGGTAAATCATTTAAACTTATAAGCCACGTGCATAAACAGTTTTAATGATAATTCAGTTTAATTTAATACAAAAAAGATAGACTTTAAACGTCTTTTGAAGATAAACCAGGTAGGATGAACACAACGTTTCCTAACTTCAGTCTGAACCATGGACTGTTAATAAAAAGTTCTACACAAAACGTCCAGCACACAATCAATAAAAAAGTGACAGTATATTGTAGAGCTGTTTGAGGTGGACTCACTGATGAATAATTCTGAAGTAGCTCCAGAGCATTAACACAGGACAATAGAAGAGCCCATTACAAACAGGCACTTCATTAGAATGGTCAATTATTAACAAAGCAACATTTATACATCCTGTTTTATGATTCATTCACTTCTAAGTTAGTCATCACACTTGCACTTACATGGGAACTCAGACTCACACATTAACCTGGTTTACATACTGTAAGCCTGAGCTCTGACACAGTTCCTCCCTGGCAGGGGATGCAGCCCTTCTCTGGTTTTTGTAGATGGCACTGGCCAAAGCCCCACGTCTCTCCCCCGCCTCATGTTTCCTCTCGTCTCCTCTGTCCTCTTATCTCATGTTACTGCTTTCTCTTGGCACTCGGCCATCTCAGTAACGGATCCCTCTTTGACCGAGAGTGCCAGCCCTCCGATGTGTACCAGGATCAAATCGTACCCACACTCTCATTGTGTTTTGTATTAGTCCGATCAAAAACCGTTTCCTAAAAAAAGTCCAAAACATAATTGTCTCAGTCTTTGTGGGTCAGTGAGGGAGGTAAGGCAGAGCGAGCATGAAGGATAGGTGAGGCCCTGAAGCTGTGTAGACGAGCTCAACTGATGAGCCATCTTAGTGTAATTTGGCCTCACGGTCCATCTCTCCCTGGTCCCCCTGCTCAACAGGGCCAGAGGGGTCAGCGGGCTCGATAGCCCCCTCTTTAATTAGTCACCTCATTAACACTCAGCACCTCTCACTCTATCGCTGCTCGATGGACACTCACCCGGCAAATGCAACAAGCCTCTCATAACACGGCCTGATCGATTGGACTTGCTCTTGTTACAGCTGTTAACATTACTGGCACGATCAAAACAGGCGACTGGGACGGAGGCTCAGGATATGTCAAGATAGGAACGAGAGCATTTCTTACTAATGGGCTGATGCCATGATATCTGCTTCTAATTTTGGACAGGTTTAATATCCACACCGAGAAAGGATGTGACGTGACAGATTCCAGATTTATCCGTTCTGAAATAAAACCCCTAAAATGGATGGTGAAAATAATTCATGTTTTCACTGGCGTCTCCGGCTCACTCCTGTGACACATTTGCAATGAAACAGTGAAACAAAGTGGAGAGCAGAGAGCACATTTTGCAGTAAGCCTTTGGAGAAGGGCTGAAGCCGACCCCCTCGTAATCCTGATGTGGCAGATTAAAAAATGTTTTGAATAATGCATAAATGCAAACCTCTTTCAGGGATCAGCAGCCTCTGTGCTGACCAGTGATAAATCACGCCTGCATTGTCAGTCCTGCAAAAGTTAAGAGGACAATAAGCAAGGTGGCACAGAGACAATGATGAATACTCATCCTTTCCACAGCAGATTGGGGGGGGGTTGAATCCACTTTTCTCTTGTCTTGACATTCGTACTATTGATTCTCAGTCTTTTGCCTCGCTTTGGCTGAGGTTTCTAATTGGATCCTATCTTCAACTAATTTGTACCTTATGGCTGGTTTTTCGTAGCATATCAATGAAGGGTTTTTATCCTGTGGTGGAATATTTCTGCAATTTATATGAGAAGAACTTTGAATTTAATTCACTTTAATCTGATCAGGATTATTGTACTTTCTTTTAAAAGTTTTTCTGTTTATATCTAGTCTTTGTTGAGAAAGCAAACTCTGTGATACAAACTTAACACAATGGTACATGAACTTAAATGAATGAAGTGCAGCTGTTTAGACAGGAGATATCAAATCGGGGGGGGATTCGGCACAGAGGCATCTAATGTAGTGACATATTACTTCCAGCCAGTTTGCTCCATTTTTGACTGCTCTCTCTGGAAAGAACCTTTTGTGTTTGAGCCGGGAGTTATTGCAGCCATTTGTTTGCCGGAGAGCGGCTTTATCGAAGAGCAGCTCCACAGTGTGTTTTCTGAATACGACAGGCAGCTTCAATTCGCTCCTCCAAGCCGTCGGAGGCTTGATATGATTAATATTGTCATGGACGTATTAATGAAAGTCTATTTTTAAACCCCAGAGAAAAGAAGAGCTTTCGCTCGTGCAAAAATCAATCGAGAGCTTCAGCTTTGTGGGATCAAATAAGACTAGGGGAGTTTGCCTGATTATTTTGTGACTTTTGCTCTAATTCCTCAATGCGTTGTTATTGTGTGTCTATTTTTAAAACCTGCAGGCGTGAGATATTATTTTCAGCCTGTGCCGGTTTTTCGCTGACTCTGTGTTGTTTATGTTTTGCATATATACTGATCCATCATATCTGTCAACAATGACCTTAAATGGCTGTACCTATGTTCTTGCAATATTGTGGGCATCATAAAATGTTTTTGTATTACTTGGAACGTTAAATGTGTAATTGTGTTTTTGATTCATGCTTTCTGCTCTTCACTGCAGTGTCTTCTAAACCTTAATACAAAGACACTTATTAATTACCATCCTGCTGTTTCAGTTTCCTTCAGTTGTCGTTGTAAAATGGAAACTTGTGTGGGTGTGTGCGTGTGTGTGAACGTGTGTCTGGTTTTAATAGCTATATGATAACCAAGCCAGCCCACAGTTTTTGCAATTTATATATAAATGTCGTTTATCACCAGCTTTCAAATTCACAGTAAGGAAAGTATAGAAATCCGTTATTGACATCCACAGTTTAATAGCATTGCGGTCATTTATTGCACAATATGAACTCCTGCAAAGTTTTGTCTATAACAAACAAACAAAGCAGAGTCCAGACGATTTACAACATGCAATATGTGTACTATTATTGTTTTTAACAACTCTCTGAGAACTACAACCGCTCGGTTTACGAGCAATATCTTTCTCTCTCTGTTCAGCATTGCACATTTACCTTATTGTTATTTCCATCTTTTTTACCCATTGCAGGCTTTAGGAAAACAGAGAAAACACTGTCTTTTCTAGTGCTATTTTTATTTTACGAGGATTATTTTCAAACAACCTTTCGAATGACATTTAAGGGCATGGATTCTGTAGTAAAAATCACTGGTGTATATTTATATGAACAGTTTTATACATTGTGTTACACCTTAAACAGCTGAAATACATGTATTCTAATTCTAGCTACTCAAAACAGAATTATTTATATACATGTGTAGACTTATTTGAACTTTGAATATTAACATATATATGTTTAAAATATAGATATTATGATGTGTATCTTATATTTCAATAATGTTGTAGCTGCCATTTGTTTTTTTTGTAAAAAGTGCCATACAAAATGAATATCATAATCATCATTATTATGTTTGAAGGTGACGTAGCAGTGACACCGGTTTTAGAGTGTAAAAGAAGCCGGACACATTATTTAACTTGACACAACATAAACAGGCCGTTTATCAGCTGCTTTATCCAGAGTCATGAGTTGGGCCCATCAGTGTGACGGCTGTCACTCAACTCTACACTTCATCACATTCATCACTGTCATCGCTTGACATGATGGCCATGGTATCCACGTCAGTCTGACAGGAAACATTTGTAGAAGCTAGTTGGCATCTTTTCATTTTGACACAGAGAGTTTGCAGTGGGGGGAGCAGCTTGAGATGGAACTGTGGGAAACTGCTCAGTGATTGGCCAGTGAGCCCACTGGCAGAACACACATGCAGCACGCTCTCATACACACAGGTGCACAGAGAGGGATGGCAAGGAAACTGACAGGGCCAGGAATAACTATGGATTTTTTGACGGCCCACAGGATTTATCCCAGTGGTACCGATGGCTGGTCCCATTATACACAAAGCCGTGTCTATACGAGTCAGTGGAGGCCCTCCTCTGACTTGTGATGGCAGCATGCATGGTTTACTATGCAGCCACTCATTCATGTGTGTTCTTATATGCCCAGTTTATTGGCAGTGCTTATTCAAAATAACCACTCCATTACCACAATGCATTTTCTTATCCGTCAGACAGGGACAAGTGGTTTAAATTCATTATCCACTGAGAGTGAGCAGGCTGCCGCACTTTAGGGTGTCTACATGTCAAATGGGAAAACATTCGGAGAAGGAGTGAAATGTAAAAAAGTAACAGATTGAACAGTGTATAAATCAGAGGGCTTCGAAATATAAGTTGTCACTGTCCGCAACAAAATGAGAGACAGAAAACCAAATGAACAGAACCACGGGACTTTCACACGAGGGACTGTTTGTGTCCCATGTGAAAGTCATTGTTTATCAACCAAGACAACAGAGATGTTTTAACCATAAAGATACATCAGAAATATTGCCTAACCTAGTTTTTGTTTTCATACCTAAAAAAACTGTGACCATCCCACAATGTTGAACGTGCGTTTATTACTGTTACCATGGCGACCGAGGTCCCTGGTGTTTTCTGCTAGCACGTCACAGATCCTGTCTCTCCTCTAACAGTTTCCCTGGTGTTGGCGTTCATAAAACTACCCAGCAACGACTTGATTAAATCATTCAATCATCACATTATCTCTGGGAGCCTGAACTGCTCCTTGAGTTGTGATCATTCCCTCCTCAAAGCGCATCCCTGTCTGATATTGTGCTGAGACAGACGGATGAGTCTATGAGCAGTTCACAATCTCTAAGGTCACGCCTTCTCAATGAATATCACTCACCTATGGAGAGTAATATATCTGGGCGATGCGAGGGCGAAACAGCTATTTTAAAAATCACATTTGGTTAATGAGCCCTGCGTTTTGACAGCAGCAACAGGGAGCATATTGGAATAAATGAATATCCGCACACTTGAAGCGCTCCTGCTCTGTGGGAAAGTTTCCTGGTTGAGGCCCGTGGCACCTCCTGTTATGGAGGTCTTAGAGGGGGCACAGAGAAGGAAGAGGAAGATAGTCATTAGGAGGAATCTTCCTCAGCAGCAAGGTGGGTCAGCGGTGTAGATTAGCTTTTTAATAAGAGCAGCGGTGGGAACGCACAGCAGGATGACCTGTCAGGTGACACCGGGTTTATGTAAATGATTAATTACAGTATCTAGAATGCAGGGGGATCTTTCGGCTTGTTAAGTGAATGAAGTGCATTACAAAATGCAATTCCAGTATGGATGCCGGTGCCCTATATCAGGGCTTTCTCCCAGTCATCCAACAAGTGGCATGTGCTGATAATTACAGGGGAATTAATGAGATTTCTCAAGGTAATATTTAACAACATTGTCCAGTGAAAATTGCAATTAAAGCACACTGCAGAGCAATGAGCTCTTGTTTGGCTTGAAGACAGATTTGCATTGTTTTATCGTTTTTTAATGAAATCCTCGAATGTGACTTGGCAACATCCTCTAATCTGCTCTGTTTTGCAAAAAAACTCAATATACCATATTCGTAAAGCCTGTGAAATGAAACAGACCTTCACAGAGAGCAGGTCAAATATACATTACATACTCACAAAAATGACTCAGTGTCTCACTCCTGTACAACAGCAAAGCAAATGTGACGTGACAGCAGAGTTTAGATATGTGGGCCATGAGCATGATGAATATTACCCAGCTTTGGCTTTTAATATACCATTTAATTACATCCATTTGAAAATTAGTGCCGCAGTACGATTAACCCTTTCCCTTGTTGATCCAGATTTGCATAAAAAATGTGTCTAAGCAGTATATTTCACTGCAGAGGGGAGGGGTCATCATTTGAATCCTTCATAAATCATATGAGAAGAGTAATCATCTGGAACAGGCGGGCACAGGTTAGAAGAAGTGAACCATACTTCCTGTTTCTGACTCCGTGGAACTAAAAGTGCAACATGAATCTTTGGAGAGGATGTGAAAAGTAATTTGTGTGAACATGTAGACTTGCACTTTGTGGAATTGCCCAAGCAGACCTTGTGCGCGGCCACTGGCTTTTCAACCCTCTTTCCTCAAAGCCTTTAAAAACAGTATCTCTGAGACTATTTGTAATATTTAATGTGCACCACGACTCGTGTTAACTCTGTGAAAGCTGTGCTTCAAATTTGATGCGTGTCACAGGTCTCACTCGCCGAGCCAAGGTAAGCCACTTTAATTGACAGCGAGGGGATGGACGGCTCCATATGTGATTTTAGGTTCCCCCCTCAGAGATGATCTATGGGAGAGTGCTGTGCAGGCTGGGTTGGGCAGAATGTAAATGAATATGTGATAGCGGTGCAGAGGTCTGGAAAACGCATCTTATCAGCATCACGCCAGGTCTGCTCACCACGGTGCACCCCTGACAGAGTGTGTGGCCCAGTGGAGAAGGCCGTGGCTGGGTCGGAAATGCGGACTTCTCTTCCACAAGCTGTGATTTGAAAGTAATTATTGTGGGACAGGTGTAGAGTCAGACTGGCAGGGAGTATGGTATCAGCTCTGTTTTGCACAAAAAAACTCAACATGAAATATTCGTAAAGCCTGTGAAATTAAAAAGACCTTTACATAGAGTTAGTTAAAACATACATTACATACTCACAGAAATGTCTCATTCCTGTACAACAGCAAAGCAAATGTGACGTGACAGCAGAGTTTCAATATGTGGGCCATGAGCATGATGAATATTACCCAGCTTTGGCTTTTAATATACCATTTAATTACATCCATTTGAAAATTAGTGCCACGGTACGATTAACCCTTTCCCTTGTTGATCCAGATTTGCATAAAAATTTGTCTAAGCAGTATATTTCACTGCAGAGTGGAGGGTTCATCATTTGAATCGTTCGTAAATCATATGAAATGGTTAGAAGAAGGGAACCATACTTCCTGTTTCTGACTCCGTGGAACTAAAGTCCAACATGATTGTTTCACGGACATAACCATGCAGTGAGGTCATTTTTATAAAATCTATAGCGGCGAAAAGTGAACCTGTAATAATGTCACAGTCGACACAAGGATGTTTTCTTTCACTTTTTATGTTGAAAGATACAAAATAAATATAAATATATTTTTCTCATTTGCAGCTGAAGAACAATACATACCAGAAGTAAACAAAGGCTTCATTACGTTTTCCCTTGAAAGTCCACACTAGTCTAAAATAGGTTTGGAAATGCTGCTGTCCCGGTTGGAGTCTGGACAGGTGGAAAGAGAGATGTTGGAAAACAATGTCAGAATGTAGCCTTTGCTAATTTGTGAGCATCCTATTGTGACCCCCTTTCCAGAAGAAAATAACTAACATCGGCCTCTGCAGCCAGTGTAGTATACAACAGGAATATCAATTACAGTGGAAGTGGTAGTTGATTTTGAGCGGGATTTGACTAGATGCGGCAAAATAGAGGGATATGTCCGGGTTCAAGTCTGCATTCTTATTGTGCTATGAGCTCTCAGTAATGGCGTTTGTTTGAATTAAACCCTCTGCGACAACATCAGACAACTGAGAATCTGCGACACACAAACGCAGCACAGCCAGTGTAACCAGGTCATAATAAACTGTGTCATTACTAGTTGGGCTCCCTATGTTCAGAGTTGTCTGCCATCCATTTCCTGTCATTCTCTTTCGTTTTTCTCTTTTCTATTCAGACTCCCCGACTTAACTTGCACTTTTCTGGCCGACCTTTTAAAAAACATTTCTCCAGCAGTCACTCACTCACTTCGATCATTTGCATGGACTATATGTAGATCGCGTGCTGCAAAGACTAAACCATTTGTTTGTAGGGGTGGGAGAGGTTACCTCTGGGAACCTATTCTGATAACATTTTCCGTCAATCAGTCGATTTATTTAGCCAGTTTCATCCATTTCTATATTCCTCAAAATGTAATTAATAATATTTATAAAAAAAAATATATATAAAAAAAACATCCAGGCTTTTTAACGACCCCCCTCCCCTTTGGGGCCCTTGACGCCCCTGCTGCCACACCAGCAAGCAAGTACATTAGCAGTCACACGATTGGCGTGTTACTACGGACAGGGATTAAAACTGAACCAAAACAGTGTTTTCAGTTTGAAAACTAAATTTAAAAGGAAAATACAACAACAATAAACAAGAAACAGACGAATATTGTTGTACCTGCATTTTAAGCACGCAGCATTTGCAGGAGTGGATTTTGATTATATGCCAATGTGCTACTGTGACATTATGATCAGATCACAGATTGAGATCATGTTTTTGTTTCTGCAGCCAATTACATCCCTACATTATTCAAGGCCAGTGTAGCAAAACCTTGCACAAAGCTTATCCACATGTAATTACCACCCAGAGACTGTGCTTAGTGGTTCATGGCATCTAAAACACCGCCTGCCCTGTGCTTTCTTAATTACTCTAATTATACTGCTGAGTCTTTTTGGTGCTTTACTTCCGATTACTCAAAAGCCAGTGGGAAACAAACTAACACACACACACTAACACACACACACACACACACACACACACACACACACACACACACACAGACTTCAGCAAAGCTTTGAAGACAAAACCCTGAAAAACTCTAATTGTAACCTTTGTGCCAATACAGATGCAGACTTAAACCATACACCTGCTGTATACTGATGCCTGTGCTGATTTGCACTGTTGTGCTTTTGGTGCTTGACTGTAATAATGTATAGTGCCTTCATGAAAGATTAGTCACGTGTTGATTGATGGGCTGATCGTATGCTCAAGCCAATAACAAGTTGCTTGGTTTGGGCATTTTTTATTTGTCAAATCTCGTTTACTGCCACCACAGTTTTTGTCCGTCAGAGAAAGTGCTGAGCAAGGTGAGGTGTCTCAGATGTCACAGCTGATTTACTCAGGGTTAGGCTGTTTTTATTTCCTCGAATAAAAGAGGAAAAACCTTCGTACTTTTTAGTCCTTGTAAACTCAATAGTTTCCAACCACATGTGCAGCAGTGCTGCGTTGTTAGTCACACGGGTCGTAACATCAGCATTACCTTCATGATGCACATGAATAATGGATGAGACAATTAATATTCTGAGTCACCATGTGCTTTATTTCAATAACATACAACAAACCATGTTTCGTTTATTCCAAGATCGCCCCCCCACCTCCTCACTATGCCGGATTTCATTTGCAGTCAGAGCCCCACTGCAGAGGAGGTTGTACCGGTAATTCATGACAGTATTGACACTGAAGTTGAATGCATTTCACCGCCAACAACTGCTGGTGTAAAACTTCTATTTATATAATGGATCATGTGGTGTGCATATATCTGTACAATACTGACCTTGGGCTAAATAAAGTGAGGACATTATCAACTTCCGTGGCCCTGCCCTGTGGTTGACCCCCAGCTCTGGCTTTGTTGGCAATCAATACAATACCACAAAACATTATTAGCATATATAGATATAGATTTTGACATCACTCTAACTTTTTATAATTTGGATTTTAAAGTTAGATGACAGATGACCTGAAGGTCAGAATATCCCCCTTGCATATTCACCCAATAATAAACTTCAAGCTCGAGATAACAGGACATCTGGCAAACTGGGGAATTATTTTGTGCATCACTGTAACAAGAGGGCCCATTGCTCTCTAGGGAAAGAAGACGTGTGGGTGCCAAATCATTTAATTAATTTAAAGATTCCATCATGCCATGAAAGTGCCCTGTGGATAAGCAGATTTGACCACAAACAACAAAACCGGTGTCTGTTTTAATGAAAGTGCACACCGCGGTCATATTTCACTTAAAGGCTGATTCCAACAGATGTTTTGTTATGGGCTCGGGCTGGCTCTTTTATTTCCTCTGGCTTTGTTTCATGCTCAGCTCTCTGAGCTACACAAATCCCCTGATAAGTAGCAATGGAAGCGGCTTCATTCCTCAGCAGAGATTTATTTACTAAGTCATTTGGAAAATTAAGCAAAAGGGAAAAAAGCCCGTTTTTTGTTTGTCATGGAGCTGAGGACTTTCTATGGAGAGAGGATTTCTGTGCTGCAGATAATAGTTTCCTCCTTGGAGACAACACACAGCATTATGCCGAAGCCAGCTCAGTAAATGAAAGGTTTCATACAGTGAGTGAAGTGTTATCCCTCTGTAATAGCCACAGAACCACTCTACCAGCCAATAATGAATGAAAAAGATAATAATAAACCAACTACATTTTTCAAATTATCCCTGAGCAGTCTGAGCTGTGTGTAATAACACTCTCTATTTGACAGTCTAGGAAACTGCAGGCCGTCATTCTCAACACGCACAGAATCCAAAAGTACATGACTGAATTAGACATGCCTCTCATGTAACTGAGAGCGGACGAGGCCACGCTTTCTGAATGGCTCATAAAAATATGGCATTTTTCTCTTAGAAATACGCATCTAGAATCTGAATCGCTCCAGTCACCATCTATCGTGACTACACAAATTTCTCAAGGTTGTGCCAGTGCAGACTATGATTCATGCAGAGATGAGACTTAACAGAAAAAACGATTATATGGACAACTCTAATGATAGTGCAATTCAAAGATTGTGATAGCTGCTAAGCGGAAAACATGTAACCCCAGGAGAAGTGATTCAGTGATCGCACTGCTCATACAGTTGGCCCTGGCCCTGTGACCCGATAAATCCGATCACAAGTTTAAAGCCCTATCTTCGTCTGTTCACACCTGGCGGTAAAATGCGTACTGAATGTATCTCCTGTGGCCACTTGTGATTGGACATCACTTCCCTGCTCTATATGCAAATATACACTTGTGCCATTTATGGTCGTGATGACCAAATAATGTTCTTTTCTTTACCAAGTCTGAGTTTAAAGGTGTTTCTGATGAGGATGTGTGTGTCTCGGCATTATTGACAGAAAGAGAGTGAGAGAAGTAAGGAGGGACAAAATAAATGAATGTTCAGCTGTAAGAAAAGCAATAATCTCTGTGTGTGACCACGAGTAAATCAACTGACGAGCGAATAAATATCTGTTCGATCCATTGTGAAACTGCGTCCGCCTTGTTCACACAGAGAAAAGACTGTGGACTTAGAATTAATGTAGGAAGTATTTCGGAAACGTTCACACCTGTACGCTGGCCCCTCATGACCGGATCACTCAGGAGGGATGTTGATAGCCATTCTGAAGGGGGTTTCGATAGATTGTACTTGTGTTTATTTTGTAAGTGTTTAACCAGATGGAAAGAAAGGTCATCCAATAACCCGATAAGTCAAAGGGCCAAAGCCAGTGTCTTTCAGCAAGATTGAAGGTGCTGGCCACTTCTCCTGACTTCCTGTTGAAATCTGCACCGATTGGCTGTACAGTGCATTACATCATGTGATGGCAGATAAGGGATCATTTCCTAATAACGAGTGTGAAGTGCTCTAATTAAAAGGATCCTACCTGTGGCCGTGAGGGATCCATGTTGCTGATACCATAGTTCTGGTGAGTGGGCTGTTAAATGGCAAGACGGATGACACAGCAGAATCCAGTCTGCAGCTCACATCCTGACTGCATTATCCAGTCTGCCCTCCCACACACAGGGAAGAGTGAGGAAACCAGCAGGGCAGATGGGACCAGAATCTGACTCATTTTAATAGGCCTTGGATTTGCCAGTTGGCGTTTAGCCTGTGAAGTGAGGCAGAAAATAACACCTTCTAAATAATGAAATAAGCCTTCATTTAATGAAAGATTCAGGCTCCATGTCCGTTTACAAAATCTGAAGGCCTTGGATGAGGATTACGTTTCTATGGCAGAGGTTTGCCACATGGCAGAAAGTGCTGTTGTCTAGTATGAATATAACTCTCTCTTTCTCTCTCTCCCTCTGTCTTTCCCTTTAGTCATACGTCTCTGACTCTTGTCCTCCAGCACGAGCAGATTGTTTTAATTTGCTGCATAAAATAGGAAACTATTTATTGCTGACACATTAGAAGGCAGCTAACAATGGAGGATTAGCAATGTACATGTACGACACAATGTTACAGGCCCTCACACATGTAACAGATGGAACATATTGTGTTGTGGCAGATTAAACATCCTGTAGGCGAGACGAGTATAGATTCAAAGCCAAAGATGGGCATTCATCTGGAGATGACTGGTAAATAAGATTTACACTGTGAGCACTGTGGGGGTTGAAAACCCATCAAACCATAACTTATCATGTTCCTCTAATTAGCCTTTTTGGCAGTGCATATTCCAGTGTCTTCACCAGCATTCAAAAATTAAACCTCATTAATATTCCGCCATTACATGAACCACTTGCATAATTTTTCATAGGAATAATCTGATTTAACAACAATAGACATCAATTCGCAGCAGTGCAGCCTGCGAGGGTTTCGTGTGATACTAATAAACATTCCCCTAAATAACATTTCACAGGCATAATGGGATATAACAATCAAAGACACTGCTCTACAGCCGCAGAACCTCAACGGCTCCATGTCACAGCGTTGCAAACTCTGAGCTGCTACTTTGAAGTACCACCTCAGGCAGAGGTAACTACTTATAGCTACTGGAGAGTGTAACCTCATATGAAGTAGTCCGGTGTTGTCTGTCCTAAAATGATGGTACTAGATTGTATTTGTAGTATCTGCTGTGTGTGGGAGTACACAGTGGCTTGGCGTACCTTTCTCCACAAATGTCTGTCTTCTTTCTGTCTGTCTGGTTAACTCTTAAGAGGCGGGTGAGATTCGCCTAAAACGCCTGTCTGAGGAATGCCCAAATTAAATTGAAAGCTGTTCTTGAACCATTTGGAGTACATGCATGATCTTGGTCTCTTTTGAAAGGTAACATTCTGACCCCCCCCCCCCCCCCCCACGAAAACACAATGAAGCCTTGACTAGCCCAAGTTCAAATTTGATAACAATACCACAGAAAATTTATATTTGACAGATTTTTTCCTAAGCACATGTCTAGGCGTTTTCCACAAAGGCCATTTGGAGACTCCAAAGAACCCTTTGTAACCATGGTAACCAACCAGGCTAAAAAGGATAATTTTACATTCAAAACTGGTCATATGGTTTAAATTTATACCAATAAACATATTTCATATATTTTAGCAACATGTAGCAGTCACGCCGGGGACGAAACACTGACGCACGGCATTGGCTAAACGATACGCCAGTCATCAGAACAACCGGTTGCAATTGGCTCAGCCTTTACACGTTAGAAGAGGGGCAGGCTCTTTCCAACAACAAGGTGACTCGTTGGCTATTGCAGGCTGTGGACAGCCCATGCCAGCTCCGATTGGATCAAGTTTAGATTGACAGCTCACTTGAACCAATAGGATATGGCTATCATTACCATTTTGAGGAGGTTCTCAGCACCTAGTCGATCTTCACTGGACTTTAAATAAACGGTTGAACAGCTCTTTGTGCAGCAGCTGTGGTGCAGCTTCTGGGTTCTGGGTCCAGAATCCAGCAGTCGGTATCTATTTGCCTCGGTTTAA
The DNA here is from genome assembly GCF_947347685.1 of Pleuronectes platessa. Classification (NCBI taxonomy): domain Eukaryota; kingdom Metazoa; phylum Chordata; class Actinopteri; order Pleuronectiformes; family Pleuronectidae; genus Pleuronectes; species Pleuronectes platessa. The sequence goes on from NC_070626.1 coordinate 9,409,728, forward strand.
TTCCTGCAGGGCACTCTCACGCTTTCAGAAAATAAAGAACCATCAGCATGACTGACCAGGTAAACAGCCTATTCAGAACATAAATGTTTAAAATAGGTACTTCACTAGTTTATTTAATTGGTTAATTAGTTAATTTCATTATTGCACTATTTTGGTAGGTGCTCCAGCATTGTACACTATACCCTAACATCCTGTTTCAAGAGGAACGACATCATATTGTGAAGGTTAGGTTATGTTTAAGGAGACTTCTGAGGTCTACTGCCCTCTTCCTCCAGACTCAGTGTCATGTCACAGTCAGCCAATTGTTACGTTGCGTTTGATTACATGTAATGGTATTTAAAAAAGTCTGTGCTTTTCTGTAGAAATGTTGCCATTTGAAAAAAGGGTGAGACTTGGTGCTCTTGGAAATAGAAAGGTTGTCGGAGTGGTGTAGGAGGGCACAACACACAGCTCCTCTGTCGACAGGTTAGATGATTGGTCTCACAGCAGAGGACTGTGGAAGACAAGCAAGCCAAACAAAGTAGACAGCTGCTGGCTAGTCTGTCAAGGGAGCCAAACTCCTTTTCAAGGCAGAGGGCTCCATGAGATTAAATCTCAGAGCCTCTAGTTGTTACATGATCCAATACGGGCAGCACTATGTCCAGCCGTGATATTACTGTTAATAGTGATAGCTCTGGACTTGGACCTGGACTTCCTGCTACTGACCTTGTAACTGTTTTTGAATGAGTGGAAGATGGTAATTTGGTCCTCTTGATCGTCCTGTGCCCTTTTGCTCGCCACTTGTGTGTGTGTATATGTGTGTGCGTCTACGTGTGTATAGTCATACTTTAAATTTTACTTTTTGCATGGGCTGGGGTAACTATTTTTCTGCTGAGCATTAGTCTTTAATTTGGTCTCTTTGGACTGAGTGATGGACTCGTTATGTTAATTTGCTGAACATGGGAAAATGAATTGATAATGAACAGTTTCTGTATTTTAATGCTATTGAAGTCCTTGAGCTGTTTTTCTGCTGTTATTCTTGCCGTGGTTAACGAAGCTGTCCATTCCATTGTACAGTTTCACTTACTTAAATATGGCCAAATCAAAACTGGGACTGGTATCCTGTCATTAAGATAATACATCCATCCATCCATAATCCAAACTGGTTATCCTTTGAGGATTTTTAGGGGGCTCTAGCCAATCACAGCTGACATTGAGGCAGCTTAGACCCTGGACATGTTGCCAACCTATTGTAGCGTCAACATACAGAAACAAATGTTCACACATTCACACAAACAGAAGTCCTTGAGCATTAACCACTGCAACACCATGCCGCTGAAGGTCTATCATTGCAAAAGTCTCCACCTATTAAAAGGCCTATTAATAATTGATTGGTCCTAAAACATCTATCAAAACAATGTATTTATAGAATGATATCAAGGGTATTTATAATAACTACAGATGAGTCAATACAAATGCATTATAATTGTAAAACTATACTGTTTTGTTTCTTATTTTGATCAAATCTACATTCACCACATGCAGATGCAAACACACAGCTTGCAATCATTCTCCTACTGATATTTATTTAATATTATCAAAGGCCCCTCTTTCAATGAATACTAAATGATAGCATCCCGATGTCTCACATATATTGTTGACAAAATAATAACGTATTAGGTTGTCGCACAGCTGAAATGAGGATTTCGAACAAAGCAGGGAAATTATTATCTGAAATAAGAGGCTCTTTGACAAGATCCCGTCCTCCATTGAGGTCAGATGTCTCGAGTCTGAGGCGCTCCACTCTGATTGGATTATTCTGCTATTCAAGCAGAAGTACTGCTTGGCACACAAATGTAAAGTGAGAAAATTCAATGTGTAAGCCCAGATGAGATGCTAATAGGAAAGAAGAATTGCCCACAGAAAAATAAATATTCAGAAGGGGAGGGATCGTGTAGAAGACATTTTAAAACTGACACTCAGGCTGATGCCTAATGCCATCTCGGCTCTGCTGCAGTTAGAGCAGGATGAGATTCTGAGTGAGATAATCACACAGTACAATCAGCTTTTATGTAGGCAATCATAACAGTAATCATCTCTTCCTAGTAAAACAATTCCAGTGTTGGCATGCTTGTAGCTCGCCAGAATGGCCGCCCTGAACCACGTCCAACTAGTGCACGTCCAGCTTCTTTGGAGAGTCTCCCCTCCCTCTCTTTTGTCTCTCTACCACAAAAACAGAAAGCGATCAGAACTGTTCCTTCTGCACAAACCACGGATACAGTCTCCTCCCTAGCACCCCGCAGTGCCCACCTTTAATTACCCCACGTTAGCAAAGCCCTATTCACTGGGAGAAAAGCTGTTCCTCTCACTAAATTAGCCTGTCACTCACAACATTTCCCTCTGCTGCTGATTAATGGCGAGAAGTGAGTTTGTCAATGTGCCACGCGCGGAATGCAATTCATTGTCCTGATCTCCAGGATTCAGCAAAAGGCATGTCCTGCCTCACTATGTTTGACTGTCCGCACGCAGAGGAGCATGCACACAGTAATAGAGCGTGTTAGTATGCTAATGTAAATATCTGTTTAGCATGCGCCTACTATATCCAAGCAACACATGCTGGTTGACATGCATCATGGGAGAGGCATACCAGAAAGGTTGGTCATTAATCAAGTCATCCACAACTAACAAGAAAGAGTTATTTTTCCTTCTCAATTATCACATATGAGCCTGGGGATTCACAGCTAGTTACATATGCAGCAGTCCTGAGGTGGAGTCATACAATGCTGCTTTGAATACATTGATCAGGCTGCCCTTATTCAGGCTTAGAAAATACTTTCTCACTGATGATTTATGATGCAGCGCGTTTAATATTTATTGTATGCATTTATCTTTTAATCATTGGAATAGAGGAGTTTCTCAGTAGGTAAGCTGTCAAAGGTTTAGCCTTCATTTTCAAATACATTTTTACAAATTGGAAAACATGCATTTACAAATTGTGTTTATGATTTATTCAATCACATCACAGTCCCTCTACCATTAATTGTGTGAGGAAATCATTTTCTCAATCACTTAATCAAGTGCCGCACAAATGGATGGATTTGCAGATTTAAAACTTGAGGAGAAATGTTTTTCCAGATGATCTTGAGCTGTCGGAACGGCTGTTTCGATTATGCTCCATTTACTTCAATGGAAGTTATATTATCCTGGGCAGCCCTGTACATTGCACAAGTTGCACTGACACCACAGTGCCCTTGCACTGTATCATCCAGTGTTATTGTACGCAACAACACTTTATCTAGTGACCCAAGGTTTCAGATGCTCTTGGAGACAGGCTTTAAATAGCTTGTGCTGCCTTTTATCCTTGTGTTTCTAACTTTATCTTCACAGCAATATGATGTTGTTTGAGTGAGAGCTCACAAGTGATGACTTGAAAAAACATGAGCAAAGAAATGCTCCATGGTAAACTGCTGCAGGAAGCCCCCAGGGGAAATCCTGTGTTATAGAGAGGGGGAGTAAAGAGTCAGTCTTATAGGGTGCTGGAAAATCTTTGACCATTCGTAGCTCATATGCTTTAGCTATAATCTGCTTTCCCTGCACGATGGACCACAAGATGTTAGTTTGACTTGATAACATTCACTCAGCTTAAGGAATACATAATGTTATATGTCCCTTTATACATATATAAATGCCATATATGGTCTGTTTATGCACATAGGCAACTACATTGGCCAGGTATCAGATCTAATGCTGACATGTCTGACATATTCATCCATTAAAAGCATCACGATAGTGTTCAGTGTTGACATGGTGAAAATATTTGAACACGTCTAATATCTTTCTATGAAATATCTTTTGTTTATATATTTTTCAACTAAGTTACTAAAGAGAGGGGATGTTATTCCAAGGGACGTTCATGAGGGGGTCCCCAGAATATTTGCTTTCTTCTAGATGTATAGGGTCTTTAGCTGAGATAGATTGAGAGCCCCTGACCTATCACTGCTATGTGGTGGCTCCTACATTATAACATCTCTCACTGACACTTCTGACCAGTGTCTCAGGCTGAAGCTCAGTGTCCTCTCATCTGTCCCTCAGATACATCCAGTCTCCTCTGCTGTTTGTCCAGATTTTGATTTTCTTGTCAAGGTGGAAACAAATGTAGCTGATTTTGTCGACAAATATTAATTTGTCATTATTATTACAGTTTGTCTGCTGATTTACTACTTGATTTTTTTTTCTGATTTACTACTCACACTGTTAGAAAAGACAAGTGTCCTGAATTGTAATAACTGCATGCTTTCGTAATAAAAAATGTTTGTTTTATTACGCCATGAATCATTCATTCCTAATATGCTGTGCAAACATCCGCCCGTAGCCCTCTGAGCTCCGAATGTCTCCTCTGCAAACCCGTCAGCGGTGAGGGAGTGTCTATGGTGACAGAGACTCTCCTATGTTCACATGTCCACCTGGACCCGTGCACAATAGACAGGGCTTTTGCAAAATTGTGATTTCTATACAAACTGACACTGGACATTGGGTAATACGTTTTAGATGTACTTGTGTATTGCAGAGACAGGCTGGGAAACTCCACATGTCTGAAACATCCTCATCTTTAATATTGTGGTGTAGTTGTGGTCCAGTTCCAGACTCGACTCATTTGTACAGGGGGCATTTCTTTCATGACTCACACTACCTTATTTTGGCTTCAAGGAGACATATCATTCTCATATTCAGGTTAATCATTTTATATTTGTCTATTACTGAAAAAGGTTTACATGCTCTCATAATCAGCAGCGTCACTTTCCTAATACTATCCATTGCTGCAGCTCCTGAGGCCCCCCTCTCGTTAAAGCGCAGTCTGCTCTGTTCGGCCAGCTTGGCATGTGATTGGTCAACCGCTTCCACACTTGTAGGAAATGTTAGCCATCTCCACCTCTTTAGGGGGTGGGTCTCAATTTAGGGACCGCATCCTCCGTTAGCTTCATTTGTAGACGATTGTGTCACAGTGGCACGAGTAAACTGTCGTAATTCAAAGGCATCTCCAAATGTGCCCTTCCACCCCAGAGCAACGGAGGCTCCACCGGGTGGACCCTTCCCGACCCAAGATGTCCCACTAGTCATTGCACTTCAGTGAAAAACTGTTTTTCAAAGACGTGATGGCACAAAAACCGAGGTAGTACTCAACCAAGTAGCTAATGGTACACATGTTCTAAAAAGTTTATCAACCGAAGAACATTTTCCTCCATAGCTTTGCTGCTACTTTGTTAGTGGGCGTGCCAGACTATCCACTAGGTGTGTAGAATGCAAATGTGGGGCATTGCCATGTCACATGACATCACAGGTGTTTTGAAGTAGCACCAAGAGCAGTGTTTTCTGTGGAAGGGAGGAGGCTCCCTTTGCTGCACCTTTTAACTTTTCAGACATTATACATATCCAAAAACTCTTATCACACCAGAAGAAAGAAAAACTTTTAAAAAAGCTTGGTGTAATGGTAAATGATTGACACAACTGGACGTAGATGATTGAAATGTTGTAATGCAAAAAATATAGTCTGGCAACTGTTAGAAATCATGTATTTATGCCTGTTTTTATGCATAATGCAAACACTGAAAAACTTCAAAACAGGGTGCGTTGTGCAGGATAAATCTTACATTCGCACAGAGAGAACAGGGGTAAGTGTTTGTTGTGGAATAACAGTGACTCGGGAAAACATGCTAAATGAAATAGATCTGTTTTGTTGCTAGGGTATCACACCCTGGAGTTATGGACCCGAACTGACAGTGAATGTTTTGAACACCAAAGACAGGAAAGACATTTTGAGCATGGTTAGATTACTGGGATTCATTTTCTGTGGTAGTTCATAATTCACAGGCGTATCATTTGTAAACATATGAATATTTTCAATTTGGTACGTCTGCATAGGTTTCTATGTTGACCTGATGCATTTGGTATCAGGTTGAGTCTTACCATAAATGTAAGTTTCACAAACTTACACGTTCAACAAGTCTCAATGCTACCGACTGATCACACACTGGTTTGTAAATACATATGTTCTGGTTCTGTTTTCAAATTTAAATCCTTTATATCACTGCCAGTGCATGCTTTTCAGCATTGAATTCAATTTGATGATCATGATAAAAATGATAATGTACCAAAATGTACCAAAATCATCCAAATGCATCAACACAAAGAATCTATAAGACACATTTACTGATACTATGAGATTTTCTTAATGCAGCTTAATAAGCTTTGACCAGGAGATTTTGCAGATCAACAACTGCAGCTGAATACAGAACATGCAGCCATGCCACCGCACACAGAACCCATATCAGTGGATCCCATTTATTTTCTTCTGTGAGAGATGAAAGTGGGAGGACCATGAGGGAAATCACATCAAATTATAGTTTCATCTCCAGACTAATAGTGGTGTATGTTCAGATATTGGTTCTATTACCATCATGGAATTGCAGATTGTGATCCCTTGTGAATTAAGTGTCAGCAGCTATTACTTCTTATTTAATTTGCATGTCGAATAACTCAGGAGCCCATCCCTCCACCCCACCCTCTCTCATTTACCAGTCTATTACTGTAACATCTATTGAGTGGATTGACATGCCTCTCCAGTCCACATGCCTGCGTACCCTGTCCCACTGTAATGCAGCGGTGTCTTGATGAAAGATCCTCAATAAGCAGGAATGAGGAGCCTTTTGTTCTGTAACAAAGTCTTTTATGAGCAAGAACAGTGATGCACCGGAAAAAAAGAAAGATTTCATTCCTGTGATGAACCAGCCGTCAGTGCCGGGAGATGTTTTCTGTGGATGAGAAAATGAAGGCAGCTTTTGCTTTTTAAAGTCTGTGGGAAACGTGCAATAGGGAGCGTCCATGTTTGTGCGTGTTTTGGTGTTTTTTCAATGAGTTGTGGGTCATGTTTGAAGGTATGTGCATCCAAAAAAAGAAAAGGCTATCCATGTTCCCTGTAAACCTGCAAACCGATTCCCTGCTGCTTTTACGATGATAAAATGAGGCCTCTGAAAGGAGCAGTGCGAGAACATGACGGTGATAAATTTATTATCAAACAGGGTTTAGCACTGGGTGGAATAAACATGAAGCACATTACCTCATGATGAAGATGTTGGAGCGACTGTCCATGAATACCGAAGGCCTTTTTTCTTTCCTGAACAAGGGCTTTGAGGCCTGGCCTGCGATTAAGTTGTAAATCGCGAGGAGGCAGCGTGTGTGCAACTGCCTCGAGCATAATAACCTGTTGTTTCGGGGGTCAGGGAAAACTAATTACACAAACTCCGCTCCTGTATTGCTACCCACTCTTTTTCAATTCTGCTCAGGAGTAAAAAATTCCGTGTCCGTTTTTTTCTTATTTGTTAACTTCCAAAATGTTGGGCAGGGTGCCATCTGGAGAGAAATTACGCGGGGATGAGTGTCAAGTGTAATTCATCGCAGCATGTCGGTGGGTGTGAGAGGAGTGCTGGGAGAGGGAGTGGATTCATCAAACTCCAAATGATGTGCCTTTTTCTTCGCAGCAAAATGCCAGAACAGTTTTGTAATGTGCCTCATTCCAGCCGCCCTTGGGACGCTTGAAGGTATTCTGAAAATCATGTCATATTTTCTGCCAGAGTTCAATCCACGACCCTCACATGTGGAAATACAGCACATATGCATGTAAGCCATGATACGCACCATTGGTTCAATGCCACCACAGCAGCAATGATGCCAGGACGTTTGTCTCACTGCCACAAGTAGTAGACCTCAACCTCATTATCCAGCTTCACTATTTAAAAAGTCCCCTGAGTTGGGACTCTATGCTCCACAGATAGCCCCCATGACACAGAGCTTATATAAGACTTGAATCAACCAGGAGATACACATGAATGGGGCCTGCAGAGTCAACAAAGGTTTTTACAACCACTGCTTGGAGCCCCATTAAAATAACGCTGTGAACTGGGCTATAACTCACACTCCTGGAACATCTCTGCATTGACCCACTGCTGCTTTGATTGGGCATTTGTGTCAGAAAGGCCCGCTGTCAACGTAAAGGAGGTTTATGAGCCGCAGCCAGGAGCGGTGTTTATTTTACGACGGGCATTTCAAACAGGAAAATGAAAAAAAAGAGGAAAACACAAGCAATGTCATTAATTCCACCACACGGCTGTGAAATCCATTCTTGTTTGTCCGCTGTAGACATATTTCTGCTGAATCTCTCTTTGTAGTCCAGCACTGCTTGTTTAATATAACTCAATTAATTTCGCCGAACATCCTCATGGTGTGCTGGACCTTTTTGCACCTCTGGACACTTACAGCACGCCAACATTTAATTATGCCGACTGATTTGCTGCCTATAAAGTAAATACATCTTTTCCGACCCTGTTTTGAAAATTGAATCTTGTGTATTACTGCCAACTCCTAGGTATCGAGTCGGTTTTGTATCTGTTTATCTCATTATTTCTCCATACTGCCTCTTGTGAAGTGCAGCCTGCCAGTCTGTTTGAAAATTTTTCTTAGATGCTGGTTTAAAAATTCAAGCCAGGAAGACACACTACCTTCCTGGCCCAAACTGAAAGCACAGATTATATGATGACTGCTCACTTGAACTGATTTTCCTTTTATAGTTACTTTCATTTTTACATGCTTATTTTGTCTGCTGCAAAAGCTGTCAGAGCGGCTCACATTATGCTTTATTAATGAGGACATTCATGCAGTGTGTCCCGAGACAAAACCCGATAATATTCTCCGTGAGCCATGTCGAAGATTAACTCCAGCTGCAAATCTCCACATGACCTGCATTATACTGGTTTTATTTCCAATAAAATCTGATTATTTTGAATCTGAATAGGTGTGTTGTCAAAACCATAGACGTCAGACCCACAGCGCACAATGGTGACAGGGTCCTGTAGAGAAACTAGTGGCTTAATTAGGATCTATGTAAAGTGCAGTGACGCACAGGAAGACCGGGTAGATCAGTCATCCTGAGGTGATGCTGTCTTATTCCCTCGTATCAACAAAGGGTTGATTCAAGGCCAGAATAGATCTCAAGGTTTCACTGGGTGTCACCGCTGTGACGACAGAGCAAGTACCAACCTTGGATGTGCGAAAGCCTAATCTTTATCTGTGGAAGGCTACAGACCATGGGTTACTTATTTATTTTATTTGTCTGCAGTGTTTTTCCTCTGTTATTTATCCACAGACGAGCTAAAAAACATGCATACGCTGGTCTTACTCCCTTTGCAGAGTAAGATTACAATCCTGACAGAGTCCTCTGATTTTTACTGCTGGCATCTGCCCAGTAAAAGCCACAGGTATTATTAACCATTGTGTGTAAAGATGGGCAACATGTCATCTCTTAAAAAGGTGAAGCTGAATTTTTTTATCGCCCCCTGGTGGCTAGCTTTAGTATAGGTCACAGTCCCATTTCCGCATGTTAGCAGATGGCACATGTTTAGGTGGCTCCTATCCTACGTTCAACTTGAATGTATGTCAACCAGTAAGATTGGTTTTGATTTGCTGCTATAAATATGAGACTGACGTGCGATTGGTCAAGTGTGTGTGTCGACAAGTCCTGAATCCTCCGGCTGTACACCGATGAATTACTGCCGAGGCCCTTGCTCCAAATGACATCGAAAGCGCAAAATGGCGACACCCCTAACCACGATATATCAGCTTCATTGCCTTACAGGGAAAGGAAGTGGGAACACATCATCCATCCGTATTTACAGTCTATAACCTTTGACCTTTATTAACTTGTGTATTCAGAAATTAGCATAACATGAAAATCTCATTCAATTAATTTGCATCATAGACATCCACCAACAATTGTGTTAGATCTGCTAATTTAAATTAACTGTACTTGTCTATTTTGCCAAAATTCACCGGATGTGATCTGCTAATCCAATCACTTCCGGCTCTGTGACACCTTGCCTTACCGAGGTGTCAATACGTGCCTTATCCAGACAGAAAATCTAGATTGGATTTTCATGTTAATGTGGTGTCATAACAGTGTATGTCTATTTTAAGTTTGCGTTCTTAACATGTGTTAACAGTGCATTCATTTTAATTAATTTTAAATTATTCAGAATATATACTATCTCCCAGTAATTGCAATAGAACAGAATGATTTCCATCTTTTTTTTTTATTAAACCATTTTATATATAGGTTTTGCCAAGCCTTGTGTGTTACATGCATCTAATGTATAATCACACAAGTTTCTTACATAGTAAAACTAAGACATTAGAGGCCTGGCAGTTAAATTAAAGTACATAAGGTAGATGTATTGTTCTCTATAAGAAGGCTTATTTGAAGCAAACATCCATTTTACATTTCCAATGAGTCATAGTCGATTAAAATTCGATGTGTTGAAGATGGAAGAGAGAATTATTAAGCTGAGCGCGTATTTGAATTAATTAAAGTCCTACTTTTGTAATTCACTATAAATGTCAAGCTCTGTGTGTGGCAGGATATTGAAATCAATCAGACTTTAATATAACTGGATCCTCCTCCAGTGACAAGGATCAACACTTCGGCATCACGTGTTCGCTGCTGGTGCACGCGGTGGAGGATCAGAGGCTCAGACTGTCTGCCCTCTGATCTTTAGCTGTGGTTCCATGTGTTCGACATCAGAGCAGAAGCACAGTATTTAAAATCACTCTTTATCATTCCTATGAAAAGCGAATCACCAATGGAAAACTGGATTTGTTGTGCTTACTTAACAGTGCTGATAGCAATATATTTCCTTTAGCATCCTGACACATCCGACAGACATTCACTGGTGTGAAAGTGACAGCTAATCCCTGGTTTTATGTGTCCCTTCGTGGAAGCTTTATGGCCTCTATAGAACAGAGAGGGCTCCACTAAGGGAAATAAACTTGTGAATTCACCTCCAAACCTTGTGTTTCATGCTTTTCTTTTGTGAACATAACTTTAAATAACAGTCTTGTCATTCTGCAGCAGTAGAATTTATTGCATTGCAGATGAGGAAATCCTTTGAAGTTTTAACAGCATAAAAAAAAATGCAGTGCAGCATCAAATATGACAACATCACAATGCAATGCATGGGCTAATGAGCTTTATGTAGAGTTTATCACACAGCCTACTGCTTAAAAGTGCAACCATGTGTTGAATTCAAACGTCAAGACTGTGATTACGTGAGCACCGAGCAGTGTCAGTAGTTACAGATAAGGCTGCCTGCAATAACGAGACACAGAGAAGAAAAATATAACGTTAAGTATTTTTCTTAAGCTTAAAGACATGAGCAGGGACTGGCTGCTTTAAGTTTTAGCTTAACATTGTATCTGGCCCTGGTGTTTCTGGAGGCATTTGTATTAAAGATCCATGATTCGCTCTCGGCCATACTTGGGCTCCCCCTACCGGTGTGATGTGTAATTTAACCTCGTAAATACGAATTGCGGCCTGAGCCTCAACATGCACACAGTGATACACACAAGCATTTGTTGGCGAACAAGACACAGGAAACCTCATCAGCCAAAGAACCATGACGACTGATGGTTTTTTTATGCCATAAACGTTTGTATATTCACTGCACTCAAGTCAGGAGTAGAACAGCCGGCAAGCTAACTCAGCAAGTAGCCGATGCAGTTATCGATGTCCGAGAATGATATGCATCAAATTGCATAAGCAAGATGAGGCAAGATGAGGCTAAACCTCATCTTGCTTCTTCTGAACTAGTGGGAGCACAACGTCAAGCAGAACAGCTCAAAACAAAGCAAAAAAAAAAGTTATGATGTAATTCCAATAAACAATGGGTCTGCATCTGTCTTGCATCCCTTAGCCGTTTTTAGCTCTCAGGTGAAATACGCTCAGATTTTCAATCTAGTTCGGTTTCCAACCCAATAGTTGGGACATGTCTGGTATATCGTCACACATTGGCTTACGTGCCTAACGGGACAGGCCACCCTGTAACATCAGGCTCTGGTTGTTGGAGTGTGACGTTTACCGTAAAGCAGGTCGTAATGTTCCAGCATGGTACACCAGACCTACACAGTGCAGTTCAAGGTGTCAAGGACAGACGTGCCATTCTCCCTATACTTTAAGTTTAAGTAAAAGTATTTTTTCAAGCTGTTTAAAGGGGACATATTATGAATATTCCACTTTTGACTCAACAGTGTGGAAGGATGCTGCTGCTGCACCAACTCAGGCTCCCACTGCTCCCACTGCTCCCACTGAGGGGCTGCGCTGGGGAGCTTGGGCTCTCGCAGCCTGGCTCACCGGGGGTGAGGGGGGCGGGGCACTCAAAACAGGTCAATCTGAGGAGGGCTGTTTTAGACAGGGTAAAAAGGTGCTGTTTTAAATGATCCTTGTGGTATTTTGACCAAACTATGTTGTTACAGACATTTCATTAAGACCCCAAGGAACCATATCAACTGTGATAAAATGGGCATAATATGTCCCCTTTAAGGTGCAAAAACCGTCTAGATGCTTTAAACAGCTACAATCAAGATTAGGAGAGAGATGCTTGATTTTGTTTATGATTTTATTATGCGCAGAGTAAGTACAACTATGAATTCATAAAAAACTAAAGTCTCACATCCATAGTGCTGTATCAGCAGTAGCAGTGACAGTGTGACTGTAATGTTTACATGCTAAGGACAAACTACGCTGCCGTTTCATCTTCTCTGCCTCTGGCCAAATCATTATCAGATGGAACAGTCGCAAAGTTTCAAGGTAGTAATCATAAACCAATTTATATTTTAATGAGCATGACATTAGATGGAAGCGTTGAAAAGGTCATGTTCAGAGGCAGGAAGGAGAGTTTTGAGTCCTGGTAAAGGAGGTCGAAAACCAGCTGACTATGATTTGAGGTAATTGGCCAGGCGTCCTGCTCGAGTGCTTGTGGTCCATTCAGTCACCGTGCAGCTTAAATTCTAAAAGCAGCAAAAGAATAAAAAATCATGTTTATTAACTCGGCTTGCAGAAAGTGAGTGCAATCGTCCTCAACTGGATGGGATTAGTCTCTCACAAGATATGACACGCGGTAATATAACACCTAATTATTTTCGCTGACTGATCTCGAGCCTGGTAACAATCACATAATGAGCTGCACTTCCACCCTTCCCAGCTGAATTGTTAGGCTTCTCCCCGGTTACAGTATACAGTGAGGGATGTGATTCGCAGACCAAAAATGTGCAGCACTGGAAACAACATTACCAGAAGCTACAGTGTGAACCTGAGAATGTGCCTATTGCCTTACCAGCTTGAGTGTAGGCGGACATGGTGTCACACATCATCATTAATAAAGTAAAAAGGGCATAAAACTACTTTCTACTACTTGATAAAAAAATAAATAAAAAAATACACATCATTTACCAAACTCAAAAGTTAGATAAACTTTCATAAAGATGGTTTCTGTCATTTTAGGTAGTTCTAATCACTCTGATGCACGTGGAAGCCTTGCTTCATCCCCGATCTCTATTTACTGCGCAAACTCCACATGCATGAGAGTGCAGTGCTCATATCCAGGAGATTTTAAACCCATAGTCTATCTTTATACAGTCTATGATTGACCCAGTTAATACACAGCATTTTAAACTTAGGTTGGACAGAGCCACTGCAGCACTGTGTGGTTTGAGACCAACATGAGTTTTTTTAATATTACACCATTCTAGTTGACCCACAAAGTTAAATTCTGAACATGTAAATAGGCAAAATATGAACACTTACACTCATAATGTATATACTAAGGTAATGGCCTAGTTATTGACCTATTTGCGTAGATCAGGAATAAACTATTTACTTTAAATAGTGTCTGTCTTTAACACTCTTTCAGTCGCGGCTGGCCACGTATGTAATTTTTATATTTTTGAATGTGTGCGATGTTGTGACATTTAGCAGTGAGGCTGAAGATCCAACTGATACCAGTCAGTTCCCCCTCTCCTTACGGAGAGAGAGAAGCTCTGGTGGCCTTCAGGTGATTTAAAAACTTGAAAGATCCTCTTTAGAGCCAGTGTTTGTATTGTTTGTTCTCGGCTGCGAGAAAACCATGGCAGTGCATGACGGCAGCTTAATAGGAGTTGTTCCCATAGTAGATGTCAAAGGCAAATTCCAAGTTTACAAAAACACAATCATTCTTATGTTCACATGATTACACACTAATTAAGAAATATAAGTAACAGGATTAGTTGATTTCCATGTTGTGTCCCTCAAACCTGGCAAACTGTCATAGTGAGACACAAAGCAAATGGCAGTTTGCCAGGTACTGAATACCAAAACTGGGCTAATTTGTTGTCTTTGAATGAAACTCATGAACTAATGGATGATGTGGTGTTGAATGGTTAGGTTATGAGAACAAAATTCCTGGGCAAAGATTTAGAAATACCCAAAGAAAATCTTTCTATGACTAAGATTAAAATATACTATCAGAAGTTAACTCTTGGAAAAATTGAGGTGCGTAGTCCTGAATACCGCAATTATGCAGTCAACAAAGTTCTTGTGTGTCTGTGTGTATCAAGCACCACGACTTCATCACATTTGAAAGTTCATTACATGAACCCTTTATGCTCCCTCAGCCAATTTCACTGTGCCAGACTAATTGTGTTGAGGATAAACTGCAACTGAGTTTGCCTGGATTAATTAACTTTGCACTGTCTCCAGTGCCTGAGAGACATAACAGAATAAGTTCAAATGAGTTAGTAGCGATACACTGAATTTGTGTATGTGTGTTTGTGTGTGTGTGTGTGTGTGTGTGTGTGTGTGTGTGTGTCTATGTGTGTGCGTTGTGCGCGTGTCCCTTTTAAACAATGGGAATAAGAACGGGTTAAATTGTCTGTTCTCAGATTGGTGGGGTTGATCTTTGTTATTCTTTAGCAACACTAGAAGCAGCAATTTGATTGTCAGTCAATATTTTGTGAAAGAGTAATTGTGTCAGAGAACGATCAATGGCAGCTTCAGGCTGGCTGCCCTTACCTTGTTAAACCAGGATATCACATCACTATTCAGCATAACAAAACACATGGATTTTCGGATATCTGTAATTTTAGAGCATGATCCTTCTGTTACGACTGAATATATCACTCCAGGCTATGATGCTAATTTCCAGTGTCTACAGGTGGGAATCTGCTGTGCACCATAGCATTTGCAATTTGATCATCACTTTTATTCAAATGTCTCAGAATAAGATTACTGGATACTATTCTGCCATATAGGCAGTGACGGTGCGTCAATACAGGGCGCTGGGGCGCCGCCCACCCTACAATTTTGAGATGAAAAAAAAAAATAAATAAAATGACATGTCAAAAAACATTATATATCAAATAATTTAATAAGAAATGTACTGTTTTAAAGCGTTAAATGTGTGCCGGAGACCGTAAGCCCCTGTCAAAAACCACTTAAATGTGACCAAATATAATATATTGCCATTCGTTGAATGATAACATACGATAACGTCACTGAGAGAGAAGCCACTCCTCCCTGTGGGCGCCGGGCAAGTGGAAGTCTATGGAAGCCAAAAAAAGGGGCAGGAACATTTGAGCAAGGACAGTTCTCATTGGCGGATGACAGTTCGAGCCATGGGCGCACGTACCTTGCGCCCACAGCCAATGAAAGGGTTTCTTATATATCATGCTGACAGGACTGTCCAATCAGAGACCTTTTGTGATTCCCTCACATCACATATCTACAGGTGCAGCATAGTTAGCACTTAGCAGATACTTGTTTTAATCTGAGAGTATGGCGAATGAAAACTCTATTGTAGCTATTCACGGAACACGATCAGATGTCGATAAAAAGATACTAGTGTTGAGCACTGTATGTTATTGAAATAAAGCTATTTTTTTTTTAATATTCTAATCAAAACCTCAGTTTTTTTTTCTCATTGCGGTGGGCTATTTAAACCGCGCCGCCCCAGTGCGCCCCCCCCAAAAAAAATGTCACCAGCCGCCACTGCATATAGGTTCCATTTCAATTTAGTCCCCTGCTCTGTGATCGACAGTTTATCTGACACCATCAGAATTGCCATTCCCATATCTGCTGCCTCCCCCTCCAGTTCAGAGCAATCATTAATAAGTATTTGCAAATCGTATTTGAGCCAGCCCCGATACGTTTATATAACACAGGAAATCCATTACTACAATTCCTTTATCTATAAAATCAAATATTCAAGACAAACCCCATTAATTGGGTGTAATTATAAGAGATAGATGGTCTGCTTTACCTCATTACCAATTAAATAGATGATTAAATCTGCCAGCAATTGCTGCCATACCATTATTTACAGTGGAATAGCCTGGTTAGTCAATGTCAGTTATTCTCATTGCAATTTCCATCAAAAATAAAATCCCTAAAATACAGTATCATGTAGTTTGAATGGAGTTGGGGAAAGTAAATCAAACATAATTTAAAAAACGACTCTCTTCTCAGGAGTTAACATTTCAATATTTGTTTGTTTGTTTTTGATCATTTCACAGTGTTGTGTAATCACCACTGCCCCGAATCACATGCAGAAAAAGTCGTGACAAACTACCAGTAGGTTGTGCTAAACTTTTTTTCTGACATTGACATTTGACCTTAGGATAACAGAATTTACACATGATGCTTATAACACATACAGCAGGTTGTTAAAAGAAGCTAATGAGCTCTAATGAGAACAGCAGCCAAGGTTCTCCGGCACTGTTATTTTAATATAAGATGACGGAGTTTTGCCTGCAAGCAATCCTAATATAGTTTTTACCCTTCGGCTGTTCTTGTTGTTGCTGAGAGCTTACCCGGAATACCCTCGCCAAAACTTTGTGATAGTTCTAATTCAAAGATAAGAATAGAAGAAATGAATTATTGAAACATCTATAGTCATCTGCATAATTTCTCAGGGACAGATATGTATGTGTAAGAGGTTACTGCAGCCACCACTAGTGATTTTAATAATTTAAACAGGCCAGGCCATATTAAATGTAGATTAATTGCCAAGGTGGAAACTTAATTCAATAAAATATCCTTTCCCTAATGTTTTATTTAATACCGCTGTATAATTAATTAAATCAGCAGCAATTTATTATGAAGTAGCAATACAGACTGTGGAGACTAAACAGGATAATGACATTAAATCTGTGCTAAAACAATGGCAGGTGCAAATTTGTTTATTGTTTAACTGATTGTATTTAGTCTACTCTTTGTTTTCATCACCTGCATGGACCAGAATCAACAATTATACAAATGAAATTGAATCTTCAACTATTTTGTCTCACCTCATGCCTCCTCACTGTTCTCACATTGATTTTGGTCCAGTTGTACACTCAGGGTTGAGGCAGCTTGGGACCAAGGGACAAGGGGCAGTCCTCTTTGAGGCCCCGTGGCTGATTGCTGTGAGGAAGGGCAGAAAGATGGAGGCTGATAGAAGTCCTTAGGGCATGGGTGGTACCTTAATTAGAAAGTTGTGAAGAAAGAGACAAAAAAGGAGTCTGCAGGGATTGTCCTGAATGGTACCTTGAGATTTTTCTGTTTTATAGTTAGCAAGTTGATACTCCTCTGCTTCTGCTGCGTCCAGCTGCCTGACATGGAGAGCACTGTGGACTGTATTTCCTGTGCACTGTTTCCTCAATGCATTTTTCTTGTTCTTCTGAAAGTTTTCTGTCTCGAGTCGCACATAGAGATCTAGTCACACATACAAAGAGGGACTGGCATGCACAAACATGAAACCTGTGGACAGGAAAATGAAATAAAGCATGAAGTGATGCACTCCACAGCATTTCATATCGTGCTATTTGTGATATTAAGGTTTAACATGTAGGTGTACAACAGCAAACCTCTTATTTGCATCAAAACAATTATCCTCATGTAGTTTTTTTCCAGTCTTAAATATATTGCAATATAACTTACTCAGTCTCGAATACTTTAAGGTAGTTCTGAATTATGTGAACATTCATAAATTGCCTCTTCTGTTACGCTTAAAATATATTTATTTTATTACAAGAGAAATGCTTTGGTGTTGTGCTTGATGCGTAGTTTGTAATGTCTCTGATTTGTAGATCTTGGTACTTGATACTCTCTTTCAGGGTTATTCTCTTCTAGGCTATTTACATTTTTAATAATGGGTAATTAAGACTCTACTATCCCTCATATCTATCGAACTTGTCATTGGTCTTAAATTTCTATTGTTTTGGTCTTTAAAAACGATATTAGAAGTTTTAAATTGAAAGCAGCAGAAACCAAAGCCAGAATGTGAACATAATAAACTAAAATAAAAGTACTTATATACTTAATACTTAGTAAATATCACAAATTATTGATTTAGTTTGATTACACAACAATTTAAATGTATTTGTCAGGCGAGTTACTATCTACAAATGAACACAAACTCCACAAACCTAAGCTTAGCAAATAGACTGAACTGGTGGGTACTTTCTGCCTGGCTCTGTCCACTAAAGCTCACTAAATAACACCAGAGGGACTGCAAAGTAGACTTTGACAGTTTCTGACAGAGTTGAAGTTGCTGTTTCCCCATTTACAGTCTTTGTGCAAAACTGAGCTATAACGTCTGCCGGCTCCAGCTACAGACATGAGAATTATAGAAACACTCATTAAATTCTGAGCAAGAAAACAAATCAGCTCGTTTCCCAATCTGCCTTTCCTGAAATATCTCTTTAAATGCCTTGACCTCCCCTGTTATCCACTTTACATATCTCTCTTATACACAAATTATATGTAAGCATCTGCTGCTAATATTTTCTACAAGTGTTTACCAGGTCAGTATGTGTAATGCATAACGTGCTTATATCTGATATGCAACGTGGTGAGTGGATTATGTGACTAACTTTGATTTCCTCTTTGTTCCCCTTCCCTGTCTCTCTTTCTGTGTGCTGCCATTCACTCATCTGTTTACGCTCGAATCTGACAGGTAAGAGCAACTTCTTTTCCTACTCTCGCTTTCAACTCAACATAATAGAGATAAGCAGTAGTCGGTAACAAGGTAGCTACGGAAGCATTTAAAAAGGCTCACGTTATGAGCATGGCACCTAATTAAACCACCTATCCTCGTGTTTTGAAAATTGTCCCAAGCAGCAACAAGGGCAGCACTTGAAAGCAATGAAGGAACTAAGTGTACATTACCGAAGTCCTCAAAATGTACTTATCGCTTCTTCCCTGGGTTAAGTAATTCAAGTGACGCTCTCTCTTCACTTAAGAACCCTATGATTTGGGATCCTAGGCAGTTGTCAATTGCAGACGTAAAACCGGCATCAAACTGAATACTGATTTCAAAAGAAATATAAAGCAGATTTCGGATGAGTTCCACAAGGTTGCTTGTTCACAGAGAAAGCGCATAATAGATATGCAAAGTACATCCCTATGCACAGTGCAGCATGGCAGAAAACATTTCAGCGGCGCTTGCATACTTGCATTTGTTTGAAGATATCAAGGCTATTGTTTCTCCCCTGGAGGAATTTGGCTTGCTGGATGAGGACATTTTCGTGAATTGTTTTCTGTTTTGAAGTGGTTGCAAAAGACGTGTAATGAATCTGTTTATGAGCAGCTACAGCTACACAAAAGTAATCTCAGAAAATGGATATTGTTGATAGGAATTTAAAGAATGCTAAGAAACCATCGGCTGAAGGCTCTTTATGTGAGGTAAATCTTTCAGTCCCGTAGAATCAAACCACAGGCACGTGAGAGCAAATGCTTTGCAGGGTTTATTTGTCTGGAGCAGCTGAGTGTTCAGGTCTTTGGTAGAGTCTGACACGATGAGAGTCAGTTGTGTTTTTTTCTCTATTGATTTTATTGAGTTAAATTTGCTGAGTATGATCGAATCCACTTTGCGTACAAACAAGTCTGCAGCCATCACAACTTGGAATCCCTTGTGTTTTGCACTTTTCAAGCTAAGCCTAACAGGCTGAAGGAATCTTCGGTCGGGGTGCGACAAGGAAAGCCAGAAATATTGATGAGCTTGACCACACCCTCGGAGGGTTTGAACCGAGAGGGAGGTCCCTGAACTCAGCTTTGAAAACACTGTTTGCTCTGCATTGAATTTCTGGTCACATTCAATGTGTGTAAACTATATTTCTTCTCTTGGACCCAAACCTAAGGCAATTGCTTAATACGATTAATGACATATGTTGTGGTGTTAATGATGATATAACCAGTCCTCGTGCCACTTTAACATCTAGGTAAAAAGCTGGGTGGTTATTAGAGCAAAGGGGGAGGAGGGGGAGAGTGAGAATCACTGGGGAGATAAGCCGAGCTCCTCCTCCATCACTGATGTTGAATTAATTAAGACACACAGTTCCTCTAGGGGGCGAATTTCGGGAGTCAGCACTGCCTAACACACCCACACCTATCAACACTACCCTGTATTACACCTGCAGTGCCCTGTACACACAGCTCAAATCATTACACCCAATAACATCTTGCTTTACCAGCAGACTTGTCAGCAGCGGGTTCTTCCAGCTGCAGATGATTTACTCACTGTGCTGGAAAACTTAACTATATTGACATTCGAATCCTAAGAAGGGTAACAACACTTTATCCCCCCCCCAAAAAAAAAAAAACAGTCTATGATATGCCGTAGAAAATGAATATGTAACATGAATTATCCTGCATGTAGCAGCTGCAACTGCGATTCCGTGGGTGGTGGTGTACTTTGTACTTTGTACACCATCACACTGTGGAGGATGAAAACAGCAGTGTTTAGATCAGAAGATAATCAAACTCCACAGGGGCAGGCCCTCCTCCTCTCTGTGTCCAGTCACAGTGACGCGCCTTTTGAATTCCCCCTCGACCCGTTTCTTCTCACCCCCACTCACGGCTTGTTTATTGCATTCATAGCACTGTCTTTGATTTTCACAAGGCAGCGACATGCCACATCAGCTGCCAGTGTATCGTCGAGAGAACTCTGTCACATGAGAGGCGTCAGGCTTGTTTGTTGCCCCTGATCTGCCGAGACAGGCGGCCTCGTGGTCCGCCTGCTTGGCTCCCATCTCGTACTCCCAACTACAGCAGTCCTCCCACATAAATTGAGCCCCATACCATGAGCTACTCACTGCACCGCGCTGCCTGACAGTCTGTGGAGACTTAGCAGGGTCAGCCTCCCACGGCTCAGAGCCACACAGTCAGACCTGAATATAATCCCACTCCTACACGCCCCAGCTCATTGATGAACCAAGCTTGGTACAGTGATTCAGTCCTGCTGGTAGGTGTGTGTGCGTTGTCCTGGGAAATGCACACACACGAACACACACATGAACATACCATTCTTGTTCTGATGTCTTTATGAGGACACTTGTTACCAATACATTTACTAGCCTCTTACATTTACATCCCTCCCAAAATATCCTCTGGTTAAATTGGTCCTCACGAAGATAGAAGTACAAGTGCACACACACACACAAACACACAAGTAAGTACACACGTAAATACACACACAAACAGTGAATGAGGACATTCATTGGCTTAATGTATTAACTCGCCCCATACCCTAACCTCAACCACAAATAAATTCTAAGACTAACCTAAACCTAATACTACCAGCCCAAATCTCCGCAATTTCCCTAATGCTTTGTAAGACCTATGCTCAAAATGGTCGTCACATGGATGCACAAGGCCGTGTGTGTGTGTGTGTGTGTTTGTACATGTACTTACATGTACTTACATGTGCAAACACACACACTCACACACGGCCTTGTGCATCCATTTGTGGACATGAATGGGGCAGAGTTCCGACCCCTGATATGGAACTGAATGGAAGGAGAGTGTCTCTTTTTGCTGAAGGATCGATGGCTGGTGACAGAGTGTCTTCATAAGGTTTTTAATGAAAGACAATCTTTTGAATTGATTTACTGCATGTGCCTTTAGGAGAGGTTATGATGGAAGGATTTGATGAGGAAAGACAATAAGATATAGCATTAAACTTTAATGTGCTACAGTATCATTTTTTGTGTGAACAAGCTGGATTTTTTTGTCATTGTTGGGGAGGAGGGGTGTTTTTTTTAAAGTTGTAGCACTGTCTGTACAGAGTATAAAAGAAGCAAGCTTCAGCGGGCCCTAAGGGTGATTAACCGAAGCTGATTGATTTGCAGACCAATATAACCCTAACCCTAACCCAATAAAGGAAACACTAAAATGACCCACTGATGAAAATATGATGGAAAGAACCATTGTCTGGTTTTAATCTAATTGTATAACCAATTATTAGCACAGTGATCAACATGCGTTTTCTATGGTTGCTTCACAATAAAAGCCTCCCAGTGTTTCATCAGATGAAGCTGTATGTGCAGTGATCCTTGTGATCAGTGACTCAGTTATTTGCCAAACTTTTGAACTCATGTCTTCCTGCTTCTCAACTAAAAAGTTGATTTGTTTTCCATAGCGTATATCCGGTCCTTTGGCAGACCCTTTCACAAATCTCAGAAATTCAGATGTTTCTCCATCCTTGTAATTATTTGTTTACAGCATTGTGGCATTGATTATTTCTCCTGCTCTGCCTCTGCACTGTCCTCCTACAGTGATCAGATAGCTTGAGGATAGACAACCACACAGGCCTTACTCACCAGCCCACTGGCCCATCGTTTTCATCCACAAAGCAGCCTGATTACCATTTGACCGTGGGCTGCCGCTTCACAATATGGATGGCTCTGATGGAACTGTTGCCTTTAAAGTCACTGAAAATCCCATGCTGTATCATAGACCCGATTCTTATTTGCTTTCATTCTTTCTTTCTGTTTCTTCCTTCACTACATCTCCCCTCCATCACATACTTGTGTTCTTGGATATAGCTTTTTTTAATTATTATTTCCAGACCTTTAGTCTCATTAAAAAGGAGTCAAGTTTTTTCCATTAAGGAATGTTATCTTGTTGCAGCCAGACCCTTAAAAGTGACTTAATGCTTTAGCTCAAGAAAATCTTGAGCAGGCTGCTGTTACAGGTCCAGTGGAGAACTGAGACATTGAAGACCTGCAGTATCTGAGGGTCTCTGTTCTTTCTTACACCTGATGACTGACTATTATGGTCACTGTGTTACATCAAAGGCTGATAACTCAGAGGAGAGAAATCCAATTCTTCAAGACCACTGTACCAGAAGAGCAGCAGGAGACAGATAGCTTCTTGTCACTGTCTGATTTTAAAAGACATTCCTCTGTGTGCTGGTAGAAAACTGAGAGACACGAGACTGTCAGTCTGCAGAGATAACCCCCTCAGGTTTTATGTTTGCTCATATATCATGCATTATGTACATAGAGATCCTGCATAGAAGACTGTCGGGGAGCAATCAGTCTAATGACTTTAACAAGCTAGGGCTTTGAATGACAACTATAACCCGTGAAAGTCAGCACAATGCAGTTTATTGGCTGCGTTATCTGAAGCCATTGTCAGCAACTAAGCAGCTGGATGAGACCAAATGGAGTGGGTTTCTTGATGGCAGCTGTTTTGATGTCAAGATAGTATTATCCATGTAGAATCCAGAACACACAGTGCTTGTTTTCTTCCGTTTCAATGGTCGCTGCCTTTCTCCTGACTGCAAGTGGCGCTGAGCTACCAGGCAGTTGATAGCAGCACACAGTGGTAAACAGAAAACACAAGCTGTGGATGTTGGTTTCTTTGTCTTTGTCTGTTACGTTTAGTTATGTCTGAGTAGCTTTTTTTTCCTTCGACATTTTTCTCTTTCTAAAAGATCACACATCCGTTTTAAGCAAACCTTTAAAAAATTGCTATCAATATTTCACAACCACAGACATTTACCCTCAAATCCCGAGGATATTTCATGTGTTTTTCTGCACATAGTGTTCCTTCATTTTCAGTAAGACATTCAGTCTGTCAGGATAGTCGATATTTTCAAACCGTAGATGTCTTGGTTCGAACTTTGAGATTGTAAAACAGCAGTCAGAGGGATTGGAAAAAGAGAAAATGTAACTAACCCTAATATATTTTGAAATATCCTCAAACGCTTGATTTGGACTTATGTTGAATCTTCAATAGTGCTGAGTTTGTAATACTACAAACACATGTTGTTTTCATAAATCATTACTAGACATATGAGAGCTCGAAATCACTGCTCTGCTCTATGAAAATGCTAAACAGCAGGCGGTGTGCTTAATGTTATATTTTATAATAAAGTATCACTTGTATATTTAATAAAGGCAGCATAAGTAAACAAACCGTATCACAGCTGTAGCCAACATCATTCCACAAAACTGTGGTAAAGCTTTATCAGGGACAAGGGAGTAGTTATAAGGTAAAATTGGCCCATCACAGCGACTGGCAGCGCAAGGTCACGTCCTTTCTGGAGGTTTCCTGTATCGAATGTGTTTTGACAAGAGAAAAAACATGCCTGCCCTGTACAGGCACTTAAAAGAGTAACCATTCCAGGGTTTAGTAGGCCACTGCTTCTTTGTGATGATGCAAGGCTTAGTTAATAATTGTGCACCCCACAAAACTTGGTCCTTCCACTGGAACATTTCTTTGACCTGCTTTTGGGCACATGCTCTGTCTTTTTTGCACATGGGTGAGACCGGTCATCGGCAGCAGCAGGACAAATCCTGAAGGGCTGTGTAAGACTAATCCATAATGTTTTCACTGACCCCATAAAAGTATTCACATCCCAACCCTGATTCCTCCAAATAAAGCAAGTCAAGTCCCAACAAACAATATTAATTATTTCCTTAACATTCTTAAAATTATGCAAATGTGAAACCTTTATCACCTAAAATGTAAGGTTTTATCCTCAAATCCTCCACAATAGATCAGTGGAGGGATTGTATTTGTATGGCAGACAGAGCCAGTGACATTTCCAGGTGCCTTCACTGATGAAGGAAAGACGTCAAAGCGGAAGGATTTAAAAACGTATTTAAATCAGTTTTATTTATATGCAAAGTAAAGCTTTAAATTCCCCCAAAAACGCTCACAGATTTTGCTTATACATTCTTCAGATGAAGTTTTTATCCCTTAGATGCATTCTCAGGACAATGATGGTTTATCTTTTGACTTAGTCTTGAATTGTCTCCTACTATACTGCCTTTCCTGTATTAGCTTCAGAGAGCTATCTCCAAACCACTCAGGTGCCAGAGAGCTGTAATGGGTGACTTTTTGCAACATTAACTATTTATTGGAATTCTGTGCTGCACATTCAAAATCGCCCCCATGCCATCCATTATCCTTGAGGAGGAACAATGCATGGATGTGAACACAAATTCCAGGAGAGGATGAATTTGAGTCCATTTTTCTACCCTGGCAATTCATTTGTCATCCTCGCTGCCTCAGGAGCGACTGCTACCTCCCAGGTCTCTGATTAAACAGGAGAGAATTAATAACAGGTGTCTGAGGAAGGGGAAGCTCAGCCTATTGAGAAAAATAAAGGTTCCTTGTGAAAGAAAGGCCAAGCATTAAGCCACAGTCTGCAATTAGAGCAAAAGAGCAGCAGGTAGCCTGTGTATTTGCTGTCACGTCAAACCAACCCAGTGGCTTAGAGGTCTGGTAGTTGTGAATAAAGGTAGTATGTTTAGAATCTCCATCTTTCCATTATCTATACTGATTATCCTTTGAGGGTAATGGGGGGAGGGGGGCTGGAGCCAATCCAAGCTGACATTGGGCAACCATTCACAATCGCATGTACTGATTGGAATGTACCATATTGAATTGTTAAAAGAGGTTAGTATTCATGACGATGTTTCTTGATGCTGTCACAGTACATGGCACAAAGCAAAGACACTGGAATCAGATAGATGTCTCTCACGATCAATCTTCTTAAACTTATGATTTATGCCTGTACATAATGTGCCCTTTAAATGCATCTGAGACGGGGAAAAAATTGTACACTCAAGGTGCCTGCTGGAAGCCAAGGTAACAAATTCAGGAGAATCTTTGATTACCTCTAATGTGGTTATAGGTAATGGTGACCTGTCTCTAAGGAGCCAAGCCAGAGCTAAATTATATTTCAAATCCATTAAACCCTTTCTCAGATCCATGATTTGCTCCCAGCAAGCAGCTTCCCAGGGCAGCAGGTAATTGAATTTCAAACCTGGGCCAGGAAACAGATAGGCCCCAGAGCTAAGTCCACGTCACCAGGTGGAATACTGTCATGCATAGAGTCATGATTTATTTGTACCTGTCAAATCGTGATACGGGCTGTTCTCTGTCATTGAGATGAATAAGCCAATTTGTTGAAACAACACAAAAATTAGATTCTGACCAGAGGACATATCCAGATATTAAATCTAAGCATTTAAGCTGAGTCCGGCTACAGTAGAAACTTTGAGAAGAGAGAGGCACATGTTTAATTACAAGGATACAACAAGCTGAAGACCTTTTATTCTTTGACAGATCTGAATTATGTGCACTTTCTGCTACATTGGTTAGGATCGTCACACCCTGAGGCTGTATGCTCTATACATATTTGGAGAAATCTATTCTAGCTAGGGGATTGTACACTTCAACACAATATTTAAGAAACATCCAGATCAGTTATTGGAAAATAAAGGTAACAAAAAACGATTAAATAAACATTTACGATGCAGTTGAGTGGACACTGAAATAGAAACCATTGTTTATAAGCAGGCTTTAATTCAGCCTGGTGACATCCAGACTGAGCCGTAACCTTGATGTCTAATTGCCTACAGTGGGCTGAACTCTCAGGCAGACTCTGGGCTGTTAATAGGAGGATCCTGCACTCAGGGGAAAGTATTGGCTCCGCTTTCTCATCGCTGTCATCCCTGCTATTTCAAGACATCCCTCAGACATCCCCACGGAGTCAAGACAGACAACACCAGACTCAATAGTAAATCAATCATTGGACCAATTTACCAATTAGGCTCATTGTACTCTATAAATAAACACATCACCCCCCAGCCCCCCTCCCCCCACTCCCATGCTCGCCATCATGAGGGAACCGTCTCAAAATACAATCTGGCAATCAGGACATTCAGGCAAACACATCACATTGATCGGGGACCAGTGTTATACTGTTGCCATGATGCAGACTTAATATATCTTAGCATTACCTCTGCTTCATTGTCTGTGGTTGACGTGCAGAAACAACTATGAATCATACAAACAGCTACAAACGTACAGCTACATTAGTAAATGCACTTGTTTTTTATCACTGACTTTTACAGGCATAGTCTTTCGCTTATGAATGCATGAGTTTCCACCTATGCAAGGAATTATCCAAGCATACACCAGCATTAATAATGCAAGGAGTCCCTAGGGTTTCCTATTACTTTCATCTTTGCAAATTACAGCATAATACAAAACTATCCTTCCCCAAATGGATTTATGTCCACTACAGTGTGCGGCAGCTCACTCAGGTGACATCTAAAACGTTTGGAAACACCACAGTTAAGATTTCAAGACGTAATGTATAATTTATAGTGGAAAGAGAGGCTTTGTACTGATACAACAGCTCTTGGCATCACCACCTCCCCTGGCAGCCCGTCTCCTGCTCTCGCCCTCAATGCTGGAGCTGCCACCGCTGCTGCAGCTGCTGCTGCTGCTGCACAGCCTGCCACGGCTCAAGCATGTTCTACCCACCTGTCACCAGGAGGAGAAAAACATTTCATTCACACCGGAGATACATGCCACTATCTCTCACGGAGAACCACAAGCATTTACAATAACTGTCAAATCTCTGGGAAAAATATCCATGTATTTTTCTGATGTGGATATTTGTCTTTCAACCCATGAGCATACAGTCACCGTGTGTCAGAGCTGGGATCACTTCATTTAGCAACTACAGCAACATTTACAGCAGAGGGATTGTCCTGTTGGCATGTAGGCACAGAGTCGTGTCGTAAAACAAAACTAAACCCGATACATACTGATGGAGGTATAAGGATGATAGCAGCTCTCAGTAGGGTACATACCTCTGTAAAGGCCCAATCCTCCCTTTATGAAACCACATTTGTATTCACTAGAGACTGATCTTTGTCTGGTTCAGCCCTTTTAATAATTTTTCTCAGCAAGATCCTTGTGTGATTAAATGTGTGAATTATTTAGAAAGGGAAAAAAACTTCTTGAATCCACCCACTGATCCAGACACTAACCAAAATTAAGTTTGAACTTAACATAACTCATCCATCCACCAACAGTTGAGTAGTCTTGATACTGCTAACAAACTCACAAACACAAGTGAAAAAGGTGGAAAAGAGCATTGTATAGGACTTGTATTCTGCATGTAGAGTTTATGCAGTGCTCTGAATGGACAGCAAGCATTTTATCAGTACTTATACCTTACAACATATTGTTACAGAAGTTAACATCTCACACACTGCACCACAGAGCAGAAGAGCTTTTAGAGTTACTGAGTCTTTCAACACCAGTGTTGCTTCAGTGGTCGACCTCCCAGAAACTGAGTGCATTCCCAGAATAGAAAAAGAACTGGTTATTGACTCCACAGTACGCCCAAGTGGGTTTTATGATTTAGTGCAGTGAGCCGTCATCTCTCAGAGCAATGTGCAGCAAACAAAAAACATTTTATCAATATTCCATCAGGCAGGAGCCCTCTCCCTGTTAATGTAGTGCC
Source organism: Pleuronectes platessa (assembly GCF_947347685.1). NCBI lineage: Eukaryota > Metazoa > Chordata > Actinopteri > Pleuronectiformes > Pleuronectidae > Pleuronectes > Pleuronectes platessa. The sequence continues at coordinate 9,438,158 of NC_070626.1, forward strand.
CAGACGCATCTTAGCACCCTGAGAAGATCGTGCACTCAGGCAGCAGCTGCCCGCAGCGCATGGGACAGTGTTGAATTAAATGAAACGCCACTGGCCATGTCACAATGTTGACAAGAATGTGATCTTTTTTTTGGTTCCTTTTTTGGGGGTCACATGTTGTTGCACTATGTTTTTTCTTTTTTATAAGACGAGCCTGTCACTGGCGGTTAGCTTTTTGATATTGACGTCAGAGCTCCAGATAGATACGTAAAAGAAATATGCAGAATGTATAGTGAATGCAATCATGATCTCATTCCAACCTGTCCACTGTTTATCCATCTAAATAATATAACCAAAATGTATCATTCAATATGCTAGTTAAATCTAAAGAAACAGATGTTAGTGTTTGGAGTTGCTACTCTGTTAAATCAGTCTGTGTGTCAGTCTTTGCCAAAAATAGCTTTTTCCATCAGGCAAACAAGCGAAACTTTAAACCACAAGCCTGTAAAACATTTATTTCTTTCTGAAACGCTTAAAAGGATGGGAATAAGAGGAGTACATTTTAATGTTGTGAGTTACATATTCAAAACTGATGGTGTTGCTCAGTTTGTCAGACCAGATGGAGAGCCAGCTTTTTCTTCACTTTTTATTCCCTGCAGCATTAAGTTAGTCAGTGAAAACTAAGAAATAAGAAAAGATAATTGTAACATTTACTATACATTTTCCACTTTGTTAGATCAAATGTGTTTAAAAAAAGATGTGAATAACAATTACATGTATATGCAATTCTCTCTGCACAGAACAGCAAAGGTTGTGGCTCTGAAACGGTTGTTTAAAGCATCTCAGATATTTAGATATAAAAACAAGCATTTACCAAACAGCTACTTTTAAAATGTCAGACTGATAAAAACAGAAACAATCCATTCATTTAACCTATCAATCTTAACAGTGTAAAATATTCTGATTACTACAGATTTAAATTGTAAATGTTACTGAATACAATTACTCATATTTTGGAACATGTATTCCATTTGCACAACACAAGTGTCAACATTCTCACCCAATATCAGCTTAGATAGGCTGTTACTCCTTGACCCTCAAAAGGATAAGCGGTTTACTGATGATGGATGGATGCATGCATGGACCAAAACGAGACATATTTTCATAGATTTTAGACTTCAGTCGGGATAGCAGTTGCACTGAGAATAAACAATCGCTTCAGGCAGTGAGCCACAATGTGAACAATTATATTGGAATGAAAACATACAATATTGTTGCACTTTTGCTATGTTAACTGATATGTGATCTCAGCTTTTCTAAGAGCTTTTCAAACTCTATTGTGAAGTGGTTAGAAGCTTGTTGAGCTCCTTACTTTACACAGCACATAATCTGAGGGCCATTAGGGGAGTAAGGGTGCTTACCGCTGTTAGGAAAAGCACTATATCCTATATGAAAAACTGTTCATACGCATTTTGTAGAAATCTAGTTGATTAGTTAATTCATTGCTTGAATGAATGAGGTTATATGCGGTGAATCCCTCCGTGCTTGCCTCTGTGTTGTACTGACGAGAATTAAGGAGACTGTCATGCTTAAAAGTGCCTTTTCCCAGACGTGCTCCTGTTTTTGCTGGCACTGCTTCAGAATCATTCCTGCTGCATTATTCATAGCAGCTATTTAGCTCTTGTCCAGAGTGACATAAAATAAGTGCAGCACTTGACTGAGTTTAAATTCAATTTTTGTTTCTATTATTACAACATCCTAACAGTCAAAAGTGCAACGTTTAAAAAGAAGATCCTCAGGTAGAACATGGAATTAGGTTTTCTGCTTCTTGTTGAGGTTGTAACAGCTCGGATTGAGGAGGAATGGAGAGAAAATCAGGATGTCAAGATGAGGATTTTGTGACTGAAGAGGGAAACATGCATTCCGTCATCTGCTGGTTCCATTTTTCACAGCTGGCCAAGAGGCAGGAGGTAAATAAACTAAAATACTGCCCTGAGATTTTTTAGATTCATACGAGGTCACTTTGACCATTGACCACTGAATTCCAATCAGTTTATCCTTGAGTCCATGTGAATATTTGTACCAAGTTTCGGGCCTATTTTGGGAGGTCACAGTGACTTTGACCTCTGTTCACCAAATCACTCTATCCATGAGTTCAAGTGAACATTTGTACCAAATTTGAAGAGACTCTTGCCACTGCCCGTCTCCAAAAATGCCCAAACCATAACTGTCACAAAGAACAGTCTGAATAGCTGGCGTGTTAGCACTTAACAGATAGAGTCATCACATTACAATTTAATGTAACGGTATAAACAGAGCCCTTTAATTAACTGAGCTGAATTGAGGGCTGACAGGCTCAGTAACAACTACCAGCTTCACAAAACTATGATTTATTGAAGGCCTATTGTATTGCATTGATTTATATTGCACAGGTAGTGAGTTGAGTGTGTCTACCCCCTCTGTAGCCTAAAGTAACTCTTTCTTTGTGTCAGTGGACTGAAATGAGAAAATGTGAAATGCCACATCTCTCCATTGCTGCAGCCAGTTTGAAGTTAGCTGCAAATTACTTGCCTGTTCTTGTCACAGCTTGATGATTCTATTTATTGTACAGATAGTCCTAAATAATTAAAGAAGACCACAGCAGATTACATTGCTCATAATGGATGGATTTTAAGGACCTTTTCCCTAAGCAGAATATAATGCATTTGCTTAATGTAGTGCTCCTATATGAGGAAGGTGATAATTTGTTTATTTTATGCTTTACATCTTTCACTCACCCATATTTTTGAAGATAATTTGTGGAGCATGCTGAGATTGCTGAGCCCAGAGTGGGGCTGGATTTCTGGGATGAAATCTGTGAGGCAGCACTCTGTGAGGGGGACACATAATGTGTAGCGCAAATTGAGTTCTGAATCATGATATTCATCACATGGCGTTTTGCCATCTAACGATGCATGGTAATCCAAACAGCCCTCTGTGATAAGTAGATGGTGCCGCATGTGATTGTGGCCCTGAGGAGAAGCGAGTTGAACTGCTGAGCCAGAGCCCGGCCCCGCCACCTCCGCCAGCAGAGCAGAGGGCCACAGGCTCGCAGGCGGAGATGAGCACTCTTCACAGCCATCACAGAAATAGATCACTACTCAGGGTGGAAATCAGAGGATCCATGACTTTTGATCACAGTAATTTACCAGCCTTCTAAATTACTACTATACTCTGACCGGGATCTTTTATGATTAATGCTTGAATAGCCTTTCCTGCAGAGTTATAATCCATTGCATGACAGTTGATTTACGTAATTCACATGATTTAATATAATGCAGTCCTATGTGTTTAACAATAATGATATATGATCAGTCCAGGCGTATTGTGCAGACACTAACTGTGAAGCCAGTAAACATACATCAGTCTTTTGAAATACACAAGCAGTCAGATGTAGCACAAGCTACATAAATCAAATGCTAATAATTTTAGCTATTATGTTGGAAATTGTTTGCTGAGATTGGAATGTTTTGAGCACGACTGAATATAAATCTGCCTGAAAAGCTGCCATCAGCGGAAATGGTTCCATCGGCAGTAATGTGTTTGCATTAAAATGAAGACTGAGTTTAGATATTATGCGACCATATTTGATCATAACAGCAGTTCTTAGTTTGTCATTAATGCAAAAAAATGGATCGGAGCAAGTGGTTTGATTTGCAACCATGTTACAGATTTGACCATTTTTACCTCTCTGCAGGAGGTTATGTTTCCGTCCATGTTTGTTTATTTTTTACGTAGCTGGACTATGCAGAAACTGCTCAACTGATTTCCATGCAATATTGCAGAGGGATGGAGTATGACCCCAGGAAGAAACCATTACATTTGGCTGGTAAGGGGGTGGATCACATTCTTTCTCATTGGGAGATTTATCACGTCTTTATTTTTTTTTCCGAGAATAATTCATGGATATATGAAAAAATCATGCATGTTAAAGGGAGTGATTATTCTGTGCAGATCCAAACAAAAACCTGGATCTAATTAATCTAAATTTAATTTCATAAGGGAACTGTTGGTCAGCGTATTGAAATTAATAAACGATTAAGACTCATTGCACTTAAATATCCGAATTCATAGAAACACTTGCTAAGTGTGCCCTTAAAAAACCCTTTTGTTAAATGTAGGAGCGCAGAGCTTTTCATTTTAAGTGTCCGTTGAAAGTAAGGCCGTATGAGCCACATCCCGGCTCTGAGGAGGCTTCACTGAAAGCCAGCTGCGAGCAGAGGTTGAATGCAGACTTTCCTTCGTACAGCGACCGCATCCCAATTGTCTCCTGGCAAACTGAAAGCATCCAAAGTGTGGTTGGGTGACCCCAGCAGAATGTGGAGAAAGCGGTAGGATGTGCGAAACTTGCCGACACAACACATTATATGGTCCTTCAGTCTTGGCACAGAGGCAAATGAGGGGTTTTATAGGGAGTAGTGGAGCAGTGGCTGGAGTGGCAGAATGCTCCTAAAGCCCCAGCTAGTTCTAATGAGGCAGCTTGATGTAGCAACCAGGTCCACTGGGCGCAGGGAGGACCAGATGTCGCTCGTACACGCACTCCTTCCTTCCAGCACAGCCTGCATTCACCTTTCAGCCCATCTGCTGCTTCCCGAGCAGTCAATATTTAGCCACTGGGAAAAGGACAGACACACACACTGCACCTGGATCATTATTGTGCCTCTGGTAATTTGGCGATATATTTTCTTTGTCCTCTAAGCCCAACTAAGAAAAAGTAAACAACTCCAATTCAGCCCACTCTCTGTAACCCCTCGGACTTGACCTCCTGATGTTTCAGATTCTTCTTTTCCGTTCCCTCAGCAGTGTATACTAATGAGGAGAAAATATGACACATTTCAGTGCTAGATCGAATCCTGGAACAGTTGAATAAGCCTCACAGCTCATGTTGCATGACTCAGCCGTGAATCACGGGTTGCCAAGGCGCCATAGAGCGAAAGTGACATGCAATATGCCAATTCTCCCCTGAAGATGAGACATTAACTAATTACTGGAGAGGAGGAAAATAAGAATTCCTCATAGAAAATGGTTGAATATCTGTTTTCAGTTTTTTCTGTTGCACGCTGTGGGACAAGTGGCTGTTGTGTAATTTAGCTCAAGGCCTGGTGATCTGTGTTAGCAGGGCTAATGGTGAAAGGTTCAGCTTGACGTGCTAGTGTTCGATGAAAATATCAGACCAGAGCCCGTCTAACGAGAGACACCTGAAAGGCCCTGATTTTTTTAATTATGACACAGAAATTAATTTATATTATTTAAAAAAAACATGTTTTAAATTGCTGCAGAACTCTTAAACAACTTCTCCTCAGTGTGACAAAATTCCACTGTGCAACATTATCACGTGCAATATTTATTTATCACTGTCATCATGTCACCTGAAAACATCATATTTAACAATCATATTGACCATACCACCATATTGCAATACTCTCAATATTTATATTATTTACGTTATTCATCATCCTGCTACTGTACTTATACTCTTTGCACCCTCATACCTTCGACTTGGGTTTGCATACTTTTATCGAGGAACTCTATTTCATGTAAGACTTATATTTATAGTTTTATTTAATTTTTTTTAGTAGCCCATTTTTTATATTTATATAAGACAACCTTCTGTTGGCACAAAGACAATAAAGTTCTTGAATCTTTAATCAGCTAGACACTTGCCATTAAGGATGATGCTGGAGCCTATTACAGCATGCACTGGTAACCACTGAGGATCTATATACCTCGTCTTAATGTCACCAGTTAACTTTATAGCGTCAAGGGCAACAGCGGGATGCCGACATCAGAGGACCCAGCTGTGGAGATTCATAATTGATCTCTGGTGAACTAAACGCTTGTATTGTTGTGCTGGTGAAGTCTCGTGGGCTTGACAGTGCAACCGTGTGCTCATTCTGAGAGTGTGGAACATGATGAAATAGAGTCAAATTACTTTGCACTATTACCCCACAGTTACAGTTGAAAGATTCTAACACACAGCAGACTTCACACAACCCTTCTCAGCGCTTGTCTCTGAAAAACCTGGCAAAAATCGTCATCACCTCCATGTGTAGGAGTGTGCTCTCTGCAAGTTTGAGAATGGGTGCCATGTCTCTCCGCCCGCACTAGCTATCAAATGTCTTTACAAAGCGGCAGCCTGTGAAAAGCATGGGAGGCATATCTCCTGTTAGTTTTTTTACCCAGCATGCCGTGTGTCACGTTGAGCCTGCTCCTGTGTGGTGGATTTATATTCAAATTTATAGGGCAACATGCTTTACTGCTGCAACTCTGCTCTGCTTACACAACAAACTTAAAAGGAAGTGTTAGTGTTGGCTTCCAGGCCAAAAACGAGGGGGTACAGTTCCACCATAAATTCCTCAGAGCTTATGAACATGACATCACCCTGTGTGTCTCAGATGAACCGAGGAACTCTGGAGTTCATTTGCATTCAATGGAGCTGTGACAATGCACTTCTCATTATGAAAATGAAGGTTAATCTGTAGTCTTTGCTTCAAATGTCCTTTAAACTACAACGGATTTGTGCTTAAACATTTAACACCCCTCTGTGGCTTTTCAAGTTTCATTGGTTTAGAGCAAAAAAAACACTTAGCTCTGCTGACACAATAAATGCAACAGAGGACCATCACCTCCGATTCAAACCCTTTACTTTGGAGAATCTGATCACTGCACCTAAACGCCACAGCCAGTACACCCAGTTAGAAAAGGGAAGAATGGTCTCAATGATGGACTAAAGATAATGGAACAGTCTTCAGCTTTAACTGGCCAGATTATAAACTGGATATAAAGATGGACAACCTGGCCGCTCCCAAAAGTGAAGCCAAAACCTCTCAATCACCACCTTGGGGCTGGCTGCAGCACAGGTCATACATCCCGCCTCCTCCATGTTAGCGGGTGAGATAAGTACAAGTTTCAAAGTATACATCAAATAAACTTTTCTTCAAAATGGTTTACGTCATTTCAGGTAGTTCTTATTACACATTCGTTATTTGATGCTACACATTGGATGTAATGTCATGATTGACAGCTGAGACTGACTAGTGATTGGCTAAGCATGTTTAGAGGGATATTCATATGAGGGATATTTTGGCTTCATTTCTGGATAAAAGTGAAGATGGAGACATTGTCCATCTTTGGATCTTTGAATAGTACTAATGAACATATTGGGATCTAGTAGAACAGCAGGTTTCCTTTCACAGTAATTACAAAGTGATAACATTATATAAGACATAAGAATGTTGCACTGCACCAAAATGTACAACAAATACAAGCATATAACCTTAAAATACAACTGTATCCAAACAAAAACTCCATACAATATGTGATAAAATAATGATAGAAAGTTTTTTTTCTCAAATCTTCTTTAATTTTACATTTTTACTCCTTTCGGGTAAAAACATCAAAAGTATATTACACACGAACATCATTATGTATTTTCCAAACACGAGCAGTGTTTCTGAAATCTCTCTTCACTCAGCACCACTCAGCCTCAGACCACGTGTTTGCATGTCTGCTTATGGCTTGTGGTGTCTAACTCTAAATGCACTGTGAACACAGGACACATGTATTTGTGTGTTTTCACATCAGAGCATGTTACCCATGAGCTAACTGCCACATTTCCACGTCATTAGATACACATCTAATGGAGCTGTTATGAGGCCAATGTGCCTTGAGGGCCGAACTGCCCTTTTCAGTTTGCACCCCTGTAATTACATTAATATCAGACATATCAGACATAAGACGCAGGGAGAGCCCGTGGGTAGTCGCCAAGGAATCAGGGCACAGCTTCCCCAGCTCAACTCGTCTGTCTGAACAGCACAGCACATGCAAACCTTCACTGTGTGAGCATGAGATAGTCATTTTTATTTTCCTCCCAGTATTTTAATCAGAGAGAGAAAGGAAGCCAGGAGGGACAAACAGCAGAGGAAACCAAGAAGAAAGAATTCAGCAAGATTAATTCCAAGGTCACCAAGATGTCTTCATGACTTAATTTCTGAACAGTAAAATGTAATGGTGCTTTGAGTGGAAAAATCACCTCATCGTGGGGAAAGTGGCCTCTTTTCTCCAAACGGCCTCACTTCCAACAGAGGACTACTCATGGCTGTTATTATTCTTTACTGGTGCCTCCTGGTCCATTGTTTCGGGGTTATTTGAGGCCCATGAGTAGGCTTGTGGTTTGTCTATCTGCTCTGTCAGTTCTGATGCCCTTCAATCGACAGCATACAAAATGAGTCCCTGTCTCCCTGTAAACACCGGATGATGAGGCAAGAAACCTTCCTAATCTCCTCTGATCCCCACGCCTCACCGCTCTCTGCACATCACACACCTCTTGGAGGGCTCGTTTCCATTTGGATTGGACGCCCAGGTTGACTGTGATTTTTTCATGGTGTTTGCACGGCGCACTGTTTTCACCGTAACCCCTAACCCCCTCTATTAAGTTGGTGTGGTTCTAGGATGTTATGAGAGAAGCGATACACTTACACTGCTTTGAAAGTTAAGCACCTCACACCAGGGTTCAGTTACAGTACTTCTGTAAGGAGATGACTAGACAAACACCTTCTTTGTGTCTGTACTTCATGCCAACGTGGGCTGGTGCATAAACAGTGGGTTACTTTTAAGGACATTTTAATACATAGAGAAATAATATGACGTGAAATTACAAGCAACAACATGTGTATTAGAGATTATTACATTATTATATCAGTATTTTTTTAAGTTTTGGGAGAAGATGCCTTTCCTGGCTAGTGATATCAGTCCTTACATGTCTTGGCGTCGCAACGATTCCTGGAGTGACACAGGTGTGTTGTTGGGACATGTTCCACTAGCGCTGTTTTTTCTCGGGTGCTTGTTGCCTCCTCATATTCACGAACATTTGTTTTTTTAAGTGTGTAAACAAGTTGTTTGTGATTCCACCTTTTTTTTTTAACGAGGCGACAAAATGAGGATACCCAGGGCCAACGTCGGATCTGACAAAAATTACCAAAATTATATTCGGGTTCAGAATGGGCTCTGTCACTTAATTTGTTTTAAACAGCTTATGTCTGTAATCAGTGACAACAAGCAATAACTCACTCAGGGGAAAATGGGACCTGAGCTCCACTCAATAACATATTAATGTGGCTTGCTCCGTGTTGGATGATTCAAAACCGAACTGACGGAGGTTTTTCTTTTAGGTTAATAGTTTCCTCCTCTGTGGCCGCCTCAGTGTCCTCTGGTTCCATCCCTTCATCTCTTTAAGCTTAAGTGGCTTCTTTTGACCTCATCATGCCATAACTGATCAGTTTTTACCACACACCTTACATGAAGTCAGCGGCTGACAGGCGGATGTAGACATTGTTTTACTTTTTATTTTGCTACAAGATTTATAAGAACAAGTTTTGAGATCACCACTGAGCTTTTGATGAAAATTAGATGCTTTATATTTAATGATGATGTACCACAATCCATGTATTTGTTCACTATCACATCAGTGAGGACACCGGTGTACTGCCCACCCCTAAGTGATAACGAGCAGAAAGACTAAAATGGCCTGTTACTCATTTAGGCTAATTCGTTTTAGATGGATTATGTAGAAATAAACTGTCTGTATTGTAATGCATAAAAACACATTTACATATTTAAATATGCATAAACCTCACATAATGCACATGCAAACTGTGGAGCCTCAGCCCCGATCAGTTTGAGGTGAACTATGAATCATCTGGCAGGAATCCGCTTCCCTCGTCGTTTCATTTTCTGCCTTCCATCTTCAACTCCTCCCTGCCTCTTAGCCTAAAACCGCCTCTGAGCGATACCTCCTTTAAATGGCCCGTGACCTTTGGGTGATGCCGAGCTGCCATCAGACAAAATAATCAAATAGAATAATATCTCATTAGAATACAATAGCCAAGTGAAATGGAGCAACCAAAGCTACAGTGCGCCAGGAGGATTTACCTTGTTCTCTCACAGACTGCCAAAAGCAGAAGAGGGGAGCTCTCCCTGTTTGCATTTCAGAAAAAAGCCCAACATACATTCATCATTTACCAATTTTGTTCACAAATTGTATTCTCTTTTCAATTATTATTCTTTGAGCATATATCCTTGGAAGAAAAAGAAAGCCTCTGTTACACATTGTGTCTGCCGGCACTTTTCAGGTCGACAATTTGAGGATTTATGCGGTTTTAGTAGCAAAGTTTAAATCAAAGCATCTTGGTTTTATTTATTTATATTTTCATTTTACTGCTATAGCTGCCGGCGGGTAGCTCTGGCTTGCATCCACTCATTCTGGAAACCAGTGGCCAAGTAGCCTCCCACCAACAGATGCTGATGCCTCGATCTGTGAGCAGATTGAATTCAGGAAAGGGGATAAAAGATACCTGCAAGAGAAGCAGCAGAGAAAAAAGAGAAGCAGATGGTCCAATACAGTATACACGCATCTGTAGTGGAGTGGTTTGAACCAGACAGAAAGAAGGAGAAGGAAGAAAAGGATCAGAAGCAATGATAAATAAATAGGGTTGCAGCTGTTAATACTAATTATTCTCATCAAACTCTTGTTTTATTTCAGTTTTTTTGTTTCTTATAGTTGGATCAGAGTAAGTACTGTAGCAACTGACCAAAAAATCTGATCTTATAACAGTGTCCATGAAAAACCCAACCTCAGCAGGCAGCAGCTGCAGCAAAAACAGAGAAAGGAACAAGATGCGTCCTCTCCTTTGTGTTATAGCAAAGGACTGAAAGGAAACAACTCTGGGTTGTGGGACATGTAATTCTCCCTGGAAAGTTTGGCAGTCGCTCGTGACAAGGAGAGGCGAATGAAAGAAACACGACAAAAAGCTCATCTCTGTGCTCAATAGCGTAAAGAGCTTTTCTCTCAACCTGGAGAGAGACCCTAAGAAGATTGCATCAATCATTTTTCTTTCTGTTCTCAGATTACTTTGATATGAACGGCGCAGCCGATCCTATTTCACCCAGATACACAAAGGACCACTGAGTGCTCTGTGCTTTTTACTAGCTCAGCACTTTATATATATGTAGAGAATAATGATTCTGCATGATATCATCAAGGTCAGGTTGTTGGGACCTCACCCCTTGCCCTTTGATGGGATGTTTTAAATGTTGTCACGCCTGGTCTTCGGCCTGCTGTCAGTTCACCCTTGAGAATGCCACTCCAGCCGAGATATCCCCAGGCAGTTTAAGGCAAGTGCTGGTGGGCAGCCCAGTGAGAATATGCTTTTAGTGCAGAATAAATCAATCTCAAAGAGAGGCTTTAAATCTGGGAAGATTACATTGTTGTCTCATTTTCCTAGCTTCATCCACGCATCATTTTAAAGTCATCTTCATCTCTGAGCACAGAAACAGAAATTTCCTGGCAAAGGCCTTTTTTATTCCCTGTAATTTCTAAAGATCGATAGAAGCCGTCAGTGACCCACAAAGCTCGAGGTTAGACCACAGGTCTATTTATAGCTGCTAGTGTGTTTGCTCTGTGCTGATGCACAGTACGATTGAACCCTCGGTTGTATTACGAGTCCTGGCTTGCCCGAGAAACTAGTGCTAGAGTTAGAAGACTCAGCGATGAGATGGGTTTGGCATTATTAGTGCTCATTGTTGTGGTGAAAGTGTAAAACTGAACTAGTGTGGTGAGGAAATAAGGTCACGGCTGCTTCCAACAGTTTGTCTGTGAGTCACAGCTGTGAGTTAATGCAAAGTGAATAGGGGTTTCACACAGTGCACTGATAAAAAAACAAATTGTGATATTAAACTCACATGGTGTGGAAGAGCAAATAATCAATTACAAGCAAAGTAAATTGGATGGTAGGAAAGGAAGGGACGGACAGCTGATGACATATTTATCAAGGCACAATCACCGCTGAGGAATTTTCCAGCTCCACTCGCACTGAGTGACAGATGGAAAGAGTTTCCCTGGGAGATAGGTTTTAAGGAAATTGGACCATGCAGTACTTTTTTGCTATTTGGGGAGGAGACTTGTGCTTCAAAGCTGGAAGACACGTAATTAACTATTCATCCTTTACCTGAAATAATAAAACGGAGGCGACTGGATTATGCATCTGATCCCAACTCGTGCATTTCTAGCCAATATAGATTAAAAAAATTGCAGAAAATGAAGCTGATGAATCCAGGACGACAATGAGCTGCTTCTCTGAGAGTGCACACCTGATGCCATTTTAATTAGCACAGAAGCCACACACGGAGGAAAACGTGGGAGATGTGTTGTAGGGAGTCATATTGTTTTTGGCTTGCAGCTTTATCCGCTGTTTCACGTTAGGATATTATCTTCCTCACTGACCAAACAATGCAGCTCCTCGGGCTGTTCCCCCTCGTGAAGAGGCGATATCCGCGGAGAGAGCTGCCACCGTGAGACACGTTTGCTTTTTCCGGCCCACAGTGCATGCTCCAAATGAATCATACAAATGTTTATTTAAAGAGATTAATTCCTCTTACAGTGTATTATTCATCAGGTTTTTGAGGGCATCCTGGCTTATAATACGGCTTGTCATTTTCTCCAACTGACTGAAGCACGGCTAAATTGTCCTGAATAATTCAGGGGGCTGGTAAATAAAACAGCAGATGGGGCTGGCGTTTGCCTGCATGGAACAGACTGAAAGGACTCTCAGTCTCCAGGTGAGGAGACGGCTCTCCTTTCAGAAACAGAGAGAAATGTGCATTATTTAAGCTCGGAAACACTGGGCCTCCGTCCAACAACGGAAGCTACGGTAGGAGTGGGAGGAGGCAGGGAGGAGCACAGGACGAACAGTTGGCAGCCCATAGTCGAGCTCGGAGTGGGAAACAAACAGTACCAGCGAACAGAAGGCAGGACCTCAGAGGGGAGGAAGGCTGAGAGGGCTGGACAGCACAGCATCAGAGCAAATAAAACCTGTGAAGGTGTGTTGAAGACCTGAAGCACTGCATTTAAAAAAAAGTCCATTGACATGAACTGAGATTTCTTTTGTTTTTTTTTCCTTAAAAACTGATACCAGTTATTGGGCTGAGGGCTCCATGGATATGAAGCAAGGGCAAAGCTACCTATTATTCTACTAACATTAGAATTTTAGGTTACTAATCATTATTCCTGTTAGTTGTAGTGTCCAAAAGATTAACAAGTTTCAGATGGTGGTGATATCTCAAAAGAAGACAAGACACTAAAACGAGGAAGAAACATGAGCAGGGGAAAATCCCCCCCCCCGAGGGAGGCTCTGTGAAGTGTCTGGAGTGTTTAGGCTATTTTCTACACCAGCTCCAAATACATTTTTAATCACCTTGAACATTTCTGATCCTGTCTAGGCTCCCTTATATTAAAGTTTCATTTCAAATGATGTCATATTTCCATCCACTCAAATAGTTTGGATGAATTTGTAGTTTGTAGGTTTGTTTGGATTTTCATTTTAATCACCATGAATTTAGCCGTGTGCGTGTGTGTGTGTGTGTGTGTGTGTGTGTGTGTGTGTGTGTGTGTGTGTGTGTGTGTGTTTTAGATGATGAATATAATACATATTATATGTATTCTTTACAGTAGCTGAACTATATCCCCAGTACAGGGTCTCCAGAAGGGATTGTATTATGGAAATGACCAATGGTAACGGGGCATAGATCGAGATGAGTATCGTTATGCACTAGATACATCATGATAAAAGAGATGGTAATCAAAACTAATGGAGCCATCTTAGCCATCTGAGTGTATTTCCTATCTACAACATGATAATATAAGCTTGCTCTGGAGTGGTCAGACGTATCATGACAGGTCTCTCATTAGCATGTCACTAAGAGACAGAGTCTTTGGACTGTGCTCTCTGCTCTGTCCTTCACCCTCCATCCCTCTGAGTACCAATCTCACAAACATTCTCGGATGACAGTGCAATCGTGGGTTGTGTCATGGATGCAGATAGGAGGCTAATATTGTAAAATTATTATTTATGTGTGCTTGTTGAGAGTTGTGTAACAGTATCTCAATTGGTGTGTGTATGATCAGATTTGTAAATGTGTCAAAGAATCCACATATGCCTGCTGAGATGTGCAAATGTGGATTCGGAATCTGTGTGTAATCAAAGTTGTAATAGAAGACGAAAAAAATCTGCAAATATGTAATGACATTAGAAAGTGTATTGAGATTTGTTCATGTCCGGACAAATCAGCAATTACTTGTGGAGTAGATGCTCTTGAATGTGGTGGAGTGATGTGGTTTGAAACTCTTAATTAGACAAAGCATTGCTAATCAAGTGTACAGAAACCAGTAAATAGCCCTCATTGTTGTTACTGTGTCTAGCCCATGCTCTTTTCACCAAGCAGCAGTGGTCATGTGCAAAGTAAACTGAGCTGTAAAGAGGCCTAATCACAAATACATGCGATATATCTGCATTAGTGTGGCCAGGACGTGAGGAGACTCTTTGGGGCCATTAGACTCTTTTACAATATATATATGTTAATATATCTGCTGGGAGATGTATCTCGTCGTGGTCTTAACTCAAGTTTTTTATATTCTTAGCTTTTCTGAATGTGTTTCTATTTTTGTTGTTTTTCCTACTTTCTAATGTTCCCTTGCTGCTTTTCTTTTTAACTGTCATAAAAGCTACTGGAAGCCTACAGTTCTCTGAGGATCACTAAAGTATTTATCTATCTATTTATCTCCATCTTAGGAGAATAGGACATAAAGGCTGGATATGTGTAACTGCTGCTATTCTGTTTACATGCTTTTATTTGAATTATATATATTAATATTTCTTATATATTCAAGTATTATTAATTCATCAAGGCTGCCAAAAATTGAGTTAACTTGTGTTGGAAAACCCTGAGGGGATTTCTATTCACCACCTTATAAAATATAACAGAAGATAGTTTTGGCCCCTAGATCATCATTTAAACGTCTCCACTCACGTACCAAACAGAAATCCAACAATAAAAAAGTCCAAAAGAAGATTAATCCCAAATATACTGTGGAAAGTAACTACAAATGTTTTTGCTCATGTTTAAGACATAAGGCGACTTTAGTTTCTCGGAATTTTCTGGGATCGTTTTTTTTTATTTTTTTATATTAAAGCTCTATAAAGCAATAGTATGGGTAATAACACTGCATCAAAATATTCTCTGTAATGTCAACGTGTGTTCTGTTGAGACTCAGTCACAGAGTAGGCTATATGAGGACAAACGCTTGTTCAGGTGGAAAAAAAGAAGTTATTCACTGCGAAGGAGAACTGAGCAAAGAGTTCCAGGGCCGAGTAAATGGAGGTCTAATGAGCAGATGGAGAAACAGCTGTACAAGGAGGAGAAGGGTTAGTCGAGGTAATGAGCAGAGGTCTTAAACCCACCGAGGACACACAGGAGTCAAACATGCACCAAAGATAAATACAGGTTTATGATGCGCTGAATATCGACAGAACTAAGGTCAAAGGAATCTTAAGGGAAATGTGCATAGTATCGTGATTGTATAGCATCTTGTTCAAGTCGTGGCAGAATCATGTGGGCAAAGAATTTAATGAAATGTTCATATCTGTAGTCACCTATAGGAAACTTCTTTATTAAAACATGACCATGGAAGTATACAAGTAAATAACAGTTGACAGAGGGACAGCTACAGTATGGTTCTGACTGTACAGTTTATTATTGGCAACAGTATAAGTTCAGTGATGCCAATACTTAAGTGAGTTAAAAATGCCTGTCGTGTTTGAGTCTGGTTATGAGTTACAGTTACAATCAACCTTTCCTAGTTGAAACAAGACACTTTAAAAAAAAAAAGGAACAAGTATTGATTATGTTTGGTTATTGTTCAATGTATTGATTCAGTCCTGAGCTTCTTTATTCGGATGTATCAATAGTCACCATGGTTTCTCTGGATCCTGATCTGAATCCCAGCCTGAAGCGACTCTCTCTCTCTGTGGGTTTTCTCCATCTTCCTCCCACAGTCCAAACACAAGCAATCCAGGATAAGCTTAACTGGAGACTCTAAATTGTCCTGAAGTGTGAGCATGAGCTTGAATGCTTGTTTGTCTCCATTAGTCCGACCAGTGATACACCTGTAATAATCGGCTCCCGCTCCCCCTGAAGGGCGTGGTCACACAATATTTAAATTAAGCAAATCATAATGTCATTCTTTGCGAACAAAGGGTTGAATAAAATACTGAAGCGAATCTGTAGTGTGAGTTCAACTTTGACTGGCGACATCAGAGCTAAAAAAACAATAGCAACTGCGCTCGTGTGGTTCACATTACTTGGCTGTCATTGGCTGCAGTTTTGCTGGTGAGCCAATACAGGAGACCCTGAAATCTATTTACTTATGTTCAATGTCCATCATAACAAACCACACAGCCGTCATTTGTGTGCATCACATCCTGCCCTGCTCAAATTCAGCCAGCCATGGTACGTTATTCACCTCCGCAGGCAATTATCGTTCTCCTGCATACGTGCGTGACCCTGCCCTGAGCGGTCCAGATGATGGATGGATGGTTCCCCTGGAGTTAAAGAGCATGCTGACCAAACACCCCCTCTTCAGTGATTTAGTGGCATTATGGCCACCTTGTGGATGGAGTGGGGATAGCAGAATAAAGACCCATCAATCACATTTTAATGCAGGTTCCACTTGATAAGCTCTTTATCTTCAGTTCAAAAGTGAAACCATGAATTCCTGCTCCTCTGAGTTCTTCTTTCATCTGTCCTCTTCCCTGTCCCATATTTATAACTATTTATTAGGCCTGTCCTGAAAACCATTGGGGGGGGGGCTTCTAAGCTTCAGTGAGTATTATATTCTTACTGAATATTCGCAGATTGGACGGGGGTTTGGGGAGATAGACTGACTTCAAAGTTTAAGAATGTTTTTTTCTGAATCTGGAGAGTGTAAGCTCATATATAGCAGCTCTTCTTTCATTAGCAGCTGGGTCCTGTGCACATCCTTGGTATAATACAGGCTTTTCAGTCCCCATGGGAGTCCAGAGAGGCTGTGCCAAAAGTCAGGAAATGAAGAAATGAATTGCCACCTCTCGCTCTAAACCCCACCACCACCTTCGCGTGAGAGAGGCGAGACTGCCGCTCCTCGTGTGGGAAAGTGCTCCCCATTGTGAACATGCAGCTACCACCGGATTAGGGTTTGTCAGCGTCCCCCACAGACGCCACCCCGACAAACCATCCAGAGCCTCCAGAGGCAGTCACTCCCCATTAGCCAGCCTAATCACTGAACATGCTGCTGTCTCCCATTAATGGAGTGACACTGTTGGGCGGCATCTGGGATGTGAGTTGAGTGGCACACGACCTGCTTGAATGAGCACCTTATTGGCTCGTCAGCACGGAGGGCTGTTTAGTGTTGTGTGATCCAACGAGATATCCTCACCGCGTGAGGGGAAGGGGCTGTTCCTTTCCCCTGCTGGCGAAAGAAACAACAATAGCCACCTCTGGTTTGGCAGAGGCTGATGATATCGCTCTTTCTTCAGCCCTGTTATCTTTACAGAAAGAGCACTGCTGTGGCTTAATGTGCACAAGCTCCAACAAAGGTTTACCTGAGTTGGTTTAGTAGCTACAGATGTGCCCAGAGTTTTATGACTTGAATTTGATGTATTTTCAAATTGTTTTACACAATGATGCTGGTTATATCTATTTCGTTACCTCACAATTAATTAAATAATTACATATGTTCCTAATACTAATATTTTTTAAAGAAGATAAATGTCAGCGTACTTCTCCATGTGGAGCTTTACCACGGGGGGGCTTATATATCACAGGTCGAACAGATAGTCTTCTTTGATTCACTTATAGTAAATTTCATATAATACCTATCTCTCACTATGGTGTAGTATGAGAACAATAAATTGCATTGCATTTCGTCTTTTCAAGATCAGTCTAAAAGAAAATGCTTTCCTTACATTTTTTATCTAAATGCACTTCGGCACAATGTTCAACAGAATATAACTGAAAGTAAAATACATACAGTATTTAAGACTGTCAACCATAGTATTCCAACTTTAGTGGTGCATCATTATAATACATTTTATTTGTTTAGCACCTTTCATACATTATTTGCAGCTCAAAGTGTTCCGCAGGAGAAAATAAAATAAAAGACAAGTATTTACAGAAAACATCAAGGGTAAAGTTATAAATAAAAGTGCATTAAAACAACAACAAACAACAAATATAAAAGGAATGAAGAATATATCAAATAGTTAGGAAAGTCATAAAATCAGCTTGTTTAGTTCATATCGTATGAGACTGCTCATGTACTGAACTATGTTTTGCACTACTCCCAGTCAGACCGACTTTCATTTCTGCCGTTGATACGTATCTGCTGGTCCCTGCCTGTCAATAATTGAGACACACTCTCAAAAACATCTTTCCAAAACTTAATAAGGCACCCTGCAGCAACGTGCACTGTGTCGGAGGAAAAGCAGTGTCAAGATGTCTCCCACCGTGCACTGAAGTCCATAGTTACAATGAAGAACCGGCTGTGGAACTTATTTTACCACTGACCAAGAAATGAAGTCTCTAAGTGGAATCATACAGAGAAGTTTGTCTTTTCTTTGTCAAAGAACTTGGAAAATAATTAGCAGGATCTTTTTTAAGCTTTGAAGTCTGCTTTTTAGAAATCTCAAAAAAATATGTTCCACAAAAGATTGGTAAATGTCTCTTCTGTGTTGATGAAATCTGAATACACGCTACCCACTAACATGCACCAACAAAACTATGTTCCTTTTCAAGTATGACTCTTATATTCAGTTTTTTTCATCTAGAGGTATGAACAAAAGTGCTTCCAATTTACGCATCTGTGTTTCACGGATAGCAATATTCGTCATTTAGCTTGTTTTGATCCAACAAGGACAATTTATAAATAAATCACCAAAAACAAATGGAATAAAACATCCTAAATATATATATCAAAATCTATTAAAAGACCTGATTTTAAAAGATACAAATACTGCAGAGAAATTTCCACAAAGCCTCAGCAAAAATAAGAAGACACAGACATCTGGTCTTTGTGTGCATATTTCTTACTAATAACAATTCCAATGGAAAATGTATGTATAAAAATGCACAACATACTGTCTCATTGTGTGTAAATACAGTTTTAGTGCCAAAGATTTTTACCAGGGTGATTTTTGGAATCTCTTTTTATCACTACACAAATCAAAAAAACAGCCATAAAGCCCATTTTCACCTAAAAATCTTCTAGAAATGAGGTTGTGACTTTTGAAGAAAGCCCTCAGCAAAAGCTTTCAAATATAGATATGAATAAAACTGGAAAGTGTAGTGTACGTGAGTGCTCCTGAACTGGAGTGGGAGTTGGTATTTTAGTTAATATTTCTCCAATAACAAACGGACAAAGTGCAGTAAAATACGAGCTTGAGAGAAGAGATGATATGGAAGCTAGATAGCCCGAATTCTCAAAATTGACCAGTGCATGGAAAAAGGCTATTTTGGCCCGTAGTGTCTCACCTTGAAAGTGAACATCCCCACTGTGCGCACACACACACACACACACACACACACACACACACACCACGCACATGCATACACCCTGGGGGTAGGGCCATGGATCATCTTAGTCCATGAAGGTGAAAGCAATGAGCTGGATGAGAGAGAACAAGAGCAGAGAAAACCTGTGAAAGCCTTTGACACTGCTCGATCACAGACGCTTCTCTGATCCAACTATTAAACCAAAATCTACAAAGTCTCCGTCTTCACACACACACACACACATTCCCTCAACCTCTAGCTTACCCCGCCTGAATCCTTAACAAACGTAAGCAATAACATCTCAACATTATGGCCCTAAGTTTGAGGCTGTACAGTCCTGCTCCTGGCTCAACGCTCAAACAACACTTATTTAAAACCGTTTCCAGGCAAACTGGTGGTATATGTAAATACGCCTGATGTAAACAGTCTTGGGTAGGAATTAAAATCCCATTAAGTCAAATGGGTTGTTGACCTTCTGTTTGTGAGGGGAAATTATGCAAGCGTGGAACTCTTAAAACTATTATGCAAAACTGCTTCTACCCCATGTAGTGTTCTGCAGAACAGACAGATTCAACAGCAAATTTGACTCATTACCACGATGGATGAAAAAATGCAAAAGGAAAAAAAAAGAGATGTATCATTGCCATGAAATTATTATTCAGGAGTGTCACTTAATGCACTGCATCTGCATTTGCTGTCAGTGACTGTAAGATGCAGGGAGCAGCTTCAGACAGAGAGAGATAAAAATGAATCCTGCTGAGGATATTAAATTATAAGGATATTAAAACAGCTCTTCGGGGGATATGAGGTACTGTCTATGGACCAGAGGATTTTATTAACAATAAAATATTGCTTTGGATATTGGTAATAAAAACGGCATGATCTTTCCGGCTGCTTTCTTTATTTTGAGAATAATTTATTGGTTTATTGCACACTGAAGTTCAGTGAAGTGACATTTTGAAACTCAGCTTGTCTTCCGCAGCCAGCAAGCCAATTTACATGCAGAGAATAACTCTTTTTAATGTGCGAGAGCTTGTCGATGTTAGGCCCTGTGTACGCTGTGCTTCTTTGCATGGAGCATTATATGTCTTTGGAATCTGCATGATTAGACAACAAACGTCACCATAGAAACATTTATATCTAAAAATAATGACCTAACTTTATCTTTCCCGACACCGATTCTCATGCCAGGATTTTGTATCGACTGATACCAGTGCCTTTAAAAAAACAAGCTATGCAATTTGAACAGCTGTATGCTACTAACCCTGAATGGAAGTGATGATTGCTATCATTGTTTTATGTCCAGGCTCAGGTTAAACCCTTTGAATAACAAGTAATGCCATGGAACCTTCTTTATTAACTAATTAGACAGATCTGACCTCAAAAAGAACACAAATAAATAAATCTAGAAATACACAACAACTACTTCCTGTAAAAACCTTGAAACTTAAGTCCTGCATTTGGTGCGCATCACCGTTTTATTCCTGGGGCTTTCCAGTGTGAAATATTCTCAAATGCTGACATTTTAGTTCTGTACCAAGGGGAATAACTTGTTTTTTAGCGCTCTAGAAACAAAACTTACCAGTGGCTTTACAGCAAAACTGATGTAGCTAATACTTATTATGCATCTTAGTCATTGTGTTCTCTCAGCAAAAGGTGTATCTTAAAACCAGACTCATGTTTTGCAGCAAAATAAAATGAAATGAAAAGCATTTTCCGATGTTTAGAAAACATCTTGATACCTGAAGACTCTGACATCTCCCAGAAGAAATCTACAGTTTATGCACAGAAACTGGACCAATATGAAGCAGAGAAGGTTATTGTGCTCCGGCTGTATAAACATGTGGTATTTTCACCTGAACATACAGATCTAGAAGATATACGTAGATTATATCATAAAATGCCATCAGAGCAGGACCTGCACACATGACACTTGACACTGACGATTCAATGTTTTATACATGAACTTCCCTGCTTGAATCCTTAATGCTGTCTCTTCCGGTGCTGCACTCCTAACATGTAGCAGTAGCACAGAGTCCAGATATTTGAAACTTTCATTTGTACATATCAGTGGAAAAGATCTCTGTGTCTGTCTATCCCTCAACCCCTTGAGATCCCACTTGGCCAAACCTCCAAACTTACTTAACATGCTCACCTTTTGCTTTTGTTCCTCCCTCCCTGTTGTGTTGGTCTTGTCTCGCTGAGTGTTACATGTATCTACTGTTTTGTTCGTTGAATTTGTTTTTCAGATGTTAATTAGCTCCATGTGTGTTATTAGTGGCTTGTTGCACCAGTCGGGAAGTGTAAAGAGCAGCCGCAGTATCTGACTGCCGAGTGGAGACCGAACAGCTGATATCCGTTATGTTTTCACACCAAAGGCAGTGCTAATTGTCAGGCAAAACAAAATTTCACGGTGCACGCTGTGAGTTCGGAAAAGGTCACGTCAATCTAATTAGGTAAGTCTTAGCCTTGGGTTGCCCTGGCTACCAGAGACTGCAGCCGCTCCCTCATCAAATATCCAAAGATGGAGAGCACAGCAGAGTCAGAAGGTGAAGCTAACACTTCAGATGTCTTTCACAAGGCTGCAGCTCTTCATATGGAATAAGTGCTATAAGAACACAGGATCTTGGAGTTTGTGACTGCTGCTCAGTCTTTCAGCATCATATAAGTATAGAGTTAACTGTACTATTTACAATAGCTGAACACTAGTAATAATTCCAAGTGTATAGAGTGTAACAGTGACGGCCCACCTTTAGAACGGCTCTGGCTCAGGAAGTTGAATAGCTACGAGATGAGTTGTGACCATAAACATTTGATTCAGAGCAAAACAATTGGAAAAGAGTACATGGCTGTGTACATGATTATTTCAAAAAACAAAAGAACTACACATCCCATAAACCATTGGGAATTATTCCTTTCTATTATCATATATATAATATATGACAAATCCTTTTACAAAAACGGCTGATATCAGAAATGTTCCTCCTGCACTCTCACGTGTGTGTGTGTGTGTGTGTGTGTGCGTACGCGTGTGTACCTGGTGTGGTGAAGGCAGGGTACACTGACCTTTGTCTGATGGATTGTTTTCTTCCAAATGAAGACATAAAGGAACGCGGAGAGGGTGATGGGAAGACCGTGTGTTTGTGTGTGTGTGTGGGGGGGGATGGTCATAGTATTACTATGTAGTGGGGACCTACACTCGTTAACACAGTTTGAGGATTTGTCTTCCATATAGTGGCAAAAACCAAGTTCCCATTACACAAATCATTACATTTGAAGATGATGATATGTTTTACGGTTAGAGGAAGTCTCCAGAAAATGGATTTCTATCCATTTTCTCAAAAGCGACCGAGAAACGACTGATAGCTGATATGTGTGTGAGGGTGTTTGTACGTGCACGTGTGGGCGGTTGTGTTTTTGTCCTGTAGAGAAGCAGAGTTCTTTCTCGGAGTACCTCGAGATGAGCCATGTAATTATGTATCCTACCTTCCTCCACTCTCCTGTTCTCCAATACCTCCTTCTCTCACCTTTTTTTGTTTATTTTCTCGCTCTCATCCTGCAGCCGCTCCCAGCTGAGCCGCAGGTGGTGGCAATCTCTGTCTGTCCCACTGCTCACACAGTGTTCACACAGAGCCGAGAAGGGCTGCTGCCCAATAACACAGGCTTTTCCTCTCAGACAGCACAACCACTCTGTGAGCGCGCGGCTTCAGGAGGAGCACAGACTCACAGAGAGAGACACATGAGCGTGCACATTAAAGCATGCACTGCACATGCTCCTTAAACACGTACATGTACGATCTGTATTTATACAGAGCTTTTCTAGACCTAAAGACCACTCAAAGGGCATTAGGCTGGGTAGTTTGCCATTCACTCATACACTCATTCATACAGTGCATCTATGTGCAGCACTTTGTCTATCAAACATCGATCACACACTTTCCCCCCACAGCCATCAGGGGCATATTTTTTGTGGTTCAGTGTTTTTCTCAAGGACACTTTGGCATGGGCAATGAAAGAGCCGGGATTGAATTTACTCTACTTAGTAGATGACCCGCTCTACACCCTCAGACGTTGGACACCGACCACAGTTAGCATGCTGGAGATTCGATGCGTGGTCCTGTGTAATATAAGATATTTTTTCATTTAATAATCATACAGTTACCTCCCATCATCTTCATCTCAAAGCTCACCAGACTCTTAGAAACAACGTTCGACAAAAGTTTAGTCAAATTCAATTCTGTTGACACAAGCCATCTAACTGGAGCAAATTAATAATGTGAAGAAAATTAAAACCCAAATGCCAAATTCTTGAAAGAGATGAGGTTTTCCAAGAACAAAAAGTAACCACGTCAAAGAATCACCAGCAAAACTTTAAGATTGCACGTGTTTCTCACGAGATCATTAACAGGATGATACGAGCAGTTTAATCACATTGCCTCCATATTAATCAGTGAGATTGACAATTTATTAATGTCTCACAGTTTGCATGATGTTACATCACATCATCTTAAAGTTACATTCAGTTTCCTCATCTCTGAATCTACCTCTTAGTTTGGTTACAGTCGTTTTTGTGTGCTTGCAAAATGGCAGTTTTGTTGTTTTTATGATAAATGGTTCAGGAAAGAAAGTGCTGATGAGTAAAAGTGGCTCTGCTCTATCGGGCAGTATATTAATCAAATCCTATATCTATGTCAAATTCAGAATTGTCAGGCTTTTTAAAATATTTAAATAACATTTTGTGCTTTTCATCAGATCTATTTCAAATTTTTGACAGTTTTTCTGCTTCAAGCCTGCAAACTCTCAATCACACCACACGCACTGTGGCTTTGTACCTCAGCCGTTTCTACCCTGAACTTAGCACAGAGCATTTTGTTATGAGGATTTATTTTCCGTTCTTATGGGAACATGCAGTCATCAACTCCGTCTCTTGGTTCTTCCCCGTGCCCTCTCCAACACACGTGGCTCCCTCTGGAATTTGCTCTCTTTTTATGGGGGCTGGGCTCATTCTATATGACGGTGGCCTTTCCTTTTGCTAATGTAGGTGATTTTCTCCCCATGAAAGCACAGTAATCTATCTCCTGCTCGCAGCGACTAGCGATTTATTGTGCGCACTATAGCGTTAACGCACCACAACTAAGAACAGATGCAGTTCTTCAACAGATAACACGCCGGACGGATAAGATGGAGAATTCAGATTAGCTGTGGCGTCAAATAAATTGCATGCTATTGGTGTAACCTCGGAGTTCTGAAGCAGTGTCCTCTGTATCAGATGCGCCCTGGGTTTTGGCATGACTGAGGCTAAATGAAGCGTGGCTTTGCATGGGTTGCCTCCACACGGGACCGTCAACATGCCTCCTGTTTGACAGTGCAGCCGTCACAAACAAGCACACACGCAGACACACAGGCGAGCTCACACGTTTCTGTCTCAGCCGTCCTCCACTCTGTCTCTAATGGAACGCTCCCTTCTCCTCTCGGTCTAATGCTAACATTTGCTCTCAGTAGTTTCATTGAAAAACCTACATGAGCAAAGAGGATCAGCAGATTTCATTTCTGAAAGAGCCAGATTCTCTTTGCCGGATCTTTTAACTTTATGGCCTTTCATCAGGGTTTGACAGGCGTAACCCAGAGAGCGTGAGCATGTGACGTTATACTTTTTTTCTGTGAAATTCAATTCCCCTCTAATATTCTGGCAGTAATGTGTAATTTTCTGCACCATGACCATGTTCTCTAGAAAATTCTGCCTCAGAAAGAAAACATTTAGGTCTTTAATTATCTAAGCGGTAATTACAGATGCATGCCTGTAGCTGCATTAATGTTGTAATAATATGCCTATACGGGGGAAAAAGTGGCTTTAAAACGAGATATAACCAACAGTGCTGCTCAGCTCAATGCTGCAGCTCTCTGGATTCTTTTATTTTGCAGCAACTTTTCCTGAGACGTGACAAACTTCCTGAACCTTGCTCCTGCTGCTTCATCCTCAATCACTGTCAGGTCAGCAGCTGACATCAAACAGCCAAGGAAGCATTTTATTTTGCTGACTTGAGAAAGCTATTGATTGAGCGGTGCTGGTCCAACTTCTGACTTTCTGCTTTATTCACTTAAATAAGATTTTTCTCAATCAGCCAATTAATGTAGGAATTAATTTGCAAGCACAGAGAGTCAGAGAATGGACCTTGACAATCAATTTCCCCATAACTGAAGCGGAGGATTTACTCCTGAACATCCTGGGAGAGGTGGCATCGTCCTAAACAGCCACTCTGGCTCCACTGGCTGCCTTTCAGTCCCATGGCCGCCAGAGCGCTTAGTGTTGTGGTGAGGTAAGGACTGCAGCTTTCCTTTAACGATGGGAATCTTTATGAATATTTGAAAACCCTTTCAACATGGCCTGGGAAGAAAATGGAGAAACAGCGGCCTATGTGGGTGGCATTCACCCTGCACCAGTACAATATGCTCCCCTTCTTAAAAGCCCTTTAGAACAGGAGAGTGAGCGGCGGTGTGAATCCTTTTCTCTGGCAAAATGTCAGTATCGCCCAAAGGCGCATCTGCCACACCCACTTATCCTGGTGTAATTCACTTCACCCCCCTTTGATTTTCCCTCCATCTATTTAATATGAATGGTTTCTTTTGCAACAAATCAGACAAAGATAGCCAAGTGGGAGGACGTGAATCCAGAGTTATCCCTCCATTGATTCTTCCTGCAGCAGACGGCCTCCTCTTTTGTGTGTGTGTGTCTGTGTCTGTGTGTGTGTGTGTGTGCATTTGTGTGCATATTAAACGGCGCAAACACAGAGATGGAAGAAGAGGAGACCGGAGATAGCGAGAAGCGCCCACACACTTGGGGTTGCTGCTAGGTCAGGGCGTTTTGCCCTTCCACCAGCTTTCTCCAAACCAGTTGTTTTGGAGCCAATCCAGTTCCAGCCGCCTCCGGTGAAAACAGAGCTGACCTTTTACCAGCACTCAGGTCTGCATAATACCGACTCTGAAAGGGCTGTGCTCCTCATCTTGGCACCATTCTCGCTGATTTTATTTAGCTTTCTCTTGTTGTAGAGCGATTCAATCATGATAGTACACAAGGTGGTCTTTGAAATTTGTGTCCTCATACTTTTTCTCATCCAATTGTGCATGTTAGCATTTCACCAGAGGGGTCGGAGCACAGGGGGAAGCCTCCTGTATCCTCTATCAGACGGTTCCATTTTTTATTCGCTTCAACTTCAACAGGGAAAGATTCAAAGAGCAGCAGCATGCCCTGCCTTAACCCTCCACCAGCTCACCCGTGTCCCTCCTCCTACACATCTCCCTTTGGCTGCTTCTATCAAACTCTGCACTCTGGCGTTGGCACACGAAGATTTGGAGCTTGTTTTATGGCTGCACTCACTCCATAGGTTGCACAGGAACAGCCCGTCAGCCAAATGACTCAAATGAAAATGTAACACCAGAACATCAGGATGGTTTCTGCAGCCCTCACCGCTGTACCCTAAAAAGATGAAGTGATTCATTTTGTTTTTCAAGCGGCTACTGTCATAAGCTGTCCATCAATTTGGAGACAGCTTTTCATTGCCAATATCATCCCTTCATCCATCTCACATTTCATCAGACAGAGCAAAGAGAAAAGAAAGAAGAAAGGCCTTAGTGTGTCCACTATCTTTTGATCGTGACACACTGTGACCCACTCTGCTCTGTTTTTTATTTGATATTTAACAGTGAGGTGGATGTTGACTTTTTCTGTGCGCTTTGCGGGAAAATGGAAAAGACACCTGGAATACACATATTTAAACAGACACAAGAGCACGCTTTTTCCCACATCACATTTTTTGTCGTTCTCTTCCCGATACATATTCCTTGTATGAGCACACATACTTTACCATTAAAGCTCTGCCAAAAAAATATCTTAATACCAAGTGATTATACCTGAGGTGAAGAGGATTTAGATTTTCAATTATCAAGTCACTCATATTTCCCCATTGCTTATCCTATTTCTCTCACATTTGTAGCAGAGCAAATTGTGGAGTTTTTTTTACTTGTTCTTGAGTGTTGAGAAAAGACCATGTTTGGTGAGTCAGTCTCACCTGTATTGCAGCTTTTAGGAGCAAAGAAAATAAGGGAAAAGAACTAAGGGGAAAAGCTGACAAATCCCCCGAGGCGTCTCCACACAGTGCTGTTTTGGCTCAGGCTGAGAGATCTGAATTGAGCTCAAGTGTATATGCCACCGTAATAAATGATGCCTCCAGGGTTCATATGCAATTAAGGTTAATCAGCAGATGTACAGTCGCCTTTTATGTTTGCCGGTAGTGGATTATTGGGCCTCGGTCTGACAGAGGGAAACCCTATGGACCCGCACTCAACACACATTGAAGGTGAGCTAATGGCAATACCAGTAATTAGCTTGCATTTGGTCTCTAGGTTGTTTAGTGAGGCCAAATGGCTCACGTCATTCAGTGCTGCAGATAGGTTCCCATTAGTACCAATGGGAAATACTCTGGCTTGTTAAGGTGATGCTGAAACTCCCCCTGCTGCTCCTCTGGGTGTGCCTTTACCACTGACACACACACACACACACACACACACACACACATACACACAGACTCAAAGAGTGTGAGGATGAGGACACAAGTGTTTTATGATCCTATTACAGCACAGCTGCTACAGCATCCTCTTATATCCTAACATTTTCTCGCAGCTATTCCCCGACATTTCAACATATCTCATGTAAAACCCAACTTGTGAACCATAACTTTTGTAAGGTGATGGCCCTATTTATTTAACAAAAGCAAAACACTTGTTTTTATAATATAACACCATTTTATTCCACTTTAACATCCCTTATTAGACACTTTGTTACATAATATTTATAAGACTTGAGCTGCTTCTTTACCTTAATCTTTATCATCTGAGCATTGCAAATGATGCACTATTAACTATTTCCAATTTTTTGTTATACATTGATTAACATTTGGTGACAGACTTGACTCAGCTTGACTAGGGCTGCTGTCAGCTTCAGCAGAATATGAATGGTTGTGAGTGGCGCACAAATCCAACCAAAGACGTGATCCCCAGAATGTAATAATACTGTCGACACATTTTTATTTATTTATAATCACTCTGAATAATATTTTCTAAGCATAAGTTCTACATACAATATTTAAAAGCCCTAAAATGATTACACCTATGTTATATATTGTTTTTGTTGTGGCTCTGATTGAAAGACCCCTTGTGGCCGAAGTTGAATATGGTGCGTTTAACGTTAAATCATTTGTAGGATGTGGAAATTTGCACAAATGTGAACAGATGCTTGTATATGGTCTGTGAAGTACAAATTCTGCTAAATCAACAGTCTCATATACATGTTTGACTCAACTGTAAACCATTACCATGAAAAGTAATGAAACTGAAAGCAGTTCATTCCGGATTGTGAGTCATGTTTTACAAAATTAATGAAGCACATCTGCTTCCATTTTTAATTGTTACTGTGCTGTGCACATTCCGGGACGTTGTTTTCATTAAACATGTTTGACATGGTTCATATTTACACCAGAGAGCAATCTTAAACACGGGCATGACGTTCCATATTCAAATGAAGCAGCTCGAGTTACATCAAAGTGCCATAACCTTCAAAATGATGGAAACACTCAATAGGAGGCACTGTTCCATGCTGTCAGGTGGCACAATTACTGCACAGCACTGTGGGGGATGAAGGGAGCAACCTAGCAGAAAGAACACCTCACACTTCCCGTTTCCTCGCTGACTGCTGGTGCAGAGTTTTATTAAGATCCTCTCCGTGCAGCTGGGTTGGAGAGAGAAAGGGTTGCGAAGGGTTCAGTGATAGAAAACCTCAGCGGTGGGAGTCTGGGAACTTGAAGGCAAGTTGAAGGCGAGTTTATTTGGATTATTCCTCTCGACAGTGAGGCAATTCAGCTTTACATAAGACACAAAAGGCATTAAGCCGCATACATTTTCCCCTCACGAGCCGCTGTTAAGGTGCTTTTGAGCAAGACAAATAGAATCCAGCCTAGCAGCCTTTGGGCCAATATTATGTTAAGTAGGAAAAAGGTGCACACATAATTCAAAAACACAAAACTCGCTCAGTTTTAGAGCAGTAATATTTTCTTTTTTGTTTTAGTTTTTTCTCCCTCTATGGTGAAAAATCTTTTTTAATACCTCTTTAATAGTCAGTCCTCATGTTCACCGGCTGGTCTCTGGTTTTTGTCTGTCTATTGTGGAGGTGACATGGTGTAGGCTTGTAACCTTACATTGAAAAACCTGCCTGATGCTGATGGAAGCGGTGACATTGAACCAGAATATAAAGTTGTACGTCATTAAACTCCCACTACAGGGGCCTCAATGCTCCAACAGGTGGATCCTTCTCTGTTCAACCTATCCCAGGATTCATTATGTTTCTGTGACACTTTGTTCTAAAGAGGTAATGGAGCAGGCTAGCAGAAGGTCCAATGTATCAGGCTTCGACTCAGCTGCACTGCCAACAGTACCCAGGTAACCAAGGGGCATAAGAACTTTCTTGTTGTGTCCCGACTGCAGCTCTGTTGCTAGGCGACAGCAGTAAGGCAGGGACATGCTGGTGAGGCTTTGAAGGCCAGATCTCATTTCAGCTCAGCTTTCGGCCACATCCTTCAAATCAGGAGGTTCCTTCATCAAGACACCGCTCGTGAGCTGAAAGATACTGAAACTCTAGGTCAAGCTGAGGGGAGCTACAGAATTTGATATTAAATCTTCATCATAATGAATATCCCCTGTCAATTTTAAAAGTAGTAATTTCACTATTAAGATGAAAAAGAGAAAACAAGCTTTGGAAAGGTTGATCATCACTGCGGACAATCCTGCAGCTCACTGAATTGCTCGCCCATTTTCTGTGGAGGCATTGTGAAGATTAATGGCAGATATTAAGACGATAGCAATGTCATACTTCAGCTATTTAATTTCCTTTGAATATAAAAATTGGCCATGAGGAGTAACATTATCACATCGGCTCATAATCTCACCTATTCATTGCCGCTGTCTCACAGTCATTAACAGCTATTGTAACGCGGCTGCCATTGTTCCTCATGTGGAAAGTGTGATTGTGTGGCTATGGACTGTGCTGATTTTCCACTTTTATAAACTCACTCCTTTACTTTCTGGAATTAATGTAGCGCAGAATCATTTTGGTGAAATGGATAAGTGTGTCATTTATTAATTACTCGGCCAGTCCCTGTCAGGCCGAACCCTCAAGTCATCTGGCGTTCCCACGAGCTGTGGCTGTAATAAGGTTTTAAGTGTCTGTCATCAATAACGCCGCGCTGACATGACGCCGGCCTGAGCCTTCCTGGTTCGTGGTTTGTTGGCCGCTGTCATTAGGCAGGATGGCTGGTAAGGCACTTGACTTTCTCCTTCCTCTTCTGAACAATCGGCTGTTTCCTTTTTAGTGTTCAGCTGCTGTGAGTCCCACCCAATCTGTCAATCACCTGACTGACAGCTCATCTTCCCGGTAGAAGATGTCATACCCGCTCCGTTGTTCACTCACGGCCGCTACGGATGGTGTGCTATTTGACTGATGCACAGGAGAGATAAACGGCTTCCTTAGCGTGACAAGATGCCTCCCTGACGCTCAGGCACGAGGCTCCATCTGATGTTTAATCTCTGATGGGACACAACAACATTAACCTTAATGGTATCTAAAAAATAACGACCAAACCAGTCCAAAACCTCATGTTGAATAGTAAGTTAGGTTAAAGGAGTGTAGTATCCATCCAAACGTGATGTTGTCTTTTTGTCTTTTTTTGAATAGTTTCTTTTTATTGTTTCTATTTATTAATTGTTTTTTATTAGTGTGAATGTATTTTTATGTCTGTTTTGTCTGTCAAAGCAAATCTTAAAAGGTTCTGTGTATATAAAGTAATGATATATTATTATCGTTATTAGTATTAGTATTAGTATAATTGTTTCATATGTTGGTCATTAGAGTCCCCACAGATCTGCCACCATTTTCAATTCTTCTGTTATGAATTAGGTAAATATCAAATAAGTTAATCATACATTTCTGGGCATTAGCTTGCCTATTAAAGCGTAACCTTCAAGACTTTTAACTTTTTTCTTTGTAGCTTAATATTTGTCAGAGAAAAACTGACCTGTCTGGATTTTGATTTTAATTATACTTGTAAGCACATGGCCAAATGTCTCATCAGAGTTATGCTGTTAGGGCTGTCTGAGCTTCAGGCTGCAAAGAAACAGCTCTAAGATCCATAGGACGTGGCCCTGCATCTACTGAACTGATCAGTTGATGTCATTTCCTGTTGTGATGTGAGTTTGAAATGGAATATTAAAACTGTACTGGACAAATAGCAGAAAACAGCATGACAAACATCTCCAAGTGGCACTCTCGTATATACACACATCTTTTAGTGGGTTCTGTTCAGTAACAGCAGTTCCCTTGAGCCTTTTTATTATGTTCTCTTAGTAAACACATGACTCATGGTTGTGTTGTTTATAATAGGCTCAGACATATATGAGCCTGACTGTCTACGGGGGGGGAGGTATCTGTCCAATGTTCAGTTTATTTGAAAGATGTAGAGTCTATGAATAGAGTTAAATTTGAGTTTTCCATTGGGGCATGACCATGTACTTTCTAAAGCTGTAACCCTTTATCCTAAAGCATATTGCTCTATCGCTAAAGGCTGAAGGACGCGCAAAATTGTTGCACCACAAAGAGCTAATTGGGTAGTTCTCAAGGGCAAAGTGTAACACAGCGGCTAAGTATTTGTGTCCTGTTGGTTTCAAATGAATATTCTGTGAAATATTGAAAGGTTAAATATTCGAGTAAACATGTTTTCATGTGCAGTGGTCAGTAGCGTCACCTTACAGCAAGAAGGTTCTTGGTTTGAGTCCCGATTCGGCAGCAGTCTTTCTGTGTGGAGTTTGGATGAACGCTCCGTGTCTGTGTGGGTTTTTCTGGGTACTTTTTCCCACAGTCCAAAGACAGTCAGACTGGAGTCAGGTTAATTTGAAACTCATATTTACCTTTGGTGTGAATGTGAGAGTGAATTGTTGTTTGTATGATATACTGGCGACCTATCCAGGATGTACTGGACCTCCTGTCCAATGTCAGCTGAGATCGGCTACAGCTCCTCCTGCACCCTTTAAAAGAATAAGCGGTACAGACATGGGTAATATTTTTATCAAACTATAGGACAAAAAGCATTAAGTAATAAATTGTATTAGAAACTGGCTATTTTCAGACAATTGACCTTCAGACGACCTATCCTGATATCAGATCAACATGTGGTTAACACGTACTCTGTGTTCTGAATGACTGATCTCGGTTCATGGATTCTTACTGTGTGGCAGGTTGTGGAGAGCGTCCCATCTCCGCCCACTTCTCTTCATGGTTTATGTCATTGTTATTTTTCACATATTGTGCTGTTGCACTCTGCTGGTATTCTATTGCTGTTTATTGTGCTTCTTTGCGTTTTGTTTCTCTCTTTCTCCCCTTTCCTATTATCTCTGTTTCTCTCACTCTGGCCCTTGGAGTCATCTTTTTTCCCTTGCTCTCGCTCTGCTCCCCATATCTTTCTGTCTCCTTGTCTCTTTTTTTTTTTTTTGGCCCACCCCCACAGCCCACCAGGGTTTCTGTCCTTGCTCTCGATGCTGCACAAACTGAAGCATTGGTACATTTGTTATAAGACCAATCTCTGCCACTGAGCAAGGCGCTGGGTTCAAAGTGAGCCCTATTCAATAACAGAGAGCTCCCATAGAGCTGACGCTTTCGCAACGCACCGCCGGCCAAAATCCCGCTCGTCCACAGCCCTCATCAGTCGAACCTGCTTTTCATGCAACATCAGAGCTGTCAGTGGATTCATCCACCGAGGGTAGAACCCGGCCAAGTTCAGCAGCAGCAGCACAGTCTCATAGCACACAACTCTACAAAACAAGACAAAAAGACTCGGCTATAAAGGCAAGCAGCCACAGCAGGGGCAAGGAACGGCTTCTCACACTTTTCCATTGTGCGAATGCATTTCACCAACGCTGTGAGTGCAATGGTAAAATGAGATTAAAGTTTTAGGTCAGCGGCATCAAACAGAAAGCAGCACAATTGTGTTAGAGAAGCTAAATAGTTTTAACCAGAGATGACTGGGCGTGGAGATGAACCTTCTGCAGCACACAGCAACACAAAGCTGCCCATCAGGTCCACAGTCCCTCCACCGCTCACCCGTAAATGAGCTTCTCTAAAACTGGAGAAGAAAAGGCAACACAGTCCAATATTTACTGTGTATTCATATTTTATGAAAGTTATTATATGATAACGCTTTCTTTCTTCCTCTACAACTTGCCCCCTCAAACTGCCTCAGGTTCCTGTTCATTTGCAGATTTTATTTTATTCCTATGTCTGCAGCTTCCAGTCAGATTCAGTTGGAGCAAGAAGCTGTTGTTTTAGATGCGCACAGATGGACACTCCGCTGAGCTTTCTCGGGCTGTAAAGTTGTCGCTCTTTTGATTCTGAGCGACTTAAACCAAATTGTTTCACACAAAACAACAGGGCTGAAGGGTTCTCTCTGTACCGACTCATTTCATAGTACAATGAATATCCAATTTTGTGAACACCACTTTTAGTTAAACAGCCTCCCACTCCGAGTCTGACACCAGCTCTCTCTGGCTGGCTGCCATCGCCCTTCATGGCCCTATTCATTGTATGCATTAACACTTTGCACTGTTAGTGATTGCAAGAGAGGAGCTTTATGTCTCCATTTTCATTCAAGTGTAGACAATCTGGACGCTGCAGTTACAATGAACTCTGGAAATACTGAAAGTGCTATTGTTCAGGGACTGCTCTAGGAAACGGAGAGGATCTTAATGCTGATCTGCTAACAGCCCTCACACACTGAGCCTGCAGCGTTTGGTTGGCGACACTGCTGCAGAGGGAGCTGACTGGAAGGCAACTCCTTATATATCTGGAAATAATATTTTAATATGTCGCCACTTTCGCTTCTGCTTCTATGCAAAGTGTGGGTGGATTATTTCTGCTTTAAAAACAACTGAATATTTGAAAACTAAAACAACAAAGGGATCGCAGAGTAGGACTAGAAAAAGTTAACAATGTTCAAACTTTTGTCTCTTTACAATTCCTGACCCAAGATTTCAATATCTATCTAACTGTACCTGATCTAAATTGTGTATTTTTATGTTATCAGCAAGCACTTTAATTAAACTGCCATTACTGCTGCTACTACATTAACAATATTGTGTTGGACTCGGATTCTGGTTTGATTCTCTTTAATACCAGTGTTTGCTTTACAGCAGTTTCTAAACTTGCTGTAATCAGTTAAAAACCCTGTCACACTAAAGACGATGTCGTACAGTTCATTGGCTACTTATCTGTCCTGTTGTCCTGCACCTCCTGTAATAATCTTACATAGACTCTACACTAAAAGCAAATGAATGAGTCCGGCTTGGAGGACTTTTGAGATGCACAATTTTTTAACATTGGATAATTTGTCTTTTCTCTCTTCCGCTTGAAAAAGTTCGATAAGAAGAAGTGCAGCTAGTTTTTCATTATTTAGATTTGTTCTTTATCTTTTCTTAACGATGATCTACGTAAAAAAAAAAAGCAATTTATTTTAATTTCCCTAAATGAAAGAAACTCCATCAGAGCTGACACTAATGTGGGGCAATTTATGTGGAGGACATTTTAATTATATGTATGTTTGAATTCTCCAAACACAGAAAAATAAATAAGCATCATCGCTTGTGACATTACTTTATTTACCTACACACTGCAATGTGTGTAGATGCAGTGAGTAGGCTTTATCGCTTTCAACTTTATGGTTTCACTTCAGTCTCACTGCTCTCAACAGCGTAGTTGCTCTTAACCAACTGTAAACAACTTGCCCCGAACCAAACAGCAGATGAAGTTAGAGCGTAGTGGTGAACATTGTGGGTCATTTTGTAGTGAAACCCTAACCCTAACCCAAAAATTGTCTTCAGGAGTTGGTGGAGACAAACTCCGAGATGCTAAAAGAAATGCTAATGCAGCTTACAATATGTGCTGGATGCCTAAATAAGCAATTTAATGAGGAATGAAAATAATATACTGTGGCAGTGGGTCCTCTAATTGGACCTGGTGAGCATGCTGCAGTCAGATCTTTGTCCAAGTATTAGTTTTTTGTCTGTTTCTTTAACATCTGTCCATCTAAACATATCTGTTTTCCCCTCTCTCTTACCTTTGCTTTCTTCCTTTCTTTCACTCATCTGATTTCACTGGTGCTTTTTTTTCTCCCTGACAGGCCCTCCCACCCTCATTCACACACACACACACACACACACACACACACACACACACACACGCACTGATGCGCACATCTCCCACTTCCCCCCCTCTGTCCATCTTATCTGGATCTCTACCAGCCCGGCAGTTCTGGCCCGTTGCCTGCCCTCCTCAGGGAACACAGCTGAGCGGAGAGAAAAGAGGAGCAATGCCTAAGGCCCAGCCTCCTTAGCCTTATCCTACACACACACACACACGCACACACACACACACACACACACACACACACACACACACAGACAGTCATACAGAAATGTGGGGTTGTACATTAGCATTTGGGTCCTTGCAGTTTGACTAAATTGCAATTCTCAGGTGTGCAGGTCCTGATGAGTCAGTATTCAATGAACTGCAGGGTGAAATGACTTTGCATTTATTCTGTGTGTTAGTGGAACTTTACACTCTACCGATCGTAAACAAAAGCACGGCAGGGTAAAAGATAGCTTATTAAAAGTATGAGCTCTCCTGATAGTCGTGACAAACCTTGAAGGTGTCCTTTTTTCAAGTAAATCATTGGGTGACCAAATCAGAAAGGCCTTGGCTTCTCTACCTGCAAAAACAGACAAACTAACAGTATTGTGAATGAAAGCAGCTTGACACTGTGCGATACCTGTTGCTAAAGTAAAAGCTACACTCTGGATGTGTCAGGACAGAAAGCAAGTGTCACTTTTGCCTGGTGTTGTTTGCACAAATCTGACCATTGGACTGCAAACAGCTCATATAGATTAACAGAGGAACTCCAGGCCACTGTGTGATTTCCCTCCAGGTCTCTCCCCGCCTTCTTACGTCTCTGGACGTTGGACCTTTGAGCAAAAAGTCAGAAGTTAAAGAGAAAATATGGGAATTGATTTTGGACACACGGTTTTACATTATATCAGGAAAAGCATGGTGCAACAATAATGGAAAGGTTTTGTGTTTCAGTAAGCAGCCATGTCACAGATGTGCTTTTCTGATACTATAAGTAATATCAAAAATGTAAGAGTGGCTCTGTAATTGATATTAGTTATTTTGCCTACATTATGATCTTGCGTCTTTTAAACGGTTTTTCAAAACCTTAAACAAACAGAAAACAGGGGCCATGAAGGGACCACAATTTACACAGAGCGGCTGAATATATGTCCAACAATTCCTGATTCAGTAAAATGCACAATTAAGTAATGCCTTGTTTAGTATTAGCTATATAGCTTTGACCAAAGCCACACATCATTGAGTATATTTTGTGTATATGGTGGTTTGCGATCAGTCAAGTGGCCTAATTATGATGTGACATTGGTTGCTATATTATAGTTTTTTTTTTCATATTTATCTAACTTTTTTCTTAGTTGAAATTATATCCGTGTTCCTCTAGCTCTTTTGGGAGTAAGACCTCATTGCAATCTTTTCTGAATATAGTTTTTGCTCTAATAACCAGGGGATATTTTTAGTCAGTGCTCAAAACGTGAGCTGAGCATCCAAAAATCAAAAAATTGTCTAGAGAAAAACACATAGTTGAAAAGGCATAATGAAGCTAATAAATTGTCCAATAGTCATTTCCAGTGAATGCATATTTACTTGGGATACTTACCAATTTCCCTAACAAATAGAACCCAATTATATTCTTCCTTTCAGAAAATGTCCAAGGAAATCATTAGGAATAAAATATACCCATAAAACCCATAAAATACCCATAAAATTAAACATTACCATTTGGGGTAAGGAATGGACTTGGAATTATAATATTGCTTTTATGGAAATGCAGCATTGCTAAATGTAGAATTGCAATGAATCAGTTACTGACAATTAGGCATGAAAACACAGCCATCCTCTCAAAGCTTAGCCAGAGATCTACCTTTCCTGTGTGTGTGAATGGTCTTAATGGAGCCTTTGTTACTGCTCCTTAAACTCACCGTGCTTAACAAGGCTTTACAGCAGCTACAACAATCAGCCAACCTGCCCACCGCCAGCCTGCAGGGCAAACTCTAAACTCAAGTATGTACACAGAGACTGTGCTGTGAACACACGCATCCACACGCACCTACACAACATGCAGGTGCACATGATCATGACACACACACACACACACGCCAATGGACACCTATACTCACACATGCCAGCAGCAGCAGTGGGCGGTCCCCGGCGAACCCGAGACGCACTAATGGATAATGACAGGGTTTGACAGCAGGAGAGTGAGCTGAGTCACTCTGGGCGCACAGGCAATGAATAAAAGAATACGAGTGCTGTCTAAATATCCCTCCCTGACTGGATTTCCTTTGATACCATACCATTCCTGCCAGTCTCCCTCGGTAATCCTGCTCATTACGCTGTGCTGTCCCTCTATTCTGAGGCTGGCAGCAGCGGCCAGTGTGACAGCAGAACAGGAGGGGACAGGAAGTCGTCCTGGCTGTCTCACCAATGCGCCGCCAAAGAGCCTGCAAACACAATAGTTGTATGTAATGCATCTTGATCTCACACCACCATTGGCTGACTCACAAACACAACTTACTTAATTTATGTTTCATTTCTTTAGCAAGGCAGCCTCTGTTGTCCACATAGTATGAAAACACAAGTGCAGCTGAGATCTATGGGATGTTTTTGTTGAAGAATGAGACAGACTGTAGCTGTTTTGCTTGTGTGTCGTCTGCTAATAGGAAGACTCACTCTTTCCTCACTGGAATCTGTGAGATGACATGCACTGTTCAGTAAAAGGAACCAATTAAAAAGTTCTGTGAAACCACTAAGTCATATCATCTTGATTCTTTGTGTTACTGCCACTGGACCGGTGCACTTTCAGACAAAAAGTGACTCGTCGTTTCACTCTTTGCATCGCCTGATAATGGGGAGAGCGGCTCTCTGAACACTCATCCATGTGTGAAAGCTGCCAGTCATATCATCCTGTTATCTCTGGATGCATCTGCCCCACTGAGTTAGGTCCAATTTAAGACATCAGAAAGCCTGCAGCTCTTGCCATCATTGGCTTGTTGTTCACAGGGCCCCACTTTTGCCCAAATCATCATTTGTATTGCTCCGGTCTGCTCTCCAGCAAAGCGCCTCAGACACGAAGGGCTCTGACAAAAGGTCAGCCGTCTAGTTTGTCTAATTAACCCACCACTGTTTTAGCCGGACAACTTGTGAAATCGAATCCAGGATGCTCCGACTTGCATTTAGCCTGCACCATTCCAGGCACGTTAAATGTTGAGCTCTCTCCATCAGTGTCACAATGACACGTAAATGCTATTCCAATTATTCTGTATCGTCTCTGCTCGCTGTCAAATTACCAGCACCGGTAGTGGAGCATGGCTCTCACCGCACCTCTCTGGCATTTTCCCTGACAGTGAGAAGAAAGTAGCCTGAGAGAGCAGAACGAGGAAGGACTCAGGGCTTGATGAGCATTTTAAATGCTGAAGCAGGTTAACAGATGCAGGGGAGAAGTGTGGGATCGAAGATGTTATGCCACGGATGGTTTTCATCTGATTTTTCCAGCAAGTGCGTGGTTTATGAATACCTATCAGGTGTTGGAACAAACAGCGTGAACTAAAAATAGCTCGCAAACTGAATTCATGCTCCTTTAGAGGTTTATTCTGCAAGGTTCTGCACTCAACTGTTTAATAAAACGCCTGCATCGAGACGTATAGCTGCTACTGCACACACTCAGACACACAAACACACACACACACACACACACACACATAAACACACACAATGACACATTTACCTCTTCAGTAAAAGGTGTTTAATACCTAATGAGGCAAGATTAAGGTTAAGGGCTGATCATACTTTCCACGATCTGTGTCCACTGAAAGTTGCAACTTGCATTTTTACATCAAGAAATTGAGAGAAGATTAAGATTATAATATATGTTATGAAGAGGACTAGCAGAGTTACAATCCACAGACACATTTTCAATCGGTATCTTGCTTTTCACTCAGCTGTTGGCTGTTTTGTTTTTGGTGGGGGGGGGTGTTTTCTCCATAACTGGCAGTCAGCAGCATGCACTGTTAGCTGCGGCAAGAACAAGCTGTGTTTCTTAAATGACACCCCTGCTCTGGGGACCTTGGGCCAGCAGCCACCTGACGTGTGTAAGTTATTTCAGGCATGGGGGAGTGTCAGTCAGTGCGACAGCCCTTTGACAGTATATACACATGCACACACACACACACACACACACACCTCTCGTTAGCACAGAGCTGTAGAGAGGAATAGGTTGAGAGTTGCTCTGTACAGATCTTCACACACACTCTAGCTCGGTGGGACAAGAGGCCCTTGTTTATTTAAAAAAAGGCTTTAAGAAGGACATTATTTCCTTGGTCATCACCCTGCAGTGTTGAGGACATAAAGAAACCTGCGGTTTAGTCAGGGGAGATGTAATGGCACACATTTTGTAGGTGTATTGTTCTGGTTATTGTTGGGTGCTTTGTTTTATTGTTTTGCTGGTTATGAATGTAGCTGGGGACCAATGCAGAGGGCACAGTCAGGTGCAAAAGGAAATTACAGGTTGGAGACCCGAGGCCATAAGGTGATGCGCTGAAGAGGACCAGAGTGGAGGGGAGAGACGAGATAAGACACTCGGGAGGAGGTGGGGGAGTTGGAAATAAAGGACCGGCACCTGGAGCAGGAGAGAATCAAGTTGGAGGGGATGCGTAGGGAAACAGAGGCGAGACCAGAGGCGAGGAAATAGGAACAGGGAAGTGCTGGAGGCGGATCAGAAGCTGCTATGAAGCCCTGGGCTGGTCCTGTTTGTGCTGTGGTCAGAG
Source organism: Pleuronectes platessa (assembly GCF_947347685.1). Lineage (NCBI taxonomy): Eukaryota > Metazoa > Chordata > Actinopteri > Pleuronectiformes > Pleuronectidae > Pleuronectes > Pleuronectes platessa. Next base: position 9,478,631 of record NC_070626.1, read on the forward strand.
CTCAAAGGTGAACCAGCAGGCACGTTAAGAATGCATGGCTCCGAGGCAAAGAAATAAAGCTGCTTGCAGGAGTGAACCCATGGTGCTTGTCCTCTACCTCCCAACTCGTAATGCATTTGTTAATGACAACCAATCAATCTGAGCCATTAACACCCCCGTGCCAATAAGGAAATGGATTATCTTCACTGGGGAGGGTTATATGACATTTGTATGAATCTGCGCATACAGGATTAAGGCATCTTGTTGTTTGACTAAGATTACTGACTGTTGACCAGATTGACAAGTTTATAATCTAATACTCATCTTGTATGTTGACCCTCACTGAACAAGCAACGCGAATATAAAGCACAAGAAGTGAATCGCTCAAAATGAAAATCGCTAAAGTATGGGAGAGTCTGTGCAGTTTGTTGAATCAATAATGTGGTGATGCCAAAAATATCACACCCGTCAATCACAACCCCCACAATTCCTTTTTTTTCTTCTTTTTCTTCTGCTGCTTCAGAAAGTTCACTTTCTAAACTCACAAAAAGTGTCTACAGATAAATTGGAATCGTCTGTGCTGATTATATCAAATTCTATGGTCGAAGGTAATCTAAATAGAGCATAAGTCTTGTAAGCAAGGAACTGAAATAGGCCCAGGTTGTGCAACCATGTGTAAAATCTGCAAATCTTCCTCTTCTCAGTAAAAGTTTTGGTATAATATGTGTCAAAGTTTTAATGTTATCATGGTAAAAAAAACTTTCTTTTATCACTTTATAAATAAAATAATCATGCTTACATTTAATACTTTAAATATATATAAATAACCTTCTTACATGTATATCTTTAAATACAAATAAAGTTCTTACCTTTATTATATATAGAAATAAACTTTCGACATCTGCATTTACTTAAATAATTCAGAAATGGTTTTGTAACGGCAGAAAACAATAAGCCTTCCTTCCCATTGTAGAATTCTGAGAAAATATAAAGATATCGGCACTACTTCACTCTGGATCCAACTTTTTGGGGGAACTCCATGTGATGTACAGATGTGAACTGCAGTCGAAGGGTTAATTCTGGAGCTGCTGATCAACCAGTGCGGGTCCCCTAACTATTCACTTAGCATTCCACCACGCTCCCTGTGCTTTACTCACATGTCTGGACTCATCAGTCCCTGCTGTAATCAGTAGTGTTCTGACAGGAAAACAAGGGGGGTGTAAGAGAACGTGAGGCTAACTCAAATGAGAGGACAGGGTAAACAGTGACAGGGCCAATTCCTGTTTCCAATCTCACTGCAAATAGAGGTGAACAGGGGAGCACGGCGGCTTAACGAAGACATAGCAGCATCGGAACACAGCACCTCAGTGCGGTGCCAGTGCACCAAGAGGTCATGATGAAAAGAATTTGGTATTGACTTTAATCTAGAAGAAATTAAAAAAACTGTGGGGGGAAAAATAGTTAAAAGAGGTCATCAAGCAACTAATTTGTCATCAAAGCAGGTGCAGCAAGCCTCAAATGTCAAGAAAGGGAAAAAATATGGATTAAAAATTCTCCACAAAAAGACACGAAGAAGGACACTTCTACCCAATATCAAAACCTCCTCCTCCTTAATGAGACACAAATGTCTCATTCTGTGTGTAATTGTCCTGTAGCAGCAGGAGGGAGGCAGAGGCAGCAGAGGGAGTCGTCACACTGATGTGTGTGCTTTCCAGGTTAGAGCAGAGGAGGGGAGAGTTAGTAGCTGGCTAATTTTTAAGAATTTGTTTTGCATTTAGGATGAATAATTGAATGGTTTCATTAGTTCACCATAGCCTATTATTTTACAGCTGTTTTTTTCCAAAGAAAGTGCAAATTTTCAGTGTCTGAGACGTCTCACCCAATGGCTTCAACAGACAACACAAAACCAAAATCCACACAAACGTACAACATAAGTGAACGACAAAGGATGTGGACGATAAAATGACTAGACTTATTTACTATAGTCGTGTCATGGACATATGAGTCAAGGCAAAATCTGGAACAATCAGTCACTGCTTGAAATGTGATACTTGTTAGTTTGAGTCATTACGCTACAGGTCCTTGAAGCACCCAAAAAAGGAAAAACACACTTGTTTCCCAACAACATCTTTTCACCATCAGCATCTGAGAAAAAATGCCCCAGAAAGTCATTTCATTGTCAATCACTTCCGTTGTGGTTGTGTTTCATTCATGTTTCCTCGTAATGCACAAGTTACACTTTTACCCCAAAAATTTAATTATATTGAATTTTATGAAAAAATTAAAAAAATACACAACCTATTCCTGAATGTAAGTATCTGTATTTGTATTTGTAAAAAATCTCTGCAGAATCACTCTAAGTATTTCACTTTCATTTCACTCTAACTTTTGCTGCCAGACTTTTACCTTATACTTTTTTTTATTTTCTACAGTGTATAGCAGGAAGATTTGTCGCTGGTTGTTTTGTGATGACCGGAATCTTTTGTTGACAGCACTCGTCAGAGTTGATGGCGCGCTGGTTGCAAATGAGGTCACCGTCTTCGGCGCTGGCAGGATATGGATGGTGGATGAAATTGGTTTGTGTGAGGGCTGACAAGCATTTCCTTTGTCTGTGAGACCTTGAGGTGAAGGAATGAAGGAATGGCGCAACAGCCCATTATTGATTTTGTTTTGACAGGCCACAACAAAGTTAATGAGGACTCCAAGGATGCCTGTGTCATCTGCATATAGACAAAAGGTGCGCTGTTACCTATAGACACATCCCTGTGTGCACTGGTGATGGTCACATGGGGGTGGGTCAGTGTGTTGTCAATCCTGTGGTCTGTTGCTAAATAAAGTATGGATCCAAAGGACAAGTGGATAAAGGGGGTTGGCATTGATGCCGTTCTCAATTCATCAGGTTTCATAGCATTTAATGTCGACCTGTTCCAGATACTGGCCTTAATGGTTGTGCATGTTACACAATTTTGTTACATTAAATTTATTCTGATTGCTTCTATTCTTGGGTGGAAAATCTATATGGTGTGAATATTTACTTCCAACATGGAGGTACTGATTATTAGATAGTTGTTACCAGATGAACTGCTCACTACAAATAAATGAAAGGCCTATTCTCAGCTCCTTCACGTTCACCTGTAAAGTTTACTTCTTGAGTCGTACTCGAATCGTATTGGCATCACTTACGTATGTGCAGGCAGACTCTCTGACAAGGGAGGTTTTAGATTCCTTTTGCTTTCCAGCAGAACTACCTGACGTCTTCCACCAGCGGGCCAGTAAACCACGCCGTGGTCTGTTCAGCGTCCGCTCCAGCCACGCCAGGCTGAGAGCTCGGCCAGCTCAGACGCTGTCGTATGGTTAGAGAGATAGTGAAAAAGGTGTCCATGCTCTGTGTCACTCTTTGACTGGAGACCTGTCTTGTCTGGAGGTTTGTTGGGTTGCCACCTGCCGTCAGCTGCCGTTGCGCCTCGGTCTCTCAAGTGTGTAGCGCCACAGGGCGAGTCGAGTTGTCCAACAAAATGGGAGCTAACCCAAACCCGGTGTCAAGTGTCAGCCTTTCCCGACCACCCTCCTGCTCCACCTCAAACAAAGCTCCTAACGGGTCATAATAATAGTAAATTCACTCTTTTTATTTGGGATTAAAAATCTTTATTGTAACAACTCAAGAAGTTTTCTGATACATGGCTTTAGATGTCCACAGCAGGAGGCCTGTGATTATTTGCATCCTACATGCTGAGAGTTACTCTTACTTACCTCCCTGTGACTATTTTGTTCACACATCCATCTGTAAAGTTTGCTTCTCTTCACAGTGGGTCGGTTGTCTCTTCCACTTTGAATCGTTGACTCAGTGCTCAGGCTACAGCAACATCAGAGCCCATCCCTCCCCTCATGTCATCATCACCTCCGCCCAATCCTCCTCCTTATCCCGCCGTGCCTCAGCGAGCTGCAGCTCCGCCCACACATTTGACTGCATGAACTCACAAATTTCAGGCTTCGATGCAGAAAACTTGTCTGAAACTCCACTCAGATTGTGGTCTTTTTTTTGTATCCCATCAACTTCCCATTGTCTTTGGCAAGGGAGATGGTTTGCAGAGAGGTAGTGCTGCAGTGTGTACTCTTCTCCGAGGTCAAGAGCGCCGCAGCATCTCAGTGAGACATGTGCCAATTAAAACCTCCGGCACCTCGTCCCGGCTGAGATGATTCACTTAACCCCTCGCCGCTGACAGGTAGCATTTGTTTACAAATCCCTCCTCATGCGAGTCGCTGGGCCCCGTCCTCTGAGTGATACTGAAACAAGCCGCCTCCCACCACACCCGCTCTCCCACTCGCTCTGTTTCCATGGTAATCTGCCCCGGGAAGCCTTTGCATTTCCTAACCTTGAAATTACACCAAGTAGGATCTACTCTGAGAGTATATTGTTGTCAAAATGAATTGTCATAAGAGTAATCAGTGCCACATTGGATACCCCCTTTCAGCAGAGTTCTATCCGTGCAGTTCATTATTTTCTCTCCTGCTGTGTTCAGTGCCAAGTGCTACCAGCGTGAGGACAAGTATTCAAGATTTGAGGACATTATTGCCCCTCAGAGGCAGTTTCACTTTACTATTAGTTTTTGTGCCCAATTTTGGCTCTATATGAAGAATTTTACAATATGTCTGTAGAGAGGAAACAATTCAAATTGCCTCGACTTTTTCAAAAAAAAATCTGATTTCTAAGGATCTTGTCTGTGGAAATGTGCTCTATATGTATATAAATGCTTTTTTAAAGTGCTTTCTTGACGACACCTCTATTGGGATCAAACATTGTTTATTAACATTATGATTATATCTTGACAAACTAATCATATAGACTACTTTCTAATGTAGCTATAATGAAGCATACTTAACCCCTTCATGAGCTGATATGCGGGAGTGATCAGTAGTTATGCTCGGAGTGATGATGCATGAGCAGAGCAGCTGCACTGCTTTGGAGCAGGGAGGCAAAGTGCTCTGAAAATAGAGCAAAGGTGTTAATTCAGCAGCATAGCTTCACATCATAAATAGTCCTCCACCGAGCTCCGTTTTTTCATCTCCCTGAATGTTGATGTCATCTTTGTATGCTCAGCCTGTGCTCTGCCACAGACTATTATGAGCCAAAGCATGTGTTACTTATGGTTGGTTCGCGGGATGTGTCCTCTTTTTCATTTGAATTTCAACTAATGAGAGAACACATTCGGGGAAATTTGTGAGTGTTTTCCCCCAAACACTTAACCTTCCTGTGGGGTCAAAGGTGAAAACGGAGCCTATACATGGCGTTGTGTGTAGACCATGTAATTCGTGGATTTCACTAATAACTCCATCCTTGCCTCTTAGGGGCAGTAAAAAAGGAATTGAACTGAGGCCAACTGAGGACTCTCAGGACAGGGTTTGCGAGGGCTGATCGACAGGCAGGTTAATACACACTGAAGCCACTGTTTATCACATTGTATTTAACCATCCAAATTACCACACAGCTGCTTCAGTTATTTACAGCTCTGATCTGTGACATTTACAGATGTAAACAAATAAAATAAAACCCTTCACGAGCATAAATCTATGGCCTGCAAGTACCCTGTGTTCAAAACAAACAGTAAACATTAATACACTGCAATTAGGACAGAGAGCCAGGCAGAGAAATGCCAGATGAATACAGAGGCTATCACCACGCAGAATGCAGTAATAATGAAACAGCTCTGTCACCCTGACCTGAGAGGACGACGCTACAGCTCCGACTCTTAGTGACCTTTTCTAGGTGACGTGCCGTCTGATGCCAGTCGACCGCTCGTGGCCCTTCATCTGCGAGTGGTTCAGTTTTCAGATGAGCACAGTGGGAATCTGAGAGATACGTTTTAGAAAGTGGTTCAGTGGCCCGATATCTCAGTAAGTGGAGAAGTAGTGTTTAGTTATTAAAGACTGGACCAACTCTTCCGCAGATATATGGTGCTGTGCAGCGAAAAGAAGCTACAGAGCAGCATCACTGCTACACTTGCACATAAAGATGTAGCTGACTGCCTAAATTTGACTGTCAGCCAACACAAGTGTTTTCAGTGGTGGACAAAGAGTTAAGGGCAAGAGGTAATAAGAGTTGTGTCCGTAACTTGTTTCCACTGCCCTCAAGTGGCCAAAGTTAAAAAGAGACTTTCATTGAAGGTTTAAAGAGTAAAAGTTCATCCACCAGTCCTCATTCTGCTGATGAATGTGTCCAGTGAGTGTTGTATTCTTATAAATGACATATTTTTGGGTTGTTATTAGGATGATGATACATTAACACATAAAGAAGCAATATTGTGTTGTTTCGAGGTTGAGTAGTAGATAATACATATCATCATATAAGGTGTCCTGTAAAATGTTTATCCACCAAATAAGCAGTATAGCTACAATAGATAAACATGGTAAGATGAAAAAGTAGGCCTAGATTTTTTTCCTTCTGTAATCTCATATATATCAAGTGAAGGTCTTGTGGTTTATGATGACAACCATGACCTGCAACGTTCAAGCTCAACCAGTTTATGTTTTCAACTCTGTCCCTTTGTTAGACTTTTTTGTTCATTAGCAGCATTACACAAACAATACTAGAACGGCCCTTGTGCTTTCCACCACTAACCATTGGACATCAGTTGTGAGGTGCAGAGTGAAAAGACTGGTTAGATTGTTAAATATTCAACAAGTCTGTCTATATATAACTTTGATTATTTAAATTAATAAAAATGAATCAATCTAATTAAATACAGTGGCTGTTGCATTAATATCTTCTTATACTGAATCCTTTATGGTTGATTGAGTGTGGTTTTTACGGCTCCACGGTTACGACTGGTCCAGTGGGATAACTCTGTTGCCTGGGTTCCTGCGTGTTCGTTTACAGTGCATCTAATTGGTCGGATCTAAGCTGAATTAGGGAATCATTTTTTCACAACTACTGTGTTTTGAATTGCAAACACCTTAGAAAGTCTAAAAACCTTCCAAGCATTCTTTCATGAGCCAGTCTTTTCAGATCATAGTAGACGTGGTCGGTCTGTCGAGATGCTTTCCAAGCACGACTCCAAACCTGAATCATTGATTAGTAACCCATCAGCTCCGCCTCCCCCCTGCAGCTCTCTATGGTCCGGTCCTTGTGGAATTCTGCACCAACAGAAGCTACTGTTTTATCTCTTACCACAACAAGTTAGAACATCAATGAACCAGAGCTTAAAGCCTAATACCTCGGTTCCTCAGCGTTTTTCCCTCTGATAAACCACACCAGCGTGCCAGAGCCTGATGTTCCCACACAGAGTCAAGTGGAGGAGGAGCGTGCATGTGCGCAGAGTGCAGGTGTGGGTGGTTTGTTAAGGTAGGGGAGTGCAGCTGGTTCGGGTCACACTGGCTCAGTGTGCTGAATGCCTAATGAAAGGTTGATGGTGGCAGGGTGGTCTGAACAGTGGGTTGGAGGAGGACGTGTCTCGCGTGGCTTCCGGCACCCTCCGGACCGTCTCTGGTTAAAATGAGCTTTTAACAAGTTCTTTTCGAGCACTGGGGCCACAATCCTTCACTTGACAAGCTCATTATTTCACATTGTTTTTGTGCTTTGCTCCTCCTCGGCAGCGGTGGCAGACAAAAGGATTGACTGGAGGTGTTTGATGTGTGTCTCTGTTAGAGACATGTACAAGGGTCTTTGAGAGGGAAGGATGTTAATGGATCCACTAATGATGTAGCCCCTGCTTATGTGGATCCTTGCAGTAAGGCTGGGACGTCTGCATGAATATTCACAGGGCTCTGGCTCGCGAAGAGAGGTGGGCGCTCAAGGTTACTGAGAGGGCAACTGAGGACAAAGCTGAAGTGTTTATTCTGCTTTTATTACAGCCTCCATTATCAGAAAAACTGAATAAAATACCTGACAAATACCTGATCAAAGTAAAACTTATCAGAGGAATTCTTTTGATCTGCGCTGTCAACATTTTGTATATGTTTAATGGAGGACTTCAAAATAACCGAATTTGACATTTAACGCCTGTAGATCAAAACTACTCCAGCTTTATTGCTGGACTGTTTCTCCCCATTAGACTACTCCCCATTGGTGCATTTATTCTTAATTTCTTCTTTCCTGCTGCTGATTTTTTTTTTCTTTAATACAACAAATGTGTATTCAGCCTGTCAACCAACTTCCAACTTGTATCCTGAATTGAACATTCAGTTTTACACAATCTGTGGGAATAATCTGCATTGCTACTGTAGTTTCTACATTTGTGTGGAATTACCCGGATAAATTCCCTTCATCTCACTGGATAAAACATCAAGTCTTAACAATTTATCAGTGTTTCACTGCGCAGCAGTAAAAAATCAATAGCGTAGTTATGCTGAACGGAATTGACTGAGTGTGAAATTGCAATCAAACGGCAGCTATTACCCTCGACCAATAGATACTAAAGAGATAAATGATGTTTACAAATCCCAGTGAAATTCAGTTTGCATTGTGATATTACTTGTTTCAGTTATATTCTATCATGGAAAAAAATTCCCCTCATTGAATGTAATTTGTCTCGCTGCTTGAGAGAATATTGCCTTTTCAGAGCCAAAATTCAAACCCAGTTTGAGTGTAAGACGAGATTCATCAAATAAAATCGCAACATGTCCCATTCATTCTCCCAAGATCCTTAACAAGAAACCTCTGTCAGAGCGCTGAGCAGCCCAAGTCAGATCCTGAATTCAATGCCATGGCTTCAGTCTAAATTAGCCATTTTGCATTTCTTCCTTATGTGCCTCAAACATTTCTCTTTGCAGAACAAAGGATATGATTACAGATCATATATTCAATGAACTAATTACTCCAGTGCAGTGCCCATTGTAAACCTGCTTGTTTGGAATGGGTTGATTACTTAGCCTGTGGTATTTTATACACAGTCGATACAATGCAGAGTGAGGTCAGAAAACGTTGTGTTAAACTGCCTGGTTTAGCTGCAATGACAATTTTATAGTCAATGTTTTCATAAAATGAAACTGAATCTGCTTTATTACTGTTCACGCTGGTGGTTTATATGTTTTAAATGATTTAGTGAATCGCTGATATTTTGTCATAAATTGCATTTGTCGTCCGTTTCTGTTACGCAATAGACACAATTTTCAGAACCAAGTTCACAACTTTTCAAAATAAAAGCACTGCAAGTCTGCGTAGCATTTAGCATTGCAGCAACAAAACCAACGTTTTGCTTTTACTTTGAAGACAAATTGCCAAACAGGAAGTGATTATATGAATGTTGTTCTCTTGACGAATATCACCACTGTGTCTGTGTCAGTATGTATATGGAAATACAAATGATCAAAAAGATCTGGCAGTGGTTTTGACCTGATGTTTGACCCAGTTGCCGATGATCTAGTCGAAGACGTGCTCAAAGACTCAAGGCACACAGTCTGCTACAGAGTGCTGGGTGCTTGTTATTTTTGTTCATATTGAATCTACCATATGTCCAAATCACACCCTCCCTCACTAACTTCCTTTGCTTCCGTGGACCATTTACAATACACATGGCCAGTGTGAAAGACGAGAAGTTGAGCGGTTAGCGAGGTTTGCGGTCCACAGACAGACGTTTGTGGAATTAGGAGCCAGATATATTGCTTCATGCGTTTCTATCATAACGTTTGTCAATGGTTCTGCAGCTCGGCGGATTAAAGGGTTTTTCGCTCTGCTTGAAGCTGCGAAACAGAATGAGAAAGTGTGATAATACAGACGTGAACAGCTGTGACAAACTCGTAACCAGACAAAACACCTCTTAGACTCAACCAATTAAACCTTTGGAGATTTCAATTACCACCTTGATGGGGTTTTCAAGATCGATAACAGAGTGTGTATGTTGACATGATGGTCAGAGCTGCTGGTGCGACTCACACCCCCGCTTATCCCTTCAGAGCAGGAGACACAGAGAGACCTTTTCCTATTGTTAGGTTTGGATGAGTTTCCCTGGCAGTGGCATCTGTCTGTGCTGTGATAATATTCATGCGTCTCATATGTGCCAAAGTAAACAGATAGCAAAGATGCACATCCTATACACGAGTCATCATTAGGGTTAGGAGATCAAATAGCAGAGCGGCGCCCAACAAGATTAGAAAATGTCACACGCCACCTCCTTAGCCCGGCCCTCGTCTTATTTCCTCCCCCTCCTCCTCCTCCTCCTCCTCCTCCTCCTCCACCCGCTCTTCCTCCAGTGTCTCGTTCAGAAGAATGAAGACAAGATTCAACACACAGAGCCAGACAGCAACGCGGGGCTCTCCAGCGCATACTAATCTAAAACAACACAGCATCTGGGCAACGAGTTTTATTCCCTCCCCACTGAGGCGTGTTAAGTGTTGAGATAGGGCTCTACAGATCTCATCACTTAGGGAAGGTTGTGGCCTGCATCAGCCGCCCTCCCTCCTCCGCCCCGCGTGCAGGTTCCTATCACTTCCACCCTCAGATTGGAAGTGACATGCCACTCAGGCAGTGGTGTCTTTGCTCCCCCCCATCAGCAGCCATGCAGCCCCACTCAGAGCTGTCAGCCTGATTACATATCAGCTGAATGGGGCGGGGGGAGAAGGAAAGGAGATGTCCAGCTGGAGACGGACCACTAAACATGTCGTCTGTCCTCCTGCAGCACATCTGCCCGTACTCACAGCACCTGTCCACAAGGCTGCCACAAACCCCATCACTCTGCTGCTGCTTCTGCTGCTGTTGCTCTGGAAACTCAGCAACCTGCTCCGTCCTCCTCATCTGTCTTTGTTGCACATGCTGCATCTTTCCCTCTTTCTGCCTTCTTTCTCCTTATCCATCTTTCTTCTGCATGCTGCATCCGTCTTTCTGCTGGTCTGAATCTTTCTTTTTAGTATATTTAATATTTTTTTTCTTCTTCACTTGTTGTCCTCTTGTCCTCTTTCTTTCTTTCTTTCTTTCTATTCACCTGTCTCTCCTCTGGTCTGCATCTTTCTTTGGTTCTTTCTTTCTTTCTTCCACTTCATCTTACTGTTCTCTTTGTTTTGGTCTGCATGCTGCATCTGTCTGTCTTTCTTTCTTCATTCCACTTCATCTTTCTCTCTTATGTTCTCCATATTTGTTTCCCTTTTCCTGTCTTTCTTTTTGTCTGCATGCTGCATGCTGCATATTTCTTTCTTTCTTCCTCTTCATCTGTCTGTCCTCTTTTTTGATCTGCATCTTTCTTTCTTTCTTTCTTTCTTTCTATATTTCTTTCTTTCTTTCTTTCTTTCTTTCTTTCTTTCTTTCTTTCTTTCTTTCGTTGTCGCTCATTACATACAGGTACACAGAACCACCTGCCTTCTGTCTGTGGACTAGTAAAGCATCAGGGGTTTGCCAGTGAATCAAAAGTTGACATGCTAAGTGAATGGAAGCGTTCAATTACTGGAGCCTGTGATGCATCCGAGACGCCTAACTCTCCTCCACAAGGACACAAGTACATGTTGTTTACTTAAGTGCTGATTTTCTTGTCTCTTTTCCCTTGTCTCTCCCCAGGCATGATGCTTGGAAGCACTCCACGGCAGTCCAGAGAGGTACGTGTTTACCGCTCCCGCTACTGTTATCTATTGCACAAAGAAGTGATTGTCAGCCGTGTACCTCTCAGCATGTCTGATAGCATCTGTGTAGAGAGGCTGACCTCACGCAGTGAATTCAGCCAGTCAGACTTCAGTGAGTAAACGCTCTCTGTTGAACCAGGCCTTGGTTCCCCGGGGTGTCATCACACTTAGAGTTGTTTTTCTTTAACCTTCCACTGTAGAAGGTTTTCTCTCACATTTTTGGGGGGAATTTTCAGTCATTATTAAATTCTACTGTTAAAAGTGGCCTGCATTTGTAAAGAAAATCCACTCTGCTACTGGATAACATCTAACTGCGATCAGTTCCTGAAAATAATTAGAATAAACTGTTATAGCTACACAGTGATAATAAACAATTACATTAGGTAAAATGTGTCCTAAATTTCTATGTATATATGTATATGTATGTCTTTGTATAAAGTCGTTTACTTGAGATTTGAATTAGGCTATCTATAAACTCGGTTTCTATGTCAGACAGGCGTCACTTCTACTCCCGTATCTTCTCTCGTCTGACCCCTGCCTGCTCCCGTCTGGGCCTCCATCATCAGCACCAATCAGGAGCTCACATTAGCGTGAGCCCTGAAGAACACAGTGTTTGGAGCACAGTTCACTGTCCCATGCGAGCCTTGCTCATTAAACACCCTGGGCTTAACAACTCCCTCCTGTTTTTCCCTCCAGATGTCCCTGCAGATGAAAGAATATGGCCATTTAAGTCGGGGGGTTCACGATGGTCTCATCACCTTGTCCGTTGTAAAATTAAAATTATACATCCACTCCATTGGCTTTATGATTCCATTACATTATTTAATTGAAATAAAATGTCAGAATGCACGATAGCCTTGGGTGTCATCTGACGATAATCAGACAGTGGATGTTTCCAATTTAGATTCCCCATTAAGTGTTTATAAGACATTTATATGACATCACAGCTCAGGTTATTGATAGGTCATGAATGGCATTGGGCAGTTTGTGACATTTGAGTGGAACGAAGTTAGGCTTTTACTGAAGGTGTAGGGAAATAGCACCATCATGTGGTCTGTTTGAGTAATGAAGAAACATGCAGGGTACATGTTTCCTCTGGTAATATAGCTCAGGTTCATCAACTTTATTAGGTCAAAGGTATAAATTTGATGTTCTTACACAAATTGTGAGTCCACATTAACGTATTCAAATAATTAATGTTTGTATATCTCAGCTACTGTCTCTTGTCATTATTATTAATTTGTTTTACTATTTATACCCATAATAATATATATATATGTCTACGTTAATTTCCAAATCTCTGTTTACCTCCTCATGAAGTGAAAGGGGCTTTTTATGTTCATATCCTCTGTATTTTAATTTATTTAATCTATTGTATTTTTAATTGCCTATTTTATTATATTTTATATTTTTTTATGTATTCATATATTTTCTTATCTTATCTCATCTTATCTTATAGACTCTTTCTACTCAGGACAGAGAGGGAAGTAAATCTGACAACCATCAAGCAACAGAAGGCGTCTTGTCCAGCCTGGTTCCTCCAATGCAGTTCCCACACTTTGAGAGTAGCCGACAGACAGCAACCCCTGGGTCTCCAGAACAGGACATAGACCCCCATCATGTCTCCAAAAGACAGCGCAAGTTGCTGAAAACCAGGCCCCAGATCAGTCACCCCTCCAATAATGTTTCGTCATCCTTCACATCTTCCACCTCAGGCTCTTTTTGCCATGAGAGCTGGGTAAAGCTTGTCAAACAATTGGAGGATCGCAAGAAACTGATGAAGGAAATATGTGCTAAGTACAAAAGCAGCATCTCCAGGACCATCACACGGCATCATGTGAAATACCTCTTTGTGGTGGACAAGTACAAGTTGTTGTACTGCCAGGTGCCCAAGGCGGGCTGTTCCAACTGGAAGAGGACTCTGATGGTGCTTGCTGGCCAGGCCTACAACACTCAGAGTATTAAACATGATTCAGTCCACTATGACCATCGCCTCAAGAAGCTCGACAGCTTTGACCAAAAGGGCATCATGCATCGACTGAAAACGTATACCAAAGTCATGTTTGTCCGAGAACCCTTGGAGAGGATGGTGTCGGCTTATAGGGACAAGTTTGGAAATCCAAACAACTACTACCACTCACTGTTTGGGAAACCCATCATCTCCAAGTACAGGGCCAACGCGTCCTTGGAAGCACTAAGGACGGGCAATGGGGTCACATTCAAGGAGTTTGTCCAGTACCTGCTGGACGTCCACAGGCCTGTGGGAATGGACATCCACTGGGAGCAGGCCAACCAGCTCTGCAACCCTTGTCTCATAGACTACGACTTCATCGGAAAGTTTGAGACCATGTATGAGGAGTCCAACTTTTTCCTGCGATTGATCGGGGCACCACAGAACCTCACGCTGCCTAGTTTTAAAGACAGGAACCCAACCGAGACGAGGACCTCTACGCAGGTCACACAAAATTACTTCTCAGAGGTCAGTATGATGGAGAGACAGCGAGTCTATGACTTCTACTACATGGACTACTTGATGTTTAACTACTCCAAGCCTTTTAAAGATTTATATTGACTGACTTCCTATAAAGACTCTTGAATCACAGTTACATTCCACCATGTCTGCATCTCTACCATCTAGCTCTACATGGAGGAATCTCTATCCGTCTTTCAATTTGTTCCACATCTGCTCGTCCAATCAACTTCAAACTTTGGGAGGGGTGTTCTTCTGGATCTACGGAAGGGCAGTGTGTGCCACGAAGAGTTTTTTTGATGAGTTGTGTTCGAGCAAATTGACAAAGTTTCCTCCTTTTCTTTCTCTTTTAAATCGAGACACAACCCTTTGATGATGTCAGGGATGACATCGCCAATGATCACGTTTTAGCTTGACGGGCAGCGCACAATGATGGTAATGAAGTTCGATCACACAATGACATGGATCTTTGCACCTGACTAGGGAGATCAGAAAAAACAACCATGTAAAATCTGCTGTTTATCCTCATTTAAAAAGATTATATGACAAAGGTTATGTTAATGTGACGTATTAAACACACAAAATTGTGCTGAAATACAAGGTATTTATTCACTAGGTGTGGTGAGATATCATTTGAAATTATAAATGTTATGTTTCTAAAGAAGGTTTCTTGTTGTTTTGCAGGCTGTAAATTATCCCTCTATGTGAGTCAAATAGAAATTGCAAATGAAATTTTGTTTTTATTTTATTTGTATAGCGCAACACTACATATATTATCTCAAGGCACATTACATTGTAAGGGTAGAAACCTTACGAAGTTACATAAATATGTTTTAGGGTTTAATTCAACATGAAGCCAGATATTTTCCCATCACATTCTTAAATTTAAACATGATTTCGTTATATAGTAGTTTTGGAGCCCCTATACCATAAGAGTAACGACACCCCAACATGTTAGATTATGCTTTTATTAGTTTTTGATTGACCTCAGATGAGGCTCATGTATTGATGGACTCCTCCAATCACCCTCAACCACCAGGTACATGCAAACAGTTTCTCTTTTATTTTGAAATATTTGTACTTACAATTTGACTTACAATAAGTTGGCCATCAGCATACCTCTATGTATCAATACCTAATAATACAGATATTTCTTGTAAATGGTTTTACTAAACGTAAAGTGTAACAGAAATGAAAACACTTTAAAAGAGTAAAGAGTATAAATGTGTACAGTGCTGCCCACTGGGAAGCTTTGTGCACTTATTGTAGCATTTTTGTACTTCTAACTTTGTCGGTTAGGTTTGTGCTTTAGTCTAACACATTCACTGCTGTAAGACCTCCCCAGCCCCATCACTACTAGTATTTACATAGGTTGTCATATGCAGGACAGCCAGGTACTCACAGGGTACAACATGTTGCTGCCAATCATCTCTTAATATCTTTTAGTACAACAGAACAATTACTTTCTGTTGACAGCATTGGCAACCAAAATGAAAGGAGGCAAAAACAGGGGTTTATATTTGGTGTGAAATATAAACTAGTGAAATAATAATAAAGAGAGTGGCCAAACCTCTCCATGGTTCATACCACACACTCTCCAGACAGCTCCGACTTCTCACACTCATTCCCTCTGTACGTATCACATCTCTTCTACTTCACTATAAAGGCTTTTTTCTGACACTACTGTGTACAATTGTATAATGGGCATTCAGATGACTGTATATTTTTCTATGTATTTCTAAAATATACATATATATATATATATGAATATATATTCAGTGCTTCTTGGTGAAGGTCTGTTTATTTCCTTTTTGATGTCACTGTTCTTTCAATAATACCACTATAGAGTGTTGTGTAACTGAAGAGTTTCTTTCCAAAATAAAATATCCACTACCTAAAAACTGGCACATCCCAAGTAGACAAATGACTGAATACAATACGTGGTACCATTAAAACTGCAGAAGATTATTAAATATGATGGATTATAGTTACCACTGGTTGCTCTGGAGGTAGCCAACCTTTTCTTTTTAATGAAAATGGATATATATAATTTTGGAAAGTAGCTGTTTTATTACTTATCCCTGAACTGATTGGTATCTCAATAGAATAGAAGACCCTGTACAGATGAGCTGCATTCCACCTAGTTACTCATCCTGGCTAACGACATCGTTGCCAATAGCAACACCACTATGTGCGTATGTGTGTGTGTGTGTGTGCGTGTGTGTGTGTGAGTATGTGCAATACTGAATACGCTGTTTAGACGCTTTACAATCTTTTTTCCCACATCTTTTGGAAGCATACAGTATATATATATATATATATATATATATACACTTTGCAGGTATGGTATCCTGTTTCTAATGTTGCTAAACTGGTATTTTCCCAGCACACCACCCACCTGTGAACTACTTTCTCAAGCTCTGACTGTAGCAGGTCAGACCACACTGTGATCACACACAATGTGCACTGCAAACTGCAAAAAGACTGGCAATTCGTATAGGTTCTAAGCCTTCAAACTAAAATATTGTTCAATTTGGCTTCTCTATACATCTCTTTATGTAGGGATGTATGTAAGATAATTTTACAGATGAAGAGGATAATCTAATATGAAAGAAGAATCAGAACTATTCAAAAGGCTAAATATGTATTGTACAGTATAATATACTGAGCGCACACTTTAGCCTAGGTGTCTCCAAATAAAAGTTGAGTTTAAATCTTCTTGATTTAATGTGATGCCAAAAGAAAGAATTGAAATACCATGAATGCAAAAATAATAAGATAAAACGGCTACATTAAACTGGGTACAGATATTATAGATATTATTACAATGTAAAGATGACTTCCATCTGCTGTGATGCTGGGAAAAACCTACAGCATGGCTGGTCTCCAATAAAGCAGTCACTGCACTTCACCACTCAATTAAAATGTGTTTTATGTAACAAAATACTTTATAGAGTGGTTTTGTTTGCCTCTGAGTAAAGGGAAATTTATATCATTTAAATCTATACATGCTATAATCAACTTTTGAAGACCTCTAAGAATTCTGGTGGTATAGCCCTTTTATGGTGATGGATATTGTATGAACTTTGTCAGTATAGTGCGTTGGCTTTTGCAATCCCAAAATAGTTTCGGTTGTGGTCAGATTATAGCTAATATTACTGGCCAAAACAGCTTATGCATTATGATGAGTATTGCTCCTGCAAACACGACGTAATTCGCTGCCCCTCAGCTAATAAAGCTTTCTTGGTATGTGGGTGTATGGACAGATTTATCAAAAGCATAATTACTGTAACAAGTGAATGTATAACTGTTTATCATTGGTGCAAAAGTGTATAAAAACATGATCTTAAGCCCTTTGCCTTATTTTACACTGCCAATCAAATGGTGTATTTCAGGAAGACATTCTTCAGGTGGTTATCGTTTCTGGCTGATGAGTGTCTACTAATAAACTGTCTTTAGCATTTTCAGTGCGCGTCCTGTCTCTTTTCTTCTTTTCATGTATAGTTTGCATATGTGTACATAAGACTTGTCAATTTTAGCTTATTGTAACTAAGCGCAGTATGATGCTGGTGTTTATGTATTTTATTTATATATATATATTATATTATAGATCTCAAACTATTGAACATGTATACATTTTGACCTGATCATGGCAGGGGAGAGCGGGGTAATGTGGGACATTTTTTACATTTGCTCCCCTCTAGGGGAGCTTAAATGATGTATCAGTAAAATTTACACATTTCCAATTAATTCAGGATGTTTTCTAGCAATGGAAATGATCAGAATGTCTTCAGGACAAAGTGCAGTGAAAATATGATTGTTTTTAAAAAAGTGGTCTTTTTTCCCACTTTAAAACTACCATAACAACACATGTTGTAATAGTTAAAATCCTGACAACCACACATTCCAAAACTAATATCGGACTAGTAACAGAATCATGGGGATTGGTCAATTAAGCACATTTATGATTATTATGATTCATGTGATCTCTTACTAACCCTAGCTTACATTGTTTCTCTGTCCAATTGGCAGGGACAGGGATATTGTTTTTCTCTGCGTATTCAAATGCCAGTTCACGGCACTTAACTGGAGCAAGGCCATTGAACTGGTCAGCTAGTTGTTTCAAGTGTTTGGCTCCTCCTCCATCTCATCTGTGAATATTCTCTTTACCTCAGCTACTGCACCCCAGGCTACTGATTTTACTTTCCCTTTCTCTTTTTTCTTTATGAATCTTTTGAGGGTTGTCTTATCAATATTTCTATCCCTTCCAGCTTTTCTTAGGGACTTCTTTCCTTGCATGACCTCAGCGGCTGCACTCTCCATCTCTGCGAGGGGTGTTTGGCCCCAGGTTGTCTTCCTGGTGTATAGTTTCTTGGCATGATGGCTTTTCTACAATGTTTATGACATTAAAAATAAAATATATATAATGTAATATTACACTAGAATATGTTTAAGACTAAACTTAACTTGTGCTCCACAGCCTTTGTCCCACTTTACCCCGAAGCCACAATTTTAGAAAAACAACATCTCTTAGCAATTCAGGCTAATCTTCAGCTAGCATCAATCACATGGTTTTATATGTTGGAAGTTCACCAACATGTATGATATAAGTTTTTCTACCTGATTCAATTTGTTTTGACACAACAGCTGATTAAGTTCAAAGCAAAAAATTTTACTTTTACATGCAAAAAACACATTTTTGTGAAAAAACATACTTTTCACAGCACCAGCACCAACTTCTCCTTCATGGCAAAGGGGGAATGGGAGAGGCTTGAAAACATAATAGTCACATGACCACATATTGATTCCGTTGCCTAGATACAGGGGGTGTTTCACATCACCTGATGTCCCACATTACCCCGCTCTCCCCTACTTTGTAAAATTTCGGGGGAATCCCCAAAGTGGTAACTATCACCCTGACGGATACATGAATGTACTAAACAGCAGCCAGTGGCCGAGGTTAAGGGACAACCAATTATCAACCTGGGCGAATATCAGGGCCTATATTTGCAGTTTTTTGGATTATCTGTATGTGTAATTTATTTATCTGATTGCCAATAATATTAAAACAATCTAAAATTCGCTACTTTCGGCTACTTTCGGTCAGGTACAGAAACCTTTCTCTGTCTATGGTCACAAGCCTGTGGTCTCCAGCAATGTCCCGCCTATCAACACTGAAGGCCAGTGAAGTGATACACACCAACGCAGAGGAACGCATCTCGGAATGGAGCGACTTTAGTGACAGAGCGGAGATGTGTTTCAAAGGTAGAGCTGCTGTTCTGCTGCGTGTTGCTGTTAACAAGCTTTTAACATGAAGCAGCTTGGTGGAAGAACAGGGGTAACAAACAGTTAAAATACAGAGTTTCTCTCTGGTCCACTGCTGCACAATGATCAGAGGGTTGGTTTGTACCATGCTGGAGTTTCCTGTGTCTTCCTCCAAACTCCTGCTGACCTCCTCTCACTTTAATTAATAAACACCAACACTCACCACAAGTTATTAGGACCTGATCAGTACAGGAAGTTTACTTAGTGATTGTTTGATTCGCTCTAAAGTTTAGCATTTTGTGCTCAGTACAACACGGCCTGTACTTTAAAACAGCCAAGACTCTGTGTTCAAGTGACATGAGCGATCCAGATTCATGTGATAGCGAACGTCAACCACTTAATTCGCTGATTTATAATTCAGTCAGCTAACTAGCAAATAAATCATAGTTTATAACGTTATATCTTTGTATTAGTTTTAAATATCGGTTATCGATCTCCTTGATTACTAATAATTGGCATCGGCCCTGAAAAAAGATGTTTACCATCAATCCATACATATACATATATATATATGACCTTACTAGAAGTTGGTGATCAAAGGGCAAGATCACAGTTACCTCATAACACCAATTTTTTAATCTTGAACACATAATCTTGAACGCATCGAGATAATTATTTTCAAATGTATTCACTTAGACTCAAAAATGTATAAACTATATTAAGGAATTTCTTTATATATTTGACCAGTTTTCATTTGAACCTAAAAATGTACTGATTAGATTTCAGGTCAAAGTAATTACAATATCATTTTCTATTACATAGTTGTATATTTTATTTTTGTCAATTTTGTTGGCAAAATTCAAACTGGCACTTTATTCAGAATTGGTAAATCCCATCAATTTGTAAATTGGCAAATGCCACCAATTCTCTTAAATCATTTGTACATGCCACCTTAGAACAAATCTGTTCATATGAGAGGTTCTTGCATGAGGTCCATTGTCTGCTAATCCATTTCACAGATGTCGACATATTTCACAGAATAAGAGCCAATGGGGCATCGGACTGCACAGAACAGAAAATAATCTATTTGCATTGAAACAGTTGATAACAGGGAGTGAAGAGGGACTTGAACATAAGTTTAATGAGCAATCTCCATGCATCATTAAATATGAACTCAATATCAATTGCCAATACATTCAAACATTGAGATAAATTTACACAAGCTGCTCCGACAGAATCGGAATTGGGAATAAGATTCATGCATGACATGTCATGATCAGGTACATGGCAGCAATGGGTAACTCTAAAATGCCATCATAAAAAGATCACATAAAACATGGCATCATTAGTCAGTAGCAGTGAGCTAAACACTCCACATTTATTCTCAGCAACCGGTTAATGGGTTTTTCTATCAAGAGCTATGACCAGGATGATAGAGCACAATAACTCATGTTAGCAAGACAAGCTCCCAGTTATCTCACTACCAAGAGAATGGTGTTTATTTTGCTTTCTAAGGGAGAAAATAGCCTCTGTCTTATGTTCTTTCACTCTTATCTGTCAGCATTCTGTCGTGTTCTGTATTTGCCAGCAGTGATTTTGTGGAAATTGCATTTCTGGGGTGAAGGCAACCTTCTGTCCATCTCACCTACTTGTATTTCATGCAGCATCCAAATTTCCCAGGATGCCTTTCTAAAAATCCCTTCTGTCATAGTTATGCAGGAGAGAAGGGAGATATTACATTAGATTCACATCTTACAATTGTGCAGTTTCATTTTGAACTAGAATGGCACTCCGATATACTCCGATATAACTCTGCTAAGGCAGAGCAGTCCCCTTGTGAAAAATGCAAGGTCTGTCAATTTCATAAAGCCTTTTCACCTTTGCCATTTGTTGTTAATTCACCTAGAATTACGCTTTTGTCTGTGCCTTGGAGGCGCTCTACTGTCAACAATGATCTACTGTCGAGGATCATTATAACAACTCATAGATACCTAGGAACAGTCATTCCTCACATGGCGCTCTTCTTGAGGTTTCTACATTTTTCCCCTGTTAATTGTTTTTTTTGTGCATAGTTTTTCCTTACTCCTGTTGAGAATTAAGGGCAGAGGATCTCTCACCTTGTGAAGCCCTATGGGACAAATGTTTGTGAATATGGGCCATTCAAATAATTTGATTGACTAATTGGACCACTACCAGTGTCTAGCTTTGGGGGGGATTCCTGTTCTACGCCCTGCTTCACCTCCCTTCTAATCCAGATGATTATCACACAGGGGTCTAAAATACCAAAGACTATAACATTCACATTACTTCTGTGCACTTGTTGTCAAAAAAACATAGTTAAATCCTGAATCAAGTCTCTCCTTATTGAAATAGTGCCCCTCATCTAGCCGGTATGCCAATTGTGCTGCCGGGAAAATTATGAAAACCGTGTAACTGAAATCCTGTATTTGCAAGTGCTGGAAATGGACCAAAACCATTCAATAAATTCAGACACAAAATTGGTAAACAACATATGGAGACTATCTTGACACACAAAAGCCAGTGAGGGGTCTCCTAGGACCAAGACTTCATATTTCATATATAGCGATTTCCAAAAAAAGAACATCAGAACAATTGTTCCAAGTCCCAGATTCAGCAGACAGACGGTTGTCCAGTCCATCAATTGGTCCAGAAAGGATCTGACTCAGACATTAATATGATATAATTTACTTCCACTGGAGAGGGAACAATTCAAAATGTAAGAAAGTGTGCATGAAGCTGATTTCTATGATTCTACCAGTTCATCCTGATAGAAAGCAATTTCCAACTGCAAGCTTTTGAAAATAAAAGATACACTATACATATACATATACTAATTCAATTAATAGTATGTTAATATTTGTGTTTTTATTTGTGTTTTTCTCAAAATAAAATGAATCACAATATGTTAAAATTTCTCCAACTGGCTCCTTTACTTTTGCTCTTCACCATTTTCCATTCCACAGATCACATACATTTAACTTCTACTATCATGAGCATTCTTGTCATATACAGTTTTCAGGCAGCAGCTCAACGTGTCAAGAAACTTAATAAAACATCGAAACAATTAGTTACAGCCACTGAGTTTAACTGGTTAATATTTCAAAACAAAGAGCTACAGATAGAAAACAGCTCCACTGCAGGATCTGCAATTTACTGGTCGATATACATTTCACCAACAAGAACTATTCATCAGACACAACTTTTAGCAGCTACAGTATCTTCAAGTAATACAGGTATTACAGGTATAACTAAATCTTTAACTGTACAAGAAGCAGGAGGGTCGCAGGGGGAGCTGGAGCTGATCCCAGCGGATATTGGGTCAGATTAGGGCTACACCCTTGACAGGGCAGCAGCGTATTGCAGGGCCAACATATAGAGACAACCATTCACACTAACATTCATGCAAACTCTGAAACGCTGAGGGCGTCTGTGGCTCAAGGTCGGCGGGTTAATCCTCAGTCTTCCCATTTGCATGCCGAAGTGTCCTTGGGCAGAATACTGAACCCCTAAAGGGGCACACGAAGATGTTGAATGAACTAATTGTAGTCGCTTCGTATATAAAGCGTCCTCCAAATGACATGTAAAGTAATGTAAAGAAAAAAAAACGGGGTCGAAACAGCAAACGTCTTGCTGCGAGGCGACAGTGCCAACTACCGTATCTAGACAAACATATACTGAGTAAATAAGAAAAGGATTGGAAGTCAGATTAATGTAACTCAAGGTAAGTATCTTCACAACAACTCACAAATTGTGCACATTTGGAAAGAACTGTCAACTCTGACTAGAATAAAAACTCTTCATCTTGAGATCTAAGTGCTTTTCAATTTGTTCTTCCATCACACAACGGTGTGTATTGTTCTGCTGTTCTCCAGGAAAGAATTGGCTTCATTTCCACTCAGTTGTTAGAGAAGCATGGTGCCCGATATATACAGTGATTCACATTGTGTGTGTCGGGGGGGGGTCTGCCACAGCAACATTTCTGTTAAACGATCATTTTCAAAATGACATTGTTTTTTTAAAAACAAATGGCAGTCTTGTTGCTTTTGTTGTGATACTATAGAATGTGTGTGTGTGTGTGTGTGTGTGTGTGTGTGTGCGTGCGTGCATGTGTGTGTTTGTGCCTGCGTGTATGCGTGTGTGATTGTGCGATTGCGAGGAAGATGAATATTGCAACACAAGTTGATCAGTCTGTAGAGTCAGAAATTTGATTAAATGCTCAAGGCTGATTTCCGCAACAGCTCTTGTATAAGTCATGAGCGCACTTTGGGGGAAGTTAAAACTGTGGAGAAAACAAAAGCCATCCATTTACCTCATTAGTGTGCGTGGAAAATCTTGACAAGCTTTGAAGAGAACGTGCTTGTGTAGCTAAGTCAGCTTAAGGGCCCAAAGCAGACGTACAAGGGAGGCAACCAAACATCCTGTGATAAACAACCTCGCTTTGGTTTGGAGGTCTGTAAAAAAAAAAAAGAGTCTTTGCTCCATTTTTCAAGAATCATTATTATAAGTTCCTCTGTTAATCCTCTTGTTTGCCTTCAAGCCGGCTTGAACATGGCTGACGACAGGTTTCTGCTGATTCTCTGACGACAGAGCTCTATCACACATGCATTCAAAAGCCCGTATCCACGTATGCACCCACACTGAGACTTACAAAACAGATGCTTATATGCAGTTCTTCAATTGCAATTATCAGTACCTTTGCAAATGTTCCTGTACCAGAATGGGTTTGAGTCCTCGGTTCAATTGAGACAAAGAAAACATTTCCTCAAACGTAAAAAAAAAAACAGACCATCTCAGATCCATGCCAAGTTAATTCTCACATGAAATCCTGTGTTTGTCTTGGCAGTGCCACGCAGCACGTGCCAGACACGAACATCATTAGAATCATCTGCCCTGGCTCTGTTGTTAATCAAGCTAAGTAAAAAGGACGAGGGGGAAATAATGTTTTGGAGGGAATCTCAAAAGTCGAGTCCTTGTGAGGACACGTCCTTCCCAGCATCTCATTTGATTAACTGGCCTGGCTCTTCCATATCGACACGTGCTACGCTCTGGAAGCAACCACTGGTTTTTGGCAGGAAGGAGCTGGTGATAATATTATGGGAATGGCTTTCGAGGAAATAAAATCTCAATCTGTCATGTTTTTTTTTTTTTTCTCTGTGTGCTCCACCAGAAACTTTCAATGAAATGAATCTGTTTGCGCTAGTACAAAAGAAACTGGACTCACTGCTGTTGTGTTCTCTTTAACTTCACCACATGATGGCAGTGCTGCATCTGATATATTACAACCCCCTGTTTTTTCTTGTCAGAGAAGGACGCCCTCTTTTTAACTGCTTTCATGCACATGGAGGTATGTGTCGTATAGTAATGTACAATTTGTGGCTGCCACCTGTCCTGTTTCTATTTTGTCACTAAAACACCCACGAAAGCCACTGCCAGTCGTGTAATTAAGCCATACACTGGCATTGACATGAATTATGTAGCAGCCTTAATGAGCACCAATCAATAAACACAGGATCTATAATGGAGCCAGTCACACAGACTGCTGTAGGCGCTTCTTTAACCTTGGGGCTGTATCTGTACCAGGCCGACATTACTGCCGGGAAGCGGCTGCAACATTTGGGCTGGTAAAATGATTCTCCACTTCTGCTTTTCTCCTTTCATAACTCCACCACCCCCTCAACTCTAATGACTGTGGATGTATTTTTAATGTAAAAACCCATCGAGGGCTGAGGCAAACATCTGGGCGACAGCGCTGATGGACAGGAGGAGGAAGGAGGTGTGCTGAGTCGAGGGTGTTAAGAGCAGACGAGGAAATGCAAATATATACCATGAATTAATGTAAAAAGATTGTTGTGTTTTTTTATTTTTTACAAATTAAATTATTAAAAGAAATAAAAAAAACTTACAAATACCCATATTTTTTAGCACCTTTAGCTGCAGTGGTCTCTGACAACAACACTAAACACCTCATTGTTATAGTAGTGTTATTAGTATATATATTATTATACCACTAATAACAATAATTACAACACATGGTGATAAAATAGCACTTCTTATAATCTACTGTACTCCACTTTACTTGTGGTCAGCTGAGACCCAGGGCTCCTCCCACTCTTGTCATGAGAAACCAGTTGACTAACTGGATGGGGTGTCAGTAATGTCTATTACTGCTTCACCTTTTTGCTGGTTTACGAGACCTAAAACATCTCTCTGAAGAAAATGCAAACGCCATTAAAGTTGCCACAGTCACAATGATGCTTCATTTTCTAGGACTGGCATTGTTGTTGTGTTGTTGTTTTTTTGAGTCTGGCTTCAGTTTGTTTAAGCCTCCATCCAAAACAAATCTGATAATGATAATGAGTGAACGGAGACGACACTAAGTGATACTCATCTTGTTTTCGGAAACACTACCTTTTTGGAAACAGAACTGAATTTTGAGATTTCTTTTATGGTCATTTGATTACTGATATGGATCTACGAGTCTGAAAAGCTGAACAAAATTGTAATGATAATAAGAAGAAGAATACAGATTTGTTATTTAAACTCTAAACTGTTGGTAGGTTTGAATGTGAGAGTGAATGGTTGTTTGTCTCCTTGTCCTGTGACATGCTGGCTTCCCCCCCGTGACCCTCAAAGAAGAAGTGCTATTGATAATGGATGGATTTGGAATTTCTTTTGACTGATTTGTGTTGCAGAGTTGTTTCATTTCTCACCGACAGTTGTCTTCCAAGTGAGCACAGCGTTCCAATGTTGAAAACAGTGTCGCCAACTCTCTTGGCTGTGAAGGAAAGTACGCATGACATCACACACTCCACTTTGTATTCCAGTATGTTCCATATGTCGCAGTGCGATGAATCTACTGGTGTGGAAGAGAAAATGATCAGCATGAACAATAATTTACTCCCCAAAATGGGAAACAGCCAAGATTTTAAAATGCTCCCTGGTTGTTAAAAGAAAAAACAGTAGCTGTTCCTGGCTGCTGCTAAGACTGAAGTTGCCAAACTCTGTTAAAACATCCATTGACAGTGTGTTGTTTTGGCAAAAGAGTCTGGAAATTAATGGAGAAAATAATACATAGGAGGATTACAATTACAGTCAATCACTTTGGCCACTTAGCTGCATTTGATGAGAAACTCTACTCACGTCTGAATCTGCAACTTAAACTAAATTATTCCTTTGTGTGTAAAAACCCTGCAGGTTAACATACCTGTGGGGGTTTTACCAAGATTGACACAGAGAGGCCAATTACATGCACATCATCCATACAAAGCTCCAGTTTCAGTAAGATGCACATTTAAGTCCTTACATGTTTACTGTTAGCTCTACATCTTTGAGCGAAGACAAACGCCATTTAATAGATCTTGAAAATTGTTCCTTGCTCAAGAACACTGTACTTCCAAAAAACTTAGACATTTTTGTTTTCATTAATTTGTTTGTTGGTTACTAGAGATCAGATTTCAACCTACCTTGAGCCGCCTCACCTACAGGAATCCTCCTAATGTTCATGTTTTCTTCAACTAGAACAGAGATGCACAGCTACAGGCTCCTTCAACTTCCTCCCGACGACATGATGCTGCCTCTCACACAGAGGAGCAAACATGTCAGAGGAAAAACCCTGGGATCCCCTGCCAGTTCAAACCTGCCTGGCTTCTTTATCAATAAAGCTGCATCACACATCAGAGATACGTGTCAACCTCTCAGCTTTAAAGAGTTATTTATTCACTTTGGAGTAACTCGCACTGTATTGAAGGCGTTTTCCCATTCTCCTCTCATTTCCTCGTGGCTGGCAGCTCTCACAAATAAAAAGGCAGCCACTGCTTCTCTCTCCCCGCTCCTCTCTCAAGGAGAAAGGTGAGCTTTCAATGAATCACCCCCTGCTCCCGTCGTGTTCTGAACTGTGTCTTCCCTTCGTCAAGCAGTGTGAGTGATGGAAGTGACAGAGGAGACACCTGCCCTGAACCGCCGCTGACAGGGAGGAAGAGAAAAGAGGGAGTGAGGCGGAGGGAGGAAGGTGCACTGCCTGATGGGAGAAACACACAGCGAGGCAACAAACTTGCAGAGACTATCACTTATAGTGACAGGCCAGGAGGTGCCGTGCTATTAGCAGGCCGTGGGGTAGGCCCTGAGCACGGCCCGTCCTACCTAGGATGGATGGGCCTCTCTCTCGGGACTAAATTAATACTGGGAGTCTAGTGAATTGCCATTGGAACAATGTCCTCCTAAGGAGCTAATCAGACAGGAGTTATCTAGGAGTGCCTGTAGGCTGGCTGGCCTGGTGGAGCGCTGTGGCTGACTGGGAGAAGGCAGGTGCACCACGCCGACTCCCAGCGGTTCATTCCCCAGCAGGACAGAGCGGCACTGATATTTATTAGACTCTTGTGATGATATTTCCCGAGAGTTTCTAAGGAAAGACATTATGTGGAAGTATAGCATGTACCGGTATGTATGTTTATGTATACTATGAAAGAAGCATGATTACAAAAGGAAGTTTTTAACTGGGCTCGAAAAGCAAAGTAGCAATAAAATTACTTTTACTTTTTTTTGTTACATTTTCAATAATTGCTTAAAACCTTTTTGGGCACAGCCGATCAGTCCGATGAGTAAACACAATATTAACATATCCTCACTTGTGGGGTTGATTTGGTCAATATGTTGTAATAAAGCTCTAATTACATCCAGAGCAGTGTTAGCATTCTTTTGAACATGTGAATATTGAACGTTTTTATCTCTGCTCTCTCCCCATTCCCTCCTGAGGGATGTGACTGGCTCTTCAGCTGCTAACACTATGTTCCGCAGCAACTTTCTAACTTGGGTTTTGCAGAATCCGAGGTAGAGCCTTCAGCTACCAGGCTCCTGTCCCGTGGAACCAGCTTCCACTCTGGGTTCAGGAGGCAGACACAATCTCTACATTCGAGGTTAGACTTGAAATGTTCCTCTTTGATAGGCTTTGGAGCTGGATCAGGTGAGTCCTGAACCATCCCTTAGTTATGCTGCTGTAGGCCTATAGCCTGCTGGGGAACTCCCTTCATGCACCCTCTCTCTCTCTACAAGTATCAGACTCTTATTATTTTCTTTATAACAACCAGTCTGACAGAGCTTAAATATGAGGCTTACACAACTGTTCCTGGCCTCTCCCCCTCGACACCCTCCCTCTCTCTTCTCTCCCCTCTTTTCCAACCACCTCTCCTCTCTTCCCCATTTTTCTCCTCCCACCCCAACCAGTCGAGGTACAGTGCCTTGCATAAGTATTCACCCCCTTTGGACTTTTCTACATTTTGTCATGGTATAACCACAGATAAAAATTTATTTCATCATGAGTTTATGTAATGGACCAACACAAAATAGTGCATCATTTGGAAGTGGGGGGAAATATTACATGGATTTCACAATTATTTACATATAAAAATCTGAAAAGTGTTGAGTGCATATGTATTCACCCCCTTTACTGTGAAACCCCTAACAAAGATCTGGTGCGACCAATTGCATTCACAAGTCACATTTGCAAGTCACATAATTAGTAAATAGGGTCCACCTGTCTGCAATTTAATCTCAGTATAAATACACCTGTTCTGTGACGGAGTCAGAGTTTGTTGGAGATCATTACTGAACAAACAGCATCATGAAGACCAAGGAGCTCACCAAACAGGTCAGGGATAAAGTTGTGGAGAAATATGAAGCAGGGTTAGGTTATAAAAAAATATCCAGAGCTTTGAACATCTCTCTGAGCACCATAAAATCCATCATAAGAAAATGGAAAAAATATGGCACAACCGCAAACCTACCAAGAGGAGGCCGTCCACCCAAACTGAAGAGTCGGACAAGGAGAAAATTAATCAGAGAAGCAACCAGGAGAAGTAACCATGGTTACTCTGGAGGAGTTGCAGAGATCCACAGCTGAGGTGGGAGAATCTGTCCACAGGACAACTATTAGTCGTCTACTCCACAAATCTGGCCTTTATGGAAGAGTGGCAAGAAGAAAGCCATTGTTGAAAGGGATCCATAAAAAATCCCGTTTGGAGTTTGCCAGAAGCCATGTGGGAGACACAGCAAACATGTGGAAGAAGGTGCTCTGGTCAGATGAGACCAAAATTGAACTTTTTGGCCTCAATGCAAAACGCTATGTGTGGCGAAAACCCAACACTGCCCATCACCCTGAGCACACCATCCCAACAGTGAAACATGGTGGTGGTAGCATCATGCTGTGGGGATGCTTCTCTTCAGCAGGTACAGGGAAACTGGTCAGAATAGAGGGAAAGATGGATGGAGCCAAATACAGGGAAATCCTTGAAGAAAATCTGATGCAGTCTGCAAAAGACTTGAGACTGGGGCGGAGGTTCATCTTCCAGCAGGACAATGACCCTAAACATACAGCCAGAGCTACAAAGGAATGGTTTGGATTAAAGAATGTTAATGTCTTAAAATGGCCCAGTCAAAGCCCGGACCTCAATCCAATAGAGAATCTGTGGCAAGACTTGAAGATTGCGGTTCACAGACGGTCTCCATCCAATCTGACTGAGCTTCATCTTTTTTGCCAAGAAGAATGGACAAACCTTTCCATCTCTAGATGTGCAAAGCTGGTAGAGACATACCCCAAAAGACTTGCAGCTGTAATTGCAGCGAAAGGGGGTTCTACCAAGTATTGACACAGGGGGGTGAATACTTATGCACCCAACAGATGTCAACTTTTTTGTTCTCATTATTGTTTGTGTCACAATAAAATGTATTTTGCACCTCCAAAGTACTATGCATGTTTTGTTGATCAAACGGGAAAAAGTTTATTTAAGTCTATTTGAATTCCAGTTAGTAACAGTACATAATGGGAAAAAGTCCAAGGGGGGTGAATACTTATGCAAGGTACTGTAGATGGCCGCCCACATCGAGTCTGGTTCTGCTGAGCTTTCTTCCATTTAAGAGTGAGGCTTTACTCTCCACAGTCACTAAGTGTTGCTCTTTGTGGGAACTGTTGTGTTTCTCTATAATATTTCAAGGTCTCAAACTCACTAGTCTCTTTCAAATACCAGTGCTATACAGAGTTCTTCTAATGAAAATAGTTCTCCATAAAACCCTTAGTCTTACAAAGAACTTTTGATGGTTATTTGTTTAAAAAAGGGTTCTTCAAAAGTAAATGGTTCTGGATAGATTGAGTTTTAGGAAGAACCCTATGGATGCTTTATTTCTTAGAGTGTAGGTAAATTGCCTTGAGATAATGTATGACACTATGCAAATAAAATTTAATTGAATTTAATATTTTAGCAGATATACTTAACTGCAGACTCATCGCTTCATGTGACCCCCATGCATGGATACATTGTCATTTAATCCATTGTAAATAACAAAATATTGATTAGTACATTTATTGAATGATGTTTAATGAAGAAAACATATTATGTAGTACGTTTGGAATAAATGCGTTTATGCTTTCAACTGTGTCATGGCTCACAGTGGCTGTACAGAAATAAAGTAATACTCCATATTAGAGGTATAAACTGAGAAGATGAGGTCAGAGCTGAAACAGAGGGGAAAGCAACACTGAGACCACACACACACACACACACACACACACACACCACCAAACCTTAATGGTGTCTGAGAGAATAAACTCTCTGCTTGCATGCACCGTGGAAACCCAGTGTTACTTATGGCCACTTAACGCAAAGTGTTGGTGAAAGAAAGCAGTGTGTGTGTGCATGTGTGTGTGTGCATGTGTGTGTGTGTTTGTGAGACGCTGGCTCCTCAGCTTGCATCAGCAGCCTCGAAGAGAACGATGCCTCAGGCGAGCCCGGGCTCCGGCTCTGCCTCACCCTCTGGAGGACGGCAAACACATTCAGACTGTGATTCACTGCACAAAACAGATATATCATAGGTTAACAGGCCCGTAATACCATATCCAAAAACAACAAGATGTGGGCTTTGGTTGTTATGTGGGCTGAAAAATACTACTTAGAGGAAGTGGTGTGACATGTAGGCCACAAGTATATGGTTACACTATCATTTAGTGTATAACCAGTGGGGAAAAAATGGGCTCAAATATTTAACTTCAAACAACTTGACAATGGGTTAAAACCTTGCATTGAAACAAAAAGGACAAGAGTATTATCAATAGAAACAAATCAAAATATCAACGTTTTAAGTTCTAGTCTACGGGAAATGGTGCCTGCTACAGTAATATTGTGATAAACTGTATAGCTGATTTTTGATCATGTTGAATCGATACACACTCCATTGAACTCACACTGAAACGGCACGATGCACTTTAAACCTGTGGATATAATGCACATGCAAACATATTTAGAGAGATGAACGTGTGTGCGTAAATGCGTGTTTGTGTGTGTGTTTTCTATCATCATGTTACAGCTCCTACATGGAGTTTTTAACTGATTATGAAACAGTCTCATTTCAATGTTGTTGCCTCTTTATGACCTAGAGCAGCAAATGAGACAATCGGGGGGAAATTTGTCTGTAAACAGTCTGTCCACAGAGGCACCCAAATCAAGAAAGGAGGAGCTTTCATTTTTATTCATATTTTACTTTACCTTTAATTGTTGTTTCTGTGTTCAATCTCATTTTGTGTCAATCTCATTTTACTAATTTTACGGCCACAGCTGGTCTGTTACCAGTTACAAGTTCAATCGAGTATTGGGATATTCAAAGTTCTGCTACACACATTTATAATAATATCTATTATCTTAACTATTCATAGACTCTTTAATTATCTTTGTAATTTTTGTAAGAATTTCTTTAGATTAAATTTCCTGAGAAGTTTGAAGGAAAATCGTCTCTTTAGTGGACTGAATGACACTTAAGGGTACAAACTATGTAAGGGAGCTAAAACCACAGATGTTGGATACCACTGTTATAACGCTATACAGTGTTATGTATTCAATAAACTTAATATATGTTTAATTCCTCTTCAGAAAAGGAACTAAGAGCTGTAGTGAAGTTAAAAGTACAATGTTTCGATTCGGATATCTGGTGGAGTTGAAGTATAATGTTGGATGAATTGGAAAGTGTCTGTCAGCACAACACCTGATGGACTGTCCTCTCCATCACGGTGTTAACCACTGTTATCCATCAGAGAGCAGTACATGCTCCGATTTACAACTAACTATCCACAATTAAGTGCAATTACACTAAACACTGTAATTTCAAGCTCTTGTTTTTGCAACATAAACACTACAACGTGACCTCCATATGGAAGGATTTTAGAAATGATTTGAACCACCCATTGTTGTGTTTCTTGTAAAAGAACTAAAACTCAAAGGACACGATGACGTGCAAAAAATTTGCATCATTCTTTGTGTGTCTGTAACAAAAACAACAAAACGAAGGGACACCACCGTTCAGTGTACGAAAACTGGATTTTCACCAACTAAAGTTGGTGGGATTGCATGTTGTGACCATAAAATGTCATCAGCCAGCAGCCTCAGTCCCTATCAGGCAGTCTGCTGCACAGAGCACTCTCCTCTAGCCCTGGGTGCTGGCCACACTAGCTGGCACCCCCCCCCCCCCCCGCCTCTCTCTCTCTTTCTCCCTTTTACCAGGCTGCGACGGCCCAACCTTCCCTCCCGCCCCAGCCGCACCCCTCCCCTCCCTGCGTCACCCCGAGGCGCTCAGCTTCCACAGTGTCAGTGCACAGGCCTCAGTGTTGACAAAGCGGCGGGCCTTCAGAAGACACATCAAACCCTGTCCCTCCTCTCTGCTGTTAGGGAGCTCAGTGCACAACAAAAGGACAGGGACTCCAGTTTCAGTCTCGGGCCATAACTAGTCTCAACAACATGGCCACAGACAGAAACAGGCCCCCCGGAGGATGCGAGCTCTAACCGTTCAAGATGAGATCCGTGTTCTCTGACTGTTGTGATGACAGCGCTGTGATGGATGATTGTAAATATAAAGCATAAGTCAAGGCTGTGGGTTGATGCCATCGTGACACATGCACTCTAATGAGGACTGTGGGTGCTCCGCGGTGCCAGGG
The DNA here is from genome assembly GCF_947347685.1 of Pleuronectes platessa. Lineage (NCBI taxonomy): Eukaryota > Metazoa > Chordata > Actinopteri > Pleuronectiformes > Pleuronectidae > Pleuronectes > Pleuronectes platessa. Next base: position 9,511,876 of record NC_070626.1, read on the forward strand.
ACTTCCCCCCGAGGCACGCTGAGTGTGGGGGGGAGGGAATGGTATGTGATGCATACCAGATGTGATTGGAGACATCACACTGTTCACGTTGTTACTGCAAACCAAATAGTAGCTGCAACTAAAAAGCAAAAGATCATTTTTCCTCTGTTCACACATTCACGGCACAATGCTGGATGTGTGTAAGACCGGTTTGAGCTGGAAGCCAAATATCACATTTCAGAGGACTTTTTTTGTAAAGAATTTAAGACCGTATTGCACTGAGAGAAAAAGAGTCCGGTGATGGATAGGACAAAGGACACCAAACAAAGCAATGGTAATACAGGGAAAATATACATTTTCTTGCCATTTTGTGAAGTCAATCTTTACCTTTTCATCTCATAACTCCTGTAACAACAACAAATAACAGAAAACACATTGGCTTACACTGCTGATTGTCATCATCCAGAAACATGGAGAAAGACCTCTGTCACCTGGAGGCTGTCTTCACAGGTATGGAGCGCTAACAGCTTGTACATATTCTGTGATTAGAGCCTCAGACCACATGATGGCAGCAAAACAGATACTTATGTTGAAATCTTATGCACTTCCACAGATGTTGATGTTCTGTGAAACTAGACAAGTGATGCAATGATATGGTTGATATGGTTTCTGCGAACTTTGACAATGCAATCCATAACAAGCATATATTGTTAGCTTATTATGTCTTAAAAATATTTTGTAAAGATAATGGGAAACAAAGATGTTAAATTAGTAGAGCACATACAGTGCCAAAGCCCGACAGTCCTCTGATGAAACCATATCTAACTTCTGGATTTTAATTTGGATCTGTACCAGACTTTACACACTTATAAATATATGTCCCCTAAACCTGAAAGATTTTTTTCATCAAGATGAATGTATTATTCTCTGAGGAATCAACAGAAAAACACCCCAGGTCACAATGTCAAAGAAAGAGAAAAGAGGTTCCTGGATTAGTCTCCCGAACCAGATCCTGAACCAGATTCACTTGAGTAAAATGTTACTTTCCAAGTCTGCACATCAGATCTACTGCTCTATTTAAAGGTTAAAGGTCATCACTCAGCCTTTTTCCGGTTGATCATATTTACTGAATGTATGAAGCAGTCAGATTTGAATAATTACATGAGGACATGAAACAGATGACATCGGGGTCATTGCAGTTTTACCTGTAGAAGAGGGATTGACTCCCAACTGAGTCTCAGAAGTACACAGGAAGTACACACTGGCTTTGTGCTCAGCTTTTTCACAAACTTAATTGCCGGCATTAGGCACTTGAGGGAATTCTTCGCTGTGCTTGTTAGGTGTTTGTGTGCAACACAACCCCACACGTTCTATTAATAAACTGACACCCTATTACCCTCTCTCTCTCTCTCTCTCTCTCTCTCTCTCTCTCTCTCTCTCTCTCCTCTCATGCTCCCCCCTCTCTCTCTTTCTCTGAAATAATGAACAATAAGTGTCGCTGCTGCACCTCAGACACACACCAACATCAAGCAGAATGTCAAATGGCTGGAAGAGCGCAGCGATTGACAGCAGCCGGGCTCCACGAGGCATGCAGATTACTAAAAGCAAGTTCTGAATGTTCCTCTCAAACTTTCTCCACACGCCGGAGGGGGAAGAAAGGGTGCTGATCTGATGTGAAATGCTTGAAAGGGATTCTTGCCAATGCTCACATTTAGGAGGCTGAATGTGACTGTATTGTAGCTGCTGTTTTCCCCTCAGTGCATGAGTACAGTGTGCAGGTGACCTGGGTCACATGGAAGAATCCATTGGACAGATACCCCCAGGCTTCAATGGAAACTCCTGGAATGGAAGAGTTAAAAAGAAGATGAGGAATAGATTTTTTTTTTAAAGCAAATTGATGATTATAAGGTTAGGATAAAACTCCTCATCTTGGCCTCATACTTTCTGGTAATGGATGTTTTTGAAGCTTCTGAATTAAATTTCTAAATGTTTTCTAACCTAACTGTTGTGTGAAGTATGTATATGGACTACCTCCGTAGAGGGTGATCAGTCAGTGTGAGGGTTTATACACAGTGCTGCTGCCAACCAGCAGATGGTACTATGTTCAAACTTCCCTTCAGTCCAACTCCATTATGTATACATAGAGATGGAGAGAGCAGAACATACTGACTCATCAGGGTGGGACCCCTGACCCATAAAAATAATAAAGAGGTGGGTGGATAAGAGTTGACAGGGGAGAGATAGAGGCAGAGAAGGAGGAGAGAGAGACCATGAACAGCTGTGTAACCATCACATTTAAGCTCAGTCAGACTGGTTGGTATAATGAAAATAATAGTGACAAATGTAGATGGGATGTTATTAATGATAGCTACGCCAGTAGACAGTGTTGTCATTATAAGTTTAAAAACAAGTGCTGTGTAACATAAATAGTTACTTATTAATAATTAAGAATACACTCTACAATAAACTCTAAACTCTAATGAAGCATTAAATGAATAATGAATGAATGAGGCATTATAATGTGTATTTATACCAAAGTAAAGGTAAATGTGCAGAAGGAATTATTTTGTTGATTTTCAATTGAACATATAATATTTATTATCCTCAGAGACAGTATAACGTTGTTCTGTAGTGAAAGTGTATTTCATAAAGTACATGTCAGAAAACACTTCGCAATTTACCCACTGGTGAAAGGACAAAGCTGTGGAAGAGATAGACACAATATTGTCGTCCTCTGTGCCCCTTCAGGCAACACCACTAATAGCCCCTGCCTTTGAACCTAAAGGCAAAGTTATTATTCTCATAGGGTCATACATGAATTCATACACCTCATTAACATGGGCTGTCTGAAGGAGACTCTGACATTTTTACTGAATCTTCAACAGCTTAACTCAGAATTAAACAAAAATCGAAATGATCTTGACCAGCCCAGTTTCATAAAGGTAAACATTTGAACTTTCTGGAGCAATCATGTAATGAGGATGAGCACAGAGCTGTTATCTGTGTGTGAGACCAGACATCAATAATCTCGTTACTCGGGTCAAATATTACAATCAGATCTGCATTTTTTTCAGGAATCTGTTTTCAGTGTTGTGTCTTTTTTTAGAGGTGCTTACAGAATTAGAAACATGTGTCAGTCCTTTCACCTGCTGGTCAGGGGTGCAGATTTTTTGGATGTGTTGTGAAATATCAAAGCTGCATGCAAATCCTCAAGATGACCTACTTCTTCCCTTCCACATAGACACTCCGCTAAAATCCATAAATTAAGGAAATTAACTGATGGGGCCCGGGGCCACTTTGTAAGCTATTTAAATCTTTAAATTTACAACATCCCTGCATACTTCATGTAATTGAACTAACTCCAGGCTTGTTTCCTTTAATGAGAAAAAAAAGCCCAGTTTCCCCTGCAGTTTGTACCTCTGGAAACAACAAATCTGTGCCAGGGGGGAGATGGAGCGCTCTGAGGCGTACTGGGGTCTGTCTAATTACCATGACTTCTTTCTCACACTGATACCAGTCGGCTGTCAAAATCACCAGCATATACATGTGGTATTTCATGTTGAAATTATTTTCATTGTATACTCACTTAAGTAAACTAAGAGGTCTGTTAAGATGCTTTAGGAAAGAATGGATGGATGAATGGAGGAATGGATGAATGGATGCATGGATGAATGAATGGGTGGATGGATAGATGGGTGGATGGATGGATGGGTGGATGGATAGGTGGATGGATACGTGGATTAATGGATGGATGGGTGGGTGGAGAGTAAACAATAGTCAAGTATCCTAAATAGTTTCCCTATATATCCATGTATCTCCTGTGGACCAATAATACGTTCCTACACTGGTTGGCGCCAAATATCAAGAAACCAGCACTGCGCCCCTCTCAGGATGCTGGTACAGAGTAATTACTGGGCTCAGTGTTGCATCAATTATTCACAGATATTTACCCTCAAATAAACAAACACGCAAATAAATAAATAATCGTCTCCTTGGTGTGAGCACCTGCTCGACTCTCCTGGTTCCCCCTCTCTCTTCTCTCTCTGTGCAAAAGTGGCGCAACACTTTAGCGCCTCATCACTTGGATTGTGTCTTTTCTGTGTAGACGTGTAACAAAAAGAAATACAAATCTGCCACAATCTTATTTTCCCCCAAAAGTCTGGAGTCTGTCTGCTTCCATTGGAAATTGAGGGGAGGTGTGTGTCTGACTGTGTGTGTGTGTTTTAGGAGGGGGGGGAGGGGGGGTGATCTGGGCAGATATCTCCATCTAAGCCCTGCGCTATAATTGAAATGGCGCATTTGGCTGCAGGCAGGTTGTGAGGGCGCTTTCTGCAGCAGCGTGCATGCATGTCCATAGACGTCATTTGATTTTAATGGCCTGCAGGAAATTTGGCGTTACAACTCCAGACATTAAGGCAAGAGGGAGAGAAGAGAGCGAGAGAAAGAGAGGAGAGCAGGGACACGGGGGGAGAGAGAGTACGCACCGCGTGAAACATATTGGTTCAAGGATATCTCTTCATTTTCAACATATTCTCTTTTTTTCTACAGAGACTTTATCAACAAGTTCCTGCGCCTTGATATCACGTTGCCTGAGTGAAGGACCATGGCAGCCCGCCTGGCTTTAAACTTTACATTCATGCTGCAGGAGCTGCTGGAGATGGAAATGTGTGCCTGCTAGCTGGAACTGCCCGCGGAGCTGTTACATCAGACCAAGTGACAATGAGAAATCTGCTTTTTGCTGCTCGAAATCTATTGAGAGACTGACAGTTGCCTGTTAGGTTTCCCTCTGCGCCCTCTGGAATCCCAACTTCACACCGTTAGAGGGGAAAGCGTCTACTTTCAAAATAAGAGAAGTTAGTATATCTGTGCACCCATAATAGAGGGTATCACGTTCTCTTCCTTGAGAAAATTGCCTGGGCGAGAGAGTGGAGTTGAGCTAATTGTAGCCTAATCCCTGGCCCAGAGGCGCTCGGGCAGCCCGGAGCGAGATTTTTCTTTTTTAGCTCTGCTCTGTTATTTAGAGACGGATTATTGAGCTTTCTTCTTCTTCTCATACAAACCAGAGGGGCAGCTTCGTTTGGAGCAAAAACAGCCAGACAAGCTGAAGCGCGGAACAGGATTCCAACCGGGAGCGCAATTTTTTTACGCGTATCCATATAAGAAGGGGAAGGAGATCGGCTCATCTATGTACAAGGTAAGGACGCTGCCTGTGCGCTTTGGTACAAAGAAGCTTGGTGAGGACAGGTCGAGGCAGCCTGGCAATAGAGCCTTTAAAGCCACAGAGACTCAGAGCAGTCCATCCCGGACACGACCTACAGTGTTCCCTCTTCTTCTCAGAGCAGTTTAGAGCACGATACAGACTCCGGCTCCAAACACTTGGCTTCTCCGTGCGGCAGAATAGGTTCGTTCCGGAGCTGGATGCTGGCGTAGTGGTATCGAGGGGGAGGCATTTGGAGAATATATTAGGACATTTCGGGGGGTTACAGCGGACAGGAGCTGGGACAGAACGCCGGCACGGATTTCTCCTGGACTGCCTACAATGTTTGAAACGGTACGGTGAGACATTTTACCATTACAGACAGATGTACGGGTTTATTACGCACAGCGCTGTAAGGTTTACTTTGAGCAGGATTGTGAAGAAGGGATTTCCCCTCTTTCCTGACACACCGGACAGTTCACACGTGCGGTGTTTTTATCAAACGGGTTACGTGAATTACACGTGTCGACATGATGCCCTTTTTTTTTAATTGTAAAGCACGAATAAGGCGCCATATTGTGCTATTGGGCAGAATTAAAGGCAGAGGCGCGGGCTCGTGTTTTTCCCGTGGAGCGCGGTGTTGCATCGCAACGTTTCTCTTTTGATCTAATGTGGTTATTTTAATTCAGAATGATTTGAGGTGAATGGCATCAGTGTGTGAACAGGGTCAGTGGAGCGAAGCAGCAGAAGCTCTGAGGTGAAAGTTGATGCCTCTACAGCTGCTGGGATTTTGTGGAGGAATTTATCATAGACGGTGTGTGTGTGTGTGTGCTTGTGTGAGTGTGTGGATGTGTGTGTCTGTGAAGATAGTGAGGGTTGAAGAAAGACGAAACGACTGAAAGTTATAGGTCCATTATAAATTGTATTATAAAATAGGATAAGATATATTTTAGGAAGATATATATTTTTTAGATTGCGCCAAATAATATGGTGATTTCATTGATTAATGGATTGAATGGTTGAGAGAGAGAGAGAGAGAGAGAGAGAGAGAGAGAGAGAGAGAGAGAGAGCTTGGTATGGACCCCAAACTTCTCAAGTCTTTCCAAGTTTTTTCTTTCTGTCCTTTTCTTTCCCCTTTCTTTTCTTTCTTTTCCTGGGATTTGAAATGTAATCCCGTCCGCCTATAATCGTATTAAGGGAACATGATACTGCTGTGATGCGGACACCACCCTGGAAAAAAAGAAAGACAAAGCTCCAGTCTCTCCCACTCTGCCCGGTGGCGCTTCTCTCCAAGGGCCGCGGGGATGAGCAGCCACACGGCCTCCAGTTTCAGGGTCGTGACAGTGAAAGAGCTCAACAACAAATTGATGCTGGTGCTTTATTAGTCTGTTATAAGGATCTGTTGAAACCAAGTGTGGGGCTCCAAGTATCATTTGAACTCTTGTCATATGAGTGCACAAGCAAAGGTCTGCGTTTCAACCAAAGGCTGCAGGGGAACTGGTGCGTAACGATGCGTAAAGTGGGCAGACTGTGACCTTTCATCAGCAGGAAAATACAGAAAAATAGCAACTGATAAAGTTTCTTAACAACATGAATTTGTTCTGCGTCCCCAGGTCCCTAAATATAACCATAACCACTCCGACTTTATTTACACTCAGTCCTATTATGAAGTGGCCACACTGAGGTTGGGTGGTTCACCTGCAGCTGTTGGCAAATACATCACGCGCGAGTAAGTTGGAGATAAACGGATCCTCGGCTCGTCCGGCAGCAGCACAGGAGTCAAATGGCGGGGTATCGAAGCGAATCCCAAATATTTTCTATAGCATTTTATCAGATGATCAAACCCAGCTCCCCTCTGACCTCTGCGTGCACCGGCGCGCTCCGGGTAATCTCCATTTACACTTATTGTATTCCGAACACATCTCCTCACATTGTGCCTCACATGCGGAGTGTGTTCGGCCTGTGAGTGTGGATGATGCGCTTTGACGCACGCGTGGGTTTATGAAGTTTTCCCTCCGTGTGCCACAGCAGCGTGACAGCACAAGTCACAAGTGTGTGTCGGCACATGACAGCCGTGCACCTCAATCTTTGGTGTGTTGAATGTGTGTTAAAAGGGAAAAGTTACTCCCCTTTTACCCCCCCCCCCCCCCCCCCTCCTCTCCCCGCCGTGTTTTCCTCCCTCGCTCTTAGATTGGTGCTTGGTGTGTCTGGGCGCATCACGTCTAACACATAAGGCGACCTTTAATTAGAATATTGCAGCAGCAGTTTGTTTTATTCCCCTGGAGGCTGACACCTAGCACCCCCCTCCATCTCCCTCTTTCTCTCTCTTTCTCTCCCTCTGTCTGTCTACCTCGCTCTATCTCTCTCACAGCCTGTTTTTTTTTTCTAATAAGGCATCCTCCTATCCTCGCCTCCGGTGCCGCATGAAAAAGATGCAAACATACTTAATTAGAGCGGTGGCAATAATTCCCCGGCTAAACGCGACCAGACAGTCATGGAAGTGATCTGATACCGTTCAGTAGGGATATTATCTGCTCCCCAGTGTAGGATCACTCTGGTCGGGGTTTCTTTTCCGTCTGCACCTTTATTCCTATGGCTTTTATCTACACTTGCTTTCAGGAGGGAAGAAGCATGTCACGGCTGTCTCTGACCCGGTCCCCGGTCTCTCCTCTGGCCACTCAGGGTATCCCTCTGCCGGCTCAGCTGACCAAGGCGAATGCCCCGGTGCACATCGACGTCGGGGGACACATGTACACCAGCAGCCTGGCGACCCTCACCAAGTTCCCAGACTCCAGGTAAGACCCTTCCCTGCCTATAACCTCATAGCCGGAGTTAGTTTACTAATAAATACCATTTATCTCTATTTATCGGAGAGGATTTTATCTTGTTTCTTTGCTTTTTAATGTCTTATTCAACAATATATTATATATATTTCTTTTAATATTAGAGAAATAGCTTTTCTTCTTTTATTTCTATTTAATTACTTAATATTGCATTTCAACAAGGAATCAATTATTATATCATTTGACTGTTGTTTGTCTCAATTAAGACTAATTGGATTTTTGATGTTAACAAGTCATTTAGCTGACTGGCATAAATAGAAGTTCTTTCCCTCATAACCTTCTATAATATCTGTTCATTTCTCATGCCTTCATTATTTATCATCCTCTTTTAGCTTTAAAACGCATTTGATTGTTTTTGTTCTGTTTCACCCAGTGATTGTTTTTAATTGTCTAATAAATACCTCCAAGGCTTTTTAATTTCTATCGCCTCTCACACGGTAGTCGTGCTCAAAAACTCAGCTGCTGTCATTAATACTATCACGTGTTTTAATGTTGATTTCAAAGGCATACACACACACTCCCTTCACTCTCTCTCTCTCTCTCTCTCTCTCTCTCTCTCTCTCTCACACACACACACACACACACACACACACACACAACCAGTTTGTGGATTAGGGGGATATAAGGATCCTAAGCATAGACCCACATGTCCGGATCCCTCATCAAAGCTGACGTTGGTCGACTTCAGATCTGATTAATATCTGGCTCTTTGTCTCATAACATATTGATTTTTCTTGGCTGTTTTGGGACCAGCATTTACCATCATCTGCTTTCTAGTTCCTATAAGTGTTCAGACGGAGGATTCTTTTTACAAGATATAAGAAATACATGTACAATAACAAAACGTGTATAACTTTAAGGCTGTATATTCCTATTTTATGGGACAACATTATCGTTGCTGTAATTCTCCAAACAACCCAGAATTGGGGATGATATTGCGGTCACATTTTAAATCGTTACCAACTAAAACAGTGACGTTCTACTTGTTGAATATTTGTGCGATCAGTAACAGAAAGGGCTTGTTTGCTCTCAGGCATGTGAGTTAGATTCCCTCATACATCAAACAAACAGGGCTTTTATTTTGAACGCACTTCCACTGATAAGTTTAGTCATAAGGATTCAGATTGTGTAAGAACTGTTAGTAATCCACTCTCCCACTTTATTCACCTATTTAGCTCCATCCACAAACAAGGTGACAACACCAGAGGAAGCTCTGAAAGCAAACACTGCCGAAAATATCTCTTCTCTTCTGCTCTTTGAATTTTTCCCATTTGAAACTACGGGATGTTTTCAGGCCCCCTGCTTTCCCCCCCATAATACAGTGTGTCATTCATTACATGATACAGTCTTCGATTGTGCGTCAGCTGACAGGTCCCGTGTGGGCCAATGTAAACATACACCGGGTTGTTAGAAAATCTGCCAAATTGGCTACAGGAAACAATCCACATAATCCCCTGGTAATAAAGTCTTGATATTCACAGAGTCCGTTGACAGGAAATCCCTGACAACTCTCCCTTTATTCCTGACTCTAACATGTCATGAGAAAAGTAAAGCTCGTCCCAGACAAGGCTTTATGATTGTGTTTGTTATTAAGATGCTTAGCTTCAGTGTCATATTGTGTTCAATCCAGTGGCCAGAGGGCACACGTTATTCATCTACATTTTACAGTGCTTTTCTTTTAAATGTGCCTATATGATTTGGATCTGATCATTAGCTCTTAATATTTATTTCGATATTTTCGTATCTGTGTTGTACTTGTTTTTATGCTCTGATGAAGCTTTAGTGATTCATAGGAGGACATGGGCACCGTGTAAATGGGGCAGTCATGTCAGAGCACCCAAACAGTGTTAGTACAGTGAGAGGAAAGACCGGATACCAGTGTGAGTGTAGGATGGAGCTCTCTCTCCCTCTCCCTCTCCCTCTCTCTCTCTCTCTCTCTCTCTATCTCTCTCTCTCTCTCTCTCTCTGTCTCTCTCTGTCTCTCTGTCTCTCTTTCACACATGCTCCTTTGCCCCCCTGTCTTTCTCTTTCTGTGTCTTTCTCACTCTTGATCTCTCTCTTACACACACACACACACACACGCACACACACGCACACACACACACACACACACACACACTCACACACATATACACGCACATACACACATTCACACACACACTCACTCTCTCTCTTTCTCTCCCTTACGTGCATACACTCACTGTTTCTCTCTCTCCCAGCCTCCTCAGTGTGCAGTTGGCCTCAGGGCTCCACTTTCCACTGGAGCCAGTGGAAGGAGGGGCCCTTTTGTGTGAATTAGGATAATGGCCGACAGCAGAAAGCAAAACAATTACACTGGCACAGCCGCGTACGCCGCGTTCGCCCATGTCCGGTCGAGCTGTGGGCATAGACTGAACTCTGTACCGACTAAAAGAGCCGGGTTAAAGAGTTTAAAGTTGATGATTGCTTTTAATAGATTGGCCCCTAAATAATGCAGCGTGCCAAGAGAAAGTTAGTCTAGTAACTAATGTGTGGTTATTCATCTTCTTTTGTGCCCGGCCATATTAAGGGACAAGGGTCATGAAACATTGATGCTACACTCTGCGGAACTCTCACAGAGGACAGGCGCAGCAGTCACTTGAACAGAAGCTGAGGAAATTAGGGCAAATGTTCCAGAGACAGTGAAACTATTTTGAAAGGACCACCGGACATGTTTCTCTTTAAAGATGAGTCCTCTGTGTCCAGACATGATGAATCTCTACATGGCTTTATCCTCCTTTGCTGATTTCTTTCTCCACTATGTGTAAGTTTCACAAAACAGATTTTTCCATGTATTTTATCACGTCATTGTTAAACCTCTCAGCTAATCTGAGCATGCCCTCAAGTGGCTTTTTAAAAAAAGGATTTTACACAGGCTGTATAGCGATAACATATGGCCATCTAAAATAAAACTAAGCTAGTGGATAAAACTGGCTTTGCAAATGGTAACAGCCTATTAAGCCATGATATGTACATTTATTTTAGAGGAAATATTAAGATCTATTTCCTTGTGAACATACATTATATGCCTACCAACTAAATAAATTTGATGAACCACCTGATGAGATCAGTGTCACATTAGTAGTGTAACTTTGCTAAACATTGATGGTGTAATTTCAATAAGAGATTATTTTCCACAGATTGATTGACTGATTATTTTGGCTTTGGGACGAGTTTTGCTTCCAACTGATTTGCCTGCATAAGCTGCCACAACCATGAACAACACGGTCAAGTTTGTATAGCATACGCATCAAGTCAAGCTAATACTAGCATTCAGCAGACCCCTAGAAAGGGACTTCTTCCCTATTTGACGTCATCTGTTGGATGGACATTGGGCAACGTTCTGATTGGCTGGTCAGCACTGGCCTTTTGCTTTTAAATTAAGTGAAATTCTAAGATAGGACATTCCTGCATGAGAATCAGTCTTCGCCCAAAACATTTCAGAACAAATTCTACTACACAATATTTCTATAGCTACAAAATGCCCAGATCTTTTTCACACATGCACCAAATATTTCTAAAAATGCAAAACTTTTGTACACATTACAAACACACACATTGAGATACTTGACTCTTTCATTTGTATTGACTTAGTGTTTTACAATTGGAATCAGCGAATCAGAGCCAGGGACGATAGTAATCTGGTTTTAAACTCCCCCCTTTTGTGACCTGCACTCCTCATAAGTCAGTGGGGAACGGCCTTGAGTGCCCGACTTAGAAAACTCATAAACATCTTAGTGTTTGTTTCACTGTGCAGGAAGCTGCAGGGCGTCTTGTGTCCATTAGGCATCCAATAGTCGTACACATCCATTATAGCATCTGCTCTATCAGAATCAGTGATATCTGCGCTAAATCGTCCTCCCACCTCCTGCAGACACGTCTCTGGCAGCTCTCAGCAGCTGGTCGGCCGTAGCTCCTGCAGCCAGCATCCTGGCAGATATTGCCCACCTACTGCCCCACATGCCGGCCCTCACTCCGCACCGCTGGAGTGAGAGATCTGAGCTGCTCCCGTCCTTGATAACCTCCTACACCCACCACCTCCCTCCCTCTCCCTGACTCGTTCTCTGTCTTTAGTTCTCTCATAGCTTTTTTTTTCTCACACTCTTTCCATCTCTCTGTCCTCCTCTTGTAATCTGTTTGTTTCTCTGTCCAGCTCTTTCATTTCCCCTCTTTACTTCTGTTTCTATTTTTCTTTCCCCCCTTTCTGTCTGTCGGCGTCCTTGTCTGTTTGTGTATCCTGTCTTAATTTCTCTATTGCCACCCTATTCTCTCTCCCTACCTGTTAAGGACAACCACCCTTCCAATTCAGGGATTTAACAGAAGGGGGGGGGGGGTGGCTGAGAGAGAGAGAGAGATAGAGAGAGAGAGAGAGAGAGCGAGAGAGAGAGAGAGAGAGAGAGAGAGAGAGAGAGAGAGAGAGAGAGGGAGTGAGTGAAGGGAGTGGAGGAGAGGGAAAGAAAAAGAAAAACAGGCAGCATTTTAATTGCTTTTTAAAAAAGTGGAGATGAAAAACAGAGTTAGCCTGGAGGGGTATGGTGAAATTCTAGCTGGAAGAATTGCAAGACCATATGAGAAAGGAACACCTCGGGCCAAACAGGGAGATGAGTATTGGTTTTTTATAAAGCATTTTGCATCGATTTCCAGAGAGAAAGCGAGTAAGGCAGAGGGATGGAGACAGAGAGAGAGAAAGAGAGAGTGAAAGAGAGAACGGATGGCAGGAGCAAGGGGAGAGAGAGGGAGGGAGGGAGAGAGGGAGAACCATCTTTGCTTTGCTCCCTCACCCAGTCAAGTCAAAGAGAAAGAAACAGGGCGGATTTGATGTGATAGCTTCAGTTCGCTTTGCCGACACATCGGGGTCAGGAGATACCTGATCCAACCATTAAACACATACTCACACAAGTGGAGGATTGGGATTGTAAATCCAGTAAAATGAGTGTGTGAGTGAATCCAGTCCTGCTGTTTGTTCACTGACATTCCCACTGCGGCCCCCTTTCCACTGTCTTGTAATAGAGTTTGACAATGCCAGTGCTGAGGCAGTGCTGGGAGAATGTGTGTGTGTCGGTCGACATGTTTGCAAATAGGTTTTACAATTTTCTTTGTCAGACAACTTTGTCAGTCGACCTCGAAGCTGTTACTGTGATTAAAGAGCTGATTACATCAAAATGATGATAATAACAGCAACGCAGCGCCCTGCCAAGAGCTGTTTCGGAGAAAGACGATGGAAATGTGCAGTGAAACCGTTAAGGAGGTTGTACGTGCAACAGATTTCTTGTGTAAATCACTAGTGCGGCTTATTTGCACTGCGCAGGCATTCCAGGTTTCTCTGCTGAGGGAGCTGTGAGCTTTGTTTTAAAATGAGTCACAAAATTAAAGCAAATTATTCCACTTGCACGAGCAGTGCTTTTGCAAAATAAAAGCACTTGTACTAACTGCGTCCTCAATATTTTAAAACATGCTAAAAAAACACTATTGGTTATGATGGACGAGGGATATTTAGGATTTGGAAACGAACAAACAGATAGAGTGCCCAGATGAGATTATTAGAACAGCAAAGTAGGGACAGGGGGACTATCTGTCCAAGGGTATCTGGAGGCACAGCACCAACATGGTGATGAAAGTTTATAGATAACAACAATTTCCACTCTTAGCCTTGATGAGCCCCTTTAGCCAATGTCAACTAAGCCCTTAATCTTTCAGTGGAAGGAGTTAACCATGGGATGCTATAGGCAGCAACAAGTGTCTTATCATTACACTGAAGTCCTGTCCATACTTAGTGAAAGCCTTAACGCATACAACTAATTACTGTTATAATTCATGATTCGGTTTCTTAGTAGGAAAATATTATTGTTGTCATTCAAATTTTTTCATCTTATTTTCAAAGCTTTCAAAACTCTGAATTTATGTCTTTTAGCCTTTGAGCCTTTATTTGAGTCTGTGTCTAGGTATTTTGCAAAAAAATTATTCAGGCCAATCTATATATATCATTTGGTGAAACCAAAGAGAAAATTATTATTATTCTAATGGGTTTATTTTCCTAAAATAAGTCCTGACAATAGATATTAACCTTTTTAGACCAACCAGTGACTTTATTCATAACAGTAAAATCACGGAAATATGTATCAGAGATTAGGATTAAGGATTACTCCACATTATATACAAAGTCTTACAGTTAAATATCATTATGAATAGACAATGCAGATGTTGTGAATTTATCTTCCTATCCCATTTATCTATCCACAAACTGGAACTCTGTATCAAACACAGACACCGTGGAACAGTTCCACGGCCTTCTGTGCAAATTCTTCAAATGGTCATAACAAAATCAAAACTGCAAAAGTGAAATATCTTTTTCCAGACGTCCGTCTTGCATTGGTATGTGGCCCTCACCACTCCACGCCTCTCTCTCATTTCCACCCCTCTGACAGATGGAATAATAGAGCTGTAATGCTACATTCATGCTATTAATTTCTGTAAGTACAAGCAGCGAGCGTGTGTGTTGTTGTAATCTTCCTGCAGAAGGGACACTTCAAACAAGTCTGGAATGGAGGAACTGTGCCTTAAGCCCCTTGTTTCAACCTGGGATGCTAATGCATTTCAAGCTTAGTGCTAATAAAATTGAAAAATAAATGGAGGGTAATTGTTTCATGCATCTGAAGGAAGCTGGCTCATTCCTCTGTGTGTGTTTGTGTGTGTGTGTGCGTGTGTGGCTGCCTGCATGCGTGCGTGTTTGTGTGTCAATTTCAATTTTCAGAATCAGTCGTCTGTTCAATGGCACTGAGCCCATCGTGCTGGACAGCTTGAAGCAGCACTACTTCATAGATCGGGACGGCGAGATATTCCGCTACATTCTCAGTTTCCTCAGGACCAGCAAATTGCTCCTTCCAGATGACTTCAAGGTAAATATCTGCACCACAACATACTGTATGGAGTGTACTTGTCTGCACCATCGGCTCTCTCCATTTGAACAACACAACAACATAAAAAGCTGAGACTATGTAAAGCCATCTGCCCAGACATGCCTTAGTGTTGTGTGGAATTCAGGATGTTCCTAAAGATAAAACACTTAAGTGTGGATATGTTTGTATTTTAAATGTTTTCCTGCTGCCTCGGGGGTCGAACGTCTTCCAAATAGACCTGAGACCACAACAGAGAACTGTTTTCACAATGCTTAACTTAGCCCCGCCTCCCCTCCATTTAACACATAGCATACCTGCAATATAAGCATACGCAGTAATTAGAAAACTCTACTGGAAAGAAGACATGGAGGCGACTCATTGGGAGTTTTCACTGTGGAGATGTAAAATGCTAACCAGCTAAATAGAGCAAGGCCCGATGATGTGTGTGTGCTCCGGACCCCTGAGCTGGTTTACATAGAGGAGAGCACAGGTGAGACCGCTCTGTCGGCCCTCTGCTCTGATGACCGACTCCCCCACAGACAGGAAGTGCCCCCAACAATCAAGGCCTCAATGGGAAGGGACACTGTGGAATGTTGGTGCAGTAATACAAGCAGGCTCTGCACCCATGTTTCCATGCTTTATCAAAACAAATGATGTCAGGCTTGATATCAAAATCTTTGGTACTGCCACAATTTTTTACAACATTTTCTGTAAATAAATATGTTTTATAGCCAGGGGCAGTTCAAGGGTGGGGCCAGTGGGGGCACTGGCCCAAAATAAAATCTGATCGACCCCCTTTGAGTCCCTGTCCTGTCAGTGGTCTTAAAAAAGGCAATACTAACAATAAATATGATAATTTGTTTAGATTTTTTTTGGAAGAACACAATGTAAAAAGGAACCAATTTCAAACCATATTCAATGATGTGTGTCTTTGCTTAAAGCTATAGCGCTTACAAAAACGAAGAATTACTTAAATGTGCATCATACAGAATCTGGAATTGTTGGACATGTAATTGGCCCATTTATCTACCAAATAAAAAAAAAACGGCCAGAAAACCCAAAACAATTAGCTAAAAGACCCTAAAGTGTGGAGGTCACACGAGCGACTCCGCTGATGGTGTTACTAGTGAGGTAGTCTGACCTCACAAGAGTCCACACAGCCATATGTGGCTTTGTCAGAATTGTTATATATTCTGCCTACAGCTCCTTCATGTTCAAGGTTTCATTCAGTGATACTGTTTCCCAGTATTCTACGCTTCACTTCTACTCCACCTTAACTTGCGTGACCTTTCCACCGGGCTGGCGCTTGTTCATCATTCTCTACGAGAGCCAAACCTCCGACAACAGAACATGACATGAAAGCCCTGCATATTTTGGCAAAAGATGGCCTGACTCACAACCGATTAGTTTTTTCCCTTCTTATTCATGCTTTCCCCCCCCTGCCCCCCCTCTTCCTCTCTGTGAAATCTTGACAGTCCAATCAGGCGCCACGGTTGAAGAGAATGCGTTGGACTCCATTGTTTCAACTCATCACGATCCCCTCTCATAAGCCTGTGTTGATCTGCATACCTTTCAATTTGCGTGGAGCCCGGAAAGAAGAAAAAAATGCAAATAGTGAGAGGCGGAATTGAGCATGTCCTTATCTGAACACAATCAGGCTTGCCGTCGCCCGGGGGCTGGGTCTGTTCTGCTGCTGGCAGCCGCAGTGCTGTGTGTTTTGCTAAATCAATGTGAAAGTCTGAGCAGAGAAGGAAAAGAAGTGTTTCAGCCTACATCAGTGGAACAAAATATTCACTATTAATATCCTTCCTCATCTCATTATTCAAACTACAATTAATCACAAGAGTGTAAGCAATGCTCAGTCACATTGAGGGCACGGTTATAAACCGTTACAACTCGGCGGTTTCTGCATCACTTTATTCAGGCGTTCTGAATTGCACTTTAAATCAATAACGCTTTCTTTTTTTTCAGGTATGATAGGCTAAAAATAATAGTTTTTTCTTTTTTTCGAACATTAAATAAGGGTTGGAGGGATTTTTCCATCATTGGCAAGTTCAATCAAAAACCTGCGAACCTCTACCTGTGTGGGTTTACTCACCTTTTTATGTCCAGAACATACGGAAGGTCTTTATCAGCCCCCCGACTCCCTGACAGTGACAGTTTCCATCATTTTCTTCTTCTTCTCGCTGTCTACCTCTCTCTCTTTCTCTCTCTCTCTCTCTCTCTCTCTCTCTCTCTCTCTCTCTCTCTCTCTCTCCCTCTGTCCTTTCCTGCGATGTTGCCTTGCCAGTGGGCGATCAGGTCGGATCATTATTTTGAAGCTCAAACGGCCTGTCTGGACACGGGATTGGGGGATGAATTGTCTGGTAGAGCTGGCAGCGGTAGCAGCAGCAGCGGCTCCAGCAGCCAGGACGGAGTTGTTGGCCCCGTCTCCCTCTCATCCTCACCTCGGCGCTTAGGATTACTCTGTTGTTTTCTGCACTGCTCAGGATGACTAAAGTGCCTCGCAGACAGACCCCTGTTAAAAACATATCCATCCATGGCTTCAGACCTGTGAAGGATGAGGAGCTACACTTTGATACAGAGAGCCGCCTGCAGGGGAGTGTCTCAGTATGAGTTTTGTCAGCTGCAGCAAGAAGGCCAGGAGAGAAAGAGACAGGGAGGACGGGAGAGAAAAAGGGAAAAAAGGACAAACCTCCTCCTTCGCTTTCTGAAATCTTAATATTAGACCATCAGCTTAAGATGTGTTGCGTCAACACTCTGTCCAGATGGAGTTGTATTTGGGTGTCGTCCACGCGCCTCAGATGAAGGCACCGTTAAGATGAAGGGAGTCAAACCAGTGCGGGCCGCTCTTCAAGGCTGAAGATCTTAACGGAGGCAGCAGGGTTAAAGAATATGAGGTTTGCTGCTCTGCTCTGTTTCTACACATTGGTTCAGAAAAAAGAGGGGGGAAAGTTTTTAGTTAAAAGGGCTCCCTGACGGCACCGGCACGGCCAACAATGATGCAGACTGTGTAAAGCAGTTGTTGTTATTTCACCACAAACAGTCTCACTGTGAGTGTGTTAAGAATATGAGATGAGCTGTGCCGTGATTTTACGATGTCCTTACACTGAGATGATCCATTGCCAGGAGCCAAGGTAGAGTCAGAATGGCAGCGATGGCAGGTCTTAAACTATGAATGAATTAAGCTGTCATTCTTTGTCACTGTGCAACACTAATCAGAACAGAGATTTATTAATTACTAATTGTTTAGCTTAAAGATTTGCAGCATTTAGGTGTAACCTAATTAAATCTTGTTCTAATAGGAGCTTAACATAGGGCCACAAGCCTCATTAACATAAAACTCCCTCTATGTGAGGAATACATTAAAATCATCCTCAGTTTATAATTGTCCTCATGTTCCCTTCTTTTCCCTCACCTCCCGTCTGCCTCCAATGGCGGACCTCAGCCTCCCCCATTTTTTCTATGGTAGCGGTGAATGATGGTGCCATCTGGTCTTATGGGAAATTAGAGGCAAGAGCACAGGGGCAAATGGCCCCCAGCAAGCCCTGCCCGGGAGGCAGAGGCCGGCAATCTGCTGCAGACTGTCTGCACACAGGAATGCACCATCCCACTTCGCTGGAGCCCCACTGACGGCCTTTTCTGGAGAGTGCTCGCTAAAACATGCTAAAGGCAAGAGCAGCGCTGCCAAGAGCTACTGTGGAGGAGCACTGCAGCATGGCTACGCTTTGTTTAGTGAGAGCGTTGTCCTGCTGGTCAGAGGCCATCGCCGAGCTTAGTTTATTGTTCTTCTCTCCAGAAGAAGTATTCCATGGAAAACAAGTGAGAGATTCTGCTGCTATTAAATAGCTTCAACTCCACAAGGACAAAGAAAGGTCAATTTCACATTTGCAATTTGTTGTTGTTGTCTCTTCCTTATGGAGATGAACTAACAACAAGAGCAAGGCAGTGTAAACTACTACAATGCTGACATCACAGCCGTTTTCAGACACACAATTGGGTCCCAATATGCACAGTGTAGCAGGACATCCTCCGCTCCGATGCGTTCACAACAACACAGAAATCTCCAGAGCGTTCATGTGAAGGGTGGTGCAGGCAGCAGAGGCAGGACTGTTCCACTGAGAGATCACATTCCAGGGGTTGGCAGGGAAAACTCTGGAGAAAGTCTGACATCTGTCTTGGACATTTACGCTCTCACATTCAGCCCCTCCGGAGAATGTCAGGAGATTGTCCTGAGTTCAGTGCATGTCTGAAAGCAACTAATGAGAAGTTAGTGTATTGAACGCACGGTTCAATAACATGGAGCCTTGCTTATAACAGACAGCAAGGACAAAGGACACTAGTGGTTTCTAAAGCATAGATACGGTAAATATATTATTCCTGAATATATTGCAGGACACCTCTCTGTCTGTGTCGCACAGTTGATGCTTCAGAGAAGAAGGGTCAAGGAGCAGATGCAGCAACAACAGCTCTTCTGGAATAATTAGAGGTTAAGTGTCTCGTTCAAGGACACTTTGTCATTCGTTGCTGTGGGGAAGTCATCAGGAGTCCCTGCAAATACACCTTCCTCTGTCATGTTAATGTTACACATGATGTTTGGAGTTTTGTCCTGATAACCTTGGTGATGATGTAATGAATTGTTACTCACGCATTTAGCCGAGAGGAACGGGAACACATGCAAACTCTGCTCTCTCGGTTGCAGGACTTCCACTTGCTGTACGAGGAGGCGCGCTACTACCAGCTAATGCCCATGATTAAAGAGCTGGAGCGCTGGAAGCAGGAGAGTGAGCAGCGGCGGATGCAGCAGCCCTGCGACTGCCTGGTGGTTCGTGTCACACCCGACCTGGGCGAGAGGATCGCCCTGAGCGGGGAGAAGGTCCTCATCGAGGAGATCTTCCCCGAGACTGGAGATGTTATGTGCAACTCAGTGAACGCCGGCTGGAACCAGGACCCGACGCACGTCATTCGCTTCCCCCTCAATGGCTACTGCAGGCTCAACTCTGTCCAGGTAACGCACCACAGAGCACTTCCTGTTTCTATTGTAGGGAAAGGTTGGTAACACGTTGCTTGATTAATTGCATATAAGCAATTTGAAGACAATTGGGAAAATAGTTTCTTTATTATTTGGAAAATATTGAGATAAAGCATATAACTATAAAATATCACATCACACAGTTATCGATGCATTTTTGCATTTGTAAGTGAGATGTTTTGTTGTTGTTAAGTCATTTGGGGTCTCATTGTTCTGAATGTATTGAGGTTGTGATGAACTGAAGATTGTATTAATGTGACATAATGTTAGGTTGAATTTTGATAACATCAGTTTCCAATCAGACGCCACATGGTGACACAAATTGTATATATAAAGTTGCTTGATGCAGCACAACTATAAAAAATGAATAGTTATAGAAATGTCCTGAATGTTGAGATTGTTGAAATGAAACTAAGAGCAGGATCATTTCAGAACAAACATGCACATGCAGTTGTTAGTACCCAGGAACGCTGAGCTGGTCTTATTAAATTAAAGAAAGTGAAAGAAATACCTGGAGACGCAATATTATCCAGATCTGGAAAAGAAAATGTAATGCTTCCTCCTTGGATCATGCCCAACCCATCTTCAAAATTTCATGGAAATACATTTTTGGATTAATCATGCTGACAAGCACATGGCAGTGAAAACCTGCATGACGGAGGTAATAGCTCCTGTAACACATCCGTATAATGAGGATAAGATCTTTCCTCCATCAAGAATTGAAGATAAGTCTTTTAAAAACCTACGAGTGCTTGTGATTTTAGAATGAAACCCTTGTGTCTATTCGTCTGACTCTGTAGTCGGACGTGTGTTTCACTTTAATTTGACAGTGTAGGTGTGGTCACTCATCTGGGAGGTTGTCCACCTTACACAGAGGAACTTTACAATGAGTTGGTTTTGTTTACAAATCTTTTCACCTCATCATCACCATTTCTCCCTCACA
Source organism: Pleuronectes platessa (assembly GCF_947347685.1). NCBI lineage: Eukaryota > Metazoa > Chordata > Actinopteri > Pleuronectiformes > Pleuronectidae > Pleuronectes > Pleuronectes platessa. The sequence continues at coordinate 9,532,784 of NC_070626.1, forward strand.
TCCAATCACAATCACCCGGCTGGCTCTTGTGTACCGTACAACCAGGGCTCTGATGGCGTCTGTGCAGCGTTAGCCTGTTCCAATGAGCCATCGCTTGTTCTCTCTCTCCCGCTCTGAAATTCTGTGTCAGTCTGTGGATTTTACTTTCAGGTCATTGCCCAGAATAAAAGGCTGGTATATAGACTCTCATTTTGTTTCCCCCTCAGTGTCTATAACCTGCAATTCCACCTCCAAACTTTATTTGCTTTCAGACAGTTGCCATGATTTGTGGCCCTTTATACAGCGTCTTCCTGCTGTAAAGTTAATAGCCTGTTGTCACTAACTGAGATAACGGCCGCGCTGATGGAGTTACAGTCGGTTTGTCAGGAGATCACGAGAGCTAATGGCAGGTGTACAGTGTGTGTGTGTGTGTGTGTAGACAGTCACAGCTTGCAAGCTGCACATATGGCCGTAGCATAATGAGGAACCCGATCCCGCTCTGTTGTTTGTGGTGTAGGTATAATATTTTCTTTTGTCACACTAAGTAAATACATTTTGTTATAATAGAATATATTACCCCTTGCATTGTGGCGTGTTATAGCATTTCCAAACAGGCCGTCTGACGGACATTAAAGATATCCATCCTTAGAGCAGTGTTGACCACGGGCTGCGGTGAAGCTGTGAGACGTTAAGAAACAACTTCACAAAGCTAGTTTTACAGTTGTGTTACACGGACAGGTCTGTGAGGGGAAGGACAGGGGGACAACATAACAGCCCCACACCGCAGACTCAGTGTAACACACTCGAGCGCCCACAGCCACGAACAGGCCGACACATCCAGCAGCATCCACAGAGAGCCTCTCCCAGGCAGGCTACTGCGCTCCGACACCTCCACCTCCCGCCTGCCAGTGCGAGAGACCACCTCCAGGGAGGAGAGCGAGAGCGAGCGGGACAAAGCACGTGTGGACTGCGGCCATGTTTTCCTGCGAAAAAATGAAGAAGAGAAATGGAAAGGGGGGGGGGGGGAAATGATATGCATAATTTACGCTTTACTCCTTTTTAAGACACAGCTCCTTTTTTAAAAAGACTCCAATATAACACTGCTCAAGGCGATTGAAATACACGTATTGCATTTTTTAATACCATACTTACAATTTCTCAAACAGCCTAAACCGGTTTATACTTCTTTTATAGATTTTTAAATGACTTGCAATATAATTAATTGGCCGCATCAACTAACACAACATTTTCCCACTCTGTTTACCAGTGAGACTGGTTCTGGGATGTGAGCACATCCGACTTACATGGTCTGAGAGGAGTTTTTATTGTTTGGGCTTTTATTAGGCCGCTCCTCTGATGTCGAGGTGAGCTGGAGTCCTCGTGTCAGACGAATGGCTTCCAGTCAGAGGAGCTGGAGCTTCCAGGTTTCCTGCGGGCGACGCTCCCTTTTGTCTCACTGTACGGCCCCTCTCGGCTAACTCGGCGTTGTTGTGGTGTGCGGCTGTTTGTTCCTCTCATGCCGGCCCCTTTAAGACACACACAGACACAAGATTGTTAACGCACACATATGCAAGCACAGTGGAGGGGTCCGGCTCATTGAGTCGATGTAGACGAGGACACAAGGAGCAGATGGAGGTGTTTTTTCAGCGAAAGGGGAGATTTTTCTAAACAACTTACTCATTCTGTCCTCTCTCATTGTTGCGTGAAGGTATGAGAAGGTTAGGATAATAATCCTCGTCTTAGCCGCCAGACAATGAGCCTCTGCTCTGATTTCAGTCTTGGACCCCAACCCAGGGGAACACACACAGGGCCACACCCGGCCCACAGAGAAAGGCCAGGGAGGGAAAGGGGTGGGGTAGTTGTTGTTCTGGGGGCAGATACATTGCTGTCGGGAACAGAGTGTTTGTGACTCGACTGGTTGTTGAAGAGGTTCTGAGCAGGAGGAGATGGATATGTGAAAAACTTTAAATGTACATGGGCACAGAGAGCTCATTTTAGTATGAATGTATTTTAGCCCAAGCTACTGTTGCTGTGTTGCCCAAGGCAGGAAACTGTTAGACCTTGTGATACTTGGTCACAACGAGATAACATGAGATTTCTCAGTACACTACTCTACCCTAATTGCATCAACCTGTGTTTATTTCAGGTTATAATGTTATTTTACTCACTTAAAGTAACAATATGTTGAACATATACTTTTTATTAAAGAACCTCGTCGTGATATTCGGCATTTTTAAATCATTAAATCATTTTGAAATATCTCCTTTTTTGACAAAATAGTATCTATTTCTAATGAGTTATTATAATATAATTTTGTATTTACAGTTAAAAATATAACTTAAAAAACTTTTTGTGTCAGTCTACAGAAAGTAGTTTGGGCTCGCAGTTTGACATTATTTAGTGGAGGAAAGTAACTTTGTACATTCACAGTACAGTACTCTTAACTAAAAATACAATTAACAACCACAAGTACAGCAAATGCAACTTTGAGTACAACAGTACAAATTTGAGATACTTGATGTACTTATGTAGCTTTTTGCTTAAACTCAACCTCTGATTTAACATTTCAGGAGGAAATATACATACTTACACTACAGTCATTTGATAGCTTCAGTGATCACCTCCCTTAAAGTTTGAAATGTACATAACGGACAGTAATATAATAATATAGAATAATATAATATAGCAAGCTTTTAAAATACTACACATTATAGATTGAACCTGAAGTTTTCAGCTTCTGACTTCCTGTTGTTAAGTCACAATTATATTTCCCAAATTTTTTTCTTCAATCTTAACTTCTCACATTGTTTCTTTTCAATAAAGATGGGACTTTCACGTATAGACTTTAACTACATTTAGCTGCTAATACCTGTATTCTTTTATTTAAGTAGGATTTTTCATGGAGGACTTTACCTTTTAAAAGTATATTTTTGCATTGCCTAAATTAAGGATCTGAATACTTCTTCTACACAAACAGTAAACATTGTATTCTGTCCTTTGTCTTTCATGTTTTGTATTTCAATGTGAGAGAGTGGGAATAAACAACTCCACCTTGGCGACCGATTCTCCATGAAGTCATGAGTGGAATTCAGGGAATAATACAAACCACCTGCGCTGTGATGTAGATCCAGCGGAGAAAAACAGAGAGCAGCAGAGGCACTTAACAGAGGAAAAACATTTAGCCAAAGAGCCACAGAGGTGTACACACACACACACACACACATACACACACACACTGGTCCCAGAGCTGCAGCCGAGCCTCTTGCTCCATACATCACCATGATGAAGCACTCAGATCAGACCAGAGCCAATCTGTCCTTCATCAATGTGACAGCGGAGGTAGTCGTACAGAAGGGCCCCCTGTCCCCCTGCTGCCCGGGCGGGGAACGCAACACGCAGCAACACTCTCTTACATGTCACCCTGCCACTCCATCAATCCTGCCCTGGGTAGAAAGAGAAAGCACGAGAGCAGACAAGGCCACACAAACACCTCAGTGGTGCTTCTCAGTCGCCCAGATCGAGTGGCAGAACAAGGCAAACTCCGCTGCGATCAGTGAGGGAAGACCACAGCATCGGGCACGAGGCTCAGCAGGCAGTGGATTGACCTGCAGGACAGAGGATAAAGATTTGATTGACAGCTCGAAAGCAGTTCGCTTCAAGATTTATCATTGTTTCTTTTTTTATATTTATGTCAGATGCAGCCTAGGTGGATGATGCAGGTGGTTTGTTACTTTAGCAACCACCAGTTTGTAAAGATACACATGAACAAAATAATGAATCAGAGGCTTTTACAGGATTTAACTGGAAGAAATCAACTTTATTTCAAATTAAATATGACGACAAATAACAATTTTTACGCCATCAAAGAGGGTAACAGCCTTCATCCGTGTTATGTATTACAATTGTATGAAATAGTATAAAAAATTTTGTCAATCAGTCGAATATGGTTTCAAATATATCAAGTACATTTAAAAAAAGTAAAAGTATAATGCCAAACTACCTTGTGAGTATTATTATATGGGATTATTAGCGCTGACAGTGTGATTTTAACAGCTTCATACACTCTAGTGTAGTTTATTCTCTTAGAATGGATAATAATTTATGGGTTGATTTGTGTTTAAAATATTGATCTGCAAATTTGTCTCCACTGTAAATAAAAAACACAATATTCACTTCGGAAATGGACGAGGAGTATAATGTGGCATCTAATGAAAAGATTCAAGCAAAGTAAGACCACCTCAAATCTTTAAAAGAGTAACTTAGACACGTCACAACTCTGTAAACCATAAATTGATTCTGTTCAGGCTAGTTTAAACTACTCGTAGTCCCTCAGAGGACTGTTGTAGCCCTACATGTCACTTCTGTTCCTCATCTAACTTGCTGGGTGTTCACTGCTGGGGTTAGATTGTTATCTATATGGGGTCACCTAAACTCAAACACTCTTAAACTTGAAACTTTAAATGTGTGTCCTTGAGATCAGTCTTGGGATTTCTACAAACACAGCAACTTGACAAAGTGCTGCAGATACTTTAAGAATATATTAAATTGTCAAATAGTTTTCATTGTTTGTGATTTGAAAAAAAAGAAGCTGGCAGATGGCTCAGAGAATTAGAAAGAGTTGGAGCTTCTCATCTGTTTTATGCCAGATGCTTGAGATAAGCAGAGATTGCAGTTAGCGCTCCTTGTCACATATGAAAGTGCGTGCATAGTTAAACACAAGCGACCCCCTGAGTGTAGCGCCCATCACATGCTCCAGTGTGTGTGTGTGTGTGTGTGCCATACGTGTCAATCAACCCTGAGCCCTGTGCCACAAGGAGCAAGTCTCTTCCAGCACCTCCTGAGAGCTGTAGCAAGTGTGTGCGTGTGTGTGTGTGTGTGTGTGTGTGTGTGTGTGTGTGTGTGTGTGTGTGTGTGTGTGTGTGTGTGTGTGCGTGCGTGCTCCGGTAGCCATCAATATTACAGTGTGCTCTGGTTTCCAGCCCTGAGACTCATCTACTTTGATTCCTGCCCTGCCATCTTTCACTGTGTAGGGAACATACAGAGCTGGGAGGTGAGAGCAGTGAGGCTGATGTATCGCCTCCTCATCTGGGGTCCCCATGGCGACCCCAGATTGAGTGGCAGCACAGAGAGATGTTTATATGTTAAATTGTGTGTGTGTGAGTGTGTGGGTGTGCGTGTGTTCGGGGGGCAGATCCCTGTGCAGTCAAGTCGACCCTGCGACAGTGAGAATGGTTTATGATGTTTCAGATGGATAGGGATCAGTGGGGATGAAGTGGGTGAGGAGAAGCTTTTGTTCAGCTCCTGCTTCAATCACACAAACAGGAAACGACGAGAAGTGATCAAGTTCAGGGAAGGATAGCAAACTTTATTAAAGTGTTACTGAGTCGATAAAGAGTTCTCCTACCTTCTGTGTTATATTCTGATTTCAGTTTTTTTTTATAATTGCAGTGATATATGTATAATAAGCATGTCACAGCAATACAGGATTCAGGTTAGGTCGTCTTAAAGTCTATAACAGTGTACGTGGAAGAAAGAAAGAAAATACAAAGGCAGCTAACTAGCAATGATTCCATTTCATGGAAATAATCATGCTTGGAATTAGACTCCAACCAATCCGCTCGCTCACATGCAACTCACTGTTAGAATATTTTGTTATGGTTTCGCTCAAGTGAGTCAGGAAAGTTAGCAGGGAAATCTGCACAAGTACAACATAAGCTGGGATCTGAGAGCCTGCGGTCACGAGTATGTAGCACTAAACTGAGCCACCAGGACATGTCTCAGCTTTTGAAGAGGCTGCATTACTTTCTGTCGTCAGCTGGGATTGATTTCAGGACATCGTCCCGTGGACATTGAGACCTATTGCTTGGATACATCTTAATTATTCAGTGTATTGTTTATTCCCCTGTGGCGCTAATTCACTGTGTCAAACTGAATGTGAAGGTTTTTTTTTTGTGGGGGGGTTCTTATAGTCATTACAGTATCCCTGAGCCTGTTACAACTATCTGTAATAATATCCTTAAGTCTTTTGTGTTGCCGTGCGCTAATGATAAAAGGGACTTTCAGACTATCTTTATTGATCAGGCCATCCTCCTCTGTGACCAAATTCATTGCCGAACATGACAGAGTCCCACATGCGTTAAGAGATGATGAGGAAAAATGCAATGTGATGCAATGATCAAAGACGGCAATGTAATATCATTTCCATAATCGTTAGGCTCCTCTGTCGTCTGACATGGATTTGGGAGTGTTTGATGCTTGGGCAGGTCTCTTAATTAGCCACCCTCAACATCAGCTGTCTGCCACCACTTCTGTCTCACAAATTACAGAGTTTGTCGTCGTCGTATGGCCGGAGGAGGAGAAGTGCGACGGGGGGGGGGGGGGGGGGGGGGGTGTTGGATAACTTTTGGTCCTGTGTGCTGGCACATCAGGCATCAGGATGTGTGTGTTTGAGGTGGGGGTCATCAGGTCTGCCCATCATGTTCTTGTGTGAATGTGTGTTGTTATTTTCAATTTGATTGTATTTTGTGAACATACGATAACTCGGGGTGTTCATTTGTGTGATTTATCTGCTCCTCTGGGTTGTGCTAATCCCAAATCAGGGGAGGCTGCAGTCCTACAATGGCCTAAGTACCCCCTCTTTAGTCCTGGAATGGGGCCCCTTGCCCCTGTAATTAGAGAGGTCATCCTTTGCCTTGAATGTGTGTGTATTTGTATGTGTATGTGTGAGAAAGCAATCTGTTTTGCGTGAACTTCTCTGGCTCTGTATCAGGCAGGAGGGTTAGCCCTCGGCGAGACCTTTCATTTCCATGCACTGCTCACTCCATTAAAGGGACGGGGAATAAGTAAACACACAGCACTCCTCTGACTGGGATTTAGATATACCCCCTACAAAAAATACACAAAACATCCCACAAGGATTATAGTAGATGAGAAGAGAAAAGTGATGCTGGAGTTCACCAAAGTGAGTTTCAATGCCCCGACTTTAGGGGCTAGCATGCATCCACGTCCCCTGTTCTCTCCCTGCAGCTCCGGCACTTTGTCCTCACCGAAGAAACTCTGCATCCTCATTCCCCACACGTCGCTCTCTACCTCGCTCACGGACCTCACTCCTCCTCTCATCCTAGCCCTCATTACTCAAATTAGGGGCTCCAGTAATCACCAAGCTGAGCTCCACTCAGCCCCTTAACACACCTCACTCGCACTCCACTCTCCTCATCCCTTTGGGCCTCATGCCCTCGGTTCAGTAGCCAATCCAGTGCATGCAGCATGAATATTGCAGAGGTGGTGTGATGTCGGAGTGCCCCCCGGTTTTGCTCCAGCGCTACGTATGATTGGAGGAGGGTGGAGGGTTAACGACAAACGGTGCTGAGGTTGATGTTCGGAGAAAGGATGCATGTGCTGTTTATCCAAAAACCAATAGCCACAGCATCTAAGAGTTTTTTACAGGTATTCATTTATTGAAAATAAAACTGTAGCAATTAAAAACTACAAATCAACCATTTGCGGGGGGGGGGGGGGGGGGGGGGGGGGACATTAGCTAAGTTATACAGCTGCTAGCAATAGCTTCACATTTAGCACACTAAATACACATCAAATAAGTTTTGCTCAAAGATGGTGGCTGTTATTTTAGGTTTTATCACACTGATGTTTGTTTATGTGCTAATTTCAGTTTGATGCTATTAATGAAAGGTCACAATTGAAAAATTAGACTGACTTGTGAATGATTGAGCCTTTTTATCATCAGGCTTTTAGCTTGATCCCTTGCTCTGGTTCAAAATGGCTGCGCTCATATCTGTGATATTTTAGCTTCATTTCTGGATACTAGCAGGAAGTGCCAATGAATTCTCCTTCCTTCCATCCTGTCTATATGATCACTACTACTCTGCTAGAGCTTCTGTTACTAATGTCCTTCTCTACCTCTGTCCCCTCCCCTCAGGTTATGGAGCGTCTCTTCCAGAAAGGTTTCAGTGTGGCGGCGTCATGCGGAGGCGGCGTGGACTCATCCCAGTTCAGTGAGTACGTGTTGTGTCGCGAGGACCGGCGGAGTCTGTCCATGAACACGCCCATCAGGATAAAACAGGAACCCCTGGACTAGAGCATTCTGGGAGAGGGACTGCCAAAACACAACCCCCCCTTACTCCATCAATCTTCTCACACCGTCCCACCCAGCCTATTCCTGCCGCTTCCATTCCCCATCAGGACCACAACCACCCCCAAGCATACCGAAGTATTAGCAGAGGCTTTCTAACCTTGCTAGCCCTGCAGAACTCTAAGGGGAATGTAGAACAAAACAAAGGGAAAAAAAAGCATCAGCAACAAAAGTTTTTGATTATAACGCCCAAAGAATCTGGGACTGTGATGAAAACAGCAACAACCACAAAACGACTCAGCTGCAGCACACTTAAACCATTTCAGCACCATGACTGGTTGATTTCCCCCTCATCTTCCTAAACAAAAAGGTGTCCTGAACCTTTCCAGGGGACACAAAGTTCTCCCCCCTCTGTGAGCCTCCATCCACCCAGCTTCTCAACACACACACTGACAGACTCACCCTCTGCCCCCCTTCACCAGTGTCATCCAGCTCTGCGTGTGTGTGTGAGGTCCATGTCTTGTCTGATTGGTGACAAGTGTGGCCTGCTGTGGAACCAGAAAGCTTTGGCAGACAGGACGCCTTTCATGGAGGCCAGAAAGAAGACATAATCTGATTTTGCGAATCCCTTGACAAGCCCAAGTTTCCAAGAGCCCCACGACCCCCCCGACTCCGTCCCACCACACACCCCCACAGGCCGGGCTGAAGAGGCCAGGGCCTCGCCAAAAACAGCATTGATTTGCCAAACTGATTGTTTATTACAATTTCTCATTGTTGTTTCTAAAGTATGTTCTTCTTGCTCTTTTTGCTGTTCTTATCATGACATGGTGTAAACAATTATTATTAATAGGATTATTTTTAATGTCTCTTTTTTCCTTTCTCCAATATGAAGGATGTATGAACATTGTATTCATTAGGCTTCGAGAGCTTTTGAGGGAGCATTTCTTGGCAGTCGCTGCAGAAACTCAGATGTCTGCGGGCTATGTGGCTAAAGCGATCTGGCTGGCAATGCATTCAGAGCTGGAAAAAGTCCCATTGTTCAAACGGTGATGGAAGAGAACCTGGATGTTTCGACATTGTTTATAGTCAAATGTATAGCACACATAAAAAAGTGCTCCGGAATTTGTGCTTATTAGCCCTAAAAACATATCTCGGGTCTCTGATCGGATTTTTCTCACACGGGCACAGATTTGTGTTCGTATTTAGCAGAAACTTAAGAAGGTTGGTGAATATAAAATTCAGGTTGAAGTTGCACAAGCTCCAAGTGTACTGCAGCTCTGATGGGATAGAATGTTAAAGACTTGAGGACTAACGTTGAAAGTTAACGTTTACCAGTATGTCTCGTGATCAGCAAGAGATGTACTCTAAATGCTTTTACTGTTTTTTTGCACTTAAACGTTACCTACATAGCTGTCCTGCCCCGCTCCCTTAAGAAAACACTCGTCTGATCCCGGAGACCAGCGCCACGCCAAGGACACTAAAACTTTACCCACAGGCCAAATGTCCAAGAGAACGTATACTGTAGGTACCAAAGCAGAAGTGGTGCCAATTCTGTTGATTGTACAAACATAAAGACGTCATCTCTTTTTTACAGTTTATAGCTAAAGGTGACACAATGCATTATTCAGACGTGTATGAAGGCTGTCCACATTCTTTCCCACCGGCCTCCGGTCTTGACAGGTTTGTTGAGAATAGCTCACAGCGTCTTCAAGTTTGAGAGACAACGTCCCTGTTTGTTTCAGTCACTTCTAAGCCAAGATTATTTCAGCGGTTTCTTCACACGAATGCGTGGCAGAACCCCAAGTGAACTGTACTCCTAGCATCTGCGTGTTGTTCACAAAGAGGCAAGTGGGCGGCATTTACTCGATCCTCCTCTCATTCTTTTGGTCTTATTCTCAACATTTCTGGATCAAAGACAGCAACAAGAAAGGCCAAGTTTTCATGCTTTATATTTGCGTGTAACTTACAGATGCTGTTTCTTCCATTCCAAAAGACAGAGAGATAGAAAAAAAAAAAAAACAGAAGCTCATTCTGATCTTTGTGGGCGCTGGCAGTTGTTTGAGTTAAACTGGGGGTTTGTGTTTATAAACTAGTTGTTCATTAAAAATGGGCAGCAGTTCCTCTGACCATGTTGTCCTCATATCTGCTCTCTGCGGATGGCGGCTGATTAAACAAGGCCAATGAGTGGATAAAGATGAGCTCAGAGTAAGTGTAGCTCCCAGTCCTGTGCACTCCTCCCTGGGGGTCTCTCTCTTTCTCTCTCTCACAATCAAGCCCATCTTTGTTCTGACCTGCCAGTGGCCTGCGCCTTTGCATACAGTCGCCTCAAAGGGAATGGTCAACCAGGCCTTTCATGTGCCGAGGCATGTTGTGCCGAGGCATGTTGGGCTCTTCACAGCGCTCCTCGCCCCCCTCTGCCTGCCCGAAGGCTCCCGGCTCAGTGGTGCCAGTAGAGACTCGGGCTTGTACCCCCTGCTGCTGTGTCATCCCCATGCCCTGGTTTCTTAAAACGCCCTGTGATGCTGTGGCTCACCGGACCACACCACAACAAAAAACAAACAAACTGATGAGTCAAATCTGGGCACACTCAGAACACACCATGCAGCCAGGCGACTTGGCTCGGGCCGAACCTGACATCTTTCATCCAGTTGATACGAGGTGTGGAAACTCATCTGGGTTAGCTCTCGATGAAAAAAATCCATGCTATGCTAAAACCTCCCATCTGCAAGCATTACCTTTTTTTTTTTTTTCCTGGAGGGGCGAATGAAGGCCTATTTTCTTACTGATGTGGCATTTTCAGATCAGAGAATGGGCTTTAAGCTTTTAGCTGAGAAGTTGTGCATTTTCGAATGAAAACATTAGTGACCATTCAATAAGTGAAAAAAGGAACAAAGATGGCAGGTGTGAGTTTCTGTGTTTGTGCTAACAAACCCGGGACTCAGAGTATAAACGTCACGCTAACTAGTCAAACTCGACAGGACTGGAAACTTCCGAGACATGCTCACACACGCGCCCTCAACCCCCTTCCCCCCCACAGATGGTACTGGCCAGTGTTCAGCCAGTCCACATGGTATTCACACCAACTCCGAGGCAGGTCAGTTGTACAGTTATTGTAAATTGAATTATCGAGACTCTTGGGTTTCACGGGACCCTCGTGTTTTTAAGAGACCTCTTTAGTCCTCTCCACGAAAAAGAATGAAAAGAATTCAAAGCATTACATTGTGTACATATGAATTAAAAACATTTCAAAGGGTATAATAAGGTGCAAATGTATATTATTTAAAGTGTTTAAAAACAATTAGACTGTGGTATTAAAGGGCATGTGTTCATTTACAGTGTCTCCATTTGACTTTTCTTGCATATTTGCGATAATAAAAGGATGTACTGTAAATCTGATGCGTCTCATTGCACCTGTGTTGTTTCATCATCCTTAAAAAGGGAAGGGCACGACATGGTTCGAGCAGCTTTGATTTGTTCATGCTCAATTTGTCCTTGTCCTGCTGGTGGGTTTGTCGCGGATGAAGCACGCTTGAAAAACATTTATGTTTGACGTACTCGGGAGGTTGAACCCAGCGTCCTGTAATTGTACTAATGAAGCCGGATGAGGCTCCGCAGCATAATGTACTGTACTGAATCGAGATCAGCTGTTTAAAGCTCCAGAGGAACTGAGGAACAGGCCAAGATCTAAAAAAAATTTTTTTAAAAAATATGCTCCGAAACCCCAATATTTTGCACTGAGTTAAACGGTTTGGTCTTTTCAAAAATGCTTCTGCTTAATTAGCAGCAGAAACCTAGGGGGACTTTCCATAGTTGAGCAGCAGCGCTTGACTCAGTTTGTACTTAGCATGTGCAATGTTAGAAATGGAAATGAAGCAGGTTGAATTAGTCGTTGACTTTGGTAAAAACTGTCTGCAAAAACATAACAGATAATTTTTTCTTTTGAAGAGTAAGGAATGAACAGCGGGGCACATTGCTTGGCTATTAAATCATTTTAGACTTGAGTTCACATCTTTTCATTTCTTAAAAAGATTCCCACCTACTTGATTTTAGCTGATGAAGACATGCACAACGTCAAAATCTGCTCAGTTTAGTAAACAGCTTATTTATTCCTTTACAAAATAGGTACAAATACATAAGTAATGTTTTTTTCACACAAACAGGAAATTCTCAAAATATGTACAAGAGTTTACCAAAAATAACGTGGTTCTAATAAACATAGTTTTGTAAACAATATTTACAAATCATTCTTATAATGAAATTTTATTTCCTCTGTCTAATTACATCAGTAATATTGTCCTAATATTTTGGCTAAAAAGCTGTAGTAGTAGTAGTAGTAGTAATGTCCTCCTGGGAAACCACAAGAAACCACAGAAACCATTATTAAAATAATTTCAAATCTCAACAATCCTTGTTGTGCTTGCTTTTAAAACAAGGTGTATTAGAGGTCAAATTTATGAAAACATGTTATGAATAACAGCCAATTCCTAAAAAGAAGAAACAAAAAAAGAAAACCGAGAAATATTAATATATTAATTGTTTAAAAATAATTGTCTTTTGACAGAAACTGGCAATATTGTTTTTCCTTTATCGGTCATTTCTTTGCTATTAAGTGACAGCTTTCAGTTGTCAGATAAAATAGGTATAAAAAAAAGTGCTGTCAAATTGTACATTGCACAACAATTGTTCCAAATGTCAACCATATTTAAATACATTTCAATATGACAAGAAAAGCTGCATAGAGGCCGAGATTTTTTGTTAAATAGAAACAATAGAAACATACTAGACAATATTACGTAAAACACAATAAGGATTGTACAAAAATAATGAACAAGGTGACAATGCAAGACAACATGTAAAAAGCTGGCATTACTCCTCTCTTCCATCAGTGACACAAAGAGAGAAAGAAATGGGAATAATATAAATAAGTTTTAGACTGGAGTCATTCAAGGGCATTTTTCCAGTTACACTTTACTATACAACTGTGATATTTAACTTTGCATCAAAATACAAATTAGTGTAAGGGCTGTGCACTACAATTCTTCATGATGTAGCTTGGACATTCAGTCATTATTAAAGTGTAAGGGCGCTTAAGAGGGCTCCATGTACAACAGAGCATTAGGGCCATTTAAAGGGGGAAATAATCTGAGATTTTTTGAATAAAGTCGTGACATTTCAAGAATAAAGTCATTATTTTAGGCTACGTGACATTTTACAGGGGAAATATCAGAAGATCCGCCCGTAACCTGCTTTAAGATGAGGACAGCATCTTGCTAAGTTACACATTAGTGTCACAAATAACAAAATAGCACAGTTCTTTTGGCTCATCAGCACCACATTATCATAGGTATCAGGACTACTGTTTCACAACAACACCTGCAATATTAACCTCTCAGAACCAAAACACACCTTCTCAAACAGGTGTCATAGTGCAGACTGTGGCTATCTTTAATGACCTTTGCGTCTTTGTGTATTTGCTATACACAACAGGGGAACTGAGTGAAATTTCTAAATGTGAGTCAATCAAAGCACATGGTTTTACAAAACATCAGATTTTTCTATTACTGCCACATGGGTTATTCCTTTTTCTACGTGTTAAAATTATACACGCCGTTAAATAATTCAAAAAGAACTATTTCCACGTAAAGAACTTGATCGCGATGCTGTTATTTGGAATCTTAATGTTTGAAAAATGATGTCTCCGTGCGGGAAACCTGGAAAAGGCTCATTTATTGATTTCAACATACGTTCAACAAATAGCTCATGGAGATAACGCAGGCTGTATTGAGGTGCTAACATACTGTAATTATCTTCTCTCCTTCAAAAATAATCCTTCCTTTGAGGTGGATCGTTGAAGCTACTGCCAGTGACGTCAAATAAATACCCAACATACGTGGAATATGTTCTGTGTCTAGTCCTGCGACACAAAAACATTGTTCCTCCAACAAATCCTTCAACACAAACAATTTAAACAGGGTCTTCAAACTGAATGATCAAACTACACACCGAGAGGCTAAACAGAGAAGACTCTTATTTTTGTATATTTTTTTGTCTCTCTCTCTTCTGTCTTATCAAACGCTACATCAAACATCACTACAGTACATATGGAGACACAGAGCTGTAACATTAGACCTGATCTGAAGGCACGTTGCTGGGAAGGAGGAGGAGGAGGAGGTTGAGGTGGGTGCTGAGCGGAGCAGAGGCTACTTGAGCAGAGCACGGTAAAGGAGGAGGGAGTGGGCGGTCTCTCTCTCCTGCTCCATGTAGAAAATGATGTCCCTGAGGTTGACGCGGGTGATGCGTTGCCGTTGACGTGATGAGGTGGACGGGACGGAGGAGCTGGCTGGGGACCCCGCCGTGCTGCCTGAAACCTGGGGACAAAGGAAGGGGTCAAAAGGTGAGATGGAGGATTTAATTCAGGGAACTGTAACAGTTTTCAATACTTGTATAACAACAAATGCCAAGGGTTTCACTTTGGCTATTTTAAAATGTTACAATCCATCAACCTATTGCTAGCTTGTTTTTGGCAGCAGATAAACGCCATTTCTACAGTAAACAGAACCAACAAAAAAGGTCCAAGGGTTAAGGGGTGATGAATTTTCTGGATTTTAAGTCATGGCTCTGTCTATAGAATTTATGCTGAATCCTGTAGGCCTACCGAAGATGATAAAATATTTATGGATCTTTTAATGGCAGCCGATTTCTCCTAGTGCTGCTGACGGTCAATCTGTATGTTATGTATGATGTTTGCATTTAGCTACAGCACCTCACAGACTCTCTTGCATGACTGTAAACCTTGTCATGTGACTATCCAATTCTAAAAGTCTTCCAGACAAGGAGAGGATGAAATTAATTTCCCAGACTCTTCCTACACTGTTAACAAACCTTGGAACTAACCAGTGACCGAACTGAATTTTCCAGCTATAGGTCACAGGAGTGGGCTGGGGACACGGAAGGTCACCAGTGTGAATCCCTGGACTTCTGGGAAGATATTTAGATGGGGGAGGGAGTAAATGAACAACATCTATGGCTGAAGTGCCTTAGGGCAAGACAACTGACCAGCATGGCCGCCCACCATTACCACTGGGTGTGTGTGGTCAGTGCTCCTAGTGTGTATGTGTGTGTCTGTGAACACACACAGGGTAGGGGTTAAATGCAGAGGTCACATTTACTGTGTGTAAACTTACTGTTAAAGTTACCCACAGTATTATAAACCCTCTGAACTTTCTGACCTCACTTTATTCATGTGTGTATCTTTGTATGTGGTATATCGACCCAGCAACAGACTGGTGACCTGTCCAGGATGTACACTGACTCTTGCCCAATGTCAGTTGACCATTACCCTCAAAGACAGTTTGGCTAATGGTTTTGGTAAATGGTAAATGGTTTTGTATTTATATAGCGCTTTTTTTTGTCTTGATGACCAGTCAAAGCACTTTACAGTACAGTTTTACATTCACCCATTCACACACACATTCAAGCAGTGCATCTATTCGCATCACTTTGTTATTCTATGGGGGGCCATTCAGGGTTCAGCATCTTGCCCAAGGACACTTCGGCATGCAGATGGGTCAGACTGGGGATTCGAACTGCTGACCTTCAGGTTGTAGGACGACCACTCTACCCCTCAGCCACAGCATCTAATGAATGAATGAATGTGTTTTTATGTTTCCTCATGTGTTTTCATGTGAACTGAAAGCTTAAATAAGTATGCACTTCTTTGAAGCAATAAATAACTCGGGTTTCCTTAACTGGATTTTCTACTTTACTGTGCTCCTAAGAATGTGTCCTTATTTTGTCTTGATAGATTAATACAATTGAATTAACTGGTGACCTCTTCTTGAGACTTGGAAAAAATGAAATGCCTCCATACTGCTCCAGTGGTATCAGCCCCGACCTTTAAATGGAGGCCTTTTCTGTGTTTTTTTTTTACGTTTGAAGAAGTGGTCACCACTTACTTCAGTTTGATTGGATTTGGCTGCAACGCTGTTTAACCCTGAAACTCCCAAAGAGTAAGCAACATCATGTTAGCCATTCACCAAATGAAGTAATGTTGAATGGCAAACACAATGACAATATCAATGCTGTGTCATCAAAACAAATATATACCTCCAATTTGGAAAACTAATCCCTCTGGCAGAGCAGCAATAAGATCAAAAAGACCCACTAATAACATCCAGATCTTCAGGTGCAGCTTGAAGTGCTCTTAGACTTTTTTAAACAGGCTGAACACGAGACTGAGAAAAACACTGGCAACGAGCTCCGACAGCAAAGGAAAGCATCATTTTTATTTAAGGGTGTTTTATGGCTCTTTACATCCCCCGAAATATGAACAGATTTTCCCTCTAAGTAAACAACGCTGCTGACATAGATCTGAGCTGACGTCCCACTCTGAAATTGAGCCCTTGTTGTTTGAATTTGATCCAGGAAAAATGAGAACGATAAAAAAGGGAGAGTATACAGAGGCTGATACAAATCAAGAGTTGCATTTACATTTGTAAATGAGAAACATTGGGAAACAAAACCAGCAAGTGCCCACTTGAACCCAGGCAGAGAGAAATAAGACAGACATTCCAGTCAGGAACACCCTCTCACAATTACATTGATTGCACCACTCTGTAAACACACAGCACAGACAGGCCTTAATCGCAAACATATGATGCGTATGAATTTACAAGAACCAAACCAAAGTCTCGACAGCAACCGCCCCCTTGTGAGCTTGTCTTTGTGTACACTGTACGACGATGCCTTGTCTCAAATTTCCCTCTGTACACTCTCTGACCCCGGGACACAGGACGACGAGTGACGATTTCCAGGCCAGTGTTCCCACAAACTTACCTCGACGACAGGGTTGAGGCAGCCAGTACAGCCGGCTCCTCGTCACCCTTGGGCACACCAGACCCTCACTCTGGGGGGGGGGGGGGGGCGACCCCGGCCTTATCAGGTCAATCATGGCTGACCACATGTGAAAGATGGGACTGCCTACTGCCATGCCAATTACTGCCACTCACAAGCGAGCCCGGCGACAGGGCCACAGATTTTACCAATCAAAGCCATCCATCCACCTGGACGGATGGGCAGTAGTCGCCACAGGCGGGCAGTGCTGGGGTGGTGCCAGGACCACAGTGGAGACGATGGGAGTACAGGCAGACATTACGGCACAGGTAGTGGGCCACAGCTCCCAGAATGTCCTTTCAGGGACAGGGGCAGCCTTAAGTGATCCAAACACAGGCAGAAAGGTCAACGCTCATCCAGCGATTCACTCAACACAGCCGCTCCTCATCCGTCTGTCTTCATATGCCCTCCACGTACCAAGCGTACAGAACCACCCAAACACCGGTATGTTGTTGTTGGTATCTCTGCAGACCCATCCCTCTCAAGCAGATGGCTGAGTGTCAGTTAAAAAGGAAAGTGAAACATCAACGACCACACTTTCCCTGTCGCCAGTAATTACACAGTCATTGTGTCTCAAATTCAATGAGAAAACAAAATGGCAGGCTTTGTAAGGTTACGCTGCATGAAAATAAAAAAGAGAAAGAGCAGGAGAGCAGAGGCACAAAGAGAGAGGGACAGAGAGAGAGACGAGGAGAGGAGAGCAGAACTGAAAGTCTCAAAATCAGCTTGGCCAAGAAAGATCCATGAGGCAAAAAACAGCATCTGTCATTTTATCTGTGATGGGCGCTCGGAGGCATTATGTCATATGACATATCCATCGTACAGAACGCACAGGGATACTTCGATACATCTCTTCAGACATTTGACTTGTTTGGAGCCAGGGACAGAGAGAAAAACAGAGGAGAGGAGAGGAAAAGAGAGGAGAGGAGAGGAGAGGAGAGGAGAGGAGAGGAGAGGAGAGGCTCATCTGTAGTGAGGCCTCTTCACTGGCTCTGGTCTTCAGCCACATTCTGTTGAAAGCCATGACAAAGTGCCAATGGGCCTGACATTGCTTTACACTATTTCACTCTCTACAAACACATGTCCATGCACACAAGAGCAGGGACCGTGAGTCTGTTTTGTGTAGCAGACAATTAGCGTAACACAGTGTATGGAAAACAATAGAATGTAATAAAAGACACACTTAAAGAAAACCAGACACCTGTGACAAATTCCGCCCATGCTCACATTATCAGACAAATGCACTACTCCAGTGTCACTAACCCCTTGTGTGCATGAACTGAACATAACTCCAACCATGTGTCACCAGTATTGTAGACATATTATAAGCAACTTTAATAGGTTATTTATAAATGATGGAACTTGCCAATAGAGAGGTAATCCACAACAAGTAAAACATTTTCCTTACTGTCTATAAATTCCATTAAAAACCTCAAAGCCCACTCATTCTCAGGGGTAGTTAGCACTGCCGCCTTATAGCAAGAAGGTTCCTGGTTTGAATCCCAGTTCTGCACGTGTGCCCTCTATGTGCATGGGTTTTCTCTGGTGTCCTCCCACAGTCACAAAACGTGCAGATTGGGGATTAGGTTAATTAGAGATTTTAAATTGACCATATGGTGTGAACATTAGCGTGAATGGTTTGTCTCTGTATGTTCCTGACCAGTGTACCCGCCTCTCACCTGGCGTCACATGGATCGGCTCCAGCTCCCCCCCCCCCCCCCCGTGAACTGTAGGTTGTTAGCAAAGCATTACTCGGCCATGCATTGTAGCTCGGCCCTATTTTGTATATATTATATTTTCAGTGGATTAATATGCAGTTGAGGCTCTAGTGAGCATTACAAAAATGATATGTGAACCTACAGTATTTTTATGGGTGGTCATATATCAGTTTGGTGACAAAATTCATGATTGCAGGTCACATGATGCCAGTGAAGAAATGCTGCTGAGCATCACACACATTCAGAACCACAATGTGAATAGTCACATTATCCTATAATGTAATGGCTGATCCACTATGTTTAGACACTTCACCCATTGTTCAGTACATCTATGATACTCATATGTAGAGAAAAATAAATCAGACTTTTTTGGCAGGTCACACAATTGGTATTTTGCTAAATTCACTTCTGATTAATAATGTATGTTTTCACCCTCTCTCTCACTCGAGCTTTTGACTCCTTGTTTTCAAAATGTGCAGCGGCAGCAGTGATGCCTGTGTCTTGAGGAATTTACATTTGGTCCTTTATTCTTTGAGAACGAGGGGAGGGGTGTGGGGCAGGAGCGGTGCTGCGTGGGGTTCTTGCTGATCTGTGGCTTTGAACCCTGAATGGCACCTGTGCCTTGATGCCGGAGCCAATATTGGATTTGGCCCAGGTCACACCTCAGGGCGGTGGGTTAATGGCCCACTTTGCCAGGCACAGAGAGCTGCTCGGCCCCTGCACAGGGCCAAGCTGCTGTCTCAGCACTCAACTCCTCACAGCCGAAGTTGCAGACATAGTCGGAGATCTCACACACACAGACACACACACACACACACACACACACACACACACACACACACACACACACACAGACACATGTACGATACAGCAGCTAACACACTGTGTCAACTCAAACTGGGGTAAAAGCATTGCTCAGCATTCATATTTGAAAGATAGAGGCTAGCCCCATGTTGGTTGTGAAACAGATAAGCTGTGCGTGATGCAACATTACTCTATTGTTGTTGTTGGGACTTTGATGCCGGAAAAATCCGTTTATAGTCTGATGTCTGCGCTCCAGGCAAGGACGACATATATAGCACAACAGAGACAGACTGTTGACAAGCTAAACAAAGAAGTGAAGCAAAAGCTGAACCAGGTGGTGTTTTATGAAGTTAAAGCCAGGGTGGAAATTAACAGCAGCCACTAGTCAGAGATTCTGTGTACCAATTTGGCAGGTAGCAGGCAATGCTGAGTGCAAACTGGCTGGTAGACGCTTCAAAAAGAAGGCGTGTGGTTAGTCAGGTACACGTGACGGACGTGATCTCATCAGGAGGACCTGACAGACAAACTGGAGGACATGCTGGATGACTGAAGGACCGCCTGATATGCTGACTGATGGGCTAACTAAAAACCAGCTTGTTGGCTAACTGGCTGCGGGCCCGGCTGACTCACTGACTGGCTGACTAATTTACTGACTGAAGGACTGACTGACTGTCTGGTTGACTGACTAGGTGCCAGGAAGCAAAGCTCTTCCACATGTTCTCCTCCACGCCACATTTCAGTCGGGGAACGTGGCCCCGTCCCTCTGCGGTGTTTACAGTGCGGAGCCCAGCCGTGGGAGTGCAGACCCACTTCATCTCCACACTCGGCCTGAAACGCATCTCCTACGGCCGCCATTAATCAGCAACAGAGACTTTCTCTCTCTCGCTCGCGCTCTCTCGCCTCTCCTTTCTCTCGCTGCTCTACGCCCACAGACATGCTGGATGAGGCCATTTTGAAAGAGTTAACAGATGTCGGCTGATTTGCCCCGGGCATTCTGACATCGCCCGAGTGATGTATTTGATGTGGAGTTTATTCAGCTCTAATAAACGTATAAAGAATTAGAATAATAATTCACAGATGTACATACCCAGATTATATGCCGGAGCCTCTCTTTGAAGCAGGCAAGGCAGCAAAGATTAACAGAACCAGGGGAGAGGATGAAAAGGGTTTTGGTTCAGTCCACCGATAATCAGGGAGGTCAAGATGGACTAATACCACAGCTTTGGGTTCATGCACCGACACAGACGGCTTTGTTCCTATTGCAGGTTCCTTTTCTGTGGTAAACTCTAAACAAGAAGCTGCTACAGTGACTGTGTTTCTAGAAAAAATGGAGCACAGTGTATCACATTTGCCAGTTTTTTTTTCTAGTCTTATATGTGCTTCTTTTAATTTGTTATTTTGTACTGCAAAGAGAAAGAAAAGGGGAAATACAAAGAGGGAGGTCGAGCATTCTGATCATGGCAAAAAAAAAAAAAATTGGGGAAATTACTTTCCAAACAAACAACTTCCATTTGCTTCACAACTAAAGAACAACAAATCTCAAAAATGGCCAGTTGCAGAGCATCTTAATACCCACATAAACCATAAAAACAGCTACACGGCTCCATGGCAATGCATAGCAACCGTGCAGAATTTCAGTCAAGGAGAAAGAAGGCAAAAAAACACCTTATTACTTCTAACTCCTGCAAGCCATTTTGGTCTCCAAAGGTTTTAGAGTGCCGCAGGCCATGTGTCTGCAGTGTTTCGGGAAATGACTTGCCTTCGCACGAACACTGCTATGTTCTGCAGCACTGCTGCCCCCAGCATCCCCGCTCAATTTCTGTTTAACCCCTTCCTGCCTTCCCTCACACTGACTCACTGCAACAGAGAGCTCTCACACCCAGCACAATACTGTCACATTGTTCAGCCTCCCACAAACCAAGGCAAATCAGACCAGCTTTTCCACGAGCTAACACATTAACTCCACGTCTAATTTGGCTACTTAAGCATGTGATGGCTCTTAACAAACATGTTGCAGTGAAGGTGTAAGGTTATGTGGGGCAGTGAAACGTGGAGCAAGATGCCCCTTCACCATTTCACTTTGTCTACTACAATGTGCGACACAGTTTGCACACTTGAGTGTGTATCAACGGTGGATTAAATCTGCAAACTCGTTGACACAACACATAATTAAAACATCTTGCTCGAGGTCAGGAATTTTCTAATTAGTAGTGTACTGACAAAGCTGCAATTCCATCGCCCTGAGTTTCAAAGTCCACAGGTTACTGCGAAGATGAAAGCCGACCCCGGAGCACTATTCTGCAGGGCTGCTTATACAATTCCTCAGAAGACAGTCACAGGGTCACCGAGCTAAACAGTGCGCTGCACCCGGAACCTCGCTTCCAAACAAAGAACTTCAAACTTTCCTGCCTGGGAACACAATCTTACCACCACCACCCCCCTCCTCTCTTTCTTTTCAACCTGAGAGAAACAAAAGATCACGTGAAGGCAAGCAGAGGAGGAAACCATAACATTGTTTTTAATCTGTTTAATTAAAATGCTCTGAGCCTGGCTAGTTGAACTACTACAACTAAATACTGCACAGGCTTTATTAGCTGGATATTTGTAAGTTACTGTAAGTTGGCAACACCATTAAGGATTGTGGGTAATAACATTTTGGTTATTATTGGCTATTGATTAAATCCTACTGTCTACATTCGGCCAATCCAGACGATGATTTTGTTGTTGTTGGGATTTGTTAATCGGCTTTATTTGTCTGAAGATTGTGATCCAATCAACAATCCACCATGCCGCCATGTGTTCAGAGTCTTTCTCTCTCTGCTCTAGTGTTTTCTATAGCGAGAGAGAGAGAGCGAGGGGAAATGAGGGACCACTAACAGCCTCCGCGATGACCTGGACAATTAACGTGGGCCAAGTATCTTTGCCTACATAAAGTACCAGAAGTAGAACTTTTTCAACATTAAATATTCAAAGCGTTTCATATATAAAATGAACCCAATTAGAGTTAAAATAGGAGAAGTGTAATGAGTCTCAAGTCAGAATGCTTGTCTTCAGAACTACTCACTAATGAGCCCTTGTTGGTTTTGCACGCTTTACTTTCAATGGTGTGGCACTGTCATTTCTGCCGGTTTTTAATTTTTAATTCAAGTTGAATGAGAGGGCGGTGACTGAGTTAATAATCAAGGCACCGGGGTGTTTTGCAGCCGATGAGTAGCTGGGAGAAGTTGCCAAATGAGGCTTGTGGTCCACGCTTTGATGTCTTTGTGAAACGTTCCAAATAGGAACAACCAGTTAACAAAAGCCTATCAGTTCAAACTGGTATTGAACATAAATGACCAGGCTGAGGGGAACGCATCCTACAAATGGCCTAATTAGGGAAAAGAGTAGGCTATCCAACAGAATAGCACGGCAATGATTAGCACAGCAACACGGGCGCTAACACACACTGACTTGAGAATGAGATAAGAGACGGATCCCGCCGCAGACACAGTACCCTGAACTGTCAGTCTTCACATAAATCCTCATATGAGCAGTCACACATTTCCCTCACAAGAAAAGAGATGCACCGAGGGGCCACAGTGGATATGCAGATGGAGGAGATTAGAACACACATTTACGGCAGCAGCATCACACCGTGAATTGGTCCTTGATCTCAAATTGACACAAATGGGGCCATTTTTGACTCCATTTAGCCATCACAGGCTCCGTTCCGGGGGGGGGCCGTCACTGGTCCCCACGCACCTGATGCGACGCCTGCTAAGTATGAGAGGCAGGAAAAAAAACGGCTGTCTGAAGAGCAGGTCTGATTAAGATCCTGGCTCTTCTGGGGAAAGTGCAAAATTTAGATGGCCCAGAAAGACGAGCCATAACTTCACTGGAGGAGTTTCTTTTTTTTTAAAGAGAGCTTCTGTGAGCATTTGTGACCCCCTGTGTCATGGTTTTTCATCCAACAAGCTGCGAGGATGACAGGGGTTTCACAGCGATTCAGTAATAAATGATTCCTTCAGCATTCTGGGAAAATGATGACGTTAATTCAACTTTTGTAAAAATACACTGCGCTACAACTACAAGAAGCTCTGCTGGAAGACAGAGAGGAGACGAGTTGTTACAAAATGTAGCACATTTGGCACAACGAGGTCAATATTAAAATGGCACAATATATACTGTCAATTAGGGAACCGGGGTGGGTTGGGGTAAAAAATGGCAGGCAGCATTGTAAAACTTGGAATCAGTGAAGGAGTTCTTCATTACGATTTTGCTGGCACTTTCCTGCAGGCTTCATTCCTCCCATCAGATTCCTCCTCCACAGGCCCAGAAGGCTTCCTTCCTACCTGCACAGCATTTTGGCAACCTGCTTTATTATACCACATACAACAGCATTATTTTCCAGGCAGCTGTGTGTGCATGTGTGTGTGAGTGTGTGTGTATAACGCTTATCTACATATTGACTTGGTTTATACCCACACCCTTGTCTGCCATAATAATTACACATCTTGTAAAAGGAAGTACTCAATTCTTCCTGAACCTGAGGCGGGCAGCTGCAGGAGTTGCCCACCGGCGCCCAGCAAACACACCTCCGGCGCTGCCTGGTATCCAAACAGCTTCAGCACATACCCACAGCCATTTCCTTCAATGGCGTAATGGCGGCTTTCTATGAGAAACTGAACAGAGAGCGCCAACCCAAGCACGGTTAAATGTGTTGTACTACAGGAACAAAGCAGTGGAGATAGGTTGGACAGGTTATACAGACAGCAGGGGCCTGTTTGTCAATGAGTCAGACCACACACACATTGCGCTGCTGCACACATCTCAACGCACACACAAACACACACAAAAAGCAGCCTTGTGTGGGGACAGAGACCAGTCGGGGAGGTGTGTTTACATTTTGTGGCTCTGTGGACCTTGTATGTAAACATAGAGATCGCTCCAAAAAGCCAGGCATGACTTTTCTTCCCCAGCCAAACCACATCTATGGCTCAGAGCTGCAGTGACACGATGCGGCTGACGGAGGCCACATTTAGCTATTCACAACTCTTCCAAAGTTCTATCAGTGGAGGGCTTTCATTAGTCCAACAAATACATAATTTATACAATCTAAAAAATACATGTGATCATGAATCAAAGTGGGAATGAGAGACACAGAAACATTGTAGTTTTCTGGTGATGCCCATTCTTTGTTTCAGGAAGTGAACGGAGGTCAAACGTTGGACAGCTGCTCTGTCAAATGCGGTCAAATGCAATATTGTTGTACTAGTGATTAATAGCCAGACCTCATACTACCAGGAATCTGTGCTTATCGCAAAAACGATTCTCTCGGAAAACACTGACATATTATTGTTGAGGTTCTTAGCGCACTTACAGTTCCATTAAATCGACCCTATTGTTTAAACATGAAACAAAGAGTCGGCCAATTCAGGCACTCTGAGACATTAGCAGACTGCACTCTAACTGACAGCACATATAAATATATATTTATATAAACATATCAAAACACAAGGGGAGCCAGTAGCCTTTATCCTCTCCCTGTAGGAGACCAGGACTGATAACACTCATGTGCATGGTGATGTCTGAATTCTGCTGAGATTATTTGTCAAAAAACGCCTGAATTTCACAGTTAATTGGCCTCCCTAATTAGCATAGGATGTCTAATTCCCATTGCAGTCAGTGTGCTAAATGGTAAAGCTTTAGCGAGCGGATGCCATTCCTTTTTTTTCGTTTGAGCAAGCCGAGCTGCACTGTACATTACACACTCAATGATCGATTCTAAATCTTAATTAGTGAAACGACAAACAAGCAAGGACACTTAATGAACTGTGTACCTTGTCAAACAGCTGGCTCATTATATTTATTGAGATATATGATAAATTTAATGATTTGGGCAATTAACTGCGGACCCCTTTCCGTAATCTCCGAGGGACATAAAGGGAGGCGGGCACCAGGGCCACAAACCTAATGGAAAGCAGCTGACGGATATTTGTCACCCCCAGAGAGCTGAAATGGGCATCAGCCTTGTGTTCAGAAATAAAGATGTCACACAGAATGTCTCTCCCTTGTGAGCTCAACTCCCTGTGCTTTGAGCTCCTGGATAACACTGCTCCGACGCAGAGATACGACATGTTTCAGGCGCTCTCTGCCTTGCCGGGACCTCATCCCACTTAATGATCGGAGATTTTCTGCAAAAACAATACAGAAACATAACAAAGATATCTAAAAGTGGGAACAGTCTTTATTATCAGTGCCTTTTTTTTTTCACGGCCATCCGTTTCCAACTTTTTTTTCTAAATTGGTCAAATGGAAAGCAGTGGAAAGCGAGGGGAAAAAAAATTAAGCTGAGCCGAAAAGTGCGACTTGGATTTAATATTTTATAATTGCCAAGGGACATTCTAAGATCAATGAATTTTTGCCCGGGACGCACATCAGAAAGAGATGTACTTCAGTCTTTTTAGGGAACATTGGTCTATTTAATTCTAGTGTCTGATGCATGTGAAATATGCCTTCCATGGCCTCCTTCTTCTTCCCCAGGCACTGCTGGAGGCAGACATTACCACTTTTAATGGGCCGCCATGAGAAGAGGCAAGTCAGCCAATAACCCATCCTCACTAATGGATCGCCTTGTTTGTTCTCTTTCACGATTTTCTGAAGCTAATTTTAGATGTTCTGTTTTTCTGTTAAAAGACAAAATAGGGGACACTGTATCACAACAAATTCTTTGCAATAAACAGTTAAAATAAATTGTCTTTCAACAGAATCGCAAAAAAAGAAATGTATTATTATTTTAGCAACTCATTTACATGGACCGTCTCTGCTCAGTAAAGCAGATGGTGGTCGGTCCAGGTTACGAGGGGTGGTGTAAGTGTAACTGGAAGCCAAAGCAGGACCTCTCCCAGCGGGAGATGAAATGAACTTCTGAGGTCTGTAGGAAAAAGCTTAGAGAGGGCAGTAATGGGTGTAGTTAACAGCAGTAGTTTCTAACGGTGAGAATGATCAACTCGCTGATAAATCCACTAGTAAACAGAGCTCAATTTCACCTTAACCGTGGCTAAATTTAAACTGACCATAGCCAACAAATATAAATAAGCAATTTAGATCAGTGCTTTAAATCTGATGCTAATTTTGTGAGTGATTTTTACATTTACATTTAAAATTGAATTAATTCTAATTTTTTATCATACAGGATCATTCAATAGATTTGAAATATTTACAACAAAACAAATTGCATAATATTACTGAAATACAAAACATTCACTTCCAATGCCATTCCTACATACATTATTTATAAGGGTTAGTCTTC
Source organism: Pleuronectes platessa (assembly GCF_947347685.1). Taxonomy (NCBI): domain Eukaryota; kingdom Metazoa; phylum Chordata; class Actinopteri; order Pleuronectiformes; family Pleuronectidae; genus Pleuronectes; species Pleuronectes platessa. Next base: position 9,559,557 of record NC_070626.1, read on the forward strand.
AACAAAGACCATTTCAGCTGAAACGTGTGAGTGCAACTTAACATAAAAAAATCTAACTAGTAAAAATCAGCCATGATGCAGTAAATGTACACATGCTGCTCAATTATTTAGTATTTAGTGAAAAGCAGAGAACTGCTGCTTGCATGATACACTACTCAACAATGAAAAGTCCTGAATCAGATTCTGGAAAACTCAAACTACTCTCTGTGTTGGCATTTCTGCCATCGACTCGTAGTATTTTGCCTACTCTGTACATATTACCCCCTCTCATCCACCCTGCCTGGCATTCTTCTGCCCCCCTGCCAGCACCTAATGAAAATCTTATCCATCTTTTTTCCTCCTTTCTTTCCCCAGGCTCAAGACCTGACAGCTGACAATAGAGCTGACATAAAACTTAAAAAGTCAAAAGGAAAACAATTTTAAACACATAGCGATAAGAACATGTACTGCTCCCTGAAAGTTATCAGGGTTAAATGTAACTGTATTGCAGGAGGTCCTATAAATAACCCAGAGACACAGGAGTTTCTTAAGTGAGCCATAACAGAAAGAGCTCTCCGGGGCTCAGCCGTGTACGTTTCAGAGGCTCAATGTTGACAACTTCATTAGCAGCGCCCGCGCTTTAAACTCTCCAGTCGTTCGACAACATTATCACATGTTAAGAGTAAGAATTTGGAGGCCCATAGTTCCTATCTCCTCCAGGATGGAGGGAAACAGAAGCAGGCGCAACACGGTAAAGCATCGATCGAGGCGTTTTCTCAGCTTATCCCTGAGTGGTGAAGGCGTAGGATGAGGAGAGTGGGTTTGCACAGTGTGGTATATAGCACAGCATGGGGGCCCAGGATGTTAGGCTGTCCCCATGTCCCTGGCCAGCAGGCTAGCTAGAGAGCCAGCCATGATCGACCCGCCTCCGTAGCAGCGAGGCGGAGGGTGGGAAAAAAAAGGCAGCAAATTTCATTCTTCAGAAATTTAATTATATCAAGATTAACAAGGGAGGTAATTAATTTCTTTAAGATGGGTATCTCTTAAGTGCCTGGGGCTCAACTTTGTTGTCAAAACTGTATATTTAACCATTATTTCAGGGCAAAGTTTTAGAGCCAGGAATGAGGGGGATCACTGCTTTGCAATGAATATGGATATATAGGAGCTTCTTATCTAAATAAAGAGATTACAGTGTTAATACTAATGTTCACATTTATGTACATATATAAATGTGCGGTTTATTTAGGAACTATTCAAAAATGGCCTGCGTCAACTACATTTAAAATCATTTGTTGAATCTATATTCAAGAGGACGGATTCAACAGTTTTAAGGATTTTAGTTTTTGCATCAGCTAAACTCCTCATCTTTCTGACTTAACCTTTCCTAGAAGATTGAACCAGTGCTAGGTCGAGCCCAAGGTTGAATAAACCACAAGACCATCCTGAAATCCAATCTCTCAAGGGGTTGAACCAGCCCTTTCAGGAGGGAGTCCTGACAAGAAAGAAAGAGTGATGCTCTAGTGAATGAAACGTAATTCTAACTAATTCTCTGTAAGATCAGAACACTGAATTATAAGACCAAAATGGTCCTACACCTGTTCTGGGAGTTAAAGATAACAAATTCCATTCAGCAATTTTCTTGAAAAGGTTTGTAAATGCTGTCAATCATGAATTCCTAAAAAAGGATCCATATAGCTTATTATCGTCTCTTTAGGGCAATTTGAGATTTATCGAGGTTATGACTTCTGATATTCTACTTTGTTGGAGCATCATCAGGTATAAACAATTTATCAATATCCATTGATATGTCAGTGTGTAGTACATCTAAAAAATATAGCCTTTGTATAGCAAAAATATAGAATCAGTGATTTATACATTCTCTTTCATGTGTGACCGGATTAAGATATGGTGGAACAACGTATGAGAGGTGAGAATCCTTCTCATTCGTTGACAATGTTTAATAATCTCTTTGAGTGTGATTCACAGGAACCTTAAGCCTCAATGACCTGAGTGCTGGACTGCCCGTGTGTGTGTGTGTAAACCCTTTCAGCAATTTTAAGTGAATTAAGGAATTAAAGTCATGATGCCAAGTCAATTTGACATTTAGCATATATTGAGTATGCAATACACTTACCAGCATCTCTTCTTCTCCCTCATTCTATACATAGTTCATTCAGTTCAGGTCACTCAGTGATTCCCTAAATTACCAATGTCTACATCTCAGGTCTATGCTTGCAACCAACCCTAAAAAATTGAACAATGCCTAAAGTGGATGCACTGAATATGGATTCCAGAGGATGAATTACTTTTTATTTTCCTGAACTTTGTATTTAGTGCTAATTAGCTAATGTTACCATGTTAAAACTAAACTAAGATGATAGGAATTGTTAACATACCTGCTAAATATCATCATGTTAGCATTGGCACCATTAACACGTTAGCATGATGTGTGTAAGAAGAGCCTTACAGGGCTGCTAGTATGGCCATAGGCTTTTATTTACACCAGTATTTACTATTCAGGTCAACATTTAATTGGAAGTTAAAGTTATTTTCAGTTTTAGCTGTGATTTACTTATTTAGGCCTATCTCCCTGCTATGTGACACATAACGTATATCCTGTAGCTGATTCGCTATTCTTTAACAGGGGAGACGGCCCAATCAGAGCAACCCCCTGCTCCCACAAGACCCACACACTCACAAGGGATTTAATTGCAGGACTACATAAACATAATTATGACATTTCAAATTCTATAATTGCAATTATAATTTCACTTTAATAGAACTGCTATTAGAATAATACACATTTTATGTAGGACAACTCTTTTTGCTGGACATGACGCATTATAATAATTATATATTATAACTTATCTTTTAAACCTTAATCATCAAAGGGTTTTTACAGCTGAACATGGTGCTGTTAGTGTGCCCTCAGAGACGTTACCACGTCCACGTTATATTAAAATATAGTAAAGGTCTATATCGCTAGAACTCTATAATCTCTATAACGCTGTATCTACGGTTCTGTCTTCTGTAAAATTCTATAGAGATGGCTTTCTCTGGGGTATAATTCGGATGCTACTGAATGATCATACAAATATTAAAGGAATATTATATTAATGCTACAGGCAGCATTGAGCAGAAGTGCATCCTCTTTCGCTTCCGCAATTGTACATCGTCACTTTGATCCTGAAGGTGAAACTACTCTATACCATAAGGTCTAGAATGGATTATTAATTCTATACAGTTTGAATATTATAGATAAGAAGGTGAGAAGCGAGAGAAAAAGAGACAAAGCCATTATCGGCCACTTTATGAGTATTTTAATATTTTCTAAAAGAGCAACTAACAAAACATAATTTAAAAAATGACTAGCATTTCAATACAAACTGAAATGGAAGTGGATACATGTATAAATGTATTCCACATGTATTTATCTTTTCATGCAAATGCTATAGCTGCATTTTAAATGCTTTAACCCACAGTCCATAGTGCAGTAACCACTGGTGGGTACCACTGTGCTCTGCGTTGTGCAGGGGAAGGGAAAGTTGGCAAAGTGCACTGTGTTAAAGCTCTAAGAACGCAAGGCATCCGGCCAAGGAGCCCCTGCAACCATTCTGAAGACTCAACTCTGTCTCCTTTGTGTCCTCGCTGGAAATGCACAATCGCCTTGAGACGTAAAGTCAAACTAATATTACAATCTTCTTGACATTATGAAACCAATAGCAGCCTCTCTGTGCCCTCTTTAATCATATTTATGTAGGATGTAGAGAAGGGAATCCACACAGGAATCCTTATGCTTCATTACAGCCCGGTATCAGTCATCCTCCTTCATATTCCACCCTGCAAGTCTTGAGTGGTGAAATAAATGTATAAACACAACAGCTAATCAGGGTTAATGTCAGTGCACCCAGTGGAGTTAACTGAGGCCCACTTATGGTTCAGAGCAAAAGTGTAGCTCAACGTGTTTGAGGAAACTAAAAAAGAAGGTTAAGTTAGCTGTCTTTTCTGCGAAATGTACACAGTGTGTGTTTAGTGTATGGTTTGGATATAGAGAGGAGGAAAAGAAAATAAGAGAAAGAGAGCTGTTGTGCAAATGAACACATGAGAAAGTTTTAGTAAGAATTGTGCACACGCACATTACTTCCACTGCACCAGCAATCAGGAATGAGTTTTTAACCAAATAATATTCTCTTCAGAGTCTGGATGGAGAGGGGGGAAGATGGAAAGCAAGAAGAGAAAGGGGGAGGAGGGGGAGTGAGTGGTTTGCTCCACGCGGTGCCTTCTTCTAGCATTCAGCTGGCCGGCTCCCTCTTAACCAAACAGCCTGGTTGGTCCTAGTCCTCTGAATCCTTACGCCCCCCCCTCTGGCGCCGGAACCACCGCGGTCTGCGAGTTTCCTGTTTGTCTGGTTGAAGACCTGGCCGATTTTTACTCCCAGGCGGCACATTGGGAGGGACGCAAGCAGAAGCAGGAGCAGGAGCAAAGCACAAGACATAAGGACAGAGGGGAGGTTGGCGGGGAGAAGGCAAAGGGAGAGACACTGAACACTCCCGAGTTGGGATTGATTTACTTCATTAACCGAGATTACAAGTTTAACTTACAAACCAGAGGTCAAAATTTCTCATTAACAAGGGGACCGTGGAGAACCTCGGGGCTGGGAGACCACTCTTATTACTGACTACACATTTCAATCTGTCTTTGATGTTCCATGTCTGCCTTTCTACCCCCTCTTTCCCCCTCCTATTTTTTGGCAGCGAGGTTGATTTTAATTGTAGCTATAGAACAGAGCATAGTTTGCCTGTAAGCCAGCCTCCACATCTGTAGTGAGTGCAGCTTTAGTGATATTGGGTGCAGTCCATAGCTCGGGGCTAATTTTAATGGTCCCCCTCCCCTCCCTCCTTCATTGGAGACTCAGATTGTTTTCCACGTGATTCCTGTTAATTTAGCTGGAGGAAAGGGCATCAGTTTTCCTTGTGCTTTTCCCCCTCTCTCCCCATGCCTCTCACTCTATTGCCTCACTCCTTCTTTCTGATCTACAGCCTCAAAGAAAGAAGGTGAAATGAATTCAAATGGAAAAATAGTCTGTGCTCACTATTAAATCGCTCACCTACCTTTGTCCCTAGCGTTGCGCCTGGTCGAGATAGATAGGAGAAAGGCGGCGTGGCTGTACGAAACCATGGCAATTTTGCGGCTATTGTCATTTTTATGTCAACAAACAAAGCTCTGGCTTTGATGTGATGAATGGCCTTAGTGCCTAGATGATAACTCTGTGCTCATAAATGTGTCAAGGATGTTTTAAAGCTCTAAGCATGTTTCACACTGCAGGACATTGAGTGCGGAGACAAATTTCTACACTGCAGAAGCTTTAATGCTAACCTTAGATGTTCTGAAGTCTCTATCTGTCTCTCATAAGAAACTGTAGCAACACAAAATAAGATCTAATTTGACATAATGAGCTAAAATAATTCTTTTCTATATAAGATAATGTGATGTGTTGCCTAACAAGAAATTATTCACATGGAATTAAGATTTCCTTTTCCATTAGCTCAACACTTATTAGTCAGGCATCAAAGTGGTAGTGTCCACAACTTCAAGCTTATGGCTTGAGGGCAAAGGTCATTTGTGCCGTCGTCATATTTCCATCCACCTTGAGCTCCCCCCGACCTTCTTCAAGGTAACCCATCCCTGACTTTTGTGCCGCACTTCAAAAGCCTGTGTGTGCTGATTGGAGGATGAGGGCAGTAGGATGGGGACTAGTTAGCCGGAGTGGGGTTTTCGAAGAGTGTGCCTATGCAGTGACCCACCGCTGGGACCACAGCAGGACCTCTTCTAGCAAGTCAGCCAGCAGCCCCAGCCATTGGCTCCTTGGAACTAATCCACCCTGCGGAGCCCTGTAAGGCACTCTTTGTTCCTTCTTGCAGACTAGACCAGGCTGGAGAGAGACTCTCCAGTCTTGACTGGCTATCAGTTTCACAGCCCGTGGCCATCCTCATCCACTCGCAGGTCCTAGCTCGGCCAAGCCACCATCAAATTAAATGTGGGTGAGTGGGGGTGGGGGTTGTGATCAGGGTGTATGGAGTGAAATTGTGTCACCTGAATTCCGTCACAGTCCGAACATGGTGGAAAGGTTGTCGGACAAGGAGAAGAACAAGCAGGAGGAAAGGAATATTGAAGAGGAGGAATTTAACTGGAGCTCTGCCTCTCGGTGAACAGAGCAGGATCTCAACAAGGCCATTATCTGGCTCCTAATTTGAGCTCTGGCACAGCACTGAAGGGCTGCCTTTGTCTGGGATTAATGCGGAAAGCTCAGGATGCGATGTCAGAGGGAAATAATCAGCATGGGCCCTTCATAACGTTGGCTGCTTGTGCTCCTGGCCAGGGCCCCCCGGCTCATTTCTGTGGAGATGAAATCTATGACAAGCCCCTCAGTGAAGCTGAGAGCAGGCAACAGTCCAGTAACACCCACAGGCCTCCAGGCATCCTGTGACCCCCTTAGAAAAGTCACATTCACTTTGCTCTGGAGAAGGGAAAGAGAACGCCGCAGGCGCTTCAAGCCCATGTGAAATGAAGAAATGTGAGGAGGTGAAAACGAAGTGAAAATAAGTTAAGATTCCTCCTCCGCCCCCTCTGCAATCACTCCAGAGGAGGGGCACCTTATGACTTCACTTCATTATGCCCCTCTAATTAAACATGAGCAGGACATTAAAAAGTAGGTGGGGGGGGGGGAGTCGGAAAAAAATACAACAACTCCAGCATAATGTATATTAATGTTTATGTTGTATAACTGTATTTGGGAAAGCGGTTTAAGAAGCTTCTTTTTTTTTACGCAGCAGAAGGTCGCAGGCTAATACCCATCAGGGTAAAACATTCTGAAAGAGGTTGGCACTGCACTCAAGAACCAGAAGTAATGCTTTTATTTTGTTATTTATGCTTTTTTACCGGGTCCATTACTATGCTCCTCTGCAGCATATTGCTGCTAAGCGAAGGATGTGAAGATGCAACTCGATAAGTAGGTTATTAAAATGACCAATTGACATTCAAAATTCCGGCTTATTTTACATTCATCATATTTACAGATGAATATGTGGAATTCAAATGTTTCCCCTGTCTAAAGGAAAATCTGACTCGGTACAGCAACTGTGCATGAGTTCATGTATGATCCTATGCTAGAGAAAGATAACATTTAAGTTACCTCCTCTGGAACAGGAGACGTTCAATCGAGAACAGACGGGGCAGGTCACCTAATGTGTATGGCACATGTGACACATGATAGTTTGTACTATCTTTGTCATGTTTGCTGACTTAGATTGGGGGGAGTGATCAGATACATTCCTAAACTTGAATAAGGCTAATAGCTGGGTAAGGATGAGGAGGATCCTGAATGCAAGCTCTAAGGCTGTAGGCGTGGGTGAGAGACATACAGAGAACCTTTCTACTACACAAACCCACTCCTTACAGCCCACAGAAAGGTATCGGCTAATGAATCTTATCATTGAATTCAGATTTGATCATCTTCCCTCACATGGTATATAAATAAACATGACAACAGGTTAGTAACGCATTACCAGCCATGCATTTCTCAGCACCAAAAACAGTGTGCACACTGGAACTGGACTGTTAAGCAATCCTGGCTATGGGGCGATTGGGAAAAATGTAAATATAAGCACATGTATAAGGAATTAAATGAGGCCAAGACATCCCGTTCATCAATATCAGTAAAATATTTAAATGCCTGATGATGGTAACCCATTGACCAGCCAAATGCTATCGATCATGTCATCATTCACACCTTCAATCTATTTTGTCTATACTGATCTCTTATATTATTTAAATACATTGTATCTTGGTGCTACTATCAAATAACTTTTTTCTCCTACACAATCTATGACTATAACAAATTATTTTGTAATTTAGCTTTTTACTATTAATGGTTTTCCATGGCTACTTAGTGGACATAGCGTTCTCATATTTGCTTTTAATGGAAACTGAATTCTAATAGATTCTTATTATCTATTATGTAAAAACACACAATTAAAAATGAAGTCAATCTATCACTCATCAACAGCCATTTGTCCACATTTTGAATGTGAACAGAATACAACGGAAACTAGGGGAGAAGTTTTTGTTGTTTTGGTTTGTCTGAAGATTTAAACAAAGTATTTTGGTAGAGGAACAAGGTTGCACAGTCACATAAACAAATTAATGAGTGGTATCTCCATCATTGATTATCTCACATCTTTCACCTCAGTAAACATTAGAGCCTATAATATGCGACCCAGTCAGGGTTTTTCCACATATAAACTGAGTATCCAGCCAAAAAGGATGCTGTCAGGGAATTTATTGTCATACTCCCTCAGGGAGTTTTATTTTTATTTCCAATCTTCATTTTATATTATCTTATATTGATTTGAACGCACAAGCAAAAGTGATTTGGGAAGAATTTAACTGAACTTGAAACTGAACAATGTGTGTGGACTCCTTGTTTGACTGTGACGTGATCACACCTTGTGCCAAATTTTATTTATCAGCAGTGAGAGAGAAACAAAATGTGTTGGGAGGCCAAAAAATTGGAAACAGAGGTAAACTATTAAAACATTTTTAAGAAAGGAACAGTGTAACAATGAAATCTTAGAATCCCTGTTGATGTCTGAGTTTCTTTGACGGATCACATCAGAGCTTGAAGTGAAGATCTTAATAAAACAAGTGGCCATGATGACTGAGCCACATCGGCTAATAATCAAAAAAATAAATAAAAGGTAAAACACGTTGATGTACAAGAGTCCCTGACAATAGTTCTCAGGCAAACAAATAACATAGGCAGACAACTAGAATAGAGTAGTAAGAAAACATTTGCCTAGTGACAAACTCACTAGACAATAAACAATACAACAGTTTATGGTTACAGATTAAGTTGGACACTGCGTTTAGCCACTATCATGTATCACATCTTTTGACTACTAATAAAGTAGTTCAGTCGACAAGACTATTACCTTTGACAACTCTGTGGTAGACCCCACCCAGACTGCTAGCAACCTGGGTGTGACACTCGACAGTCAACTCTCCCTTACTGCCTATATTACTGCAACTACCCAACATCAGGAGAATATGTCCCCTTCTCACTCAGAAGGCGGTGCAGGTACAGCCAGGTCCAGGTTCAGGTCCTCTCATCCACCTCCCCGCTGTCTGGTCTAGCTGCTAGGTCCGTCCGACCTCTGCAGCTCATCCAGAATGCAGCAGCTCGACTGGTCCTCCACCTACCTAAGTTCACTCACACTACTCAGCTCCCTTCACTGGTTACCAGTGGCTGCCCGCATCCGTTTCAAGACACTAGTACTTGCGTACGGATCCTGCACAGTGTACATCCAGGACATGGTTAAACCTTACAGCCCAGCCCGTCCACTCTGCTCTGCAGCTGCCAATCGGCTTGCTGCTCCCTCACTGTGAGTTAACCACTCAACAAAATCACGACTGTTTGCTGTTCTGGCTCCCAAATGGTGACAAGAGCTCCCAATTGAAAGCAGGACAGCATAAGGTCTAAATATCTTCTGCCGCAAACTAAAGACATATTTATTTCGACTATAACTTCGTTAAGAAGATGATATCTAATAAAACACCGTCAACTCTGGTGTTTACATAAAACAAAACAACAATGGCACTTACATGTGACACTTTGGCGGTTTGGCTTTTTTAAAGCAAATTGTACTTACTTGATTCTTGCTGTTCTGGGTTTGTACCCTCATTGTTGAATGCACTTATTGTAAGTCGCTTTGGATAAAAGTGTCAGCTTAATTAAATGTAATGTAATAAACCTTGATACTGACACGTCACATGTCTGAAGCATTATACAGAAAATTATGCACAACCTCAAGTGTTACCTGACGCAAATGTGAAAGAGGAAAACAAACATCCCACATTGAAACCAAACTCCCAGTCTAGTGGTTTGATTAAGATGAATTGCAAGTACCCTGACCAGTTGCCGGTGCAGGAGACCACGGCCTCACCTGCAGTTATGCATTTCTATTTCTTATTCACTGTCTTGCAGAAAGATGTCCAGTGAGTCATTTCTTGCATACCATTAACAACCCTCAATGTTTGAACTTACCACAGTCAGATAGAAGACAGAACAAGAATTACTGCCTACAAAAGAATGCAAGGAAATATTTTCTTTGGATTCAGTATTCTCCTGAGGAAATGCCAGTTGGTAGGTTGTCAATATGCTCCGTTTGTCTACAAAACTATCAAGAAGGGTAAAACATATTCCTTATTACACCATTTTGTTTTACTAGATAAACACAGTGAAACTGAGATAAAAAGTTGCCAGTTAGACAGTTCCCACATTTGGTGTTACCTGATTCAAATATATATATAGATAGTGATAAATAGCCATAACGTGAGTCTGGTTCTTACCTCGGCCCCTGATGGCGTGGCTCCAGGTGAATCCACTTTCCGTTTTTTGCGGGGTCCGATGGCAGCTAGTGCTGTAAGGTTGGCATCTCGCTGCCTCATCTGCGCCTGCTCCTGTTGTTGCATCTGGTGAAGAACAAAGAGCACAAAGATTAGAAAATTATCCTCTACGCTCTATGTAGTGTAGCGTAGCGCCAATATTACATGCATCTGTTTGAGTTGGAAAGGAAATCAGGTATCAGTATGCACCACTGATTCATGTACATTTAACATCTGCTGAAAAAAGTTAATTTTCACACCCATATAATCATATTTCTTATACATAAATATTCATAACTTATGCCCTAAATATTAAGCCTTTGAGGATAATAAAAGCTTCAGTCTGCAGAAAACAAATGAATAACAAATCATCTATGGTAAAGAACTGCTTCATGTAAACTTTCCTTGTTGGTAGGAGTGATGGTCTTAAATTTCCAAACCCAACTTCCTCCCTCTGAATGTGTCAACCAAACACCATGTCAGTTATTTGGAGCCATACAATTAGTCCAAGAGATACTTGATTTGAATTACAGTCACATTTCAATAGACTCGATGGTAAGAAGTGAATCAAATGTAAGTAAATATCTTTTCATGTGTTGTATAAGCTCTCTGAGCTGAACAAAATGGAAGCCTTTTGTCAGCCATTAACAGAGCTCCTGTCAAAGCTAGTGTTTGTGTGTGTGTGTATGTGTGTGTGTGTGTGTGCGTGTGTGTATGTGTGTGTATGTGTGTGTGTGTGTGTGTGTGTGTGTGTGTGTGTGTGTGTGTGTGTGTGTGTGTGTGTGTGTGTGTGTGTGTGTGTGTGTGTATGTGTGTGTGTGTGTGTGTGTGTGCAATCACATGGTCCCATTGTGATTTTTGCAGTTTGTGATGTATACGGGGGTGGTTGTGTTGAGGCACTGCCCAAGGTAATGTCATGTCTTGCCTCAGGGCTGAGGGGGAACCCAGCATTGCTTGGAGCTGCCCTTTCTATTGGTTGGATGTGTGAAGGCCTGGGGCCATGGCACAGAGGGTGTCAACACTCCCTCCAACATGCAAACACACCCCACACACACATACACACACACACACACAGACACACACACACACACACACACACACACACACACACACACAAAACACACACGTGCCTATGTCGGCCAGAGCACAGGGAATGCCTACCCACCAGCCTGCCTGCGTGCCTGCCCGCTGGGGGGAGAGGGGCCTGGGTTGGAGCGAACAGGGACAATCAATGTGAGCTTTCATGTCTTTCATGTTCTTTTATGTTATCGCTCAGCATGTGTTCGCCGGGCGCTAGTGTTTGTGTGAGGCATGTTTGTTGTCTGATCAGGGGAAAATTTCATGTTACTTTCAGATGGCGCTGTGTAAAAGGTTGCTTTGGTGTACAAAGTCTGTTCTAAAATGAGCATGCAGTTGGCTCTGATTTTTCTCCTAAAACCCTGCTGGCGAGGCATGCCCTTTAGGGTGTTGCCACTTCACATTTAGCACGGTGGAACTGTCGAAAGATTAAAACACGCTGACAACACAAAGTATAAGGGAAATAATAGCAGTGGTAGCAACTAGCTGAATACCTCAAATACATTTAATTGTCCATTTTTAAATGGATACTGGTGTAAAAAAAATGGAGATGCTGCCTGTTAAACTAATGCTCACTAATAACAATGACATGACATGAATTCAGGGAGTGAGTTGAGCATCAGGCTCTTTACACGATGCATATACAGTCAGATCATGACTGGATGTGGTCAACTGGGGTGGAGATGAATATTGCTGCTGTCCTCATGGCGAATGTAGCATTAATGTTATCATTGCTAACCTTATTAGGCCTTGCTACAAACAACACACAAATCTCTCCAGGCCTGAAAGAGCGAGAGCGCGAGAGAGAGAGAGAGAGAGAGAGAGAGAGAGAGAGAGAGAGAGAGAGAGAGAGAGAGAGAGAGATGTCCACTATCTCACTGATGGCACCAGGATGCCGGCATCTCTGCCTGGCAGTTGGCACCAGGCATGGGCTCCCAGCGCCCACAGCAACTGCCTGCATTTTCAGATTTATGACTGTATGATAAATGAAGACTTCATTTTACCATCTGCAACCCTCCAGTCTGCGTTTCCTGTCAGTACAGAGGCCGCCATGACACTGGGAGACGGATTTCTGATTTCAATCTGGTGCCAGTGCGCCAAGTCCACCTTCCTTTGACGATTGCAGATTGATACAGAATAGAGTTGGACCGGGACTTTGCTGGATTTGTATTGAGATGTTTTTTCATTTATCATTTAATTCAAACATTGTCATTGAGAGCATTTATGTGGACACAGACAATCAATAAACAAATGTATATATAGGCACTAAGCAACCTTACTGTTAGTAATGTCATTACAATATTTTTTTCTGTTGTAGAACTTCTCATTATTAGATGGAAAAAAAGTTTTGGAACATTAAATGATTTTGCAGTATCTGCCATCAGGACATCGTTCTGAGGTATCTGGATCTCACTGAGACAGATACCGAAATCAAAACTCTTACCAACAAGTCAAAGAATCTCTCTCTTCTTTCTGAATTCCCCTGTCAGCAATAGGTACAATCATCTCTGAGAACTGCAAAGGTCACTACAGAGATTAATCCCAGACTGGAAGAATAACCAGCTGGCTTTCAGGATGCATACATTTGTCAGATCTGATCAATGGTACCACATGAGTAAATATCTGCTGCTCCAAAGTCACATAAATACCAGTGCTTCCAGTCTGCATGTGTGCCCTTTTGAAGCACAGAACTGGGACTTGTTACGTCAAATTATTAGCAAAGGTCAGGAGATGTAGAACATTTTCCAGGTACCCACAGAATCAATCTGAGGCTTTGTTAGAGTGGGGTTTTATTTAATCTTAATGCAGAAAGCACAGTGTTGGGTGATTATGTTCTGGCCAGCGTGGAATGGGACGTGTATGGAAATACAAATGATTACATTTCTGGGGAAGCGATTGTCGCAGTTGCACTAATGTCTCCAACAGATGTCGAGCGGCCTGATGAATGCAGTTAACACTGCGATGACACTTTACAGTGTTTTACGGAGAAATATTAAAGAAATACAAGGTGACATGATCCGCCAACTACTCCAACAATACTGTAACTGTTTTCCAGGTATGAAAAGTCCTTCTAAGTATATGTTATCGTACAGTAATTAAATAAAGATTACCCCCCCTTAAAATACTAATACAAATCCTAATTCAGATCTTCACAGAACTTCACCTGTTCCTATAGATATCAGCACTATACATATACCTGTTTATTGAATCCGCACCAAAACTTAATGGATTATTCCTTGCTCCACACGCCACCCTTCTGCCAAGTTAGTTTAAAAAAAAATCTGTAGTTTTGGCGTAATCCTGACAGACAAACAGCGATAAAACATAAACTCCTTGGCTAAGGTCATTAGACAAAGCCTCTATTTAAAGGGAAATGGATGTTATTGTTCATCTTCAGCGTTAACGGCTGGTTTGCCAGATGCTAACAAACTATTTATAAAAAAAAAATTCAAATTATGTTACATTAATGCAATGGTGTTTCTTGTTCTTGATCATTAGTAATGTTTGTTGCTTTCTCGTGGACTCAACAGATTCTGTCGCAGATGCAAACTCAATCCACTGCATTCAATTTAAATATTTAAAAAAATATGTCCATCTTTAATAAAAAGTCTAACGTACCCTTAATAGATCGGTCAAAATGTCGGGCATGACTGAAAATAGGATTCTTTCTCCTCAAAAACATGAGAAAGAGCAGCGTGTTCATTTATGTTACAAAAAGTCTCAAATACACCAAGAACCTTAGAGCCGTCTGAAATGCTTCGAGTGAAGAGAAGGAAAAGCTGCGGAAGCCATGATGGCCAACCTGCCATTCTCCATCTCTGCTTTTTTTAACAAAGGCTTTTCTCTCCCTCCTCCCTCCCTCCCTCTATCCTCCTGGCCTGAGGGGCTGCTCATGGCCCCCCAGACGCTTACAGACAGATGTCCTTGGTAGAGCAGAACACGCTCTGCTTGACGTCACAAGTAGCTAGGGGGCAGTGGAGGAAGCTTTAGGGCTCTCTGCTCTACAAAGACCACAGTATAAAAGCCAGACCATGGGTTTTGCGTTGGTCTGTCTCTTCACCCTCCCCCTAATCAGCTCTGGTCCAACAAGACACAGCAGGGAGCTTCTCAGTATATAGACATGACATATGTCACTTTGGTGAACGCCGTTATTTCCCCAAAGACAGTTCATACATTTTAAACAAGGCAAGGTGGCTCCAGTGGAAATCAAATCCCTTACCAGGGCTTTAACCTTTGCACTGCTCGCCTATAGGCTGAGTTAGATAAAGGACATAAATACAATAGTATTGGCCGAATGCTGAGGGGAGCTGTCTCCAGGCTGAACATTGCACTTTCTGCATTTTACTGATGTGTTCTAGTGTTTTGGCAGATATTAGTTTAACTACAGTCCACCTTGCAATGGGATCACACTAGTGTTGATGTCCTGATCCCCAAGTATCCAGCAGTTATTACTACATTATTATTACTCATTTCATTAAACGTGCATGCAAAGTGCACACACAGTTGATGTTATCACAGTGACAAATGCTGCATTCAAATGGGGTTGTGTTTACCGTGTTTACAAGAGTCATTATTAACGCCACCCTGTGCGGTATTCCCGACCTTGTAGCTTGGTTTTCCGAACAAGATGTGATGTGATTGATGACATTTCAAAACTAGCAGTAGCCACAGAAGTAAATTCAGTCACATGTAATGTTTATATTTATTAATTTATGTTGCTTTACCCAAAACGAGTCTTTTCCCTCATTATTTCTTTGCATTTCCTTCTTTAGGTTACGTGACTGCTAGCTTGTGAAACTGTTAGCCTCTGTGACTTCAAGACACCAACAGTCAAATTAATATTGGTGTCCGTGTTGTCTTTGCCTAGCAGCAGTGTTCTCACGACCTACCATGTCATAACCCCGAGCTCCTAAGTTCTATTTGAGGGCAACAAAAAATCTGTCAGAATCAGACAGAAATAACACCCAACACCACCTCAAATCTGCTTCTGTTGGGTTCTCACTACAAAAGGTGTCTCCTGGACCACAGTTTTCTTAATGTGAGATAAATATACCAATCATCTAACACTCTCTTAAAGTAATACTGTTGGAGTTATGCTGCTCCCTAACTACACTGGTGTGGACAATGTTCACATTAGCACAATGTTAAACACCAGTAATAATAGTATTCATAGTGAGCAGTGTATGAGAAAGGATTGAGGGGCGTCACTCCTATTGTATAAACTCACTGTATGAACAACCAGAAACATGTTCATTAGATCAGGTCTATTAGGACCACAGGAGTATAACAAGTATATTTAATTTTATTTAATATTTCATATACGTTTTTAGATCTGCGTGAATGTTTGTGAATCCCTGTGTTTTTGGTGATCCTTTGCCTTTCCCCCGGAAGCCATCATCGTGTCAAAATTTAAACCAAAAGCGATTACTCAAGCAAATTTCCCATCAGACTCGGCTGTACTTTGTTTTGTGTTAATTAATCCATATTTGCATAGTGAAGTTAATTAAACTAAGATGGTGAGTTGGTGACCATTAGTGACCATTGTAACCTGGTTAACATCATAATGTTAGCATTGTCACTGTGAGAAAGTTAGCGTGCTGATGTTAGCTGCGTATATGTACAGCCCATGGACTGCAAATAAAGAGGGATGACATGACTGCTCCAAAAAAGTGACGCCAAAGCGTTTATATTGACACCTGGTGGTTGGCTCTAGTATCGGTTATGAAAAGTCAAAATACACGTCAAAATAGTTTTCTCAAAGATGGTAAGGTAGTAGACTTATGTTTTCACAATAATAACACTTAATTAACTATAATGGTCAGTTAGAACTAGGTAACACACAAAAGTTGAATGCACAGTAGTATTATTGTCGGCGACACTGCATGAAAAAATTATAAAAAATTATTAATCTCAATAAAATGTCTCAGTTTGGGTGTAAATCAAGATCGTTTTCAGTCGCAGGTTTCCATAGCACCGCATATTCCTACTCTATAATAAACTGTGAAACAGCAGTAATGTCATATAATATATGACTTGTTTACACGATCTACTCACACATAGATTGAAAAAAACATTACCCAGGTAATGGAAGCTTGTTGATATTAATTATTGCATAATTATACTGTCACCCTTTGAAAAAGGTGAAATGGATCATATATTAATTATCTCCACTATGTCTACAGACGGTCTCTCCGATCTTGAAAGAGAATTATTCTTTAGGAAAAAGTATTTTAATGTAAGATTCCGTTTCCTGTTTGACTGGCAGTTTTCATCCTGTCATAAGCGTCACTGTACACACGATGGTCTGCAAACACAGTGTACGGACAGGAGTGTTTTCTTCCATTTGTAACACAACTAGCCACGACTTCAGAGTGTCCCTGACTCCTAGAGCTTTGTGAGTTTGCTGCATCATTTTGTTGTTTTAATTCTGAAATGAGCAAACACGAACCATCTTTTCCAGTTCCCTCCAACTCTCACTACTGTTTACCCTGTTTCTTCCTGCAACAACTCACTTTCCAGCAGGACTTCTGTTACAGGCTCGACACACGTCAATTTCTGTTAGAATCCATAATGTCTTCACACACATAAAACAATCTGAACCTGTCAGTGGCAAAAACAAACAGTGAACGTACTTTGATGCAGGCAAAGGACCCATGGGATTGCACTGCAGCCGCTTGGATGCTGGTTATCTTGTTCTCCCACAATATTTGACCAATAAATCCAAACATCTCTGTCTTTATTAATCATTCAGACCAAAAAAGAGGGGAAATAGGCCTGAGGTTTAAAAATACTGGAATTATCCCTTAACATGAGTGTGTGTTGACATTTTATGCGTGTCTGTTAACCATGGATCTCATTCACCTGACACCCACATGGCCGTTATTACATGAACATCTGTGAGCTGCATCTTGAGGCCTTTCTTCATGTGAAGTGCCTGCTAGTTAGTTTGCCGCAGGGAGAAAGGCCATTTGCAGTAACCAATCAGGTTTCACTTCTCCATCTGCACTCACACAGTACAATGAGAAGAGTTCAGCCTCGACCTGATAATCTCCTCAAGTCTTTGTGTTAAGAGACATGCATGACATCATCACCACATCCTATTAGATATGGCAGGTTTCCACAAGTAAAAGTTTGAATGTTTAATTTGTATTTAGAAACATGTGTAATGTTTAGATGAATTTTTGTGCTGAAGCATGTTTCATTGCCCTTTTAGATAGAAAGTTACACTGTATTGCATTCAGTCTTTAATATGTGTATGGTTTACAGTTATATGCATAGAATCTACATATCGACTATATACATATTGATGGCTTGCATTATTTTACCAATACAGAATGACAGATATTAAATATTTACAAGTGTCCTGAAGAGACAAATCATGATTGAAGTTCAGTTTTGTCACATTGTCCAACACATAAATCTGAATATTTTAGTGAATCTGTTTGTGATTGCATTATTTTACCTATGTAGATGAATTCAAAATACATGCATGAGCTAATAGTCTTGGCTCAGAGTGTCCCATTTCCTCTGAAGCCGAGTATGTCAGAAGTGTTTCCAGGGCCAAGGACCAATTATTCCGAGCCCTCAGCCGTCCCTGGAGCTAAGGTCATTATGTGAGTGTCACTATCATGACCCTGTGGTTCCTCTTCATCTGCAACTTATTTGCAGGAATTAAACCGTGCAGAGGGAAACTGTGTTAAATATGTGCATAAATAAAGACATGATGCCGCTGCTTCGGAGCGAGTATTATTTTGGATAAATAATAACATTTGCGCGACGCATTTTGAAAAAGAACTGTGTTTAACGAAGGAGCCAGAAATCAGTGTTAAGCAGATTCTGACGGTGTCACACCGGAGTGAAGAGAGGAGAGCGGTGATCATTAAAAATACTGCTTATCTAAGGGAAAATTTTCTACTTTAAATGTTCTCTCGCTTTGTCTCATTCTATGCTGCCGTGCTTCGTCTAGCAGTCTTCTCTCCCCCTGTCTCTCTTTTTTGTAAGATTTAGATTCGCCGCTCGTCACCTTCTATTGATCACGTCTAATTTGCATCCAGGAAAAGATGAGAACTCAGATATTCACACTCTGAGAGAGGACGATCTCAATGATTTATTCATTTCCAAATCAAAAAAAAGAGAGGAGTGAAAGGAAGGTAGATGAGAAGGGGGAATCTTCATAGGCAGCAGGCGACTAGCAGGCTCTGAGGCTGGGCTCCTCTTCTCCACACCGCCCCCAGGCACCTGGTGTGCAAGTCCTCCTAATTAACAAGGTGAATCATGCTGCTGCTCTCTAATTAGCCAACATGACAATCTAATGGAAACATGCAGGCCGAGCTGGCACACTTAGCATCACCTCACAAAGACCTCCACTACTGTCCTTCCCTCATGAATTTCACAAAAATGACACCTCAGAATCGAAAATGAAAGAGAAAGGAGAAAGGAGGCAGAGTGGTTCGGGGAAGTGTGTTTTTGGGAGAGGTCAGAAGGGAGAAGTTATAGCTGGTGAGGGTGAGGTGTTTTTTTCCCCCTCCTTCCACTTTCCTGTGTGTGTGTGGTGTTTGTTGCCTAATTGAAACCTGCCTCCTTCTCACTTACATCCCCGGCACAGGAGGCTGGCACCTCGCCACCAGCGTAGCTCAGTACGCCCAATTCCCCTGTCGCTCGAGTCCCAAGGAGTGCTCCGGCGCACAAAGAGAAAAGTGAACCTACAGGCTTCTGCAGCGAGGAGACGAGTCGCTATCTCCCTCTGAGGCAAAGAAAATCTCCTTTTTTGTTGTTTTCCTTCTCATTACAGCACTTTGTAATATTCGAAAACACACAGGAACACCAAAGGTACTTTTAAAGCCTGCTTTTATTTTTTTTTCTTGTAATATGTCTCGAGGTGAAGGAAAAAACAGAAGTTGAGACTACCGACAACAAAGCAACAAATAAAAATAGGGTTACATTGTACTGTTTAGTAGCCCGAACATCTTGAGGACCTAAAAAACACAGACATTTCTTAAGTGGTAATTAAATTATTCACATCAACCCTTTGTGTGATCTTTCAAAAAACATCCAGTTGAACATATATCAAATAAAAGGACACCTGCTAAAGAAATGCTTAACCTAATTTGTAAAAAATTCCTTCTACTCACAGGCTGACCATGAATGCTGCCTGCTCTATTCATATGAGGTATTGTGTGTCTGTGAGGCCAGAAGACAAGAATATAACAAGTATGAAGTGGGACACACAAAACAGCAGGAATTCTCTTTGAAAGTCAGCACAGAAAGGGAGAGGACGTGGAGGAGGGTAGCAGGCTTTTGCCCCTGGGCCTGCCTCACGGGCGAGACCGGCTCTTTGAGCAGAGCAGTTTGTGGAAGGCCAGAGGATGAGAGCCTATGAACTTGCAGATATAACTGGCCTAATAAAAAAACCAAGGGGCTGCTACATTGTCCTCTGACACACTGCATAGAGCCGCTCCTCTCTGGCTGACTGGGCTCACAGTGTGGGTGGATTCCAGTCTCTCCCTGACCTGGTCACTTGTGGAGGATGTCAGGCCAATCAAGGAGCGTGTACATTAGCATTTAGGCCTGGTGCATAAATAGCATTTTTAAATGAGGTTTATGTGTGTTCATAGAATCTAACATTTCTGTTTGTAGAGAAAGGAAGGGCCGACAACTGCCGACTTTTAATTAGAGCCACGCAAGGGTCAAAGTTGAGCTCAAGCTGAATTAATCTAGTACAGAGGTTCGCGACATTTCAGTGCTGCTGCATCAAAATGGACCAAAACCTCTGAATGCCTGAAGAAGAAAAATATTTGAAGAAGATTATTCTGACAAAACCTCTGAGAATCCCATTAGACAGCTCGAGGTTTTCACACAAGTCTTCTGGAATCACTCTGAGCGAGAAGTGAAGTGTTGCTTCAAGGACAAGATGAGAGGAGAGGAGAAGAGGAGAAGAAGAAGAGAAGAGGAGAGGAGAGGAGAGGAGAGGAGAAGAGGAGAAGAAGAAGAGGAGAGGAGAGGAGAGGAGAGGAGAGGAGAGGAGGTGCAATCATTGGAGTGAAAAGGTGACAAGAGGCTCGTTCATGCAGAGATCTTGTGCTGTATTGCTGTTGCTATTACCCTCATTGTGCCGACTTTACTTGTTCACACCACGTTGACACTGAACCAAACAAGCTTGCATATTGTCTGCCCCATGTGTGCTGTTAGATAACATACTGGAATCCAGAATCACAAGCGTGACGTGTTCCACAACAGCATTGGCGTCTGACGCACCAGGCCAGCTCTCCCAATCTAGCTCTGTGACTTTCTCCACTGCGGCTTTAAGGCTGAACAACAATGCCCCCTCATTCCATGGTGGTGGCGGTGGTGAGGGATGTTCAATTAAGAAACACAACTCAGATATAACGTTTATTTTATTATTTCACAACCACTAAAACGAATAGGATGGTCACTTCAAAAATTCATGCCAATTTAGCTTCTGTCATTTTCAAAGATCAGTTCGTTTGCTCTTCTCAAGCAACATAATTAGGGCTCTGTAACATGCATTTCATTTAACTACCTCATAGGTAACTTGCGGTTATTGCAGCTTAATATCTACACAACTGTCATGAATTAGTCTCAAAAATTTTCATAAAATAAACGGATTGATTATGATCTGGTTATGACAGTATTATCTTAATTTACATGTAAAATGTAAGTTTGCACTTGGAAGAACAAGTAGTCTAGAAACCTAACAATAGTCTGCTAATTGAAAACAAGTTATCATTGACTGCTACTGTAAGATAGATTACATGCAGGCAGTCAACAACTGATCTGAGACAGCCCTCTTCAGTCCTCCCTCCTGACCTATATTTGATTTGAAGCAGTGATTTTTGCCAAAATAAATCTTTTTACCTGGTAAAGGAGAGGAGAGGAGAGTATCCGAATATTTTAATTTATCCAGGGAAGGTTGACTGAGCTCCATGCTGCTGCTCAGCAAGTCCATGTTAGACTTACAACAGAGACCTGTGCTGTTGACATAGTGTTAATCGAATGGTGTTCAATTTTTGCAGTTAACAGGATATATATAAACAGTACATATCAATTAAAAAATGTATGAATATACGTGGATTCAAATGGTTTATAATATATTTTTCAAAGCCATATAAGGGGGCCAGAGGGAGAAAATTGGACAACAAGTGCCACTTCCCATGACAAATCTAGCTGGTTTCTAAAACCTTAATATGACTTTCATTTTCCCAGATGACGAACACAGCAGGAGATTCTGCGGTCAGACGCGTGCACAACCACAGAAAAATCTGAGGAGCATTCAGACGAGGGGTGGCGCAGCACACAGGAGGCAAGACACGACTTTCACTGTGAAAATGATGTATGTTGTTAACAGCACATTGACACGGCCCACATTACCACAAGCTTCCAAATCTTGTCTTTCCACGTTGGTATCTATGTCAGTGTCTTCTACGTGTATGGCACATCTGGCAACTTCTTAAACTCAATTGAGACATTCTCCAGAGTTTGTACTAGGGGGCTGACAGGAGAAACTCTGGATAATAACTTGCAACTGACCTGTATACTTGTGTTCTCACGTACAGTCCCTCTGGACACTTTCAAGAGAATCTCCGGCACTGACATTACTTTGACTAAGGTGGTGAATATATCAGCTGACACAGTTCATCCTCACTGTAGCCGCTGTTGTTCACCTGTAGCTGCACGTCTCCTTTACTTTCCAATAGGGGCCCATAACTGATTCATCCCAATTTGCACCACTTGAAGTGCACGCTGATGCAAATATGATAAAGCGGGTCACATGAGCTGTGGGTTACATTGTTACTATTCGAGTTCTCGGCCTGACATGGTTTGCTCCTGCAGCCGAACAGAACCTAACAGGAGCTTTTGTCCAAATGTAGTGACCAATTTGTCTTCCACCTCTTCCCTCACCCCTCTTCGCCTGTCCTCCCTCCACTCCACTTGATTCCTGCGTCCAGTTGTGCCTGCAGACGCAGCTGCGATGATGAATCTTTGGCTGCAGTGCGTCTGTGTGTCTGACATGGTGATGTATCTCCACTGGCCTTAACTCCTTCTCTATCTCTCTCTCTCTCTCTCTCTCTCTCTCTCTCTCTACATTCCCCCTCCACCCTCACCCCAAGTCCCCTTTTCTCTCCATCTGTTTGTCTCTGTCTCTCGTTTTCGTCCCCTCTGTCTCTCTCTCTCTTTCTGTCTCGCTCTCTCTCATTCTCTCACTCCCAATGATTAGGCATTGCCTGGCCTCCTGCCTCTGTGATGGAACAGGCCGAACACACAGACCCACCACTAACAACAACAACAAACAGGAACTGAGCTCCACGATTTGCCCATTGATTTTCACTCGGGGCATTTCTGAAATAGCCCATCTGACCTTTCGGCCAAATGGTAGTGAACGGAGGAAACAGAAGCGCTAGCCTGCTCTGCCTCTCTCACGTAAAACCTCTGCCAGCGATTATTAGAGCAGCGGTTGTGGGTTAGGTTGCTGGTGCGAATAAAAATACACAATTAGAGGCATGGTGACATAAATATACAGTACTCAAAATCTTCTATATGCTAAATATTATACCCTAGAGTAACTAACTATTGTATTTTGGTCTATAGGTTACATTATAGTTAAGTTTTTCCTGAGATCAGGAAAGAGCATTTCATCAGAACAAATCTGCTTTGCAATTTTCCTGGCACATGTTTGTTGGATTGTGAGATGTGGACAAAGTTAACATTTTGGCCTGAGGGTGGCACAAGCTGAAAGATCATGGACTGTCCAAAAAGGCAAAGGGTTCATCCACTAAGGAGCATGAATGTGTAACCCATCAGAATCTGTGACAGTTTGGGATGGGGTGACGGAAGAAACCTAGGGGAAGGCACAGATATGGCAAGACAAGGTGAGAGAGCACCTCAAGTTGTCATGTTCCTGACATCACACACAACGTAACAGGGGGAAGAAACTCCTCTACTGGCAATAGGTAAGGAATTAATGGCCTTTTTATGGGATTTACCTGCACTTGAAAAACCCACGTATCCCCACTATTTTTGGTATGACATATGTATAATACTGTTATGCTATTCAAGCTATTCAAGCACCAACAATGGTTAGCTACAGAGATATCACCTTCTCAGACCAAAAACTCCATCACCCACTTTAACCTGGGTATGATGATGGATCGTGGAGACACCAGAGGAGAGATTCTTCCCTTTTCTGTGTAATTATTCAAAACGGATGATTTAAGATCATGAAGCTGTTGCGTGTATTACCCGCTGTAGACACCTCTGAGGCAAAAAGTTTGGGCTATGTAAATGAAATTGCCTTGACTTGACATTCAAACTGAGCTTGACATTACTTTAGTGCTTATGAGCTCATTCCTGATCATCGGCTTCCCCACGAGACTCAGCTCTTCAGTGGCACTTAAACAACACCCTGCACCTGCCTTTTTCAAAACAAGTCATGCACCAGCTCAATTTAATCGGCACACACGCTGTATGAGTCCATCTCGCCAAAATGGTGACAGTTTGGTGGTTGTTGTTTTGTGTGTGTGTGTGTGTGTGCGCGTGTGTGTGTGTGCATGCGTCATCAGGGAGAAGGGCTTAAACAGAGGCCGACTCCTCTCCATGTTGCCTGGAAGAGTCGCTTGGGCTCATTATCCTGATGAAATTTGTGCAGATGTGTGAGCTGCCGACAGACTCTGCAGTGACACAAACAGCCAGCTCTGTCCCCCTGAGCCAGTCAGGTGATGAAAACCGGAGAGGCACGGGGGCTGAGAAACGACGGCCATTAAGCAAAAAAAGAAAGAGGTGAGGGAGGGTGGAAGAGGCGTTGTGTTGTGTGTCGGTCGGCGGAGGGGGGCAGCTGTGGGCGGGTTGCGAGTCCTTATCTCTATCTAGCGGGAGAAAGCATTACATAAAGTAACATTTCCAAACCACCCTCTCAAAATTCCAGCTGAAAATGAAAGTGTGCAGAAGTGCACACGCGGCGTCTCCATGCGAGGCGCTAATCTGTCCGTATCCAGATGACGAGCGGACTGCCACTTAACAGGGAGGAGATCCACTTTGATCATTTGGCCCCTGGGGGGGACCTATCGCGCTGCCTATTACGCCGCTTCATTTGCATATGCGGGGCTTATGGGTAAGCTGAGATCTGGTGTGAATGTTTTAAACTGCAGCGAGGCTCTCTGTTGCTAGAAAGAAATGTCCGGGAGAGGAGCAGGGAAAAGACACAACGCTGCCAAGTAGCCAGAGGTAAGAGAAGTGGTCTTGTCACTTGAAGGTTACAAGTTCAGCACCGCAGACTGTTAGGGAAAAGCCTCAAATTTAAACACTTTGGCCAAACAAAAACACTGAATTGCCCTTCAGCAAGGCATTTCCAGTTACCCCTTAATATAAATGGCTGAGTGGCCGACATTCAAAGACAGTGGGGAGCTGAAAACTGTCGAATAGTGAGGAAATAAATTACAACGTTGGCGCAGACCTGCTCGGTAAACTTTACCTGGATGAGTAAAAGGCTTATATTAAAAAGCGCAAGTGTCTGAGATGAAACCACATCTGGTATTTAAGTTCTACATCAACAACAGGTTGAATGGTGCTTGTTTTATCCCCCTGCCTATACAGACTGCTCTATGAAGGCTCCACACAATCCTCTTGATCCTTGTTAGCGATACCAAGGACTAAAAGCACCCGTGAAGTTATTCTGGAGTAAACAGTGAAAAAACAAATGCAAACTTCCACTGTGACAGAACTATTTCATTTGCGTAAACAACATTAACCAACCACTGAAAGACGAGTGGTCTACTTTCTGAGATCCACTGGGAATTTCATTATATACAAGACCTGCTCTTGAAACAGGGAGGATGTGGCACCGCACAACCAAGAGTAGAGCACTACATCAGATGAAACAGTTTGCAGTGCTACGTGTTGTGCCTCGGCCTATTACTTGGAAAAGGAAACAAGTCTTTTATACCTTTTTACTTTGTAGTGGTGAAAGTGAATGCAGAGCATGGATTGGTACATCTGAAACACTCATTCTCCATCTAATTTTATGCAGCACATGTATTTCTGCATTTGGACTTTTACGCATTTAAGCCACAATGTGTTGTACCAAGTTAAAAGAACCAATGTGTATAAGAGATGTGCCAAAGGTAACTGAGAGGGAAAAAATGATGTTGAATAAAGTTGCATCCATACTACTACATTTGAGTTTGAAAAGGCATCAACTCGGCTATGGACGTCCAAACTACTCAGAAGTTTTACAGCCGCTAAAACTGAGAAGTTTGAAAACATCCCTGGCCCCAGTTTAGGTCTAAAAACTCCAGGGCTACATTTTGGTCTGGACAGACAGAAACAGAGATGCTTGGAAATGATGACGTTGACACTCTTCGGTCACGGCATAGCCACGGCTGATTGGTCAGGCTCCTATAACTTGACCCCGTTGCGGAGTAAAACAACCTTAACACAAACCTTCAGCTACCAGTGTAGAATGCAACATGGATCATTAACAACAAGCGTTGCTGACCTTGTTGTCCTCGCGAACAGCTGTTGTGCTGTTAAATTCTGCATTTTACAATAATACGACTGCTTACATGTGTAGGAGAAAAGATGTTATTCCAGCAGCTGACAAGCAAATGCCTCCCACGTACTACTGCTCGCACATGCCCATTGTGCGTGGTCACGGGATATTTGTTTTCAGGTGTGACTGGGGTTTAAGCGTCCTAGTATGGATGTAGCCTTAAGCTACAAGGCCCCTCCTGTTGCCCCTGTAAAGCCTTCCCCTGATACCAAATCTATCAAAATAAGGCAGAGCAAAATGCAGTTAGTCAAATCCAAGATGGTGTCAGATGGAGAGGCTGAAATAGATGTGGAAAAGAAAAAAAAGAGGGGGTGGAGGAAATTCAGAGTCTCTTTAGTGCGCAGAAAATCATTTACACACATGGGCATCAATCGGCGCAAATTATTCCTCAAACTTTTTAAGTCAGACTTTAAATGGCATTACATATGTAGCGAGGCATGAAAAATTAATACGCTGGAGTGTCGGGGAAATGTCAAGGGTAATGATCTCCGCAGCAGCTTACCTCCTTAGCTTTCTGTTTCAGTCGAGCTTGCTCTGGGTCCTCTTGCCTGGAGCGACTCTGTGGAGTAAAAGGGGGGGGGGGGGGGGGGGGGGGGAGAACACAGGTTAACAGCTGGTTTAGGGGAGCCCACCCCACTGCCTCCGCCGCCGCCCCCTTCGTTCGCCACTCATCTGTTGCTGCTGCAGCAAAAATAGTGCAAAATGGGAACAGGATACAGAGGTGTCAAGGACATCGTATTTGAATTCAGAGAAGTGCAATGGAGCGCCCCCCGGGGGGCGGTGGCCTTTAAACCCGCTCCAGATCCAGCCCTAAATAAGCCGCTGGAGGGGGATTCTAATCAAAAGAGGTTATTAAAAATTCTGCACGAGCCAGCACACACACAGTCACACACATACAGACACACACACAGGGCAAAGGATGTTGGTGAGTATCAGTGGCAGTGGCTGAGTGTGTGTATATGTGTGTGTCACAGTGGCTACCCATTAATGTGTCTGTGTGTGTGTTCGTGTGTGTGTGTGTGTGTGTGCCTGTCCCTGGCGTAACAACACAGCACTTCTATTTTAATCAGCAGCCAAGATCTGGGTGGATGTACTTGTCCCTGGGAATCCTTCACCACAGCTAAATGTACATGTACGGCTGACCACTGCAGGCAATACGGTGGATTACGCTTTTGCACACTAACTGAACACAGTTACTTTGTGAATTTGGACATAATCTGTGTAGTTATGTTTTTACCGGATTAGCCAGAATTAGGTCAGGTGCATGAAAGCCCTCCAACACTTAGTGCTAACATATCCTTGTTCACGGATACATTTTAAAACGGTGTATCATGTAGGGCTATGTGTGAAGAGTTTGTGAGAGGATGATACCGTAAAAAAATATGCCTTGAAAATATTTGACGACACAGTCCAGTCAAAAATCAGTTTTAGTTTTATAAATAATGTCTTCTTAATCCAATATGAATCAAGTCAATCCATCAAGTCAGGTGTAGCCGCCCCCCCCCCCCTTCTCCTCCTCAATGTCCTGTGCAACAAGAGCTGCTCTTCCTGCTAATTGGCTTTAAATATATCAGGCGGTTCACGTACTGGCCGGTATCTGAAATAAGACTAATGTGTTTGCCCTCCGGTCTGCCGGAGCATCCCTCAAGATCTGAGTCATATTTGAAATGGACGGCGGAGTGGAGGGGAGGTGCTGCTGTGAGGGGAGGTGGAGGAGGAGGAGGAGAGAAGAAGAAGACTGAGAGGATTATTTTCGTGGGTTTCTTATTCAAGAGGTCAAATAAGCAGCCGCTTGATCGGTAGAGAGAGGCAGGCAGGGAGGTGGGAGGCGGCGGCGCGGAGGAGTGGGAGGGGCTGGTACAGATGGACTGTTTACAAAGGGCAGCGGTGCCACTGGCGAGCTTTGCATCTCCTCTGTCAGCTGCCCTGGTTTTCCCACTTACAGGAGAGAACAGAGGGGGGGGGACTGGGCAGTAGACACTGAAAAGCTTTGCTGGGTCTGGGTGCAGCGTACTGTACTGCAATAATGAAGAAAAACTCTTCACTCAATTACCTGGCCTCCACATTTTTTTGGGGATGAAGTGCAACTTTAGGTTTTACGTCAGCCAGTTTTGTCTACTTTTACTTCGGAGCGTGATTTTCTTGCGTCGCCCAGAATGATTCATGAAAACCAACAGTTGGTTGTTCCTGTTTCATGTACTTGTGGGAAAAGAGTAAAGTTTGTTGGTATAGGAAAATATATACGGATCTGCATAAAATTAGGCAAACTCATTAATATCAGGCTCCTAAAAAAAAATTTCATCAAGATTTTTGAATTATTCCCTGAGAAATCAATAATACCATGAAAAAACATCTCACAATGTTAGAGAAAGTAAAATGAATATCCTGGATCTGCACCAACATTTTATGAGGGCTTCAATGACCAATAGCAGGGGAGAGCGGGGTAATGTGGGACATCGGGTAATGTGAGACACCCCCTGTATCTAGGCAACGGAACACATTTGTGGTCATTTGACTATTATGTTTTCAAGCCCCTCCCATTCCCCCCTTGCCATGAAGGAGAAGTTGGTGCAGGTGCTGTGGAAAGTATGTTTTTTCACAAAAATGTGTTTTCTGCATGTAAAAGAACATTTTCTTGCTTTGAACTTAATCAACTGTTGTGTCAAAACAAATTGAATCAGGTAGAAAAACTTATATCATACATGTTGGTGAACTTCCAACATATAAAACCATGTGATTGATGCTAGCTGAAGATTAGCCTGAATTGCTAAGAGATGTTGTTTTTTCTAAAACGGTGGCTATGGGGTAAAGTGAGACAAATGCTGTGGGGTAAAGTGGGACAGTGTCTTTCTTTACCCCACCATGAAGCACAAGTTAAGTTTAGTCTTAAACATATTCTAGGGTTATATTACATTATATATGTTTTATTTCTAATGTCATAAACATTGTAGAAAAGCCATCATGCCAAGAAACTACACCAGGAAGACAACCTGGGGACAAACACCCCTCGCAGAGATGGAGAGTGCAGCCGCTGAGGTCATGCAAGGAAAGAAGTCCTTAAGAAAAGCTGGAAGGGATAGAAATATTGATAAGACAACCCTCAAAAGATTCATAAAGAAAAATGAGAAAGGGAAAGTAAAATCAGTAGCTTGGGGTGCAGTAGCTGAGGTAAAGAGAATATTCACAGATGAGATGGAGGAGGAGCCAAACACTTGAAACAACTAGCTGACCAGTTCCATGGCCTTGCTCCAGTTAAGTGCCGGGAACTGATATTTGAATACGCAGAGAAAAACAATATCCCTGTCCCTGCCAATTGGACAGAGAAACAATGTCCAGGTAAGCTAGGGTGTGCAAGAGATCACATGAATCATAATAATCATAAATGTGCTTAATTGACGTATCCCCATGATTCTGTTACTAGTCCGATATAGTTTTGGAATGTGTGGTTGTCAATCTAGCTGTCAGGATTTTAACTATTACAACATGTGTTGTTATGGTAGTTTTAAAGTGGAAAAAGTATGTGGACAACTTTACCTCCTTGATTTCTCTGGTCAGTCTCACTTTACCCCAGCTTAGGGGTAAAGTGAGACACAAGACCACTTTTTAAAAAACAATCATATTTTCACTGCCCTTTGTCCTTAAGACATTCTGATCATTTCCATTGATAGGAAACATCCTGAATTAATGGGAAATGTGTAAATTTTACTGATACATCCTTCCACCAGGTTCTGTGAATATCCATATTACCTTAATACCATCCTCAATTCCTTTGAAACCTGTTATTCCTCCTGTAGTAATCACACATATTATTATAAATGTGGTTTTTCTCATTTGTTCCACAAATTAATAAACATAAACAAAATAAATCACCGTGACATAGCCAATTATCATCACCAAGACCAGCTTTTCATCTGGTTTAATATGAGCGTTATAGTGTGTTCTATATGTCGAGAAGTCTTCTGGCTGCAGAACATGGATTGATGGATTTCTATGTGTATGATGGTTGAAAAATGGTTTAAAATAGAGATTGTATTTAAAGGTTTATTCAAAAATGAATGTTAAAACATGAAATATAGGGTTTGGACAGTTGGCACTGGAAGTAAAAAAATAAAGTCTAACCCGGACAACAAGAAAATTCAATAAATAGCAAAACTAGGGTTTAATCATAAGAAACACTAACAGTTCTTTCAAATAGTGTGTCTTTAAATATGCCTGTACCATTGACAGAGATTAAAACAATATTTAGTAATTCAACAGATGTGATGAATATATTTACTTACATCTAATATTGGGGAAAAGTCAGAAAAAGATTGAGCACATAGATTTAAATCATAGAAATGTGACTCGCATGTTGCCAGGCAGTGTGTTGGTATAAAAAACTTTACTCTCATCAGGCAAAAATTTGCTTTCCAAACTTCTCGTTGACCTGAAACACCATGGCAACAGGAGCCAAAAAGCCACAGACATGTCTCTGAGGTGAAGTCCAACTCTCCTCATGGAGGCTTGTGCAATGCAAATCGCCCTGTGGTGAGTCCTTCCTGCAGGAACTTGGCTAAATTTGCAAAAGTTCTCCACTAATCCTGTTAATGAAAACAGCCCTTCACGGTTAAAAAAAAGAAAGAAAGATCACACTGTTCAGCCATGCAGAGCTGAAACTGACAGAGGGGATCTGAAAAGCTGCACCATTCCTTTTTTTTAACAACACACATTACAGTGTTTTCCTGTTGTGGCTTCTCTTAAAAGAATAAACAGACAGGTCATGAGGTCCGGTGGCCGGCGTTCATCAACTAGGCCATTTTCTAATATCCTGCATGGCAGGACCGGAGCGTAATAATGCAATTAAGACGGTGAGGTGTGCAGCAATGAGAATCTTTACTGTGGGACATTGGCTCCATTCAAAATTAATTAAATTAACCTAGCTTTCTGCTAATGTTGCACTGCAGGGCATTTTCATTTAGAAAAGATTCTCTCGCTCTTTTTATTTTTGGTCTGTGGTTATCTTTTCCAATTTTAAGACCTCTTTTTTACGGATAAACAAATGTCTCAATATGCAAAGTACTGAGATCACTATAGTGGACAGGTAACAATGCAGAGACGCTGTTTGAAATACGTCGTTGTAATACTGTTTCATAAAGATGGTTCGTCCCCTCCATTTGTTCACTGTATTTGTTGTTGTGTCAAGTTATAATGACCTTGTTGTAACAATGATCAATATATAAGTAAAAACTTCTCTGCAACAATTTATGATATTTTCCAAAGGGTCTTTTATGTGCTTGAAAAAGGTTATAGTGTTTTATTGCAGGTAAGCTCCACTTGAGTGCGATTAGATTCTAGCTTAAATAACAATAAAACAGCAAAAAGCTCATGATGGAGCCAAGAAAAAGATGTAACCATGTTTTCTGAGGATTTCAGATTAATATTGGATATTAGACCCTGCTCGAATCCAGACGTCCTAAATAACTCAGTGACTTAGCAGCAGCTGCTAACTGATGAAATGATGACTGACTATTATATTTCACATATTTCCCAACTAATTATGAGTCCATTTAATAGACCTAACCATCGTTCAGGGTGCAGTGAAAAGCGTTGCTTGTAGTGTTTGAAATGACAGTGAAGATGAAGCTCACATCCTCCCACCAAGTATCTATCCTCTTGTTGCACACCCATCCAACTTTAATAAGGTTTGGGCAAATGATGCATCTGTTGATATAATGAAGATATTATTTTCAAGAGATAATTTTGATACCAGTACGTGAGTCTATATACCAATCCGATACCACTTCTTTAAAGTATGACAATGATACCAAAAACCATACAGATTTAGTAACTGTTAAAAATACATATATGAGTTGTTGAGTTTTTTTTGATGGACTGGATTCAGATCAGTACTCGATATTGGCAGATACACAATGTCCGGGTATTGGAATCAGTGTAAAGAAAGTTAAATGGTCAGGTTTAAATTTTCTTAAATAACCATTTGAAACTGAATATTTGTACAATATATTTGGTATTAAAGAGGTTTTGCTGAAATATAAAGTTAATATAATTTTTCCCTGGTCAAAAAAACCTGGCTTTTGTCTGCAATGTGATTGGATACAATCTGTGTTCAGATCTGCAGTGATAGAAACGTGACAATAGGTGAATGTGCAAGTTAGTAAAGGTAATGCTTTGCATACTCACTGTTTTCCTTTCTATTAAATAGACTTTCCAGTTTACTCAATACCAGATGTTACGAACAATATAAGGAAAACGGTGTGAGCTCATAGACAGATGGACAGAGACATCGGCTTTTTCTCCCAAAAAAGAAATCTCTTTTTGAAAACGGATGAGCTGTCAAGGCCGCGTGATACAGGGATGTGTTGCATGTTGTGCATGGGGCTGGGTGAGTGTGCGGCCAGTGCGAGGTGCATGGGAGTTGGGTATGGTGTATGCCCCACCCCCCCACCCCCCTCCTTGCTGTGTCCAGGGAGGAAGAGCCAGGACAGAGGAGCCCTGGGGCCAGGAGCCTGGGAGGACACAGGGAGGTCACTTCATCCACTGGTGTCACACTCTAATTCATCTGTCAGGGCCTGCGCAGGAGCAACATGCACACACACACTAACACACACACCAGTACACAAGCGCACACTGTTGCGTGGGGACATAACAAGTCTCTCTCATACACACACACACACACACACACACACACACACACACACGCACACACACACACACACACACACAGCAGGATGGTGAGGTGACAATAACTTACTTTAGCGGCTTTCAACAGGATCTCTCTTTCCTGCTCGTCCTTCCTCTGCTTCTCGATTCTCTCCAGCTGCTCGAAGAAGCGGAGCTGAGAGCGAACGTCTGCAGCCTGCTCGTAGCACTCATCCTGACAGGCAGACAGAGAGAACATCACTGCAACGCTAACAGTTGGAGAAAAAAACAAAAAAAGCTCAGAGTCCCGTTCAGTGGCTGCTTCTCCCCCAGAAGTTTATGAAAGCTTTTATTACATCTTTACAGTGAATAATCCAGAACATTAAAGACAAACGATGTAACCTGTTGTAAAAAAAATTATCAAGTTTTACAGAAAGAATAGAGCATAGTTGAATATTTGCTTGATATAAATGACAATGAAAATGTGGACACTGATTTGACATCATAGGTCATGTGATCCCGACTAGTTTATTCATTCAATTATGGTTTGTTAGTGTATGTAGTAATGATAATAATTGTTAATGCTGTCATTAAGGCCTCACAACTTTTAATATATGATTATCAGAGTTCTTAATAGTTATTGTATAAACAGTTCCGATAAGAAGTTAAGTCTACGGAGTAATTATTTTCACATTTGTTCTTTTTCATATCTTTTCTATTTCATATCGATGAATCTTTTTTAGATTAATTGATTCACAATAAACTTATGCAGACATACTTTTCTGCTTTGTATCTACACACAATGTTCATCTTCTTTTTTCACTGTGTCTTTGTGTGACTTCACAATTTAAACATTTTTTTTAAAACATTTAATGTCTTTTCAAAAAACAAACGTCTGTTTTACAGGTTTACAAATGTTTTTATACAAATACAAAAGAATGTATGGACATTTCTTTAGAAACTAATTATTTGGACAATAATTTGATTCTTTTTAAATTAATAGATAAAAATGTAGAAGTACAACATTAACCTGAGTAAAAGTTAGTTAGCAAGTAATAGTAAGAACTTTATTTTAAAGTATTAAAGGACCTGCAGACTGACCCTATTTCCTAATCCAACTGTCTACTATAAAACAGATTCATATTGATAGCAAATGCTGCAGATGATGCTACTGAAAACATTAAATTATCAATCATCTACAGCTGAGGGTCGGCAGTGGCCTCCTCATGCATCAATCTAGTTTAGATATTTTCTGCACTAATGATGCTGCTGCAATCTGATTGGATCACAGGACCAATTCTACTCTTGTTATTGATTGCTTTTAAAAAATATGGGAAAAAAGTGAAAAGGTGATGCAGTGCTTTGTAAAAACAGATGTAGTGGAGTAGAAGTACAGATATTTTTTTAAAGTGAAAAATACCTCAAAATAATACACATAGGTTAAGAACAGATACATGAAAAATTGACTTAAGTACAGTAACTAAGAAAATGTACTTTGTTACATTTCAGCATTATCTAATGGACAGGTGTAATTTGGACCTATGGCTTACAACAAAAGCACAAAGGTTTACCAGCCACTTCAAAACCTTTATTTATAATACATGAAATAAGTCTAAAGAGCACATGTGGTTAAACTGTAGGACACAGGTTGAGTGGAACATCCCCAGTCTGAACACGTCCCCAGCCGATCACTAACTTTTTCCTATTTACCGACGACGCTTCTCTTTGCATGTGGAGCATCACCTCCCACTTGGGAAAAGGAAAGGCAAATGTAAAAACAACTTTTGTAGGTCATCAAAAGTTAATAGGATAATTGCATATTTCACGTGTGTTTGTGTGTGTATGTCTCCTACGCATCTCTGTTCTCTCCTTGCGCTTGATTTCTACATCACTCTCTTTCCTATCTGCGTGTGTGTGTCAGGTCTGTGTGTGGATGAGAGAAGCTGGGTGGCACAGAACACAAAGACACATCAGAGGAGTCTCATCGCCACCACCCCTCCAACCCCCCTCTCTCCCTCTCTCTTTCTCTCTCATCCAGTCCCACCCCCACCCCTCTTTGTTGCAGCGCTGAGCCCGCACTCTTGCCGTAGATCCTGCCGCCGCTGCCGAAGCCCGGTTGCTCTTTAAGGCCGCTTCGTCTTTTGGTCTTTTCTCTCTCTCTCTCTTTTTTTCCGCTGATGTCAACAGAGTGGCTTCACAGAGCTCCGTGTCTCCCTCGCGCACACACACCTCATTTACAAAACCACAAAAGGGAAAAAGAACGAACAGAAGGAAGTAGGAGAAGCGCAAAACAAGATGGGGACAGCTATAGCGATTCTCTTCCTCCCTCCTCCTCCCGCCTTGACATCAGGGAAAAACACATTTTCAAAGTTTCCCCCCAGTTCCCCCAACAACGTCACAAGATTCAGGCTTGTACTTGAGATGGATGTGCGCTTTAATGCACGCCAATTAAATGTGGTTATATAGTTGCATTCAAGGGCCATGAGAGATAAAGCCAGCGATAATGAGAAAAGGGCGCGGGTGTACACAGGCGCGACTCAGAAGTACTTTGATACCTCAAGTTTTGACTGACTGACTGAAAAGTCAACTTAAGAGTAAAGACAATTTCTCATATTAACTCTCATGTTTAGAACATTACCATGAGTGTATGTGTGAGAGGGTAAACAGTGGATTTCATGCCACTGTGTTTTTGTGTTTGAACATTGGAGCATAAAACTGTGTCTATATTCCAGTTTATGAATTTATGCATCTGCCTGCTTCTCTGTAATAAAGTTTATTTTCCAACTCGAGTGACTTAACTTCCCCTTTGAGTTGTAATCCAATATTTACTGTATATTTTCTTACATAAATATCTGCTGTATGTAAATGGATGCTCGCCACACATTTTTCATAATAAAGGACTCATATTTTCATATTTCAATTCTAAGGTTATTCTCCGCTTTTATTTTATAATAGCCTCAGTAAAGATGGAACAAGAACCAGGCCTTCTCCATGTTAGTGGATGGGACATGCATCAAACTTGAAAGTACACGTCTGGTATAAGCTTGGTTTTATTAAGTTGTTTTCAGACCTAGACATGTTGATAAACAGCTGAGACTGATTGGTCGAATGTATGTATCAGCAGGATTTTGATATTGCGACTCCACTCGACGGTCACTACTCTGCAGACTCCGGCTCGAAATAACATCATCAGGGCAAGATGGCGGCTTTATAAATGAGTCAAGTACATGAAAGTGAGCATGTTGGCTTTGTAATGAAGAAGTTTCCAAGATTTTGGAAGTAGAAACATAAATCACAAGTGTTGTTGATGGTGCTTCTTTGCCAAAGTTATTAACTATGGATTTGTTTATATGATCCAATCAATTTCTAATGAATCCAAGCTAATACACTTGTTCCAAGTTATATTTTGTGGCTAACACCACATCTCACTCCTTGTTCTTTTCAGAGAGGAACAGAGTGAGATGTATTCACTGCTGCTCGCAATCTGACCCTTCTCAATCGGACTGAAACTTGACCTGTGAAACTGCGATGCTCTGCAATGTCCAGCTAGTTTCACAAAGAGGTGGAAACACATATTTGTTTGTAATTATTGTACATAGCGAAATAGTACAGGCAGTACATGTGGGGATGCTGATTAGCTGCTGTGAGCTCAAGGGCAAAGCTAAATATCTTCACATCAAGTTCAACTTTGGTGCAGTTGGACCCATAAAAACCCGCTATCGCCCCCTGCTTACAAGAAATAGCCTGCATGCTTGTACACTGACAATTTAACCCTAATCCTAACCCATACCGGGGTTGAACAATTGTCGAAAAGTATTAGCCCAAGTGTGTTACTAACCGCTAGCTTAAGTTGGGTGAGTAGCTTCAAAATATGCAGCTGGGTAAGTGAAAGCTAAAGTACATTAAACGTGTGAAGTGTTGAGCATGCAGGAGGCAGAACATGACGTTTTAATTCCCCTGCCGATACGACATGTTTTTGTTTCCGGTATGTTTACACAGACATCGGCACTGATCACCAAAAGCCCTCCAATCTTTCCAAGTTGACCTCTTCGTTGGTGTCTTCTACGGGTCAGACTCTTTTTCTTCCTGAGCTATTTCTATTTTGAGTTGTGCGTCTGTGTCTATGCATTCATCCTACCTTACAAGAGTCCAATCGGTGCTGTGCGATCGATGAAACCTTTTCTACCACTGTGCGAAGTCGCGACTGTGTGGCGTGCGAGATGAAGGTCACTGCCTCCATGGGGACCTCTGTGACTCCGAACTTCTTAGCTGTGAAGTGAACGCACACACACAGACATGCACACATTTAAGACAAGTCAACTGTTTTGAAATCAGTACCTCTTTAGTTTTGACACCTCTCTCATTAACAGGTACAGTTAGGGCTCTTGCTTCTCAAACAGATTGTGTCATGATTAAAACACTGATCTTCTTCTTTCTTTCACCATACGAGCGTTTTATATCATCTGTCCTCACTTTTGATTTCCTGAAGGAATAAAGAGGTTGAACGTGACTGTTTCATTATTACCTCTCTCGCTTTCACAATTTGCCTTTTAGAGAAAAACAACAACTAAGCAGGTAGAAGGTAATTGTTTTTGAGAGTCACACACACACGAGCACACAAATACAACTCGTAAAAACAAGCCAACAGGATACCAAGGCCGTCATTCAGTACCTCCAGTCATACGCACTTACTGTACTCATACACACATTCACCGGCAGAAACTGTCTGGATTATTGTGTGCAATTAACTCCCAGAAATAGGACTCATCAAAACGAAAAGTTAATTTGTTTCACAGTCTTAGTGCAAATTCCAAAGTGGCTTTCCAAGCTGGGCTCCTTCGAGTGTGTAAACGACACTGACCATCTCTTTTTCGCGAGGAGAAGGATAATTTAGTTTCCTTGGAGCAAAACTCATCTGAAGTCATAACAAAAGAGAGGAGGACAGACTTTGGTAGTGTTACTATCTGTTTCCAACTTCCTTTTAAATTATTCCATTAACATAATTTTCTCTCTGGCACCCTTTTAAGTAAACCACACCAATTATTTAAATCAGCTGAACAATACATATACTCCTCACCAGCTCCGGCTTTGAAATAGATGGAGGGAGCCCTGTTAGCCTTATAATTACAGTGGCAATACGAGTGGCAATGTCACAAGGTCAAAGAAAAACACTAATAGGCTGCTCCCTCCTTAAAAAATAAGATCTTTCAGGGACATTAATATTTCAGAGAGAGTTTAAGAGGATTTAACCAGAGACGGGCACATTTCTGTGAGCAAAAAACACATTCTTCAACATGCAACGATACAAATCATTATCATCCACCCTGAAAAAAAACAGGCACAGCTAGAAACCGACTAATGAGCTGGACAGCTTTAATATTAAGTGTAATTCATACGAGAAAGAGAAAGAAGAACAGGAATGACATTCATCAAAGGCTGAACATCTCCAGTTTTTGAACACTGAATGTTTTCATGTTATCACACTAGACTAGTAATACTGTTACACCTGCTTCACATCAGCTTGTGACCATTTCAGCACAATGATGTTTGTATTTAAGCTTAATTTACCACTGTGCATCGGTTTAATCTCACAGAGGAGTAGTGTTGTAGTGTGGCTTGTTCTCTTTTGAACTAATACCCATAATATTAAAATTTTTAACAGGGGCCTTTAAACAGGAACAGAATCAGAGATTTCGAGAAATGAAGTCGTAAATCTAAGAGAATAAGGCTACGTGTCATTTTAGAGATGAAATGTCATTAAAGATCTGCCTGTCTGTGTTAGAATGAGGGATGTGGGGCATCTTGTTAAGGTACATTTCATAAAGAACCTTATGAAATGTCATAAATATTTATTCATATTTATGATATTTATTCATATCATAAATATCAGGACAGAAAACAAACTGTGACCATTCTGAAGAAAGAACCACATGGAGTTGAAAGACGAAATGTTGGCTATAGGCAAGTCAATGTATATTTGGTCACCTCTGCTGCATGGTGGCTTAAACATCATATAAAAACAGTGTGTTAAATAATGTTAAAATACATTTGTATGCAGTACCCCGCCCATCCATACCAACACAATCACATGAAGAGGCACAATCTGCATTGAGTCTTGATAACTTGAATATTTATTTAGTATAGAACTGACTGGTATCCATAGCAACAAAGGTCCCCCTGAAGAGCAGCTGGCAGTAAACATGGAAAAGGTCCTGAATGAGCGGTCTGAATGAGTGTATGTCTATGATACCTTTAACTATGGGATTCTTAAAGGAGCTTTCATCCCTGCTTCTATTCACATAACTTTCACTGTGCGCTTTAAGCTCTGCCCGCAGTCGTATTATAACCCAAGACCCTGAGATAACAGAGCTCCACTCGGGGGCAGCTTCTTTCTCTCCCCCACATCAAGCAACGCACCTTTTTTCCTGAGAAACCACCGTGATCTCAGACTTACGGGTCCTGACCTTCATCCCTCCTGACCACGTTAAATTTATCAACTGCACGTCAGGAGTCAAGGTCTAATAAAGCCACAAGGACCACGCTTCATGTTCAAAAAGCCGAAAAGGCCAAAGCCCCAAGTCATATCTTTGTTCCAGTTCACATCCATCTTACTGTAGATGCGCTTCGCACGATGCCAAGAATAAAGCAGCTCTTTTTCTGAGCAAAGAAAAACAAATGGCTCAGGAAAGCAACCACATGCTCCCAAAGCAAAGGTGATTGACATGATCATAGGATTTCTCAAGAAGTCAAAACACATGTTGACCTACAGACAAATACGAGGAAAAAGCTGAACAAATTAGACCCTGAAAGGAATTGGTGTTAAGAACCATCATGAGATGTGTATCCTGTGATCATGTGTGATCAGATCTCACTTCCACCGCTCTATATGCAAATAATCACGACTGCTTACAGAGATGTCCGATGACAACATTGGTGTGTGTTGGGCGAGAAAGAGAGCGAGTGGAGTCAGCAGGGACTGAATGAATGAATGAGCACAGTTTTACTGCAGAACCATTTTACCAATTTAAGAAAAGTATCAATCAGTATGTGTTGGTCAGTGTTAATATTGTGGCGCTGGCTACCAACTACAAATTATTCTACTGTAGCGGGTCAGAGGACATCAGCTGAGTAGTTGATCCTTCATATGTGGCCCAGAACAGACCAACTACCAGGGGAAACAGAGTAGCTGCCTCCACACAGGGCATCATGATGGGAATTGTTTGCTGAGGCCATCGCTGTCACTAGATCTGAACCTAAACTGAACCGCTATGTGATTTTGAACCGACATGTTAGACAACATCCACTTATCAAATGCTAATAACCCGAGATGATCCTTAACCAGAAGTTTCATAACCAGTTGAAGCTCCGTTCCAGCTCCCTGCCAGCGCTCCCAAGCAACCTGAGCAATATGATTCCTCCCCCAGTCCCTGCAAGGCAATAATGCTAACATTCATTTCAAACGCTTCGTCATCCAAAGCATATGCATATGGTATGGTTTTTATTCTTTGTCTTTTCTTAAACCCTACATTTACTGTTTATATTTTTAGCTTCATAAATTTGATCTGGCTTGATTCGCCAACAGGAACTGTATTCAAGATGCAATAGCGAAAAAAGAGCAAACAAAGCATGCAAAACTCAAAGGTTGCAAATTGAGCAGTGACTTGAAAACAGTAAGAAAAAAATCTTAATCCAAAGAATAAACCAGGTTTATTTTCAATTAAATTGTGCTCTGAAGATATATATGAGATTGATTTTGAGGTAATTTCCCCCGTATGGATTTTCAGCAGCATTAACAACCTGTGTTTTATCTTTCTCCTTGTGTCTGCACAGTATGTATATGTAATCAGCTGATGTGTGTGTGTGTGTGTGTGTTTGTGTTTGTGTTTTTCTAGAGAGCTCCAGCTGTGCCTGATTCCTGAAACTGAGGGTTGAAGGTTTCACAACCTCCCAACCACCCTCCCAACCTCAAGGACAAGCCTTGAGCCTTATGAGGGGATGGGGAGAGAGAGAGGTTTGGGAGAGGAGGGTGGCACAAGGGTTTTTTCGGAGGGGATAAAATAAAAGAGGAAAAACAAGATGCAGAAGGAGTTAGAAAGAGGCAGCAAACATCCTGTCCTGGAATCAGAGTTCAAAAAAAGAAGAAAAAAGGAAAAGAAAGGGAGTGAAGAATGGGCAGTCAGAACGTCTCCTTAAGAATAAAAAAGGTAATAGAGATGAATAAAAAGTGAATTGTTATGTCCTATGATTGAATACCTGAGTAAAAAGAAGAAGAAGCAGGAGCAGCCCTTTGCAGAGCACTAAGTGTGCAGGAGAGGTCACAGTGAAGATGTAGAGCAGGGTGGTCAGCGGTAAATGAGAAGGCAGAGCGGAGGGAAACTTGGTGGCCGACCAGTAAAGAGGAGCATCCAAGACTTTCTGATTGAGTGGAGCTGGCAGGCCGGGGGAGCCTCCCTCGGACTTCTGTCAGCTGGGAGCGCAGAGAGGCCAATCACTGACACAACAAAGCTGCACAAGTGCCACTTCCCCAGCAGGGGGCGCCCTAGCCTCCTGCCCTGCACCACGCTGCGCGCCCCCCTCCCCCAGGAAAGATTTATATCTTTAAACAACCCCTCTGCCCCAAGGTGACGGGATAACAACCACGCCACGAGTCCACATAACGAAACATGACCCGCAGGTCTCCGTGCTACACTGAGGATACTTTAATTGAGATGAAATGAGATGAGGGCGCGAGACTCCCCGTCACGTGGAATTACACTGTGTTTTTTGATCGGATGCACAGGAGCGAAATGCTAGGCACAGGTTTATTTTGAGTAATAACGCTCATTATCCGTTTTCACAGGTTTCACTATGCAGCGAGAGCCTAGAGTATGTTGCAAGTAATAAATATGACTGCCAGCAGCAAGAAGAAGTAATGAAGACACTGTTACGATCATGTGATCATGAAAAGCCGAGACCTTTCCGCCTGCATCGATTAGCACGTGCAGCGCCGTGTGCGCTCAGAGTGTCAAGATCCACTAAAAAGAAATCTCGCTGCCATGTCTCATTCCTCTAAACTCTGTTCCTTTAGTCCAGAGGACAATCTGACAGCCAGCCTTCAAAAGACAAACCCATAAAGTATTTATGTGTGTGCCTGGGGTCCAGTGAGTTCAGACAGCCACTGAAGAATTCATTAAAGGAGGTGAAAGAATTGTTAAGCGTTATCAAATTTAAACCGAGGCCAAACAAGAAAAGGCTCGGCTCGAGCCACTGACGGAGAGAAAATCAAAACTGTCTTTAGTGATGACACTATAAACACAGAAACAACATGTTCCTCACACCAAACACAACAGATCGGGATTTCATCACTGCCGTAGCCTGGGTATTCAGCTTTGGATTGTTTTTTTTCTCCACAGTGGGAAGGTGGAGGAGAAATTGAGATGACATTAAGATTCGTCATAACCACATTGTTTTCTGAAAGGCCAGCTTTCAATTACTGCAGCTAAGACGTCCTTGAGTTATATGTTGAAGATCTATATTGCTCAATTTGCCATGTAGACATCTTTTACCTGTTTCCAGTATTCGTCGGTGCAGCAGTCCCGGGTGGAGAAAGGCCTCGTCTTTACAGGAGCGGATGTGAGTTCCCACTAGCTCTGAGTTGGTGGCGAGTATTCGAGCACTCTCCTCGTTGAGGTTCACCCCGGCCATGGACGCCACGTCATTGATGTCATCATCATCCCTGAAACATGAGAGACGGGGAATTAGCAAAATACATACAATGGAAATGATGACTTACTAAAACAAAATACTTAATAAAGCCACCGACATAGGGCACACTCTATGTTTAGTAAGGGTTTTGTTTGATGTGCCTAGAGATTTTTGATCATGCAACAATAGATTCCAAGACAGACTAACTTGTACTTTTAGTAAAGACCTGCAGTTGCAGTTCAGGTTGAAATAAAGATAAAGTTGTAAAGCGTCTCACACTGTTTAGGGAGCCAGGGGAACAAAGGGGAACATAGGCACACTCAGGAAGGTGTCTTCAGGGACTGTGACCTTGTCGCACACTGTTAAGGTAGTCAGGGTAACGCAGGGGAACTTTCCCACTGGTCAAAAAAACCACTAACACCCACTAACATCTGGATCTCGTCTTCAAAGGGAATGGATGCAATCTGTATCCACTCAAGGGTCAAATGACTGTGCAGTAGGCTCGGGCTTTCATCGGTTCCTGCTCCGATCGGCAGTGGTGGAAAAAATACACCTTAATTAAGCAAAGCAACAAGGTAAAGAGCACCTGTTTTTGATGGGTTTGTGTTGTTAAGGGGCAAACTCCTAGAAGCAATTGGAAAGGAGTCAATCCCATTTTTAAAAACCTGCGTATACCTGCTACTGTTGGTCTAGAATAAGTATTGGACTCCTACTGGTTGGTCCGTCTACACCGTCTCGTTCTGTCCTCATTAGCAGAAACAAATTCTGCACTGCAGGGTGTAATGGTCATCACAATCTTTAAGAAAACAGGCAAAAAAATGTGGATCCACAAAAGGGGCATTTGTGCTTTTAATTTGTCTTAGTAAAGAGGATTTATCCATAGAAAAAAAATTCTGAACTTGGTGTGGGCACATTGAGCCTTGTACTCAAACATTTACTTCACGTCCTGAACTTATCATGATAAATATTCCTTTAGAGCATGTGAAAATGTGTTGGATATCCTGTTTTTATTCATGAATGTTTTCTTGGATGAAGTTGTCCATTGGTTTTGTTTCAGTGGGCTGCGCTTTGACCATAATGGCACAAAATTCCCATTCCAGGGTCTATTTGTGTCAACGCTCGGAGAAGTGGGGAGATGAAGAGCGTTTGGATGGAGCGAGGACGCTCCAGAGGATTGGCACTGAGCTGTGATGAATCAAGCTATACACTAATGTCAGCAAATTCTATTTACGCACTGCTGTGCCACACTTAATGACATTTCTTCATACACTGGTCATTTCTCACAGCCATAATGTTGACTTTATATTGTTTGCATATTAGCGGCGAACAGGGAAAACATGCAGAAACTGTGATTGGTTCGTCACATTTGAGAGTCAACAAGGTCCGCGCACCCTTAAAAAGCAGGGACTTTCTGTGGGAGCTGTCACAAAGACAAATTCCTCCACGATTATTGTACTTGGCAAGTAATGATTCGGATTCTGGGCTGAATTAGCGGAGCGGTGATGTGTCATGCTTACAGGACTGGCCCAGAGCGAGCAGCGGCTTTTCTGAGTGGCTCTGACGGAGGGAACAAAGAACCACAGAACACACACAGAGTGGCCTCTCGCCACTCACTGGCTCACCTCCACAGTCATTTGCGTCCGTGCCACCGTTGTTGGTTGCGACAGAGCATGTGCATGTACTGCTTGGGCTTTAGTGTGTGTGCGTGTGCACGGTGCGGGGGCCCTGAGTTCTTCTCGAGCGCCTGAGTGCAGACGCACACTGTCAGGCAGCTCCACCCTGCCGAGGCCCTCCTGCTCCTTGGTGCGGCCGCAGAGAGCCGATATGAAACTTGACACCACGGCAGGAGGTTGACAAAGACGATTAGGGCAGCTCTCTGAACCTCGCACACCTCGACTCTCTCTCCTCTCTTCCTCTCTCTCTTCTACCATTCGGTGTAATTATGACTGGACTTCACAGAGAGAATCTACACAACAACACAAGCATGGATACATAGGATTATACCCTTTGCTGCACCTCAGGCTGTGCAACTTTCTTCATCACGTCCTCATGGATAACTTGACCTGTCCTGAAATGAAACATGCCTGAGGCTGTGTTCACTCAGGCGAAAAAAAGCTGCTTCTTCCACAGCTTAAAGCTGCCTCAATGGATAATGTGCATTAAGGAAAAGTGATTGATTACATAAGATCCCTTAAAACTAAAGCAGTGATATGATTATCTATGTGATACTGAATCGACACAGAGCTGTGTAACAGGAGCAAAAATTACCATATAATGTAACAGCCCTGTTTTTATGAAACCAAAATGCAACAGCACATTCACTTTACAGAAATACAACAGGGAGTCTCTGAATTTCTTTAAAGATAT
Organism: Pleuronectes platessa; assembly: GCF_947347685.1. Taxonomy (NCBI): domain Eukaryota; kingdom Metazoa; phylum Chordata; class Actinopteri; order Pleuronectiformes; family Pleuronectidae; genus Pleuronectes; species Pleuronectes platessa. Next base: position 9,604,309 of record NC_070626.1, read on the forward strand.
GCAAATCTCCCCAGGTTTGAGGAAATAAATAAAAGTATTTCACAGTTTCTATTGAGCACAACATACGCCTCTTTTTAGACATATAATCGAACTTGGTTCCCATGAAAACCTGATTGAACAATAAACAGCTAGAATATCTGAATAAAAAAAATGGGTTGAAAAATATCTCATCAAAAAATCAGGGTTACTTGATTTTATGTGAACCAGTGTTAATTTCGTTGACGAAGACTATGACGAAATATATTCGTTAACGACCTTTTTTCCATGACGAAGACGAGACGAAGACGTAACGAAAACGAATCTTTGAAAATAAAAACTATAACGAAATCTATTTTAATTTTCGTTGACGAGACGAGACGAGACGAAAATGTTGGTGGTTGACTAAGTCACAATACTTTTTAAAACATCATCGTATCAGGCCGTCATGAAGTATCAGGAGCGGGCGAGTGACTGTGTGTGTCTGTGTATGTGTGTGTGTGCGCCCCAGATAGCGCTCCGGTCCGTAGCTCCGCCCCCCGCCTCGCGCACTCGCTCAGGGAGACACAGTGAAAGCAGAGCGCGTTCTCGTGGAGCAGCCTCTCAGTGACCGACTGCTTCTTAACTATGAAAACAGTGAAAACCAGAGTTTCTCTGGTCTCAGCTGCTCAGAGATCAGCCCCTCAGCTTCTTGATCAGAGCAGAAGCTGCAGTTGGTTTGTACAGAGCTGAAGTTTCTGTGTTCGCCTCCAGTCTGACCTGCTCTCACTTTTTGTTTTCACATTTAAAATTAAATATATATTTTTAAGCTATTAGGCTGCAGCTATATGTTTTTATAGAAAAGGAGTTTAATGTGGCTATTAAATGTGACTAAAACTAGACTAAAATGGAATTAGTTTTCGTCGACTAAAACTAGACTAAAATGGAATTTGTTTTCGTCGACTAAAACTAGACTAAAACTAAGAAGGATTAAAATGACTAAAAGGTGACTAAAATTAATATGCATTTTCGTCAAAAGACTAAGACTAAGACTAAATCAAAAATAGCTGCCAAAATTAACACTGATGTGAACGGTGTCAAATGTTTTAATTATAACTAATTATTTCTCTCACATATGACCTGCTTGCTCCATAGGCTGTAAATAAAGATTGATGGCATGACTGCTCCCAAAAAGTGAAGCCAAAGCGTTTTTATCGCCTCCTGGTGGCTGGCTGTAGAATAGTTTATAAACCCTTTCTCCTCCATGTAAGTGGATGGTGCTGGAATCAAACTAAACAATTAAATACACATTAAATAAATGTTCCTCAACTAGAATAGCACTCAGTAGAGTGTATACATCTGCTAAGGCCCAACAGTTGCCTTATGAAACGTTGCTGGATCTGTATTCTTATTTGGACACACCAATAAATAGCAGTCCCCTTAGTCAAGCGTGTGTATTGGTGCAAGATGGTAGTGGTACCTAGGATGTTTAAGCTTCATTTCTGGATAGTGGAGACACATTGTCCATCTTTATAATCAGTCTTTGAGTTTTTCAAACAAAGGTAGTGTATTCCTATAACTCAAATTGCCACCCTGCAGTTGTACACCTCTGCCAACCATATTAGTTGCAGTTTACATCTATATCTGTCCATACCTATAATACATATAATAGTAAGAAGACTTAGAACAAATTAAACGGAAGATATTGCACATATTTTTACATTAAATCAATTAGCATATGCATTATAATATGAACTGGTTGTGCCAGGTTAAATGATCTTCACCTTTGACCAATACATTCTTATCAGTTCACCCTAAAGTGAGAGTAAACTTTTGTGCAAAATTTTAAGAAATTCCCTCAAGGCGTTCCTGAGATATTGAGTTAATGAGAACGGGACAGAAGGACAGACAAACTGAAACCATAAACACTCCAGCGCAGACTGCTGCAAGTGTGAAGGAACTACAAAACACAATGAATGTAATTTATTGTAAATTTTGTTATGTGATTTCTAGTTAAACCAAGATCTCAGCATGAAGGTCACTGTATCAAATAATCGGTATAGCTTACACGAAGCCAGAGAAGTAATCCTCTTTTAACATTGCTCGTTTAATTACAGTATACAGAAATTACAGTACTCTGCAGTAATATAGAGACAAAATATGAATCCAGCAGCTACAACAGCATGGGGCCCGAAACCCTCCACCAGGATGCAAGAACACTGGTAATATTATATGTAATAACGTTTTTTTTCTTGGATGGTCTGATTTCTTGGAATATTCAAGATCACTCAAATCAAATAAGGACGCAGAAGACAGGTCTGATATTAAAAGGAGGGAATGAGATCTGAAATGCTAAATATTCCGGACTATACCTCTGCACTAATAAAGCAGAAATGTAATTAGCTTGCACAGAAAGCCAAAGAGCGACGGTCTGGGTTGGCCCGAGGACATGGAGCCGGCAGTCACATGAATACATATGCATGTCGTTTCCATATCAAGCCTGTGTCTCAGCGAGGGCACGCCATAGGTGGTGGGGAGGACCGCACTTAACATTTAGAGGCTGTTGTGTGTGTGTGCGTGTGTGGATAGATGGAGGTGTATCCAGATCTCCAGCAACCCCCCTCTCATTCCCACTTCAACACCACCCATTACCACCACACCCCCACCCTGTGGGTAAAGGTCTCTGTGCCCAGGCAGGGGGCCCCTGATTGATCTCTGTGACTAACACCGAGGCCGTGGAGGCTTGTTGTGCCCACACCGAGAGACATGGGCCCACTGAAGGAGAATTTTCCACAGAGCAGCCTGGGGTCCACTGGCCGGTGATGGGATTTGTGCTCATGACCCAAATAGAGGACAGCACTGGTGGCACAAGAGGGGTCAATAAAATACGAGAAGTGGAATAAGTTACTGTTTCGAATTCAATTTAAAACAAATAAACAAGAGGATGTAGCTGATCTTCTGATGAAGGCCTATACCAAAATATCTTTGTTTAACGTGTTCCATCAATAACTTACACTACATTAACATTTCAGTCCCAGCATTGTTTCCTTTGTGGATTCTTGGAACACCCAGTCTCAACTTAATCTAATCGTGTGGCTGCCGTGTTTCCAAGTCTCTCTATCAACAATTTATGGAAGGTCACTTTTAAGTCCTAATTGAGTCAAAGGTATTTATGAAGCCCCCTTTATTGCAAAACAGGCACATCACATAGCAATTAACAGAGCAACAAAGGATGTAACCACAAAGAGAGAGCGCACTCCCTTTGCTGGTAAATGATGGGAAAGGTCTGGTGGACTGCTACACCCACTTTAGTGATCAGATACTTTTGTTCCTTAGTTGTATGCGTATCGGCTTGTGTGTATTTTCCACGTGAATATGCAACTGTTTGTGTGTTTACGTGCACAGATGTGTGTCCAGCATGTAAGACGGGGCTGGATTTGAGAGGCTGAGGCTGAGCACGGAGGTTGGCAGAGGGCTGAGGGCCTCGGCTGGCTCGCCTGTGATTACAGCGGATGTTGAGTGTTTACAGAGAAATGAGGAGGAGGGAGGGGGATTGCACAGAGACAGCTGCTTTCACTCTGTACTGTAAACTACACACACACACACGCACACACAAACACACAAACACACACACATACACACACTGACACAAGCACTTACACAGACGGCTGTAGCTGTACTGGAAACCCCACAAGCCCTGCAGTGTGTATGTGTGTGTGTGTGTGTTTGTGCTACAGCTGGCCCGCTGGGACCAGTGGCTCAGAGTGACAGCCACACACAAACACACTCACTCACACACACACACACACACACACACACACACACACACACACCAGTCCCCAACTACAGTTGAACAAGCACAGTGCAGGCTGGTGGAATCTGACTGACCAGTCCGGCCAGTGGATTTTAGTTTTGTTTTCTCAAACTTGGTTGCTGTGCGAGTACATCTCCACATTTGTTAAAAAGACTTTTACAAATAAATCTGACCTGACTTAAGCAAGTGTTGGCCTTTTTTACTTTCACACTTTTTGTAATGGCACCCAACACATCCCCTTGCAACACTGGACTCTGTTCCAACATGTTTATATCCTCAGGAAAGAACAACAACAGCAGACTATAAACAGTGTGGGGAAGCTAAGAGGCTTCAGACGCCAGGAGCCAACCGAGGTGCAACCTTAACAAGTCTGCAGCACATACCAGGAATAAAACACCATAAATCTTCACAGAGGTCCATCTCTCATTAAACATTCAAATCGATGTCAGGTTCATTGACATCTAATTTGACTTAAAACTTTAGTTGTTGAAGTTCAATCTGCCCGCATGACAAAAAACGTGGATGCAAGCAGATATGGTGCTCAGTGCAGAGCAGGCTAACTTGACCTGGACAGACGGGGACAAAACGACAGGGCCGTGTTTCTTCTGTGACAATGGTGCTGTGCGTTATTGGACTTATATTGAAACCAGTGCTTTTGTGTGGATGTGGAGGGCCACTGTGATCACCGCAGGGGGGAAAAGGTCGTCAGTAACAAGCAAGCCTGACAGCTTAATTACCAACGCAGCTAAAGATTTATCGGTTTATCAATCAGAGCCCCGGGCGCTGCCTTTCCCCTCAGGAGATGGGAGCCATTACCATGAACCCGTTGGCCCATGTGACCCAGACTCTTCCTACCCCAGCCCGGTCATACTGGGGCAATCCTAAACCCCAGCTCCTCTCAGTGCATGAACAGTTCACACACACACACACACACACACATACACACAAACACACAGATTCCATAAACAGACAAATAATCTATGACAGGATCATATACACATACTGTATGTTCATGTGCATCCAAGCAGGGAGACAAACACAGAGGAGGACAGGCGCATACATATACTTGCAAACATTATACTTACATACAAGTATGTAAATGTTGCACACACACACACACGTAAATACACAAAGACTCACACTAACATGGACCACAAAGGCCAGCATGTGGGCGATGAACCTTTTATGTTTTGAGACAAAAGCCCAGCTGAAACAGAGACAAGACCAGAGCGAAAAAGAAAGAAAGACAGAAAGCGAAGCTGCGGGCTAAATACCGTATGTTTGACTTCACCGAAAGGTATTTTCAGAACCACATCCAGAAATTCCAGCCATCTGGACACAATTAACTTATTGCTAAATTAAGATTTAGCTCATTTCTAATCCCGTCCATGAGTTGTGACACTGACACAAGGAGGGCGATGCTGAGGGAGATCTATTGGCTGGCAGTGTGTTGCTATGTGGTGGGCACGGAGAGAGAGGACCACCGATCAACCAGCCGGGCAGGCAGGCGGCCAGGTGGCTGGGCATGCAACTGGGATAAACACTCACAGCCTTAGCTGAGAGTGTAGCCTGTAGTCATGCCGGGGCATCTTAGTGAAATGCTGCCCCCATGTGATGGCTGCAGGGAACAACAGTTACTGTGTCGCTGGGTCTCCTGGCGAGTGGAGTTGTACCTGAAGGAGCCTCCTCCGGGGTCGTTGAGCTTGTTTTTCTGATTCCCAGAGATCTGAACGGCCAAGCCCACGGGACTTCTCCCCGCTTGTATGACGACTCCCTTCCCCATTGTGCCTGATAAGAACAGATACAAACACAAGAAATAAAACACTAAGCAAAACAGGAAGGGAGTAATGTTATCATTGAAATGTCCCTTTCTATCAGTGTCAAATATCCTCCTGTCTAACGACTACCTTCGACCATCTCTGTCTTCCTCGCAGGCGTAGATTGAGGGGCTGAGGGGGAAGCGGTACTGTCGCTCTCCCCAGGTTGATGCGGAGAGCGTCGCTCTGTCAATATCACTGCGCTTCACCGGCTCTCCTTACACTTCTAAACCGCATCCTGCTCCGAGACACGTTTTCCAGAGAGGCACAAGGACTGCCAGAGTGAATTTAAACTTGATTTTAACAGGCATGTTCCTCGCCAAGAGGCAAAGAAAAGTATTTTTAGAACTATCCCCGCATTCCAATTTATGGGCATAAAACAACCTACAGATTCTTCACTGCAGGCAATCTTGGGGATGGGGGGAAGATCAAATTTGTATGCACCTCCGATCACACACACACATGCACACAAGCGTGCACACACATCCACAAACAGGTGCAAACATATAACACACACACACAGACACACACACCACCTGAGAGCAAACAGCTCTCTTAGGGGAGTGTTACGCCCGGTTGGTGTTGGGGGCGATATTTGTGGGCTTCTGTGGGATGAGTGTTTGTGAATCAGTGTGAGTAAGCAGTAGCACAAATGTTTGAGAAGGCTTTATAACCAGACAGAGACAAAAACACCTGTTCTCTTTGTGGCTCCTGCCTGTTTACACATCTTACAGCCGACTGAGAGGACATTTAGAGCTGTGCTTATAGTTATCTTCTGTATAACCTTTATCGCCGTCTTTTTATTTAACCAGAACATCACGCCGAGTTAGTAAACATTGAAAAACCGGACTTGGAACGCAGCCTTAATGAGAAATGTAAAAGAAAACTGGCAGGCCAGAAACCAGAGAGAAGCGTGAGACAGAGGACTGAAGCTCAAACTTTCCAAAAACATGTACAGAAGTCTTTGCTTGGTCTTCTTTGTCTTTGACTGAACGCATTACGTTTTTGTACAATGAAAAAAAAAAAACGAACGCCGAGACAAAATGGCAAATAGTGTACGTGTGAGTGACTTCGGGTGATTCAATCAGAAGTGGCTGGAAAGGGCCTGCAGATGTCCTACCTTGTGCTCTGACAGACTGTGTGATCACCACAGGCATCCGCACCTGGCCACCGACAGCGCCCGCTGTCTTGATTCCCTGAGGAAGCGAGGAAATAAACAAATAAATAAATAAACAGAAAACAGAGATTATGGACTTTGCTATAGCTTTTCGAAAGATGAAACAGTTCGCAAATGAGAGCGGAGATTAGAAAGAATGAAATTGCGCGCCTGCTCGACAACTGCTCCATTTTTCTTCACACAATCTTCAAGGGAAATTATTCAAGGAAAAACGTAACTACTGAACCCACTTAGAGATCCAAGGACACGCTGGTCAAAAGCCACTTGAGCTTTAACAGTGACCATATATTTATATTCTACTTTAACATAGGAGAGATGGGAGATGTAGATGCAGAATGAACCAGGGATGATGAATTCTACACTGGCGATCTCTGCAAACTGTACTATCAATTTAATTGCAAGAGGAGGATGGATGTCTGTCACTTCGTGTGACCTACATTTGTGTGCATTTCCAGATAAGACAAAGGCAATAAGAAGTCAAGACCGCAGTGGAAAAGTAGTTTAGTTGAAGAAGAAGAAGTAGAAGAAGGAGCAGAGGGGGGTGAAGGGGCCGCGCTGGGCTATTAGAGTCACTTCCTTCCTTGGTAGCAGCTACCGGCCGGGCCTCGGGCTCAGCCATCCATTCCTACCAGTTTGCTTCTTGCTGCATATTTTTCAGCCTTGTTTTCCATTCCCTGACACATGCTATATTACTGTTCAAGCCACTGAAAAAAAAGACAGAGGCCATTTTTCCCAGAGATCCACTTCAGGGGCCTGTGAGAATGGAAAGGAGAGGAGGGGGGGGGGCACACATTCTGCACAGGCAGAGATAGCTAGCACCTGTGGCCAGCCGGCGACACAGTTAACAGAGGGGCGGGGGGGGGGGGGGGGACGTTTTGGGATTCAGGGGGTAAATGGGAAAGCATGTGAAACCCACTGCTTGTAACATTTTCCAGCTTTTAAACATTAATCAGAAGAGTGAAATTAAATGCAAGGTGTTTTCTTAAGTACAGCAAAACATGTTTTGAATGATTGCAAACATTCGCCACACACTGGTGAGACTGTGCGAGTGTGCATGATGTTCCAAAAGGAAGGTTGCTTTTTTTAATTAAACGAAAAAGAGCACGTTCATTCTGAGTAAAGCTGTGTTTGATCGTGCTGTAAACTCATTACTCGGATTTCCCCCAAAAATACCAGGGTGCAAGAGGAGAAGCTGCTGCCACTCATCTCTGCAGTGACCCTGCCTATTGAAAGTAATCAAGTATATGTACAGGTATGTATTATGTATATGTCAAGATTTATGAAACAAACATGGTGACACAAATATGTGTAAATGTTGTAACATTTAACTGATGTATTTTAATTATTAGGTTGTATCTGTTTATATTTAGCTTTTTGTGGATAACGTTACCTTGCACTAAGAAGGTTGTGTTTTTGTCTTCTTTTTTTTTTCCTTTGTTTGTCTATCTGTTATTCAGGAGGATTACATACAAACTACTGGACCAATCAGCACCAAACTTGGTGGAAGGATGTGGTTTGAGTTAGAGAAGAAGCCAATAAATGTGGGTGCAGAGATAGATCAGGGGACCGATCTTTAACATCACGAGATGGGACTTTTTTCAACATTTTATTTATATTTTTCAGAAAATAATTAATGGATCTTGGTGAAGAAAATCTGATTTTGAAGAGACTAATATTTGTGATGTTGTCCGTATTTAGATACAGTCTATGGACCAAGCCTCTGAAGCAGTCTGTGAAAATTCATGAATTACAATTGAAACATTTAAATTAATCTAAATAGTATGGGGTTCATGTATTATCAATGTTAATAAAAATGTCGATAAAATATATTTTGTTCAGATAATCAAAGCAAACTAGTATAAATCAGCTATTTTAGGAGTAGGCTATAGATGTGTCGGACAAGAGGCAGATGTCGTGTTAAAAATAAACAAACTGAAACATTTTGTGTCTCCTGTTGGGTTGCGGTAAGTACTCCACTGAGTTCAACTCTACTTTTGTTTTTGATTCGTTTCGTTTTTGTGTGAAAAGCGCTTAATGACTTTTGTTCTTGCTCTACAAAATCAAATTGTTACCTCTTCAAATACAAATTACTGTAATTATGTAATACAATTTTTACATTTATACACATTGTTACATTGAAGAATGCACTGCTGTGTCGAGGTGTGGCCTAGTTATTACACACCATTCATTCACTGTTTTATCATCAAGTCCATTCATCCCATGTATAATTTAGCCTGAGGATATTTAACGTCCAGTTTCATGATAACATATATTAAGTCTTTTATCCGAACATTGTACTAAATGAAGACATATCTATTCTTCATAATACATCTTTTAAATGAAAATGTACATTTTAAATTTATTTTTTATTTTATTCTCAACTTTTTACTGTTTGAAAACGTAGTCTCACAACAGACTAAAATGAACTGCAGTTACCTTAAATTCATGGTGTCTCATACACCAGTGGATATAATATATTAAAAATCCCAATGCTAAAGTGGAAAGTGTTATTAGAGCAGAAGCTTCAATAATATAACTCAACATTTTCTTTACTTCTGCTACTGTGGTAAGAGCAGATTTTTTTGCCTAATTCAACTAGATGTCTGGTTTCAAACTGTTGATGTGCCATGGGCTATCATTTACTAATGTTTTGTGTGAGAGCTTATGTTGGTCTCGTATTCACGTTTGTGTGCATGTGCATGTGTGTGTGTGTGCGTGAGACAGAACGAGAGAGAGATGGAGTTAGAGAGAGTGAGAGAGACCTGAGGCATGTTCTGGACATAGACTGCGGCCGCTACATTGCTTTAAAATTGACCCGGGGCTGACCTAGTTCCCTCGCTTCACCCTTTAACAGTTAACAGATAGAGGGAGGGAGGGAGATGAGATGAGAGCGCGCGCGGGGTAGATACAGTGGGAGAAACTGTTGGAAAGAGATGGAGAGAGAGCAGGGGAGGGGGGGGAAGGAGAGAAAAGGGGGAGAGCAAGGGGAAGAAAAAAAGACTAGAAAGGAATAATTGGGTGAGAAAGAAAAATAGAGAGGGAGAGATGTAAGGAGGTGCAAAACCGAGCTCGCCCACCCCTCTGCCTCCACCAGACCACAGTCTGACCTCACTTGACCCACGCCTGTGCAGTGTGTGTGTGGTCACATGCACACACACACACACACAGTCACGTGACACAGCTGTGAGCTAAGGGAGGCTGCTGAGTGTCTAGTGCTGAACCCTGCAGGTCATCTATCTTTACTTCAGCTGTATGTCCACACTGATGCTAGTTTACAACCTATATGTGATCACATGTACTATGTGATCTTGCATGTCAAAAATTTGAACGGCAGATGACATGGAATTCAATTAGTGTCTTTTTAAAGTAGAGGATATGGATTTGAAACAATGTGTAGAGGTATTTTAAATGTTCTAGCTGGAAGCATTGGAGCATCAACAAAAACAGCAACTACATTTCCATTTCAAGAAAGTTATTTTTTTCTTAACTTTTGTTTTGTATAAGAACATATAAATCAAATTAGAAAAGTTAAGTAGCATGCTTTTTAGATATTTACAATAAAGTTGAAGGTAAACTTTTAAATATCAAGACACAATTACATTTCTCTGTCATAAGGGCTTGATAACAGTGTGTGAACTTTGTAATTACAATGTCATTGTTATTAATCATATTAAGCCATAGTCTAAATGTAGCAGGTGTGGTGTGGTGTAGTTTAGCATAGTGTACTGTGGTGTAGAGTAGTGTAGTGTAGTGTAGTGTGGTGTAATGTTGTTTGGTGTTGTGTAGTGTGGTGTGGTGTAGTGTAGTGTAATGTTGTATGGTGTAGTATGGTGGAGTGCAGCATAGTGTAGTGTGGTGTAGAGTAGTGTAGTGTAGTGTGGTGTAATGTTGTGTGGTGTTGTGTAGTGCCGCGTGGTGTAGTGTAGTGTAGTGTGGTGTAATGTTGTGTGGTGTTGTGTAGTGCCGCGTGGTGTAGTGTAGTGTAGTGTAATGTTGTATGGTGTAGTGTGGTGGAGTGCAGCATAGTGTTGTGTGATGTAGTGTTGTGTAGTGCAGAGACAGTACAGTTCCTCAGTCAGATACTTCTAATCAGCTGTCAAAGTACAGGCAAGAGTAAATATCTATCATCCAAGTGTTTGACCACCATCTGTTCTGATCAGTGGAGCTGTCACACTCCAGTAGCACAGGACACTGAGCATCTCCCAGGAGTGTCTGTGTCTCATTAAAGTCTTTTTGTTTCTGAAGACAAACCATGAGTCTATGTGGAATCTGCGTTTTGCTCCTGTGTCTGCATGGAGATCTGTCCAGGTTGAATTCTTAATAATCTCAATAAGATGACTGCACATGTTTTGAGGTCCTAAGTGTCCCCTAAAGCTTTTTTTTCCTTTTTGGGGGAAAACTAACTGAGTTTCCTCAGAGAGTCTGTGAGCTGGGTGTGACTCGAACTCCCTGTTGGCTGTGTGACTCCCAGCCATGGCAAAGTGACACTCTCAAGCCTGATTATTCAGCCTTGTCTAAGATACGTCTCTCAGACACACACACACACACACACACACACACACACACACACACACACACACACACACACACACACACACACACACACACACACACACACACACACACACACACACACACACACACACACACGGACACACACACACACCACCCCACGGGTCTGGGGGAGAAATCACATTCTAGCACTTCTTCATGAATGTAGGAATATAGTAATTAAATATCTGTCACATATTTTACCTGCCCAGTTTAGCTCAAACTCCATTCATCCTCACCTTACATACACATCTCTGTGTAAATAACAACTATCTTATATCAGCAAAGCAATGGGACATATCTAGAGATCTACATCTGTATGTTTATGTTTTTGAAAACAGCACTGGTTCTGGAATAAAAAAATATTTAAAGTAAGTTTAAATACAAACTGTAAATACAATTTCTGTGATAACTGAGTCTGCAGTTCCAGCTGGTCGCTCCATACATACCATGGCAGCTGCATGTCCGAGGGTCCCGGCGGGCAGCGCGCTGGCACCCGTGGTGGTGCTGACGCTGTTGGGGTGGCGTATGCGGACAGCTGGCCCACTCACAATGGCGGGAGGGACCCCGCAGGGTGCTGGTTTGACTCCCTGCTGCAAGGGCTGGGTCGGGGTCTGCTGACTACTCAGCAAAGACAGCCTCAAGGCCGGGAGGCTCTTCTGTTGACAGGCAGATAGAGGCCAGAGTTTATAGTCACAGAGCCAAATAGATATGCATGATAAAATACCAAATACACAGCTGCAAAAACAAATAGTGCTGTGGTCACTGGCTTAATAACGTCATCACAAAAGCATGGCTGCACACGGCTGAAGAAACACCTGCTGAGACATGTGACGATCCCTGTTCCAAAGTGATTCATCCAACTTTAGTAAAAGAAAACTTGTTTGATTTTATCCCAGGATAAGCATGTGTATAAACATACAAGTCCTGCTGTTGCTTCTTATATATATAGACAGAGTTTTTGACGTAAGCAACCTAACATTGCATGACAACATGTGTTTGTGGTCGAGTTGGGCGGTCGGGCGCCTTGATGTGACACTCATCACAGTTTGCTGAAGAAACCTGCTGGCTAGTGACAGAGACTGCTGGGGGGGGGGCACTGTCACACACAGAAGTCAGCAGTCACACCAGAGGGATGTGTGTGTGTGTGTGTGTGTGTGTGTGTGTGTGTGTGTGTGTGTGTGTGTGTGTGTGTGTGTGTGTGTGTGTGTGTGTGTGTGTGTATCATTCTGCTGCCAGGCCTTGCCATCACTGGCTCTGGTGCCAGGGACAGGACGACTTTAGGGCAACGGTAAAATCCTTGAGAGGAGCTTAAGCAGCCAGGATAGGCTATGATGTTTTCAGGGGTCAATGTGGAAGGTAGCTCAGGGTAGGGTCGGGCAATTAACCGACATTTTTCCGAAACCAACGTTTATACATTTTAATAAATTAATCGTTAATTAATCGTAATCGAGGTAACATTTTTCCAAATAATCATGATATTGATTTGAAGTCACATCGTCCAGCCTTATCTTATGGGTTCAGTAGATCAGACAATAGGGCCTTGATTCAGACGATATAAGGCAGTCGTAGGTTTAATTGTCAGGTAGGGTGTTTTTGGAGAAGACTCGCCATAACATTCTGTCAGCTTAGGAAACAGTCTCATATTTGATACAGAGGGAGAGAGATTTCCAACAGGAACCCCACCTTGAGAAATGGCACCAGGTACGGCTGCGGAGACGACTTGAGCTCTGTCTGCAGCCGGCTGGTGAATTCTTCAGGTTCAATCTTAGCGTCCTGTCAGGTGAAGAAGGGTAAAGCATAAACACCACTTTACAAAAGGTGCCAGAAAGTTCAGTGAAGTAAACCACGGTGAGCTAGACACAGAAAGATGAAATCCCAGCACCGGAGGCGATGATCAGCAAGTCAACACTCATCCTGGCACCAGTCATCAATAATAACTCTGTGATGAAAATTCATGACACAAGAAGGGAGAGTTTTGCAGAGAGTTGAATGCTGCCATCTAGAGGTTTAAAAAATGGAGTGCAATCCACTATTAGAGGGACAAATTAGACTTACTTGTGGGAATATTTCAAAGTGCATAAAAAGCTAAGAATAAGAAGAAACACATCATTCAGATGATCCGGAAGCTCACCAGCAGGTCCTGAACCAGAGACTTGACGTTCTTGGAAGTCGCAGGGGACGGAGAGTTGTGAGACGCCAGTTTGATTAGTGTGGCCAGGAAATTCTTACACTTCTTTACGTTCTCTTGCATTTCCTGTCAGAAAACAGAAACAAATGTAAATGATTTACCTGCTATCCAAACATTTTTTTTAAAGGGGCTATGACGACTTCCTCGGTGAAATGCTACGGTATTTATTATGCAAAACAAGGATTTAATTTTGCGCTGATGTAGGAACCAGAGTGGCTTGTATTAGTCTTGCATTTAATACTTAACACTTACTTAAAAGTGACAATATTTAAAGAATGAAATTATTTGGCTGAAAATCATCAATCAAAAATCAGTTCATAGTTATCACTTGTCATTCTTGTCATGCTGTGATCTTTGTAGCGAAATGAGACATGGCACCTGTCCATTCAACAGCCGGTGGCATCAAACTGCAGCCCCTATGATATTTCTTGTTTTTACTGTATGTCTGTCTCCATTATACCTGTATCTATAGCTGTAACTGGCTGTATCTCTACATCCCTAAATATGTGCTTTTATGCTTGCGTCTGCTTGTTCTTCGGTTGCTAAGTAAGTGAATGTATGAATGCAAACATGTGTGGGCATGTGAGAGACTCTTTGTCCGTGTCCAGCTGTGTGCGGCGGTGAGGCTGTGGGTCCAGGGCTGAGCTTATGACACAAACAGCTTGCTGGCAGCTGTGACAGTGCCCGTGCCCTCGAGGGTGAAGCGTGGGCGGTCGGGGGAGAGCGAACGGACCTGGGCCACGACAGAAGCTCCGGGGGCCGCTGCGATGCCCGTCTGCGGAGGCTGCACTGGCTGAGAGGCAGCCTGGGCCGGGGCCTGGGGGGTCATAACCACGGGGGTCTGCTGCGGAGCCGTCACAGCAATGGCCGGTGCCACAGGGCCCTTCTGCAAGAGCAAAGAAGAGACAGGGAGATAAACAGGACGTGACGCCTCGCTCGCAGCAAGGCCACAGAGAACAGGAGGCAGGCGCCACAGCGCTCCTGTCACATCTGGTGTCCTGACTTCAGTGGACATCGCTTAACAGACAAGGAGGAGGAAGGGGAGGTGGTGACTAGCCAGAGGCTGAGAAAGACAGGAGGCCATCAAAGCTTTTACTGAATAATCATATTACCTGACAAGGGAAACTTCCTCCTAAATATAGAGGTTTGACACCAGTAATTCTAAACATTAGCTACATTTTCTCTATTTTTAATCATAATAATACTTTAGGGAATGAATGACAAGAAAATATCTCACATCCAAACTATAAATTTTGCTCGAGAGAAGAGGTGCCAACAGCAGTCTCTCACTGTGAAGCCCTCATGACCTCTTAGCAAATCTCCCAGGGCCTGTTCACACAATTCATAAAATACATCTTACGTGACCGATCATGAAGTTGACAGTTCTAAATACAGGTGTGAGCGCACCCACAACGCACAGAGGATACATCAAGCCCCATAAGGATGGAGGGCGTGGGGAAGCATGTACGTCCACAGTGCTGGGTTGTGTGGTTCCAAATATACATATATATATATATATCTGCACTGAATGGCTGCCTGGCTAGTGTGTGAAATGCTCTCCAAGACTGAAGCCCGGAGAAGGCACCAAACACCCAAAGTATCCTCTTTGAAATGTACACAGTATAGCAGATGCTCTCTTTATAGCAAGGATCACTGCTTCCCCACCCAAACAAATACAAGCAGGGATATTGAATCTTTGGAGAGACTCAACTTCTCCTCAATAAAATCTGGATACATATCGTCTTGATAGCAAACACTGGATCTGACCATGAGCCTGCAGAGCTTTAGATCAAGTTCAAGTTAAAATATCATTAACAGCAGTGTCAGTGTACCTGGACATGATTTTCTAATGTACAGTCAGCAGCTCAACTTGTTTTCAATGGGCAGGACTCAGGATTTGTATTATGCCCTTTTTTCTCTGCAAGTTACTGAACATCAACGTCTTTAATTAGACTACAGTATGAAACAGTATGGAACTTCGGCCGTGCAGGATCTCTCAACCGAAACAATAATGAAAGACTCAATTTGATGACTTTGTGAAGCAGTGAGGGATCATGGGAGTTGTTGTCTCCACCATTTGTTGTCCCATTATCATCTTTGGTCGTTTGGATCTGTTGAGTTTGCACTTTACTGGGACAGCACTGGCAACAGAATGTGCAGCAAATGGCAAATCGTGATCCATTACAAAAAGTGAAATGAAAAACAGTCGACTGGCTAAGTGGCTCACCGGCTAGCAGTGTGTTTTACCTTTGTCAAACATTTTCAGCAGAGACGGGCAAAGCCATGAGTAAAGTGACTAAGACACAATTAACAGTCAACGAATATGGAACGTCCTGTTATCTTAAAAAAAGTTGGGGATTTCTCTGGGTTTGAACATTGATGAAAACAAGTCAACAAAGTATATAGCATACGTCCACAAGAATAGTTTTATATTATATATTATAACTGTTCACTATTTTATCAATAAAATCAGATAATATATTAAAAAAGGTAATTAAAGACACAACAATAATTAATCATGATTTCATCTTCATGTGCTGGTGGTGAGATGTGACATTCAAGAATTTTAAGTCGGAACAGCTTTGTATTCACATTGAGGTCCTATTTAAACTGCTGACACAACAAAGAGACTGAGGGTGTCATTTTAGTGGTACCCAGTTTGGTGTAGGTGACAGAAGACATTGGCATTTATAAGAACATTTTCTCACTGGGCGGAGCGCGGGACAAGAGGAGGAAGAAGAGGAAGAGGAGGAGGTCTGTAAGGCAGGGCTGGAGGGAGTGGGAGAGGGAGATGGTGCCATCTTGGTCACGGTCACAGGACACTGCCTGGCGGTCTGAGAGGTCACAGGAGACTGCAGGAAAGAGAGAGAGCAACAGAGAGAGAGAGGAAGAAGGCACAGTAAAACAGAGAGCAAAAATCCATCAAAGAAAGTGGGTAAGCAAGGGAGAACGGGGGGGGGGTGATAAAGGATGGCAAAACATGTCGCGGGATACAAAGAATGGAAAACAGCAAAGGTGAGACCATGTCTGTTCCAGAGATGAAGGACAGAGTGAACTGGACGGTGAGCAGAGAAAAGACTATAAAGGACAGTGGGAGTGAGAGAGCAGGAAAGAAAGGAGGAGAAGCGTGCCTTGAAGAGAGATGAGGAAAGGTCATGACAGCAGGAAAGAAGACAGGATGTGGCAGCATGTTGGTGATGTTGAAGGCTGACACAGAGAAACAGGGCGTGTGGTTAAGTAGCAGTGGGTCACGGTGGCTGTGCTGGGGTCTGATGGGAGGCAGAGTGAGGTCACAACCAGGATTTTACTGAGGGTGAAGCCCTGTCACTTGTTTTCCTAGTGCTGCAAAGTGTAACATGTGATTAGCTTGAACACAAAGGGGGAGAAATCACTGTAAATTATTGGACTTCTGGCCAAATACAACTGGTAGGTTTTACCATATAAGAAATTAGGTTATATGGTTCAGTGGTGGAACTGGCCACTTCTGTTTGGGCTAAAAAGTGCACTTGATTGATAAAACGCCACTTCTTGTTAAATCGTGATTTTGCATGATTTAGCCTGTGAGTATGACCTTATGTATATTTTCTAATGTGTCAACTGACCAACTATAAAATGGACTGATTGTTACTCCACTGACTCCTGAGGGCAACACATTCACGACTGTAGGGATGTGACATTGTTTTAATTTTACTGCCTCTAATCATGTTATTCAAGCTCTCAGCATATACAAGCTTTTTCTATAAAATACTGTAGAGACCAAGGACGATTAGTTTGTACAGGTTAAATAAACGTTATGTTTCTCAGCCATTTTTTCTAGTGTACATTTTTATTGAAACATCATAATACAATTAAATAACCATAATGGATAGTCTGAAATGACTCGCTTCTATCCAGACATACAGTATGCACTGTATTTATTTATACACATATTATTCCTGATGCTGCCAGACTGGAGCAAAGGGAAGTATATATTTAAAATGAGGCCCATCGATTACAGTGAATTACAACGTCGAACACTTTTTATTGTAGACTAGTTGAACCATTAGGATTAAGGTGATAAAGTCCCTAATTTAGCCTTTTATTGAGTATAATTATATGGTTATTGTGTGAATATCAGAGGTATTAGGTGTAATCTGTGAACAAACTTATAGTAATCAGTATTTTCTTTCTCTGAAACGTCAGGTAGACAGTGAGAGTTGTCATTACTTATTGTATTAACATGTATAGTAAAAGGTAAGAGAGCAAATGGGGGGGGGGGGGGGGGGCAAGACCATGAGTGTCAACAGCTACAAAGCCACACTGTTACCCGGGGTCTCATCTCCCACACACACGCAGACAGACACACCCACGCACACAAACACGGATACATACTTCCTGGCTGATATCCCGTCTATTGGCCAAGACAAACCAAGAGGACCTCTACCCTGACCTCTGTCTTTGAGCCTTCTATTCACAGACAAGCCAAAAAAACTCTCACAAACGCACATGAAAAATTGCACAAATGGAAAACACACAGACAGACACACAACCCTACCGGATGGAGGCATGGGAAAAAAGATAAGAAAAGAAACAGACGGAGGGAGCTCCCCCTCCTCCAAAAGTTTTGTAGAATCAAAAAGAATGTTGCTCTGCACTGAGGAGTTGGGAGGAAGTGGGTCTATAAGCGATGAGGGTGGAGGGGGTAATGGGGGGGGTAAGAGCCACGGGGTGCATCCCACCGCCAGCCATGCCTTTCTCACCCTCACACACACACACACACACACACAGACACACAAACACACTGACGAGCCAAAGCCTTGTTAGCTTTTTTAAATAATCAGGCAGTTGGATGATGAATGATTTAACAGGTATGGAAGGAAGGAAGCTCAGGATGCCTTCCGTTTCTCCCCTCAGGCTCATGGGAAGAGTGACAGGCCGACAGAGGGGTTGAGCTCTGGGAATAAACACCATTCCCTTTCATTTCCCTGCTACTGCTTTTCCTGTCGAGACGGCATCGCCGCAGCACGCTAATTTGTCATCAGCGTGACTTGTGAGAAGGCGATGACAATCTGCGAGTCTCTTTTGAGAGAAGTTCATATCAGGATGGAAACAGGTTGTCTGGCTTTGAGCGCTGCGGCGGGAGAGGGCGTTGTTGTGTAACTGGTGGGGACTGGGATCAGGGAAGATGGTGGGCTACAGTGGAGTCTGACCGACTATGGACTGTCTGAGAACCAGACTGGTAACATTTACACCCGAGTTGTTATACTATGTAAGAATCAAAGAAAAAAAAAAATCCTTCAAAAAAAAAAGCTTGATCTTGGATCTGAAAAGCAGTATTACATAGCAGAGAGTATTACTGCTAACTACTATTACTACTTCTACTACTTACAGGATATAAACACTATCATATCATGTTCGCTAGATGACGATACACACTAATCCAGTCATATATTATACCATTATGTAGGCTGTAATTGTTGGACATATATCATTATTATTATTATTATCATTTAATTTCAGCTTAACTCAGCTCTTCTACTCTTTGTACATTCACAAATACAGTTTGTAATAGATATGACAGTTTATATAATACAGAGCTAGAGTCTGGCCAAATTGAAAAAGACAGTGAATGCTGCCCTCTAGTGTCAGTAATTTGTCATTGCAGTAAGTGATAAGACAAACGGGTGCTTATTCACTTTCTTACTCCAAACTCCAGATCAAACATTTGTGCTGACAGAAGTTAACGTTTGAAAGCTTTGAATGAATAGAAGGCCTATTTCTCGAGCTATTACTGTTTTTTTTGTAGTCCATATTCTGACCACATGACTAAGTGTTGTTCACAAGCGGCTTGAATAGCATTACTTATGAGCAGAAACCTTGTGTCCTCCTCTCCTTAAGCATGAGCTAAAGTTTTAATAATTATCTGACTTATGTTTGGATGTTTGCTTGGGAAATTCAACTAAAATATGTGTATTCCACACAGGAACATGACACTTTGTGACTGATCACTGTAGAAGATGACAGGACAGTAATTGAAAGCCTATATCAGACTTTCTCCGAGGTCACCCTTAGCCTTTCCAACCAAATGAGACTTTCAAAACACTGGGAATTGGGAATTTGAGGGAGAGTTGTGTGTTTTTTCTGTAACTTACATTGTTTATTATTTAAGGGATTTACAGTTTCACATCTCTTTAATGCTTAACTTTCAAAGACTCATGGATAAGCCTGATTATTTCCTGGTTCTCTTTGCCTTTTGTGATTATGCAGAGAATATGTTTTGGTTTGGTCTTTGGGAAATTGCAATGGGCCTTCTTTACGACATTTATGGACAAAAAATGAAATTAGTCAAGAAATGAATCAGTTGTTAAAATAATCATTAGCTGCATCTCAACCTGACATTGTTTCCCCCAGAATAACATCGCTGAATCCTATTTATCAATATTGTAAACAGGATTTTATATATTTATTTATTTGCTTTCCACTTCTGGTTAACTTCTTTATTAAAACTCAAAATTCAGCGTCATTTATAACATGAGTTTAGCCTAAATGCCCACTACTGTAAGTAGTGATGCTAACAAGCCCTTGGGTGAGAGCTTGTGTGCAGTGTGTGCCTGCGATGGGAACGCGGCTTCAGATGAGGATATCAGAGGACATTCAGGCTAAATGACGCCGGTAGGAGTCGTATATGAGTGTTGGGGCGAACTGCCATGTGAGTGGAGAATATCAGAAGATCCACCTGTCGCCTGCATTCAAATTAGTAATATGAAGGATCTTGTTAAGTTGTACTTTTGTATCATGAGCATCACATAATCATAAGTATCAGGACTATGAAATGCTCACAGACTTTGGTGAAATTGCCTCTTTTGTGGAGCAGGAAATGTTTGGTAGTGGTCGACTGTGAGGTTGTCATTGGTTACGTCTTTGGGTGTCAAGAAACAGTGAGATTGGTAATCGAAAAAGTTAGTTTCTTAATGGTACATTATTCTCAAAATCTTTAGTTTTGTAACACTCCTAACACGCTGACGTACATGTTGACCCCTTTGCTGAAAAATACATTAATAAATCAGAAAAAATACAATTTTATTCAGTGTTTTTCATTCATCAACTGCTCAATGGTAACGCAGACACTTTTACACTCAAGCTCCCTGTTACTGTACTTCATAATGCAATCATCACATGCACCTGAGATTGTATGACTTCTATTACTGTAACGTGCCTTCTTCGACCATACCAATGCTGAACTTTTGAACCCTGCTGATATGTCTGCACTGGATGCTCTTAGATCAATAAGGGAGACGCTATAGTGGTGGAAGGATTGGTTTCTAAGTGCTCCTCTTGCGCTGTAATGTCAACACCATTTCAGTTACTTACAGAGAAACTATGGGGGGTGTGGGGGGGGGGCACCTGTCTGGTAGTCTTATTATCTAAATCAATTAAGGTGTGGGACCACGGACCACCAGCACCCGCTCACATTTACCATGACGGATGTATCCACAGGTGATAATAAGTAAATTCCAATTAATGTTTCAGTAGCTCGTTAAATTTTGATGAGCATGCCCCATGGAGTCATTAAAAGGCCCTGAGACACTAATTCACCTATTAATCTCAGTTTAATCTAAACATAAAATAATCAAGACTATTCATTTGTTATAATTACACAGTTAAACATATCAATCACATCCCAGTTAGGGTCTAAAACTAAGCTTTTCGTGATAGTGGGGTCGTGCATGCCCAACATCAACTGTACAAATCCAGTTGATCAGATCAGATTTCTCCAGTTTCATCAGTCTGGTTAGTTTTCTGAAGCACACTTAAAGAACATTTGGTTCCTGTGTCATAGATACACTCACAGTCATGATTTCCACAAACAAGGGGGTCCGAGGCTAAAGCCCTCTCGACTGCCAGATCTATTAATGACATTAATGACAATGACATGACAACTGGAAACTTGTACGTCATTACTATTATGAGCTGCCTGAAACTACTTGTGAATTGAGAAAGTAACAGGTGCTTGTCTAAGAAATGTCACTGCATTATGTTTTGTTGTATTTAAGTAGAATATTTTATTTTGAAAACCCACCTTCTGCACTGAGCTCACACAGGGCAGTGATTCCTCAGTGGGGGAAGTCCCGTTCTAAGAGCAGCATCTTACCAAAGGGTCATGACCGACAGGAGTAGCTTTAAAAGCTGATGTGCTTGTCACTGGTGTAGAACAGTGGGCTGTTGGGACCAGCACTGGTTTACAGGTGCAGTGGAGACAAAAGATTTTGTATCTATAATTACTTTCTTTGTCTTTTTAAAACAATTTGCCACATTGCAATTTGAAAACTGTGAAATTGTTCCAAAAGACAGGTGCATCTTATTTTGCTAAGCAAGAGCAAAACTTTGCTGCTGTAAAATAATGTAATCTCACTCTCGTATACTGAAACAAACCTATTTTGATTTATTATTATTGATTAACACAATCTGTTGTATTGATAAATTAGGGCTGGGCAATAATAATGTAAATAATGAGCGTAATTTTTTTTTATCTTGGCAATTTAACAAAAGTCCAATGTATATATTGATTAAATGATTAATGCATTGTGCAGGCATAGTGAGGATGTATAACACATAGTTGAATCTACCTCAAATGTGTAGGTGTTTGTCATTCTCTGCTCACATAGAAGAGTTTAAATGCACAAGCTTCACTCAGGAACAAAAATCAGTCTTTAAACTTAGAAGAAATAATAATGTTAAATACATTTTTGTAATTGTTGATATTGACAGATATGAAATACATATTTTCATCTTGAAATTCTTTTTTCAGCCATATCATCCAGCCCTAGTTCAATTTAAGAGATGTACTTTTTCACCTGTTATTCATCTGGTGTGTGATTATACCTCATTTCAGCACCAGGAGCTGTTCACAGTCTTATCTGTGTGATCTAACTTTCTCTGTTGCACTTCAAACTGACTCTACCCCAATTATAAACCTGAAATATAGCATCCGGTCCCACAACAGCCTTGTTTTCTGAGTGATGCTGTTTCTCATACATGCTCCTTCTGGGCCACTTTATTTAGCAGCAACAATTATCTTTTTACTGTCATGCTGAAGATAAATAGCTGTATAACTCCTTCCCTGTCTGACATTCACTATTCAGGGTTCATACACATTTTGACCAATGGATTTCCATGACTTTTCCATGACTTTTCAATAACTTTAAACCAAATTTCCATGACCGAACATTTTGTGAAATATCGGTGTTTACGCGAAAAAGTCACAAAATGTAGTATTTAAACTAACAATGAGAATTCCAAGGCATACAGTATATCTTAAAATGCCACAAACCCAAGTATGCCTGTTTATATTTTGAGCGTATTTCTTCATAAGCATATGAATTATTTAAAACTCAGCGTAAATGAAGGACATGAAAATATGAATATAACAAATGTCCATGACTTTTCCAGGCCTGGGAAAACACATTTTAAAATTCCATGACTTTTCAATTTTTTTCAAGACCATAGGAACCCTTACTATTGGATCACTATAAATCTCTTGCAGAAACATCTGGACATTGTTATTATTCTTTTACTTGGGGCTTCCAGAAAAAAGTTATCATCAATAACCCTAACCCTAACCCTAACACTAACCCTAACTAAACTATTCGGCATCCAAACCGCGTAACACTTTTACAGATGTCTGTAAGTTACAGGTTCTCAACACAGTCACATGTTATTAATACATATGGAGAAATGTATGTAGTTTATATATTTAGGAGCAGTGAGCTACCACAACTCTCCAGCTTCGATTTAAAGCCAGTGTCTTTTTTAAGGACTCCACATAAGAGCCCAAGACCTTATTGTCAGGAGATAGAGCTATAGCGAGTAACTAAATCTTAGATATAAAATGTATCTGGCTCTATATTCAGGAACAGAGCATATAATTACAGAGGAGGGAAAGTCGGACTGTGAGATGTTCCTCTTAAAAGACAACCACTTAATTTCAAGGTTTCCTAGTGGCTAAACAAAGAGAGGTGGCATAAATATTAGTGGTTTAATAAATCTGTCCCACATCCCTTGAGCCAGTCCACAGGATCTGCACTGACCTGTGTCCTTCATTAAAATCACTACCTTATTACTTCTTTGGGAAACTTGTTAGGGTTTAAAACATCAAGAACCAGATGATTTGTACATACTCTCATGGTGTATATGTTTAAAGTGTTACCAATATATATTCTCCTTATTACTTTTCACATGCTATTGTTGAGTAAAGTCCAGACCATCCACCACCAGGATTTAAGAGTTTTTATACCATTATTTAATTTATTTGTTCAGTTATTTGTTGTCCTCATCCCTTTGGCTGTATGTCTATTTCTATGTAAGTATACTGAGGGCAATGTAAAACCGGAGTCAAACTCCTTGTGGGTACACATACTTTGCCAATAAAGCAAATTCTGATCCTGATTAAATCTCTGCAAAGGAATGTTTGAGACGTAGTAAAGCCTTTTGTGTGATATGCACATACACAGTCAAATCGGAAAAGATCCATCTTCTATTGTGCTTGGAAAGTCAAATTAAACACAACCAGTTATTCTGTAAACTATAATACATGCAGAATCAAGGTATACCATGAAATATAACCAGATTGTGTAGGTATTTAAATACCAGAAACCCTTAACCTGTCTCATATTTCTTCATCCTGTCTTTGTCTAGCTGTACAGAAACATTATATGAGCAGGATAACTGTGTGTAACTGTCATGCTTATGTGTATCTGCAGGTTAAGGCAACTGTGCGAGTCTCACCTGTGGAGTCGTGACTCTGAAGGATGTTCCCGTGGTGGGGGTCGCAGGTCGAGGAGCGATGTTGTTCTGGGCCTGGGCCTGAGCTTGAGCCTGAGCTTGAGCCAAAGCCTGCTGAGGAACCATGACCAGCTGGCCCAGCTCCGTGCGCACCAGCACCATTCCTGAACAACAACAGGGAACATAACATCCATTAGCTGTTTGGATATGGTTGAAACTCGGGTATCTTGCACAGACAAAATCATCTTCATAAGGCAGGTTTGACCATTTTAAACTGACAGGTTAAAATGGAAAAATCTTCATCAGGTTAGGCTCTGTGCAGTGGAATTGGATGGTGACTGATGTTGGGCCCTGGGCTGCTTACATCTGACTGGTTGGAAAGGATCTTTTAAAATAGTTCTACAACACACCTCAATCATTCCTAGACACACATGTAACCGCAGTTTTAAATCGGTACATCGGGAAATAATAAACTGCAGCTAACCACAGAAAAAACACATTTTAACCATAAGTGAAACACCGAACCACGAGTTAAACTGACGACAAAACAACAATCTGAGGAGTTTTATTTGTTGTGGGAGGCCATGCTTTAAGGTGTGAGATCACACTCTGCAGGCATTGTGATATATAACATACTTCATGTGTGATATTCTTTTTTGAATCCGGCAAACTGGACTTGAATCATTGCTTTTTTTTGTGCTCTCTGCATTTAAAATGTGTAAAATACTCGGGTTTATATGTATATATAGAACATCTATCAGGTCATGTATCATGGCTTATTCAATTGAACTAAGACAGTGCTTACAATTTAAGTACTTACAATACAAGTTAATACAATTACATAATATTAACCCCCCAAGAGAGGAACAGGACCTTGTTGCAAGTTAGACTACTGTAGAGAAAACAGTCTAAGGTTCAGACATTTGATTGAAGCTGTGATAATGAGATAAAGACACACGATACACAGGGTCCTTGCTCTTTCTAAAAGGCTCCAATTAAGTTACGACAGCGCAATTTTTCCTGAAATAGCTCTTATAGGATCCTAACAGAAAGTTTTATGACACATTTTTTAATCTTTACAGGGGGGGGGGGGGATACATGAGTTAGGTCAGTAGAAATACTCATAGCACATTCTGACAATTGTCTTGACTTTCTGACTGAACAGTCATTCCTGATGTGAGATTAATCAGAAGAAAGTGTGTAGGTTAGCACACAAACCATTGTGACCACTCTCTAGATGTATTTAATTTGAACTGCATTAAGGAATAGAAGCTGTGTGGCAAATATGGCAGCTACATATAGGATACCCAAAGGATGCAGTGTATGGCTCACGACTGCATGAAAAAATCCCCACCCTGAGAAAAAAATTGAAAAAATACAGTTCTAGTGCTTTATTTGGTCAACCATAAATATTTAGAGAACTTTGATACACTTCATAGACTTGGAACTATATATAAATCTTAAAGTACTGAGAAATACAGTGATTTAATTAAAAAATCTGTCATCCTCAAATCTGCCACTTTGTACAACTACTGGCACGTCATGCTCCTCACAGTACATACTTACATATCTTTATGTACAACAGGTGCACATCTCCACCTCCACTAGGGAAGTGATGTTTTCACCCTGTTGGTTTATCAGGTGGTTTATTTTATGCTTTTGCAGGACTCTGCAAAACTTTTTTTATATGTTTTATGACGAATAACTCATTTCGGGAACATCAGACCATTTCCTATTTCTTTTATAATTTTAATATAAGAACAAGACAATCATGTGTGAGTTGCTCAGCCTTTCCTGAGCTATGCACTCCTACCAGTACCACTCTGGTTAATGTGTTTCTATTGCTGTAAAAACACATTGCTCTACATGTTTTGTACCTGGCTAATGAGAGGATTCTGTTTATTACTCTTATTCAGAAAAGCACACATGTCTGCAACTTTGGGGAAATTCAACACACTATGCTGCAGATGAAAATGCTTCTTAGTGCCTGCTTGTATATGTGGACTTTGTTGGTAGTCTGTGGTGTCCTTTCAAATCATTGAGTTAAAAGTGACAGCATGGACACATTACAGTGCGTTTCCTGCAGTCACAGAGTTCAGCATCCATTACAAAAAAATGTAAAACTATATTCCATTTCACACTGTTTTTTGGGAACTTCGTGTAGGTTTTGTAATTTTTGTTATTGAGTATGTGGCTTGCTGTCATGTTTTGGGGCTGTCAAGCATGCTTGCTGTGAGTTGTAGACTTTGTGCAGCTCAGTTGATACATCATAGCACCAACACTGCTGGGTGAAGTGTTTGATTCTGCCTGGGACCACCCATGGTGAAACTCACAGTAAAGCTACTTTGAATAAATATATATTTTAAGAGGCCTTATTTCACCTCGGGAGCAGTCACCAGGATAACTTGGAGAGGGAACGTTTGCCTGGCACATCCACACAGACGTCAGCAACCAGTATGTCATTCAAACAAACACACAAAGCCACCACACTGAAGACAGGCAGGTCTGACAACTACGGTGCCACAGTTGATGTTCTAACAACAGCTCCTTGATCCTGCACGCCGGCGCCTCCTGCAAACCTTACCCGGTGGGATGGTAAACCCGGGGGGCAGCTGAATGGTCGTCTGCTGCTGAGGTGGTCTGACAATCAGCTGGGGGGCTACAATCCTCGGGGGTGCTGTGAGTCCAGGACGGGGTTGAGACTGTGCGGTGGTGGCCACAGCGGGTGCAGGTGCAGGCGAGGGGGCAGTGGGTCTAACCATGCAAACAGTGGTGGGGGTGGTCACTGGTGTAGTCTGACCAGTGCCACATGCAGAGCTGGTTGCCACCCCTGTGACACAAGCAGGAGCCGTGGCAGAGCTCAGAGGCTGGGTTACTGTTGTGGTTGTTGTATCTGCTGCTGTGGTGGTGGAGGTGGTTGTTGTTGTTGTTGTTGTTTGCGTGACACCAGACGGTGCAGAGGGAATGGAGTTTGTTACAGAGTTCACACTGACAGGCTGGCTTGACATTACAATTTTGGACTGACAATCGTCTGCTTTGGAAGCCCCAGCGTCTGTGGTCGGTTTGCTGTGGTTCTCCTGTGCAGCTGCGCTGGTGACGGCTCCGATGCGGCTGCCCTGCTGGACCAAGGCAGAGACACTGGTGCCGTTTCCGTTCTGGGCGATACTGGCCACGATGTGACTGGGGAGTCTGTGCAGGGCGATGGTGGGCGTCCCCCGGTCCAGGGCAATAGCGGACTGACCCTCGGGCAGGCTGGCGTTAGACACCGTGAAAGTGGAAGTGTTGATAGCGGGTGTCAGCGGCCGAGTGGAGGGGTTCGGTGGACTTGAATCCACCGGGCTGACGGTCTCTCCACCCGCCGTGTTGCTGTTCCTCCGCGTCGTCACAGCGGCGCCGTTGAAACTCTTGATCCGAGCCGCGGCGCTCCTCCGCGGCGTGGTGAAGCGTTTTCTCGGCGGGCTGGCTTGCGTGGACGGCTCGCCGGTGCCCGGGGAGCCCTTGGAGCCACGGCTGGTGGCGGGGGAGGTGCTGATGCTGGCGGGCGGAGACGCCAAAGTTGACACGCCAGGAGCCGTCAGTGTTGTGATGGATGCTCCATGTGATTGCGAGCCGCTGCTGCCCGCTGCGCTCACACTGGCAGCCGATGAGTTGGTGGTGGAGGACTCGCGGACCGACGGGGAGCAGCCCGGAGGAGCGGCTGTGACACTTTTATCCGGACCCGCGTCTTTGGAGTTGATCTCCGGGCGCATCTCGGGTTTATTACGCCGTCCTTGTTGTTGTTGTTCCAGTGTTGTGGTGCCCACTGAAGCTGGTAGCGGTTTTCCTAAGAGATGGTTAGCGGGGGTCTCGGAGCCAGCGCCTCCGTTCTCGTCCGTCTTGGCCGCGGTGTTCGTTTGGCCGGTGAGCTGCGACTCCAGCGAGCCCACCAGGTCGCTCACAGCTTTCTCGTCCACCTCTGAAAAGAGCATATCTTCCAGGGGGTCGGAGGTGCCCGCCATCTCTGATCACAGATAGCCTTCTTATTTTTTTATTTTTTTACAGTGCGCCTGCGTGTTACTAGGCATTGTGGGATTGACTGTGACGTCATTAGATGAGGAGGGGCCCATCGATGTATCGTCCATCATATTTTTCAAGTCCAATTTAATTTAAACAAAACACCTAATACTAGTGTAATAACCATGTCATTTCATAATCACCTCTAACTAACATGTTAGATGTCAGAGTTTCACAGTTTATAGATTAAAAACAATGATGTTCAATTTGTTGGAGACATTGTGTGTATGTATCTAATTTTCCACATCTTTTTTTTTACATGCACAACACATCTAACATATCAGAAAACAGAGTAAAATAAATTTTAATTTAATCTAAATAGACACAACAATCAGGGCCGGGTCTAGGCAGGGGCAAGAGGGGGCCTGGCCCCCTCAAATAAATGTTGTGCCCCCTAACCCTAAATAGGGTTAGGCACAATGCCCCCTCAAGATTTGTGGCTGCCCCCTCATACATGCCTGTCTAGACCCGGCCCTGACAACAATCATAAGTAAGACGATTCAAATGTTAAATTACTATAAAATGTTATTAAATAAAATGTGAAGGAAATCGAAAAAGAGTCTAAATTTAATGACAATTCTTTCAAAATATAGGGAATCTTACGGAGGTTCTTGAAATTACAAATGTCCAAGAAATAAACTGAAAATAAAGATGTGTCGAATAAATGTATTATCTACATGTATCATCTACAAAGGTGCAAACAATTATAATAAATATGTCCATGCAAGAATGAAAATAGTGGGAGGGAGATGTTTGCATCAATATATGGTGACATTTTAATTATATAAATACCAAGTATATTCCCCTAACTTTAATAGGTCATAGTGTTTTCTTTTAATGTTAATTTTTTTACGTATAAGCATGTATTATCCACTTTGTATTAACAGACGTACGAAGATTCGATCCACTGCACAGATGCCCAGTGCCACTTGATTCATTGGCTCATTTTGGTCCTTTAAAAAAAAAACTCAAGATCTATAATAATAATAATTATTATTATTTAAACTGTTTGTTTGTAGTGTTGTTTTTACCAAAGCAATCCTTTTCATTTAAGAGCTCCGGGAGAAGAAAAGTCCACCTCTGAAGAAAGCCAACCGTACGGCTGCAGGCAAGATGGCGGACCTCCGGTCTCCACAGCCGCATGCGCAATAGACCATATTGCGTACCTAGCAGCGGAAATTGGTCTCCTGTCGTTTTCTTCACACAAAAAAATATTACAATTTCTCAACTTCTAGGACTGCAGAGCAGCACTGATTGGGCCCGAGCACTTGTATTTTGAAGCGTGGCTTGATTTTTGCTCACTGCATCAAGGATAACCATACAGTACATACAACATACAGTATGATTGACAGCTAGTACCATCCAATCGGTGCAAGTGGTAAGCGTAATCGGGGGGTGCAGCATCAGTGAGCTCTCAGTCAAGCTCCACCCCCAACTCCTCCAAATACTCTCCCAGCATGCTTAGCGGCGGGCGAAGGAAAATGAAAACGGCCATGTCGTGTTAGAGAGCAGAGCAGAGGAGGAAGACAGAGTCTGGGCCGCGGTCTCACGTTCAGCCACATTTAATGAAGCCTGAAAACTGAAGCTCTGGAAGAGTACACGTCCGACAGCTTAGTTGACAGGAGACGCATTTCGTGGAAGGAAGTTTAGCAAAAGGAGGTCAAGATGAGCGGAGGAGGGACCCCGTACATCGGCAGCAAAATTAGCCTAATCTCCAAGGCCAAGATTCGCTATGAAGGAATTTTATACACCATTGATACCGAGAACTCGACCGTAGCTCTCGCTAAGGGTAAGTTTCACGACCGACACATTATCTGCATTCGCCAGAAATGTTATTACGCAGCTTGAAAAAATGCTAAAGCGAGTAAACACTAAAACCGATAGGAGCGTAGTTAGCTACCGCCTGCTAGCCTTTTAGCCAACTAACGGCTAAGTGTTGCTGTAGTTAGTCCTTTGTTTACGTGCTCGGGCTTACTGCTTAGTACTGAATGGAATATAATAGAAAGTAAAGGCCGCGTTCTATTTCACACCTGATTTTAAAAATCTAAGTTTCATCTACTGATTGTGAGTGAAGTTTAATTTAGTTTTATTAGCTTTTATTGTTAACGCGTATTCGGTGAACTCGGCTTACGAAGACGTGACTACTCCTCCTGATAGTCTGCATGTTTTGTCTCGAAGAGAAAAAAAGAGCTTTGTCAAAATCTGTAACATGAAATAATTACATTGCCGTTTAAGATGCATTTTAAACATTAGGACAGGCAAACCGTTATAGATGAACCTCGCAGGCTGTTTGCTTTTGTACAACATCATACTTGGTAACTAGTGCACCGTTACAGCAGCTTCAATAACAAGGCTAATGTCGAGTCATTCAAAGTGCCCCTCGCATTTCCCCAACAGTTCGCTCCTTCGGCACCGAAGATCGGCCCACTGACAGGCCCATTCCACCGCGAGAGGAGGTGTTCGAGTACATCATCTTCCGAGGGAGTGATATTAAAGACCTAACCGTGTGCGAGCCACCCAAATCCACTAGCACCCTGCCCCAGGACCCTGCCATAGTTCAGGTAAGTTCAATCGCCTGGGTCTTTGCACTGTGAACTAGCGTCACGTGTGCCAGTTTGTCAGACAAGGTGTTTTTCCCTATAAGGTCACTACTACATACATTTACATCCTAGGTCCTGCCTGGTCACAGTCAGATGGTTTCTAACTGATGCAAAAAGCCCCTGTCTCAGAAGATATGTTGACGGTGGAATAAATTATTAATGACTGAATCAGTTTAGCAGCTCCGATGTCAGCCCTCGGACATCAAACAGGTTGCATGTTATTAGTAACACCTGTGTTTTGCCGAAGCATCCGAAAGTCTGCTCCTGTTGGTTTACAAACCCATTACCATTCTCAAATATGATTCCCTCTATTACAAAAACCTTTAATTTAAAAAAGGGGTGGGGGGTTCTGATGGGCAACACAAATAAATAGGCAATTTCAATTAACTTTTAATGTTTTTCTTCGATTGGAAACATTACCACATTAAAATAATAAAAACAATGTGTAATGTTCCTTGTCTGTAATTGGAAGCAGAGTTTTCCGATTGGGGATTAGTAAAGTTATATAATCGAATTAAGATCTTGCACTATGCACTATATTTGTCTATGTAGTTAGGCAAGATAATTCAAGACAGGGTTACGGATCTCTTAATGTTAGAATATTGTCAAAATACTGTCATATTGCCACACCAAAACACGTGTATCATTAACGTGAAGTAAACCAACTGGCTGGCTTAAGTTGAACCAATAATGATTTTTGTTTCATTCACTGCTGGGCTTTTGTTGTTATGAAAGTAGAAATATTTGCTGCAGCAATAAGTGTTTATAATTCTGCCCACAAACACACATCTCAAACACTGAATTTTAAGTAAAACGAGCAACAATTTAGGAACATGGGCAGTCAATCCTTTGAACGAAAAACAATGTTCCACATCTGAGTCTACTATCCATGTAAAGTGTTCAAGGGCCCACAACAATGATCTTATCACAATTACTCCAGCTCCAGTTTTCAAATAGGTTAAATTAAATGTCTCATATTTGAAACTCAACTTGTATTTAATAATCATAGACTGTCATGCATGTTGGGCGTACTTACAGAAAAGGGGTTTCACGAAACTTGTGAATAACGGTGGATATTGTTTGTATGAACCATGCACAACATTTGGAACTGTGACAGTCACAACAATTTGTCATAGCAGTTATGTTTTAGAACTATAATCCATTCTGCTGGTGTCTGTGATATGTAATGAAAAGCTAAAAAACCCACCCGTGTAACTGAAGAGTTCAGTAAAGGGTCCTGTTTTTGATGGTCTCGTCATGGTTTTTCAGTGGGCTGTGTGTTTTGTTTTTCTAGTCATCAGTTGGATCCACCAATGCTTCTACTGCAGCACCCCCAACATCATCATTCCAGTCTGCTGGCTCCTATGCTCCATTCAGCAGGCCCCCTGTCCCACCTTACAGCCAGTTTGGCGTGACACCCCTCGCAGCTCAGCAGTATGAATCTTCTGCTGCTGCAGGAGGTAAGAAAAGTTTTTATTCAAACATGTCTGTTCACTGTATGGATTTGTAGGATTAACTCTAAAGGAGAGCTCTGAAAATGATTTCATGTGCGACAAATCAAAATCTGTTTTGCTAAGCTCAAATTCCACATTCATATCACTTTGCTTAAGAATCACAGGTCAGCGGAGGAAAATGTAAAAGGGAATTTTTATACAATAACCGACTATCTGTCTAAAGCTTTTTGAATTACTGCAGAAACACCGTCTTTCGAACAAGCTTTGTAAGAGTTTCTCGAACAGATTGGGAGCGACACCTGATCCTTGTAGATTTGAATAGAACACAGCTGCAGATTTCCTTCTGTGCACCTGAACCCCATTGTGTTTTGAAGTGGGAAGAGTGGAGACAGTTATACAATGCATTTCTTTTTAACTGCTGGAGCTTGGGAAAATGAAAGTGCTCAAAGAGGGTTAGGGTTAGAAAAAAAAAAAACATGAGAGAGAGATTTCTCATAAAAATTGTATAGTTTGCATTTCAGAACAAAAACAAAGAACTGATATTGTCCATACTCTGTCAGTTTTAACGCCTGGCAGTTTATTTATTGTCCATCTGCAGCTTAAGACAAACTGCCTTTGCTATTAAGAAAATTCTGAACTCTAAATCTCATTTTGTTTGTTTCTGCAGGACGCACTAGTCCCCAGCTGGATACTTTGGCAAAAATTCCCATCCTGAAGCAGGCAGTGCAGGCCCCACCCTCAACTGCCCCAGCTCCACCTGCACCTGTAGGACAGAGGAGTCACACAGGGTATGCACCTCCCATCAGATCCACCAGCAGCGCCACTGGCAGCCAAAAACCCCCGGACCTCCTGGAGCAGCGAAGAGGTAAAGATATCACACAAGCTTGTTGTGGTAAATTATCATGTTCCGAGTCCTGCCAACACTTGTGTTGACGATGTATGACTATTTTTCAAACATTACAAAAGTAACTCAAGGTTTTTATCTGAGCTTATCAGAGATCTTAAGCACAAAATTCTCTAAATTGCCCAAAAAACAACACTTATGTTCTAATCTTTACATATTCACCCAAGAGAAACCTGCTTACCTCCTGAACCAGCACTGTATCTGAAGCTCAGATGTTTGTGTTGCCCGGTTTGACTGTATTAGATACTTACCAATTTACCCAGAGTTAAACAGATGCTTTCTCTGTTCAGGACCTGAGGCCCTGAAAGTGTCCCAGCCTGATATTGAACATGGTGCTCTTGAAAACAGGGATCCCAACAGGCGTCATGCTGGTAAGTCATTTGCACTTTGAGATCATTTCTCCTCTTGTTTCTCAGCCGTATAAACTGGGACCATCTTTATAATTGTGGGCCACACGGTGTGTCTGTTTGCAAGAGAACCGTTTTCTGATCCATGTCAGACTTTTCATAGCCAAATCACAGCTGTGTGACAGAAGAAGCTCCGCTTTTAGGTACAACTTCCTCATTGTGGTTTGAGTCCTTCTCATCCACTCTGCAAAGAACATTGCACACAGCTCTACAATGAAGCAAAACCTATTATGTTATTATGAGAATCATTTAAATGTTAGAAATATGGCATGACAAATTGGTTTATAGCAAGCCACCAAAGTCTAGGTAATTAATGGGAAGCAGGGATGGAAACGTTGTTTAAGTCTTCACAGTAAACTAAGTCTTGAGCCTTTAACAGAGATAAACAACCACAGGGCGGTAATCTACACAGTCAGTCAGTATGAATTTTGGAAGTAGTGTTTATTTTTTTCCTATTCTGGTTGTCTGCACCAGCACACTGACTTTACAATAAAGTGTCAAAGATGGTGTTCAAGAGCTGGTTTGAGGATAAAACACCAATATTAGAACAGCATAGGGTCTGTAGTCGTAACAGAACATTAGGAGGATTTTTGTGGCTGAACTGGGTAAGAATCCTAATTAAGCTCAAATTAAACACTTCTCATTGGCATTGGATACAACATGCGGTTGTACAAAGTGTGTTTTCTTCACCGAGCATTGTTAGATTTCCGATTCCCTGTCGTCTCTTAGGTGGTGCTCCGCCCCCCCGCCGCGGCCGTGGAAGAGGAAACCGCAGCAGAGGCAGAGTGAATTTGCGCAGGGATGGCACCATGAAGTTTGAAGAAGACTTTGACTTTGAGACGGCCAACGCCCTGTTTCAAAAAGATGAGATCGACAAAGAGCTTCAGAATAAACTCAAACTGAAAGGTATGGCTTCAAGGGACAAAACAGGCACTGCTTTTCTAACCCACCTATTGAGACAGTATATATCAGCCAAAATAAATGAAAAAATTCCAAAGTTACTGTTGAAAATTTTAAAAGGGCAATACTTTTCATGTCATTTGTGTTTATTCTGGCACCATTTCTGCAAGTAAAAGCAAATGAAGTGAAATCTCTGGTAGTAATGAGTTGTAACACGATAGGGAATAAGTGCTGAAATTAACTCTCAGTCAGCCCTGGTGTTCACTTTATTTATAAGTTAATAGGTTGTTTTTTTAACAATATTTCTTTCAACATAACAGATGACAAGACTGAAAAGGCACTGAATGGAGAGGAAACTCCTGAAACAGAACTTCCAGTCAATGAGGGGCCGACTGAGGAGGAGGATGCTTCGATCAACTCATGTTACTATGACAAGTCCAAGTCCTTCTTCGACAACCTGGGCAATGATGATCCAAGGTACCTCATTATGTTGTTGTTTTCTATGGATCCCCTCTGATACAGGGGGATTTCTTCAGACGGATAGTTCCACTGCTTAACAAACGCGTTGGAACCATTTATGAAGATGAAATAAAAAACAGAATCCATTTTGAAGCCTCATCAGACTTACGGCCGGATTTCATAATTTGTACATTATTTGCCACTAGTCTATTCCACATGGTTGTGTATTTTCCTGTGGGATTGGCAGACACAATTTTTCCAGATGACGTAGGACTATGTTGCCAGAAACGCTGACTCACGACCAACTTCTCCTCGATGACTCTGGTTGTTATAGCCTTAGGTCTCCTTTTTATTACAGTGTAACTGTAGGTCTGAATGATATCTGTACATTTACATCAACTAAACTATGGTAGTAAGTTTTAGATCATGACACTGAAAGATTTTTGTTTTCATCTAATTTAGTAAATCGGGTGAAAGAGGATTTTCAAGGTAAGTTGCACATTTTCTCAGATGTTTTTGAAGAGGTATCTCGGATGCTAAAGTATTTTCGGCATGGAGACTAAACGCATTGACTGCTTTTGGACATTGGTCTCATCTTACACCGTTTTTATGGATCAGAATTAACCTATAATTTAATAGGTATATATATATATATATATATATATTTTTATTTTTTTTTATGTTATAATTTTTTTTTTAGGATTTGTCAAATTGGTGAGCCGAAATAGTAATTTAAGCCTAGCATCAAATAAAAAAATGATGAGTGTTTCAAAAAGATGGATGCTGATCAGTCTTTACGTGTGTCAGGGATCGAAGGCCAACCTGGGCAGAGGAGAGAAGAATGAATTCCGAGACGTTCGGCATCCCCCTCAGGCACAATCGTGGAAGGGGGGGTTTCCGTGGCCGAGGCTTCATGGGGCCCCGTGGAGGCCGGGGGCGGCCAGTGAGCAGAGGTTCCTTTGGACCACCTCGGGGTCCCCCACCTGGTTTCAGAGGTGCATTCAGGGGTGGCAGAGGAGGCCGGGATTTCTCCGATTTTGAATACAGGGTAAGTTTATTGGTTTCATGTGCTCTGAACAGCATTTAGGTATAATTGAAGTACAATAGAAAGTTAAGAAGTATGTTAGTCCTAATCTGAGTTGTTCTTTCCAGAAGGATAACAAAGTGGCTGCATAGTACAACAGTGATGGATCCACAAAGAACTGTAGCCCTTCATCAAGAAATGATTCCAGCTCAAGAAATCTATTTGGTCTCTACATTTGACAGAAAGAAAAATGAAGACATCCTCTCAGTCACCAGCACAAGGTTCAACTGTTTGACAGCAGGGGGTGAGAGTGCCGAAGTTTAGTTTGATAAGCAGCCATCAGATGGACATGATGTGTAAATACCGTGCTTTGGAGTAATGCTGTATTTTTGCATCGATCAAGTTCATTTCTTATAGAAGGCATCTTTGATATTGGAAGCTGTATGCAGAAAGCCCACTGTTACTGTGAGCAGATCACGCTTCATGTGATCCATAGCTTTATTTTTCATTTTTCTTTCAGGTCTCTTATATAATATTTGTTGGCACCAAATTTCATTGCATTGCCTGTTGCAACATAGTTCTCTCTGTTCAGGTTTAGGTGGGTTGCCATGTGTTCAGTGTTTTGTCCATAATTTTTTTTTTTACATCAGTTTATTCTGTATGAATTAGTGAGGTCAAAACCAGCTGAAAGAAAAATCTAAAAAGAATAAATGAATGTATATCTAGCTCATCTTATATTTACGGTCCCCCAACCAATCATGGCTCAACAGGCGCACACACTCTTAGTTTGTAGAGACGTGCTCAGTAGATAGAATCATTGGATGATGCTTTGAACCCTTAAACCTCCCACATTCTATGACGTCATAGACCACGAGGAACCAGTCATTTAAATGATGTAAGGGGTTTAACAGTGGTAGCTTTAGAATTATTTGTTAACTGTAGAGTTTTTTGAGCCGGTCTGGTTACATAGTTGACTACAGAATGAGCATTCCAATGATTTGTGTCTGAAAAGAAAATCATCCATTGCTATTAACGCCTTTGGGACTTATAAGGAAAGGAAGTCCTTGAGATAATTACTCCAAACGTGGCCAAGTTAGATATGGATTAAAATATGGTCCCAACTTTTGCCAAAAATAAGATAAGGGTTGAGATCAAAATAATTATCAGCCGCTATGTCGTAGTTTCTCATTTTAGTGATTCTTAAATTTTCCAATCTCGTCCCAATGTTTACAAATGTGGGTGTGCAAATTATTTGTATTTGGAAAAACTTAAAGAAAAGAAGATTGCAGGCCCCGTGGCAATAGCTGCAATATCATCTTAATGGGCAACTGCGACAGTCCACAAACGGCCTTTTTCTAACCAATAAAATGCCCAAATTGTTATACTTGCAACATTATGTCTCACTCAACAAGAAGTTTTATTCAAACTTCAGCAGCTCGCTGTCCCCCTGCTTGTGTCCCCTCTCTCTCCTCGTTCGCTATTCAATTTGTCCATATATTCCGGCTATAACGTGTAGGGAAGGGCATCGAACTCTAAGAAAAAAATGTGAAAAGAAACTTTTAGTGGATCTTATATGGACTGTCTCAGTTTCCCAATTAGATTATATTGTAGCTAATCTACTAATTACCATTAATTTAGCACACCCACACTTATAAACAGAACACCAGGTGGACAAATCCCAGAATTCCTCTTAACTTAACCTATCTATGTCCAAACATACTGAGCCATCATCTCGTTTCTTTTTTATTGACCGCATCCTTCGTTTTACAGTTGGCTCATCTACAATGTTTTTGTTGTCTGTACAGTCAGTTGTTATCCAGTGCAACACTAAGTACCTGCAGTGTTGTGACGATTGTTTACTGAGGTGGAAAATCTTGTAAATGGATGGAGTGGTGTCTCGGTACAGATGACAGCAGATCTCTGTTTGTAGCTCCTCTTGTTGCATTGTCGTCAATGTGATCGTTCTCTGGAGTGAATCTTATTTTTTACAGACATGTGAATAAAGGGATACGAACTGGATGAGGTGCCAGTGCGTTGGGGGGGGGGGGGGGGGATAATTCTTTTTTCTTCTTGGCTCTGATTTGATAGTACTTTTGGGGAGTGTCTTCAAAGTGGTCGATTTTTACAGCTCTCCCTTTAACTTAAAGGTTACACTCTGACTTAAGTAATGATAGCACTACACGCTGAGACAAGAACCTTCTATTTAGCTGCGGCTGTTTCAAACAAAGCAGCCCAGTTAAATCTGTGCTGTTTAACTGGATATTGCAGATCACTGCATGATAGCCTTAGGAGCCACCACTTTATATGGGCTTTCGCAATAACCAGCAACATTGAATTTGGAACAATAAGTATTACTGAGCAATTCAAAACTGACATGTTTTCATATGTTTGTTACTGCTTCACTGGAATTGTAAACCAGGAATCGTTTTCTTGAGAAAATCAGCAAAATTGAGTTTTTACATCAAATAAAGAGTTGTACAATATCTGTCTGTTTTCTTTTTAATCCACATTTCACTGATTTGTTTCTACAGAAAATGTCATGTATAGAAATACCTTGTTTGTGCATTTGGTCATGTGTTTAA
The DNA here is from genome assembly GCF_947347685.1 of Pleuronectes platessa. Classification (NCBI taxonomy): domain Eukaryota; kingdom Metazoa; phylum Chordata; class Actinopteri; order Pleuronectiformes; family Pleuronectidae; genus Pleuronectes; species Pleuronectes platessa. The sequence continues at coordinate 9,642,958 of NC_070626.1, forward strand.
ATGATCCTTAAGCCGTCGGGTGATGTTACAGTAGGAAGAGACAGCAGTTTTTCCAAAGTGTATAGTTTGACCATAAAAGTTACTTTTAAAAAGCAGAAACTATCCCTTAACATCTCAGGAGGTCATGTTTTCACACTTGCTTGGTTAAAACCTTGGTGTGGGTTTTTTCTTTTCACTTTCTTTACTGTTCTTTAGTGCTTATTTCCCAGGGAATACTTCATGAATCTTTATTACATTTAGAGGACTGATAACTAATCAAGTTTAACTATACTGAGTAGGTATTTAATGAGGTGTGACTGATCCTGGGTCAACTCTTATAAACTTGGCCTGAGGGAGGCGCAAGTGTTCACAATGGAAGAGCTGGACTGAATCTGACGCTCCTAATTTTTCCTCAACTCAAACTCAAAATTAACTAATTTGATGAAATCTAGGTTTCACCATGCAAAATAATGTGGTTAGGTGCTGAGTGATTAAAAAAACAGTATAAAGGTAGCTACCTATTAAATCAAAAAATGCAGAAAAGGTCAAATTATTCAGAAAGTTTGGTTGTTTGAATGGTTGAAAATTGAACTTGAAGGATGTGCGAGTAGCTGCTGACTGAAAAATTGGCTTAAGAAAAACACATTTTATAGGGAACTCTTTTATGGATTAAGATATAATTCTGTTATCTTTCTCATGTTTGTCTTGTTCTGGGTTATTTATAAAAACCGATTGTAACCTTGTTGAGACAGGAATTTATTTGTATTATTGTTATTATTATCGTTATTACCATTATCATTATTGTTGTTCATTTTTATTATCCCATCCACATCATGAATAACACTGAAATTGAAGTATCGTGTTTATCTTGGAATAACGTCCACCCGTGATAAAATTAAATAACAGACTCTCCAGCGGGGGGCGCTGAGGCAACAACAGCCAAGCAGTTGTCCGTCCGTCCGCCGGAAGCGGAAGCAGTGAGTGCAGTGTCCCGAGGTAAACAGAACTAATGGAAACAAGCCGTCAACTATAACTGGGACTTCACCAACATGTCCATCGTCTTTGTGCCAAAGAAACTACGAGGAAAAGCGAAAGTCAACCAGGAGATTATACAGAGGGTGAGAGACCGGCTAATGGTGTTTAGCATCCAGCTAACTAGCTGCTAACTCCCAGCTGCTTTACTCGCTCCTACACCCACTCGCTGTTTGGCGCCCTGATGAGTAGCGGACGGTGCTTTGTTTGAACTTGTTTACCTTTTGTTCCGTCTGCTCTCAGCTGCTGGATGAAAACGACCAGCTGATCAGATGTATCGCAGAGTACATGCAGAAAGGTCGAGCGGTGGAGTGTGTCCAGTGAGTCCCCCCCCCCCCCCCCCCTTTCATTCAGCTCATTACACTGTGCGACTCAGTAGTTTAATGTGGCCTTTTCTATTCTTCCCATCAGATACCAGCAGATCCTGCACCGCAACATCGTCTATCTGGCCACCATAGCTGATGCCAGCCCCGACAACACGCCCTCCTCCTCCTCAAATGTAAGGTCCATCACGTGATGCACAAGCTGCCTCTGCACTGATGGTAACACTGGTGATCTGATCGTGACTCTTGTGTGTTTCTAGTCTGCAGCTGGTGAAGCTTCAGCCCCCACACCAGAGACGAATGGAGCTGGACCCACATGATGCAGGCAGCTGGCGTCAGTGGAGCTGGGACAGTGTCGCCCTCGAGACAATTTCTATGTGACAAGGACAATGACTCATTATGCTGAGCTGGTTTCAGTAATGCGACACATCTAGTGACCACTGGTGTTTCAGATCAGTGTTTTGTGTTGAGAGAACACTTTAGTATTCTCTGAAATGTAAATTAAAATGTTTTCCTTTTTAAAAAAGTTGGAGTGAAGTTTTTGAAACAATTCTGAGACCAAACCGTATAGATGCACGAAACACCCAGTATTATTTTATATGTTTGGAGTTTGGGCGGCTGTGGCTCTGGAGTAAGAGCGGTTTGTCCACAAATCAGATGGTTGTTAGTTTGATCTCAGTTTCCCCAATTCAATGTGCCCTTGGGCAAGACACCGAACCCCTAAGTGCCCCTGACGGCTGTGCCAGCAGTGCGTGACTGATGTTGGTTAAAGTGCTGCACATAGATGCACTGTGTGAATGGGTGACAACGTTCTGTAAAGTGCTTTGCATTGACATCAGCACTAGAAGAACGCTACATTAATACAGACCCTTTAACCGACATTGCTGCAACTGAGATCATTTTATTGAGCAACATTTTTTACAGAAATAACCTCAGAGACATCATTTTGAATTGCTAGTCATTTTTATTTATTTTTTGCATTGCTGGTACACTTGGAAAGATTCAGTTGCCAGCTCAAGAGAACAATAAGCAACATAAGCCAAGCAGTTCCCCTTCATATCTTCTATCAGGGCAACAGGATTTTTATTTATTTTTTTATTCTTTTTTTGTAGAAGCCACTAGTAAACCATTTGACACAGCTGAGAAGCTAACAGTTACAGTCCAAGGTCTGTAATGATGTCTTTAAAAAAGGCTGCAAGAGTTAGGAAGATAACACAGACAAAAAGCAACAAACCCTATATCTTGATTGTGCAAAGCACATTGACTATAAAAAGATATATATTTATATGTATATACAGCAAACAATTCTCTGTAAACATGTTAAGTATGTTAGTTTTCTGAAAACATGGTGTCATTTCATAAATACAGGCAACATTGGCATCCGCAAACATCACAAAAAGATAACATTCTGGGCTCTTGAAATGCAGCCTATCGCCATAGAAACCAAAGAAACAAGGGCTCGAAAACCCCCCCATCACTGGTTTAGTGTTGACAATGGCATATTTGGTAACCTTTAGAGATAAGATGGTGTAGTTCAACTGCTGTAGGAAAAAAATGTGCTTTTTTCACATATTGGGAGGTGGAAAATAAATGTGTTCATGTAATATGGCTACAAGAATACTAACATACAGTAATGGTATAACATGTAAGAAAATACAAAAATAAGATTAATACTGTCAATAGTTGTACAAGAAATATATTGTATTATTAAACAGAAGAAAGGTTTAGGTTTATTGGAGTTAGTGTCAATCCGGAGCAAACAGTCACCAATTGGAGAGGAGGAATTGAACGCGCTCACGGGTGTAAAGACGCCCCCCCTTCTGGTCTCGGGAAGTGGGGTGTGTTACTCCTATCTCATCAACGTCGTTCGACATCTCGACAACGCTTTGGTTGGAAATTTTATTTTGCAAGTGCTATCAATACCAACATGGCACACAGTTACTGCTATCACTCATAACTCTGGTCAGTTGTTGAAAAAAGTAGTGTATTTCTCTCAAATTACACGTCTGCAGTGATTTACTATAATTATGCTGAGCCTGCTCAAAGCCTCTTAATAAAAAGAACTAAATATTTATATTTCTACTTCAGTATTTTACAAGCTATGAAACAGTAGATGGTAGCTGTATTCTGAGTCATCTAGCGTGAGATTTGGCAGTTACAGCTATGTAGACACAGTATATTCATCAATGTGGGCAAAATGAGAGCATTTCAAGCCCCTGCCCCTTGTTAATACCCCCCTCGCTCTCTCTCCAACACACACACACATGCGCACTTACACACACACCTTTCCAAACACACACATACACGCACCCTTCCATACACACACACACACACACTTTCACACGTTAAGCTGCAGAAGCAAGTGGGTGACGGCCGTGCACGTCTCCAGCTCTTGTCTGAGGAGACGTCAGCTCAACAGACAGAGAAACAACCACTTAGACTAACTGCTGCCAGCATGACACATGCACCTTTTCTGTAGTTAAAACATGGCAGTTGAAAAAACTTCAAAATATGCCTCTCTCTTTCCAATGGGGATGTTTGATATGGAAAAATATAGATACAAAAATGTTGAGCCAGTGTGTGAACATAATTTTTGCCTCTGAGGCTTTGAAATCTTCCAATTCAGTGGGTGTAGAGAGTGAAAGGCTGCAGCTTGGCCCACTCAGTGGCTCAATGCACACGAGCTACAGCTCCTCCGTGGCACTTCACCGTGGACTCATTCAACATTACGGATTGGTCAGTACTGGTGAAGGTAGGAGGGCCTGTGCTCGTGTTTGAGGGGGAAGGATTTAAAGCCCTTAGTCATGGGTTTGTGTTGCTGTTGTTGTTGTTGTTGTTGTTGTTGTTGTTGTTGCTGCTGCTGCTGCTGCTGCTGTTGCTGCTGGGAGAAACTGGGAAAACCAGAGGAAATGCAGGTGGAGGGGGAGCAGTCGCTGGCAGTGGACCACACAGGAGACTGCAGCATCTGCATGGAGTCACTCCACTGGGAGGAAGGAGGGATGTTCATCTGGTACAAGGAAGAGCTGGGATTGGGCATGGTGTTGTTGTGAGAGTGGGTGGAGTGCTGCCATGGGGCTTTGGGAGGCCAGGTTTTAGTTTTGCTGTCCTGTGGAGCGCAGTAGACAGAAGTCAGTCAAGCTAGAAAGTCCTGCTCAAGAATTTAGACCGAAATAAAAAACTAAACTCCTTTCAAGCTCGGTCTGTTACTCTATAATGTAAAACTAATTTGGATGTCTCCTTGACGTAAAGAAGGCTGATGGGGTTAGGGGTTGTTCGCTCCACAGACAGGTGGTACAAAATAAAAGCTCCTCGTCACAGAAGCAGAAGAATTCACATTTAAAAAGCTGAAGCTGGTGTACTTTTTATAATTTAGCTTGAGAGACTTGAATTATTCTATTATTAATTATTATGTTTGCAGTAATGCATTGCACATATATTACCAACATTAAAACTGAATACCTGAGGCCCAAAAGTGTCGGTCAAAGGTCTTTAAAAAATTAGAAACTTTCACGTAAAAAAATTAAATAAAAGACACATCATCAGAAGTTGGGTGACCTGGTCAAAAGAAAAAGAATCAAGTCCATACCTGGCTGTCATCTCCAATGTGATGGAGTGGGGGTGAGGGCAGGGTGCACACCTCCGGCTCACCACAGCTGTGTTTTCTGAGGACACAGAAATTCACAATGAACCTCATCACACAAACAAGAGCTCCAGAAGGTATTTTAACCAGCATAACAAGAAAAACAACAAATCTACGACAGATGACGAGTGGGGATCTTACCTCCTTTGTTTAACTGCTGCTACGAGGTCAGGCCCAGAAAACATGGAGAATAGACTGTCCCCATTGGCTGAGGACGTCTCATCGCTGGAGCTGGCCGAGTCCCCCTGATTGGCCGACCAGCTGCTGTTCACTGCCTCACTGAGGACACAACCAGAGGAGGTTTGAGTTTCTATAGTACGCTCAACAATATGGTGCTAACCTCACATTCTATTATTAACCCGATGACAATTGCACTCTATGATGAGACAGTTAATGGAAACATGTTATGTTATACAACATTAATGTATATATACTTATGTATTATATATATATGTGTGTGTTTCCTGTACTTGAGTGGATTAGAGGTTATGGAGAAGCCATGTGTGAATACCTACCCCTCACTGTAATACTCAGGGTGGGACCAGGTTCGATGCTGCTCATCGGGCATTGGCCAGTTGCTGCGCGTGTTGCTAGGGCGACGGATGTGCTGCACCTGCCGTTTCTGCTGCATGGCCTGACTGACACCGGCAACGTAACGTGCAAACTCTGGATCCGAGCCAACTGCGCATGGAAAGAGGAGGATAAACACAACTATGAGGTTCTGACACCCTCAGCTTTTCTCTTTGGCTCCCTGGGGCTCAATCCGTTTAGCCAGACTGTCTACCAAAGCAGAAAAATCACAATGGCCGTAAGTCAACTCTGCACAAAAGGCCTCGACTGCAATCAAAAGAGTCTGCTGCATTGTAAAAATAGAAAGCGACACAGATTGAATTCAGCATAAACCCTCAAATGCAGGAGAAACCAGCTGCTCAGACTATCTATATTCATGATTTTACTCAGATCAAAGCTATCTGCTTGAATGGCTCAAAATAGTAATCAAATAATAAATACAACTAAATACTTAATCAGATTATTTTGGCAGCATGTCATTCTGCACAGTCGATAAGGATTTAAATTTAGATAACTTTCATTGTCAGCTGCTTTGCTAATGCAAACATTTTGAATGTTTCGCGTGGGTCATATGAACCCTGGAGGTAACAACAATACTGTTGTGTACGAAAATTAAAATGTGTTTTTATTGTTCTTGCTGACCGAGACACAATCAACTACAATGTATCCACTATCTACTTATCTGATGTCAGTGTTGTCTTTACATATACATGTTTGTAGGCCAAACTAACACAGAGTTAACTCATATAGTTCAAATCACCTTTTTCAGAAATGAATATTAACCAGATATTAACATTTTACAGCACAAATTCTTATCACGGTTCCAAAAGTATTGATAGATTGTTTCAAACCAATTTTCCTACAGATGTAATCTATGAATATGCAGAGTTTTCACCTATATTTTCTATTGTATCTTCTCTTGTACTTAATCTGTTTTTAAAATGTTTCACTCATTTTATTATGGATGATCTACAAAACACCTCATAAACATGTAGGAAGGGGGATCTCACCTGCTGGGTCAAATGGCAGCGTGTCTCCTAGGACTCCGAACACACCCTCGCTCTGGTCCCTGTTGGGCCACGTGTTGTTTCGAGGTCCCTGCGGCTTCTGACCGAGCATCTCTGACATGACACTGTCCATGTAGGTGCTGACCAGGCCGAGACTGTACAGGTCTGAACTCAGATCTGGCAGTCCAGGGGACCCCCACTGCCCGATGGGTCCCAGAGGGGACAGCCCTGCTGGGGGGCCTTGCGGTGGTGGTTGCTGACCGGATGTGCCAAGCCACTTACTCGCCACTCTCTGCTGTGGCAGGACCTGTGGTGGGTTCTGTTGAGGAGGAAGCTGAGGAGGAGGGGGCTGCTGCTGACTGATGGGCTGCAGGAGGTGCTGGTAGTACTGCAGGGCCTGTGGAGAGGGCTGTTGAGGAGCAGCAGGAGGAGGCTGTTGGGGTTGATGTTGTTGCTGCGGAGTAGGAGGAGGTGGCTGTGATTGTGGCTGCTGCTGCTGCTTCTGCACTGCTGGAGGCTGGGGCTGAGGCATGGTCTGAGCTGGGGGCTGTAGGGAGATAGTCTGGGAAGTTGGTGGGGGTCCACTGGGCGGCTTCAGCTCAGCCGGGTTTGCAGATGCCACAGAGTTCCTCCTCTTGACCAGGGGCGAGGCCTGCTGAGACTTACCCATGTTGAATCCTGAGAGAAAGTCGATGACATCCTGCATCTCTTGGTCAGTTGGCAAGTTCATTCCCTGGTCATCGGACACCAAGCCGTTTGCCAGCTGGCTTTGCTGCGTAGGGTCAGGAGTGGAGGACAGGCTTGCCATCTGCAGGATACACTGCAGCCTCCCGTCACTGTGGCCCAGGCTCTTGGCCTTATCCTCAGAGCTACTGGTGCTAAGCATGCTGCGAGACGGCGTGCTTGGGATGGAGTAACTGCCGCCACTGTTCGAGCTGGATGAGACCTTCTTGGTGAACTTGGAAGTCAGCTTGGATATAGTTTTGGGCAGTCCACTAGAGGTCTTGGAGCTGGTGCCTAGAGGAAGGTCTACATGGGCGCTATAGTCTGGGATCTCCCGCTGCAGCTGGATCTGAATAGTGGGCAAGGCCTGCTCTCTATGGAGGAGAGGAGACAAACAGTAAAATATTATTAGCTGACAATTATGTAGTATTGTGTTAAGTTAAAAAAAGTATTAATATCGTAATCTGAAGTCAGGGTGTTTTGCCTGCAATCTAGTTAATTTGGTTTAGACCAAGTGTTGAATAGTGCAACAATACCAAGTGTTATGTTATTTAACATTTACATACTTTCTCTCCTTCCACTTGTTGATGTCAAACACAGCCGTGTAGAGCATGTCAACTAGACCAAGTGTTTTCTCTGGGTCCAAACTCCGCTGGAGCAGGGACATGGTGGATGGGTCCTCCTTCAGACACCTGAAAACAGGCACACAAAAAAAAGAAAACCGGACAGGACATGAACTACAATTCCAATACAAGGTTTTTAACACAAACCCACAGAGCTTTAATTGAACAGATGAAAACTTGACATGCAATATTCAAGAAGAACCTAAACAACTATAACCTGGTACCTTTCTGCTCTGGTCTTTGTACCCGACTATGCCGATTCAAATTTCACAGAATTGAGCCTAAACAAATGACAACTAGAAACGCGTTGGTTTCTCAAATTACAGAAATTGGCCTTGGCTTAAGATCTATCAGTTCATCACACTTTACCGTTTCAATGGAAGAACTCAGCAGCTGGATTGTATTAGGTAGTTTCTTCACCAAACTGCTGCATCCTTTATGGTGGATTTAGGTCATAAACACATCAAAACAGGGTCTATATTGGCTCACTTTGTCATCTAGTGCATTACAAACCCAACTTCAGTTCAAAACCAGGGGCTGTTTGACCTGAATTAAGATTTGTCATCTGTTGATGTTTGTGCTACTGTTAAAGCTGTAACAGTCCTGAGCAGTGACTGTGAAATGCCACACAGAGGAAATAGCAGGATCACAAAAAACATTTCTATTTCAAGATGTGGTCATGGCAGTGTCTCAGTTTAATAATATACCAGTGAAGTATTTTTTCACCACAATGTGTCAACACTACATTAAGAGGGTGCAGCGATCAGTGTCAATTAAATCCAGTGTATTAGCCGGATTCTCCTCAGTGTGTTGTGAACTTCCTGACAGCTTTATGTCCTGCTTTAGGGAAATTATTAGTGTACAACCAAGCCCTGAAAAAAAAACTCGCCGTCGTTCCCTTAGTTCTACTCTGCCTTTTTCCTTATCCGACTGTGTGCAGTAGATTCACATACAGTCTGTTCAATCTGCTAAACATAAAGTCTGTTGTATAGAAGAACTTGACAACAGCATCCAGAAAAATCTAAATACCTGTTGGGTTCGGCTCAGGCTCTGATAATACTCAGCCGGGCTCGGGTCGAGCCGGAGAGGTATTTAGAAATCATGGGCGGAGGCTGGGTTCAGTCACGTTGGCCGAACAATAACTAAACAGCCACCATTTGAATTTTGAAATACTAATTAGAATGGTCTCATGCACTCAACACGGGTGCTTCAACTTCTTTTGCAGTGGATGTCAAAGATAACAACACTACTAGCCTTCTGTGTTTGTGACTAACTTTGCTTGTGTTGAAACAATCTAAAAATAGAAGAAGGTTCCACTATTTGCTCACTTGTGTGTTACCAGTGTAAGCAGGCAAAGTGTGGCCATAGCAACAAGAATTGCATGATAGTCTGGGAAAGGGGAACAAAAACTCAGTAGCTGTGTCTTATTTTTATATTTGAGGACCAATTTTGTCTCAACAGTGCAATGAGACCGCTTTATTTTGAAGGCTACTCCAGATACGGCAATCAAATGTGCCTTTTCTTCACAGAGCCGAGAAGGCTCCAACTGGCGGATCCTTCTCGGCTCAATCTATACCAGGATTCAATGCACTTTGGTGAAAAAACGTTTTTCAAAAGGATAATGGCACCAGCAAGCTACGAGACGCCCGTTGCTTTATGATATCATGTGTTTTTCACATTATCATTGTGTATACAAAACCAAATGATTGGATATTGGTTCATGTAACTGTATCTGGATAATAATCAAAAAATTATAAGTCAACAATTAAGCCACAAATTAAGAATACAGTGTTTTTCTGCCACTACTGGCCGAATCAAAAATGACATTTTTAATACCAATTGCCACATGTTGATGTACTCACCATGTAGAAGGAACTTGGACCACAACCTTGGAGCCCTCCAGAGTGATTTGAGGAGCGTAGGCCTCCTTGTTCTCAATCTGAGCTGTGTCAACAACCACCTGATGGGACACAGACACAAACCTGCATCATCATCATGTCCTGACAGAAAAGCTTTCCTCACAGCCATCTGTTCGTTTATTGTGAATCCTGCTTGTGCAAGCAATCCACAAAAGTTTATAGCTGGCTGTGTGTTGACTCATTTAAGGTGCACATACAGACATGTAAACAAGTGGGAGGATCTATTTTACAACTAAACTTGATAGTTTTATTCTCTACAGTATGTAAACCAGCCTAGGTGACTTGAAGAAAAAAAAAACTTTCACCAAGAATATCACTGCTGTCTGGAATTAATCTCACACCAAGCGAGCAAGAAGCAGTTCAAGGAGAGGAAACTGAACCCATTCAACCAGCCGGTGACGACAGACTGACCGGCCTTCCTGCCTGCCGCTACTCAAATGTATTTGCAAGTTCTTTGAAAGTGGCCTTGGCTCCTCATGCTCCAGGGTCACAAAGAAGGTGGGAGGAGTCTATTTCCTGTATTGCAGGAAATTACCCTATTGTTATTTAAAAAGCAGATGTATCCTTGGAAACCTTGGGCTGCGCATGTGAGAGCCGCACAATCACATTAAGTCTATGAGCACATATGCACTATGGAGCACATATAACAAAGTCAGTGGGGGCAAAAGGGAGGAGAAGCAAGTAGCAAAACAAACGAGGTTGACTTCTTCGCTCGAGTATGAAAAAGCAAGGAACATGTGGGTGTGGAAGGTGCATGACATCGAGTGTACGAGTATTTATATTCTTAAATGTGTTTTAAAAAGTCTGTCGAAGATACCAACTAGTCTATTCACACTGTGTGATCTATTTCGGGTCAAATGTGACGAGAGGCACAGATAAGGAGCTAACGCAAAGCACTCATCCATCACCCAGGGCTTGCTTTACAGTTAACACGGGGCAGGCAGGGGAGAGTGGGAAGCCTCCCTGGGTTTGACACACAAATCAGAGCCGACCACACAGAGGAAATAAACATTGGAACATAAACACACTGGTGTTACTCTTAGGAGCGTCCTGCTGCTGACCCTCCCTCCTTCCCCTCTATGTGACAGACTCTTCTTTTCAACCCAGATGAGCCCATCCTTCAGCCCCATGCTGCAGGCATGTTTACTCCCTTTTGTGTCTCTCCGGTGTTTGTTTACAGCTCTCGGCTGCCTCAAAGCAAGCGAACAGATCTCCTCATCTCAATTACAAATCTGAAACACAATGGGATCCAAGATGCCAAACCCAAAGACACAAAAAGGGAGGGGATTCAGTAACTTCAGCAGAAGTGTAAGTGAAGTACAACAGGCCTGTTCACATTGGCATGCCAACTCATTTTCCACTGCTCTGCAGCATCAACTACACTGTGGTGTTGTGACGTTAACAAGAGCAAAATACTGAATGAGGATCAAGGAGAGCATGTTCTACACAAATGTTTATATAAGTTTATTTTACACAAACACTAAAATATTCCTTTAAGAGGGTATAAGAACAGATGGGCAACCTAAAAACACAATGTCTCCGGCCATGGCTAGTGCCGGCAAAAAGGCAATAAAGTATTGTTTTCTTACATTTGTAATTAAAATTCTGGCGTGGCCTCATATGAGGACTGCAAACCTCATTATCTGTTGCTAAAAATTTGAGTGACATAGTAGTTGTGGCTTGTACTGCTGTTATGCTAACTTGAAATTGGTCTGGTTGAAAGTATTCATTAAATTACCAACAAGTAGACTCTTACTCGTGGTGCACTCTACTGAATCTAGCATTTTATGAAGACATGCAAAAAACTAGGGTTAGGGTTTCACATTTCACCTGACTGGGAGAAAGTCCTGTCATCAAAGATACAGCAGTGTAGTGATACTACAGTAAGTTACTCACCAGACCAGCCTGGGCGAACAACAGCTGGACAGCTGTCTTGCAGGCTCCTCTCCACCTGGATGGGCAGACGTGGTTGAGGACCTCAGTGACAGGAGAGTCGTCCCTTGGGGTCACTCCGTTCTGGCCAAGCGCCTCCTTAATGAGCAGCAGCATCGTGTGCTGAGAAGAACGAAACACACAAAGCATCAACCATACAGTCTGCCATCAGTGTCTGCTGATGTTACAATACAGATGAACAAACACAACGGGAATTAAGTCAACTAATTCATATATCTTTTTAGGTTATCGCTCAATACACAAGATGAAAAAAAAAATTATATACTTTTAAAAAGTATCCTTTACTTAAACTAGTGACCCAGAGAATGTTGAGGAAACAATAATGAAACCGAGGTGATTGTTACTAAAAAGGGCTATTCGATCTTTTCTTCAGAATAATGGTGGCGCAAGTGAGGAAGCTGACCAGTGGGTTCATGGATCGTACCGTTTTCAGTTTAAGGTTTTCAGCCGCTGACTCATTGAAGGACACTCCTTTGAGGAAATGTGAGCCGATCTGCAGAGGGATAGTGGGCAGCTCACACTGGATAGACTGGGAGGTGGTCTGCATCCTCCCTGCCTGCTGGGCCTCCGCCTCACTGCAGCAGCCCTGCATATGCACACATACACATGTTAACATATATACAACACCAAATTCTGACACAAGAGGCGATGAGATGGTAATACACAGCAATGGAAGAATAACTGTCTTAAAAGAATTAAAAAATAAGCACAATTTAAAAAAAACCTTTGATAAACATGCCAAAATTTGAAAATCAGTTAATTACATCAGTGAATCTTAAGATTGTATTACCATTCATAATATAGACTTTTTGAGAATGACCTCACCTGTAAGGCTACCTCCACAGCTTTGGGGTTAAGATGAAAGCCACCCTTCAGTGCATACTCACTATGGCCCAGGCTCTCTAGTGCTGCTTTATAGGCCTGGAGAAGGGAAAATTACAATTGAGTATCAAGTAATAATCAACAACAATAGGTTTTAATTCCTCTCGTACCCAATTCATAGATAACAGCATCTGTTTCCATTATATTCTTCAATTAAAACTGCCATATTTACTTGAATTTATATCTACAAACTATCTACAAGCCATTGGAATGACAGTTACTGTATTTCCCTGGTGTGGTCATTAGGATGATACTGTACCTGTAAAGCATTGTCAATCTTCATGTTAAGCTCCTTCAGCTGATGCTCAGGGATGATGGTGTTGTTGGAGCAAAAGAGCTGCTGAACCTGGATGCCTGCCAGGCAGCCGTCCCGGCCCCTCTCTCTCAGTCTCGCCGTAGCCTGAAGGCACAGCAGCACACAACAGAGCAGAGGGTCAGAATAAGCTTTGTATATAAGTTTGTTCTGTAAAATTAGATGTCCAACATTTAACATCTCGTATAAAAGGATGGTTAATAAGGATAGAGGGTAGCTTGAGGTTTTACAGGCATATTCTCCTCATATGCTATAAAAATCTCAGGGAATAATGAAAGTTTAACACAACAGATGCTAAACTTTTTAGATGATGAAAAAACATGGCTTACGAAAAGACTCCTGACTGCCTCCCTCTGCCGTAACAACCCCCCAGCACATTCTACAAGGATCTATCGAGGCCCAGTCCCCTCCAGGGCTAACACTCTGCATGCCAGGGCTTAACAGATCAATCTACCCACTATTCTCCTCTCTGCCTCACTGTACACAACAAAAGGTGTAAATGGGCCAGAGGGACTGATCAGCCTGGGGATTAGTTCGGTCCTCTTACAAAACAGCCTCCCATACCAGGGTTGGTGTTGAGTGGAGAAACGCTGCTTCACAGACTAACTGCAGTTCAAAAAAGAGGAAATAGGAAATTGAGGCTGGAAATCATAAACGGCTGCCATTTCTCAAGAATGTGTAACAATTCGGCCTTTAACCTTAAAAAAAAACAAAAACACACAAAGTCCAAGACCAGGAAGAGTCCTGGGGCGCCCTGTGCCTGCATACCTCAGCTGCACCTTTCCATGAGCGGGACGCATCCTCCAGCTCTGTGAGGGGCCCGAGGTCTGAGCCTTGGGAGCGGGCGTTGGCACAGCGCTCCTGGGCCTGGGCAAGAGCCTCCGCCAGGCAGGACTGAGCGACAGGCTGGACCTTCTGCAAAGCCTGTGATAGAAACTGGAAGTGGACCTGCATCACAGTGAGGAAGCACCGTCCCAGTACCTGGAAACACAGAGATAGATATTTCACTTATAACGGAGCCATCATCAACATGCTAGAATACTTCAGTCAACATGTTTGAGAAACTAAACAATATGGATACTAGGGATATAACAATTCAGAAACTGACCTTGAAACTGTGAGAATAATGTCCACAGCCTCGTATCAAGATACACCAACTCCAACCTGCTGCCCCACTGCATGTGCACCCTTTAAGCTTTTATTATACAACTAATTTATCAAAACTCAGCATTTATTTCAGAGCAGTATAACACATGTAAATCCCAAAAATATTATTCTCTTCAAAGCTAGGATAACGCCCGTTGCTTTATGATATCATGTGTTTTTCACATTATCATTGTGTATACAAAACCAACTGATTGGATATTGGTGCATGTAACTGTACCTGGATAATAAGTTGTATATTTTGTAATTACACATTACTTAATTGGCTCCGTAAAGGTTTAAGTAAAAAAAAGAAAGACAAAGTGATCACGTTTGGAGTAAAAGAAAGAATATTGTAGCTCAAGAGGGATGATTGTAGATCCCACCAGGCACATTCAAGTGATGACTGTGGTTATTCTGGTTATCTTCATCGAAACCATACAAAGAGATCATAATACAATCTGGTTTAACCAACAGGCCAGACTTTATTTTTGGATATAGTTCCTGTAACCCAGATAAAAGGGGAATTGACTAGATACAAATCTGTCTTTGGGTGTCGAAGCCTTTTTTACATGAATCCTGTTCCACCATTTATTTTATAATTATCATAGGTTTATCAAATATTTTAACCTGCATACATTTACCTCCCACATCACATGATCAATTTAAAAAACAACGTGTGAATCAGTTTGACATACAAGTGTTTGGTGAGAGAATATCAGAGTCCTTTCAGTGCCTATATACTCCAATAACATCTCTGGAGAATGATCCAGGCTTAGATGCCGTTTGTTGTCCAGTTAGCAAAATAAGAGCAACAGGACACCACAGGGTCCACTATGGTCACAGGGTTTTCTTTTTCAGGTACCTGCTGAAAATATCTTAAGGGGGACAGAAAAATGCTGCTGCTGCTGCTGCTGTCCGCTGGCAGACAGGATCAACTGGACACAGCTCTCACTCTCCAGCTCCGCACCTCATGGAAACCAAAAGTCTGCTATGGGAATGACGAAAGGAATGAAACATCCGACTGTAGGACGTTTCACTGGTTCCATAACAACCACAAATCAGTCGCTGCTCTCTGGAATGTTTGAGCCATGACTTTGGAATTTTGATGGCTGCTTCACTGTTTTGTTATTTGACCTCCTGGCATCACTGTGAGTGGCTACTGAAAAACTATTTGTACTGGATATCAGGTATAATGGAAAATCAAATTAACTGCGGTTTAGTTGTTGAGACACACTGAACTGTAGCTGCAACATTCGCACTTCATTCCCAGTCATTTCTATACTTTTCAATGTGAAGAAAATTAAACAAAATGCTCAAAAGAAGTGAATATAAAAAGGTCCATCTTTGAAAGGTAGATTGTCCTTTGTTGCATGTTTTAACATCACTTCAGAGTTCTTGTTTCTCATCATGCTGCAGCTCAGCAGGTCCTCTATGTTTTAGTAAACAAGTTGTGTATGAACTTGGCCATTGACTGGTCCTAAGAAGCAAACGAATTACTGCCTGCGATCCCTATATACTGTACATGTGATTATACAAATGAACATATTCACTGAGTCTCTGTGCCCAGCGGATAAATAGAAGCTTTATTGCAGCGAGCTCAGAGCAGAGAACTATGAGGTTGTTTTTCTCTTTCTGCTGACAGCCGGCCAGAGTCTATCCAAAAAACCCAAAAGGTCTTGGGATTGACACCAACCGTCTTTGTCAACATAATTATGTGCGAAAGCCCGGCCTCATCCTGAGCTATACAAGTATCTATGTATTTGTGTTAAAGGGACAAAGATATATAATTTAGACAGTGTCTCATGAGAAATTAAACCAATTAAAGTAAAAAAAAAAAAAAAAACACACAGCAGCCTCCTCAGTGATTCTGAAGCAGTACGTGTCCCGACTTAGAAAATTCAATCATGTGGTTTTTGTTGTATTTCCTCAGCTCCTTATAAAGCAAGAAATTAGATGTTTTATGTTGATTGGAAAGAAAGAAAACTAGCAGCAGTATGAGGGAATACACATGGTGCTTTGAGCTGAACGATACGTTCACCATTCAACATGCTCACTATGACAATGCTAGCATGCTTAACTTTAGGTATAATGTTTATTATCATAGTTAAGCATATTAGTGCACTAACAATTGCTAATTAGAACCAAAAATAAAGTTCAGCTGAGATTGCCATTAGTTTTGCAGGTATTTTGACCAAATATGGTCCGAGCTGAAAGGTAGGGTTTTGTGTAATTCATCCTTTGGGGACCATAAATGTTTTGCCCAACTGTTGTAGCAATCTATCCAATAGTAGTTGAGATATTTTAACGAAAGAAAAAATGTCAACCTTCTGGTAGAGAAGCCAGGGGATCAACAAAGCCAGTGGGATACTTTTTCTGGGAAATATCTGTCTATAAAGTAGATGTTAATATGTTTCACAGAACAAATTAAAAGTTTGACTTGCCAGATGCACTAGAGTAAAAGTCAGAGTTTAAAAACGGTCAAAAGAATGAGTTCTCTTGGGGCCTTGAAAGTTTTAGAAAATTCTATTGAAAATGATGACATAGTTGCCAAGATATTAGACTCTGAACCACAAATGTAAACCTTGAGTTGGGACCAGGAAAACAGGCCTTTCAAAGTCAAAAGGATTTATCCTCTGGGGAGTCGATGAAAGTTCAATAATCAAGAACAGGTGGCCAAGATAACAGACTTTGTAAGTTGCCAAAACTATTGTAAGTGCAATTATTTGAATATTTGTTGTGAAATATATAAAAGGAACCCTGTATTAAAAGTTGAAGAAAGACAGTTTTAGCTACTTTCCGCAAAATATGTAATTTGGCCAAAAGTGCCAAACTTTAGTAACATGCTGCCTATTCCTCTGGCTACATCTGAGACGAGTGATAAACACAGACTCAGATCTAGGGCACACAAGATGAGAAAGATCTGCTCCGTAGTTTCGGTGCAAAATAGAAAAGTAATAGATAACAGGAGACACAGAAAGCCTGATAATGAAGCTTGGAGGAAATATAAAGGGCCAAATACTGCAAACTGATATCATACTATGTGGTAATCTTAACAAAGATGGCACAATAGTATGAACACAAGCTGACAAGATCAAATACTAACCCAAATGCTACAAAGTCAGCTACAATAAACAAGTGAGGGAGAAGAAATGAGGACATGGCTGCAGCAGGAGATAATGGATAACACATGTGATTGGCTGTGCAGTATCCCCACACAGTCATGGAAAATATGAGAAATAAGAGCACAGCAGAGCCAAGCCGACAGTGGGTCTCTCTAAGGCCCAAACAAGGCGAAATCGTGAATCAATCAGCATTTGTATTTTTATAAACTCAAAGCACCTGCAGTATCAGTGCAACAAATCTCTAAGAACAGGGTTCCTGAGATCCAGAGCTCGTCTGAGGAAAGCCAGTGTGAGGCTGATAGAGGGAAAAACAAAAACCAGCCTAATCTTGTTTGGTTGGTGTCAGTCTTTGTCCTTGCTCAACTCTTTCCATTTCTTTTTTGGGTCTTCCCTTTTACCGTCTTTCTGAAACAGGAAGGCCACACCTCTCCTGACCCTTTAAAGTCATCCAACCAATCACTCACATCTGCCAAAATTACTGTGGCACACACATATATTCTATATTCATTTCATCAGCTAAAAGAGCATAAAAGTGTAAAAATTGGGAAGTACATCTCAGTTTAGTTCAAATTGAGCTGTTTTGTAAGAACATTATGTTGTTACACCAACCAGTGGAATTACAAACCAACTATTACTCATCTCTTCAGCCTCACTTTATTTTCGCATTTTGTTGGTACTTTGTTGTCAGCCACAGATTTGGAAATCTCATGTTTGAATCCAGCTAAGTCCATTTATTTAAGAGTTAAAAATATTAGCCTCTTTTCATGTTTTCATTTCTAATTTTGTCTCTTTCCACAGTACACAAGTCAAAACAGCCAATGAAAATATCTCCCATGATAAAAACATAAAATATTTCCCTGTAATTAGATAAAGCCCATATATGATATGGCCACAGCTGTATAAAAAAATAAGTGTTTTTAACTTCTTAAGACCAAGGGGTTGTTTTTCAAGGAAGCACTGGTTATTCAGTTGTCTGACTTGAGCAGCCATGAAGATCTCTCTGGTTGTGCGGACCTTTATGTCTGCCACTGGTCTTTGCTCTGTGGCTTAAACTTACAAGCTCGGCAAACAAACTCTAAACAAACCGTGACATTTTTTTAATGTATATTTGGCAGAGGAGTCACTGTGAGCGGCCAGGGAGCTAGGAGCTGATTTGGAAAAAAGAAGTGGTTTGTTTTGCAGACTGAACTGACTTGAACTTCTGGGGGCTCTTCTTAAAAGAAAAGGAAGAGGAGGAAGAAGAAGGGGTTGGGCCAAAGACAGAAAGAGGAGAAGGAGACGCAAGCACGGATGGGGGGGAGGTGGAAAAGCTCCACATACCACAACTCCCCGAACTCAGAAATGCATTTGGTTCTTTTTGAAGACCTCATAATAAATCCAGCTGCCGAACAGCATTCCTCGACTCATGCAGACAAAGGAAAATACCTTTTACAGTCACAAATACATCACGTCGTGAGAGTCAGGCTGAATTGGTGGCAATTATCACAAGCTAGGTCTAAACAAGTTTGAGCTGTGTGTGCACAGAGCTTTCGTCTACCAAAATAAAACATGAGATACCAGCTCAGATACTGATTCAAAAGCAGTGTACCACTTCAATGAACCTGGGTCATAGATGAGTCATCAGTAAAGCATACAGGCTGTTACAGATTAAATTCACTACAGTGCATGTGAACAACATTTTGATGACTCGTCCCCTTTAACCAATATATTCCATTTTATTGTTGTCGATGCACCCGCTCTGTCCAGCATTTGTTTAGAATTATTTTGGATGCACGATGAATATCTTAAGTGTTGATTCTTAAAACAAACACACCATTATAATACAAAACAGTCACACAGTGCATTTCAGTCTCACAACATTCTACTTTGGTGAGCACTGGCCTACAAAGTATCTATACAAAAAAAGCTTTGTTCACACTCAATTCAAATATATTCCTCAGATCTGATACTTGGGTTTGGCAGTTCACAATATTTCTTATCTGTGGCCTGCTGTTGCATGGAAGTAAACAAGTCAGCATGTTCGGTTTCATGTAAAAGATGTTGTGCCGAGGAAGTCAACACATTTTTTAGCACAGGCTGCTGTCTTCAATGTTGACCGAGAGACTCTCGTCTGTGCTGTATTTTGACAAATGTCCCTCTAGAGTGACATTAAGGTTGCATGCATCTGACCCCTATTGGATTTGTACCAGATATGAAAGTGGCCCCAATGGAAAAATGAAAGATCAGATTCCATATGACCTGTGCTGTTAAATGTGTGCTGTAAAAACTGTCAAATGTGAGCAAAAGAAAAATAATGCATTTGAGCCGTTTGAGTCTGAATGTATCTAAAAATTACAATTACAATTTGCCATCACCATATTATTCTCACTGTGCTCCTTAACCCCAACATATTATTCATATTCAACCTACACTAGACTGACATATTTTTTGTGTTGACGCAGTTTGTACTCCCAGGTTAATTACACTTACACGTTGGAGTACAGCTATTGTAAAGCAGTATTAGTGTGTTTCCCTCTCTGACTTAACAGATGAAACCTTTATGCCTTGGGCCAGACAGAAAAGGTAAGTGCCAAGCCGTGCAGTCTAAACTTTCACAGACTTTGGCTTCATCTAATATTCATCTGTACATATCCTAGACCACAGAGAGTCAGATTTGCCGACTGTGGTGCAGAAGTGTTTCCTGTTTTGGGCTCTGCCACATCCACTGAGGTCCTACAGTCCCTTCAGTGTCTTGGCTGCAGCCATGCACCCGCTCCATGTTACATACATAACTACTATGTAAGCATTGATGATGACCATTGTTTTTGCTTCAGGTTGCAGTGATAGATCTATAGGAAGGCACCTGTGGCACCATGCTTCAGTTCTGTGACGGATGCCAGATAATCAGATATGACATGATATGAATAAATAAAAAAAACTTGCTATAACAAATATGAAGATATCATATATTTAAAATCTAGAAATAAATCTGTGGCAAAGAAGAATTTTAAAAGGTGAGTAAATCTTGATCAGAATGCCAACAAGCAATTACATTTATGAGGTCATATAAAAAGTAGGTCAATAAATAGTTAAGATGTGAAGTAAGAAGACGGGATGTTTCTCGTTTCTTATTGTAGTATAGTAACCCGTTCTATGTCATACACAATATCCAGCAAAAGACGATTGTCTGTGGTGAATTTAGTTTGAGTCTTCACATCTTGCACTAATATATATCTCAGTAAAAAAAATGTTTTACTTTTTTTTTTATTTATTTTTTACTGAATTAAAATTCCAGTAATAATTGAACTCAAGTCACACTGTGATTATACTCAATTCATTGCCTCCACAAGACAACAGTTGAAGACAGCGATAGACAGATTCACAGGGAGCTCCACAGACTCATCTGTTCATTAAATGCAGGCTAAACAAGCAGTTGTCGTAATCATAAGAAAATAAGGGGTTCATGTTGGTGGTCGTTTGAATGTGGGCACAGCTGAAAAGCTACTTGATGCTGATGGCACCATAGGAGACAACTAGTTAGGACACGAAAATTACAGCAACTGACAACACAAACGTATTAATAATAATCATGATGTAATGAATTTATCAATTCATCATCAGTACTCCTCAAAGCACAAAGCCTTTTTGAGTTCTTCCTTGTGCAGATTTTTTAAGAATTAAGCTATAACCTGAAATTAACCTGCTTTTTAATGTCTGACAGAGTCGGCCTGAGTTATGTAGCCTGACTTCATGAAGCCCCTGACAGGGGCTGAGTGAGCTGGGGTTTCTATAACAACGATGGAATTAGTACGCTGTGATTATTGGTAGTGACTCATTCTCTCAACCATAATGTCTACTCTCCTCAATAATGGTCATGTTCTGCCCTTCTCCCTTCTCCTCAACTCTGTTGAGCAAATATATGTATACAAGATGAGGCAGATATCAGACTCCTCTTTTTTGAAAAGGGACAACCCCCTGTTAACCAACCTGGAACTAATGCTCAGACACAGACGTGTATACTGTATATCCCTGTCTGTGACCGATACTAGAAACATCTTGAATAATCGGTTGTAACAAAAGACAAATGGACAAAATCTCAAGTGTAATAGGGAGATAGTCAGGAGAAAAAATTATTCCAACACCGTAACTGTGCCTTTAAATTAGTGCTGCACTACAAATCCTCCACTATTAAGACAAAGAAAATACCTCAGCAAAGGGTTCTGCATTTAACATATCAGCAAATCCGGCACCTGTGGAATAATTGGTGTGGTATTCAAAATGAGAAAAAAAAAAGACTTTTCTTCTCATTTCCACTAGATTTTTCACACTTCACTCTCACATCCTGACACTAGCTTAACACTGGGTGTGAGGATCCTATTTGAGCCAGGAAGAACTGATTCATAGAGCCAGCCTCCTGACAGATGGCAGCAAAGCATCTTAGCACCACTGTTAGAAGACGAGTCATGGGTAAATTAATATGATAAGTCATGTGGTGCTTAACTGAAGCGCATCAACTTGTGAGCTTAGCTAATTCTTGCCAGGAGAGCAAACAGTAAACCTCAATGTCAATACTTTATTCTGTTTAGTGGCAGACATGGGACAGTCATTTTACTTAAGTCAACACCGGTTTTCTGTGTGAACAAGCTCTAGAAGTTTTAGTGAGATGATGCATGGTTCTGTGTGAGCACCTACCTCAACATCCTGCAGGCTGAAGTCGTTCTGGTCTTTGAAATTTGCGGCACCAGCGCTCAGCTCCATCAGCATCTTGGCAATCTCAGGCTTTATTGCTGCAGTCAGCCTGCTGGCCGCTTCCATGACGTGTTCCTGCACGTCCTTCAGTTGCATAGCTGCTTTGGAATAGTGAGAGTTCCTGAACACACTGCTGAACAAGTCTGTGAGGAAGGCGCTGGCCCGGCAGAACACGTTGAGGGCATCCAAATATTTTGAGATGCCTTGCTGGATGTCTGCAACCGCAGTGGTGGCAGAGGAAGGGGGCGGCTGGCAGCTGCCAGGCAAGCCCACACCAGTGCCAATGGGCGAAGATGCCGAACAAGTGGAGGCCAGTGAGGCACTCAGGGACCGGCTCAGCTCAGGCATTTGGTACTGCTGGTGCTGTTGCACTTTCTGCTTGGACCCGCCCAGCAAAAAGCGACGCTTGTAGTCCATTTTATTTTCCTGTGCACTACAACAATACATAAGTGGTGCAACAGCACCGGAAGCTCTGTTTTTACTTTGTTTTACCCGCAAAGTGCTCTTGTCCTTTTTAGAAAAAAGCCAGACCAATCAATCGTGAAATCTTTCAAGTTATGTAAAAAGACAGCCTAAGGATTCCACCTGCCAGAAGCTCATCTCAGTTTGCCCTGTGGAGAGGCAGCATGGAAAGGGGTGAGGTCGGGGGGCGATGGGAAAAGGCTAACAGGCTGAGTGAAATTCTTACATGCAGCCCTGCTGCAGATACGTCAGACCCAGCTTAAAAAACAGCACAGACACTCCAGATTATCTGTTTCCAGCTTCAAACAAAATTATCCTAATAGGGAAGGAAAGTCAAAAACACAACTTCCATTTCAAAAGGAGTATTTGAGCTCTCGAGTACATTAACTTTCCTTCAGAAAAAAAGTCCTTCATACAGTATATAGAGCATCTATCGAGCACGTATATAAACCTATACCAGTCTGCACTG
The DNA here is from genome assembly GCF_947347685.1 of Pleuronectes platessa. Classification (NCBI taxonomy): domain Eukaryota; kingdom Metazoa; phylum Chordata; class Actinopteri; order Pleuronectiformes; family Pleuronectidae; genus Pleuronectes; species Pleuronectes platessa. The sequence continues at coordinate 9,665,849 of NC_070626.1, forward strand.
ATAAAAATAGAAAATCATTTTAAAAGCTGAAACCAAAAACGAAAAAAAGAATCCAAGGATAATGAGAAACTGGTCAACAGCACTGAGCGAAAAACAACTAATAAAAAAAAACAAGTGAGTAAATGATGCTGGAACCAGAGGATGTGGCTCGAACACTGGCTGGTAGAGTAGCAGTGGGAGAAGGGCAGACAGATCCAGTCCGTCTTAAACCCTCTTCGAATAGCAGGACTCTGTAGGCAGTGAGCGAGTGGCCAGCTGATAGCTCTGTCTGCCTGTCTCAAGTCTCCAGCAGCTTCCTGGTCTCTCCCTCGTCTTCTGGCTGAGGTAGATATTACTCACCGAGGAACCAAGTACGCTTCCAGGTCTTGCTGTTCTCCCATGAATTGGAGCGACAAAAGCACAAATGTATCTGTAAGGCCTCTAGGTCATTTCCTAAGGGAGGAAAGGGCAGAGACACAGAGATGAGGGTTAACATCATGTCAAGAGGAAGGATGAGCTTTGTTTCAACTGTTTTACTGTTACACACCCAAAATAAAGTGCACTTCTCACTGTAACTCTACACATGACCAACAGATACACTGACACTTGACTTAATTTTCAGAAGTTTCATACAATTATCAGGACATGTTCACACTATGGTTAGGTTTTTAGTGACAAGCCTGAATGTTATTGAGGGTAACAGGAATACAAATATAAACTCTCAAACAATACACCACTGAAAATGTCAATAATTAATCTAGCATAATCAATATTGATACTTCATTGGCTGTTCACAGTGAAACCTGAGGTAAGATAATGCTGTAAAACCAGTTCACAGTCTCACATTTCACAATACAATAATCTATCTGTGCATCATGAATCCAATGGTATCCCCACTGTCATTTCTGAGAAATGACATGCAGGAAATTGAGTGATACTTATTACACCATTTGAGAACATGAGGCCTGAACATGTTGAAGTTAAAGTCATCACAATGAGAGACTAAAGACATGCCATCAATTCCACTATTTTAAAAGGTAGGGTTGGTAATTTCACATCCTGATAATCATCCATAAATGGAGAGAGTATAGTCATAAGTTAGAGAAAAGTCACAGAAAGGTCTGCTTTGAGCAGCTTCCCATGTGTTTTGGGAGCGTAGCTTTGACCAGAGGGCCGATGGGAGGTAGTGGGATGTATTGGTGTAGTTTGCTAGCTTGATTGTCTTGATTCTGTTTACTATGAAAGAAAGAGTTGTTGTTCAACATTATTTGAGGCCACATCTGTATTAAACTGTTTAATAAGGAGAAACTCATTAGTGACTGATGTATAGCATAGACCAAAATACTTTTTTATTCTACATTAAATGGTTGTGCTTGTGACAACTTTTAACCACGATAAATCTGTGATGTTTTTGGATTTAAAATCTGTTGTCAGAGGATGTCTGATTGGAAGAGGATGATTCCAACTACATTTCTCAAAAACTTGGCAGTAATATCATCTACAGTTTGGTAAGAAGCAGCAGTTTTAAGTAGCACATTTCTAGACGATTACTAACACCATACCTCACAGAGCGCTTCTCTGAAAAGAATCTCTGGCAGTGTCTGGTTTAGCAGAACACAGCTGCACAGAGAAATTCCTGGAAGAAGCCATTGTTGGAAGACACTGCAGAGTCTGTTGCGCTGCACATAGGAGTCACAATGCTCTCATTCAATACACAAACAATATGTGATTTTTCCTTCTCCCTTTGGCCTTTTCGCTGGATTATGAATACAATATTTTACATTGTCACAATCAAAAAGGGAATTTGGCCACTCACTTATCTCTTAATAAAGCTAACAGTAACCTAGCTCAAAGACAGCAAAAGGTTAGCTTGTGAATGCATATTTCACAAAGACGCGTGTAAAGCAATTAGGGATGGGCATAATTAATCGACAATCGATTAATTGATCATTAAGAATTTCGTCGATGAAATAATTATTTCATCGAGAAATTCGCTAATTACACATTTGACCACGGGGGGCAGTGTTTGAAAAAAACGCCACAGTCCTACTCAGTTACCTGCGACTGGCTGCGAGTTACCGTGTAGTTCCATTTCCAAAGTAAACATGAAGAGGTCACGGCGAAGTGTTGCATGGGACCATTTTGAGTTAAAAAATGACTTGGTTCACTGCCAACACTGCGAAGCTATCCCAGAGGCTGGGGGAGACGAGGAGCCTGCGTTGTCTGACACGGACGAGGGGAGCGCAAACACCGGAGCCGCGGCCAGGCTAGCCAAGTTAGCACGGAGCTACCTGTGTATCACAGCGACGTCAGTCCCCTCAGAGCGGGTTTTTCGGCGGCTGGACTGACGGTCATCAGGCTGCGTTCGCGTCTGACCCCAGAGCATGTTAACATGCTCATCTTTCTCAACACAAATCCGAAGGCTGGTGCTGAAGTTGTATGTGAGTTACTGGTTATTTTTATGAAGCTTTCTCGACTCGGTACCTTGTTTGATAGTTTTGAGTTACATTTGGCAAAACCTGTCAGACCTAAGTATTATATATTTGTAGTTGTTGTTTAACATTATGTTTTTTTATATTATTATTATTTTATTTTGGAGGGGAAAAAAACGAGGGTCAGTTGTGTTTAGTAGCACCGGCTTCTAGCTGTCGGCTCCACTGCTTAAGATTACCGCAGCGCATATTTTGTTCATCTTGTAATAAAGATCTCAATGAGGAAACACGCTTTTTTTTTCACTGCATTTTAATGTAGCTTATAAATAGTGAATTTTTGAACTTGAAAATATTAATGATTAATCGAAAATTCGTCATTAACTCTCCCGACGATCGACGAAGACAATTTAATCGAACGCCCATCCCTAAAAGCAATGGCAGTGACATTTTTATTAACATTTTTCCTATCAGCCCCCTAGTAAAAATCCGGAAAATGTCCAAGTGAGCCCATGTTAGAATACAGCAGGAGCAAGCGAGTGGTTTGTGTAGATACGATTGTATTTGAAAGAACATTAAAAAAAAATTCATTGTTAAAAATTGAAATAATACAGATGACCGAGGAAGATGTAAAAGAGGTACCATAAAGTAGAAGACGCAAATTAGGGTGACATCTTGGAAAGACAACAAGATTCGGGAGCTTTTGCCGATAACATTATGTCCCGCCACCTTCGTTGTCTACCTAGATGCCACTCCTCAGTTGAACATTTTCCTGTTATGAAGGCATCTGACCCAGACAATCTCCTACTGCGTTCTTCATATGTGAAGGGCAAACCTCCGGACATTTCTTAGGGTTAATGTCGAAAAACAGCTATACATTGGAGGCTATGAATAACATTGAATTATCCAAAGATAAAGACATTTTTGGAGGGATTTAATATTCAAAATGTTATGATATACTGGCGACTTGCAGTTGTAAACAATTTATCACCAAACCTGCTCCTTTGCAACATGTAGCATGCTAGTTTGTACTGAAGGCGATAAAGATTCCTGATTATATTAAACTCAACAGGGCAACAAACATCAACATGGCAGACTAATATGTTAGATAACCAGCTCCATACGCAGCAGGACTATCATTCCACGCTACATTCACACCACGTTATCTTGTAGCACCATGCTGAAAGCTTCTGTGTTTTGGGATGAGTCAGGAACAGCAACTTGGGGGGGAAAAAACAATGTGCCCAACTAGATAACCCCATCCAGCCGGCTGACATTGTACGCAAAGCAGCTGCGTGGAGGCCTCACAACCAGAACTTCCATTACACAATCCCGGCAACATCGTCCTGTCCTTCAAACCTCACTTCCTATCAAAAACAGAGGGGTATGCCCAGAGGAAAAAAATAATCCCATCCTCATCTGTCCCAAAACACTGAGTGGAGAGACAGAGCTGAGGGAAACTAGCGACCTCACCAAGGAGTGTGCTTCAAAAATGGCTTAACTCTTACATTACAGGACAGTCCAAAAAGTTACTATGGAGAGAAGTGCTGAAGGGTACACAGGTGTACATACACATTTATACAAGAGTTACTGGGAATTTATCGTGCTCAAGGGTTCAACAAAAGATAATAGGGGTTGAAAAGGGTTATACTCGGAATAAGCAATATCAAGACATGTGGAGTATTACAACCATAGTCGCATTATGTAGATCATGTGCAGCATCTGGAGGTAACACATTCACAGACACAAACACACACCTAGAAATGCACTACCCTATCTGCAGTGGTATCTAATATTAAAGATCAAAGTAAGAGCTGTGTAGATTTCGAGCTGACACAAGTATTTCATTGTAAATGTCCTGTGCAATCAGGCATCCTGGTGTCATGAGTGTATTACCTAGTGAGAACATTTCCATACATAGTCTTATGGCAACAATCAGGTGATGAAATTTTATATTTTCTGCACTGTAAATTAAAAGCACCATCAACTAACAAACTGGGCAGACACATTCAAGGGACAAAACATTGCCAGCTCAGCAAGAGTAAAGTTTTGCTTTAGGGAGCATGTGATAGTGTGAAAAGCACGTGCAAACTGTCCACTTGTTACTCAGTCCGTTTGAGAGCGGCTAACTAATGCAATGGTGCAGTTCTCTAAATCCCAGGGATTAAAGCCATAGTGAGAACCTGCCAGGTGGCCCACAATGCTTATTAGCTGACACGGTTAATAGCTTGTGCGAGGTAAACAGGACACCTGAGCTTAGGTAGCCTGGGGTTAGCACCACTGAGGTTCTCACACTTGCACACTGCTGAGCTAAATAACAGGGAGGAGACGGGTTCAGTAACACAGTGAGTGCATCAAAGTGTTTGGAGAAGACTCAACAGGTCAGAGAAACCACAATATGAAACCAAAGTAGCAAACTTTGTGCTGCTCTAAACTTGAGATATTATTGATATTATTTTAATTTGTATTACTTTATTTAAATAATCATATATTTAATAATCTATTTTTGCATTTCTATAGCTGATTTGGCACACGCAGTGAAATCTGAAACGAATTTGAATAATCATGTGAAATAAATGTCAGAGTCAAAGCCTCCAGACAATGTCCGTAGCTTTCCGGCCAGCCCCTAAGTAAGAACTCTGGATTAGACCGCAATTTTGGTTCCAAATACAAAAAGATGGAACTACAATACATCTCCCTGCCCAATCCCACACGCTGATACAGCAGCAGGTGCCGCCTGGTGTGTGTGTGTGTGTGTGCATATGTGTGTCCAATCACATTCCAATCCAATCACAACCCTGCGTAATCTGAACCAACACACAGAAGTGACAAGTAGCTTCAGAGCAATGAGTGGGGAGGTTGGAGAGGATTGTCTGTTTTACCTTTACAAAAAGGCATGTTGTTGACTTGACCATTGACGGTAAAGGCCAACATGTTCTTTTGTGTTCTTCTCTACTGTTCCAAATGTTGGTGTTTTGTTGAAAAGTCTGAGAAAACAGTTTCTTTCTGTTGGTTTTAATTAACAGTGGTGTTCACAGTTTGACATCTGCTTCAACTGTTAAACAAGCTAAATTAAATGGACTTTTATATAAATTAACTGAAAGAACCTCAGGAAACAGGGCATACTGTGTGGTATAAGTATGCAGTCTGCCACTGAAACATGACATGTGGCTTTAGGTCTGTGGATTTTGTCTTTTTTGAGGGTGAATAGCTTGCAATGGTTTCATGTGGTTTATGGCTCAATTCTCCTCAAAGGGAACAGAAGTTGGAACCGATTAGGTGCAGTGAGTCACAGTTCATTCAGCCTGAACAACAAAAACAGATTTTTTGTACAGACATTTGTGGGCTACTTTCACATGATTGTCTACATGGTTGTTTCAGGCAGATATAATTTATCTCTGTAATTGGAGTGTGTTAGTGGTCTACGTTTCCTTCCTTGCTATAATGCTCCATAAACAAAGGTTATTCCAAGAGAAGCAGACTTGGCATCAATATTAATCAGGCCTGCAAGCTTCTTGGGGTAACTCTATTGGCTGCCAGCCTCCTGTTGCAGGGAATACTGTATTAGAGGTTGCACCCAAACAAACTTCTGATAAGAGAGTCCCTCTGGATGCACTGGAGATGTGCCAGCCCACTTTAATGTCCTTCCTTCTGTAGGGGCAGCTCAGGGCTAATGTTAGCTCTACTTCCCCACTCACCGTACATGCCAGCTGTTACAATGCAACAGGAAGGGGGTTTAGGTTTCCTGGAGCAAGCTCCCTGTCGCCAGTAACAAAAACGTCAGGCCAAGTATGCCACCGAGTATGGGTAGTAAATCACAATAGCGAGTAAGATTTACCTGCAAACCTAGGCGCAAATAATCGCAACTTACCCCAACCCACAATCAACAGACAACTAGAGGACCTTTCTTACAGTGGTAGCATTACAGTTACTCGAATGAGATATGACTGTACTTTTCAGTAACATTAGGACTAAATCTTCTAACCCCCCCCCCTCAAATTTTTTAAATAACTTCCTTTTTAGACTGAGAACCTTTACTACATTAACATGCATCTCTCCTCAACAAACTGTTTTGCATTCATACTGTGGCACATATTTACACCTGGGATGGCACCCGGTACATCTGTACCCTCCTACTATCGGTTCTGACCATCACCACTCAGGCATACGAGTGCCATGGCTCGAAGCCACCTCCACATCTGTTTTTGAGAAGAACTCGTCTTTTATTTTATTCACTTTCCACAAACAGATTCCACAACAACTTTGACAAAACTCAACCAGCCATCCCTCCGGTCACAAACTCACTTCTGTAACTTGAACAGCACTGCCACCAATAGCGGTTACTTTTGGATCAGCCGCCATCTTTGTGTGGCTGTCACCTCGAAGCTAAGGTAGCTTAATGGCCACGGATGGGGCAGCTGTTACCCATGCTGACAGCTCCTTATCCATCTGCCACTGTGAGGCAAACATGGGACCCTGCGGTGCTCCAGCCACAGGCCTGACTTTAGCTCGCTCATATAGTCTATTTCAGCCTCCATGGGCAAAACAGCTGCCCTACGGTCCACGGTGCACTGTTTTTAGACACTCCAAAAGGTTCAGCTCAAAAAAGAAGAAAAAAAATGCTCTCCTCTACATCTGCTGCCAATGAAGCAAAGGAATGCATTTCCCCAGAACACTCTCAATGCGAGTACAAATGCAGAAAAGCAGGTCAGGAAAATTAATACATTAATATTCCTGACCTGCTTTTTTGCGACAGCTGGACAGAAAGACGGATACATTTACCATCCAACTTGTGAAAACAACGTTGTTCAGTAGGCATTTGATAGGAGAGGCTCCTGAAGACATTCCACGGAGGCGATAAGCTGCAGAGAAGTCTGAGAATCAGCAGACAGGTCGAGGAGGTCAGTCCAAATGACAGGACAAATGCCATGAGCAACTGTGTGACAGGAGCTGAGCCAGGCTCCTCTTGCCCACAGAACACAAGGAGAGTATTGTGGCAGCCACTGGTCTCCTCATACCACCAAGCTGAAAAAAACTCACACATGCAGCTGCATGACTTAGAAGGTGGAGAAAAATAAAGGCCTTGGCTGTGATTTAATATTAACTGCAAGAATAGATTTTCCGTCATCAATACAATTCTCCTGGAAATATTTTGCAGGCAGCCGCAGGTTTTGGCTGGTTTAGGGGGTAATGTTTGGTTTTGTTCGAACGACTAATCCTGGTTTTGTCCCACTTTTGCTCTGAAACTAAAAATACATTTACTCTGATAAAGTTATCATAAAAAAAAGCTGATCATATCCAAAATTGTAGCCAGTACTTGGAAGATTCAGCATTTCTAAAGAAGTACTAAAACTTGTCCTGCGGCTCAAGCAAACCACTGTTGAGTTAAGTTAGGACAAAACCTAATACTCATATCAGTCAAGAGGCTGATACAGTTGGTGACCGGGCTGGATAATATTAGGCTGACCTGTGCTGTCATAAGAGACACTGTAAGAAGCTTATGGCTCCAATATAAATAGCAGACAGGCACTCTAACAAAGGACATAGTTGAGGGCCCCACAGGTCTGTCTCACATATGCAAACACATATTTCAACATGTGTCTTGATCTTCATCAGATAATGTGCTCTAACAACCACAGAAACAAAAGAAACATTGAACTGAATCATCAATGTAATTTATTAATGTTCCTGATACTATTTAACCCTTACTGATGCAAATGCCAATTCCGGTATCTGGACTTTGCATATCTGCCAATACCAAGCACCAGAACAACTGAACTAATTAATCTAAAATGTATCAAGTCTCACTGTAGGGAATCAAGATGAAAGTATTCCTAAATGCACACATTAGTTAATTAAAAAAAGCCCAATCTAATTTGATCTATCAGAGCCTGTCGCACAAAGTATGCCTTTCAGTGCTTGACAGTAGGCAAACAAAATTAGCTCAGGTATCCTCTCCAGAATAGCGGTGAACAACAGAGAGTGTACCCAACTGGTGGCTTTCAACAAGTGAGAGCGGTGATGAAAGGTTCTGATGTCAGTTCCATTCATGAAAGGCTAGTGGCAACCTGTGGGGATGAAAAAGCTTCCCTCAGCCTATATTGAGCAGGCTGTACACTGAGGCTGCAGGTTGTGCTGCATGCCAGCCACCAGGGCGCTGTATTTTTAGCGAGGACAAAAATGAGAATATATTCTTTCTCCACTTTAGGCCCAATGAGGCAGGATATAGAGGTGCCACAGAGGTCAGACAGTCAGGCTTGGTCACACAAATAGCAGAACTGTTGCTGTGGATTTCCGAAATAAAAATCGACCCATATACGCCAAGAAGTGTAGCAACTTAGAAAGTTATTATGAGTCAAAGAAAACAACAACTTACTGCATTGAAACAAAAGTGAAGTCTCCTTTACCAGGGGTGGCTTTAAGAGAGTATGTTTAAAATATGTTAACCGGCAGGACATATCCCTAACCCACATGTATCTGAATGGTGCATTAGTTCCACTATTCCATGCTGTTTAGTAGCTGACCCTGGTGTCTGACCTGATCATGGAAAAGCACAAGAAAAATATTTCTTGCAAGGATTAGGTATCAAATTACTCAAGAGTTTCATGTTAGCCTTGACTCTTGTTCTATTAGATTTTGGTGCGACTGAGGGGCAAATAACTGACTAAAAGCTAAGACTAAACTGGTTTCCCAGGAAACAAAGGTTAGATTTCCAATGCCACAACACAAGCCCTCTCCCCCCCATATCGGTAACCCACTGGCTGTTTCCCTTCAGATGAGGAATGGCATCTTGTTCAGTTCTGCTTAGAAATCAGGCACAATTTGATTGAGGTTTGCCAAATAAGCTCTGCTGAAACATGTGGAGCTGAAACTTCTCTGGATAAGAGAAAGTACAGACCCTCGCTTCCCGCCTCACACCGGTGTAAATAGTGTTGTTAGTTCTGTGCATCCAAATGAAAATCCTGTCACACAATAGAAACGCAAAACACACAAACCTGCATATCTCTCATGCATGAGCTGCCAAACGTGTTTATTACCTAACACACAACGGTGGGGCTGCATCCAAACCATACCATGATTGTAACTGGTAGGACAGAGATGGACAGCATAGCATTACTATCACACAGGAATACTGTTTATTTCTTAAGTCAGTATCTAGGTCTAAGTTGTTGATTTTGTAAATACATTTTGTATTCAATCTGCATCACCCAATTTTCCTCCAGAGTTAAAGTTATTGTTATGTGATACATTTATTGTATTCTTACAGCCTATACTTTTTGTGGGGCAATCCCAGAGCTATCAACTGACGTCGAATTAGCCTCTGGGGGCAAAGGCTATTTTGGGGGTTCCGATGTAGATGGTGGATACCCCACAAATAAGTGTTGACTCAAAACCATATGCCTGGCTCAATGCGAGAGAAGAAAGTTTAAAAAAAAATCAATACACAAAACATTTGAATTCCAAGGTTCTAATAATACCATGGCCGTCTGGGGCAACTGATCCCTTCCCCCATTGGCCCCTTCCCTTCTGTGTGACACTGATCTGAGTTGTCTACAACTGTGCAGCAAGAGACACACTAGAAAGCTTCTTTGTAGAAGGAAATATGGTTCAAGACATTGGAGACAGAGTAGAGTCAGCAGAGCGCAGGCTGTGTACTCCACCCGAGGCGAGTGCAAACACTAATCTTGTGACTGCAGGTCGACTTCCTCACACAAGCATCCGGATTCAGTGTTAGACTAAGGAAAAATGTCACATGTGGACAAACACTGACAACAGAAAGAAAAAGAAAGAAAAACAACTAGAGCCTTAGAACCAATCTGCCAACTATGATGACCATTGAGGCACAATAAGCTATTGAAGAGACTGAGTTTAAACAAAGTTACAGTACTTTGCCGAGCACTGCATGAATTTCCAGAGTGACACAGCTGTCGCCGATGTCAACACACATTTAGTAGGTTTAACCTCGACAACAGGAAAGCAGTAACGTGGATGTCAATTTCTACGTCAGAGAAATCCCTCTTGATTAAGATTTTATATCAGTCATAAGGAACATACAAACTGATCTGAAAACATCACAAACAACTTACAAAAAAGGTAATAGTTTATCTTTAAATTTATTTTTATGCTTTTTACAATAAATCCATCTTTTTGATCTGTCAAATATGATAAGGACAATGGAAGCTGAATTTCAGATTTTGATCTGATCTCAGATCAGCTGTTTATGACAAACACCGCAGCCCTGGATATATTTTTTCCCCCACACACAATCACTGCCTGTGACTGTGAGCCATCTCCTTATTGATGACCAGACAAAAAAATGATCCACTTTCTACTCACCAGCTGAACAGGGAGCACATTACACAGGATGTCAAAAGACAAACCTCTGGCTAGACTGTAGATTCCTACACCCCTCTCGAGAAGTGGGGCAACGTTATTTATTAATGCACTTCCAGCTATCCTTTCCCTGCACTGTAGAGCCAGATAAAGGAAAGCTCCAACATCACTGTGGCTGTGTAACCCACTGCTGTGTGTGGGGCTTCACGACCAATGTACGGAGGTATATGAGCCAAGGAGTGAATCACCAGATCCATGGAATTAGATATAATATAATAACACCTCTATGGCAGCTTTACTACTCTGTATGCCCAATCCAACATTACACAACTAATCCACGGTGTGTGCCTATCAATGCAGTAACATGACGATGTCAGCGACTTGACATTACAACTTTAATCAAGGTAGAACATTAATTAGTGGGCTAGGTTTGAACTAGAACAGGGATTATTTTACAGTCCGATCACTCTTTAGCAGGAAGGCGTAACAGGATCCACACAAGCGCAGTTAGCCGGTTTCATCGAAACTCTCCGGGATGACATGGCCCGAGTCATGGGGCCATTATGTCGCAGCTATTAATACGGCCTTTTAATGCTCTAAATGCGGTGTCGCCGGTGAGGCTGCACCGGGATCTGCGTTGAAAACCACGCCAAACGTAAGAGAAGCGAGTGTCACGGACGGAAGACACCCCGGTATCCAGGCTCCGCTGCGCCCCTCACTTCGAGGCTCGCCCGCCGGCCACAGACAACCAGACACTCGCCTGTTGGCTATTAAGCTAACCCCGAAATATCCTCCCATTGCTGGCAGCCCAACCAGAGCCATAGTACCCCTGACATGACATCTGCAAACCACGTCTCTGTCGCTAACGTGAACCCACACTCAATTTTTGTGCGGTAGCGATTACGGACTGCAGCCGTGCAACTTGAAAAACCAAGAACGCCCAGCTCCGTTATCGGACATACCAGTTCGCTGCTCGTAGCCCACGAACTCCCTCTGTCCTCCGTCACCTGCACCGACACGGCTGCCCACTGACAGAGGTGTGGACTGTATCTGAAGCAGCGCCCAGACACAAGCCAGTGACAGACAACGAGAGCAGAAATATAAGATACCGCCAAGTGCTGCTCCTTCTCCGCTAGCCTCCAGAGGAGCGTCTCATCACCACACCACACACAGGCTCTGCACTCCAACACGCTGACATGTAATTGCATAAAAATGTCTCACGCATGTCGGACTATCTTTGAAAACGTGTAGCCGCTTGCCTACGCGGCTCTCAGAATAAATAACGATGGAAATGAGTAATAATCACGTCAGCGTGTTGTCCGTCCGATGATGGGCGCAGCAGTGATTCCTCGGTCCTAAGCAGGCTAGCTACCCACATAGCCGTGTGAGCTAGCCTTAGCTTCCCAGCTAGCTCTCTGCGACACGGTTGTAAGCACTGGCGGAAAGCACAAGCTGGTGTGAGCGGCCCGGAGCTGCTCCGGTGCGGGCCAACAGCGGCGAGGGGCCCGGGGACCGAGAGAAAACCGAACAGCGTCCGTGAAAACTGGAGGAAAATGTTAGTACACGTTCAGTTAATCAGCGCATCGCTCACCAGCTTCAGGCATCCACCCTCCTGACAGCGAATCCCCTGTGTCCGGCACTGCACACCGACACTTCCGCTGAGACCATCACAATAAACCCCCAACATAAACGGAAGCTGGGCGTCGTCTACGCCCTGTTTTTATATTTAAAGAACTCGTCAAAAACAACAACTTGCCAGCTTCTCTGTAATATTAGGACTTTATAATATTAAGACCTTGTGTTTTCTTTTAAACGATGTTTATTTAATTTAATTGTTTCATGTTTATTACGAAAAAAAACATATTCAAGTGAATTTGGAATTAAAATTACATCCATATTTATTTGTTTAATATAATATAATATAATATTAGTATAAGTATTTAATATGTATTTTTTGTTTATTTTAATATTTATTATTATTATTATTATAGGAACCCTTTATTCCTCCAAACACATTTGTCATATTTGAGACATTTATTTGCTGGTTAATAACTCTAAATCAATCTTTATGAATCTGTATGAATCTATGATTTATGTGAGTGTTTGGTGTTAAAGTCATTAAGTGATCTTAAAAAACACAAGCTTTGTGATTCTTTGATATCAGCATACAAGTTGATACTGTGCAAAGGTAAAACTGATAAAACATGCATACATGTATAAGTCATTGGAAGCAGGTCTTTACATATATGCTACTTGCAATATGTTGTAATTAGTAATCAGACAGTATCTACTTGAGTTTGCTTCTCCTACATTCATCACTGTCCTGCAGGTGAAGTGAAATTGCACTCACAGTAAATATTTGAGCTGCATGAAAGTAATATCTTCATAATTTGTTTGTTTGCTCCATCCAGGTCATTTCATGGGGATTTCCATCTCTAGTCGAATCGCTTAGACAGTTTGTTATTGGTACAGATTTCATTTTCTGTCTCAGGCTAAAGCTGTGTCGCCCTCTGCTGTGTGACAACGAATATTACACCCTGTGCCTCATAGTTTGATAAATTGCCGAAAGGGGGCGTTGATTTGCACAAAGAGTTGAATGACATCATCACTACCTCTGACTGAAAAGTTTTCTTGATCCCACAAAGACCAGGATGTTCCTAAACGAAACAGCTTACACTTCCTCTCAGTCACATTAATGGTAGAAAGTCAGAGAAAGATGCTTCAGATGACCTGAGTCTATGGTAACTTCACTCATTACGTGCTTGCACATAGAATAAGATGTGCACAAAATATAGCAGCGAGTTATGGAGCATGCGTCACTGGAGGGATTTTCCGTTTCACTATCCAGAGTTGTGTCTTTGTGTCTCAAAGTATATGTAGCATTAAATTCGTATGTATTTAGTTATTTTTTCATTTTGTATGTTTCACGACATCCCTCTGATTAAATGATAATGGCTGAATGATGAAAAACAGTTATATAAAACTTGTGAATTCAAGCTTTGATCCATGCAAACACATTAATAATAACAAATGAACATGTTAATAAATCTACAGTTTGCACACAAAGAAGGAGGGTGTGTCAGTCCAGATTGGATATAACATTATGACCACAACGATATTATTTAAATGGAAAACTACATATTGTATCTTACCATGTTAATTATATTAAGAGTTGTTCATTTATATGCTTTTGCATCCAGTGTATCACACATTATTATGCAACTTCAGTAAACATGCAGCAGTGTATTTCAGACAGGTTTATAATGAGCGCAAATGACCTGCAGTCAAACCAAGTCAAGTTTATATATATATCACATTTCATATGACAAGCATGGACTCAATGTGCTTCATAATAAAGAGCTCAGATACAGGACAAATACAAGACATGACTGAACTCATGGGTGTTGCAGTACTGGTGAAACTGCAGGGTGCCCCTCCCAGGGGATACGTGCACTACAGCCACGAAGGACAGTGTGGAGGTGTGACAAGCACATGACCTGAGTATAGTGTGTCTCTTGTAGGAGGGGCCACTGTGGATCTGGACTGGACACCCTTCAAAAAGCACTCGCTCTGACCTGCTCGCTCCCACTCAGCCAGGCTTGTTGAGCACAGCGGACCCCCTCTGGACATCATGGCACTCACACAGGACCCCAACTTCCTCAAGCTGCAGGACTGGTACACAGCCCACGCCCTGCAACTCAACATGAGGCACATGTTCGAGGCCGACAAGGAGAGATTCAACAAGCTCAGGTATACATCCAATTCAGATCATGCAAAAATGCAGCATGCACAGAACCACTGAGCATGATACATGTCGGTAAATTGGTCGCATTATTTGTATGATTCCTCTGATTCTACCAGATGCATTCAAATTATACAATTTATGATATAATAGTTAAATCAAATCACACTGCTTGTCCAATTATAGTTTTGATATTTAGAAATAAAACTTCATATCCCATCACTGATGTTGTTTGGTGTTTGCACAGCCTCACACTGAACACTGAGGATGGAGACGTTCTTCTGGATTACTCCAAGAATCTGGTCACAGACGACGTCATGAAGATGCTGATTGATCTGGTAAATGCATGTTTATCTTAAAGATTCATGGCTTTTTAAATGGCACCGCAGCTTTAATGAATACTTCCCTTTGATCAACGTCCCATTCATCTGACTCATAACTCCATCTCAAGTGGGCGGCTGTGGCCCAGAGCGGCCGTCCTCCAACCAGAAGCTCGGTAGTTCGATCCCAGTCTTCCCCATTCCGAAAGGTCATGCAAAAGTGTCCTCGGGCGAGATACTGAGTAGAGAAAAGTGCTGCACATTGATGCACTGTATGAATGTGTGTGAATGGGTGAATGGCAATAAAGGAACTGTACTGTAAACTGCTTTGGGTGGTCATCAAGACTAGAAAGCACTTTATGAATAAAGACCATCTACCATTTAGGTCAAATTTTATTTGAAGCTTGGGCTGCCAATTAGAACAAGGTCCTGTGAATTGGACTAACATGTATTGTCTTCTTCAGGCCAAGTCTAGAGGAATGGAAGCCGCCAGAGAGAAGATGTTCAAAGGAGAGAAGATCAACTTCACTGAGGTGCTCATTGTAACTTGACAGTGTCTCCTCACATGTATCCTAGTGGGGTATAATAACACCACATGACATTCAAAACTACACATGAACTTCATTTTAGTTTCTTTGAAAGTGAACATTGAATGCAGTGACTGCAACAGCTGGAACATATTGGATTGCTTGATCAACAACAGAGCAAGCTGCCATCAGGCCAGGATCAGTGATGAGTAGAAGTGTCTGTGTTTGATCGTGTGCATGTGCAGGACCGGGCTGTGCTCCATGTGGCTCTGAGGAACCGCTCCAATACTCCCGTCATGGTTGGTGGCAAGGACGTGATGCTTGACATCAACAAGGTCCTGGAGAAGATGAAGGGCTTCTGCCACGTGAGTCAAACGCAGCGCCAGCTTTGTTGCAGGTTTAAAGAAAAGAGGGGACGAAATCCAGTTTGATACCAGTTGTGATGATCACGTTCATCTGCTTGCAGAGAGTCCGCAGCGGTGAATGGAAGGGCTACACAGGAAAGGCCATCACAGATGTTGTTAATATCGGCATCGGAGGATCTGACCTTGTGAGTGTTTTACTGCTCCACACTTTTACATATTCACTCCTGTGAGCTCCACAGTCCGTTCAGAAGGACACCTTTACTTGACATGCAGGGCCCCCTGATGGTGACTGAGGCCCTGAAGCCTTACTCTAAGGATGGACCGCGTGTGTGGTTTGTGTCCAACATTGACGGAACACACATCGCCAAAACCCTGGCCCACCTCAATGCTGAGACCACCCTCTTTATCATCGCATCCAAGGTAGATTTACATTGGTATTTAAGTACCCAACATAATATAAATGAGCAAATAACTACACATTTTTAGACAATTAAACAAATTAAAAATAAACCATACAGCACACCTTATGCAACAATAATTACAATAACACAATGCTGATACAAACTGGACTTATCTCAATTGTAATGCATTCTCCTATAGTATTCTATTCTTTATATATTTGACATACTAGTGAGTATTTATTAGTATTTTTGACACCAGCCACTCAGATTTGGCGCCAGTGAGGTGTCACTGTGCATTTATTCCCAAAAATGATGTAGAAACCATACTAAGTTCAGATGATATTAGTATTTGGTAGGTATCTATGTGTTGTGTTAACCTGAATGTCCTTCTACAGACATTTACCACCCAAGAGACCATTACCAACGCTGAGTCGGCCAAAGAATGGTTCCTGGAACACGCCAAAGATGTGAGTGTCCATAGACAGCATCAGATTAGATACTGGACTTCATTGTACAGCACATTCTTCATGTTCTCTAAACATATCATCTGCATATTTCAACAGAAAGCTGCTGTCGCCAAGCACTTTGTGGCCCTGTCTACAAACGCTGTAAGTCACAACCCACGTTCAGAGGCTGAATCCTCCCTCTGCGTCCCTCTGCTCCATCCTGACCATCATGCTCTCCTCTCTCTCTCTCCCTCAGCCCAAAGTGAAGGATTTCGGCATCGACACAGAGAATATGTTTGAGTTCTGGGATGTGAGTGCTCGCAGCAAACACTGTCCGGTCGTCGCCACTGGTCTGTGATGGGGCTGAAGGCAGCAGCTATAAATAAATAAGCTTTTTGACCTGTGAAGTAGGTGCAGGGACAGACACTCTGGCACAGCAGCTGCTGGGAAACCAGAAGCCCATCTCCTCAGACAGTTATTATTGGTAGCGACCTTTTCTCTTGCAGAGGTCACTCTAAAGGCTGGGTTCTATCAAAGGTCAGGGAGCTGCATTCAGTTACATTGTTGGTATTTAAAGGGTAACAGCTATATTATGGGCTTTATGACCCAGAGAAGTTAAGTGCACAGACTATTACACTGCTCATGTTCTGCTAATTAATGATGACATTTTTAGTGCATTGTAGTGACCACCACCATTTATGGTGCACAAAGCTTGTTACTCTAATTTAAAAGTTAGTTGAGACGTATATATATATTCAGTGTTTCTGTTTAATGTTTCTTTTAGTGGGTTGGTGGTCGTTTCTCCTTGTGGTCTGCGATTGGCATGGCCATTGCCCTGCACATTGGTAAGTACAGTGAGAAAATACTCTTGTGCCTCCCAGTCTTAGAATGAAAAAGACACCAGCAAATCATGCATCATACTTCTAATATCAAAGATACTATAGGGGACATAAGAAGAAGGATCTGTTGCTATAGCAGTGGCTCTTTGAGGTTGTGCTTGGAAACAGTAGTGCTAAATACTTAATATTCAATATGCCCAAAAGAAAATGACAGTAAAATGCCGATTTATAGCAGACACAACATTCTTAAGATACAGAATGGCTTAAGATAATGAGACATCCGACATGTAATGTCGGATGTCTCATTTTTTTGTGAAATTCTGAAAGTTCATAATTGCCATGATTGAGTCTGATAACACATTTCATAATGGTGACAATGTAAGCAAAAGATTATTATGACGAGCACTTATATATTTATTTTTTCAGAATTACTTAATACTTACTAATATTTTTTATATTCTGGGTGTTACAGAAACAAAAGTCGCACCAACGGTGCCAAAATGTAACGTTTGTAACAGCAACTAAACCTTCCATAGGAAAATATTTGAAATGTTCCTGACATGTGCCAAGTGACACCTATAATCTAAAAGGTCTTGATTTAACATACGTCTACAGCATAGTCTCAGAGCATGATAGGAGACTACGCCCATCCGACCCCGGCATGCTATAATACAACACTGCATGGTTCTGTACAGCTCTACATGAATCACTGAGCTCCAATTCACTCCAGGAACACAAGTCCAGTTTATTTAAGTGAACTTGGTTTTAAGCCTTTATCGGCAAAACAAGAAGATTATACACATTTCATGATTGAATCAACTGGATAATGAGAAACACTAGCATATTACCTTTAACAGTGCATGGATTACAATTACACAAATAGTGGCTTTAGTAACTATACAGGAATATCTTTTGCTGCTTTTAGAAGAGAAATACAGTAAATAAAGTGTTATTCAAATAAACTGTGCTAATTATCATGTTTTTCAGTTAACTTTTCTGTCTCCTCCGCTCATCAGGCTTCGACAACTTTGAGAAGCTTCTTTCAGGAGCTCACTGGATGGTGGGTAAAGCAGAATGAGATGATAACTAAAATCTTCTCTAATCCCCTGTTCTAACGTGAAAACAACTATTTATATGCTGCACATCCTGCTGTAGAGAAGACACAGAATACATGAATGTAAATCAGCCTCACTCCTTCCCCTGCAGGACAACCACTTCCGCACCGCTCCTCTGGAAAAGAACGCGCCGGTCCTGCTGGCTATGCTGGGCATCTGGTACATCAACTTCTTCCACGCTGAGTCGCACGCCATGCTGCCCTACGATCAGTACATGCACCGCTTCACTGCCTACTTCCAACAGGTCTGACACCTCTTAAGGCATCTCAGGTCTCTGTGTGGGGCTCTGACAGAAAAGACAAGTGTATTATTTATTCTAGTTGTTCAGCACTACAATCCTTCACTTTGACAAAGAGGAGAAGGACTTGTGAACATAGTTATATTTCATGGATTGACAGAGCGGCTCTTTGTGTGTGTTACTAGTGTAAACTCCTCGGAGATAGTTCAATGTCTGAGACACTTTTGATAATAAATGTGTTTGTTTACTACAGGGAGACATGGAGTCCAATGGAAAATACATCACTAACAAGGGAGCACGTGTCAACTACCACACTGGGCCAATAGTGTGGGGAGAGCCAGGAACCAATGGGCAGCATGCGTTCTACCAACTCATCCACCAAGGTATAATCAGCGAAGATAAATGTTCAAAATCAGAATCTTATAGGTGAGTCAGTTATTCAGCGTGATTTGAATTCACCAACAAAATATTCTACTATCCTTCTATTATCTCTTATCCCGGCTTCACCTTTGCTTAGCGGTTAGCCTCATGCTATGAGTCTACATGAGTCTTTGATCCAGTGTGACTGTGTTTACCTCAGGAACACGTATGGTGCCCTCTGACTTCCTGATCCCTGCTCAGTCCCAGCATCCCATCAGAGACAACCTGCACCACAAGGTATCGCTGCTGTGAACACAGATTTAACTCAAATATATAATCTGGCTGGAGGGAATTTTGTTTAATGAATGGTAGAAAAATCCAGTTACTAAAAGCACATTATCATAACTGAATGTATATATTATTTAATCATAGTCTGCAAAACATCTTCTTGTGAATTTAAAGGAATTTTAGGCCGAAATGGTGGTTTGTGCTGCTGCTGCAGCAGTGGTGTGCACGTGTTAATGCATGTGTATCAATGACCTGGAAAACCTGAGGAATACATACTTCTGAGGGATCATCACAAAGGTCACAGGCTGTTCCACCCAGGTGCCAGCTGGAGTGTTCATGTGCTCAAGAGCAGTGACACGACTCCCTTAGTGCTCCAATGTTTTGCTGACAGGTTTAACTTAGTATGTTTTTTTAATCATAAAAATGATTTAAGAAATTGTGATTTGCATAACTCTGTAGAATCTGATTTAGAATGCCAACATAATGTACAACATAGTCGAATGCCTTGCCTAGATGACATCACTCACTGTAAAACACACAGTGCGCTGCAGTGTGTCTGAAGGTGTGTGTTTGATGGCACCGTAGATCTTGCTGGGCAACTTCCTGGCCCAGACCGAGGCCCTGATGAAGGGTAAGACCACAGAGGAGGCCAGGAAGGAGCTGGAGGCCAGCGGCGTGACTGGAGATGACCTGGAAAAGATCCTCCCTCATAAAGTGAGTCGAATCAAGAGACAATGACTTACGTGACTGACTTGAAGGGATCAACGGTATTCATAAGATTTATAACAAACCTTAAGCAACCAAGCAGCTGTTTTACCTGGAAACAACACAATCAGTGATGGTACAATGACTCGTAACAGGGAGAATGCTGCCTATATTCCCATGTTGCTTTTCCAACACCTGTTCTTGCACTGTGTGCAACTATGGTAAGAGGGTTATTAAGTGGTTTAAACTGCCAAGAAAATAATTTATAACAACGTGGAAGTCACTCAAATTCATTGAAATCATTAAAGCAACACGATGTAACTTTAAAGCTCTCTTAAGCAAGAACTGGGTCCAGACTTTACCCAGAGTTTCTGCTGACTTCATACTGAAGGACCAGATGGAGGAAGTCCGCAGCTTATCTGGAGGCTCTCAGTCGGAAATTACTATTCGCATAGGCGCCTCCTCCGGAGAAAGTTCGGAGGATCTCAAGATTTCAGTGCTTTCATGTCTGAAAGCAGCTTTACTGAGCAACAGCGCCCTCTGCAGCCACACACTGTGAATCATTCTGTTGGGCTCTGTTGTAGTGGTTTTTTTGTAGAGAAAAAGCAAAGACCGTCAATGTGTTGTAGTATGCGCACTGGATATTACCCAACGATCCTCGTCTTCCTTAACCAGTAGAGCTGTTGCTGTAACAAAAACACCAAACGCTGTTTGGAATTCTTCATATTTCAAACGTTTTCTTTTTTAAATTTGGAGATAAACACTCGTTTTTAGTTTTTTGAACTGATCTACAGGTCAGCAGTGCTCTTGAACTATCATTTGGTTCCACACTTCCCGCAGGAGGTCGTACCCCTTCTCCAAAGTTACATAGAGCAAGAACAAGGGTTCAGGATGAGAACTGGTAATAAAAGCGGCACAATTTTATTTCTTTCAATCCGTTGTGTTTTGCCCTTGGCCTCAGCGCAAAAAAAAATGAATCACCACTTGAGGCTGCAGAGGCCGCTGTTGTTCAGTTGAAGTAATGCAGTGTTGCTTTAAACCTGAACTTGACAAGAGGCAGTCATCTCATGTTACTTTAAAAAAAAAAAGTCATGCACGGTATGAGGAAGTGCAGCCAGCACACTGGACAAAGCAAGCATGGGGACTGGTGCCCTCCAGTGACCGCGAACAAACACAGTAATCCAGATTTTATGAAGAGGATCTGTGATGATGGACATGCTCACTGTGAACTGTGTATAATGAAACATGTCTGCTGGTTCAACACAGGTCTTCCAGGGAAACAGACCAACCACATCAATCATCTTCAAGAAAGTGACTCCTTACACACTTGGAGCACTTATAGGTAAAGTCCAACTGTTTTTTCTCATGACTCATTATGAGGCTCCTATCATAAGTCTCATAAGCCTTACTGTTAAAGGTCTGTTTGTGTCTGGGAAAGTAAGACAAGAGAATAGTTTATGTGCAGCACTATTGTGTTACCTGAGAAATACAACTACAAAAATAAATCACCAGTTAAGCCTCTCTGTTGTAACATTTCTGTTGTAATAACCGTAATTCCATCTGGTCTCATAGCGATGTATGAACACAAGATCTTCATCCAGGGTCTGATGTGGGAGATCAACAGTTTTGACCAGTGGGGGTGAGTTGGGATTTAGCTACATCTACTGGTTTCATTGAGCAGCTTTCTCATATCAAGGCTATGCAGCCAGGAAATGCAATAATGCTAGAAAACGTGGAATATGAAGGTTTAATAGCCACTTATGGGGTTTATGTTAAGATGTTAAGGAGAAACTGCGTGAACGTGTAGAGGTACGTAACTGTTTCAAGATGCATAATGATTGCTGAAGAACTAGTGCCTTACTTTACATTTGAGATCTAATCATACACCTCAAGTGTGAAGTTATCGCTAAAACTCATATTTTGAGGCAGAAAAATCAGGACACATGACCAACAGAGTGATAAAAACCCTCACAGTGTTACCCTGGCTCTAACTATCCATTTTTCGATCGAGCTCCTTCATGTCCTTTGAGCATCCACATCACTGACCCCCTGCTCTCCCTTCTGTCTGTGTCCGCTCTCCTCCTCCTCTTCCTCATCAGAGTGGAACTGGGCAAACAGCTCGCAAAGAAGATCGAGCCCGAGCTCAAGGACAAGGCAGAGGTCCACTCCCACGACTCCTCCACCAACGGACTCATCAACTTCCTCAAGAAGAACTTTTCCTGAGCTGAGTCACAGTCCCCCCCCCCCCCCCCATGACGTCCACTTAACTGCACAACATTAACCAGCCTCATGAGCTGCATGAACAGGAGACTCACAGAGGCAGCCGGTCACTCCCACACAAGGGAGCTGCAGCCTCATTATTGATATCGTGACTGTCTCAAGTGATGTTTTTTTTTCTATGTCTGTTACAGTAGTTTATCACTATGAGGGAAAAGCTTTTTTTATTAGAGTGTCGTGGATGGACAAATGATATATGCCTCTCCACTCTCACAAAGAATTGAGTTTCTGAAATAAATATATTCACACAATACCCTGTGTCTCATTGTTTACACAAACACAACAACTCCTCACAAATGTGTATCACTGTGCATCAAAGCGCTGACGCCTTAATGAGCCTGTTTGAGTAAGACACCACTAGATGGCATCAATGAGCCAGATTTACTTACTAGGCGCAACTAGCTCCTATTTATCCAGTGGAACAAAGGGTCAAAGGTCAGTCCATCTGCAATGTTCCTACCCACAAATCCCCAGACGACATCCATTTAGAGAGAAAAACAAACAGCATCTGGACTGTAAGCTGCTCCATGCTGGCAGCACATTTAAACATTAATATGATCACACTGAATTTACTTCACGTTTTAGTACCGTTGTGCCAAACATGAACTTCTCCTATAAACATGAAAATCACACGGTACGAAAGACTAGCAGATCGGGAGGACAACATGTGATGCTGTTTACCACAAAGCACCAAACAACACCGACCATAAATATACCTCACCGTCTTTTTTATCCTCTTCATACCGGGTACAAATTCAGAGTGTGTATAAGGACAACGAGAAAGTTTAGGGAAAAAAAATCTTAGACCCCTAGACACTGCTGGGTTTTCAATGCTGTTGCCAGGCAACAAGTTTACTAATCTAACTTGCTCTTTTCATCTGTGGCTTGGAAACAAGATACAGACGAGCAGGAGGAAAGAGAGCTTTATGACAGTCAGTGTTAGGATGATGCAAATGATTAATAAACAACATCACATCTCTGAATGAAGTCCAACCAACTCCTGAGTTGTGAGGTTGGGATGAAACAGGCAGCGTGTCAGCATGAGGGAATAAGTGATTAGGACCTGCCTTGGTTCATTGGAAGAATCAAGTAACATGAAAGCATGAAAACGTCTGTGTGCGTTCCTGAGATGTTTGTCACACAATGGCATCGCTTACCCTCACATTCCACTTCATGCTTTATTGGTTGGGACTGTCAGTCACTTCTTTCTCCCGCCTCTCTGTCCTGTTACAGAGCCCCCCCCCCCCCCGGGTCAGGGTCCAATGCTGCCCCGGGTCCGGTGGTTGCTATGACGACGTCACCCCCCCGCCACTTTTTGGACTGTGCAGTCCCAAGGTCATGGCTGTGTGAGACAGACGCAGGGTTAGGGATAGGGTTTAGGAACTGACTAACTACACCTTGTTGCTAAGAAGTGATGTGGATTTTCTTCCTGAGCTTGTCCTCCACGCATTTGCATTCATTGTGCCCTGCCGAGCTGGAGGCAGTGTGAGTGTCAGTGTCCTTGCATGTCAACAAGCTCGGAAAGTTGGCGGAGGAGCAGCCTCCAGGTCTACAGTCAGTTTGGATTCTCACTTGAATCAGTTTTCATAATGCACAAAAGTCTCTTCTTCTCCCAGGAACCTTCGGGGAACATATCTCTCTTGGGATAAATATTAGCCCTGCACAACAGGACACACAACACATACTTTTCCCAATATCAAGCCCGCTGGATGGGGCCTCTCAAGTTCCCAATCTGTGGTCTGAGGCTACCATTGACAGCAGTGACACAGAAACCCTGCAGGCTGCAAAAAAAAAGAACAGACACCAAGTCAAGCTCAACTTCATTTTTTCCCACGACTACTGGAGTTATATAAAGATTAACTTAAGTACGTGGGCAGAAGTTGTCACACTGCAGCATAGGAAGCCAGTAGTACTCCCTGGAGGCTGCAGGGGGCTCTAGCTGACCCCTTGCTGCTCCACGTCCCCACTCAGTAGCCACAGATCCCATTAAGCTGCATCCATCTTAAAACACATATTTGCTGGGATCCATGTGGAAATCAAAACACATTAAACCTGCTTGCCCATTCAAATACAAGAACGTGGTGAAGGGAAAACGTGCGAAAAAACAAATTTAGAAATATTCTCAAGTGAGAAAAGCTTCACATTTTACTGTTATGATATAAGATTATTTTTTCTAAGATGTGAGCTCACAATGCAGTCAGAGGTTTTCTTTTAATGCCTAAACTTGGTGAAACTAGCAGACAGCTGGACTTGCTTGTGCTCCTTGGACACAGCTCCGGGTCACATATCTTCTTATCTGTGTGGGCTTTTAAATACTGACCACATCCACTGGTAAGGCTTTCTGTCTGCAAAGCCTCTACTGAATCTGCACAAGTACACATATACTGACCAACATCTGGCTCTTATTCAGCAACACAACAATCCTCCCACACTGATGTCCGCCTATGTTGTTCCACTGGTGATATGAATATATCATAACGGTCGGACCGTGAGTGACAGCTGGTTATCTCACATGTTTCAGATCAAGGCTGTTTCTGGCTGTGGAGACATATTTGATGAGTGTATTCTTTGTGCAGCAGTGGACAAAGAACACACACATGTCTTAACCTTCACAGTTGTTTGAGGCTTTTTCAAGACCAAGAGAAAACAAGCGAATGAATAGCCTCCTCATCTTTATTGACAAAAATTTATAATCACTTTATTCTATGTAGCACCTGAAGAGTCTGTTACGGTTGAAAGACACACCTTCATGTCAATAACCTACATTGGCAACTAGGCCGCAATCTGCTACACTTCGGTCATGAAGGGGAACAGCTACATATATCAAGTCTTCATTTTGATGGGAAAGAAAAAACAGGGAGATAGCGGGGAGCTGGGGGTCACTGCAGGAAGACTCAACCCTCCATACAAGGGACACAGACCAGGTGAAATATTGGGGGCGCAGGGGACAGTCTTTTTTCATATCTGGTATTGTAGTCTGGCAATTTAATACTGCTGTCTAAGGGGTTAATATATTTTTACAGCTAATATATTTTTTACAGCTAATACAAAGCTTCAGAAGAAACAGCCCATGCTTTCTGAATGAACCAGGACATTGGTTCTAGTAAAACACGTTGCCGTTTTTATGTAATTTGTTTTTGTGGTCTCAGGAGCAAAAAGGAATCCAGTCTCCTCCGTTGTAAAGAGAAGGCAGATTCTCAGATGAACATCTCGTCACTTTGGAAAAGCAACTGAAAACAGTCGCTCGTGGCTCAACACCACAATGGCAGTGATTTGTGAGGTGACTCAAAGTATCTGGTAGTGTAATATCTTTCCCCCTCCACTTTCTGGAGATGAAATGTGATTCTCCTCTAGAGGCGCTTCAAACATCCTCTGCTACTGTTGCTGAGGCTTCACAAGTAAATACATCAACTCAGCGTCCTGTACAAAAACAAAAACACGAGGGGATTGAAACACATGTTGTTGAAATTCAAACGAGGTGTATGGAGGAGATCCGGACAGAAAGGTAAGTCAGAGGCTGCATATTTTGGTTGCAGGAAGGGGACAAAGTGTCAGTAACCAAAGACTGAGTGTGTATGAGGTAATCCTGTGGTGAGCATATTTTCACTCATTTCCTGGCAGTGGAGGGACCTGTGTGCTCCGTGGGGAAGGTGTGCTTTTTGTGCATTGTAACAGAGCTCACCTCAAAGCAGATCCCTCAAGGGGGCTCCGCTA
The DNA here is from genome assembly GCF_947347685.1 of Pleuronectes platessa. Classification (NCBI taxonomy): domain Eukaryota; kingdom Metazoa; phylum Chordata; class Actinopteri; order Pleuronectiformes; family Pleuronectidae; genus Pleuronectes; species Pleuronectes platessa. The sequence continues at coordinate 9,691,928 of NC_070626.1, forward strand.
CCTCTGCACACACACACACACACAGAGCGAGGGAGAGCCAGCTCCCTGAGTCACAGGGTGGAACCCTCACACACATAAAGGGTGCTTTGTGCCCCAACTCATGGAGCTGTCAACCAACACCAGCGAGTTCCTCACACTGAACACCACTGTTCACCGGAGAGTGGGCAGACTCTGCTTTTATGTACGCCCTCACAGAAATGTATCAACATCTCCGACTAGTCTGTGGCTCGGTGCCTTATGACTACAGGTGCACTCAGTGTAATTGACATTTGAAAGTGAAATTGTATTAAGGGCAAGCAGGTTTTGACTTTTCTTTTTTTTTTTCCAAGTTATATCCTACAGTCATATTATACTATTCCAACTGGAGAGCTGTTTGTCTGTTTGTGTGTCTGCTACTCCTCCAAAATCCCTCCTCCAATCCTCCAATCAAAACACCAAACAAGGTGAAGAGGATGGCATTTGGATATGATCGTTCAAGAAGAAGAAGAAATAAAATGTGGGTAAAATTCTGATGCTGATTTGCTGTTTACCATCAGCATACTAATTCTAATAGCACCCTATCTCATCACTCCTATAAACTCCGTAATGATGTGAAAGATATAACCGGAAAAGAACAAAAAAACCAGGGGCAGCCGTGTTGTGCAGTCACAAAACTGACCATGGAAGACATTCTATTTCCTCCTAAAAACCTTTGTCTAACTTCCTTTCTCAGTTTCCATCCACTACGGACAAGAAGATTGTGTTTCCCTACGTCCGACTCTGCACAGCCTTCTCCAGAGGAAAGAGAGCTACAGTGGCGGGGGGGGGGGGGGGGGGGGGGGGAATCAGACCTCTTACATGATGAGGATGTGACATGTACAGAGTTCCTCTACTGAATCACACATTTGTCAGGAAAACAATTAATACTCCAATATTTTTCTGTTCTTGATGTATCAATTTCATCACCTGGTTCTTCTCCTTCCTCTTCCTATCCATCTACCCTTTTCCCTCTGTGTACCCACACACACACACACACACACACACATATACATTGTGTTAGACTAAATCATTTACATGAAATTACCAGGAATGTTGAAAACATGGTCACGGTGAAATTGGTGTTTAGCACAATCCGTCCAGTTTAAACACCGTCTTGTAAGCTCCGTCTTGTTTAATTGGTTTCCATGAGGCTATAAAGACTGGATAACTTGATTTCTAACCCTCTTGAGGTTGAGCCAGGCATCAGTTATTCATTAAGCAGGCAGGTTAGTAAGAACTTGAGATCCCTGCTTCTTCAACCCACCCACTCACATGCAGAAGTGTACTGCCTGTGGCGTGTTCTTGCTCCGTGGAACCCATGACACACACGTCCTCTTCATCGTTCCACAGTTTGTCACTGTGAGACCCGGAGGTACAACCTTCCTGAGAGTTTAAAGCTTCCACGGTTCATTGCAATAAACAGCAAACAACACACACACACACACACACTCACACACACACACACTTTACTGCAGGCCTCCTTCTGCCTTTCTTTCCATTGCTGAGATCATTTATGCTCTTGCTGCTTTTCTCACCTCAGTGTGTTTGCAGGTGTGTGTGCGTGCGTGCGTGTGTGTGTGTGTGTGTGTGGGTGTGGGTGTGTGTGTGTGTGTGTGTGCGTGTGTATGTGTGTGTGTGTGTGTGTGTGTGTTTGGAGGATGCATCACACTTTACTATTTGATATCAGGAGAAAGAGCAGAATTCCTTTAATCAACGAATCAACTTTCTGCTCCTGTTCAACCAAGCGTTTGTACAACACAGCACCGAGGGGGAGCAGTCTCCTCACTCAAACCAAAAGCCCAGCCCTTTTTAACAAGTCACACAAACAACTGTTCAAAGAGTCATCGAGCATCGAATGAAACATCATCAGGAGACCACTTTAATCATGAGAATTAAGTTTAAGTGGCAGAGATCTGGAGGTTTCTTCAAACATCACTGGGTTTATTTATCATACCTCCAAGTACCAAAGCAATTTTTATGTCAAATATGAGACAATATTTATTCCCTGACTTAATTTGATAGTTTTTCATATTTGCACAGTTTGTTTATTATGATTGTGTGGCCTATCAGGGATGTTAATGTACTAGAGCAGTTTATAAAAGCGTCAGTACCAAGGGAGGTGACACGTTGGCAGCACAGATTAATAAACAAAAACACACTGAAGAACCACAGTAACTCTTCTACTTGATTAAGAGTAAGTTATTACTTACTCCTACATAAACTTTAAGTGCTAAAAGTAAAAGTATTTGCACAGTGTATTTTAAACTCTAATGTAAAAGTCTATGACATCAGTATGGGGCGGGGTCTAATGTTATCTGCCTGCTCTGATTGGATCAGTGGATCACTTCCCTGTAGATAATGATTACTTTTAAAAAATATAGAAAAACAATGTGAACATGTAACACAATTCATTTTAAAATGTTGTGCAGATATTTTCTGATGTATGTAATGGAGACTTTTACTTTGTAATGGAGTAAAAGTTTACTTTCAGTAAAGTAGGGCGGTGTGGCCTAGGGGGTAGAGTGGTCGTTCTCCAACAAGAGGTTGCCGGTTCAATCCCCACTCTTCCCCATCTGCATGCCGAAGTGTCCTTGGCAAGATACTGAACCCCTAAATGGCCCCTCATAGATCTTGAGTACACTTATTGTAAGTTGCTTTGGACAAAAGCGTCTGCCAAATGACATGTAATGTAAAGTGCAGATACATGAACTAAGTAATTGTACTCATTACTGTGTTGTGTTTTCTATTCTCATCATCTTCCTTAGGTTTTTCTGATGCTCATGTCTTTTCCAGGATCATTTGAGCATCAGTGCGCTGCGCTGCATCCCAGGAGGGAGAGACCATCACATGACGGCCTACAGCACAGGGTTGCATGCTTGGATGTAACTTGACTATGTGTGAAGATCACCAGCCCTGAGCATAAATTCAATAAAGCTATTTGAAGTGTTTTGTTTTGTTTCTTTCAAACCCACAGGCTCTGAGATTGTAAACGTCGTCTCAAATTACAAGGTGCATTAATCGTTTTCATAAAAATGGTGCTGTGAGGATTTGTGAGGTTGCTCTATAAAGAACACTTAACGTGACTTGTGTAAAGTTCAGATACTAGCTCACTTCATTAGAAGCTACAGCCGATGGTTAGCTTAGCATAAAGACTTTAAACAAGGGAAAACAGTTAGCCTGGCGCTGTCCAAAGGAAACAGGATCAGTTCAACTGTAAAGTTACAACACACGTAAAGAAACTCTGTTCAACATGTTTCTGCACATGCTACACAACTAGCGTGTAGCATGTGACATGTCTATGAAGCATGATGAGCTAATTGTGTTTGTCCAAATGTCATTTCTTTAAACCCATAGGCACTCTAATGCAAAAGTAATAGGCCTGGGCAAAATGGCCATTAACAATATAAAGATGAAAATCTGCCAATATTGATAAATTTGTAATTTTATCTTTAGTTGAAGGACAGATTTTTAATCCTGAGTGAAGCTTTTTGTTTTAGACTATACTTTGTGATAAATATTAACACATTAATGCTTGATAAACAGCAAAACATTTGAGAAATTTGGTTTATAATTATATTGCAATAATTATCATTACTGTTTTAATGCTTAGCCCTAAAATTTGATTTAAAAAACAAATTTTATGTGTAATATTTATGGCATATTTAATTTAATGTAATAATCTATCATTGATACTAAACTGTTATTATAACCCATCATCTATAGTTTAAAATTTTCAATAAATTAATATTAATAACACATGATGCATGTAATTTCTGGTGGTATGTTTTATGCTTTACTATATAAAAAACACATTTGAAAGTCTTGATAAGCTAAAAATGACCAAATAAAAAAATAAATGCAACAAAATAAAAGACAGAAATGGACATTGTTTGCAGTTAGCTACAAAACCACTTTATTGAAAAAGCAGATTATGTCATCTACAGTTAAATGATACGTCCCGATTTTAATACATTAAATAACTTTTTCATGTTTAGATAAATAGATCTAGTTTCCTTTTTTATGAACCATCTAGGCAATCAAAAACATTTTAGAGATACAAAAGTTGTGTGACAGGTGTTGAGATGTGCTTATTGGAACTACCAGTAGGAGAAAAAAAAAAAACTTCTTCTCTTTCCAAGTGATTTCTGACAGAAAAAATAAAATAAAAAACTAGCCTCTTTATGTACAGGGTAACTAGCTGTGTGCTATGCAATAGAAACTGAAGTAGCACTCTTAAAACAGGTGGATTAAGACATCTTTTAAAGGGGATACACGCTTTACAGTCTTTTTAGGTTTTTCTCAGTGGGGTTGATATTGTGCAGGTTAAGTCCAGAAAATGCCTCATTCTTCGTGACCAGAACTCTTGTACACAGCTGAGGTAAAAACACATCTGAAAACAAGGGGAATGTCTCGTGTATCAGTTTGCAGTCTCTGCTTTTACAAATGTACATCTAGGAGGAGAACAACTAAACATTATTACATTCCAATGAATCTCATTACATCAGGTTACATAAAAAAAAAAAAAAAAAAATCTGCCGGTGGTGACCCTTGGCTTCAGTCTCTGCTTCAGTCTTTGACACATTCAGTAGTATTTATTCACACGTGAGTGTCCATTGTACAGTATTACAGTATGAATAAGAGCTGTGCCAGAGGTGGAAATAACAGTTGGCGATTAATTTGTTCTCTGTTGAATAAACCACACGGGTGGAATTTGCTACAGTCGGAATATGATACATTGATCAGGTACTACAACATGTGTGAACCCGTCAATGTGCTAAAACAACATCAAGGTACGTGATGGACAACATCAAAATCGTCACTGAGAGAGCGGGGGTTCACTGTGTTTGATGCTGTGCTGCCCTGCAAACACAGTGAGGTGTATGTGCCATGGCCCTGCCACTGGTGCACACACACACGCACACACACACGCACACACTAGCACACAATTTTCACAAACAGTTGGGGTTAATCTGCATAAATCAGATTTTTGCTTGTGCAGGAATGATGCAGTGATTTTTTACCTCAAAAGATAAAGTTTCCTACAATATCTTGAATTCTGGCTCCATGAGCTGCTGCGCTCCAATCCTAAAAAAAACACATAACAGCAGAAACCCAGTGGAGAGGGGTGAAGAGTCTTTTCCACCAGTGACACTACAGCTCAGAGCTTCAAGTTGTTTTTCTGTCTCATGTAGATTTTCTTTTGCATATACACACACAGTACTCACACAAACACATCCACACACACTCAGACACACATAACAAGCAAGGGAAATATGGTTGGGGGAGGGGGGGGGGGATGCTTCCTAAAAACGTGGGTGGGACCAGCAGCTCCAGGTTTTCAGGGCTGTTCCCCCAGAAAACACAACAGCAGACTTCATGGCGGACCAGGAGCCTGCACCACAAAGCGAGTTCAGGGGGTCGTCCAGCTATCAGTGGGCTGAAATCAGGTTTGTTGATATCATGAAGCTGGCTCAGTTCTTCATTTTTTTTTTAAACCAGGGTAGATCGCCATGGTTACCTAGGCTGCATGGCTAACCTGATCTGGAGCCTGTGAACTTCAGAGAACAGAAGCTGTCAGCAGCCTGATCACTGATCAGATCAGATCCCTGGGAAAGCATTTCTACTGGATCCTGACATGGACAAAAAGAGTTGAAGTGAGAAATAATTAAAGTTCAATAGATATTTTTATAGATCAGTGGAATTGTTTTGCTGCTCCAGACTTAGTTTCCCACCTAACAGTCACATAATGAGGATTACTTCTGCACTTCAATTAATTATACACCGATTATCAGATCGATTCCTGACAATGTGGATGTTTTTACACTCTGATTGTGTCACAGCAGCTCACACTAACAAGAGGAGACGAGATAAAAACTGGAACTTGAACATTCTCATAGCCAGATTAGTAAATCCAGAGTTAACAGAGCCAGCTGATAACTAAGCTTCGTGATACAGTTCATCCAGGACGGCCGATGTCGGGCTCAGTGAATCCAGTAAACCCAGGCTGATCTGAAGGTGCTTCATGGTACAGGCCCCAGAGCGAGACACCCAAACATACCTGTTCTGTCTTAAGGCATGCGGACAAGTGGCGGTTCCTTATAGGAACACTGTGTTCTCAGTGCTTGTGTGACAAAACCAGTGTCTGGAAAAAAACATACCAAGAGCCAGTGTACTGGACAGACCTGAGGCTAAAAGGGTATTTTAGCAGTTTATGCAGTTTCATCCTCTTTGAGCAGCAAATGGCAAGATGCCAGATTCATACGGCAGCATGGGAGGTGTCGCTAATAGAGAATCACTTTTACCCGTTCTCATTTATCTTTATTGAAGAAATGTAGCTACTTCTTAATGACTGATTTCCATAGTACTCATGGACGCATAGACTGAGTCCATGTTCCAGATCCATACAGACTGCCAAAGCAAATATAAATATGGAATATAACATATGCATGGCAGCCTTTCCCCACACAGGCTTTACTTTTAGTGTTTTTAAGTAGTTTTATCTGTTAATTAGTGCACCATCTCTTCTGGCTCTACCCAGCCTGCACCTGTACATTCTGCTATCGCTTGCTGGGTCTGCTGACAATCACAAATGCTCCGTGGAGAAACATAAAAGATGCAGCCATCAAAGATATTTTACAAGCAAGGACATGGTAATTGCTTATCCCTTGGTAAATCTCAGAGAACGATAGTTTGTAAACACAGTGGCACAACTGACGGAAAGCAAAATTGTCTCATTTGTGGGAATTTAATGCAACACTTGTAAAAGAAATCTTGAAAAATAATCGTAAGAGTTTAGAAATGTTTGACACTGTGTGTTTTAGAGGGTTATTCTGTGACAAACCAAACTCATTTGTGAACTAGTCATTTGGTACTCAAAGTGGAACGAAACAACTGCAGGCAAATACTATTTGAGCCAAGGCTGCTTTAAAAAAAAATTGGATCTCCGACCCAGTGACCAACTCGAGGAGGCTCCGTGTCCTGGACGAGAAATGATACAAAAGCCCAAACGTGTTCTGAGGCGTCAGACGGCGTGTTTCACCTCGGAATCGATCACGAGCGCAGCAACAAAAAGAGAGATTCTACATCTAGGATCTTATGTGGAAAACATCTGCAAAATATATATTCATGTATAAAAGACAATCTATGTGCATCTAAAATTTTCTTTTTCTGTCATAATATAATCATTAATTAAGACACTGCTTGTGAATCTCTCGAGGTCTCATCTAAGATTTCTATAAGTGGAATGTCAGTCGGTCCTCTGGGCTCGTGGTGCTACGGTGCATCGGTTTTGTTGGGGTGGTGCAAGGAGAGGGGCAATGAGTCAACAGTCTTTTTTTCCCCCTCTCACGGCTCTGTGACATGATGCTGGGTGTGCTTTGCATAGCCTATAGCAGGGCTCCATTTTAGTGTTAGTAGCTGCACATAGAGGGCCCCACTCTGAAGGCAAAGCATGCCCACCCCTGGGGCCTGTCCGGCCCTGTCGGCACTGGAATGTAGTGGCTCGCTCCCCGGTCTTCCTGCCACCGAGTTCTCAGACGTGACAGCGCTGGTGAATCCACTGCGGTGAACCGCTTCAGTCAGAGCGCAGGAATGAAAAACATGGAAAGCAAGCAAGGCAAGCGAGGAAAGAGAGAGAGAAAGTGAGTTTGTGTTCTCTTTTCCAAACCAAAAACCCCTCTCTTTGATGAATGTGCAGGGGTCAGGAGGTGTGGCGTCACCAGGGGCCTCTGGATGAGCCAGCGAGTTGGCTTTCAGGGTTAGGCACCCAAGGGGAAGGGGGGGAGAAGGACCGCAGATGGAGGTGAAGGGGGGACCCTTTTTTCCCAGCCCTGTCATGTGACGGCAGGGCTTGTGGTGGGAGCTGCACTGTGTGTGCTAGTCCGCGGCCTGGCTAACCGGTCCAGGACAGGGGCGGGAGCTCGGATGGCCACACAGAGGCTGGAGGGGGTGCAGGCCTTTCTTTTGCCCGCTGGTGGAGTTGCAGAACACCTGAGAGGCAGGGCTCGGTTGCTGCCCACCTTACTCCCCCTCACAGCTCAGTGACGTGGAGGGGGTAGCTGGGGGGCGGGTGGGCGGTGACCTGCGACTGGAGCCGATGGATGTGGCAGCTGTGGCAGAGCAGGTGGCCTTCCAGTGGATAACAGCGGTGGCCCTCCTCGTCGTTTAGCTTCAGACCACAGTCCTGAAAAAAGTACACAAGAAGACATGAAGACAATCAACAACAATGTGTGTGTTTGTTTGTTTAAAAAAAAAATTCTTGAGAGAACCAATCATCTTGAAACTTGGTGGAATGGTGGAGTATGGGTCAAGGAATAACCCACTAACATGGTAAGATAGGGTGTTAGCCTTCTAGTTCTCCTCTGTTGTATGGTTATCTTTCTCTTGTTTTAATTGCTGTTATTTTAATTTCCATTCTTTGTAACTTTGTTCAGAAAAGTTTGATATAAAGTTATGTTGATTATTATACTAGTCAGGATATGCTCAAGAGGTCCATGTAGATGGCTTTTTAGATCTTTGGACAGAGTTAGGCAAAACGTTTCCTTCAGACGTAGCATACAGATGTGACAGGTTTGGGCGATCTTCTCGTTTAAGCACATCGGTGCATTAACAGAGAACTATGTCCAATTTACATTTACTGTAAGTTTTTAAACTTTGAAACTTAAACTGGTGAGAGTGAACCGTTGTCTGGTCTTTCCAGTGATTGAAGAGTTCAGTGAGATGCAGGATGACATCAATGCACAGACTTCAGTCATGTGGATGTTTGGTGCTGTGGAGGCCCAGTCCTGAGGCAAAGCTCTGGTACAAGTGAGATGATCTTTACACATGGGGTTTTCATGTTTTTTTTGTCAGAGTGTCCATAAGCAACAAGGATGCATGAATGAAGCCTGTTTACTGCAGCGCAGAGGCCCTAGACCTGACCTGTGGTCTTGTGTATTTTTCTGAGTACTTATTTTACAAGTATGTGCAGATTTGACACATATGGATGCTTTGAACTGCTGAGAAATTACGAGCAGGTCTGTGAGGGATGAGAGTTGGGGTCAGAACACGCTGCAGGGACAGACTGACTGGCCCTGGACCACTCTGCTGCCATCATCACTCAGAACTGGGGAAGCAGTTGATTTTAGAAATGAACGGTCAAACTGCACATGTGAATCTTACTGAATCCTCTGAAAGGCGCTGAGCCCCTTTTCCAGACTGAAAAATGACTTTTATTCATTTCAATATAGTCTACCCCCAATCTAAGAGCCTGTCAGCTATCGTCTGAGGGCAATATTTTAAGACCATTTTAATATAATCTTCTGTTCGTTGTACACCGGGTTTACAGTCCAACTAGTTCATTCATCACACAAGTTGAACATTTCCCCAGATAACAAATAACTTACAATACTTTTAGTAGGAGTTTAAGGTTCAGATAACAAGTTGGCTGATCCCTATTAACAACTATCTGTTTATGAATATAGAAAGTTAGTAGTTAATTAATATAGGTCAATGTCTTTTGCTCCCCACATGGACTGTTTACCTGCAGGCAGCCAAAGCCAACTCAAACATATTTGGTCAAACTTGAAACAGTAAGCAGAAGCCTTCCAGCCCTAAAATCATGTCTCTCACCCAGAGACTCTGCAAATTCACATTTAGAATCTGATTAAAGAGTTTGAGTCTACCATATAACTTATTCAGCTCCAACCCACGTTCCAAACATCCCTTCTCTCAGTGAGGTTCATTTATTATTTTAATTATTACATGTTGCTTTTGTCCAATTCATTCTCTTTAAATGCAAAGTGTGTTTAAAGCAAAGCTTTGTGATTCTGCCCTGTTAAAACCAATGGATTGATCTAAAGAATATGTTATTGATTGATCTAAAAAATATGTTATTGTTTTTAAAACCTGTGATGGATTTAACATGTCCAGGATGATTCAGCTCTGGACTTTACCCTTCCTCTGTCCCCCGGAGGTCGGCTGAATGATTAACCACCTCCTACATGATATCATGAACTATTTCTATGTAGAGGAATTTGAGCCATGCTGAGAAATTAGCAGGAGAAGGTTGAGTAGAAATATATAAATTTAAAAAAAATGATGTGTTTATAAATTTACAACTCAGAAAAAGATAGATACTAACTGCAGGGTGGAATGAACTGTGCATGTGCTTTGTTGATCTCATCACTACCACTTGAAGAACAATGTGCCTGAGTCAAATATCCGGATGACTGGGAGCTCACACGTCTGGTTTAAGCAACAAGTCCCCAGCTGAGTTCAGACCTCGACGCTGGAATGTGCTTAGTCAGTGAGTCACAATGTTGTGCTGTAACCTTGGGTTGATGTGTGTGTGTGTGTGTGTGTGTGTGTGTGTGTGTGTGTGTGTGCATGTCTGTGTTTATCTCATATATTCCACAAGAGAGGTGAATCACACTCATCGGTACAAAGTTTGTAGCTCTGACCGAGGTTCACTGTGTGTAAGGGATTGAGTGAGTGTGCACGTGTCTGTGCGGGTGTGCAAAATCGGGTATGTGTGGTTAAAGAGTGTGACATGTGTGTGCAAATATTTGTGAGTGTTATTTCATAACAGCCTAAAAGGTTGAATCAAAAGCAGTGATGATAACTTGACACAGGTCAAATCACATGCAGTTTACTCAGTGTGTGTGTGTGTGTGTGTGTGCGTGTGTGTGCTATGCGTGTGCTGGAGGATCATCTCACCTCACAGTGGTAACACTCTGTATGGTAATCCTTGTCCATAGAAACAACCCGGATGGTTTCCTCAGAGCCCTGGTGAGACAAGTCAAACAGTCAGATCTTCACACTATATCCCTCATTGAAATGATGGTCCAATATTGTGCTGGTCTGAGGTCTGATTCCTCCTGCTGCTATGTGCCCAACCTCAGTACAGAAGGATACACCACACCTGCTCTGAATACGTATAGCTGTATCGCAAAGAGTAGGGGGAAGTTTGGAGTTTTTGGGGGTGGTTTTGGAGGCACAGTGTTGCAGTGGTTAGCACTATCACTGGCTCCTGGTTCGATTCCCGCCTCAGACGGGGGTTTTGTGTGGAGGTGGATCTTCTCCCCGTGTCTGGGTGGGTTTTCTCCAAAGTCCAAAGACATGCAGATTGGGGGTTAGGTTAATAAGACTCTGTCCGTTAGAGTAAATGGTAGTTTGTATTTATTTCTTAGTATATATGGCAGAGGTATAATCTAAAAGTTCATCTTAGCCCATTTTTAATGATTTATTTAAATTTTTCCATTTGGGTTCATTTTCAGACATCAAGGACATACTAGTTATTTTTTTCTGAATAGCATGTAATTCGAAACAAATATGATTTTAGACCCGATGCAATTTTTTAAATACTGTTAAATAAACACGTAATAGTTCTTAACGTGATACATTAACCAAATGCATCCATTAAATTTACTATTTAAATGTTTTGTAGACCAGCTCATGGTTTGGTCGGTCAATTCAATATATTCTGGTCCATTTTTCAACCAGCGGAGCATTTTCTCCCCGAGTTGAAAACCTTAACATATATGTGAGATACATTCATTCTTTCAGATGCATTCAGATGTGTTTCTGACCTGGACTGGAAGGATTGGCTGGTTGCAGGAGGCACACTTGGGAGCAAAAACCCTGTTATAGAGGAGAAAATATTTTTATTCCATACATTTTAAACACATTTTTCCAGTATAATACCAATTCAAACATTATACAACAGCCACATGAACAAAGGGACCACTTTGTCTTTTCACACAGCTGGTCACATTTGATTTGTTCTCCTTACGTGTGGTAGTCTTTAACACAGTAGATGTTGTTCTCTACATCCACAGTGAAGGGCACTCCATCTAGACCCTCTTTACACACCACGCAGCGGAAACAGCCTGGATGGTAGGACTTGCCCAGCGCCTGGAGGATCTACACACCCACGTAGAAAACACACACAAACAGACAAGATAACAGTAAGACTTAGGAGCGAGGCCACTGAGTTCGAGCAGTGTCATACAATGGGCTGCCATGTTCCTTAAAGTCCAGATTAAAAACATGGACTCAGACAGGGTGATGTAATGTCACGTGTCAGAAGGAGCTTTATAATCAAAGATGATCCTCTAGTGAGGGAGACTGTGAGCGTATAAAGATGCAAGAATTAAATGTACCAAGCTGGAATGCCAACTATGTCTGCACAGTATCTGCTTCACTTACGATAAGCACAATAATACATCAGGCGGAATCAGAAATAACAATATTATTCATGCATCCAGCACAATGTTTTGCCGGTCGAGTTCTAAACTACCAGACACTCTGCACACATCTACCCTCCCTACTCTCATGGACTCTGCCTTTTCCGTGACAAAGCTCTTACCATCTCCATGATGAGGTGACCACACACGAAGCACTTGTCAGCCGTCTGCTGGAAACCAGAGTACTGTGGGTGAGACGAGAGACACAGGATTTATTACACTCAGCAGTGCATAAGGAATCATTTCACGATCAGTACATGACCTAACTTCATAAACAGAACTGGCTCAGGTGAGTGTGAACCCTCCCTTAAGCCCCTTTTCCACAAAAAAAAAACAATAACACCCACTAACATCAGGCTTTTATCTGCAATGGGAATAGATTCAATCAGTATTCACTCTCAGATCAAATGATGCAGTAGACACATCCTAACCCGGGTGAACACGCTAATTTAAAAGACACACTCCTCTATAGGGAACGGGAAATGAGTCACAACGGCTCAATTTGGGGTAAAATAGGTATTAGGTATGCTGCTACAGGCCTAGACTGCTGGGGGGAACTCCCATCATAAGCCCTTTTCTCTCTCTCCCACTCTCTACCTCTGGCCCCCCATGTATTTTTCCCACATCACTACATCTCACTCTGTGTTTTCTCTCTCCCATAGTTTTCAACCTCTCTCTCTATCACTCTCTCGTATCTGCAGGTATCTGACTCCAGAGCTGCAGGATCCAGATCTGACAGTTCTTGAATAATAATAATTGTTCATATTGTAATTATTATTTTCATGTAACAACCAGTCTGAACTTAAATATGTTCCTAATCTCTCCCTCTCCTATCTTCCCCATTCTCCTCTCACCCCAACCAGTCGAGGCAGATGGTCGCCCACATGGGTCTGGTTCGGGAAGGGTTTTTTCTCCCCTATAAAAGTTTCTCTCCACAGTCACCAAGTCTATTGGAAAGTCTCTCTGATCAAATATTGTTTGGTCTCTTTTACTTTGTAATGTGCCTTGAGATAATGCAGGAATCTGTGCTATATGACTAAAACTGAATTGAGTTGATCTACTTCAGGACGTTTGTCCCAGAGTGGTCTACAGAGGGCGCTGCTGTGCATGGTAAAATGAACATGAGGTTTCTTTTAGGATCCTTTGTCTATTATTCACCAGGCCGCATTGACCTGAGGCGTTTACACAATTCATTAATCTTCATTCTCCTAAATAATGTTTGTGGTCTTTTTCTGCATTGATGGCACATTCATACACTTACATCTATTCATATTTGGTATCTGCCATGTTTGGACAGTGACCACTCCCCTGGACTAACTGGGTATGAAGTGCCCTGTGTGCATGACAGGAAACAAAACACCCGGCGATTGTCCCTTTCCATTCAACCCCACCCCTACTGCAGATAATGAAGGTGACCATCTGCAGCTCACAAGCCCCTTGGGGTCCTGACATGTGGACCAGGTGGAGGTGGGAGGTGGTGATGGGCAGGCTGCCCCCTGCCCCTGACATCTTTACTCCATATCTACCATCTGCCACCCCGACCCTTGAGACACCCCTGGGGTGACAGGCCAGACTGGTCGAGTCTCAGCTGGGAGAGGAAGGTGGAATGAGATTAGTCTCATCCCGTCACCTGACCGTCAGCATCAGTTTATCACTGAGGGGCTCTGATTGTAAATAACAAAAACAGGCGCTTTAGTATTTCCTCACAGATTGTCGGGTGGGGAAGTGGCCTATAAACAGGAAGCTGTGACAGCAGAATAGTGCATGTTTTGTGAGGTCATTTATGAAGCAATAATTATATTACAGGAAACTTTTAGAGCAACTTCCTCCATTTTCTAAATCAGTCAGGAAATCGGTCTTATTTCTGTACAATACATTATAAGAATGCTGCAGACCTGCAGCATTGAAAAAGCTATCAGAATTATAATTGTTCCTTTTGTTTTCATTTATATTAGACATACTTTTTCAACATTTACAATATAAGAACCGTGAGAGCAGGTCCTGTATCTGCCCTGTTAACCTGAAGCAGATGGACCAGGGCCCGGAGAGCAACAGCTGCCCCACAATACCTCCTCCCACCCTTAATTGTAAGTGCTGAGGAGCAGCACGTGGGGTAATTGAGCTCCTTGGGGATATTTGGGGGAAATTGGTGTGAATTGGAGGGGTGGTGCTAAACTCCTAATTGTAGCTGAAATGTCTGTTTCCTCTGGAGGGTTGCAAAATGCAGCCGGAGATCCTAATCCCTTGTTCTCCTCTCCACCCGCTCCTCACTCACCTCTCTCCACAAGGCAGGGATACGGTGCCATCAGCTCATCTGCTCATCACACAACAAAATCAATATTTCCTGGACACCCAGGTGACTCACCAGGAAATCCTCCTCGCAGTAGACCTTCCCGTTGACGTTGTAGAATGCTTTCCCTCGCAGCCTTCTCCCTGAAAAGAAGACAACTGATTTAATCTCCATTCTCTACGTGGCCAAATCGCTGCTACAGATACATATGGCCAAAAGTATCTGGACCAACCCTCTGTGTATGTTTAGTGAAGGACAATTCATTTTTATCTTTATGTTGGAAAAAGTTACAGCACTAGTAGGAAGCCATCTCAACATTGCTGACCTTTGAGGGAGTGTAAACCTGAAAGCAATGACCACAAACAAGCAAAGAACACAGAACAACTATCCGTCACTTTACTGAGTAACACAACATACTGTATGCTCCTTTTCCTTCATCTCTCTTTCTTTACGGCCGCAGCAGAAAATCAGCTCAGAGCAGATGGCTGGCCAAGGGTACGCAACACTTTGCCCGTGCCCCCTTTTAATTACTTAGACCATTGATCCCAACAGGAATCCATTCACAACTCATACACAATCAATACAGCAGGCTGCTTTCCAAACCTCCCCCTCAGAATCTCTCCTCTTCCCTGCGCTGCCATTGTGCGCCGCTCACAGACAGACCAACAATAGCAGACTGGAGGGAGGATGTCCCCAACTTTGACACATGCATGAACACAGGCAGGGCTCTAAACATCAGCATATGTGATTAGCCACTGAAAAAAATATATAATCAAGATCCAAGAGCAGGCATTTGTTAGATAATGAGCCAAGCTAATACTTTCAACAAAGACGTTCTTAGCTGCTGAGTGATGAAACAACTGTTAGACACAACTTTGTAGGTCTTTTGTCATTTTTTTCCCTACAAAACCCAAACAGAAACCTGTCTACATGACAGTGGATCTGAAGGCCGACTTCCTCTGGGTGAGCCTTCATTCATCGGAATCCAATCTAACAGGGAAATTCAGCAGCGAGCTGGCTGCTGCTGCCCCCTGCCACACATCCCTCACAGCTCGCCCATTCAAATTCACTTAACAGCAGCGGTGTCTCTCTGGCAGCATCATGACTTCACCCGGGGAAGATGAAGCACACAGATCTCATAAATCTGCTGGATTAGTCAGATTTAATTGTTGAACCCAGCCACCATTGATTTTATGGGTGTCCCAGCATGGGAAAGATGTGCCCCCCTCTTCTCTCTCTTTTTAGCGCTGAAATTTATGCAATCGCTGTATTTCACACACAAACACAGTGTCACGATGCTGGGAGATGGCAATACATTAACACCCACATAAATGGCCGGAGCGGCAAAGGAATGTCGTCCACACAATAGGTGAGACTTTTAAGACTTTGAGACTGAGCAGCAATTAGCATTTTGGTGGCGTGGAGCAAAGAGAAAAGCAAAACTGAGGAAGGAACTCCGTGTGATGCAACTCTTAGGAGACACCGTGTTCTACACTGGGGACTTTGCAGAGGCTAAGCTTGCAGGAGCAGTGGGATTGTAGGGAACAGTGCAGCAGCAGGGGCTGCGAGGTGTTTCTGTGTGCTCGTCTGTGGCCTCCACTCTGCAGTTTGGGGTCTGGAAGGTGAACACAAAGGCCTCAGCGCTGATGACTGTGTGGAGCGCTGCTAGGGGAGCGGGCCGACTGAGCAAACGGGGACATTCTTTCTGCCTGAGGTCACTAGCTGGTCCCATTCAACCCCCCGCACCTCTCCAACACCCGCTCTCTGCCCGCTCCCCTCACAGAGAGAAGGAGGAGGGGGAGGGCTCCGTGCCTGCCTCCCTCTCCTCTGGCCTTTTGTCACTCGACAGCGCCGAAAAGAAAATGAACACAATCCATTTTTATCACTCTAAGAAAACGAACCTTTATTAACACAATAAATTACTCTCAAAATGAATTTTGCTTTTTATTTCCTTTAGAAAAAAGTGAAATTCTATGAATGTGAATATACAGTCACATTACTTGACTCGTCAGGTTGAGATGCGGCTAAGATATAAGATTTCTTATCATTTGATTGCTTCCTTTTGCGTTGGGGGTTTCTTGGTTCTTTTTAGTTATTTCACTCAGGTAGACACGGGGAGGTTGCTGGGTCCACCGGTGCACTGCATGGTCGGTCCAGATCTCCTCATGTTTTGTGCTTTTTGACCACACTCCCACTCTCCCACAGTTTAATTTAACGACATTTAATAAAACCAATGTCACTTTGACCGTTACTCATCCCACCTCTGTGCTGCAGTCACTGGGTTGAGCAGAGTTAAATTTTGAGATTGTGGCCATGAAATATGGCGATTTTCATCAGCTAATATAAGTTAATGTGGAGACATGGATGGTAGAACATTGACAACAGTGTCAGGATTAGGGATAAATGCCTTTCGCTCGTCTTGCTCACAGTAAATCATGTTATTACCACTGATGTTCTAAGACTCTGACCTCTGCTCTCTTTAAAACTGGTTGTTTACAACTTTTGGTCATTTCAGAATTTGAACATGTTGCAATGAAATGAGTGTTAGTCTGGCTAAAATGGACTGATGTGTCACAGAGGAAAAGGTATTATTCAGCTAAATTCTCATGTGGTACAGCTGGATTCACACAGAGCAAACAGAAATAAGCTTGTTTGCTGCATTAAACCAGCAACGTTTTCGGGTAGCCATCATTGTCTCAGGAGGAAGACACTCCATCACTGAGTTTAATTTCACATTTCAGAGCCAAACAAGTTCAATGCAGCACTTTCAAAGAAATGAATGAGGGGGCTGCGTATCTTCATGCACTGTTAGGGCCTGTTTAAGCCCGTCCTTCCTTCTGCTTTGGATCATGTGAGACATGTCGACTGTTCAATGGTTTCTGATATGAAATATAGCTTTTCACCTGCCCTAACCCTAACCATTCAATATAGCAGCTGACTCTGACAACTAAGTTATTCAAGTAGGACTTGTTCCCATTTTCTGGTGTCAAGGCTGTTTAGTTTTTTTTACCTATTTCCAGTCTTAAACTTCTATTGTACTTGCTGTTAAGTTACAAGTATGAATGATATTACACTTGATGCACAGGAAACCTAGCTATAAACAACTAAGATATGAGTCGAGGATGGGCTCAAGTTAATATAAAGGTTTCAGACATGCACTGAAGTCTGGACTTTGCGAGAACACAAATGTCTTAGTGAGGCCAATGCGAGCGAGTGGTCATGTTAATGACACTTCAAACACATGGTGGATGCGAAACCAGGATAATGCAAATATTTCAGGATAAAACAAGATGTGCCATTCACATATAAGACACTGAAGAAAATGTAAACTTGAAAAGAGCTTTTTGTGATAAGGGCCAACGTGTCAATGTGATGTAAATTTCATGTCCAGTATTTATCGATTACCTTCGTTGAACCTGTGGCATCATATCCTTCTCAAGTGAGGGACAGTTGGAGTAAAGTAATATGACAAAGGTTGTGTTTTCACCTGTCCACCTAAATGTGAACATGTTTGACTACATATGGACCATGGAGAATAAAATATTGAACCCATGACACATTGCAAACACTGATATACTGGGACTTTGTAAACATAAACAATGTGTTACCGTTGCAACATCTAAATCCCCTTTGCTCATGCTGTGACAAAAGTTAGGTCATATCAGGTCACATTCCTTGTATTTGTCAACTTCCTATTGGTCATACGCCTGTTGATGTGTTTCAACATGTGATAACTGTTCCTCTTTGTGGAGGTGGTGTCCCTGAGTATATGTAAAACATTGTAAACAATACTCGACCAACAGGGCATCAATCCCCACACCAAAGGTCCCTGTGCTTTCATAAGGTACTATCCCCAGAACCTAATCTATACCCTGGTCCCTGCAGTAGAAAAGCACAGAGTTTCAGCAAAGGTTTCTAGTGCCTGACGGTAATTTTCAGTGTTGAAAACACAGCTCATTCCTGTCCAGCTTTTTCAAAGTACAGCTATAGGGGAAAGACTGGTACAAGAGTGGCAGGAATTGCAGAGGCTGACAATTCATCAACTGTGCAGAAGAAGAGGAGATGTGGAAAGGAGGGATGAGTGTGTATGTGTGTGCATGAGTGTGAGAGATGTAGTTCCCACTGGTAAATTTAATAATATCTTCTAGTCTGTGAATCTTGCTTTATTTTCTCAACTTGCATGTTTGAGATGTGGAAAATAAATGAGCTGTGAGATTTCTGCTGACGAATTTGAATGCTTTCCAAAATTTAGAGAAGATTTAAAACTATAGTTTGTGTCAGCCTCTTTCAGTCACCATTTTATTTGTTCATATTAAGATTGAGATTAAGATGCATTTCTTTGTCCCAAACACATGCACAGGCATGCACAGGCACACTCATGCAGGTAGAGAAATGTAACCTCTGCTTTTAACCCATCTGGTGCAGGACACACAGAGCAGTGAGCGACCATGTACGGCGACCGGGGAGCAGATGTTGGGGGAGTAAGGTGCCTTGCTCAGGGGCACTAGACAGGGTAGGGAGAATCCTCTTGGATTTTTGACAGATCAATCCAGGTTCGTCTTTTGTTGTTTGTTCCATTGGAGGTGGACTGACAGATTGCTAATGTAGCTGAAAGTGCAGGATAACATTTCCACAAAGCAAACCAAAACAGAGGCATAATGGTGATGTGTGCAGGTGGAATGTAGACATTCAGCTAAAGTGCACAAACATACCGTATGCGCGCACACGCGCGCACACAGTTATAATCAACTGTTTTTTTACAATTTTCTCCATTCTATAAAAATCTAGGCAGCAGATTCTAGATACAACATTTGTCTCAGCAGCCGGTCTGCCCATTACTATTCAAAAGAAGAGGAATCCAACTACAGGGCGACAAGCACAATGTAACCCGAAAGGTTAAAAAAGGTGCTAAAAATACAATGCTGCTAAAGGCTTGCTGGCTATCGCCTCACTGACCACCGGATAATGAGATAGCTTGATTGTGTCTATCAACATGCTCACTATTATAACAACATGTTTCATATACAACCATTTTAAACAATCTAATATCAACATTATACAGTCAAAAAGTATCTCCCTATTTGTGTCACGATCCAGTTACTTCTAATAGGACTGCTATAATTAGTGTGCATGTAAACATTGTGTATGACTGCAGGAACACAAAGAACTGAACGTTCCCTCTTTTTCAGCTTTCTCATTGCCACTGCCTGCCAGGTGCAACGGGTGGTGCTGAATGATTTGAGAAATTCAAGCCTCTGAGATCTCTGCTTCTGCCTGTGCTTTCAGAGGCTGCCTGGATTACTGGAACCAAGAAATGAGTCATCAGCTTGTGTGGTTGACAGTCTGCTTTGTATTTTTTAAGGGATGCTCATTTATCGAGATCCTGCGTGACAGTCATACAGAAAATATATATTCTCTGCAGCTGACTTGCAATTATTCACCAGCAAAATTGGGGAAAGTGGAGCTCCTTCCCCTAGAGTTTCGGATGCAGAGCGACACAAATGCCTTCTTTCAATGGCCCTTCAGAAATCGCGGTGAGAGGCGTTAGACTCGCTCTGCACTTATTTAACTTTTACGCCACTGCACAACTTCTGCACAATTAAGAAATTCTTAAAATCAGCCTTAAATCCTAAAGGTGCATTTATTTGGGGATGAAGCATGTGTGTCTGTGTACATATGCACGCACTTCTCTAAGCATGTGCTGCTTTAGTGTGAGCCCATGCCAGGCCTGCCCCCTCTGATAAGCAGGTCTGGTACACTTTGTGACTGTCTGATTGAGGTCCTCCAGGGAAGGCCCGGCTGAAGTGGAGGGGGTAGTTTGCATTCTTGGCCATTTCATGAAAAAAGGGTGCAACCATGGGAGTAAGCCAAGAGGAGGGCTCAATTATGCATGGTTAAACAAAGCCCAAGGCTACCAGCGAGCAATGTCTCAGCAAACTCACTGCCTCTTTCTGGAGCTCCAGACTCCAGAAGGACCCCAACTCAATGGCATAGAGGGAATACAACAAAAAAAATAAAAAAAATAAGAAAACAAACCGGGACGTACAAATATATCTCCTGATGAATCACTGGAATTGTGTTATGGCAAGTGCAGGCACATTGGAACTAAACTTCTCAGAGGCCTACAAAACAGTAACAGTACTGTAGAGTTTACAGTAACAATAAACCATCTCGAGAGGCGAGGCGGCTTGTGAAGCCATCAATGACGGTTTACTCCTAGCAAAGAAAATTACTCAACTAATTGTAGACCTGATTTCTCAAATATACACAGTAATCCTCTCAGGAGCCAGCTTTGGAGTACTGAAGTCCCACATTTAATATTCTTTTTTTTATTTGTAGGCTACAGCTATACTTCATAGTTTGAAAAAGCCATTTTCAATCTAAATAAATCTTTGTCCACGCAAGCATTTTGGCTCTGAATCAGTTTATTTCCCCATCCATACTAACACGCCTGAAAACACATATCACGTGTCCAGTCCCTACACTGGGAATGCGTTGTCCATTTACACAGTTTACTCCAATAAAAAAATGTCTTCTATGCATGTAAGCTTTTGCATTATTGTAAAATGCAGAATTTGACAGCACAACAGCTGTTAGCAAAGACAACAGGCTACTCAACGCTTGTAATTGATAATCCATGTTGTGATCTTCTGTGGCAGCCGAGGCTAATGCAGGTTGTTTTCTTCCAGAAAGGGGTCATGTGATAGGAGCCTGACAAATCAGCAATGGCTACATTGTGACCAAAAAGACTCAATAAGCAAGTAGTTGCGAGTATCTATGTCGCCCTTTCTAAACATCTCCATTTCCCCTTCCTGCCTAAGGGCATGGTCACACATACGCAAATGTGAATATCGTGAGTCGATGTTCATCAAATTTGAACTCCGCTTGAGCCACGCTGCGATTTGATTCAGCCTCTGCTACTAGAACTGCTACTAGAGCAGGGCCAGCAGCGGTTCTAAACTTCTCTGTTTCAACGCCAGGTGTTTCCGTAGCAGAGTTGATTTGCTTTTTAAATGAAAACGTAGCTTCAGTGTTTGGAGGAAATAATCATGCAGATCTGATTTGCATAGTCACAGTGTTTAGTTTTGCCTAAACCCTCAAAACATAATTAACCCTTCAGGAACAGCAGTTCCACCTTTAACCAGGTCAGAGGTGACTTTTCCACAGCAAACCCCACAACTTCAGCAACTGGACACTCAGCATCTGGCCCCTCATTCTTCAGACACACAATAAATCGGAAAGTATGTGGCTTTGGTTACATGTAAATTATAGGCAGTTCTTCCAGGGCCCAGGTGGGTGGAGTGGAGGATCGGTATCCATGCATAGTGCACATATGAATGGAGGCAACCTGGCTAAAAAGCTTTCTCCCGATATCTTCCTCTTGTTTTCCTGGGAAACAGGAGAGGAGGGCTGGAGTCAGGTGACAGGGACGTCTAACAAACACACACACACGGGCACGCACACACACACACACTCTATCTATACTGTACATAGAGCTGAGGAACAGATTTAATTACAGTTTTAAAAGACCAAATAGTGTCAGCATTTTTCTTCTTGGTGGCATTATTAGCTTGTTCCCGCTCCACATAACTGAGTTACCCAGTTATTCTACAACCTTTTATAAGCAGCAGATGTTTTGATCCAGACTATAACACCACCTGAGACAGAAAGCTGGTGAAGCTAATGACTATTTCAGCAGAGACAGCAGCGGTCGAAGCCAAGAGCAAGTGTGTACGAAAGACACAGAAATCTGCAGACAGATTTACAAGGTCCAGAATTTGTTTGATCTGATATGGATTTCAGTCCAAAACCAATATTCGCAGAGAACTAATGAGATACACTGTACAAGGAACCTTCTAACCCATCAAAACATGAATGTTTACACTAAGAACCCTGACCTTGACCCTGAGGCGGTATCAATGCATATTTTATTTACATTATCACCAAGTGCGGAGGATGCACAGTGCAAAGTTAATTTGCCCGGTATCAAGGCAAGTCAACAATCCTGAAAAGGTAAACAAATCCAGGGCTATAGTGTTTTCAGTTTAAATCAACTAACCAGACAGCAAGTGTTTGTTTTTGTTCTGTTTTGCCATATTGTGGGAAAACACAATATGGCAAAACATATTTGCTATACTAACCCTAACCCTAACCCTCTTGTAGTTGTATCTTAATGAGAGCCTCGTAATGCATTCCCTAGACTCTTACTCTAACCTTAACCATCACAACTAAATGCCTCATCCCAACCTAAACCTAAGTCTAATGCCTACCCTGAATGAAAGTATCAACCCTCAAACAGCCTATTGAAAAAGGGAAGACTGGCCAAAATGGCATCACTCCATAGGGTCTATGCTATGCCATGGTCCACACAAATATAAAAAGTACAAGTACACACACACACATACACACACAATGCAAGCAGGTATCTGCCTTCAGATACGGCGGTGGTGGCAATGGAGCAGGACCTTCTGCTTTTTTCGTCTCAGCATAAGGAATGGTAGACCAATCAGAAATAATATGTGATTATTGTGGAAGACATTGAAACATCTGTATAGGTTGTAGTAAGTTAAATTACAAACTAACAAGTCTTAATGACCATTTGTCCTCACTTTTTATGAACAACGTTAACGGCTCACAGCAACCACTGTCGAAATCTTCAACCACATGAGATGAAGCATGAGTGCTACATGTCAGTGTTCAAAAGCAGCAAGTTTAGTTATTACTTGGCACAGTAATACATATTCACACATTGACGCATATATTCATACAGTCAGAAGTTGCAGCTACAGTTGTGAGGCGCAGTCCATGGCAGTAAATTGAATGCATTTATAAAGTGATTTTCTAGTCTTTAACGACTAGGCAAAATGCTTTGCATGACAAGTCACATACACCAGTTCTTATACATATACAGCGCTTATATACTGTGTGTATATATATATATTTATATATATATATAAAACGTTGTGTATACATACATACACAGTGTTCCTCTGTCACATCCCATTCACTTCACACCGTGATGGAACAGCCATGAGGGCTAAAGAATCAAGGGATTGAGCCATTGCCACAAATTGAATAAAATCCCTCCCACTCTGCATCTGACCACAGACATGTTACACTTATTAGGTTTAGAATCAGTGTACTATGTTCATTCTAAGGACCATTATCTCCAATGTCCATTAGGAATCAATGCACATAAATCCACTTAGACATCACGCTCTAAAAAAAAGACGCTCTATACAACCACAGAACTAAAGAATTTCATAGATCCAAAGCTACATAATTCAGCACATGTTTGATGGCAACAAGTTCCAGAACATTCAAGTCAACAGTCAACTGAAGCAAATAACAAATAGCTTTGATGATCATGCAAATAAATGGATGGATGACGCCAGGGCTTTCTATTTCTCTGAAACTGCAAATATAGATCATCGAATGTGTTTTGGTGATTTATCAGCAGGCAGTGAACTGGATAGATCATTCTGAGAAGCCATTAACATTGTAGGTCTGATCTAGCTAAGTATAGAAAGCAGCTCCGAGTCTAATACATAGTGATTAACTGATGCTACAATCCAACAAAGGCATCAACACACATTGCTGCTGTACTCATGAGGCCAAGAGTTAGAGACAAGACAATGAAAATATTTTTAGAATTGTTCAGATATCAACACAGGCATCAGAGTTGCCTCCAATGTTACCGAACAGGTTGTTTAATCGGCTAGTCGAAAAATCTATGATACACCGTCTGAAAAGTGTACTGGTTAAGATTAAATTGGTCTTTTCTTTCACCGGAAATCCTTTCTTCTTTGCTGCTCAAAAACAGCAGATACGCTCTACTGCCACTGACAAGTGCTGTTTTTAGAGCGGCAGAGAGGAAGTTATTTCCAGTAGTGTCGCGAAATTTCAGCTGTTATAGACAACTTCACCGTTTTTCACCAGTGTCGCCAATAACAACCGGAGCAATCTAATAAAAGCATTTTAATAACTATCACACGAAAGAACACAAGGAGTTAACCAAGGCAACGAAGAGCAGCAGCAAACTTTGGAAACAATGACAAACTGGTTGAGTTCCCTGTTGTGTATTCCTTGATTTCTTTATTTTTGTTCTTTTACAATTGTGATGTAAAATTCAATCATAAAGGAAATTCTATGGCATTTATTCACTGTATGCATTTGTTATTCAAAGGATTTAACCTGAGTTAGGCAATACAAGAAGGGTTAGTAACATAAAACTGTTGAAATATGTTATTACTAAGTCGTTATTTTTGTAAATGCACTGGGATCGGCTGATACACAAATTCCAGGTATTGGAATCAGTATCGGGAAGGAAAAATGGGTATGGCAACATTGATAACAATTTTTCCTATGATTTCATATATATGGAGTCGTACTTACCACAGGAGCAGCAGGTGAAGCAGTTCGTGTGATACAGGTTCCCCATGGCCTGGCACGCTTGGCTGGCTCCATACACACCCTTCCCACATTTGATACAGATACCTGTTACACACACAAACACACACACAAACACACAGAGACAGTTAGTTAAAGTGTAGTTAGTAAAGATACTCACTAACACTCACTCACTCACTAAAACCAGCCTCTTACATCCTGCGGCGACATAAAAACATTAAACCGCTCAAATGGCTTTGTCTTTGTAAGGTTTTATATCGTTTGATTCTTTGACTCCAAAGCAAAGAACCTTCTGCGAGCACTGATCTGCTTCTCCTTTACGCCGAATGTTAGAACCTCTTTGAGATGGTGGGAATGTTTAACTGGCGATTCAGTGAAGAGATGGTTGCTACAGTTCTTGTGTGCCCCATAAGAATCAAACAATCGCTGGACATGCTGCAGGCTTTGTCAGAGCTTTGCTGGAAAGCTGATCAAAAACAAACCCCAAACTCTGCCAAAGCCTGTGTGCATTCCTGTAATTATGCAACACTCAAATTAAATCTGAAAAAGATGAAGTAACAAATATCATCACTACTGTATTTCCACAGGCAGATTTCCTCTATTGTTCTCTCTGTGTCTTCTGATGCCATTTGAAAACCAGAATCACTATGAAACTAAAAGATGTCAAAGCAAGTTGAGACAAAACTGTCTCAAACATAATGCATGAAGCAGACTAAGAGATAACTCTTAATGATTTCTATTGTGTAACCTTAATTTGTGTAATTTCCATGCATTACATCATACTGTTTGAGGGCAGCCTACTTCAGGAAAGATTATTACGGATGTGAGGGGATTGTCAGGAAGGGCAGACCGTGTTCTTCCACACACTTAGTTTCCTTGTTACGGCAACGTCTGACTTGACTTTGAGAGGACCTGGTCTTTGCAGGTAATCAGGTTTGACTTGACTATGTTATATAAATCAACAACAAGAACATTAACAGATGAAAAAGATAAAAAAGTCTTTATATTATTATTTATTCTGACTATTTAAAATTCCAGACTTTCTCTGTCAAATTAAACTAATTATCTGTTTAACTCTAATGCTGGCAACATACATAAAAACCCACCAGTGTAATCAGATAATGGTGAAAATAATAACTGCTCCCACCCTTACATCAATGTTCCTCACCCAAATAAGTAATGTACACTGCAGCATGCAGGACAGGGGACAGTTTCATTAGTGTTACTGGAGGTTTACCTCTGTTGCTAAAGGAGAACAGAAGTTGTCATGGAAGGGTTATTTTGAATACAATTTACTTTTCATAGTTTGTCCCAGGAAGTGAAACAACCATCTGATTGCAACTGTCCCAATATGAGTGATGCACAGACTGACTCAGAGATCCCCAGGTACATGTGTATATAAGCCTGAACTAACCAACTACACAAACAGTGGCCAAAGAGTATCTGAAAGCAGCCGAGGCAGCAGACCAACAATCTCCAAACTCTCGTGCACACGACGGCCTCCACCGGGGTCACATTCCTGAGGGAGTGCAGGGTCAAAGCCTTGGTGGGGTGAGTCCAGGGTCACAGTGCCCACAGGACACAAGATCTCACAAGATCCCAACATGAGAGATGCACACCAACATCCCCCCCCCCCTCCCACAGAGACATCTTACTTGCATGTAAAATAGACACACGTCTCAGGAAAGATCAGGGACAAGGATACACTTCTTTCTGTGACGCAACCGTGGAATTCCATGGCTATCTGAGGCAATAATTTCCCTTTCATAAACACGTCCGGGCGCAAACTGTGACATTGTAAAAGAACAGATAACGCACAAGGGTACAGGAAAACCATCCGAAGGTTACATGTCTTCCCTTTAAACCAGACGTATTTGTACCAATGAATTAGTCTGCATCAAAGTTAAATATTGGCCTTTCCTGCTATAACCTGAACCTGACTGCACTTAACAAAGATAACAGAGCGAAACGGGAGATAACAATGAACAAGAAACTTTAAATGATCATAAGTGGCTTGAACAGTTTTGCCAAAATAAAAGTCAATGATGGCCAACAAAGGGAGGAAAAAAGCACAGCTTCCTTTGGCCAAAAAACAGGGTCTCTAACAGAGAGCAGGAAGCCACCTGACCGAAGCTGTCAACAATGAATGAATCATTTACTTCTGCAGATTCATTCTTATAATAAAAAAAAGGTTATTCCTCAGGAGACTTACTCTGGTGGAGTGTAGGTATGCTTTTATTATTCATAAGAAATAGACACTTGGAGACAGTCAATAAAAAACGAGAATGACATGAGGAGAGCACATATCTCTGCAAAGGCCCAACAGCCCCTGTATGATCCACACTTACATCCAGATTGAGATTAGGATCTGCACCAAAATTGCATATATTAAATTCCATTGATAAGAAATGCAAGTGATTTG
This sequence comes from Pleuronectes platessa, assembly GCF_947347685.1. Taxonomy (NCBI): domain Eukaryota; kingdom Metazoa; phylum Chordata; class Actinopteri; order Pleuronectiformes; family Pleuronectidae; genus Pleuronectes; species Pleuronectes platessa. The sequence continues at coordinate 9,719,292 of NC_070626.1, forward strand.
CCCTGAGAACATTTACACTAATACAGTGTGTCTTATCTTTCTGTAATGATTCATCTTTCTGTCCACCTGTTGCAACACAGAGCCATTTACGTAGCCTTGACCAAAAGGATTCACACAGACCCATTACAACATCTGTCTAAATGCCCACCAGTCAAGTCACTGATTCTCTGTATCACACAGTCGACAGCTAATGGACAACAACAATAACAAAAAACAGTGGTGAATCTATGTCAGTCAAACAAACCTGGATGTTCTAATGGCAACATGAGAGATGAGGCAGGAGAGATAACAGCTACCCTCTAAATCCTTATGTCATGTCCTCAGACAAATCACTGAACCTCCCTAAATTGGTGATAGGAAATGCTCGGCCTACAGCACAACTGTCTGAATGCATGTCTGATTGGTGAATGTAACTTTTACTGTAAGATGCTTTCAGTGGCTGTTTGATGTAGAGTGCACTTCATTTATCAGTTGGCAGAAAAGGAGTCTTTTACATAATTATTGGTTTCTGCATTTTGACCAATGTGAACTTTTATCTTACAGAATAAACGTTGCAGATAGTGCCTACATTATGTTTACATTTGACATAAAACCGTTAGAAAAGCCTATTCCAATTTATAGTTATCTATGATAAAGTTAAAGTTTTAACTGTTAAATATCTAGCCCGGTTACATTTCTTTACCATATGGGTTTGATAGCAACATCTTAGGAATCATGACATTTTTTTGTATATAAATGGCTGATAAATAAGTATCTGACATTTTCTTTACTCCCTAATATTGTATTGGCATCTGCTCCCAAAAGCCCATATGGGTCAAGACCTAGTTTAATTGCTGTTTTCAAGTGGTATTGTTTAAATTCTTTTTAAACTCTCCCTCCCTTCTTAGCTCTTATTTTGTATTTCTTTTGAAATAATTGATTTATGGCAGTGCTGTTACTCACATAGCTCTCTGGCTTTGACTCTCTACCCAACAGCTACACTGAAAAAGTATGATTTATTTATACAGCTACATCTATATGTTATTCACTCTGGTTGAAACTATACTGCGCTTATTTTAAAAAAAATATATATACAGCAAGATTTATTTAATCTACAAGGAATTTTCCCCTTTTCATGAGAAAACCACTGAAAACAACTGTAAATGGGGCTAAATGGTCACAAGAGTCCAAATGTGATTTGTAATGATTTCCACACATGCTTAAAGTCCCAAAGGCTCTTTTGAGTGAGGATGTGGTTATCATCATTTTAGAGGACAGCAAGAAAATCTCTGGTATTCATTTTAAACAGGATGTTGAATCTCATATTTGTAGATTTCATAACATGTCCATGTGGTCAGGACAGGGTCCTGTGTCTTCCCTGGAGTTAAAAGTAAACCAGCATCACTTCAGTGGATGCGCTTAAATTCTTCTACCTTCGGAAATCAGACCCTGTTGTTAAGATTAAGTCCTGCTGGTTTTTAGAAGCAGGATTGTTGGATCTTAATCTGATCTTTCTGATGTGACGCTGCCATAGCAGGAAAATACTCGTGTTTTTCAAACATACTTGACATTGTGTCTCCGAGCTCACTGAACACGACCCAGGACGTGCTGAGAGTTGTAAAAAGGTTTGCACAGCCTGAATCACGAAGCTCTAGTGACCACTGAGTGTGACTTTGACCCTTTACGGCTCAATATCAGACCAGCCCCTGGAGATATGAGCAGGGTACGTGAGCCCAGTCGATCAAACAAACAAGAGGGTGGAATTTATAGAGCGATGAAGATTGCAAGTATGCTGATCCAAATGTTGCCAAATAATTTAAAACCTCTGCACGTCTTGTAGAAGTGATTCAAGCGCTGCAGGTCCATGTATCCCTCGAGGACAAAATAATAAATCAGAGTGAGGCTCTCCAACATCAGAGCCTGAAAATACGTCATCATTTCACGAGAGGGTCCCTTCTCACACACCAGATTATGTGTGCTTAACAGGGAGACTTAAATATTACAGATCTAATCTGAGGTCAGTCGTGTGCATGCACAGAATATACAGAGTCAAGAGGAGGCTGCAGAGCGGGCCAGTGTGCCGCTGTCCACAAGTCAGCGCGTCTGTGTGTGGGAGTGTGTGGGTTTGTGTGTGTGTGTGTGTGCGTGCGTGCGTCAGGCATGTGCATGACTACTGCCATTATAATTCTGGGCAGGTGATCAGACTTGACCCCCACCAACTATGTCTGGCACGCCAGCCAAGATCGTGTGCCAAGTGTCTGGTGTTGCCCCCGCTCCCCACTGGCTGGTTAATGAAGGGCTTCGCGGGGGAGTCAGGGTAGGGTGGTGGGGGTGGTGGTGGCAAGGGGGGGGGGGGGGGACTATAAGAGGATGGGGTGGGCCTCACTACTCTGCCACTTCAATTCCGGGGCCTGTATCGGGCCAGCTGTTGATTCACAGCTCCGTCCTTCGCCACCACAACAAACAGAGCCCACACAAGGGCCGGCCGGCTGGCAGAGCAGAGCGGGGCAGAGCCGGGCAGTATGGGAAACGCCCCCCCCCCCCCCCCCCAAGGAAAGGCTCTGGCGATCAATTTCTCCACTGTCGCTACGGAAACAGAGCTGTCTCTATTGGGGCTCGGTGTGTGTGTGTGTGTGTATGTGTGAGAGAGAGGAGCGTCTGACTGCATTCTTCCCTCTCCCTCCAGTCCCTTTCTCTCTCTCTCCATCCCCACTTCCACCCATCCTGCTTCTTTCTCCATCACCCCTTCCCGACCCCCCTTTTCTCTTCTTTCCCTCCTGTCTTCCATCCTCCCTCCTCTCTCTCACCTGCTCCTGTGGAACAAATCAACAGCTGTCTCAGCCTCACCACGAGCAAGTGCACCGGCCATAAAACAAGCCACTGTTCTCTGGCCTCTGCCATTTGTCGGGCTGCCGATTTAAAAAAGGTGGACGGTGACTTCCTCGGCGGCCTCTCTTGAGCTGCTGCTGCTGGTGCAAACATGTTTGGTCTCTAACTCCCTTATCACAATAAACCACGCCACAAAGTCCAGTTCTTACAGGAAAATCTTTTAAAGAAAACCCTAGATAAAAGAGGAAGTCAGTAGTTGAGCCAACACATGCTTTCATTCCAAAATGCCTTTCAGATCCCATAACAACAAACATTTTTCATTTTGGGCGGCCCCCAGTGTGAGATTCACATCCCCGCTGTAACTCATCAAACTGTACTTGACCACAGTCTCTTTTCCCCCATGCTCCAGAGGACAACTGTATTTCCAACAAGCCCACACCATGCCGCCGCTCTGGGTGTCTGCTCTGGCAGAACAGAGGGTTCCATTCAGCGAGGTGCAGCGCTGTGCAAATTTTTAGCTGTGCCAAGACAGAAATTAGTATTGCCCTGCAAAGCCACCCTCATCTGCCAAAGAGGGACCGGTTAGTGGGAAACGCAGCTCATTCGCATGTTGCAAATAGACCTCGCACACACACGACAAACCTATAAATACTCTCAAACCTTTTTCTTCGACTTCCAGCCTGTATGTGTTGTAATACAGAGAAGGTTACGTGTGACTTTTAACGTGACTAATTCCACTACATGTTTGTTCAGTTTGTGCTACAGATAATTATTCATACCCAATGGGATTCATGAAGCAATAAAGGCTAAAGTGGCTCTTTTCAGCTGGAAACTTTAATTTGGACCATTATTTGGACTTGAAACTTGCTCTGCTTGTCTGTGAAGAACCAAAACCTTCAGCAGAAGTGTTTTGTTCTGTGAAGGAGACCCTGCACTAATCTCCCAGATACCTGAGGGCTGATGTGTTCATAGTGTAAGGGAAGGAGTCAGAGCCAGAGCATCAGTGCTTTACACTTCAGGCACTTGAGGTGAAACTTTATGCCAGATGAAACCTATTGGTTTGATTGACTTGCTGAGCTGTTTTGACCAAATTAAAGTCAATCAGGCCCCAACAGTATGAAAGAAGTGTGTGAGCATCTCAATCAAATCTTTGGTATTTGGGTTTGGGGTTTTTTGTGAAATCATTTCTTAAATCATCTCTCAGACCTACAGAGGCTCATTTGTTTAATGGTCTGGCAAAGTTTTCAGTATTATTTTTTCCAGTTATGCCTAGCAACTAGTTTTAAAAAAAGACCCCCAGGTGTATTTGCAAACAAGCCAGCAGTTGTCATTACATACCAAAGTATTCCTTTTTCATGTGCATCTCTAACTCCTTCTCCAGCTCCAAGGTGAGCGCCTCCAGCCGCCTCTCCGCCTGGCTCGGCCCGCTCTCCCGGCTGGGGGTCACCTGGTAAGGTAACTTATACCTCTGGCCCGTGGTAGTTGCCTTTGTGGACACCCCGTAACTAAACGACGACTGCGACCCTGCGGTCATCTCCGGGGTTCCTGCCGCCTGCAGCTGGGGCTCGGGCACCGCCGAGAGTCCCTGCAGGTGGAGGCGGCTCTGGATCCCGTTGGAGTCTCCAAACTCCTGCAGCAGCGTGTCTTCGTGTAATCCGCTGCCCAGCATCGACGACCTGGGTGAGGGCAGCTGCAGGTCCGGGTAGGTGCTCATAGAACCCCTAGAGCTGCGGGAACTTCTGGAGCTGTGGCTGGAGATGCTGGAGCGGGGGCTGACCACGCAGTTAGCGGTGGTCCCCGGTCTGGCGCTCCCGTCCTGGCTGCAGATGCTGGAGCGGGGACTCGCCAGCGGCGCGGCGTGGAGGATCGCCCCCTCCAGATCGTGGTTGACCACGGGCCCGTACCGGGAATCGGAGTAGCTGGACCTCGGGCTGGTGGTGAAGGAGTACTGGCTGGCCGTGCTCGACCTCGGGCTGGCGTGTCTCTGGTCGTAGCCCATGCTGATGCCGCTGGTGCGGTTGCTGCTGGGCTTGCTGCAGCAGTCACAGCTGTTGAGGCTGGCCCGGGGGCTGGAGTGCTTACTCGTGTCGCTGGCGGTGCTTGCATAGCTGGACCTGGGGCTGAGCACGCTACTGCCCTCGCAGTGCACCAAACTAGACCTGGGGCTGGTGTACCTGTCCTGACCCGGCACCACCAGACTCGTACGCGGGCTGCTGATGCTGGACCTCGGGCTGACATGCTTGCTCTGCTCCTGGGAGGAGAGGGAGGACGCCAGGCTGGACCGCGGGCTGGTGGCGTTGTACCTCCCGTCGTGGCTGCTGCTGATGCAGACGCTGTTGCACCTGTTGCCGGGGAGAGCCACCGGTTTGTTGAGCGGCACGCCGTCGAAGGCGGAGCCGGTGCTGTACCTGTGGCCCTGCACTTCCAGAGAGTACCTCCGGTGCCGCTCCGCAGCGCCGGTGTAGCAGGGCAGAGCCACCTCGGATTTGGTGCAGCAGCCCTCCTCGGTGTAGCCCGCGTCTCTTTGCGGGGCGCAGAAGTCCACCGGCACGGCCCGGTTGCAGCCGACGGGTCTCACCGGAGCCGCGTTGTACACTTTATTTCCAGGCGTGAAATTCTCCACCGTGTGATGCTGCTGGTGGAGCACAGAGCTGCCATTCATCGGCGCACTTTTGTGCTCCGCTAGCGCCGGAGCCGAGAAGTCCAAGTCGGGGTTAATCACCAAGTCTCTCCTGGAGTTGTACATCCCGTCTTTGTAGGCTTCGTACAGGGACAGGTCGTCCATCCGGAGCCCCAGCTCCTCCTGGTAGCGCTCCATGTTGAGGCAGAAACAAGTTCACTCTCGGTGTCGCTCCGCTCCGAGCAGCGCGGCGGAGCACTAATTGCGTTTCACATGGAAATCAAAACAAAACGCCGCGGTGCTGCCGTCTCTCATTCACACTAAACACTCCGACGTACACCCGCAAACCTCCACCGAGTCCCGCATCGTCTCCTCCTGCTCGGCCCCGCTCCGCGCAAACAACACAAACTCTTTCTCACAGTTGCAGCCGACAGGGAAACGTTTGTCAACTTCAGTTTTTGTTAAGTTGAAAGGTCTTTACAGTCAATGGCGCGCTGCGCGGAGGAATTTCCCCTTGTTGGTTTTTCCTCTACATTTCTCTTCCCGCCTCTCCTCTGTGAATTAAACTGCCCCGGATAATCTGCTACGCTGCGAATATCACGAATGTGTAAGTCCGAGCTCAGCAGGCGGAGGGAAACGTGAAATAAACGCCGTTTTACTGCGGGGACTCGTTCTTGTAAAAGGAATGCGGGGATGTAGACGGGATGCGCTGCGCCTCTGTGGAATGTGGTTAATGCTGCAGAGAAACAATGATTGCGACCAACTCAGCAAGGGGCTGCCGGCCTGAAAAGAGGAGAGTTTAGAGAGAAGGGGACGTCTGCATTCATCCCGGGCAGACTCACATACCACACAAAGCACGCCTCACCTGGTCCGACTCCAGCCACACCAGCAGCACACTGCAGTGGGCCGCTTACATGCAGCACACGGCCGAAACCCAAGTTTATACATACTTTCTATAAAGATCGAACGATAAAACATATTCTCGGGTCCACCAAAGAATGCGAGGAGGCTCCCATCAATAGAGTTTAAAAGATCCTTCAGTATCTAATAAATCCTTGATTGATTATTTGAAGGTTATATTTGTTTGAATAAGAGGAATTGAAGTGAATATAAAATATTTAATTCAAAAAATCAACCGTTTTTACTTGATGGTTTGTCTCGTGAATTGCTACTTTGAGTATTATAATATGCCTGAGTAGATATGTTGGAGACAATATAAATGACGCTACCCAAAGTTTATTGAGTCTATTCACTTTTTTGTATCTACCAAGCACACACAGGCGTTTCCATGACTACAGAGGACATATAATGATTTGTTAAAGTCTAATTTTAACCACACGCACTACTTGCAGAAACCTAACTTTAACCCTGAACTTAAAAACATCTTTTCACCTTAGAATGTAATGATTTATGGAATGGAAACCTGTTTATTTGTCCCCAGTAGGAAGAATCCCCATAATGTGACTATGTTAACAGATTTATGTCCCCACAACATGGTTAATACCTGGAACACACACCAATTCTTGATTTGGATAAATATATTCTTCTTTTTAGGTTGGTTGAAAACTTTTAAAATTGACAACATATCAAGAACGAGTTCAGAAATCAAACAAACTCGATAACGTCGTAATGTTTTATTCTTAAAGTTTTGCTTTTGTTTTAGTAAAATTAAACACTTTGTATTCAGTAGTTGTCAATTTTTGCACTTGACAGATTTATTTTCATGAGGTTACAGTTGTGGAAAAACAAGGGTAGCTATTAGCATACATGTACACATCAAAGATGTTGTGTTACATACAATTACATTCAAAATGTTTAGGTATTAAAATATCACATGGAAATGTTCTAAACCAAACATCTTAATCCTGAGAAACTTCTTCTTTTGTTGACTTGGTCTTAGACGCTGCCTTCTTTGTCTGAAGCACCTGTCGGTAAGGAGCACTGTGATGTTAGATGTGCACAGGTTTACTGCCATGTAAACAATCTACATTATTTATGAACCAGTCTTAATACAGTACGTTTGTGGAAAATTATGTTTTTGCTTAAGCTTCTCATCAACTGCCAACAACTGGAAGAAAAGAGAGAGCAATAGCAGCAAAGGCAGCAACAATCAGGATGTTGAGTAGAAATCGACCGAGTGTGGAGCTGTGAGATTTTTTCCCGTGACCTCTGCACCTGAACCACTGCACGGCTTCGTCCAGGTTCTGCTCCTGGGGTTCGTAGCCCAGCTCAGCTTTAGCTTTGGCCATGCTGAAATAGTGCGTCACACCAGTTTTATACACCTCTGTGCGCGTCAGCAGTGGCTGAAAGTTATAGAAGGGACCGACGAGGTGGTGGATCATTTCTGTGAGAAAGGCAAAAAAGTAAATAAGAGAGACAGGGAGACGTAGTGTGGGGAAGGGATAGCCCAGGCCCTCCACCAGAGGCCGGAAGAATTCAAAGTTATTGACAGGCCTGCCATCTGAGATGAAGTAGGCCTGGCCAGCAGAGCGGTGCTGCTTCTTCAAGGTCAGCGCCTCCGCAGCCAGCTCGTGTGCTGACACCAGGTTGTCCACGTGGACAAACTCCACCAGGCTGCTGGGATCCCCGTAAACAAACCTGAAGATCCCCTTCTCTATGTAGCCGACTATCCTGGGGAGGTGCCTCTGCTCCCCGGGCCCGTAGATGCCCGCTGGACGCAGGGCGCAAGTTCTCAGCACCCCCGGTCCGCCCTGCAACGCGGTGCCATTCGCCTTCAGCACAGCCATCTCTGCCAGGGACTTTGTTCTGGAGTAGTGGTCAGGGTGAAGGTGGAGCGGTAGATACGGGAGGCTTTCGTCACCATTCTCTATCACTTGGCCTCCGAACACCACGTTGAAGGTGCTGGTGTAAATCAGCCTTAACACTCTTTGCTCGACGCAGGCCTTCAGGACGTTCTGCGTACCCTGAACGTTCACTGCCTCAATCAGATGGCGGTTCAGCTGCTCCCTGCCGGACATGCCATACGACGCGATGTGGAACACACAGTCCACACCGGCCACGGCCCTCTCCACTTGAGCATAGTCCCGTATGTCACCTTGCACAAACACAAAGTCCTCTGACACTTCCTTGGTTGGAGGCACGGTGTCGAACAGAACGACTCGGGCACCTTTTCCATGCAGGGAGGACGCCAGGCTGCAGAGAGAGAAAAAAAGAAATTAAATTTGCAAAAGAGTCTTCTACACAATCTCTTACACGATTTTTGGCTCGACACTGACTTCTTTCTTAACTTAATGAATCTGTACGGACAATTTCACATCCATAGATTCAGAAAACAACACCATTTTTACTATGTAAGTTTAAAGAAGATAAACTGTCCAAATATCCAATTAACAATAAGAAACAGTTTCTGGCCACGTTCTTGTCTTTTCTATTCTTTATATGTGTGTTCTTTGTATTATTTGTGACATAATGTATATATATATATATAAACTGTTCTATTTTGTATGACTCATATGTATTTACTTATATAAAAGGTTTGTAAATGAAGTGGTAGTTAACGCCATATCGTAGGGAAAAAAAACAAGTGATGAAATATGCATTAAAATATATGGAACAAAAATACAACGACTGAATGCATTTCTACTTTCAAATGTGCCTCAGCTCTGTGGTCGTAACAGAGCCAGTGTGACTGAAATGACCGATGAGACCGCGCCACCTGGTGGTGGTGAAGCAGCGTGACAGCACACACGACTCAGAAACCACGAGGGTTACTGACAGCATGTGCTTTTTTTGCTGGGAGTAACAAACAATAGGACATAGTTCTTACCGATGACCAAAATAACCACAACCTCCAGTGATCAAAAAAGTGTCTGTGCGTGTGTTTTCCATCGCAGGAGGACAATCTGTGAGATTAATAGAAAAACAATGATAAGTGTGGTAAACACACACACACACACACACACACACACACACACACACACACACACACACACACACACACACACACACACAGTGTTCTCATAAATATGAAAACCCTTGACTTACAAACCAGAATATAGACTAAAAGCATTATGATGTAAACTCGTTACCTAACCTTCCACCTGAGGCAAGTTCTCTAACTTTGAACTTCACTCACTAAACGTTGAGAGGAATCAGCTGAAAATATAATGCATTACAACATTATTATAAGTATTATTAGTATTATAACACTACGTACGTACACTTATATTCTCCTGTAAGCTTTATTCAACACATCCCCAAGCTATTCAACTCTGACATGCGCAGACTGCACTTAACACAAATGCTAAATGCTAACCCTACGTATTACCAACCTGTACACGTGTTGGTAGCAAACGAGAAGAATATCTGTAGAATGTCGCTTCTTCAAACCTCTACTTCAGCGCCGGTGTCCACTTCCTCTTTCGGAGCTCTACGTACTGTTTGTTACGTAAGTTACGTCAAAACGGTAAAAAAAATTGAAACGCTAACGAACAACGACTCAGAGGAAAACAGGAAGTGAAGTCTTCATATTTAAATGTACAATATCGTAATTAACTTATAGTGACAGTGATTTAAGTTGAAATTCATACTGGTGTGCACATAATATACAGACAGTTATTCAAAAAAAATTCTAATAGCTAAAAAACACTTCTAATTTCTCAGAAATGTCTCGTCAGTGATATTTTACTTTGAAAGCCCTAATCGGAAGTTGTAATCTTACAAACGCTACATCAGTGATCGTGCAGCCTTTTCTGAAGAATACCTATTTTTATTATTGAAGTAATAATCTTACAACAATATAAAGATGATCATACCAAGTCTCCCCATTGAACAGAGCACACAATGAAGACGACTTTACAATTTAAATACAGACGAGAGGGCAAATGTCCCTGTTTATATGTCTGTGATATTATCACGTTTCTTGCAGTTGAGGGGGCTGAGAGTTCTAAAGCATCCCTACTGGTGGAAGACAGCACCTTCATTGCAAAAAAAAAAGTTTTCTAAACTCAATATAAAAGTTTAATATTATTTTCGACAGTAACATTTGAGAGTAAGATATGGCTTGTGTCCACCCAATGTTTTTTTAATGATATTTGATTTCATTATGATTACAGTCAGTGTAATTTCTGTGGAGCATATTTGATTCACAAATGTGATGCAGACGACTCCAGATTGGAACTGATTTGTGATTTTTTGTTGGTAATAGTGGGTCAAGCGAAAGATTGATGACTGTTAGCTTTTCTAAAACTGGTATTAAAGGTCATTAAAATTGGCAGGAAAAAGCATTATATTGACTTAACCTTAGGCCTGGGCTCTGAGAGAAATGGGTCACAACACTTTAATGTTAGCCGCAAAAGCTTTCCATCCTTCTGTAAATGACTTTAGCATGTTTGAAAGTCATCTCTTGAACAAGGCTATCATTGATGAAAAGACTAACATGGTGGATTCAGGTCTTGGGTTATTTCATCAAATGCTTGAGCCCCTGGAGCTCCTCTTTGGAATGGACCAACATGATGCAACAGGGGTCTATCATTTTATAAATAATGGGGATGTGAGTGTAGGAGGTGACTGACATAGACTTGGTGGTTGTCAATCCAGGAATTGCACAAGGAATATTATCAATCAAAAATAAATCTAAGATGATGTACTGCTTTACCCTGGTGCTTGAGAGATACATTATTTATATATATATATATCATATATGGTCAGATGGAGATACAATTAAAAATTTGAGCAGTAAAGTCAGAGGAATACCATTCGAGTGAAGTACATCTGTTAATTAAAATGGCTTGATGAATGGTGACAAGAGAAATAAGGATTGATTATTCACCTTGATTTATCAAAAAAACCCTTTTTGGAGAAACTGGTTGGCAACAATCAGTTGGGAGTTTAGATATGACCTGATATCAGCTATCAGAGGAAGACTTTTCGAGGACATGGAAGACACTGGCTGTTTTTAAATAGTCAGTTATGCAATCAGAGGTAAGAGATTGATATTGAATAATATTGAGACTTTGTAGAATGGGTTGGGGAGCTCGATCAAAGCGATAAACTCCAAGGTTGAAATGTAATCTTTGAACACTGCTTTATGAAGATAAACATTTAGGAACATACCACAATCCCTAGAGGAGGTGACTGGATATACAGAGTGATTAGGAATTAGAAGTTTGTTAACCTAAAACATTACTAATACAATCAATATCTCCCATCTGTATACATACGTCCACATCAACAGTTCAGCTGAAGGTTTTCGGTTGAAACTCAACTATCAGATTTTTTTTTAATGAACATTTGTAAATGTAATTTCATCTTTTTACATTCGATATTTATTTTTTATTTGTCTCTGACTGTCACCTATAAGCGACAGCGCCCTCCACACTCCCTGAACGGAACACAGCTAGTCAGCCAATAGGGAGCGGGGCCTAGGCTTTTTGTACCGCCCACTATTTAGTTCAGGTCCAACCACATTAGAATCTACCACACAGCCAATGAGGATTGGTGATTGTTGCCTGTCCTTCAGCCGAGCGGAAGCAGCGGCGCAGGCTGCAGGGAGAAGCAGACATGAATTCCTTGGAACAGGCCGAAGGTAACTAAATACAGACAGCAACTTTAATCTGCTCATTTTGAGTTAACCACCGGTTTGTTTGAGCGTCGCGGCTCTAGACACTAAAATGACTCTAAACAAACGCGCTGAGGTGCGGTCACAAACGTAGCTGCACCGCTGTGTTAGCGGCTCCCCATTCGGCACTTAGCATGTTTGCTAGCTTAACTGAGTCCAGGCGTTAGCAATCGTGTTGGGTCTCTCACACAAACTGAGTTTTAGAGCAACCTGCACATCCAGCACACCGGGTGAGGAGAGACTGCACTGGACTGTAAAGAGGAACATTACTAGATCTCAACGCGATGACAATAGCTCTGAATGCCCTGTGCATTCTGTTTTTGGAACTTTGATGGTTTGGGTCTATTTTGTAATCAAGAATTATTCTCCTTCACCTAGTATGTATTTCATCTTTAGCCCAATATACCAGTACGTAGATTGAAGTCAGAGAAATATTTGACGAGTCCACCACATGTTTGGGTTATATTACAGCCCCCTTCCCTCCATCTCAGTATTTGTTGAACACAATGTTGAGTTAAGAAGCTAGACATATAACAACTGATGAAGGTACATTATATCTCTGTAAGAATGGACTTTGATTTTCTTGGAGACAGACTGGCTTTTGTATTGCTACTGCAGGGTTTATCCGATCGGCCACAGGAGGTATATGTTTAGAAAACCGAAAAGGGCCAAGGATTGACCCTTGGGGTACCCCACATAGAGGGGGGCAGATAAAGACATATAATTATGGATGTGAACATTGAAGGACCTGTCGGACAAGTAAGAGGAAAACCAGTTTGAGTGTGGTACCAGAGATACCACCCCTGTTCAATTCTCTCAAATAAAAATGCATTGTCTTATTTTGGGGCTTCTCTATCCCAGTAGAGTTTGAGTCAACCAAGGTTGAGTTAAGAAGCCAGATAGATACAAACTTGATGAAGGTACATACTATGTCTGTGAGAATGTACTCTAATTTTCTTGAGCTGCTTTCAGACATGCACTGAACTCTATCCTTAGCAGCTTCTCCAGAGGATGCAATGTGTGAAAACAAATGTCTGAATGAGAGCCTTGAGTTTCTGCTGACATTTTCTGCCAGGCCCCCTAGCAGAAAGTCTTGCAGGACATGTCTCTAAAGATTTGCAAGATTTTCCCTCAAAAAGTTAATGTTCCTGTTTCTTTTGTTTCAGACCTGAAGGCCTTTGAAAGGAGACTGACAGAGTATGTCTCCTGTTTGCAGCCGGCAACAGGCAGGTGGAGAAGTAAGTATCAATCGGTTGTGATTGTCAAAACAATGGTAGAGACCATGTGGTGGCTCCAATGGGGAAAGTTATTGTCAAAATATATTATGTGTTTCTATTCACCGTGTGATGAGTATTAAAGAAAAGATTTGTGAGAAACCACATTCTAAATGCAGTTAATTGAAAAACATATCTAGGTTAACTGTCTGGTTGATACGTTGGAATGGTGAAACACATCTCATGTTGTACTGGATCTCATTCTCCTGTGTTATTTCAGTGATTCTGATAGTGGTGTCTGTATGTACGGCTACTGGGGCTTGGAACTGGTTAATAGACCCTGACACACAGAAGGTATGTATCAGTGGACAAGTATTATTGTTATTTCAAATGAAAACTCCCTCATTAAAGCAATAAACATGGGCTCCATTGGAAAATTAGTAGCAGTTACCCAATGATGCATATATTTAATGTTCTAATGCACCTAAGTTTGACTTCCATAGCTTGCTGTAAGTTTTGCTATTGACTCTGGGATTGATGTTGTTTTGTTCCTCAGGTCTCGTTCTTTTCGTCCCTGTGGAATCATCCCTTTTTCACCATCAGCTGCATCACTCTCATAGCTCTCTTCTTTGCTGGGATACACAAACGAGTTGTGGCACCATCAATGTATCCTTTGTCCATTTTAGTTAATATGAAGAAGCAGGTTTTGATGATGATAACACATAATTGCGAGACAAGTTTTAAATGTTTCTTGCATCACAGCAGCTCCATTTACAACATCACATTGGATTCAGAAAAGAGACAAACATGAATACATTAATCTTAAGCTGACAATGAAAGACATTTTCAATCTGTGCTAAAAATTATACTTTTCTTCTAAAGCAGTACTTAAATCTCTGAATGAGGCCAGTTGATTTGATACTTTAACAATTTTCATACAAGAAGTAATTTTTTTCTGTCAATTAACTGATTCATATTTTGTTCACGTTTTTGATTCACTGGTTAACACCTTTAACCTTTACCTCTTCAGTATCGCTGCTCGATGTCGGACAGTTTTAGCAGAATACAACATGTCCTGTGATGATGTGAGTAACATTGGACATTTCAGACAGCTTGTGTTTAGGAGGAATTATTAAAATGTGTCTTACTTGTGTGTTTTTTTTTTCACAGACGGGGAAACTTATTCTCAAACCACGACCGAACATCCAATAACCAGCGTTTTTTGTGGGCTGCTCAGACACTGTACCGGGTCTTGGATCTTATCCAGTGATCGTTTGGTGACCTGTGTCCTCTGTGTTCCATCATCATGATTAATGAAACAGGGAAAGACAGGAGAAAAGAACCGATAGGCCCTTTAAACAGTTCTGCTGGGTCCATGTCGTCACTGAAGCTGCTGATCTGCTCACATAACCTTTGGTATATTTTATTCTGTCTGGATGATTTCAGATGTGTTTATTTCTGTTGCTAATTGTGTATTTTATCAAAATGTTTCTATTTTTAAAATTATTTACCAAATAAACTCTCCAGATGTGAAAATGTCTTGTTATTTCTTGATGTTGAATCAGCGAGAGGCCAATGCCTGTGGTTCATTTGCTGCATTTGTTGAAATGATTTTTGCATTAGTCGTGGTTTTACGACAGCCGGTCTGCTTTCTGTTAATAACCGCCGTTTTACGGCAGGGACTAGTCTTCCACATGGCTTCGTCCAACCTGGTTGAGGCCGGAGTTTGTTTGTGAGGTTTGATCACTAAACCCGAGTGAGCTAGAGAAACGAACATCACATGCGCTGGACGCAACTAAAAATAAAAGAAGTAAGATGGGTAAAAGTAGAACCACTAAGTTTAAACGTCCGCAGTTTAACGCTGTCGGTCTGCCGATGAACGCTGTGAAGGAAGCCGACCTAGAGGAGGAGGAACTCGGGGAGGAGAGCTGTCCTGCTGCCGAGCTGCTGGAGAAAGTAGGAACATACTCTGCTCCTGTTTAATCAAGCTTCTTTATGTGTGTGTGTGTGTATATGTTTAACATATTGTATCTTTGGTTGGCTCTCATACATCTCAGTGTAATGCTTAATAAAGAGCTAGGGCTCGACGATATGGCCAAAAAAGTTACCGAGGTAAAACCCGTCTCATATCAGCCGATGTCAATAATCATAAAGATACATGTCACATGCATACATTTGTACATTCGTATTTAGCAGAATCAACTATCTATAGACACACCTGCATATTTATCCGTATCAGTTGATGTTGATTGTCACGATGAATGTCCCAGTATTATTTCTTGACAGTGTAAAGACTGATTGAAACTTGGGGGTTTAAAACTCTTCATTTTCAGCAAAGAATTACAAACAAAGCTCAAGTTGATTGATGGTTTTATACCTCCATGTCAAAGCAATATATTGATATTGAAAAATCATATTGCAATAATGATAGATACTGGTTTATCGTCCAACTCTACATTGAGGACATCCTTTGAGATGACCAAGTTTTGAGTTTAGTCATTGGAATCAACTTCTTAAAGTGTGGTTTCAATCTTCACCTCCTGTTGATAACTTTACATTTTTCTGTCTAAATTAACTTGTGTCTGTACTTTAATGATGATGGATTTTATTATCTCATTTATTGATATTTTTCTTATGCCTTATGCACAGTGAAGAGACATATGTATAATTGCTCATCTTTAGATTTGCTGTTATCAATTGCTTGTCACTCTTTGCTCATAAATAACAGTTTAAAACTACAACCAATAACCACAATATATCGCCCAATAGGAAAGTGTTCATCTTGATATAATTCTTCCACCATACCACCCAACCCTAGTACCCACTGCAAGAGGACTGAAGCAAGTCAATCTATGTCTTTTAGTCACATTTTTTTTATACATCTCTCTACAGCTGCAGAGTCCGAGTGCAGATGTGCGAGAGTTTGGGTGTGCCAGCATCTCTCGGGTGGTGCAGCAGAGCCAGACCATCCCTGGCTTCCTCCAGAGGGACGCTGTGAGGCGCCTGGGCCCCATGCTGCTGGACAGCAGCCTGGCTGTCAGGGAGACGGCCACAGGAGCACTCAGGTGAGTCAGTAGTGAAGGAAGTTGTGGTTCAGATCAGATCTGGACCCCTACTCTCCAAGGCAAAGACATCTACACAAAGCTGCAGCAAGGAATTACATGTGTTAACTCACACACTGAAGAGCTGTAGACAAGTCAGTTTAACTCTATGTTAATCATGTGGGCCACACAATGTCAATCGATAGTGGATTAGTCCATGGTGACTCCTTCACATCTCTAGTTTAGAGTTAGAAAAATAAACTAGAATGTCACTTGGTGGAGCTCACACTGCCGCCATGGCCCAACAGCTCCCTTCAATTCGATCAAGCCACACTTCATTACACACACGCAGAGAACCTCCCACTATGTTGGCATATGTTACCTGGAGTTTGGCAAGCAAACTCCAGGTAACATCCTTATTCTCCGGACTTTACCTGCAGGTCATGTCTGAAAATGGCTTTAGAGAGCCATGAATTATTCTCTGGGAAATCAGTGGAAATGTCAATTAACACACTATTTGCAACGTTAAAGTGCTAAAAAACTCCTGGATCATCTTTCTGGAGTTCTTTCTTTGCCGATGTCCCATCTTTTCGGCAAATTTTGTGGAAATCCATTCTGTAGTTTGTTCATAATCCTGACGACAAACAAACGGACAGGGGTGAAAAACTAACCTCCTTGGCAGATGTAACAAAAAAGCTGAAAATATATGAAACTAAAGAAGCTAAAACCAGCAAACAATTGGCCAAATCTTTTCTAAAAATGCTTAAAATAGTATTTTAATATAAGAAATGGATGCAAATTTATTTTGTTGCTATGAAATAGTATTTGCAGCTGTGAATGAAAGTTTGTGACACAGATGTATGCGCAGCTCAGCGTGTTGACTTTTGTAAATACAAGATGACTCAAAAATCTTGTTTTACCCTCAAACCAGCTCATTTGTTATCCGTTTTCTATAGTGACTCTATACACTGTAAGTAGAAGGTCATCAAATGACTTTTTTCACTGCAGATTGTTTCACAAGTCAAAGCAGAGAAATCACAGGTGTGATGGCTAATTTCAATAATTACTCTGGTCTATGTGCATCAACCAGTTTCCAGCGTCACAAACAGAGTGTTGCGGGTTCAGGGCAAACTGGACTAGTTGCCAAATTAGAAGTGGTTCCTAAGTCCAGTCAAGGTCCAAGATCCAGTCATAACCCGTCAGAAAGTAAACCCTGGCCCTTTTAACCATTAGTAGTTCTGTCATAATAGTCTTCGATTGTCAGCCACCACGTTCATGCCACTCAGTCGATCAGTCGCAATAACGGTCTACAAACATTGAAGTACACCAAGTAAGACGACTGAGTGTGTGCGGGCTTTAATGGGTTCTACTACCTGTGCAGCCCTCTCAAGCAAAACCTGTATTTTGAACATGGACACCTTGCTCAATGCTTCGGTTTAAGAAGACAAAATAAGCACCCACGAACAAATGAAAGCAAATAAACACATCATTGGTTCAGATAGTCATGGCTGTTTGGCCCAGAAGTATTTGTCATGTTTCTTCAACAGGGGGCGCCATATCACAATCAATGGCTTGGGTGTAATAAGAAAGACAGTTCCGTCATGATTTATTGTGTTTTGTTTATTTACTCTCTTGTGATATATTCAGGTTTACGTTTCATTATTTCAAATGTTTCTTTATATAGAAAACAGATCACATGGTCATCGTGTGAGAGGAATTTTTAAACAGAAAAGTTGATAAAGTGCTGCATAATTAAAGTATAAAGAGAAGTACAAGAATATAGTAAAAATGACAAAGTGAATAAAAACAATATAAGGACACCATGGGGATCCTTCGTTAAACCATAGATTTGTCTGAGGAACACTTAAATGTGAATAATGAACTGTTCCTAAGCTTTGCATTTGAGACACACGATCGCTCTCGACCAGGGGTCAGACAGGAGCGCTGGTCACTGGATGTGACACAGTCAGACCATTGCTCACAGTGTATCTCCAGCCTCTCTCTCTTTCCCCCTGATACACACAAAATACAAACAGCCTCTCTGACAGCAAATCTCCTCAATCTGACTGAGTGTGCGTCTGGGTCCATTTCTCCCCGACAGGAATCTGAGTGCATGCGGAGGTCAGGAGGTGTGCGAGGACATGGTGAAGCACGACGTCATGACTCCTCTGACAGCACTGCTGAGAGAGGTGAGACTCCTCCACCGCTTTTAGCTAACTCCATCACTTCAGTTCCTCCTCATCAGCAGCTGCTTCACACGGCTACAACATCCTCAGCAATGGCCGGAAATATGGGCTGATATCAACGTTTGAAACCCATATGGATATCTCTGGTTATGTTTGCTGATAGGAAAATGTATACATAAATAATATACAGTAGATATGACGTGCATTTATGTTGACATACATTTTTTACAAAAATCTATTTAGTTACTTCTGTAGTAATATGTATTTAGTTGTATTTATTTCTTTTTATTTATAGTTATTTAAATAATAAAGTTTATGGTTGAACTTTAAATATCAAATCTCAATTACATTTCTTTGTTATAAGGGTTTGATCATGAAATCTTAGGAATCCCTGCCAAATTAATTTTATATATACATTTCAACTGATAAAGTGGTATCTGAAATTTTATTATAAAATCAGATATTTGAACTTGCTCTTTAGTCAGTAGTGTGAAGTATATAGAGTGTTACATCACTAAGCAATGCTCATGGACCATGTGGATATTTAAAAAATCTAATAGTAAAGCGGCTGCATGAGAAAATTCCTATCTGCTAATATTTCAGATTTTAATTTTTTTCCGTATTGATTGGAAGGTTGTTCTTGTTTCATGTGTAACACACTGTTGTTCTGTGCCCAGTGCTGTGCTGGTTTTGAGAGCACCGTCGTTCTGGTGAAGGAGCAGAAGAATCCAGTGGAGGATGTAGCCAATGAGGCTGTTCACCTACTCTGGAATCTCTGGTGAGACGAGAGCCTGTGGCGAGCTGGTTCTCACACCCTGCTTTTAACCTTTTATTTATAAGTGATGGTTTACTGAGCACGTAATTCACACCAGTCCTTTGCTGTTGGCCAGTCCGTGTCTAGTACCAATCTTTATTTACCTCATCCCAATTGTCATAGCTAGTCAAGAAAAGTACAAGCCCACTTATCAAACGATGGTTCCTGTAAACGGGCCGTAAGCATCAACTTAAAACTGCTCTCATATCCATCTCATTTTATGATTTCCTTCCAGTGAGAGCAGCAGCCAGGCGTTGTCACAGTTCAACAAAGCAGGTCTGCTGGATGTGGTCGTCCAATGTCTGGAGAGACACCCACACAACGTGGAACTGGCCATATCTGCAGGTAGGAATGATTACTACACTGTATTCTGGTTCAAATTGGTTTGATGAATGTTTGACGTGCTGGTTTGAGGTCTGTTTCCAAAATGATTGCATCTTGAAGCAGTGCTGATATTTAGATCCTTGCTAACCCAAAACTGTGCCTATGCATTGCCCTTAATTTGACGATTGGGTC
Source organism: Pleuronectes platessa (assembly GCF_947347685.1). Taxonomy (NCBI): domain Eukaryota; kingdom Metazoa; phylum Chordata; class Actinopteri; order Pleuronectiformes; family Pleuronectidae; genus Pleuronectes; species Pleuronectes platessa. The sequence goes on from NC_070626.1 coordinate 9,739,071, forward strand.
TACCAGTGCTAATTGTCTCGCAGCCTTGAACAATGACAGATGGACCATAGGTCCAGGTGAAAATAATAACGCTTTGTTTTTGGACTTGTATTAATTGCGAACTCAAATTAATTTGTGTTAGGATAACAACCAAATACCAGTGACCCTTATAGAGGGGTCACTTCATAAGCAAGTTGTTTTCTTATATTTCTGCTAGTTTTATTTCAGTCCAATGCAAAGGGAAATTCTTCTGTAAACGAGTTTCCTTTTCCTGTTGGAAAGCAACATTCCTGCCTAGCGACTGAGCTATCAAAGCAATAGTTTGATATACTCGTATAATAGTTTTGATATAATTTGTTGATAATTAAGACCATGTCCACTGCATAATAAACACACTCACTCAAACATCACATGGAGTTTACCATAGTATTTACCATGAGTGCAGTAACCTATCTTCCAAAGATTACAGTTAAATTTGTGCTATTATTGTTATTTATATTTGTAGGTACAAGGCTGTAGCTCCCAATCACCCACAATTAATAATGTGAGCACATGTGAGAATACAGCAGGAAAATAAAAAAAAATAGTTGCTGGACGAGTTACATTTTTGTGTTGCGTGTTTGTGAACGTGACTGACCCGGAAAATCTCCCCCTGTGTTCTTCATATGTGAAAGAAAATCTCTGGAAAATATGTCAACCCAATATTCCGGACATTTTCAGGAGTTCATGTCTGCACACAGATTCATTTAGTTTGTCATGGTTGGGAAAGCAGTGTTTCTGAAATGGTTTCCTCTCTGTGTTCTCCCAGCTCACTGTTTGCACACTGTGACTGAAGACAACTCCGAGCTTCTGTGTAGCATGAGCACCGCGGCGCTCGGCGCCCTGGAGAACGTGCTGCTGTCGTCTCAGCCGAGCATGGCACACACTCTGCTCAGGACGTTGGCTGCAGGTACAATTTGTCTCTTTCTACATCTTTTGTTCATGACCAGGTTGTAAATCGATAACTTTCCACAATAGACAAGTAGACTGGGACATTAAAAATGTTCCGCTTGGACAGATGTTGCCTATAACGTCCCACATCTGTCCCTCAGGGACACTGTGGAACATGAAGGGCAGCCTGCCCGCTGCCCGTCAGGCACAGGCTCTCAGTGCTGTGGTGGCCACCCTGTCAAAGTGCCTGGATCTGGATTCAGGGACACTCGTACTTGAACTCAGACAAGCAGAAGAGGATCGTCACAGAAATGCACCGGCTGCGCCAGACGCAGGAGACCAGGCTACAGGGGAGCCCGCTGTGACCGAGATGGATGAGGAGGAGGAGGCACCCCAACAGAAGAGGAATGGGAAGGCTGTGAACATCGATAACGACTTCTCCGACCTGCTGCCTGTAAGTGGTATTTCTATAAGTTGCTGGCTCATGTTATGCATACAGAAAGCCATGTGATCATCTGGCTATACAAGTTGACCTTTGGACACAATAAATCACATTTGTCAGAGAGATTAGGAATCCTGTTCTCTTGTCGATTGAACATTTTATTAGAGCATTACTGATAAAGTGGCTGGACTCAAATGTTCAGTCCCCTCGAAAACTACTGAAGTTGTATGAACGATTAACTTAGCCACCTCCACGCAGGACGTTAGGTTTTCACCCCTGTCTGTTTTTTTCTTCTTCGGTTTTGATTGTTAGAAGGATTACAGAAAAGCTACCCAACTGATTTCCATGAAATCTTGTGAAGGGGCAGGTTAAGACCGAAGGAAGAATTCAGAACATTTTGGTGCAGATCAGGAATTTATTGTCACTTTCTTTAACATGGATCTTGATGAAACAAATCAGATTCATCTTAATATCAAATTAAATTCATTTTAATATCGACACCCCCATGTCCTTTTCATAGGAAAGGGGCAACATAAAAAAAAAAAAAATTGGTTTACATGTGGATAGATGAGTACCACTTGGAATGGCAGGGACACTGCATGCTGAGAGACTCCATATAATTATATTAAATGCAGTGCACAGGGTAACTTCAGTGATTGTTGTATTAATTATAATTTTACACCAGCTTTAGATCATTTAATACAACAACCAACAGGAGACAAATCGTAATTCACCTTTTGTTTTAAATGCTTTCAATGTCAGGACGTGCATGTTTGTGTTATTGAGGCGGTAGAGATGCACTTCTGTGTTTTGGAGCCAGGTGAAAAGGTGGTTTATGAGTCACCCTGGAGTGCGAGCCAGACTGACAGGCCAGAAAACGTGTCGGGTTTGGGTGCAGGAGAGTAGGGACGCTCTGCAAAGGTTCAACAGGGAACAAGCTTCTGGCTCCCGCCGCGCCGACAGACCCCTGATCTGACCTCAGCGAGACAGAGCTGTCCCTTTCAGCTCAGTAACAGCCAGAGCCCCAAGATTGTGGGTGACATTCACAGTGACGTTCCAAGATTTACCCAAACATCAAGTGTTATACAACAAGGATCTCCATCTTTTTTCTTTTTTTTTTGAACTCAAAAGCAACACTTGTTTTTCAACAAGTGCAACTGGACGTGTTAAAATGTCCAACTGCAGAGAAAGCATCTCGGTCCCCTGGTTGGCAGCTGAACTCAAGCTGGGTGAGAACTGTGCTAACAGTCATCGTTTTGGTGTTGACTCACATGGCTGCTTGTTTCTTTCCAGAGGGGCAAAGAGGAGCTGAGGGAGGCAACGGCCTTGCTGACGGCCCAGCAGACGTCCTTAGAGATCATCGTCAACATGTGCTGCTCTGACGGTGAGTGTTGTGGGCACTGACAGCAGTGCTGACCCTCGGGGCACTTCTCCTCAACATCATTTCCTCTGACACAATTACCCCAATATGTGTTTATCAGAAAAAGATGTTATAACAAGAAATAGATGTGATAAGTTCATCTGTGTGCCCCGAGATGCTTTCTGTTTTCTTGATCAGTCCTGTGTGTGTGTGTGTGTGTGTGTGTGTTCGTTCAGACCCATCTGACGACGAGTGGGAGGAGGAGTCGAGCAGCGATGAAAGCGACATGTGTCCGGACAGTCTCTGTGATGGAGTGTCCAATCTGATGTCCCCCCTCTGTTTGTCAGCTGAGGTTCACGGAGCCTTAATCAACCACAGCATCCCTGAAAAGGCAAATCCCAACCTGCGTCATCATCAAAACCTCATCGGTCAATAGTTACAGAATATAAGTTCAGCTACATCCACACCATGATGTTTTACACTATAAGTCCCCTTAAGGCCAATTCAATTCAAGAAGGAGAGCAAACTTAAGAGCCCTGACAATTCATCCACACACATAAAAGCCATTACAAACAAATGACAGATCTAAATATATAACTTATATTATAATATAATGCATAATACTACTGCTAACAAGTTTAGAAATACAAAAAAGAGATTAAATAAGAAATACCAAAATGTCACATTAGAAAAAGCCTAATGGATGGATAAGGTTAAAGTGCAGGTGCATTCATCAAGGTAAAGTGACCATCCCTTGTGGTTTAACAGTTTGATGGCCTCTGGAATAGCTCCTTGCAGTTGTTTTTTTGCACCTGCAGGCCAAAGGTCGCCAACATCTACTCCACACTACTACAAAGTCTTTGTGTGCCTAAAACAGAGCGTAGTAGTCTGGGCATGTAGAAGCTGAGACGTTTGGAAACTATGATGCAGTCACCTTCATTCACTTCCTGATTGCTTTTATTCAGTCTGGACTCCACCAGCAGTGGTGAACACAAAGTGTTGCTAACACACTAACAGTTCCACCTCATCGTCCATCCAAGAAAAAAATCCCTCATTTTATTTTTCACCATTGATTCTTGGTCGTAGTATTTTCTTTAACTAAGCAATTGACTGCAGAGAAGACAATCTGCTTCCTGTTTACAATTGCATGTACATGCACAGTGTACATGAAGAATCATGTGCTCTGTGTTTTCTGGAGTGTTAGTATGGACAGAGATTATTTCCGAAATGCAGCTGATTAATTTTTTTAAATGAGAACATATTAATATGAATGTCAATCAATCAATCAAATTAGTTTTGTTTAGCCCATATTGAAAAATCACATTTTATCTCATAGGGCTTAATGTAGCCTTCATCACATTGTCAGTTACTTAAGATAAACATTTGAATGTATTAACAAAGTTTTTTTAAGTACAACCATAATGATCAACAAATATGAATATACTTATACAGTGAATCCAACCCGATGTCCACTTAAGGCTGAACAGTCTGAATTACCTACTGTACAGTGTAATAGAGATCTGTCCGGTACTTATTCAATCAGGCTAAACCCTATAAAGATGTTTTGTAGTAATGTATAAGTATATAATGTATTTTCTCTTGATTCAAGGTCCTCAAGAAGACAGAGTTCCCAAGACCGCAAGCCACAGATGTGTGCCATCAGGATCCCTCCTGGAGAGGCCTGATTAAAAAGTAATCCGCTCTCTTGAGCTTCTCTCTGCAATGATCAGATGTTGTCCATCTCAGCATATATCTCCACAAACAAATTGTTAATGCAGTCTTGCATGAAAGGTCCTGATAAAAGTCATGTTTATTGCAGGATGCAGCGCGTACAGTCCCGGGCTCTGACGTGCTTCCACAGCATCCTCTCCTCCATGGATGCTGAGTCTCTGGGAGGAGCAGCAGCCCTGCAGGGAGCAGCACAGCACCTCTCGACCCTGGTTTTTGGTGCAGCAGGTCTCACATTTATGTCTTATCATTGAAATGCAGCACATACTCTGTAAATCACATTTAGAATCGGAATCGCAGTGAAAACCAGATTTAAATCATAAGAGTCAGTTGAAAGTGAATTTGTAGAAGAAACAGTTGCAGAGGTTTGAAGGCTTAAGAAAACTGAAGCATCTGGTGTAGTTGCTAAATACACAAAATGTTCCTTCTTGTTTTCAGAGATACCCAAAGATGAGGAGTTCCTCGAGGCCGTCATCAGTGCCATGCGGTCTCTTCTTCAGATGATCGCCTTCAAAAATATCCCCCAGGTAAAGAATGCACCAGAGCAATAAGTTCGATGAAAAGTTCTGTGAAGCTTGGAATTTAGAACCCGAACTTAAGAAACAGTTGTTGTCCCTGGGAATGTGCTGTCAGCGTCACCGACAACATCATTTATGTTGATGACTCCCAGCCGCTACTGCTACAGAGCTGGTGGTCACTTGTAAGTTTATTAATATTGAACATATCAAGAGTCCGAATCGATTTGACTCTGCACTACCTTGGGCCTTTAACAATACACATGCCAAGTGTGAAGCTGATAAGATGAATGGTTTGAAATCTGCATTCCACATACAGATAGGCAGAGAATTATTAGATGGATGCTAGTGAGGAAATGTTCACACCCAGAGCTTCAGTCTGTAACGAAGGCTTTACACTTAAAAGATGAAGTCTTCAAGCCCAAACTCAAGTTACCTTGATGACGTTTTTAGGATTACTTTGTTTTTAGGCTTTTGTAAAAAACAGACTGTTGTTACAGTGTGAGTAGTTCTCCTCATTGCTAGTAAACTGACTTTTGTGTGTAAAATATGTGAGGGGTTCCCTTTAACTTTGGCTTCATGTTTGTTGACACAGCTGACTGAAAGAATACGGAGGCATCACAGACTTTAGGTTTTGTGTCCTGTTCCAAATCCTCCTCTGTCACTTCACACTTCACACTGGATCATGTTCATGTTTGACAGCACAGTATCCATGTTTTGTTTTTCTCAGTGTATGACCCCCCAGCAGCTCATGAGCCTGAGCGAAGCGGCCACCCGCTGTGACGTTGTCAGTGTGAGGGTCAATGCCGTCGCCATTCTGGGCATCACTGGCAGCACGTTGGCCAAAGAGAAAGGCACTGCTGAAACCCTTCAGGTAAACTGCCGCCTCTCTTCTTTTTTTGGAGTATTTTTTCTTCCGTTAAGAAACTGTCCTCCCACAGATGATTGGAAACGCCTTACTTCAAGTTGCCACCAGGGATGCCGACCTGGTTGTGAACGGAGAAGCCCTTGACGCCCTGCTTGATGTGTTTGCGGACGGAGACGAGGCCGAGAAGGCTGCTCAAAACATCCAGTTGCTACCTGCACTGAAGGCATTTCACCCTGTCTTTAAGGCCAAGGTAAAAGTTTTATTTCTTCTTACTGAACCATATTGTTTATGATACTTGAAAAAATTAATCTGCATTTACATATGCAAATTTATGATAAATCTATCTCTCCCACCCCTGCACCTTTTTCCTCCTATTTGTAACTGGTATTGCCTCCTACTTTATTTCATGTGTTCTCATTTTTCCATATTTAAAATGTGTCCATTGTCTTATATGGCTTATCCTCTTGAGGGTCAAAGGGGAAGCTGGAGTAAATCCCAGCTGACATTGTGCAAGAAGCAAACTCTTTAAACTCTAGAGGGGGTCAGCATATCAGAGGGGCCTAAGAAGGCTGTTTTCAGACATACACTGAACTCCAGACATTCTTGACATTATCCGGAGGGGCTGTAGATGAGAACACAAATGTCCAAGTGTGAGGCTCCAAGCTTTCTCCAGAGGCTCGCTATCCAGCCCCCTAGTCAAAATCTGCATGTTATCAGAAAAAGCTCATGTGAGAACACAGCAGGAACAAGAACAGGAACCGACGCCACCGTCGATTTGCTGTAAATAAAAACAAGCGATATCCACGGCAGAATTAATGTTACATCCTGCCTCTGTCCGCTGCACCACCCGTCATCTGAGCACTTCTGTGTTGGTGTGAACGTCTGGGCCCAATTCTACGGACATTCTCTGGAGTTCATCTGAAAACAGCTTTACAGAGAGAAATCCACTCTCACATTCATGCCTACGGTCAATTCAAAGCTGCACTTAACTTAAACAGTGTTTGGACTGTGGGAGGAAGCTAGAGTACCCTGTGAAAACCTACACAGACACAGGGAGAACACGTAACTCCATACAGAAAGACCGCTGTCCGAACCTGGTTTTCGAACCGGGAACCTTGTTGCTGTGAGGCGACAATGCTAAGAACCACACCTCGTGGTGCATCTCCAAAAATAGTAATACAATTTCTTTTTTTTCTCCTAGATTCGTAAAGAGGGAAAAGGGAAGTACAACCCTCAGCAGCTGTGCGTGCTCGACAACATCAAGGTGAACCTGAGGAGATTCATCGGTTATCTGGAGAAGCTGGGGAAAAAATGAGGACTTTTCAGTACTTGTGATCAGTGGAACACATTTGGTTTGGACAGATGTTGTATGCTAGCAGGAGTATAGCATGGAGCAGGACATGTTTTTGAAACCATCAAGTATTTATTATGTTGGTAGTAAACCATTTGTTAAAGCTTGGTTTCAATGTTTATATTCTATAAATAATGATTTACTATTTTACTTAGCGGTGTGAAAGTTTATTTGTTGTGAAGAAAGAAGAGAGGAATCTAATAATTATTATTTACTGTGCGTTGCAGTAAAGATTTGTTTACCCTACATTAAACTTTGAATGAGAATGTTTTCATACTCCCCAGATCAGCTGTGGAAAAATCCAATGTTTTTCAGTCCTTCAGGTCCTGATGAGGGTGTGTGAGGTTTTAAAAACAGACACCTTATAAGAGTCAGTTTAGTTTCAGCTACTATATAGGAAGGAGATTTTTCCTTTTCGAATCATTCTTGTGTTAAAGTATGGGCTTGGTCAAAAGAAACAAAACGATGATGTCATTTCACTAAACTGAAGGGTGTTGGCACGCTCACTGCAGAAGTTATAATAAGACTATAGTCTATTATGACTGACATTGTAGTCTGTAGAAATGAGCACATGTTCTGTACCTCTGCCTCGCTGTGCGTCCTCTTGTGTTTCACTACTCTGATGCATGGAGTGGTAACTTTTCTATGTTTTGCAGGTCACCAGAGCAACCAGCTCTACTGAGAGTATTCATCTCAGTAAGGTTATAGAATAATTGCCAAAATACAATAAAAAATTAATAATAATATGCATTACTGAAACCAATAATGATCAACCAGCATCTGGTATTGCTGATATAACAGTTATGTGCTACAACACAGCAGGTTTGAAATAAAGTAAATCCAGGGTAATTTTTTTATTTTGGCTCGTGATTAGAGGGTTTTTGAATCAACCCCTTAACTTTGCTGATTTGTGTTCATAAACACACTTTCAATGATACGTTTAAGGTAGAATATGTCATCAGGCTATGAAGTAATGGTTCTTTTTCTTTTAAATAAATCCTGTTTCTGTAAGAGGTTTCTTTTGTATTCTATGACCAAGTTCGAGTATGTCTTGGGATTTCTATGTCTCCAAGCAAATGCTGAACCAATCAATTAAAAGTTAGCTGAACTATATCTTAAGTGTTTTGTGTTTAATACTTATAGTAATTGCTGCCATGATCATGTTAATTTTGAGTTTAAAGGATATAAAAACACTAAACAATGGCCCCTACCATCCAGTCATGATATAATTATACACAAGACAAAAATACATACTCTGACTGGAATAGACAAATATATCTGACCAGAGACACTGGGATGTTTTGCATGGTCGTCCCTTGACTAATTATCTGAAATCCTTATTTAATTTGAATGATTTTGTCTTTTGTTTAATCCAAAACAGATTACATCGTTATGTTAAGGAGACGAAGGTCAAAATGTTTTTCATATATAGCAAAAAGTTGTGTGTGGATATGTGGGCATTAACCAAAATTACAAACTTGTTATCTCATAAGGAATAGCTCTAATTTAAACCTTATGTGACATAATTTAAACCAAAGTCAAAGATCCTTATGTGCCCAGTTACGTTCGGGAGATTACCATCAGCCCCCTGGGACTGGAAGGCTGAAGGCCAGAGGAACACAGACTGTTGGATGTGTTAGCTCCGGTAAATTGAGAATGAGGTTTATTTTTACTGTCCTGTATATGAGGACTAATGGGATGTTCTTTTTATTAAAATGTCCTCCGTTTGTACTAAATTATTTTGGTTGGATGAGTTTGCACATTTTATTTGTGAGGCAGAAATACTGCAGATTTTCTTTTTTTGAAATGTAAGTAATAAAATGTTGCTGGAGTGTTGCAAATTTACTTTTGGTGTCTTATAAACCAATGAGGGCTCTGCACTTATGTGTACATGGCACAAAAATATAGAAACAATCCATCAGTCATACATTTAAAAATTGTTCTGATGTGACTTACTGTTTATAAATCAGGAATCACCTTGGGAAATTGTCAGAACTGTTAAAAACTATAAACATTTAGTTAAAAAAGTGGATATTATATCGGAAGAAAAACTATTTACAGTCAAGTTAGGGATCTGTATTTCAACACTATTCTCAATTAATTAATAAATACTTATCATAATTGTTGCTACATTACAACTCCCAATGTTTTACTCTAACCGTAACCATAGTTCCTACTTCCTTAACCATTACCCTAACTTTGATCTTAACCTTAAACGTGTCTTCACCTTAAAATATACTATTTTTTTGCTTTCGCTCATTAGGAAGACAAGTCACCATAATGTGACCTTGGAAACAGCTTTACACAACATGAGCAGTACTTGGACCACAAACAGACACACATGGATATGATATCTTTTTAATTAGTGGAGATATCATTAGAGTCATGAATGAGAGATCACATTGGGAACTTGTCTCTTTTAAAAACTAAGCGTTTTATCAAGTAATACATTTGGACTTATTGTGGAAATGCTTTTTATCACAGCCCTGTGGAGAAGCTACTTTCCCACAGCTCACCCAAGACTGAGTGTTGCGATCACGATGTATTGTGATCGGTACACTACCTGGTACAATGGATACAACATGTACTGAATGCTACTGAATTAGCGTCGTGACATCAGTGTCAAATTTAAAGTCAGGCCGATGCAGTGGTACGTGACCTCTGACCTCTGCGCTCAGGACAGTCAGAGAGCAGCGGGGCTCAAAGCGCAGCACTGGGCCGGAGCAGAACAAACGGGGTTCGGCTGGTTGCAGCCTCGCATCTTGTTACATGTTACTGCTTTGATGGGAGGATAAATCGCACGTCGTTATGTAACAGAGGACTCCCGTCTGTTGCGTAACGACGGTGCCTCCGCCCCTCGCCCCGCGCATGCGCCGCGGCTCCGTGAGCTCCGCCATTGAGGCAGCTACGATCAGGAGGACGGGGTCAGAGGCACTTCTTCTCCGACCGCCTGCAGCCGCACGCTTCTCCAGCACTCACACCGCGACACCGGGCTCCAGCCACCGCTTCTCACAGCCTGACTCACACCCGTCGTGACTCCCGTGGGTGAATCCGCTCGTCGGCTGCGTGTAGCGCCACCACCGAGGACCGAGTGTCTTTTTTTTTCTTTTTAAAACCAGTGTGATAGTAACGGGCAGCCCAGCTAGCAGCAGCAGCTACTACGAGGCTACAGCGGGCTAGCTGACGTTAGCTAGCGCCCTGGCTAGCTAGCTAGCCGCACACGAGCTGAGCAGTGCTCGCTGGTGGGGGCGGGGGGGGAGGGGGGCGGTGTGCCTACAGTGCCGTTTGATGGATCCGAGGATCGCCTGGTTTCAACCAGAACAACGCGGACCCGCCAACAACCTGTGGATGCAGATCTGGGAGACGACCCAGGGGCTCGGCTACTTGCACGTTAATAACAGCTACAGCAACGGATCGCAGAAAGTAAACGTCAACGGAGCCGTCCTCGGCAGCAGTAACGGGGCGCTCGACTGCAACTCCGCCGGCAGCGGGGAGCCAGGGGCCAGGACCCAGGGGATGTCGTCCTCAACGGGGGACGGAGGACTAATGGAACAGCGGGACTTTATACCTCTGGAAACCAATAACAGCAACTACAACAACCGAGCGGCTGGCAGGGGCGGTGTCGGCTTCGGAGGGGGGCAGCCGGGCGGCGGGGTCGCCGTGCTCTGGAGGGGGCAGACGGACGCACACCCCAACAAAAGGAAAAGAGACAACAAAGCCAGCACTTTCGGATTCAATGCCAGCCTCTTGAACAGTGGCCCCGACACGGGACGCTACGATGGCTACAAGGGCACGCCATGGAAAGTCAGGAACTACTCGGAGGGAATAGTTGGGTAAGAGAGTTCATTAATGTCTGTTCGGTGTGAATCACGTCGCTGGTAGTGGAGGCACTCGCTCTCCTCCCAAGCCCTCATAGATCGCCCTTTCTGTGGATCCCTCTGTGGGGTGTGTCCGGCTGCTGTCAGGACAGCCCATGGGAACCAGCAGTTGATTCACTGATTTCTCACCAGCACCTTCAGGCTGACATGACACATGGAGACGATTGTCAGTGTCGCCACACCCACTTCTTCAACCCCACCCACTGATTTCACAGTTGCATAACTTTGTGTACTTTGTGCACCAAACATGATCTGTCAAAAAATAGGGTAGGGTCAGGGATAAAACATCACCTAGCTTTATTTGGTAGGGTCAATGAGTTTATTTCAAGCAAACTCTGAGTGCTTGTGGAGAAGTCGTACCTGAAAAGGTGTTTGAAAGTTTGTCTTAAACAAGTACAAGAGCATCATTGTGGAATTAAAAAACATTGGTCAGCTAAACATCAACAATCGATGGTTCCAGTGGTTTCACTTGAATACAAACACTCACAAGATATTTCAGCTTTTAGTTTTCTTGTGGTTTTTGAATAATCGTTAGATGTAATGCAGTCATTGTTGCAGGCCTTTAGGTATTCCTATATAAATTGAACATTGCGGCGCAGTAACACTTACCATTTGAATCTGGACTTGTATTGTAATGGTTATTAATGGGGCTACAAAGGTCGCTGCTGTATTGCTCTTCCTTAAGCCCACATGGATTGGGCCTGCAGTATTGCAGAGGCAGTCAGCGGCCAAAGGAGTTTAACTTAACTTTTTTATTCCGCGTTGTGAGAGAAAGCCTGCATGCTCGCCATGAGCTTTAGTTTGTTTTTCAATAATCTACAAGAAAAAAGTAAAGAATATAGTTGTGATACTGATGACCAATGGCAGTCAAAGAACTTCAGTTAGGTGATTCCACTGAAGGACCATAGGACACACAGCAAGTCAAGGGTAAGAAAACATGCTGGTAAACTTACAGCAAGAAGAAGAGCTCATCTGTTTTGGTGTAATTCGGCCGAACATTATGAAAAATGCATTGTAGTTAGGGGTAATAATACCAAGGATGTGGGGTACAGTACAGAAGCACAGTGCATGCAGCCAGTTAAGTTTTATTGCAGATCATCCGCAGTCACACATTTCAGAGAGGTGGTGCAGGAAGAGCAGGCAGAAGCAGGAAGTGACGTATCATTTCCACTGCGGAGAACACATGGTTTTCTTTACAACACACAGACACTGGTGTCAGCTGTTATCACCACAAACTCTCTGGACATCTTTGTCAGTGAGATGTGTCATCTTTTAGTTTGATCCTTTCTGCACCTGTTGCGTGTTAGAAGCATCATCAAGGTCCCCGACTCACTTGTTGTGAATCCCTGCTGTGTTCACACATCGGCATTCATACTATTCATATTCATACCTTTATTAGTTTACAGTGCCCACTACACTTTAAGAGTATGGCTCGTGGTAGATTGTACACTAACTATTGCGTTAGTGCTCACAGAGGTGGAGATTTGGCTCATGTCTCATCAAACAAATTTGATTATCAAAGTGCCTGAACAATGCTTGTGCTTTACTCCATCATGAGGAAGTAAAGCTGTGGTCAGCCTGAATGCAAGTGGTAATACTGCATTACATTGATAACAAGAGTTCATTTGGAAATTGAATCTAGACGCCAACCGAAACTTATCAAAACAGTGTAAACTATGACTCAATGCTCAGTGATTGATGGGGTGTGACAGGGCAACACAGAATAATAACATGTGCTCAGTATGATCCACATGTTCCCTCTGCCGTTTTTGGCAGAGGGAACATGTGGATCATACTGAGCAAACAGATAGTTTCAGAAAATGTAAGTAATACTACAAGTGTTTTGTTGCTTATTAAACAGTGGATTTGTTCCTGTATTTACGACATTGTCAATGATGGCATTCAATTTGATCACAGTGGCCAACCACAAACAACAGTTGTACCTAGTAGAGCTTATAAATCCGTCCACGACAAACAATCCAACATTTCTGTCTTGGTTTCATAATAGAGAAAGGAAAGGAAAAGTAGTCTGATATTCTTTACACAATGTTTACACACATAGATCTGAACACCGTGAATGTGTCAGATGTATATTTTTACATAAAGATCCCTACAACATTTACAGAGTAATTTACTAATATCGAGAAATTTAAAAACATCTGCTCAAAACAACATTTGGTTGTTTGCTGTCCCATCTCTCCAATAGGTTTAGTACAAACCGTTTTAGTACTTTTTGCATTATCCAACTGATAAACAAACAAGCAAACAAACAGACAAGTGTCAAACTAACTAATTATATGTAGCCAGCCATAAAGCTAAAGGTGCTCAATGTGTTGCATAAATATTGAGTCAATACCAACTTTAAATCAGAGATTTCATTCATTATACAGCCTAAATTAGCTTAAATTGTTGCCAGCGCTAGTCTTTTACACATAAGGACAACAGTATTGAGAAGTGGCGTAAGAAAATATTGTTGTATTTTAGTATTTTAATATTTTAGGACACTATCTCAGAAATTAGTTTTTGATTAATAGTTTAACATTTAAAGATTCATATCATAGGGTGGAAGGATAGAAGCATTGTAATCCATCTGTCAATTCAAGCTTAGACTTCAATGTAGTCGTGGGTGGCTTTCTATACAATGACAGGTATAACTAGATTTACGAAATAAAAAATATTTGTCTCGCATACAATATCTCAATAATGTATATTGAACCATAGCCACTGTATCTTTACACAGCCCTATAGTATTATGGTGCAATATGATTTCCTGGCATTGTTACCTATGTCCTAGGGCTGGGCAATTAACAGAGAATGTATCGAAACCAAAATGTCTAACCTCTAACCGACCTTATTTGGGGTGGGGTGTGTTAGGGTTCATGACTTGAGGTAAAAATTTGAAATAATCGTGATATTGATTTAAAGTCATATCGCCCAGGCCTTCTATGTCCCTTCGTCTGCTGAGTTCTTTCAGACGTGACAGCTGTAGAAAAATATGTTTGTGGCTCTGTTGTAAAGGCCTTTTAGGTGCAGAGCTCTGCCCCCTCCCCCAGCCTGTTCTGTTGGACGTGTAAATAAGCAGAACACCAGAGTGTGGAGCTCAGTCTGATCCTCATTTATAGTAATATGGAAGCCCTGTGTTTGCTTTAAGCACATTCCTTGGTGATTAGCGTGGGCTAATACCTGAACCTAAAGGCATTGATCACACTCACCATCACTGAGGACTCTCTGTGTAAACTCACACTAGTCCTTACCAGCTTGTAATGCCATGACGCGCCATGGCATTACAAGCTATTTCAAAATGTAGAGAGCTACAGGATATATTTTCTTATGGCTGTAAAGGCTGTGATATGTTAATTCCACTGTTAAATCTCCCCTCTTAATACACGTCTTTTGTTTCTTAGGTGATGCTGTGTGAGAAATGTGTCAAACTGGTAAATGTACTCTTGGTTTTGGACAGTTGATTTACAGGTTCACAGCTTTACTGAATGCTGAAAGCAGAAGTGGAAAAGAAGCAATAAAACTTCATAGGCCTGTGGCAGGGCGACTGGTGGAGATCTTCCTCACTAGCTAACTTTAGTCTGTGAAATAAAGAGCTCGTCTTATTGTTGGTACTCCAGCAACTTTGCAGGGTTTGATTGACAGGTTAGCAAATGTTTTGAAATCAAATAAATTGAATATTACGAGTCTCTGCGATCAGCCTGTTTTTGCCATTTATTCTTGTGTTGCCCTTTTTGTATTGCGCAACATTTGGATTTGAGGTATAAACTTAAAAATACTGTCTCTGTCAGGGTGAGTGACTTGGGGAGATTGGACATGTTACCCAGAGGATCCTTCATATGTTAAAAAGGTAAAAACAGGGTGAAGGAGGGGTGTATGTTGTAGTGCTTTTTTCCATGAGACAGTCTGTACACTATATTTGGCCATGGGGGTTGGCTTGAGAGACGCAGGCATGTGCTTATTTGTGTTTTATGCTCCTCCAGTCTTTCTGGAACTGAGTAGGTCCAAGCAAACAGCCCACATCAGGGTGGAAAAGGACCAGTGTTTATATGCTCCACACGGCCTCACTCCCACAAAACAAAGCCAACCCTCGCAGAGAAACCCGAACCCCTTCTTTGTCTATCCAATCAGATCGGGAGCTCTAAGGGAGTGTTTTTGCCCCCATGTTTTCTGGCCTTGTAGAGCAGCTATTTAGATTCTTCATAATGGGCACAGGAAGTCAGCGTACCCTCGGAGAGCTGTGGCCTGTTTCTGCCCCGCTGAACTGTGCTCTGATCTGGATTTTTATTGTGTAGTCAAGATGCAAATTCCAGTCATTTTAAAACAGTGAGGCATTGTGAAAGGATCCATTCAGAGTGATGGTGGATGTACTACAGGGTCTGTTTTTCTGCATTGGAGCTGGACAGTGTGAACTGATATTTCCAAGAAGAGGAGACACAAATCACAAAGCGGCATCCAAACTAGTGAAAACCTGCGTTTAAGATAGTGTAGTTTCATACTCTGCTTTTAGTGAATTTAACATTTCAGGGCACAAAGCTTGTTGTGTGGTTGGTCGTTTCATGTAACCAAATGTGACCATGCATTAGAAAACAATTTCCAGTCCCAACTCACACATTTAGTTAAATTCCCATTTAGATGAATTGTGGGAAAAAGTGAAAATAGCTGACTAAGAGCAGAATTATAGTTACCTTAATTATTTTTCTTAGGTTAATAAAAAAAAGCACTGTTTCGTTTGTCTTGTAAGTACCTATTTTCATATTTAGCACTTAATTTATTGATTGTAATGGGACTTACACAGGACTCGCTCATAATCATTAAATTAAGGAAACTTATTAATGGGACAATGATCGTGGTCATTTTGACAATTGTGCTGGTACCAAGATTTGTGAACGCCCACCATTAAGCATGAGTGAGTCCTGCTCTATGGTATCAAAAATGAATAGTAGACATAATTAGACGCTTTGAGACTGATAGTTTACTGAGAGAAGGTTTTTTTCTTTTAATTTATAGACTTTTACACAAGACTCAGTTCTTCTGTTGTGCCCAAGGGCACCTGAACTTAAGTTGTGGTTCCCAGATCCTTCTTCAATCTCCTGCGTTC
Organism: Pleuronectes platessa; assembly: GCF_947347685.1. Taxonomy (NCBI): domain Eukaryota; kingdom Metazoa; phylum Chordata; class Actinopteri; order Pleuronectiformes; family Pleuronectidae; genus Pleuronectes; species Pleuronectes platessa. The sequence goes on from NC_070626.1 coordinate 9,755,223, forward strand.
TTCATTTTGCTAGCCAATCTGTGAATACAGAAGCACCAGCCTCTACTCGTTCCTTGTAATTTCTTCACTTTAGTCGCACATCTTCACATGCTGTGAACGTCCTGTTCATTTGAAACAATTTGACCTTTATGGCCGCAATGACCGGGGTGGCCTGCGCTTGATTAATTTCAGCAGGGTCCTGTGTTGGCAGCTAGTTTGGAGTAGTGAAGCTGATCATCACCTGCAGGCTGAAGAAATGTGTGGTTAATCGCTCACTGATGAGTAGCCTTGGCCCACTGTGTTATTACCATTTATTGCCGTTGTCTTCTGGAGATTTATGACTGCCAGCACAAGTGCACAGACCGCACCTCTGTGACTGAAGCTCCATTATTAGAACTGTGGTTCATCTAGCCCTTACTGTCTTTGACATCTATGTCACGGCCCTCTCCCGATTTCTCTGCTGGCTGGCTTTTGGTCAAAGCATGTGTAAGCCTGTGTGCGGAGAGGAGCGCTCCACATGCTGCTCCTTTGGACTGTAGGTGAAACAGCACGTGTGGGCAGCCATCCATAACTCGGCCTTCCCATGTGTAGTGAGGAATGTGTTTTCTTTTTTTTCGCTCTTCCTGTCCAATACTAACCCTTCCCATGCTTCAGACTGATGCAGTCAGCATTGCAATACACACCATTCTTTCTTTTTTTTCACAGCCTGTGTTCCGAATGTGCCCCTCTGAGCTTGTTTACTGAACCAAAAGGCTTTGAGAGTTTCCCTTTGGCCGTAGACCATGTTGTGTTTTTTACTTTTACTAGTGATAATGTGTTAGTGTTGCTACAAAATTGCATATAATATCACAGTATTATAAATAGGGGTGGGAATCTCTAGACACCTCGCGATTCGATTCCCATTCAAAGGGCTCAGTTCCACTAACGCAGTGATCCTTTTATCACTCTTTTATTATCCCTTTGTGACTACTAGAGGTGTGCATCTTCACGGATTTCTCCTTCAAAAAAAATATTTTAGACTGTTACTGGTTTTACAAGTGTGCTGTAATTTACAAAAAATGTTTTCAATTCGGAGATCTGAATTCAACAGTCAGTGTGTATCAGTGGTCAGTGCTCTCCTCAATGATTTGGCATTTCAGACCTGTGTGCTGCCTCTTTAGCCTTTACTGTATCAGGGAGCCCCCCCCCCCCTGGGAGCGTTGAGGTGCATTTCTCAGCTGGTCAACAAGAGATTCTGCTCTTTTCTAATTACACTCAGAACTGATCTTTTATAAAAATCCTGAATAAAAATGTATGTTCCTGGATAAACGGGGCATTAGTTCTTCTGCAACAAAGAAGTTCAAACAACTATGTTGTGATAATCTTTGGAAAGTACTTCTTTCAGGTCTGCAGCCTGTGTGTATGCGTCCGGCCATCTCTGTTGCTCACAAAAACTGACTACCACATGTATTTAGTTATTGATTGATGGTGTCGGGTTATGAAAACCAAATTGTTCCGGTCACTTTAACCCTGCTGTCTTGGCTGTGCGCGCCTTGTGTTGTGTGTAGCAGATGAACTACGTGTTCACAGTGCACACATATTTAAATACGTGCCTCAACAAAAAGTAAACGTCAGTACTGTTCAGGTCCTAATAACTTCTGATTAGTGTCAGAGTTTATTTGTGTACGAGTGTAAAGTGAGTGCAGGTTAGCGGAAGATTGCAGGCAGGACCCTCGCACAGGAGATTCTGACACGGTGAAAGAAGGCCGGACCTTTAATGTGCGTCTGTCCTGAAGCAAGGGTGGTAATAATTATGCAGTGACAGGATATTGCAAAGAATGCTCTCACAGCAGTAGAGAGGAAACTGAAAATGCTAAAATAACTGAACAGGAACAATTACTATATTTTATGTTGTACTGTTGTATTTTACTTAAAGTACTTGCAGCCAAACTGTAAATTGTACTGAAAGCTTAAACATACGTCACAGGCCTTTTCCCATCCCAGGCAAATAAGAGTATTTTACTACACATGTCTCGAACATTGCAACTGTGGTTTATATTTTTAAAGGGACTGGTGTGACCACATTTATAGTCCCACTGTTCCTGTTCCTGCAGAACCTTGCTCCATCCCTCAGGCATGAGCAGGCACGAGCATGTCCATCACCAGCAGTCAGCTGTCTTTTGGCTTAGGTGTAACTGGAGCTGTTTTGTCCCAGTGCCCCCCCCCCCCTCCTATATCAGTTCATTGATGAAACATTAATGAATCTTCCATCTGCAAGATGCTAACACCTCTGCCTCCGTTTGATGCTGTTCTCATTTTAACAAAGCCTGTGTGTTTGTGTGGTGCCACTTGTTTGCCTCCTGGCATCTCTGAAGACCTGAAGCTGTTGTTGGTTGGTGTAAAGGTTCTGTGGACACAGCAGTGTCACATTACACATACACACACACTCGCACCATTCACTTTTGTGGCAAAAGTTGTCATGGTACACAACTTAAAGGCCTTGTGAAAATAGAAATAATTTTTGCCACAACAGTGTTTCATCACCACCACCCTGATCTAATGCAGAGCAGTGGAACGTTGACTCTGTTCAGACCTGGAGTTAACATTCGTCCACATATGAGGGGTGGTCTACTTAGCTGACATCCTCTCACCCAAAACAGACACAAAAGATTATTTGCAGGAGACACATTCAGCCCACATTTCAATGTTGGGTGAACAGGCAAGCTTAGCTCTGTCCACTTGTGATCACATTTCTCAGGACAGACATTAATACCAGGTCTGAACAGAGCCACAAGTGTTTCTATTTGAATGTTATGTTTCAATGCTCTTACAGCAGTCAGTTTTTACAATTTCAAATTCATTTGACAAACACCTTAGTACAGTCAGCGAGTGGTGCTCAGTGTGACGTGACTGCAACCTCTCCCTCCTTCATCTTGCCCAATTTAACAGATGGCTCTCGTTCACATGAAGGCATTTCAGCACCACACCCAGTCCTCTTCCTCTTCCTCTTCCTCCCTCGCTCTCCATTTTTCTGTTTCACCTCATGATCAAGTCTGGCCCTTTTATCATTTTTCATTTCTTTCAAACTTTCCCCGTCTCTCTCATCCTGGCACATATGCTAATATTTCCCTTTCTACCACATTCCCATTCAGCCGCCTGGAGGCCAGATTATGCCTCTCAGATTGAGGTGTTGCAGTGCCTTCATGAGGTGGCTCAGTAGGAATGTCAATTTTCCTCCTGAAGCTCATTGTAACAAACTAGTTCATTATGCAAAGACTTGATGAAATCCTTCAAACAGTTGAGAAAAAGGACTGCATGAACTCAGAGTAGAGGCCAACTTGGCTAAGTAGTAAGAAAATACTTCTTTATTCATCTAAGAGAAGCATGTTGAAAATGCTTTGAACTGAGTTTGTACTGGTGTTATGAGTTACAGGAAATAATCAGCTGATTGTGTTTTTATATAATAAGGTGTATAATGAATGCATAACTCTCTTATGTAGCCTTGGTCACAGTGCTTCCACTATTAATTATGAAATGGATTAAACTCTACTAACACTATTTAGTTTTTCATAGAACGCTTCATCACCTTTTCCTCATCTGGAAAATGATCTGGCCAAACTATTCCTGTAGTCTGTGAGGTTTACAGACATTATCTCAATGTCCCCGAGTGGATCAGAGCCTCTTGTGCGAGTATATAACAAGCAGCGACTGGGCAAAAGGCGCAATAGCCAATGAGAGCGAGCTTACCAGGAAGCGTCACCGCCCAGACTTTGCATACTTGTGTTTAGAGCCAAGACATGGCTGCCTACAGATTTAAATAAGGCTGTTGTTTACTGTACCAGGTTGAGAGTTAAAAAGAAGGACAAATGATAAACAAACCAGTGCAAGCAGCTGACGACACCGACAGTCTGCCTCCATGTTTGTTTTTATTCAGAAGTCAGTAATGCTTAGGGTTTGGTCCTGCATCTCGACTGGATCCTCGTATGTTGATTCTCAGGATAAAAAAATTCGAAAAATGCTCTAGTGTGCAGCAGGCATTATCTGCAAGATCTTTAGCAAATATATGCAACCAACAGAAGGTATCATGGGGAACATTTCACGGGGAGATAGTGTTTTTCCCTCACCAGAAGCTGGAGGTCTCCTGAAACCTGTTCAACAAGATTACATAACATTACTACTGCATGCAAGTGGGATAATCTGATTGTCCCAAGGGTATGTTCTTTCTAGGCAGGTCCAAGACTGAGAGGCTGTTAGAGAAAAAAGGTGGGGCATAAGATATTTCCTCATCTGATGACAAGGGAGCACCAGTGGCCTGTTTTCTGTGAAATGAAACCTAGTGGTGCTGCTGTGGAGGAGGGATACTCTTAAAATGGGTTTCGGTTATAATGCACTGTAATGGAAGCACACACACTACGTTGGACCTTAGTCAAATGGGGTCATGACTATACCAGACTTCCAAAATCCCTCAGTTCAATTACAGCACATGAAATTAATCCAAATAGTTAAGCTTTTGTCAGAGGTGTCATAATGACGCAGAGTGGATTAACAGAGAACTATGTTCCTTCGACCATGAAATGATGACTAATGCAGATGAGTTTCTGTTACTCTTAAATGAAACCTAAGGTTTAGTTGTGAGGCTGGAGTCTCTGCTGTGTGCAAACGGAGATTTGGAGCATTTGTCAGCTGCTGTGTTGGAGGAGTGACAATAACAAACAGCAAATTTTTTCCTCCTCATCCTTGAGAAGAAACAAACAAAAGAAATGCAATTTGAAGATTCTGGTACTCTTGTAAATCTACCATCTGAGACATACTGGTGTGGGGGGGACATTCAAGCCATGTCATTGTTGGTACTTCAACAAAGTGCAATGGCTCTTTCACACCATTCTTGTTTGGACCGTATCTTAAACGGATAGTTCACCCAAAAATGAAAATGATTATCGATGGAGAGTTGGGGGAAGTGTTTGAGTCCACAAAACACCAATACATGCGAAGTAAATGGTGATTCTTCAAACAAAAAAAACAGAAAAACATAAAAAGCCTCCATACTGCTTCTGTGGCGTCATCAAATTCAAATTGAAAAGGCGTCACTTACACCAAGTTTTTAGCCCAAATGTCCTCTGCTATCCTCCTCTGGAGCCGCATCAATTAAGTATATGTAGATTGTGTATTTTTTTTAATTTGTAGAACAGGACGTGCGAATGTCACACAAAATTCTTATCGAATGTATACCATGTAACAAAGACATGACTTTGTTACATTGTAACAAAGTCATGTATCAAACATGAAGTTTTATCATTTTGTGATGTAACAAATGCTTAAACATAAACATAATACAGAAACTCATTTAGCATTTGTCTTCTGTCTTGGTCGAAGCAAAGTTAGTCAATGAAACCCTACACTAACCCCCGAACCCTTCTTCAGTCGTCTATTCATCATCATTTTAAGTAACATTCTGCATTTACATTCAGACATTTTTTCAGTCTTGGGCCAACTTCAAACCAACAATAGAGATGCTTTTAATACACACCCTCAATGAAACCACTGTCTTGTCCCACCCTGAACACGGCCATATGTCAAAAGTTACTTCTGCTAATGTTGTGAGAATAAAGCTGTAATGATTAGGAGATCAATGGAAAATTTGTAGGTAACATTTTGGCAGCCAATTAGTTGTTTCCTTTGGATTTCAGGCAACAAGCCAAATATTTTCATGTTTCAGTCTTTTAAATGGTAGGATTTGCCATTTTCTTTGTGTTGTAATAGAACATCCATGGGCATCAGGAAAGGATTTGTCAGATTAATCATTAATAATAATAATTATAACGATAATTGTTTTTGTTATATAATCAGTTTTTGGCAGCGGAGAAGATTGTTTTGCTCTGCAAGTAAATTCAATACATGGTGCTGAAATAATCTAGATTTTAACCGATCCAGGTAGGTCAAGAGTGTTTGTTATATAAAACCTAGACACATCAACGAACACGCACTACTCTTTGGGGCATAGTCCAAACAACAGTCAGTCATTGTTGGTAGCTGTAAGTGTTTTTCTGGTCCAGCTTTCTGTGCTATGCTTTGTTGCCTTTTAATTTATTAAAGAAGTAGAAATATCACTTGAGTTCTCTCTTTAATATGCCCGGGGGAATACGATTGTTGCTGGCCTAATCTGGGATTACATGGGCTGTTTCTACACATGTGCGTGTGTGCGCCTGTATGTTTGTGCTCTTATTTGTCTGCCCACAGAGGCTTGTCCCGGGGTCTATGTTTATGTAGACAAGCTGGTCAGTCAAAAAGTCAGCGCGTGTGGGCAGTGTGACCTGTGACAAGGACAAATGTGGTTCTCTTACTTGGCCTGCACACAATAAGCTCCATTTTTTCTTTTTAAATACTGACATTACACAGGGAGCCAGCTGTTTGGATTTTGAGCTGCCCGACAGTTCACCAGAAACAAACAGTTGTTTTAGGGATGACATTTTGAGCACTGCTTGGCTTCTGGAACACAGAACTCTTGACCTCATAGTGTGCTTGTAACTTTTCGGTGTCTCCCTGGACCCTCGTGTTTTTCAATTATTAACTTCCAACCCTATCAGTATTGGCTAAGCCATATAGCTGCGTGAAAGGATATTTTTCTTGCTCTACATAGTTGTAGAAAATGACCGGCAGACATCAGAAAATGTGATTGCCCAACTTCTTCAAGCGAAACCTGATAAGTAGCTCATACAACACTGACAGAACATATCAGTCAAACTAATACAACCAAGCGATTATTTCCCTGATGGGCATGATTCTACCTGTTCCTCCACGGGTAAGCTAATAATGGAAGTATTCATAGAGCTTCTGGAGATACACCCCCTCCTTTTTGTGTAAAGTTGTCAAGGGACCTTTTTTTGGCAACACCTTGTTTCACATTCTGCGGTAGGTAACTTTAATCCATATCTCAGATTTGCAAATTAAAAAAAAGTCTTCATTTGTCTTTCAGCGGACTTGTTGAGTTCAGCTGCCTGGAGTAGTGACACGCCTCTATCACCGCAGAGGGCAAAGTAAAGCTATCTTTTTTTACAGCATCAATTTCCATTGGCACCACACCAATAACCTTTTGGATAATACACCCCCACTGTCAAACATATGTAATTTATGTGAGCTTTGATTATTCAGGATACAGAGGGATAGAAAGGAAAGGGAGATAGAGAACATGCCCTCTCTTGCTTAATAAAGTACTAGGATAATGTTCTTTTACAAAATAATGAAACCCCAAATTGCCCTTCTGGAGTTTCTTTACATCGAACTAATTAAACAACTTTCAGCTCAGTCAGAGGATTAAACTAACTTACTGCAACTGTGGTTTTGTGCATATATGTGTAAGTATAAAGAAAAGATAGCTAGTAGCAATGCCCTGTCAGTCTGACTCAGTGTGACATCTGTAGCTCTGACTGTTAATACTCAGTCCCAGTGCAACCAATATTGTGTCCTTTTAGCTCTGCCATCAGGGGGAACACAGCTTAGGGCTGCAGAATGAGAGTAACACCCAGATCGTGTTCGTGTTTCCTGTGTCTGTTGTCTTAAATCAATGTGGGACATGGATCTGACTAGACCTCAGTACCTAGGACTGGTACCCAATAACTCAGAATTGTCGCATGTCGATGCCGCTTCTAACATGCGACAAACGCAAAAAAAGAAAACAAATATCTCCCGGTGGAAAAGCCGTGCAAATTCTCTGGATTTTACATTTCCTGTCTCAAGCCTGCTTGTGTTAACCCTACAATACGACGTGTCCAGGATGAACCCCACCCCTAGCCCAATGGCAGCTGAGGTTAGCTTCAGCTCCCCCACAACTCCGATAGGACGGCCTGTATAGCTATTGGATGGATGGATGATCTGTTCAGATAGTTAACAATATCAGTTACACAAGCTGACTTGTTGCCTTGTCTTTTTTGTCTTATTTCTTCTCATCGTCGTATAGTAAGATGTCACCTGCTGAATGTCTATAAATATCTCTATGTGGTTTATAGGTTCGCTTTTCCCCTTCTGAGTCTCCGTGTCCTTTTCCTTCCACTCTTCTCACCACACTGTCTTCTGTGTTCTGTGCAGGTTAAACGAGGAGATCAATGATTTCTATGACTATATCTCCCTGCGACCAGAGGAGGAGAAGATGAGGCTGGAGGTAGTGGACAGAATCAAGGGTGTCATCCACGCCCTATGGCCCAGCGCTGAGGTACGCATCATCCCCAAAAATCTATTAGTAGGGTGCGACAGACTTGATGTTTTTATGTGCCGCTGATAAACGGGCTGAGAATTGCCGGCAGCTATTTGCTTTAAAACAAATCTTACCCATAATCAGAAAGCAATGCGATGAGGGACACACTGCATCACTGGAGGTTATTTTGTCTTAGCAGAAATGGATTTTAAAATAGATGTTAAATTATACGCACTGAACACAATTTCTTTTGGCCTGGTCGAGTTCTTTCAACAAGGTACAGTGATTAACAACTCTCAGGCACCACAGTTATTATAAGAGCGAGGCTGTGTGAGGGCTATGAAGTAGTGGCTATAAGCTTCAGCCTTTCATCAAGATTCCTCTTCCGTTATCTCGCTGCTGCACCATTATCTGTTTTGGGCCATGGTAATCAGGGCCACCTCAGGCATTTGTTCACCCACTGACTTTGTTCGTGCTGATAGAGCAGTGTGTCGGCTCTAAGCTGTGCAGGTCTTAAATTAAGGAGCACAACACAGTACCAGTGCTGGCCAGCTTTATTCCTTTTCCACTATGGACTGAGCTGGGGTAACATGGTAATTCAGGCAGTGTGATCCAACCACAGTTACATAGTGTAATAAGCAAGACAACAAATCAATTGGACTTTCTAGTTTAAGTACATTTTAGATTTTTTTTTTAAGGGCATATATAGAAATGTATATAAATTTGAATAAGAAAACGAGTCCAATCAAGTCAAGAAAGTCTATTTGGTAGAAGTACGTTCAGGGTACTTCAGACCTGCTCACAGAGACCAACACTGACTCAGCTGACATCCTCATGCTTCACAGTGTCCACAAATGTCAATTTGTTTCTAGACAACACCCCAATATCAACACCGATCACAACAACATCGATTGATACTTTTATTTCTGGCTCAAAGCTTTCTTCACAGCTGCGTGCATTCATCCATGCAGCCCTTCCTGACTCCAATTTCTCTCTTTCTGTGTGTCTCACTCTGAAACTCAAACACACACTGACACACACACTAACACAAACACACTGACACAAACACAGTGCCATTGGATGCACCTGTAAATTCAGACTGGGTAAAAACAACATAATTTTGTCTTCACAAACAGCGGTGACGGTCTTCATTTTTTTCATATGGAGCAGGGAAATTTGTCTTCTTAGAACCTGCACAGATATTTTGTAAATCAACAATTGGCCAATTGGAAAATGATATTTAGGTAGTACTGTATGTAATAAGATAGTATTGCTAAGTATCATTGCTGGAATGTCGGTATTTTTTATCGATATCATAGCTTTTTGTAGATCCCACCACACAGATGGTCTCTAGTTTACTTGAGTTTGGATAAGAAGAAACTCCCAGGAGGTGCTGCTGCCGCACAGAGTTGTGATCTTTCCATGTATATTGAAGCTAAGTAAACGGTCTCATGATAGATTCACCATTGTACTTGAAATATCTTAAACTCTTGACCTTTTAAATATTCACGGCCTGCCAGTGATTGACCTCACTTAATGAAGGGGTCAAATAAAGGTTTGACTGGATGGTGCCAAGACGAGACCAAACACAGCTCATCTTCGTGACCACCCCCTGTAGTTAGTTCACCTTTCACAGAAGTGTTCAGGATTTCCTGTTCATTCGTTTGTAAACACGGCTTTGCAATCAGCTTAGCCCTGGACATGTGACTGCTCAATGTGGGACCTAGGGAGAAGGTGTAGGAGAGTTAAGGAAGGGTCAAGGCTTAAGTCTATTTCTGTTTGGATGCCAATTTTTACATGCTCAGCGGGACGTTGAAAGGTGGAAGGGTGAGGATATTTTAGTCCCACTAGTTGCATGCAGATGATTGAGATCAGGTGCTAAAAGGATTGTTTTGTTTGTAAACATCCTGCCATGTTAGATTTGAGTCATTTCATCCATCAGTGAGACACAAAGCGGAGAGTATTAGCTGGTTTTATTCAGACCATGTGCTCAATTCACTCTATTTTTCCTGCTGATCGGTGGTTTTTGTACCACGCCTGTGGAGTTTGGTTTGGTCTTTACACCGACAACATTTTTTGTGTCTGAATAATGATATTTGCATCTCGGAGAACAGGTTTTTATATTGGTAAAGCAGAGGGAAAATCTTAAGAATGTTCCCTTGCATGAAGATGCAGTCCACCCATGTCATAGTCTTTAAGAAAGAAATGGGTCTGTGATTGAAGATGTTAAAGGTTTAGAGCCACAGGAAACATGATCAAAACACTGAAGTGTAAGATTTCTTTTTGCTTATTGTACAGAGTTTAACTGTGTGTGTTCTCTCCCTCAGGTCCAAGTATTCGGGAGCTTCAGCACCGGTCTCTACCTTCCAACGAGGTGAGTCATTAGGTTTCCTCTTTCTCTTTTTCAAACTGTGCTGCCCTATAGAAAACTCAACTATATAGCAGTGCACTGGTTTATTTGGAATAAATTCTCTTTCTAATTTATCTGCTTTTGTTTAGAGGATAAAGTGTTTCCATAATTTTTTAAAACTGTATTCTTAGAGAGACCTGTGCCTGCTGACAAACCCAGAAACACACTATTGGCTACACACAGACACACACAACAATAACCTCCCCTCAGCACACAGACACGTCACCTGGATTAGTGGACTCTTGACAACATATTGAGCACTTTAATTGGACTAAGCTGTTCTGTCAATGCATGCATGTCATTGGTTGATGTTTTTGTGTCTCTTTTATTGCCTGGAATTCCTCGTTAAGAGTTTATTTAGCCATATCTCAGTTACACAAATATAGGTGTGTCTAAAGGTACACATGCTTTTTCAAGCCAAGGGAAGTCAAGCCACGTGTGTGCAGTGAACTACCATGAAGAAGATATAAAACTGTTTTACTGAACATAGTCTGAAGAAAATAATAGAAAATGTAACTAATAATGCAACGTGCTTTTCACATGGAACATTACAAACTGTTGCTATGTGAGTGAAAGTGATAGTTATGGTCCAACATTGTAATTCTTGTTGAGTAACTCTTATAATTTTTTCTCCCAGTGACATTGACCTGGTCGTTTTTGGGAAGTGGGAGACGCTGCCTCTCTGGACACTGGAAGAGGCGCTGCGCAAGAAGAATGTTGCAGATGAGAACTCTATTAAAGTTTTGGACAAAGCTACGGTATGAATGTTGTCACTTGCTCCTGTGTATCTGTGTAATTGTGTATATACCCTGTGTTGCTAAATTAGTTTTTGTTCATAAACGCCCCAAAAAACAACACAATTCCGAATAATTCTTGCTGCAGGGGCCCTGGGTTTGAATCTGGCCTGGGCCTTATCCTGCATGTCATCCCTCTCTCTCCCTTTTCACGTATCTGCTGTTATGAAAATAACAGCAGATACCCCCCCCCCCCCAGACACCCCCCCCCCCCCCCCCCCCCCCCCCCCCCCCCGAAATCTTAAATCTTAAATGAATATGTAATTTGTTGTCAAGTTTGTGTTTCACTGTACTTTGGATTTTGTGACATCCATAATCATTTCATGGTATATGCTTGTGAGCAGCTCTTTGCTTTAGAGCCTTGCCTTATCATGTTTTCAAACCCCTCCCAACCTTCTGTTGTCTTGATTTGAAACCGTGGTCAGATTAGATTTTCCTTCCTTTTTGAGTTTATTTCATTTGAGGACTTACAGGATTTGACTAGAGCTTTGTCTCTGTGTTTCACGTTTTCAATTTTGTTTGGGATTTTATAGAGCAGATCAGCGCTCTAACATCTTTGCTCAAGGATTTAGGTTAAGTATTAGTCAGTGGAACGATTATATCAGTAAATGTGGGTTTGTGAACGATTGTGTTTGTTTTTTTACTTACAATAGACTCAAAGTACTATTGTGTTTTCAGGTTCCCATCATCAAACTGACAGACTCTGTCACTGAGGTCAAAGTGGACATCAGCTTCAATGTAAAGAGTGGTGTCGAAGCTGCTCGCCTCATCAAGGAATACAAAGAGGTTTGTTTTACACATTCAGGACTCCACACTGCTGTGTATTCAGGAGCATGTGTAACTTGAGATTTTAAAACAATACATCAGATTAATATTTTCATGTATCTTTAGCATATTTAGCCATCATGGTCAGTACATTTAGGAGTTTATCAGCACATTCGGACTAACAGGCAGTTTATCTAATTCAAAAACACTGTTTTAATGGATATTTTATGCCTTGTAAGTCATATTCAGAGTATTTATTTTATACCACATTTGAACAACATTGTTGACAAGTAAGAATAGCAAAAAGATGTAAACTTTGGAACATATCAGGTTCTTACATACAGTAGATCAGTGATTAATGGGTCTGGTCATTCAAATTTCTAGGCCCTTTTGAACCTTCCTGTTTTCCTCTAGAGGGTGCTGTAAACATCAACATCTATTCCTTATTCTGTCCCTCATGTGCCTGTGTTTGATCCTGTAGAAATACCCTGTGCTGCCTTATCTGGTCCTGGTGCTGAAGCAGTTCCTACTGCAGAGGGACCTCAATGAAGTTTTTACTGGGGGAATCGGCTCCTACAGCCTGTTCCTCATGGCTGTCAGCTTCCTGCAGGTCAGACACACAACAGCTCTTCATGTTTTTCACAACTTAGTTATTTGTGTTTAGTGCTTGGTTTCTGCTTGGCTATACCGGATAAATAAAAAGGACTCCTGATATATTCACACTGGTGTAAATAAAAATGCAGACAAAGTCAACATCATATACTGGATGTAAAAAATGTAAAGACCATCATGTTAGCACAATAGTAATGTATAACTATCCCATTGACATTCTTTTTACCACCACAATGAATCTGACATCCACTCTTATCGGGTTCTTCTTTCCAGCTCCACTACAGGGAGGACGTGTGCAGTCCCAACATCAACATCGGTGTTCTGCTCATCGAATTCTTTGAGCTCTACGGTCGTAACTTCAACTATCTGAAGACTGGCATCAGGATAAAAGATGGAGGTAGCTACGTTGCCAAAGATGAGGTTCAGAAGCATATGATGGACGGCTACAGGCCCTCCATGCTCTACATCGAGGACCCACTGCAGCCAGGTAGGAACAGTGCCAAAAGAATGTTACATTTTGCCTTTTGTTGTTGTTTTCAGCTTCTCACACATTTCTGACTGTTTGTGTCCAACAGACAACGATGTTGGCCGGAGTTCATATGGTGCCATGCAGGTGAAGCAGGCGTTCGACTATGCCTTTGTAGTGCTCAGCCACGCTGTGTCCCCCATTGCCAAGTACTACCCCAATAATGAGACTGAGAGGTGAGGTGCTCATTAAAGAATCTGTCAATTACACATCAGAGAGAAGAGACAGATACTGAGCTGGAATATCATCTGATTGCGCTTGATCCTTCACATTGTTCTTCAAAGCTAGTATTGGCTGTATAAACTGTAGTTTTACAAGTGTACCTCCTCTTTTGTCCTATCACAGCATACTTGGCAGAATAATCCGGGTGACACAGGAAGTTGATGAATACAGGGAATGGATCCTAAAGAACTGGGGGACACCGTCCCAGAACGACCTGCCACTCAACAGTGAGTTCAAACGCCAACATCTAATATTACATTACATTACATGTCTTTTGGCTGACGCTTTTGTCCAAAGCGACTTACAATTAGTACACTCAACATTTATGAGGGGCCATTTAGGGGTTCAGTATCTTGCCAAGGACACTTCGGCATGCAGATGGGAGAGAGTGGGGTTTGAACCGGCAACCTTCTTGTTGGAGAGCCACCCGCCCCTAATATATTTTCAAGTCTGCTTGAAGCTAAAATTCAAGAAGCCAAATGAGGGGTACAACTGTTGCTGAATCTGACCTGAGTCGACTTGACCCTTTGTTGTGTGCATTTCTCTTTTCTCTTTAGGAAATGACAATGTCACACTATTTGAGCAGCTCGATGAGTGCAACAACAACGTTCCAGACGATGATGACGACGATGATGATGATGATGTTGTTGTGGTTCTACCGTCGACCCACCACAGCAAAAACTCCTCCAACTCCTCTTCTCCATCCCCTTCACTGCGCTCCTCTCCTTCCTCCTCTCTGCTGTCACCTTCCTCGACGTCTTCCACCTCCAGTTCCAGCGATGCGGTCAGTCTAACGCACACACGCACACACGTACACGCACACATTTACAGACACACACCCACATGCAAACGTACACGCACGCACACACGTACACCTACCTTTCAAATATTGCTACGTATATGTACTTATCTGCAGCACTTGGTGCTTCATGACTGGAAATAACTATCAAATAATGTTAATCATCCATTTATCTGCTTTTCCCCAGGACTCTGATGGCACACCGTGTAAAACAGCCAAGCAGCAGTCTGGCTGTGGCTCCAGCGTCCACAGAGAAAATTCGGCGGCCGTCAGTAATCACCGGACACAGAGCCACAATACCAGCACTCCATCTGGAAGCAACAAGGGAGGAAAGGTGCTGTCAGCCTTAACTTGAACATAAATAAAACAGGCAGAAAAACATAATTTGACAGTTTTAACACATTTTGTGTTTTTTTCCCGATGCTAGATAAGTAGCTATATATACTGTATTTCATACCGTAATCATGCAGAGACACTTACCTGTTTTTTTGTGCTCTAACCTAAGGCCAGGATGTCTCGCTCCAACCACAAGAGTGGCCACCATGGGCAGCAGAGCTCCTCCAGCACCAAAAGTCATCCGAGCAACAAGCCACATCACCAGGGCAACAGCAAGAAGAGGAAAAATGTCCGGGACTCTACACAAGACGACCTCTGCAGATAGGGGTGACCTCGCCTGGCCCGCCCCCGCCCCCCCGTCCTCGTCGGCAAACTGACTGCCTGTCATGTCCCACTTCTGCTGCCAGACTCCAGCCTCAGGAGGTTGTTAGTAGTATTGGAACCTCCTCAGCATCTGTCTCTATCAAGCTTTTTGAGATGACGAGCAACTATTTCTAGCAGAAAAAATAAGAACAAAAAAAAAATGAATCGTTATAGGAAATGGGGTTTAATTTCTTGGACCTGAACTGAAATGGCAAGGGATATATGTTCATTTGCTTCCCTACAGCTTCTTTTAAGGAGCAGTTTTCTTTCCCTCAGTCAGCACCAACATAACATGCCTCTTGCGCCTCCTGCTGTCCAGGAGTGGAGAGGTTGTTTGTATGGAATCTACTCTGGAGTGAAACCTGGAGCTGCTGGCTGGAAAATAGGATTAAACATTTTATCAAAAAAAGACGGAAAAAATGGCAAATGGCTTAAAATGTATAAAAAAACTGAAATGTCATGTTTAACAACAGAAGAATATGTACACAGATTTTTTTTAAAGATGGTAACTTACAAATGCAATCAGTGAGAGTGGGACATAACTTATGCATGAGAATTTCTTTTTGTTGGTTGATTTTTCTGTTGGTTTAATCTGTTTTGTTATGTCTAAACAGGTTATACAAGGATTTGTACAAAAACGCGCCAGAAAAAAAAAAGTTTGAAAAATACAAGTAGGAAAAGATTGTTTATTATGACGTTTTTACAAGATATACCGATTGAAGACATGTAAACATGCACATCTTGCGCCTGCAGCTTTTCGGCCAAAGCCGGGAGCTGGATCGGGTCCCATTGCCAACATGATCATCAGCATCTACTTTTACTCTTGGTTGCTCTCTGTGAGTGTGCTACAGTGTTAAAAAGAATTCAGCCTTGAGTGAGCCAGTGCTCGCATACAGCCCTAATGATGACTGGGTGAGAGATCGTCATCTCGCCTCAATAGCACATTCCCACCAGTGTAGAGGCTTTAAGACGACAGGTTTAAATTCATATGGGGGGTGAAAATGGTTTTATTGAAAAATCCTACACTTGAAAAAAAAAAAAATTGTGTTTAAAAAATACAACTGTGGATAATGATCTGTTCGCTCGGTAATTTGCCGACTACAAAAATCATTTCTATTTGTTAAATGTATTTATTTTTTTATTAATTATATGAACATAGTATGGATAAATGTATTATTAACATTAGAGCCCATATCTTTTTGACTCCTATATTTGAAATAGGATATATTTGGGGAGGTGGGCTGGAAACTGGTATATTCAGGAACAGCAAAAATACCACCTTTTTATTTAATTGGGTTGTTTTTTGTTTGATTTTTCTTCCGTGACAGTTGAGTGACCAAGTTACTTTGAAAAGCTTGAGAGAGACCACTTTGTCCTACAGCGACAATTGTATTTTAATCAGTGGCTGGTCTACTTACTTCAAAAGGGAGCGGATTGTTTTTGTTTTAATTCAAATTTTATTTTATAAAAGCTGTCATAGCAACAAAAATTTATTCAAAATGTCAACCCCCTTCTGCCATTGCAGTAAACCACCTATCCTGTAGATGGAGTCATTGCTCTTGGGTCTTGATCCACACAGAGTTTGGGCTTGTATACTGCATTTGGACGGTTTACCTCTGCGTCGTTTTCCTGATAATTCCCTGATATTTAAAGTGATCAGGCAGCTGCACATCGAGAACCCGATATCTGGGTGCTTGCTAGAGGGAGGGACACACCAAAGCACAGTGCATCCCCCCCTGTCCATCTTTACCTTTTGTCCCACAGTGAAAACTAGTAGCCAGCAATAACTACCCACCTGATGATCACTACAATGGCTGCTGCAGCTGCACGGTGTCCACCATCTCCCGTGGTTTGAGACAGCGAAGCACATCAGACCTGCAGCCCGTTATGATAGTGGTGAAATGTTAAGGTTCAGTGCCCCGCTCCCATCGCCCCTCAGTGCCACAGCTGCGGTCTAAATGCAGTATAGAAACGCTGGTCTTGTGGTAGACAGGACTAGGAGAAGGGTCAAGTTAGCAGCACCGCCTGAATGTCCACTGATCATTTCTTCTTCACTGCAGGAAGACTTCAAACCAACTGTACTCATCTGAAACGTTGTTTCTCTGCAGCTATTACAATCCATGCAATAAAACCAGTACAATGAATCCAAGCGTGCAGGCACCATTCTTTCTGCTTTGAATTGTTGTGTCATAGTGTGGGGATTTTCATAAAGTACAACCACTGGACTGGTGTAGTGTATCGGTAACGTGCGCGTCCACGTGTGACAGATGGAGGTGTGGCGTGCTCGCTCCGCTCAGCAGCAGCAGCAGGAGCGCGGGGACCGCAGCACGCTCTCCTCCGCCCCGCACCTCCACCTCCAGCAGCTCCTGTAGATCTGTCCGCGGGATGTGACCCGCCCCAGCAGGTAAGACACTGAAAGTTCATTTCATATTCACATAGCGACAAGGTGTGGAAGCCGGAAGGAGCTGGAACTGATTTGAAAGAGGAAGGTTAGTTGAGAGCCCCCCCAAAAACGGTCCAAACCCTTGTTTCGTTCGTCGGAAAGAACTTCTCGCTGAGACTATATTTTTGATTTTTGTTCTGGTGGAGTTTCATTCAAAGGTTTTCGAAACTGAAGGAGCAGTTCAACTTATTGGTGTGTGTGTGTTGGTGGTTGCCCTGCTCTCACCATCCTCACTCGTGGGGCTGAGTGGAGCTCTGTGGGGGTCTGGTTGGACTTCAGGAGCTAAAGCTAATCGGCTCCACGGACACGAGTCCACCCGCTCGTCCGTGTTCGTGTCCCGGCTGACAGTGCGGGCAGGTATGTGAGCTGAAGTCCCTCTTTGTTTCCCTCCTGTTTAATCACCATGTGTGAACCAGCCCCGGGTGGCCACCACCTCATGTGCCCTCTTCTTCCTGTGCCTGCTTGAACACACGGAGGGGATCAGCCTCCGTGACACTGAAAACAAGATTGGTGCTAAATCCAAAATATGAGGTTTTAAAAAGTCAAAATTATGAGATAGAGTCATCGTTTTTGATTTAGTACGTCATCTTTTTCAAGACACCAAGTCATTATATTAACCTACTAAGTCATTTTGAATTGGACATTATTTCGTTATACTAGGTCATTATTTTGTTAAAATAAGTCATTATTTTGAGTTAGTAACTCACTATTTTATGTTAGTCAGTTAAAATGTTATCTCAATAAATCGTTATTTCAAGCTAGTCATCATTTTTTAGTTAGATCTTTATTTTGAGACAGTAACTCATCATTATTTTTGAGATTTATTTTAAGGTTGTAATCGTTATTTTGGGTCATTATTTTGATTATGTCGATTTTTCTGTAAGAGAATATTTTGACATAGTAAGTCATTATTTTGATTTGGGAGGTCATTCTTATGGGAAAGTTTCTCATTACAACGACTTCAAGATGTGTCTTAACAAAATGGGCTTCCATTGTCTTTTCGGAGATTATCATTATTTTTGAATACTGATAATTTCCTTGGCGATGTGTCTGTACACAGACACAGCAATGAAACCTGCACACGTCTGCCATGTCATCTTGTGTTGTCAGTTGTCAGTGACTTCGTGTTCTTCCAAATACGGCCAACCCCAAAATATTTTCAGGGAAGTAAAGCCTTTTTTTGAAGTATGTAAAAGTGCAGCCGTGCTGTCTAAGATCCTTCCTGTTATAGTTTCCCTTTATATTTCCTAATAGAACATAAAGCTCATGAGCTTAGCAGTGAATCTAACCTCTCATTTCAGAGTCATTAGTGATTTGAGTCTCTTTGTGGAAGGGCCACATAATAAAAACCAGATTGTATTCATATTTGAACAAGAGAACTCGCTTTTTGGATTATAAAAGATGTGGCTGTTACATTGCTGCTCTGTCCTTCACTCCCTGCGTCACAGATGGTTTTGAATAAAGAAGGCTTTTAGAAATCAGTATTGTTTGACCTAAAGCCATCGTACACAGAATGGCCTTGAACATGTCATTGAAAAAGATGCAGCCATCCCTGCTGTTTTAATTACTGACAATGGATAGCACAGAGCTGTTTGTTGTACTGCTGCATTTTACTGTGGAAATTGCCATGAGATGTTTTTTTAAATGAATGTTGTTGATGGTGTTTGTGGTTGTGAAAAATTATTCTGGATAACTCGCAGACCTTATCCTGTCGACAGTTTTCATCGAACCTACGCTCTGATGAAGAGTCGGTTGAGATGCTGTTCGTAGTTTAAGTCAGTTCAGTCAGTTTAAGTGTATCACAGTGGCTGCTCAGAGGCGAGTCAATTTAGGACTGACTTTGCTTTTGTGCAGTTGACGACAACACAGTTTTCTAAATGGTGAACATGGGCATGTGGAGTCACTGTCAACCACCATTGTTTTTGTTAACCCAGCAGTATGCACCACCTTGTGTGTTTGTAATGCTGCAGGCCAGCTGATGTGAACGCTGTGGATGTAGATGTCCACCTAACACAACACTGAAGGAGGAGACAATGTATATAAATGATATGGCTTTATATACATACAATCAAATGATCCAGCCACCCAAACAATGGCTTTTATGTCTCCTTGCAGTGCCACCTGTAGCTGGAGGCATCATGTTTGGGGTTATTCGCCCGTCCATTCATCTGCCCCATAACAACAGTATTTACATAGCACCTTTCAAACAATTCGAATCCGATTCAAAGTGCTTTACAGGTGATTGACAAACATTCAATGTTAAAATCGAATTAAAAATAGGATAAAAACACATGGATTCAGAGATAAATGGTTACCAGAACAATCGGTAACAGAAAAGACACCAATAATAGAAAGTTAAGATAATTGAATACACATACTCAACACTCAAATATCAGTCAAACTAAATAGAATAAGATAAATAATAAATATATACAACTACAACATTTTAGAAAACTACATAAAAGCCGGACAAAATCTTGGGTTTTATATAACATGTTGGCCCGGAGTCGATAATTTAAACGCTAAATGTAAACAAAATTCACACAAATGTCTTATTGGATAAAATGTTGAACTTATGACATTTATACCCAAATGGTCAGAATCACTGTGACGTCCTAATGTTCTATAAAGCCATATTTCTGGCTATTATTTTACACCATAACTCAGAGGGGGATATTGTGACCATTTCCTGCCATGTGATTGGCTGACAAAGGCCAATGTGTACCGTGCGGATGTAATTCTAGTTTGAATTGGGCGAATATATCAGTTAATCTGCTTATATACACATCATGAAACCACAACACGGTATTTTCTCTACATCTGAATCCACTTTTTTGTTCTAATGAATATTTCAAATATTCTGCCAGGCAACAGTGTAAATATTATCGTATGAAATATGAGTATCCCTCGTTCAAACTCAGCCCTCGTTCTCCAGCGCGGTTCCTCGGCCGTAACTTTTCCTAAAGTGGATTTTTCCTGGCATCGTCGCGTTGCCTAAACACTGGATGAAAGAAACTTCTGAGTCAAACACAGATTGTGTAGCTGTGCAAACATCTTGTGAAAACATATCGCACTATGTTCCTCCACCAGAACTACATGTGAGTGTAATTCTGCTGATTAAAGCTGTTAGCTGAAGCTCAATAGCGACAGCCACTTGCACTGTAAACTGAATTCCTTGTTTTATGTTATCAAACAACGGGATTAGAAATAATGGTGGAAACCCTGCGATGGGATGTTAATTGCATTCCTGGTTCTGTAACTCCGGGCGTGCAGATACACTTGGCCTCATGTTTCTGACCATATAGAGCATACATAGCGTCACCATCTGCATAGGGATGACGTACATAGCTTGTGTGTGGGGTTGGTGTCATTTGGACGATTACATCATTAATCCGTTTTCAAATTCTACTCTAGTAAATGGAGGTGGCTTAAAGGGTTTAGCAGTAGCTGGTTTCTGTGATGACGACAGCTACCCATCGTTCTTATCATCTAGCAAGCATAGGATAATTAAGCCACATGACATTAAATAGTGAGCATAGCAAAACAGTTACGTCACAAATGTTTGAGTGGGAAATGCATCGGGTTAAAAATCAAGTGAGAGGGAAAGAGGGCATCGTAGTACGGAGGTACAGAGTTGGTTTGGTTGAGTGTTATCGGCATTTAAGATGACAAAGTGGCACCAGCGTGGGCAGGGGTTAAATTCCTGGTCATGGATCAGTAGATCGATGCGCTGCTGTGGTGCCTGGGTCCTCTCATAGAAAAGCTGTAATCTAAATTATGACACATACATTGGCATTTGCCATCAGTGAGCAATTATCCATTGTGACGCTGTGATGTATCTCATTCTGAGAAGATGAGAAGCTTGTTGTGATTGTGCATGTTAATAGATTGATTTTTCACTTTGCTGGAGCTGGACAGGGAACGTCTGTTGCAGGCTGGGCAGCACGGTCACAAGCACATGCTCACACAAACAGAAAAGCCATGAATAGCCCTGGGGCTGTTTGCAGTGATGACACAGTCGACTATCCTCACCGTTGTTTTTTGACCAGTCTCTTAATAACCAGTGGTGGAGTTGTTTTGTGTTTCTCTTTTTTTCCTCCGTCATGCAGCCTAAGCTGACGGTGTAGGTAGCACAAAGCAGTGATTCCAAAGTGAACTCTCTACATTCAGGGGTTTTCTATGAGAATTTGTACGTTTTTTTTTCCTCCAGAATATTTTATATCTAGTACAGATGTTCCAATACCATTTCCCCTTCCCAATCCCTGGACTTTGCGTATCATCCGATACATCATTCTGATGCTTGTACATTAACAAAAGAATACAATTTGTATAACACATTTAAACTAGCTGTATGCACTTACCCTATATCAAAGTGATGATTGCTCTCATTTTTGTATGGCCTATTTTCTAGTGTTGTAATTGGCAACACTAGTGCCAACCAAGTCTTCGTTGTGGTACAGTTCGCCATTTTAGGCGTTTATAGCACTGTTTAGTGCTGGACTATTGGAAATTCTTTCTTATTGTCACATTAAAAACAGAACTTGCTCATGGCAGTACAGCACAACTACTGTTTTAGTGCGGTGAAGAAGAGGTGATTTCCGGGTAATAAGAGATAATCAAATACTTTGGGCTTTTGTGGATCAATGTGAATGGATTTATTCATCTTTTTAACCAGTCTGTATCCTTAGTTGTACTGTTTATCTGACCAGGTTATGGTTGCTGACAAACTGCTGCTTTTCTTTTAAGTCTAACTCCTCCCGAGTTTTTACAGATATAAATTATACTCATTACTGGGAAAGTTAGTTGTCCTATGCATTATCACTGATGCTAAAGAGAAAGCTGCAGTCTTGTGTAACTCACCTAAACACATCCTCTAGTCTGCAAGCGTCTCATCTGTGCTTGACAATAACGGCGACCTTGACAGGAAATATGGAGAACTTCCACAGGAAATGTGAATGTAACATCTTCTATAGAGCGAGGGCTGAAGCCATCTCTTGCTGAGAGACACTCTAGTTCTGCTTTCATTATCTTTCTCAGTCCACAGCTAACTTCTTCATACATTTTGTTTATTATAAAGGCAAGACAAATATTTCTGTTCCTGTAAGAGATCTTCATAAAGATCTATACAACCACATGAATCCTATTTGTGCTGTAGTACTGCAAAATTATGTTGCATAATTTGTCTTTAACAAAGGTTGCGAATGTGTGTATTTGTACAGCTATCTGAGTGAGGACATTTCGGCCGGTCCTCACCTTCTGACCCACTTTTAATGCCCTGTTTTAGAGTTATGACTTGGTTTTGAGGTGTCGGTAAAAACCTACTTCACCTTATGCTGTTGGAGACCTCCTTCCTATCTCAGTCGAGAAATATCACACACGCGCACACACAGACACACACACACACACACACACACACACACACACAGAGTGGCTGATTGCTCACATAATAGGCATTTTCTGTTGTCATTAGACCCTATGATGTTCCCAAATGCATCTAGCCACTCATAACCCTAATGATTTCAGCCACTTCTACCCTCTCTCCCATTTTCTCTCCCTTTGTCTCTAATCATTCATCCTCACGTTCCCTCGTCCACTTTTCGAGCAGGCTCTCTACGTCAGCCCCGCTGCCGCCACTCCTCCTCCTCCTCCTCCTCCTCCGGCTTGAAATGAGAAGGGTCCTCTTAGTGGACAGTGCTCTAATCCCTGAACACACTCTGGAGACTAATCGTACTCATTAACTCTGACTCTGGTGCTTTGAGCCGGAGATCAGCACTAATCCTTCTTCACCACAGCCTTTGAGATGCATGCTATAAACCCTCCTTTTCTTTTCACATTCTGCTTTTTTGTTCATGCAAATGAAGAGAGAGATCAACCATGCAACCTGTACATGGTGATTTTGGGGATTCTGTAGTATTAATAGTTGTTTTTTGGTCAAGTAGTCACAACGCTCCACTTTTAGCTTTAAACATAACCTCAAAATGATTTTCCGACCCACTGAATTTCTATTTTTGACAACAAGTCACAGTGTTAAAAAGGGAAAGGATTGAAAGTCAGAGCAAAAACACGGGTCATCAGATCATTGGTCTGTGATTCAGGCCACTTACTGCCTTGCTCACTGGAACCACCAAACTCATCTGGATTGTTTTTTATACCTTTTACGCTCATTTGATCTATTTATAATCAACCTAACTTCATCTCAGTACCTACCGGTTTGATCGTATGAGTCTGGAGTGTTGGGGAGAGATGACCTTTACATGGGTGATGCCTCTCTCCATCTCTCACTCCCAGGATTTCCTCCATATTGCGTCACGAAATTGCAGGAAACTTCCCCACTGTAGAAAAATAACCAGCACTAGCAGGATGCCATCAGGACCAGGTGCTCTAAAGGCTCAAAGGCGTCTGGCACTGACGGCATCAAATCTGCGGGAGACCCCACTTCACTGTTTTACTGCCCAGTGGAAACTTTGAGTAAGTGGTTTTATCTTTCTTTATGCTGCTGAATGCTTATTTTTCCCACGGGATTAATAAAGTATCCAACTATCTATCTATCTATCTATCATCTTTTACCTATTGACTTTTTTAAATTAAACTCAAACAAACTTGAATTAACTGCTTGTGGTTATTCTAGCTGCACATTTTAATGACACTGCCACTCACATTCAGAAAATTTGCAAACCACATAGATAACACTTCTGACTAATGATCTGCTCGGCCGGAGTTATTATAACCAAATATTTTCGTAAAGATTCAAATCAGGGCTGTTCTGAAGTTTTGAAGCTACACCATAGGATAATTTATGACTCACTCTTGTGACCATGCAGGTCGTTCTAGCATCAGTGACTTCAAAGCTGTTACAATTCAGACCTTTTCAAACTTTGTTTGTAAATTTGTGATATCTCAGTTTCCTTTGGCATATCCTGCGCTCAGGTTTTTGGGGGTCTTCTTCATGAATCTGCTCTCAAAAATATCTCTTGATAGTGTAGTTGTGATTTGTAAGCCTTTAGTGTCAGTACCGCAAGCTTGTGACCATTAATTTGAATATTAAATGTACTTGTCTGACAATAACAACTGGCTACGCTCGCTAGCATCCCCACTTCTGGTAGTGGAGTTTTAGGCATAAAACTTGGTGTAAATGCAATTGTTACGAGTCGATTATGAATATTGGGGCTTGCGGACACTTGGATGACACGAGCAGTATGGAGGCATGTTTAGTTTTTTTATTAAGGAGAAGAGGTCACTTTGGCTGGAACACTCTTTAGTGTTTTGTGGACTCAAACCTTTCACCCACCATTGGCATAGTGGTGAGTAGATAATGGGGGATTTTAATTTTTTGAACTATCCCTTTAATCTTAAATTGTTTTGGGTTAATTAGTCTCCTTTACTATGGCACATAAATCATCACAAATCACTGGTGTGCAAGAGTTTATCTATCAACCCCTTTAACGACTTCAATCAAAATCACTTGATTGTATTCAAGGTGGTTTTATATTAACGTCTGGTTTCATCTAAAATCATAAGGACAAGCTACGCTTCGACAAAGCCCTGTTACAATTGTAAAGCACCAATTAGTGGAAGGACACATACAGGGAGTGAGGAGCCCTGAGGGCAGCACAGTGACTCAGTGGTTTGCAATGACTTGACATGTTGAGGGTATTTCTGTGGAGCTTCTCCTTGTGTCTGGGTTTTTGTTTTTTCAAGTGCAGACATGCTGGTGTCAGTGACATGACACCACATAGATGAACCTAAATAACAGCAACTTTTAAAGTCAAAACAAAGGCACAGCAAACTGCCACGCACCAGGGCAAATTGTTGTTTTTAACGTCTATTCATTGTATTGTGTTGCATTGTGATTCCAATTAAAGTGATACAGCATTACTCTGTAACATGGCGACCTCCAGCAGCTTATTAGTGCTGATTTATATTTGTTTATGCATCTCTGCACATCCTGAACAAGTTTCACAACTGTACTTTGTTATCAAACTGCCAGTGCATCATGGTGGGGAGAACAAAGCTATTATTTATTTTTACTAATTATTATTGTTTGATAGCTATAGGTGGAGAGATTATGGGACAGAGGGAAAAGACAACAACACAATCTTTGACTTGACACAAACTGGAACATTGTTGGTCAGCACCCTAACGCAAAGACAACCAAGGCTTCTTGAAAGCACCGTTTTTACTGGGGACTCTAGGATTCCACTCCACTTGCATATAAGCCCAACGTGTACATGCCTGCCACCACAGAACATCACAGTAATGGCTACTGTGCTCTGAGTCCCAAACTGGTATATACTCAAGAAGAGAAATGCGCGTGTGATCTGAACAGCTCTGATGGGCTCTGCAAGATTATTTTTACAAGAACATTAACATTGTTTCTTTATGTAGGCTAACATTCCTTAAGCAATAGATTTGTTTGCAAATGTTTGTTTCTATGGTGATGATTCAAATATCCTTGGACCTGGTCCACTCTCCCATTTTAGCTGCTTTTCAAATGTGCTATGTTGAAGGGCTGTTCATTAGATTTTCTTATGAATGAGCAGGTCGGTGGAAAATTGTGTAGTTAAAGATATATTGTGTAACAATTCTTCTTCCAAATGTCTAAAAACAACTAGACCTATGTTATATATGTTGTGCACAATATTATCAAACCACAATATTCCAACCCAGAGGAATCAAGGATTTTATTCAAGGTGATGGGACGTTTCATTTTGGTCACCTATTAATTGCATTATATTTACTTAACCTATGGCTTTAGTCCGTCCCTGCTATAGGGCTGCAACAACTAATCGATTGTTATCGATTATAGAAGTAGTTGGCAACTAACTTAGTAATCGATTAGTCGGGTCTCTTATAATGCACGGAACAAACTGTGGCAGCGTCTGAGGCGGGGGGCAGTAAACCAGCCAATCCCGTGCTTTGTTTAGCTCATGTGACGGCGCCGTCTCCTCTCTGGATAAACATCGCTAAGACAGAGGATAGACAAGTTGTCAACATTTTTATTAAAGCTACTATTACTTCAGAGACCGTTAGCTAAAAACTGTGTAAAGTTGACTTCACAAGGAACAGCCAGCACAACATCACTGTGGTACGAACGTGAAGAGAAAACCTTTTGGAGCCATTATTCAACTTTTTTTTGTTTACCAGAGGATCGTAAACAACTTTAAGGTTCATACTACAGTGACAATGTGCTGCTGTGTCATGGGAACTCAGCATTACACAACTTTCTTTGAGGTTTAAAAGTAAATTGTTCACACACTTTTAAAGATCATCACTTCCCAACTCAATGAGAGAGTAAGAGAGTAACAGTGGTCGAGAGACCTATAGGCCGAATGAAGAGAGGGAGTGCTAATAGCGAACACACGGCAGTAACACAAAAACACAACACAAAAATGTTCTAATTGTTTCACAGTGGTTACGTTCTAATGCACCAAAACAACCAGCTGTAAGATGGTCCATTGCTAAGTTTAG
Organism: Pleuronectes platessa; assembly: GCF_947347685.1. NCBI lineage: Eukaryota > Metazoa > Chordata > Actinopteri > Pleuronectiformes > Pleuronectidae > Pleuronectes > Pleuronectes platessa. Next base: position 9,782,107 of record NC_070626.1, read on the forward strand.
TGTGAAGACGGACATGAATTCAGCTCGGTGCAGCTGGTCTGCTTGAGGGACTGAGACTGTGTGTGTGACAGTTACACTAACTGTCACATACACACATTCAGCAGGACACAGTAATACAATATGGTCTGTTTAGCGATTCTCATGGAATTAATTCAGTCCAGGACAAGTTTTTGTATGAGAACGAGAGAACCGTACTGCTTGCCACACAACAGTAGCTCAAACTATGATGTCTGAATATCTGCGTGCACCGAAGCAACTTTAAGGAGGATCGCGTGAGAGAGCACACTGCAAATAGTGCCGCATAAAGCTATATAATGCTGCAAATCTGCTATAATCTTTAACCAAGTTAAAGATCTATTATGTTATAATGAGCAGTATACCAATTTTAGGGGGGGTTCATTGTGAAACTGTGGTGGGACAAATTAAATTATGGTGGGCCCCCACAGTGTCGATAATTATTGTGAAACACGGTACATATAGTACGTTAATCTGCAGTGATGAAAGGCACGTTCTTTTTAAATTGCCATTAATGCTTTAAAATGAAGGCAGCATATTTGTATAGGTTGCTATTATATAAACTAATGTATTCTTTATTGTCTGTTCTATTGACATCATGTAGTTTCTAATTTTCAGTTAGATTTTTTCAAGAGCGTTAATGTACGTTATTCAGGAAAACTCTTCAGGGGCCGCAAAAGGGCTGTGCCCTCTTTTACTTGTGCTGTTTGGAGAAGATCTGTGCCGCCGAGATGAGATGGGATGTTTTGGAGTGCCATTAGAGAAATGCCTCTTCACCCTGTTGTCTGTTAAATTGCTCCATTTCCTGGGCGCCTTCTCCGCCCACAGTCCCTTTTTGTGAAAATACTAATTAAAATGAATCTGCCTTCAGCAGTGTGGTGATAAAGTGTGCTTTAAAGTCGGCTCACACTCAAAAGCGAATCATTTATTCATAACCAAAAAGATACAATCAATTATACATTCAGAATCCTATACCTTGTATAATGCCCACAATGCATTGGTTGCGATAATGTGTTGATCGTGAAAATGCTTTGAGCCACATGAAATAACCTTGTGTCCAACTTCTCGATCGGATGTTAAAATACCTGCAGGCAACATGAGCCTCCTGCAAATGCTCTTTTTGAGTGTGGATGATGCTGATGTGTGGGTGTCTTGCCCTCTCTCTCTCTCTCACTCCCCCCTTCACTCGCTCTCACTCTCTCTCTCGTTCTCTCTCTTTTTCTCTCCTTCTCTCTCTTTTCCCCTTTATAATTTTAGTGTTTTTTGTGGTTCAAGGACATTATGCAATGCTTATGAGAGCACCCCATCTGGAAAAGTGCCATTGAGACGCAGAGTTTGCAGAACTCACTTTAGAGCTGAAAAACCGCTTACCTTTGAAAGACATTAGTAACGGAGGACACTAGCTGAAAAGAGAACTTTGCAATGCAGCAGGTAAACAGCTTTTGGGCACAAAAGTATATAATTTTCATAATGTTTACAGGAAGTGGGTGAGTTTAAATATGCAAGAAAATACAGCTATTATTAGTTTTTGCCTTGTGCATCATTAGTTTCTCTTGTGGAGCTCAATCAATGCGACGTATGTGATTATTTATATGCCAGAGAGAGGTCTGCTCTTGGTTGATGTTTGTGTTGTCTAAGTATGTGCATTCTCTCTTTCAGAAATGTGTAGTGTTTGCATGCCAGCGGGAGGCTCTGCTGGTTCAACAAGCCATTCATTGTGCTCGCCTGGTTAATGAGTGATTAGCCAGGATTGGCTCTCTATTTGAGAAGAAGAGCTCGGAGATGACCTAGAGTGGAGACAATGAGATACAAGAGAGAGATGCAGCGGGATCTGGCTGGTGGCTGACCTGCAGGATTCTATGCACTATAAGATATCACATATTTTTTTACAATGCTGAAACTGTTAGTTGATAATTGTTGCTAAATACACATTTTACATTTTGATGCCCTCCTTTTTTTCTTCATATATCATTTGAAACTCAAACAAAAATATCATTGGGTTTATACCTGACAATCAGAAAATAGCAACACAACATCCAGATATAAAAACTTTCTCTCTTTGACATTTTTCATAATGTGATGAAATTTAGTTTAGCAAGCGGGCCATTAAATTCTGGCCATTAAATTCCTCAAAAAATGTTGTTTAAGGAATTAAATTATCCAGGACACTGCGACAATAAACATGTAAGCATGATATGCAGTGTCACACAATACACACTCATTACGTCTTTGTGAGAGTACCACACAGTCCGCTGCTGTCACGGGGCGGTGCAGTGAACCAGTGGAGCGTCCCAAAGCTCAAGGCTCAGATGTCGCATGTAGTCAAAAGAAAGCTACTCCATTGATGAAGTAAAGGTCAGCCATCCTGCACTGTGATACTGCCCTGTCCTCTAGTTTACACAGGTCTTATTTAGTTATAGTTTTTTTGATTTGATGTCTTTTGTGATTCGTCAAACTCTTCCAGCGTGAAGCTAATGTTGACCTCTGCTCTCACTTTACCTGGTTTTGTTATGGAGCCCGCTACACTAGCTGTCAGGCTGTGTATTATCCAAAGTATTGGGCGGCCTACTGACGAGGCGTTTCAGGAGCAGGTTTTTCTATGGGGGAGTCAAGCTATCTTTACTGCAGACTTTAGGCTGTTTTACTTTGCAGACGTTTTACATATACACAACAAATCTGTAACACACTAATGCAAAGAGGAAAACTGAAAAAGCATAAGCTGTCTCCTTTAAAACAAACCAGTTAGACTAAATTGAGCAAACAGGCCTGGAAATTCAACCTCAATACATCCAGTCAGAATATCTGTGACCACGGCAGCAAAAGTCAGCTGAGGCTAATCGCATGAACAAGGTTAAACAATAACCTGTTGGCATCTTCAGTTTTGGCTTGGGCTGTGACTCGAGCAGCATGGCTCCACGTGATGAGGAATTTCCTGAGCAGGCATAGTGCTGACCACGACACATAAAGGTGGAAGTGTGCTGATGTGGGACTGAATGAGTGCTAAAGGTGTAGGGGAGAGGACATTTATAGATAAAGTTTGTATACCGATATACTGAATGAATAGATGACACCAAGTCTCAAGAAGTTTAGCAGAAAAGGAATTGCCCAACATGACAATAATCCAAAACACACTGCAAAAACCACACAAGAATTTATAAAGGAGATAAGGGTAAGAACGACTCGTTTCTGGACGGTCAATCAAATAGAACTCCTTCAGAGTATTTTAGAGTAGAGGTGTGAAACGCCCCTCCAGCACAGAGCAGCTAAAATAATCATTTCTGAAGACTGGCAGAACATCACTCCACAGATTTGTGCAAACTGGTATCATTCATGACCAAGGGGATCAAACCTGTAAACAAAAATAAAGGCAAAGATACACAATATGAAAACAAATATATGAAAAAAGGATGCTATCTTGACAGGTCTATTGACTTTTTACTGCTGGATATTGATGATAAATCTTTTATAATTATGAAACTTGAATAGTTTCATTTGTCATATGTTGCTGTTTTCCAGATGAATTGGCTTCCTCTTGGTCTTAGGCTAAAAATATATACTGTAAATTGTTTGGTTGTACACTGTAGCGCATAGTTTGTCCTGGCATACCTTAAACCAGTCTTTGTGTTCTTAACAGCTTCCATCTGTGACTGATTGTGCAGCGGCGGCAGGTTCCTTTTTTTATGAAACTGTCCTTGCACCGTTGTTAGGGAAATGAGTCACTGTTGCCAAGGAAGTGAGATGGTGTGCGGTCGGCTGTATGTCAGAGGGTGCGGTTGGCCTTTGCGCAATTGAGCTATCGTAGCATTGGAAACCTGTTCTTTGTTTGGATGTTCTGCAGAGACGCATTGAGATTGGAGGAAATGAAGAGATAAACTGAGAGAGGAAAGGTGAAAAGTGCAAAAAGAGTGGGAGGATAAAAAAAAAAAGTGTATGATTAGTGGAGAAATGTGTTTGTCGTTCTTCTGCTGGTTCATTTCCAATATTCTAAATCTGCAGGGCTCCAAAGTGGTGCAATCTGCTGCCAGTCAAGCACACACACACCACCAAGACGGCCGGTGGCGACACGTTTTCAGGGGCTGCTTAGAAATACAACTCTGCATTACAAGTTATTGAAGGTGACGATGTAATCCACAACGTTTGGCAGTGGACTGTAATTAGCATCAGCTATGCTGCATGGTGTAGCAAATGTAATTTAGTTAAAAGCAAAGATTGCTAACAACTGTGTGTGTGTGTGTGTGTGTGTGTGTGTGTGTGTGTGTGTGTGTGTGTGTGTGTGTGTGTGTGTGTGTGTGTGTGTGTGTGTGTGTGTGTGTGTGTGTGTGTGTGTGTGTGTGTGTGTGTGTGTGTGTGTGGTTTCCTTTTTCTCAATACAAGGTGCTCAGTGAAGATTGTAAGTTGGGCTTCAGTAAATTGGGAAATTCCAATGTCTTCCAAGCTGAATGGCCAGGAAACCAAACTACGCTTCTCCAATGAACATTTTTAATCAACTTAATCAAATAAATAAATAGCAAAAAAGTAGTATTTGTGGTAAACGTTTGTGCCCAAAAATGTAATTGTCTGTTCATGAGATTTAGAACAAAAACACAGTATCACAGCATTTACCTGTTGAATGTGCATCTAGATGACTAGAGTTTAATATTGAGTCTTTTGAAAACCAACCATAAGTCAGCTCTTTTTCAAGCTCTTTCCTTTGCCTCTATTTTCAAAAATAGGCTTTTGGGGTAATACACTCACATAGGATTAGTTCTCCACACTTTGTCTATATGCAACACAGAGTGAGACTGTGACTCATACTTGGGAGGGGCTGCAGCGAAACTCCAGTCATCTCAAGCGAGCTCCTGCAGACAGATGCTCAGTGGGAGTAGCTTTGCCCTCACCCAATCTCCTCTTCCCACTCAGCTGCAGAAACCCCAGGAAGGGTGCTGCTGTCTGTAGACATTCCTGACAGTGTGGCTGTGCAACGTTGACGCTTTGGTGCACACTCCTTGGCAAAACGTAAGGGGTGGCTTTTGCAAAATGAGTAACTCTAGCCATGGCCCATACTGTCAGCAGCCCCGGACAAGGCTTCTATTGAGAGCCAGAAAGAGTTATGTGCTGCTGGAGAACGCAGAGCCAATGTAAAGACCATCAGGATGGGGAGGCTTGACTAAGACTTCAGGTTGGATTTCAGAACAGTGTGGTTCAGGGACCGATATTGTCAGAGTGCTAATGAAGACATTCAGTGGAGAGACAAGGATGCTGTTAGTCAATTCCTCAGGCTCCCTTCCTCCAGCCATCCATAGTTCCTGGGAGGACTCTGAGGTAATAAGATCCCTCTGTGCTCCTCCTGCGTCACTCCCGTCGTCTGACCTCTCGGCTGCTGCACAGCTGTAATTGAAGGCTTAGCAGAGTGTTCCCAGCCATACACTGCTCTTAGCACAATAGAGTCAGCATTTCTGTTCCCTGCTACACGTGTGTGCGTGTGTTTTTGTGGCACAGCTCTTCTTGCACTTCCACACATATACACTAGTGAGTCACTGTCAACCTTGTGCTGAGGCAACTTGGTATTTAAAAAGTTGGCTTAGGTGACACTCAAACCGTTTGTTATTTTACTTATAATGAAGAAATACCTGCCCAGTGCCCTTTGCTCACACTTGCTCATTAAAGGACATTTAATATATTTTGTCGATGACATTCTTCAGGTATAAGCTTACACACATAGAACAAATATATTTATGAATAGAAGGGAAGGATGCAATGTGACTAACCATTCGTCACAGGGCTATACTGGAATATATATATATATATATGTTGAGAGAACGTTAAAGTAACGGTGATCAATAACAATCATGGTTTGTGCCAATTGTAGGGGCGTGCTTAGGCCCGATTTAAGCTTGTCTATTCATTCTGTTGGGAGAACTGCTACTCGATAGACGTAATTGTTATTACTCTCCTAAGAAATTGTTTCTCAACCAGCAAACGTGGTAAAGTTGACTGCTATTGCAATTAATTGTTTTGGCTATTCTGCCAAAAAAAATTTCTCATTACAAAGTATTTTATTTTCGCTCTTTTGTTTTATTTAATATTTTCATTATTAATTCTGCCCTTTTGGGCCTTCTTTTTGGGAAAATAAAAATTCCCATCACACAAACTACATCTCCAAATCTTCCGAAGAGTTTTTCTACCTAGGTCAACCGCTCTTCTTCATCTCCCTTTAACACGCATGCACAGGGGAGTGCATGCGAAACTGGCAGTTTCTAGCCCCAAGCCGGTTTCAGGGTTCCCCTCATCACCTTTATATTATTTTAGACATATTTTTCTTATTTTAGATATTTTTCACGATATTCAAGAGTAATCTGGAAATGTGTTTAAATATCAAAGTTAATTTCGCGGACCCCCTGCAATGCCGTCGCGGACCACCAGGGGGCCGCGGACCCCTGGTTGAAAACCCCTGCTCTAATTAATCAATCAATAAATCCAATTGTATTTGTTTTGTTTTGTTTTATTCACAAATCACAATTGGTCTCATAGTTCTTAGCAAGGTGCAACCTCCTCTGGCCTTAACCCTTAACAAGACTAAGGAGAAACTACCATAAAAACCTATTAACATGGCGGACAGAAGTGCAATAAATGAAGCTTGTAGCTGAACACATCTACAAAACAACAGTATTTATTACATGAATTAAAAGGTCGGAAATACATTTTCAACATAATGGAAAGTTGTGTCAATGTTTAAAAAGAAAGTGAATGTCTGAAAGAAATGATGGTAGCAGCAATGACAAATGACAATGTGAGTTGGCGTGTTGTATATCAAGTATTCTTGTTGAAGTCACAGTCCATGATTAGCTGCCACCCCGATTACAATTCATCTCCATCATACATGGTCAGGATCCACCACCAGCATCATGATCCATCTCCACCATGACAATCCATCTCCATCATCCATGGTCAGGATCCACCACCAGCATCATGATTCATCTCCACCATCACAATCCATCTCCACCATCCATGGTCAGGATCAATCACCACCCTCCACCACCATCACGATCCACTATCATGATCATCTTAAGACATTTGCGGACACACGCCAACGTATCCACTAATGCCTTGATCAAGGGTAGTGGCAGGACTTCTCCTAAACCCCTAATGCCTTGTGTGCAGGTCTTTTGGTGTGAGGGGAAACCCTTACAAACACTACGATGCAACACTGCAAATTACTGAGCCGCTAGCGAAACCACAAATCAAAGTGTTATCCTGCTGGCGTCTGAGACACTCTGCTGGCCCACCCGGGGTCTAATTGCTTGGCTCAAGGGCAACTTGTCAGTGGTGCTTTTAGGGATGGGAGACTGGGGCCCAACATCCTTTCTGTCACATAAGCCCACCTCACCCCTCTTGTAATAGCACTGTTGGCCGCCATGACCACTTGTCTCGGAGCCACGTGTTCAGCTCTGGCAGGATGGTGTAATGGCGCTTGTAAGTGTGTGAGGGTTTTATCTGCGGTGTCGTTTGAAAACACTCATCGGTCCTCTGTGTTTGAGCTCGAGCTAGGCAGCAGTTGTAGTTTTTGCAGCCAATCGGACTCCTCCCTGTGTGCACACTCGTGTCATGTACAGTCCATGTTAAAGAAATAGATAGTGGAAGCCATTTTTATTGACTTTGTGTGTGTCTGACAGTATCATATCATTCATTTCAATTCATGAATATGTTTCAATTATATATATACATATATGTGCATGACGTATATATTTATATACATTATACTTGAGCAAAGACATAAATGCTGCCGTGAGAAGCATTTTAGTGAGCAAGAGTCTGAGATTTTGTTTATGTCAAGGTTCATACTGCTCCATAGTACTTGTACTTCACTCTACCCTTCCTGCAGATCCCACCCTCCTCTGCAAAGCATGCTTGTGCATCCTTCCTGGCCTCACACCCACATGCAGTGCATGAACAAATGCCCTACAGTGAGAAAAGCAGTTTGTAAGAACATTTAGCATAGAAAGCCTTTATTATCATGGAATGGTGATACACCGAAATGTATAGTGCCACTCCATGCTGTGCATAAGTCAATATTAAAATATGTAAAAAGAGACAAGATAAACATATTTCATACACATTGAACCAAACACGCAGACATAAAAAGTAAGATTATAAATGTGCGTAGATCGCATGTGACTAATGCCCAGTCCACAGAAATGATTGCAAATTTCCCTTAGTTAAGAAGGTAAACTTACAGACATCAATATACATTTCATTATTCGTCATTTAGTTTTGCATATGTCTGCAGCAGCATGTAGGAAATATAATTCAATTGATTGAAAAATGATTTACACAAGGACTGAGCATGTTCAGTCAGTCTGCTGGTGAACACATAATCAGAGAACAGGTTTATTCAAGTAAGAGTCAATGAAACCGTTGATTAACTGTCAAACAAGTTATTGGTACTTTTTGCAAAAGCATATTCAGCAATATGCAGCATTTTTACACTGAAGAATCACGATTAATTGTTGGTCTTAACATTAATGCATCCAACATAATTTTGGACATACTACCTGAATGCAAAGTGAGTCAGTCATTTATTTGAAAATAAAACATTACCAAGGGCATATGCAAAAGTTTATTCAGTTTGTACTTAACAAAACTTTCCTTGGCGGAAATAGACTCCAGATATTTGTTGTCACAAGCTAAGTCTGTCTATTCTTTCTTTAGAAGCATTTTTCACGCCCTCATCTGCAGAGCACGTCTAATGCTGAAGTAGTCTTCTTCGGTCTGTAATGTGTAAGTGAAAGTGTGGATACTCTTCTATTTGAAGGTCACTGCAGACCATATCTCTCAAAATAGTTCTTGGTTGTTCTTATAGTTAGGGGACTTTTTCTAATACACACTTTTAGTTTCATTTTCCTCACTGACACTTGCTTGAGACTTAATCTTTCAGGATACATTGTAAATGACTAGAATCTACCAACAGCCCCTTACCCACTACGCCTGCGGAAAAAATCTGAATGAATTTTCTTTCTTAAACTTGAGATCATGACACTCTCCTGTTTATCTCCTCTGGATTAGTTTATATAATTGATTTTTCCGTTGTACACAACTGGTTCTCTGCTTTGCTGTCAATCATTTGTCACTGTCTCTTACTCGCTCTATATTTCACTGCTGGTTTTCTGCTGCTCTGCGACAGGTGGGGTAAAGCTGTGTTGTCATCGGTTGAGGGAGAAAGCAAACTTATGTGGCATTATTGGGGGGGCTTCAGGTTTTTTAAGAGAAAGAAGGAACCCTTGTTTTGTTGCAGCTGATGCTTCTCATTAAAATGAAGCAGATTTGTTATCAACTAGAAATGAAAATGGTTATAGGTCACGATTGGCCCACGACCCTAAAACCTAATACATTCACTGCCTTGCTTCCATGATTGAGCAGACATTTGGCGGTTTTCATGCAAATTTTAAACATTTTCTAAAATAATTAAAAGCCAATTGTTTGCCTGCATGGTCTTTTATGATGTTTAATGTTAAAGGTCACATTGCAGTGAGAAGTAATACGTGTCTTAATATGACCATAGTGTTCAAACATTCATCTCTTGTATATATATATGTGTCCCATAAGGTTCTTTCATTTTCATATTTCTGCTTAGTTCTAAATGGTAAGACCTAATCATATAAGCAGAATAACATTTTAGCATTGGTTTTTACAATCTCACAGCTCTCCAGGTCACATGTTCATTTAGTTTTTTACAATGGTTCATGCTTTTAATCTTTATACATTTCCTTTTACACCAAAGCCATTACTCTCACCTTCCTATCTCCAGTTATCTGCTTCTGTATCCTTTCAAATGCAAACTCAACACCTTATGTAATGTTGTGATGTGAGAGTTGTTTGACTCTATATTTTGACACACACCATTTGCAGCGGTTCTGTTGGAGACGCTTCTCACTGCAAGTAGAGAGGAGATCATGGTGTGCAGCAATGAGCTGGAATGCTATCACAGACACATCCTTTGATTTATCTGAACACAATGATTAAATATCACAGAGGATGAGGTCGCATTCTGCACATGGACTCACCCCGGGAATTTTAATCCCCTCAATCTAAAAGCTCTAGTTCAATGTCACACTAATGCACCATGTATTTGAACATTAAATTGGTTGGTATGAGAGCTGCTGATCTGTGTTCCAGTAAACGCTGCAGGAATCAGCGCAACAGAAACTCTCATGCAGAGAAAATCTTCACTGGTGCTAAACTACTTTTTCAGATCTGTAGATGATCGCCTGACTTTTAATACCTGATTTTACATGACTTTAAATTTCTCACTGTCAGGCAGAGAACTCATACAATATTTACCATAGTATAACATCATATCAAAACACCAGAACATTATCTGCATTGGAAGGAAAAGTGCAAGTCATAAAACAGTAAATACATGTTTTGTATCCTCTTACACACAACCTAAGTGGGACTATTGGCAAACAGCAGAACATAAGAACATACCATGTTATTGTTGCAAACATCTTTCCACCATTAGAGCATATAATGAAAAGGAAGAGCAATGCAAGAATACCATAGAATATGTTCACATCTGACTGATTTATGGTTGATAGATGATAATCAGCAGTTATGTTTGCAGACATTTAAAATATTGCTATTGAAACAGGATATATTTATCCAGTGACAGAAATGTTGAAATACTGGTAATGACAGTGATTTCTTCATAGCCAGTATAACATATTACTAATACAATCACCAAAATCCAGAATGTTAAATGAATCCAAGGAAATTTACAGTCATCAAAACTGTCTAATGTTTTAACGAGAGAGTGAAAATTTCACATTTAACTCTTTTAACTAACTTCATTTGAAACAAGTTTTGGCATTACAAGCACGGTCCATATATCAACCCACACAGTCTTACATAATGTCTTGATATTGCGTAATTCAATTGTCAACGTGTAGTGTAATTCACAGCTGTCAAGGCGGCTTTGACCTTAATTTGCTTTTAATGTGGAACAAGACCCCGCCCTCTTGTACAAACATCCATGAGCTAAATTTGTGGATCTAAAATATATTCACAGACATAGTGGATTGTGTATATGCAATGTGATGGTACGTATTTTAGGTCCACTGCACTTGAAAGCATTTAACCATATGCATATAGTCAACTACCTGAATGAACAGGTGAACAGGTGTGCAGGTCAAACCTTCACAGAAACACAGGGATTTTCCTGCAGCTGCAGCCTTTGGAATGTTGCCCATTCACTGTGTGTGTTTGAGTGTGTGTGTATGTGTGTGTGAGTGTCAGTGCCTCCCAAAGATAACAGGGATTGCATTGAATGAGGATTCCGTCATGGAATATGTTTCCTTTACTGCCTGACAACTGAATGTTGGGAATAGTTAATCCTTGCCCCCTTAGCACCAAATTACCTCTTTGATAAGACCACTGTAGGCTGTGTGTTAACCTATGTACTTGCTGCAGCATGTTTTACAAACTGACCTCTGGAGGAATTGTATCCTTAGTAACAACATGCCACACTTTAAGTGAACCAATGCAATAATAGGTGCTTGTAATCCACCACAGTTAAAACAACACTAGCTATGGCAGTGGACTGTAGGGGACATTCAGCAGATGGACGTGTCAGCACCAGGGGCTTTATTTGTCAGCCCGGAAAATCCCTGTCATCAGGCTGATTTGAAGCTACCACCCATTTTTGTCACAGCAGTTCTTCGTGATAACAACCTAAGGTTTTGTTCATCTGTGCAAACAGCGCTCTACTGTGCTGGTTGCAGATGTTTCTCTATGAACGGCATGGCTGGTAGTAAGCTGGCTGCCATACAACTGAGGGATAATTATGGTTTTCTTATTGGTGGTGGTGGTGGACGGGCCCCAGCACTCCGCAGTGACAGGATGGAGCAGGTCCAGTTATGAAACCTGACATGGGGATGTTGCTGACTTCAGCAGCTGGAAACAATGGTCTCTCTCACTGCAGCGCATTCTTTCCACCCGGATTTTCTTCTCAAGTTTGTTTCCATATTATAAAAAAAATCTGACAAAAAAGAAACTTAAGATTCCATGTATAGTATTCATCATCATTACCACATATTTCTAAGTTCACTACATAAACTGTTCAGAATTCATATTGTAAGAATGTTGAACTTGGTTACTTGACTTGTCAATAAAGGCCTGGTAAACACAAATGCCCTGTCCCAGTCTCTCCCTGAGCCTGACCCCTGGATACAAAGTGCCAGTCGCTGGTAGTGTCCCCCTCCAAACAGAGCCACAAGGGAGACGCACATTAAGTCAGCGTGTTTACAAATCGGTTATTTCAATGTAACGTTATTCCTGTCTATAGAAACCTCTGCCATGCACTGAAAACATTACAACATGCCACTGAAAATAATAATAATAATAACTTTTTACTTCTATAGCACTTATCTAAACAAGGTTACAAAGTGCTTCACACAAAAGTCCTAGGCAAATTGAAGGATCGATTGTAATAGAAGAACCAAATCACAACAAAATTAGGCCTTAATTATGTATAGAAAACCGAACAGTTCCCACAATGAGCAGCACTTTAGGACTATGGGGAGCTAAAACTCCCTCAATAACTGGGAGAAACCTCTGTCAGAACCAGTCTCAGTGTGGGCGGCCATATGCATCGACCGGTTAGGGTGAGTGGAGAAGAATGGGGAAGCGATGAGGAGGGTGGTGAAGAGGGAGTAGAAATGAGAGAGAGATGGGGGTGGAGGGTTGGAGAGGGGGAGAAAGAGATCAGGTTACATCACACTTCGATGCACGTACACTGTCAATTTTGTTCCAGCTAGTTCAGTGTCAGTAGTGATAGGTATTTGAGTGGAAGTGAACCTTTAGGTGGAATCATAGGCTTAACACAATTAAATAAAGCCTTGCAGCTAACAGGGCTTCATAGACGCTGTTTTATATGTTAAAAAGAATTGTAATTTCATTTTTTTTATTTAGTTCTCACCAGCTGCCCGTCAGCATTTATTTAATGTTTACCCATGCCTTTCCCCGAAAAAATGGATATGAATTAATTTAAACCTGTTGCAATACTTTTACTATCTAAGCTAATTGTCCTAATTTCTGCAATTATTGTTATGTTTATCCCAAGCCTAATCAATAGCATATATTTTTCACTTAATTTTCATTTATTTTATATTTTATTGTTATATCAGCAATTTGAGTGTTCATATTATGAATTTCATTAACAAATGAAGTGTGTGAGATTAACTTTTCTACAGTTGTGTTAGTATCTGATACAATACATATGTTTTATGTAAATAACTTTTAAAATAGAAATGAATTGAGGCGTTATTGTCAGTCATGGTAGAGAATGTGATTAGGCGTATTGTGTATCAAGCAGTCTTGTTGTAATCATAGTCCATGACCAGCTGCCAACACAATCAGGATCCACCACCACAATCAGATTCCACCACGATCCATGATCCATTATCATGATCCACGATCAGCTACCACCATGATCATGATCCACCACCACTATCCCTGGTCAGCTGCCAACACGATCTCTGATTCGAGATCCATCATCATGATCTACCGTCCATGATCTCAGTCCAAGATCCGCAATCATGATCCACCATGTGGCCGCAGCTGCAGTCCTGGATCTGCAAATGATAAAGCACAAGGACACCGGGGAAGAAGAAGACATTAATGTCTCTGGGACGGCTCCATAGTGTCGGCCTTGGTACTTTTTCTGCTTTGTGTCTCTTCCATGACCTTGACTGGGAGGAGCAAAGGGGATAATTCTAACTGGGAGCACCTGGCCAACTTCCTGGTTATAAAAGCAGATCCCTCAGTGGTCAGAGCGCTTTCTCCCCCTCACAACTCGACCGCTACTGCTTCCACTATTTGTTTTTGTTATTTTTTCCCCGCAACACAACAACCCACCATACATCAATCAACCCATCCACACACTCTCACACACCACTGATGCTGATCAACACACAGTGATTATTGTTGAATCTGCTTGATTTCTATTTCTTTACTAAACCTTTATTTATTATGAGTGAAGACGGCGCACATCTCCGCTCCTTTGTGCAGCACAGAGCCAGCCGTGACATCAGTACTTCTGTACCTCACGCTGTGCAACTTCATTCTGTGCAACTGAGCTGACATCGTGCTAGAGGCAGAACTTCAGTGACAGATTGACAAGATTTATCTTTTGTGAGCATGCAGTTCCTTTCAAGTCCAAAGAGTACATGTCAAGGAAATGGCTTAGATTAATTCAGTCAATGCTATTGAAATACTGGATTTGCCCCATGGCTGAAACGTTTAAATCTAAATTCCACATATACGTTTCAATCAATAAACCTCTTTGCACTGCTGTTGTGTCACACAGTGGGATTGATGGCTTCACTTCTGGTGATGCGATGCTGTTTTTTGTGGAGGAAATGTGAAACACTTGAGCTGTAACAGCCAGAGTAAGCAAAGCTCTTACTTGCACTTCCTGTATTTATTATAGGCAATGGCATTTTGAAGCTTAAATCAGCTCTGAGATAGCATCCTGTTAATATTGTTAGGTTTCAGCAGCTCCTCCTGGTGAACGCAGCTAATTCAATACCAGTAGACAGTACTGGGGTGATGAGGAGGGGAGACTGGAAAGGACAGGAGGCTTAATCTAATCTTCCTGGTGCATTGCTGTACATACATCAGTCATCTGTTTATGGAAAGACTGTGTGTGAGCAAGCTACTGCATGATTATGTATTTAGCCTTCCACCAAGCCAGTTCTGAACGGTGCAGACGTTCTCCAATTTAAAGACTGAAACTAACTTTGGGCAATTAATACTGATCTATTCATTGTACGTAATAATCATATTAATATGCTGGTGCAAGCAGGGGCCTTTTGTGTGTGTGTGCTTGTGTGTGTGTGTGTGTGCGTGTAGGTTCTTGTTTTGTTACCGCTTTACAATCTTCTCCAGCATAAACAGTAACGCTGTCAGGGCCAGTAGACCTCATGGGGACAAAAGCCTGGTCCTTATGAAGCAAAACATGCTGATGTCCTACTTAAGGTTAGAAGTGAAGTGTGAATTGTGGTTATGTTGAGGTCGGGGCCTAGGCATGAATTAGTCTTGGTTAGGGATAAGGTTTTGGTTAGGCTGTCTACAATGAATGGAAATCTATGCTAGTATAGTAAGGCGTCCTGAGCAGTGTGTGTACGTGTGTGTATGTCATCAAACTTACTGTCAACATGATCAAATAGCTTTTCAGAAAATGAGCATCATCTTTATGAAAGGGATTAGTAAGAAAGATGCTTGAAGCTAATGTCCTAAAGCCTGGTTCCTCTGGTCAAGCTGACCTTTACCCACATCACCTTTAACCCTGGCTCTGTTCAGCATGAGCTGAGAAATTCTTTCTTTTCTTTACCAGAGTTCACCCTTTTTTTTTTTGTCCAAACGTATTGAATGCCAACACAAAGACAGCCAGAAAAAGCACAGTGATTTGCTTCCTAACTAGCCCTGCTTATTTGCTCTGTGTGAAAGGGCTTTGAAATTGGGCGTAGGTTTGGTGAAGATCTGACCAGATCTTTGGATAAGATTGGTTTATTACCAGTGAGGTGATTACTGAGCATAAAGGAAAGGGATAGATGATTCCCAGCTAGCATTCAGACGGAGTAAATCACAATCTCAAATGAGGACCTTTCCATGCTCATGTGAAATTACAATATCCTGCTCCTCAATGAGACGTAGAATGGAGAAAAACTCCAATCGTGTTGTGACAAATAGCCATCTTTCAAGCTGACAGTCAGAAATTTCTTTCAAATCTAATTTGCTGAAATACAGAGTAGTAGCAATCTGGGGGACATATGCAGCTGCATTATACCTCCCTCAAAGGTTTCCTCTTAGGCACCTGCCCTAGTCTGGTGCTTTAGGCTGCCCAGCAGATGCGTACGCCTGCTTTGTTTCCTGTGAGGCTGAAAATGTCATTCTGCAGTTAAAAACGCTCTTTGCTTGTGAGCACATGAGGGTAACCACAGATTAGCGAAGCAGACATCTCAATCAAAACTTCCCATATGGGTTCAATTCTTTATAAAGTTAAAGCAGATGCAACTGGTGGATTCACTGAGCATATTTTTTTACTTTTTCTCTGTCTAAAGGTGAATTTATTTGTATTAGTGTTGTATTACTGTTTCGATTCATTTACAGCATGACATGTTTCATATATATGTTATGTCTTTGTCGTATCACTATGATAAATAGAAAGAGTCAATAGAAAGAGTGTTCATAAAACATAGCCTTGGGCCTTGTTTACTCCTAATAATTAGGAAATTTGTGTGTGTTTGAACAAATTGGTGACTCAGTCTGGCTAATGATGGCTAAAATATTAAATAGAGATAAACACTGTTTAATGACTCATCTACATTGAACAAAACTGAGAAGAATAGTGTTACGGAAATGTATAATTTTCCCCCTGTGATTTAATGAAAATCCATCCAGCATGGTTTCAACTCGCAGCCACATTGCTGTTGTCCTGAAGCTTTCTACAAAACACATGCTTAAATGGGGAGCAGTCTCTCTTTCCATTCACCTCCTCTCTGACAAGGGGGCCGTTCCGTTCCTGCGTCCCAGCAGCCGGCGCCCAGTGACGTTAGTTGGTTTTTGTACGGCTGTCGTTCCAAGATTCAGTGACGCCAGTTTACAAGGCTGCTATGTGATTCCCTCAATTGCCAAGCTTCCATAGTGAAGCTATGGAAGCTAAGAGACCTGGCAGCCGGCACAGCACAGTTTCAGCTATTCATCCCCGCTCGCTGAGAGTCTGGGCTCTAGTGAAGCGTACATCCCTGACCCTGTCTAAGCGCTGCAGTGAAAACCACAGGTTTGATGCTGCTACATTCTCCCCATGGCAACTTCCGAGTTTAAGCATGAAAAGCGTCATCAGGGGCATGGACTTTTGACATGAGGTAAATGAGAGGTCTTGTAGGTTAAGAGCAGCTGTTAAAGGGCTAAAAGTCTGACTTCGATCATCGATTTAAGCACAGTGGCTTGGATTGGCTTCCCTGTCGATATCAATATATCGATTTTGTGTCAAATATAAACACAAATTCAATTTTTTTCTTGTTTTTAATTTTCTTTTTAAATTAAATTAACATTAGTGCATATCAGCATACAAACAGTTTATTTTGTCTTTCTATCAACCAATTGTATTCCATTATATAATTGCTTTTGAGGGAACTTAAGAAAGAAGGTAGATTAATTTATAGAAGGGAGAAACACCATCCGTGGGTCCATTGATAACTTGTTCCCTTGAGATCTGCTGTTGGTATGATAACAGCTCCCCTATTGTCTTCTTTCACACACACACTGTTTGGGTAATGGTGCCTAAGCAAGCTGTTTTGCATTTCTCATATGTTGCCACTTCTTTTAAATACCTTGGACTATCAGATAAGTGCTTTTACCTTGACTTAACATCCCTGTGCTTTTGAGCTTCAAAAAAATAGTGAATGTGAAATATTCATCCCTGCCTCGTCTGCCATTCATGATGGCATTGATGGTAACGTATTTAAGAATGAACATCAGTGCTGTGTGTGCTCGTTCCGATGTTTTAGATGTACACATGGTATATAGTAGGTATGTGGAGTACATTATTCCCCCCAGTGTAAACAGCCAGTAAACATCAGGAGCCTCCTCTCTCAGACCAGCTGGTTCTCATTGAAGCAAGAGGAGGACACAACCCCCCCCCCCCCCCCCCCCCCCCCCCCCCCACAACCACCCCCACCACAATATGCTTTGTTTTACCTCCCTGCTCTTCCTTGAGTTTTTACTGCCCTCAAGCCTCAGGCGGTGTGTTATCTGAGGCAGGGGAGAGCCGGCTGGATACTGCTCTGTCCAGCGGCAGCAGCAGTGAAAGGGAAAGTTAAAACTGGTTGTAAATGACCATCAGGCCAGTCGTTACACTGCTTACTGTGGAAGTGCATTTTATCACTACAAGATTGAAGCCTTACGGCATACTCTTCACTTGCACACAATGCAACAGGTGGGTGTGTGTTTGTGTGCTTTTTCATGGCAAATAGCATCTGTCGCAGTTGCTATGTGAGGCACAAACATGGAGCAGTGTCTTACTGGGACAGCGATATTATCAACTGGAGGAAATTAGGTTTCAATTGACAGCGGTGCAAAGTTCACATTGTTTTTATCGAGCTATAAGGCAGCGTCTCTTCTTTCCTAAATGCAAAAATACAACTCTCATTAGTTATTACCCCCAGATTCTTGTTTCTCTGGTTTTTAAACAGTTTAATTTTCAATCTGGGCACCTCTAGAAAAATTTCTAGAATGCATCCATTACCTCAGCTCCTTTGTATCTGCCTTTTGCTGGTTCAAGGTCTCTAATTGTTTGAAGAGATTGGCACAATGTATGCAATGTTATGTTAATAGGTAGCATAACTTCACAAACGTAATCTATGGTTTCTTTGGGTGTTTTTCATCTGTTCCTTTCTGTAACTGCAGCTTTGGATCTGTCGTCTGTTAATTCAGCTTTTTGAGAGTGTAGAAGTTGTTTGTGTTGTTCGTCGCTGTACAGGACTTCATTCCACAACATTGCATATTGCTCAGTAAATGGCACCAAAACAGCTACTCTGAGTAGCAGTGCAACCCGTCATTATGGCTGCTGCTCTCTGTGAAAGTTGTGACCAAAATAAGCCAGGACCCTGAGGTGAACTGACACAGGGTTTTCTGGACTGTGGAAATCACAGAGTTCAAGAATGCAGAAGCATGTAGCTCCTGAAGGGATTTGGAAATGTACGTCTGTCCTTTTTAAAATCAGTTACGTCATACATCTCCAATATGTAACACACACCTATGTGAAATATGATATTATATTATAATTTCTATTAATTTGAATTTCTTAGCTTGAGCAGTGATATCTTTAGTCTTGTGAGTGTGTGTGTTTGTTCCATAGGACCCTTGGTCAATTGTCTTTTCTCCCTCTCAGTTTTTTCTTTCCTTACCCTCATAGGTGCCTCCTGTGGAGTGGAGCTGCTGACCTCACCAGTCTGTCATATCCTGAACCGTGGTGGGATCACTGATGATCTCTGTTGCTGCCCTCACCAGCTCCCATTTTCCTCCTGCTCTTCCTCCGTATCCCTCTCCTCCCCTTTCTTAAACTCCCCTCCCCTCCCCTCCTATTCTGTGTCTCCCGGCCACAGGCTTATTACTCAAACCCACTGAAGGGAGCAACACAGTAGCTGGCAAAGGATGAAGCGGGTCTGCCTGCCAACACCAGACAGAGGATAGAAGACACAAAAGGACCAGCGAAGGGGAAAGAGAAAGAGAGGACGACTAGCAGAGAGAGCTACAATAAAGCTGTGAGAAGCAACTACACGTTCAAGATGCCTTACCGGAGAAAAAACACAAGTTTCAATTGAGCGTCATGAGCTAGCGAGGCGCCCCCAACAGATAAAGAACTCTGGACTTTTCTCTTTGCTCCCACACTCAAGAAAAGTTGTGGAGACACACACTCCTGCTCTCTGGGGATCCTTGTTAATACCTGCTATGCCTCCTCTGTAAGAAGTGATAGCCATGCCAGCCAAGGGGAAGTACCTGTTAAATGACCAGGAGCTGAAAAATGAGGCACTGTACCGCAAGTTCTCCTGCATCAGCCAGTATCAGCCGCTGGTGCTCCTGTTGGGCCTCTCCATGCTCTCCTGTGGAATCCTCCTCATCCTCTTCTTTGCTCTTCGACTGGTGAGTCTTCACATCCACATTTATGAAATTTTTCACCATATATAGTCAATAAATTTGATGACTTCTTCGGAAAATCGGACAATATCTTGTTAGTTTTTAGTTTTTGGTGTGTTTTGTCAATCTCAACCTATTTACTATATTATTTTTAATTTATCACACGTCATCCTGATATGGAGTCCAAACTGTTAACACTGATACTGTCAATTGTAATCGCCATGAGGAGTTTAGCTGTTTTCATGGCAGAAATGACACAAACAATGTGATGACATATTTTCCCGAAAAACTTTGCTTATTTACCTTGTATTTCTGGGCCCTTGTGGTCTCCATGGTGCAGGGGGTGGAAGATTCGCTAAACCAAAAGTCAAAGTGTTTACATTTCATGCAAACAGAGGTTGTGTTTGTTTTCAGAACATGGTCTCTGAAATGTTACATGTGTAGTAATTACAGAAAAATGGTGGAAACTCTAAATATACACGTTTCCCAGCTAGTCAGAGTTATCAGGTTGTGGTAAATTCAAGTCTCAGGTAACTTCACTGGCGTGCTTCCATCTTGGAACCAGGTATCTGACTGATGTGAATGCTGGTTATGTGGAGTTGAATACAGGTCGACTCTATTACACTCTACAATAGCTTGTTATCTGTAAATGGCTTCAGACTATGCTGTTAATACCAGAAATCTTTGCAGTAACTCTGAAAAGTGCTGTGCACAAAATGATTTATATGTAATTATACTCAGCTAGATTTATGTCTCCTGAAACGCATCGTAATGACAGTCTGTATGTTACGCATCCACACCTGCCCTGATAATAGTAACCAAGATCATAGTTACATTAAGCGGTTATAATCGGTTTTCTTCTCTCACACTCAAAGATAATTGATTTCGTTGGCGGGTAATTGATAGAATTATGTTAGATAAGCAAATTTAAGACCATTATCTTCAGATTAAATATAATTACCAATGGAGATGGTCCAGATTATCAAAACTCAATTTTCAGCAGCAGGCGCTTTTTCTGCAGTTAAGGCTCGTATATAAATCTGATATTGTATATTTTCACAAGCACATAGTATTAACAATCTTGATATTGATTCCTTAAAATTTTTAATTCATGGCCGAGATACACACCAAAAGGGACATTTAAAAAAAATAAAAATAACTGCCAGTGTTCTCTGGTGGACAAACCGTACAATGGAGGTATCTAAAATAGCACAAACCTGCTCTGGCATATTGTCATGCTTACAAGACTGGTAAAACTACAGATGTCAGATAAGGTCTATCTTTTGTCACAGCAGGCAATTTGACTTGACACATAGCAGGGAAAGAAATACAGGTTTAATAAGAGGACTTTAATGAGGACTTACTTTTATGATGTGGGCCAGTATGTATGACATCAGGACCCTGTAACTGCATACATTTAAATCCCAGTCATTATGCTCGGAAAGTACTGAAAAGTATTTATGATGTATGGCTTATAGTTTACACTCTGCAGCTTTTGTTAGATACACCTGTACAGTCTCATATAAATACAACTGCTTTCCGTTAAAGTCCACTTTTATGATGTCTATAATGTACGTAGATGGGAAGGACAAAAAACTGGACACTGTGGGCTTCATAGACCTTGATGTTATGGCCGTTGCACTGTATTAAATTAGGATGTACAGGTTCAGTATGGTTAGTGAAATAGGATGATCAGTCTGATTCCCTGTGCTGTCTTTGAAAATGTGAAAAATGAAAAGCTCTGTCCTCCTCTCTCAGGAGAACTATTTAAATAAAACCCTTAACTCCCCTTCACTCAGTAGCTGCTGAGAAGCATGAATGTACGAGTGTTTGTGTAACTGTTTGAATGTGAAGAAGGACACGAAGGACTCGAGGCTTAAATAGACATGAAAGTGCGTATTTCAGCTGCTTCCCCTGGTTTATATAAAGAGGTCGGTGAAGAACACCTCCGTTAAACAACATCAGGTACATGGTTAGCTAATGCTTATTATTATTAGGAAATTGTTTTCTATGCAGAGAGGTCAGAGGTCATGGTCAGCTATAGCACTGTACCCCTGAATCCGGGTGTCTTGACTTGTGGGTTTAAGTATATTCACTGAGGCACACTCCTCCTGCTCTGCACTCACACTAAATCATAAATATTGGCTTTGTTTGAATCCTAAACTGTAGAAAATGAATCCAGAGAGAACTAAATCATGAAATGGTGGTCAAAGCAATGAGGTAGTGAAAGTGCAGTGAGTGTAATAATGGTTCGGACAGGGAGGAGTTAAGCACGTGTTCATGCTGTTGATTTTGGCTTGAACGCGGGTAGTGGACCAGTCAGTCACCCCAACTATTCATACGTTGAACCGACCGATTCTGTCACCAGAGATTATATTACTTTCCCTCTGCTGGAAATACCGTTGCAACATTCCTTCCATTGTGTTGCTGCTGACTCTGTGACACTTGTTTTTTATCAATAAGATTGATATTGTGTCCCTCACTGTCTTCCGTCATGAACTGGACATGCTCACATGTTGGTTTAGTCTCTTGCTCACACACAAATGAACAAACACATTCACATTTATGTTGTGTTAAATTCCCTTTAAAAAGCTATTACCAGTCACTTCTACTCTATGTTTCACTCATGCACACAGTTGCCGGGGGTACAGAGGAGTGAAGAGGGAAATGATGGGATGGAGCTTGTAAAATGAGGTTGTTAAATGCAAAGGAGGGTCAGGGTGTCTGTTAAGAGGGGCCTACCGGTATCAGAAAGTCACTGTCAACTTATATAACTCCTCTAGAGTTGTGAGCATAACAGGAGTGAATCAAGTGAACCTCCCACCGCTGTTCTCAGGCCCTGATGGGATGGAGAGATGGTGTGTGGGGCTCTGTAGGTTTTATCTGAATGCATTGGGTCTAAATGTTCTAATAGCTGTAGAGGATGGTTATGGAGTAAGCATTATCTATAACAGAACAGTTAAGGTATCTGGAATCGAACCCTCAGTGTAAAGGAACTATAGATATACAGTACAGAACACTTTGAATAAATAAAGCTTTCTATCAGTAAGAACCTGCATTCCAATACAGCACATGTGAGATTTTTAATTATTCAGGTTCCATACGTTGGACATTATAGCCTCATCTGGTCACGTGGCTTTAGTTCCTGTTCATTTGGAGTAGTTGTTCTCTTTCCGCCTACAAAAAGGTTTTGTCAAGACCCGCAGCTACACAGGGAGTAGAAAGTGCTCTAGTTGAGATCTGGCCTTTTCCGATGCTGCCATGGTAACCAGAAAGCTCAACATACAATGCAGAGATGGCCTTCACTGAGGAGAGATCTATTAACGCTGACTTTGTGTGTGTCTGCCTCTCTCCTGAGCACTCGTTTAACCCCTTGTTTCCTCTCGTGCTCGTCCCTCTGACACCCACTCTCTCTCCCACTTTGCACCAAGACTGTCACACACCAGAGCACAGAAAAGCAGTTGTTGCTTTCATGCACGCATTTACATACAGAACACAGATAATCCCGCATACAAGGACTCCGTAGCACGTTTCCTCTCACTCATGTGCGAACAGCTTCACAGTATTCTTCCCTCTTGCTTTCATCTCAATGTAAAATAACTCATGAAGACGACGGCCTGGAGCAAGTGGGACATGACGCAGAGACAGATGTGAAGAAAGACACTCAGTAATCTTACATGAGCCTCAATGCTCAGACTGAATATCAATGGCTCTCAGGAGCATCTTTTACAGTCTGTGACCCTACAAACACTAACTCACAATACAGACACACAAACTACTGATTCAAGAGCGGGCAAGAATTCGTAGCTCATAGTGTTGTAAAGCAAATATTCTGTAAACTTCTTCAGACAGTGCCTTTGTCCCGTTGTCCTTCCACAAGCTGCCTCGTGCTGCCTATGCACTTGTTATTGTAATTTGATATGACCTATGTATATAAAGACCCTTTTACGAGTTGCATACACTGAAAATGGATGTAAACTCCCCAGTACACTGAATAAACAAGTTTGTATCCATTCAATACTCACTATATTACAATGTCAAATCTGTGTTCATTTCTCTCTCAGAGTGCAAAGGAACACTGTGCCTTTGTGAGCG
The DNA here is from genome assembly GCF_947347685.1 of Pleuronectes platessa. Lineage (NCBI taxonomy): Eukaryota > Metazoa > Chordata > Actinopteri > Pleuronectiformes > Pleuronectidae > Pleuronectes > Pleuronectes platessa. The sequence continues at coordinate 9,805,891 of NC_070626.1, forward strand.
TGGTCAGCGGCAGCCTGTGTGTGTTCCTGGCCGTGTTTGTGCTGGTGTGTACAGAGATACTCTCACAGCGATGGAGACGTCTATTGGGTCTGATTGTCTGGGCCACACACCTCACCATGGGCTACACATTCATCTTCCGCAGCCCCATCATCCTGCCTTGGGACCAGGTAACCTGTTCTTGTTATTATATGATCCTTTTGCAAAGAATCCAGGTCTACAAAATAAGATTGTTTGGATCACAGATGTTTCTGATTTTAGAGAACTATAAAGGAGTAGTTGTTAAAATAAACTTTTATTAATATCGAACACCTCTAGTTATGCCAGGAGTTTGACCACACTTTTCAGAGAACAGATTATTTAAAATAATATAAGTAATGCCTGACACACAAATGACTTCTTGAAATAACAAAACCTTTATATTTCCAGGTGCCTTTTTTCCTCTTTATCATCATCACTGTGTACACCATGCTGCCATTCAAGTTGGGGTACGCTGTGGTGCTGAGCATCATCTCCTCCCTGTCCCACATCATAGCCCTCACAGTGCGCCTCACCATTTACAGCGACGGGCCCACTCCTCACCTTGCTACCCAGGTGAAATCATCGGATTTAATCTCATGTTGTTTGTGTTGGAGGAGTGTGTAGAAGGCTTAGGGTCGATATATTGTAGGTCGTGTCAGGGGAATGTTATTATTGCTGTTTTGAAGCTTTTTGTGCCAACAAGATGAGACAAAAAAACCATGAACACTGAAACCGTGGAAGATATATAGATAAAACTCAAAAAGTGAGCGTATTTATTGATAACTTGTTTTACAAACCCATAAATCTATATGCATGCTACATATATCTGGTACTCAACGCAAACATGTAGATCCAAATCTAATCCTACTCATGGTAAAGATATACCTCGACAACATTTTCTGGGTATCAAAATTAAAGCTATATATGTGGCCAAAGAAATATTTATGAAACATGTAGAAGTAACGCTGTTGACAATGTACACAAGTTAACAACACTGTTTTCTGTGTGTGCTCCTGTAGCTGCTGTCCAATGCTATGGTGTTTCTGTGTGGCGGTGTGGTGGGAGCCTTCCATAAAGTCCTGATGGAGAAAACCCTGAGGCAGACCTTCCAAGACACGCTCCGGTGCCTGAGCATGCGGATGAAGTTGGAGATAGAGAAAAGACAACAGGTGAGTGTAATGCACTGACAAGAGTAGAGCACATCCTGCCGCCAAGGCTGAAAACAGCCCCTGTAAATTCGATCAAGCTGCTCCAAATTGCACAGGCTCAGCCCTCTAAGTATGCCTGATTTGTTTTTCTTCAAGATCTCTGCATTATTTCTTGACAAATTCACAAATATTCCTGGATTCCCCCCCTTTATCAAATCGGCTTTAAAAGTTCATGAGTTCTCCTTGGCCCATGACCCTTTGCCTAAAAAAAGGCCTTTTAGTTCATGATAGTCCACTTAGATTAGTCTTTCAGTGTTTAATAATAATCACTTGTAAAATCCTGAAGAGAGTAAAATCTATTTTCGTAATTTACATATATGATGGAAACCACCAAATTATTGGGGTGAAAGGAGAAGGGTAGTGTACATTCTAAACCAGTCATAATGAGCAGTTCAATACGATTTAGCTGGTCTGTCTCTGTATTGTAGCGAGTCTTGCCGCTTCCTCATCTCATCTCATCTACGGAGTTTACACTCATACACATAGGCCCCGGGCTGGCCCACCCCCACTCATTCACACACGGACACACGGACAATGAAGCAGAGAGAGGAGAGGATGTGAACGAGCTGGTATATATCAAAAAGTGGCCACAAAAAGTGTGAACACAGGGTTTCCACAACGGACCAACTGATTGATGCCAATATTGATGCCTATAATATAATTGATAGACATCTAAATAATCAGAAAGAAAAATTTCTTGAACAAAATATCATCCAAAAAAATGTGTTTTTTTAACAGAAATACAATAATATTTTTAACAATGCCCCAAATTACATATTTCATTGTTCATTTACAGCATTGCTTCTTCTTTAGTGATATATCCAGGCAAAATTGGTATTGTACAATGTACAGGTATTGATTCCTGAACTGAATCTGTATTTGAACAACCCAGCCCTAGTCAAGAAATTACCAATGTACCGTACATGGGAACTGTCAACAAAGGGTATAATAGGGAGGTTTTATTGCGCTGCCAAAAGGCACAGTGAAAGATTTTGGGTGCACCTTAATGATGTGCTGCTGCACCTAAACGAAAAGGTTGGGCGCAACGGTGCAACCAATGTCAAAAGTTTGTCTATCTCAAAGCTTTGCCTTTGGCTGGCCTCATGTTGACTCTCCCAAGGATCTTTTCATTGCGACTAACAAATCCTTCTAAAATTAGGTTTCCCTGTGATGCCTTTTAAATCAGATGCCTCTCTGCTGACCTGCTTTGACTTCAGAAGGTGTTTTTCCCCCTTGTTGTCATTTATTATGACTGGTGCTTAGTATGAGACATAATAAAACATGCTGTCAAGGAAGCTGCTGTGTTGCCTAGCAGGACAGAAAGGAATGATATAATCGTTAACATTTAAACCTTCAGTTGTATTTGAATTGTGCAGCCTGGCGCTCAAAGTTAGCCAAAGAAAAGGGAGCATGGTGGGGGGGAAGCCCTTAAACTGCCCCAAAAGGCCATCCAATGAGAAACTCGCTTTGTGTTCCCACATTTATGTCCCCCTCAACCAACATTTTTCTTGGCTGATTGGATGTCAGGGACAGCTTATTTTAAAACCTAGTGACGTTAACTATCCTCTTTGCAACCAACACTAATGCAATTGTCTGAAAGTGACGTCTCTTTCCTATGAGTCACAGTAAATATCTCTCTAGTGGCAACACATATCCACGTTATGTCATGTAATATAGTTAAGTAATCTCAAACCGAATAGATTATATTTGCAGCAGCGTTATATTATGTGACTCCCTCGTACATTTGCACACCATCCTCTGTACAAAGGCCACTGTGCGAGAGGTGAGCGTTCATGTTTCAGACTAAGAGGGTCATTTGAACCTTGAAAGAGGTCATTCAGACTGAATTCAAGCAGTTCAAGTTGCAGCAGAGACACAGACAATAAGTATACAGTGAGTAGTTAACACTCAAAGCCATCTTCATTTTGTGTTGTCACAACCTGAATCAAATAATAAATTGTGATTTTATTTACATACTCTGACTCTCATGGTTTTTTTTTATAAATCAGAAGTGAAAAGTTTTAATATTCAGAATCAAAACATATTCTTCTCTTTGGAATATAACTCCAAAATAAGTCATTGTGGAGAGTCCAGAAACTCTCCAGGGAAATAAACTCATGACAGCAAACTTTGCTTTTGCAAAAAGTCTCATGGGAAATTCCGACATTAGAGCAAAACATGCTGTGATCTGATGAAAAGTAACCTGACCACTGTGTTGAGTCAAAACTGGGCACGAGTCAGCGCCGTACTACACACTATACATACCATCAAGTGTGGTCATGGTATTATCGTGCCAATGGGGTGATTGTATTTTCAGCTCCACTGACTGGCAGGAGAATATAGACGGACCCACGACAAGAACAAAAAGATTTATTATTTTTAGCACAAGACACATGACAATGAGTGGAGTTTACAGCCAAATGAACACTGGCATGGCTTCAAAACAAAAATGAATGTCCTTAAGTGGCCCAGCTGAAGCTCTGATCTAATCACACACTCCTCATTCCACCCCACCTATCCTGAGAAAATGCTAAATAAAGAGTATTAAAGGAAAGATAAAAATACAAAGTGGTTGCTTACTTGAACATATGCTTAAACGAGAAATAAATGATTAATTTCTAAAACTAAAATATTTACTTTTGTCAGAAAACTGGTGGTGAACACTGAGGCAGTGTATTTGCATAAATCAACAAGTGCTACTTTATTCATACTCACAAAAACACACACACAGAAACACACAGACACACACACACACACACACACACTGGTGCAGAAACTTAACTCAGGGTTCATATCTTAAAATGTATCATATATTTGTTCTCTCATGTAATCGTCTCTGTTCACATCCACTTGTGCTCAGCAAAGCACTTTGTGGTGACTGAATTATGTAAAAAGCATTTTGTAGATACATTTAACAAGGCCTGACTCAGCCAGTGAAGTCTGATGATCCAACCCCTGGTGGTTTGGAGAGGGATTGTTCATTTCATGAGCAGATTCCTGTCTTATTAAAACTATTGAACTTTGAAATTCTCCGGTTTCTGGCTATTGTGCAAGATTGACTTTAATGTGTCATTTTGTATGGCATTAACGTTTTTTGGTTGCATTGAGATATAGTGTTAATGTTAGGTTATGTGGTACTGTATTTGGTTACTACTGACATGCTGGTTCCTTTTTAAAACCTCCACCTACTCTTCCAATCAGCAGCACAAGGGTGTGGGGACAGTCCAGCATTGCAGACAGAGCGAAGACAGGTGCAGATAATAATCCAGAGTGATGATAGCATTGAAGAAGAGACAGAATTTAATTTGGTTCAGAAAACAATCTGTGGGTGTAGTTTGCATGTTCTCCACATGTCTGTCCACTGGAGACTCTAAATTGACCTGCGGTGTGAATGTGAGTGTGAATGGTGGTTTATCTCTCTAGGTTGGCCCTGCTATTGTGTGTGGGCTCCTGTACTTATGTCTTTGTGAGGACCATTTTAAGCATAGACCCTACAGATTCAGGACATTTTTGGTAAGTGAGGACATTTTTGTCTAGTCCTCAGTCAGGGGGTTAAGACTTGATTTCATGGTTAGGGTTGGAATTAGGTTAGGGTAAGGCATTTAGTATGGATGGTTATGGTAAGGATAAGGGGCTAGGGAATTGACTGTGTCCTCCCTAAGATAGAAGTAAAAACATGTGTTGTGTGCATTTGTGTGTGAGAGAGTGTGGAGCAGATAGACTTTATATGGCTTTTATAACTCCTCACTGGACATTGAATGCCATCAAATATCTAAAATATCCTGGCTCAGATGAATTATAGCTATGCAACTAATTGTGTTCTTGTTTATGTCTATGTGTGTGTCTGTGTGTGTGTGTGTGCAGGAGAACCTGCTGCAGTCTGTGCTGCCCGTCTACATCTCCATGAAGATGAAGCTGGCGATCATGGAGCGCTTGCAGGACTGCAAAGACAAAGCAGAGCAGCAGCGACTCGTCAAAGACAATAACTTCCACAGCCTTTATGTCAAGAGGCACGAGAATGTCAGGTAACTTGAAATACTGAAAAAGCCATGGATACTTATTGATCATAATTCAGCCCTCGAGGCCTTATTTGAACTTAGGTTGGGATAGTTAAAAAAAAAAAAATGAAGGAGCTTTTGCTGACCACTTCTCATAATGGTGGAGATTAGTATGCCTGTTTGTTTTCAAAGCATTGACCCAGTTACAGCTCTTTGTTTTACTAGGGTTTCATTAATTTAACAAGTGCTGACAGATGTTGCGTCATCTTAAAGTGAACTTTGGCAGATGGCTCAACAGCATTTAATTTCTGCGGGATAGATGTCAGCAAGACATTCCTTCTTTACCACAATAAGGGAATTGTGTCATACTGAGCAATAAGAATATAATGGAAACATACTTTTATCTGTATATTTTTCAGGATGATTACATCTATTTTAAAAAGGCGATTTTCAGTATTAAATTGCAAAGACAGTATGAATTGATTTGACCTCTAATAGACCTGTGGTCTTTTCTAATCAAAAGGTAAAAGTAATGACCTTATGTGCTGCCATGTTTATTGAGGCCAGAGTAAGAAGGTGGTGAGTGATAGTCTGCGTCTCTGACCTATCTCTGTTATTACCTCAGTCGGACCTGTCATTATCTGTGTTGTCTATCTCACGGAGCACCTGGACGGTTTTAGTCCGACAGGGGAACCGTTTCGTTCTGGTGCCAGATCTTCATCCCTCTGCTGGCCAACTGATGGGCAGCTGTACTCAGACCAGGCAGCCACCTTTAATCGGCTACATGCGGTGTGGCTCGTTACCAGTTGACTTCATCTAGGGCTCTGTGGCTAAATTCAATGCCACACATAGATCTATGGATTCATGGTTGTTTTTTATATGAGTCTGCTTCGAATGTTAAATATACATAGTCTGAAAAATTGCGAACCTATAAATGGGATTTCCCATCAATGTCAAATTGAATTGATCCTTTCATGCTATAATTTACAGCATTCAACACAATTGTTGACATTCCCTGTGGTTCAGCGTGATAAGCATGGCTTAAAGAGAGGGTTTGAATTTCATTCCCCTCTGGCCGGCTCTTCTCAGGCAAGGAGTCAGGTGTTGTGTGTGCATTGGGCTATTGCCAATCTTTTTCCATGTGGTGTCATGTCTGGTTCTTTCAGAGGTCAGATGAGATATTATTGGCACTAACTGGCAGCCTTAATCATGTCCAAGCTATGACTGAGCATTGAAGCAGACAGGCATTTTATTCTGCAGAATGTCAGGAGATGATCTAGAGTTCAGCCAATGTTTGAAACCGGCTATACCGATAATGTTTCGATTTATTGTTGCAAACTGTATAAGTTGTACCAGGTGATCTTAGACAATGCAGACTTTAATTACTGGTCAGATCAGACATCTCTGTTCGTGTAGATGTGTTGAACTCCCTGCTCTCTCTTTGCCTCAGTATTCTTTATGCAGACATTGTTGGCTTCACACGGTTGGCCAGTGACTGTTCCCCCAAGGAGTTGGTCATCATGCTGAATGAACTGTTTGGAAAATTTGACCAAATTGCCAAGGTGAGTTCTTCTGAATGTCTTTTGTAATTATTACAGACGACCAAAGCACTTCAGTCTCAGTCTTGCAAAACTCTTGGTGTATTGGACAGCTGCCATTTGTTGGCATGTCTTGTGTACACTCATATTCTGTACATTCACTACTTACATACATTTGCAGACTTGTTGCATACAACTGTATTTACCCCTATATTTTTTGTCATTCCTTTTAGGAGAATGAATGCATGAGAATCAAGATCCTTGGGGATTGTTATTACTGTGTGTCAGGGCTGCCTGTCTCTCTGCCCAAACACGCCAAGAACTGTGTGAAAATGGGACTTGACATGTGTGAAGCCATCAAGTGAGTTTGTGCTCACTATCCCCGTCTGCTTGTACCTAGGATTGCACATGTTGAAAAGAACTTGTACTTTTTAAGAATGGTTGGAAAGTCAGAGGAAATTCTGACAGCACTTTGTTGGATCATGTGTTTAACCAGGTATTTAGACACAGAAACAACAGGGCTTCACATAGACAGATATAAAAAGGTTAGAAGACCGGGTTATTATGTCATCCTCAAACGGTGCCTTGAAGCTCTGGTCATCGTACAGAAACAAACTTTACAATCAACGATCTAAAGAATTACTGCCAATTACTCTGAAACTCCTTCAGGCAGGTACGCGAGGCCACAGGAGTGGACATCAACATGAGAGTGGGCGTGCATTCAGGAAACGTGCTCTGCGGTGTCATTGGCCTTCGCAAATGGCAATTTGATGTGTGGTCGCATGATGTCACGCTGGCTAATCACATGGAGTCGGGAGGCCTTCCAGGGTAAGTGGTACAGTATTTCATTCGTGTCATAAATGTCATCACCACTTATACATATTCACAGTAAGTCACCATATTGCCTCACACAAGTTTAGGATGCCTGAGGTTCACACAATCTTAATGTTAATAACCCCCTAATTACATAGTTATAACAAATGTCTCTCATAACCAATTTCACGTATTTTATTGTTTCGTCTGCTCTTCACTCTGTAAGACGCGTCCACATCACAGAGGCAACTCTGAAGCACCTGAACAAGGCTTATGAAGTGGAAGAGGGCAACGGCCACATTAGAGATCCCTATCTAAAAGAGCTCAATATTCTCACCTACCTGGTCATCGATCCACGGGTGAGTTCTCAGTCCAGCTTCCTTGAAGATGCAAAGTGTGAGTTGAAAAATGTGAAATATGAAGTGTATGAAAACACTTCAGATACTGACGGGGTTCAGGGTGTGATAGAAAAAGTGCTGCGTGTGGAAGTGCTGTATGAATGTGTACGTGAATGGGTGAATTCGACTTGTGTTGTAAAGTGCTTGGTTGTTAAAACTGGAAAAGACCTATATAAACAGAGTTTTTGTTTTCTACATGTCAAAAATCCATTGTCTTTTTTGTGTTGTTGTCCTTTGAGTTATGATTGATATTTCTACTGTAATATACCTACTAGACATTTTCGAAAAAACAATAACAGTACTGCGTATCTACCCACCTTACTGCATGGTTGCCATTGTTTGTTTTTTCGCAAGCTGAATCTTGCGGCATAAAATCCAAAAGCCAATGTCGATTCCAAAATGACCCAGAACAACAGTTCTTCTCTTGCATGGATTTGGCTTTTCCATGGATTGTTACCAAATTGAAGGAAGCAAAGTCTAATTGATTTTAAATGGCAAAATCTAACTTGCACATATGGAACCTTATAAAATACCAGATGCATCGCAGGTTGCCATTTTGCATGGATTCCACAGATATGTTCTCACTCTCAACAGTAAATGTCAAATGTCTTGTATTTGTGTCTTAAGTCTAAGGACCCATCTCTGAACGCCCGCAGCGCGCCCAAACATCGTGTTAACGATGGTCTGAAGATGCGTGCGTCAGTGCGTATGACCCGTTACTTGGAATCCTGGGGGGCTGTTAAACCTTTTGCCCACCTGCAGAGCCCAGAGGGCTTCAGCCCAGACACTATCATCAATGGCAAGCCACGCAACAAGGTGAGTGATATCAACTGGTAAATAACCGATGTGTGTTAACCACTGATGAAAATTTGCCACTACACCTAATGGAAAATGTAGGGGAAAGGTTTTGTTGACTTTTCTGAGCTGTTGGATGTTGTTTTGATTGATGTTCTGATGCATCAAACATTTGTAATACTATATTACTATAATACTATAATAAATGTTAGCTGTTCGAATCACAGCATCTCGAAACAGCTGCACTAAATATGTATGTTTATGCAGAGTATAAGTTTAAGTGGAGGAAGAAGTTCTTAGATTTTTTTTTAACTTAAAGTAGCAATACAACAGTTTAGAAATACTTAAACGTTAAGTCAAATATTTTGTAGAGTAGCATTATAGCAGCAAAGTGCAGTGTTCATTAATCTAGCTCCACATATACCAGCTCCAACAATTAAGAGTTACATACACATCAATGTATCAATATTCGTCGTCCAATAACACAATCAATACTACACATTAGCCTGAAATGGGTCCTTCTGCATAAGGAGTACTTTTACTTTGGTACTTTAAGCATACTGTAACAATTCATCAGAATTATTGTCAATGATGACATTTTTTGTATCAATAATGTGAGTCTGCACCAATCTATGTTTTCCAGGACATCCCCCTGCGATCAAAGATCACTGAGAGGTAAGACACTTCTCAGCTGCTGTATTGATATGTTAAGCCTCCATTTCGTGACTGTGTAGATTTTGCAGGTATATCAACAGAGTCAGTCTGAAACTTGGCTGGTGTAAAGAGACAGAATGTGCTCACACATAATCACCTTGGAAGTCAGCCCTTGTAATAACCCTGTTGCTCAACAGCATCTTGATGGCCATTGCTTTTGCAGGAACGTTAGTCCTCCATCATCTTGCCTTGCCAAGATCTTTCCATCTGTTCAAATAATCTGAACTGGTCTCCATCACATTTTATTAATAATATTATGTAATACACTAAATTCGGCATCAAACCATTTTAATGTAATACAGTCAGTACATTTCTGCCAATTTTCAGATTCAAGATTCTACTTGTTATATGTTAGAGTTTCGGTCTGGCTTGTTCTTTTTTACACTTACATTTGAAGCAATATTCAGGTAAGGGTCTAAAGCAGTGTGTTTGGTGGCTCTTTTACACATAATGGTTTGTAACAACCCATTTCTGAGCTAGTATACTTGAACACCATTTTTTTTTTATGTTTTAGATTTAACAATTGCTGTCTCTGTAAAAAATCCTATGGCAGCTTTGGGTTACATTTCGCACAAACCAGCTGATTACTTATCAATGATTAATGCATGATTTAATGACTTAATACAGAAAGCAGCACAATGCAATCTCCAAGCTCACCTGTTTATTCATGCAATTATCCAATCAGCCAATCACGTTGCAGCAGAGCAGTGGATAAAATCCAAGATGTTTAGTCGATGTTCACATTAAACATCAGAATGGGGGAAGATCTGATCTTGGTGACTTCCACCACGGCAGGATTGTTCCCACCAGTCAGAGTGTTTCTAAAACAGCTGATCTCCTGGGACGTAAAGGCCACAGTAACTCAGGTACCCGCAGTTTAGAACTGTAGTGAGCAGGAAAACCACTCAGAACGAACTACACATCAAACCTTGAACCACATGTGCTTACTCTCCTGTTGCTAAGAACAGAAATCTAGAGCATCACTGGAGTGTTGAAGACTGAAAAATGTAGAGTGGTCTGATGAAAGTATCATCAACCCGACCTGCCTCGTGTCCAAGGCTCAGTCTGATTGTGTAATTCATGGCACACTTCTGGCCACTTGATACTAATACTTTACCATCTTTATTATTTGATACTTCCAGCAAGAAAATGCTCAATGGCACAATCAGAAGTCTGAAACTGGTTTCATAAACATGACAATAAGTTCATTGAGCTTCAGTGGGTCTCCTGAGTCACCAGATATGAATCCAGCATACCCTTTGGAATGTGGTATAAAACAGGAGGTTGGCAGGTTGGATGTGCAGCTGACAAATCTGCAAAAATGATGTGATGTCAATATAGTCATCAATGCTGAGAAGAATGTTCTGAGAGCAAATGATCAGTTAGTTCTTAATAAAGTGGCAGGGGATTATAAATTACCAATTCACCACACGTATAATTACATAAGGTTATTACCGCTCTGCCAATGAGGTTATTCTCCCATTAACATTTATTTGTTTATCTGTTAGTTTGGAACATTACACAAAAAGCCACTGGAGAGATTACTACAACACTTGCTGGGAGGATATGGTATGAGTCAGGGAAGAACCCTTTAAATGTTTGGTATGGATCAGTATCAGGGGCGGACACAGGGATTTCTTTCTCTTTCTTGAACATTTCAAGATAGGCGTTAGCCTTGGCAGAGGTATGCATTCCTTGATTGCCCAAGTTGAATGTGTCATTGTCATTATTAAGCAGTTGAAACCACAGGAAACATAACAGAAGATGTCATCTTAATACTAGGTGAAATAGCCGCTAAAATCAAATGTTGAGATTTTTTTCCAGTCCAAAAATCAAAAGTAATGTCACACAAGTAACACTTTCACTGACAGATTGTCGCCACTGAGCAGCTGCTGAGTGTAGCTGTACTGCATTGTCGCTCCTTAAGAGTGGTGAGAGGGCTGAGCTCGATGGAGAGGCCTTCCATAAGTCTGGCACAGGCAGCGAGCGCACAGACAAATATGTAAAGTGTAGCTGCTGATTAGTGAGAAGGACTCACCTACACAAACACCGTGGGCTGGAGTAATGTGATTAGAACAGATAAGTGTGGGCCTAAAAGCACAAGCATTCCACACTAGGAAAGTGGAGGTTTGTTTTACGGTAGAAATTGTTAATTTCATTCACTGTAGCAGAAGCAGCAGCTGCTGAACACCTCTGGGGGTGAAGTGAGAGTGAAATGAGATGCATCCTCAAGCTTTATGAGAGGATGCATCTCATTTCACTCATGTAATTCTATGGTTAAATGTAAAAGTTGTGATTGGGCAACACCCCTTCACGTGCCTATATCTGTTTCATATAAATTTATATAGATTTTGTTCATGATGGTTTTATGTTAATGTCTTACTATTGGGCCCTGGCAGCTTTGATGAGTCTCTAGAGGAACCTTTCTCCTTGCCTGCAGCTCCGTTCAGCAGCTATAAGTGAGTGGGGCCCTCATGGCCCGCAAGGTCCCTCAGTGCAGTAGTTCTTAACCTCGTGGTGCCCTGACACTAAATGAATATATGCTTGCTCAAAGGCACTTGTTTAAAAGATGGTGAGCTTTCACATCATGTAGAAAAAACTCTCACATTCTCATCTTTTAAATATTATGATCATTTTTTGTGGGCAACAAGGCTGAAATGGCTAATTTAACACAATCATTTTAAAGTCAGAACACACTTATTCTACAGGAAATTCCAATAAAACAAATATAATTCTTGACCCCCCACAAAATCCCAAATAATTCTGTATGATGTCTTGTCCTCCAGGGTGAGAACTACTGCTGTAGTAGAGAGCCTTGCCGTCCCAACACTAACTTGAACAGTGATATCCCACTGTTCATCTCTCATCGTTTCTCAATGCTACCTCTTCCTAACAGGGCATCGTGTGATCTGAAATGCCATCAGCAAAACGCTGTAACTCCAGTAGACTGACATGCTGCTATTAACACTGATCACTGACTGGGGCTTGTGTGTGTGTCTGGGTCTGTGTGTGTCTGTGGTGAGTGTTTCCTTCCTGATTAGAGTAGGGGGTTTCCAAGCAGAGGCACGGCAGCAACCCTCCCTCTGAATGCCCTCAGAGATCATCTAACACACAGCGTTCTGCATCCGGCCCCCCCCTACCACATAACTCACTCAAAGGCACAACGTTATTTCTCCCACTAATGCTCCGAATGGTATTAACCAAGTTGCCTCCCAGCACAGCTAAACAGGACCTGAGTAACCTGCATGACCTAATCTGGTTTTCCAGCATCTGTTCCTATCAGCCTGAGTGTCTCAGTGTCCGTCCCTCTGCCTCGTCCTAATTGTCTGTGTGCTTTCCGCTGCAGGAACAAATCCCAGAAGAGTAAGTTTGATGAGGAGCTGCACAATGAGATGACCACGACCATAGATGAGCTCAGCAGCAAGTAGGCTCATCTTTACTATAAAGCTTGCCTTTCAATGATAAAGCAGGTGTTCGATTGCTAATGGAATATGCTGTCAAATAAAAGTGAAGGTTTGCAGAGTGAGACATTAATAATTATGGTTTTCCATTCAGCGACAACATCAGGTCGAAATACAAAATTGTCCTACATTACCAATTACCAGCAAAACAAATGGCATTCCCATCAGCTTCAGTTCTATATGTTTAGTGCTAATTAGCAATTGTTAGCATGCTAAAGCTTTGAGCTAAAATGTGCATCATAGTAAATATTACATCCGCTAACAGCCTGTTAGCATTTTCATTGGGAGCATGTTAGCATTTAGCTTTGTTTGTCTGCACAGAATGCAGTGCCATTTTCCCTGTAACATAGTATGGAGTATAGTATCTTTTGAAACTTAGGGTAATAGCCAGAGCAATCTATTCTTTCTTCCTTTTTATTCCTTCCTTCCTTTCCTTATTACTTCTTACATAATTCCCTCCTTCCTCTCTCCCTCTCTCAGGCAGTGGTCTAAGACTGAGGAGAGTAGCAGCTTAGCTCTGTGGTTTCCAAAGAAAGATCTGGAAAAGCAGGTTGGTTTGACATTTAGCTCATTGAAAACATTTACAGTCCAGGCTGCAAGTATTTGGACCGATGTGAACTCTCACAATTTGGGAACCATGTTTAAAAAGGGCTGTGTCTCGTACACGAACCTCCTACATTCAAACTGAGACGTGGCACTTTATCGCGGCTTCTATTATCCACAGAGACTGGAGAATAAAAATGTGCAAAAACGTATGGCCTGATGTATATTTCTACAATGTCATACATTTCACTTCATGCAGAAGTTCATGGGTGTACTGTGTTTCTTCTCAGTACCGAGCTCTGGATTTGCCGATGTTCAAACACTATGTTGGCTGCGCCACCTTCATCTTCCTCTGCATCTTTATGATTCAGCTGTTTGTCACAAAGGAGTGAGTATGACCAACTCATCAAGCATTATCAAAAAATCAAAGAGTCCTGAGAGGTCGCGGACAACATTTGTGACAAGACATCTATGACTTCTAAAGCACAATTTAAAGATTATATGTGTCGTGATGTGGGAAAGGAAAAGACGATTTCTGACTAACTCTGTTTTTTATGTCCCTCAGTCTACAGATGTTGGGTATTTCATTTGGAGTGTTGGTTTGTGTGCTGCTGCTGACGCTGGCCATCTGCTTCGCAGGTCACCTACAGGTCAGTGTCTTAATGTCTCATATTCAGATATTTAGGAGATTCACTCATAGACTCAGCTGCTCTCAGGCAGTTTGTGTTGGTTCATATTTGGGTTAATAGAAAGTGGAAAAGTAAGCCTCACTGTTATATCAACTCTTTCATACCTTCTTACAGTTGAACTGGATGCAGGTCAAAGGTCAGTGTGGGACGGTCGGCCTTCATTTCAGCACCACTTGTTAAAGTCTTGTTTTATATGATGCTGACCTGGCACTGACTTGCAATACAAGCGTTATGCTGTCAAAGTGGTATTGAATAAAAAAATTGAGTTTGAGAAGAGGAAATTAAATGTGAAATTCTTTATGTAGTTTGAAGGCGACACAAGATTAACGGCATACCAACACTAAGTTTTATAGTAATAGTATGTATAGATCCATCCAGTAGTTATGTGTAGTCGTGCTAACAAACCTAAAAAGCAAATGGACACGGGTGAAAACATAACCTCCTTGGCCGAGTTAGAAATCTTCGTGTGTGTAAAGGTAAAAAAACGCCTTAACAATTACTTGGCAAAGTGTGATGATGGAGTGTTTGGTGTCTGTGAAGGTGTCTGACCGTGCCAGGTTTAGCCGGTGTGTGAATGGACACACGTTATGGAATCTATCCCCTTGCTTACACAGGGCTGCAGCTTTCTATAGCCTAACCTATTGACCCCTGACATTCAGGCCTTGAGGCAATGTTTTCCTCATTCAGACAGATTCCTGCCCTGGAAATAGCCCCCGTCACTCAGACATGATGTCTGTAGATTTATGACCATGTCAGAGTCACATGGTCCTCGTGGTACCTGTTTGACCCCGTCTCTCTCCTCACCTCTCTCTCACCTCTGCAGCGGCTGTTTCCTGAGAAGCTCTCGAGGTGCCAGTGGCTGTCAGCTGTGTCCGAGGCGGTCGTGAAGCGGCCATGTGTGCGTCTCCCTCTGGCCACTATCACAACTACGGTCATCATTATTTTGGCCGTGTTCAACCTGGTAAGACTCCAATCAAATGTTGAGAGGGTCTTTATACAGTCTGCTATTTTGAGCTGTCCTACACTTCACAGCCACCATGCCAAACATCAAAGCATTCGGTCCAGGGGATGACCGTCAGTCCGATCTTTTTTTATCCCCCTGCAGCGCTTCGTCCAGACACGTGTGACAGAAAACATGGCCGACCTGTGTCAAACAAATCGCTCCCACGAGCAGGGATCAGACGGAGGCCTCTTCTACCTGCCTGTGAGTGACGGATTTGTTAATCATAGGAAATAATAACATTTAACATTGTTTTATATTAGAGTTGATTAAATAGTATTCGCAAATAGTCCTGCTATGTGTTTAACGGAGAGCCAGAGGAGACGTGACGCCAGAAGAGTTTCTGGGCTTTGGCATCTGACACATCATAGAAATGTTCACCATGCTCTGTGAGTCCTGCTCATAGACTGTATATGAAGACAGATGTCATAATGGCATTTGTTGAAAGTGGCAGGAAGTGTAGAAGTCGGCCATCTTTATTTACGGTGACAGTTGACGATTTTTCTCGCAGTGGGAAGTTGTGGAAAGTTTACTTCTGGTATTTGTCTCATATCTTATTCTGAATCCTGTCCCTCTTCCTCTCCTTCAGTACTCTGTATACTGCTGTATCCTGTCCCTCATTGCATGTGGAGTCTTCCTGCGGGTGAGCTTTGAGCTCAAAGTGCTCTTCCTCACCCTGGCCTCCACAGTATATTACATCCTCATCCTCAGCACCAACAGGGAACTGTTTCTGGCCTATGGAAATGTCCTCTACGCTCAGACCAATAGCAGCTGGAACTGCAGCAGGTAGGATTCAGAAAAGAAAATGCTGTCCGGTAGTTTGCTTTGATTTTTGGAAACCTTTAACTGTGACTGTTCGCCACAGGAAAGTCAGCTCTCAGTAGATTACGTATTTCAAACAAAGAAATTATGCTATTGGGTCACTTAAATGAAGTATAATGAAAATGAATTGGCAGAATCATAAATAACCTTAACTATGTGAGTGCTTGTGGTCAACGTTTTTCTACCTTGTAAAGACATTGCTGTTGTGACTTTACATTGAGTGATGTGTGTGAAATGTGTAATTCAGAGTCATGTCCAGGTATAAAGGATTGTTCTTGTTCTACAGCAGAGACGATGAATCCATCCTGAGGTGGATCGGGCTGGTGAAACACCCGCAGGTGATGAGCTGCATATACATCACCCTGTTCCTGGTGACCATGCTCATCATCTCACAACAGGTACTGACGCTCTCAGCTTATTTCTTTCATTCCAATTATACAAACTGAAATCCTGTTCATTTATATAAATAGGAGCATGATTAGATTTATAACCTGTAAAGTAAGACTTGTCATGACATCAGCTCTTACATTCCCTTCTGTCCCTGTGGTTCACCAGTTATTAACTGATAAAAAGTGCTAAAGTTCTGGAAATTAATACATCATTTCACTGCAAATCTAATATAATTCCCATTGATATACTTATTAAGTTATTGGTTTCTTTATTGCTCTGACCTCATTGTGTGCCTGTCTCCTAGAATGAGTCCTGCTTCCGTCAGGACTTCCTGCTGAAGTACAAGAACCACACGGAGCAGGACGAGATCGAGACCAGGGAGAACCTGAACCGCCTGCTGCTGGAGAACGTGCTGCCGGCCCATGTGGCGGCACTGTTCGTCGGGGAGAATAAAAAGAACGAGGTGAGACGGCACCTAGTTGAAAACCTCAGTCCAGAAATACTATAATAACTATTGTTAATATAAAGCAAAAGTAAGTTAACTTAAACATTTGAAAGAAAATTGGGGGTCTATATACATTTTAGGTTGTGTCCAAAGTCCTAAAGTTTGTAGAGAACTTGTTCTTATTTGCACAGCGTCATTTTCTGAATTCTTCATTATTTCATTTATGATATGATGTCAATTGATCAGGGATAATTTTTTTTAAATATAATCTTGTAATACATCATCTCTCTCGTATTTGAGGAGATTTTTTGTAAAATGATTCTTCAGACCATATTTTGTCAGTCACTCCGATCAGCTTCAAAGGTTAGTCATCTGGAGCATCTCTGCCAAGTGTGTAAATCTCTACATATGTTGTTGAGTTATTGTGGACATACACACACACACGCTGCACTAGTGTGAAGGAGCACAAAAGATGTAAGATGTTTTATTCATATTTTAAAAGTGTCTTCTGTGATGTTTGGGTGTTTTCAAAATGTTGTGAAACTTTTTAGATATGAGGTCAAATTATTATTCTTATCTTAGCAGTGAACATTCTTGAATTTGTATCTAAGCCAAACAATCCTATTTTCCCTCGTGGCAAAACTATTAACACCTCGTTTATTTTTTTATTTTGCATCTCACCCAACAGGACCTCTACTACAAGTCATACGACTGTGTGTGTGTGATGTTTGCCTCGGTCCCGGATTTCAAAGAGTTTTACACCGAGTGTGATATCAACAAGGAGGGCCTGGAGTGTCTCCGGCTGCTCAACGAGATCATCGCCGACTTTGACGAGGTCAGGAAGACAAGAAGGAAAAAACGTTCATCCTCATCCTTTAATTCTTTAGCACGTACTTCTCCTCCAGTTCCAAATGTTAACCATGTGGACATTGTGTTCAAACAGAACAGTGTAAATATCCAGCTAAATCCCCTCTGTGTGATGTGCCAGCAGGAGCGAGGACTGTAAGTGATGAAGCTCCCACATGCACACGTCACTCATTTTACTTTGCTCTGACCCGGCAGCTGCTGTCCAAGCCAAAGTTCAGCGGTGTGGAGAAGATCAAGACAATCGGCAGCACTTATATGGCGGCTGCTGGGCTTAGTGGGACGCCCGGTCAGGAGAACAATCAGGTGGAGTAGCTACTGCTTCGGACCAGGGTCAGACCAGGGTCAGAACAGGGTCAGGGTTCCCACACATTATTTATACATTTTCAATCATGGAATCAATCTGGTATTTGATTAAATTGACCAAATATCCTTGAAATAATCTTTAATTTCCTTGAAATATTTGATTGTATTTCAGCCCCTTACATCGATCTATGTAAGGGTCTTCAATTCTCCACTTTCCTAACTTTGCTTGAGAGGTGGCGTACACATCTTCCAGACCCTGATCTGACCCACCTTCTGACTGAGGGGAGAACATGGTCTATAGTGCCAGTGGGTCAGTTGGGAGCCCTGAGGATCAGATTGGTTTCTGTCCAGTGTTTTCTCAGCAAGCCTTCAACACACTTTCTGACCTGTCTTTAAAACTTGAAGTGGTCCCAGTGACGTGACTGTGCCGCTGTTGTTTCAGGACAAAGAGAGACAACAGGCCCAGATAGGGAACATGGTGGAGTTCGCCATCGCTCTGATTGGCAAGTTGGACGGCATCAACAGACATTCCTTCAATAGCTTCAGGCTGCGTGTGGGTGAGTGGGCTCAGCTGCTTTTGGCTCAAACCTTTCACTCACTGGATACTGCGCTGCACCGTGTGCAGCTCTGTTATGGCTGACATAATAACCCTGTTTGTAGTCTGCATGATTGGCATTAACACTGCGTCCATGAAATCAGAGATGCTCACACTCGGGTCGGCACCAAAAGCATCTTATCTGAGTGAAGCCATCTTAACGAGCTCATGTGCTGTAACCTCTGACAGAACTGTGTGCTGTCTGCTTTGTGTTCAGCTGAGGAGAACTGACTGTTGAGACGTTGAGAGCATTCAATAATAGATAAAGTAAATTATACAATCAAACCAAGAGATAAAGACCATGCTGTCGTCCTGACTCAGTTATTCTTCAGCTCTTGATTCTGAACAGAGAAAAGTTTTGCTTCAAACATTTACTTTTCTTTGGTGATAAAAACACAACATGAGACATAAACAGTGAAATGTCACAGTGAGAGGTTCAGAGTTCTGTCACCATCAGCGGCTGGGTCTGAACACTGTCTCTGAAACAGAAGACTCTCATTGCTACTCTTGAAATTTAAAAGCAGTGGAAGTGTTTGGCTCCTACCTATAAATGATGACATCACCCCCCCCCCCCCCCCCTGCTCTGAGTGGACTCATTTATTTGACTTGCAGTTAAATCCTACCGCAGCTTTGGTGGAGGACTCCATCTATAGGGACACACACTGTTAATGGGGTTGTGTGCTTACTGTGAACCAGATGACGCTGCTCGCTTTTATCTCTCAAAACACTCAAACATGTTTAAAATTATTGTTTTGTGAGGGAAATGTTTTGGTGACATACATAGGTTGTTATGTCTGTGTTGTAGTCCTTGGGAAAGACTGTGGCAACTGTGTCTGCCTGTAGTTTTGAGTGATAATCACCTTAGCTTCAATTATGTGGAATTGTAATAATTAAATGTAATTAATGTGACTTTGTCCCTTCATATCTGCCATACTTGAATATAGGTCTTAAATTTAATTCATTAAGATCTTGAACATTTTTCTAATTAACTTGTTGAGCTGCTTTAGATAACCTAGCGTACACACACACACAGAAACACATACAGGAAAATAACGCAGGGTAAAAACTGTCCAAACCTTTTAATTTGATTATTTCCTCGTACCCTTCACACAACACAGGAGCTTTTGCTGTTGTCAGTTTTGTCCTTGACAAAAATGAAATTACAAACCAACAGCATTCCAGCAATGAATGAAAATGTCTCAACATCACCTCCTCTTTCCGAGCTGAGATGAATGTTTATGTGTATGACATCATTTATCGTAAAACAGAGTCAGATTTGTGACCGCGTGGCCTCTGGGGTTTTTCCTCAGGCATTAATCATGGCCCGGTAATCGCTGGAGTGATCGGGGCGAGGAAACCTCAGTACGACATCTGGGGCAACACGGTGAACGTAGCGAGCAGGATGGAGAGCACCGGGGAGCTCGGCAAGATCCAGGTACGTCCAGCTCAGTCCAACAAAGGCAAACAGCAATATTTCATTCAGAGCTGTGAAAGGTCAGAGGACTCTCTCACATAGTTACGGCTTCAGAGCTTTGTTTGGTAAATGTCAACACAATCATGGCCCGATTCATTAAGATCCCGTTTGTGACTCTGCGCCACATCGGAGGTTCTTCATTCAGCTCAACGCCAACAGAAATAAAAACTGTCAAAGGAATTTCTAATGAGATCAACATTTTATTTCCGTGCACTTTATGGCTGAATCACATTTATTTGTGGATATTAATAAATTCATGCTTTAACTTGAGAAACTACTTGAATTACTTTGATTTTTGAAAAGCACAGTGAGGAGATAAAACATATAATCTGTCTGTTTAGAAAGTGTTTGTTATTCAGAGTTTAAACAACAACACGCTTCACTCAGGAGCTAGAATCAGTTTTAAACTCAAAGGAAGCTAGAATGACGCAGTTGAGCTCAAACCATCACATTTCTACAGGCCTCGATTTGTTCAGTAAAATCCAGGAATTTTTTGATGAGAAATTCACAAAGATGTTGAAAAACACTCATAAAAATGAATTCCTGGATCCACTCTTAGAGTGAATGGGTTCCTCCTTGGATAAAACCTCACCCTTCCACCATAATTAGAAAAGTGGTTCAGTAGTTTTTCTAAAACTCTGCTCAAGGACTTCCAAACAGCAATGAAAACATCACCTCCTTGACAGAGATAACAACGTTACGTTCATCATGATAGTTATCGAAATCATCTGAGTTTTATCTTGATAGGGTTGTTGTTCACTCAGTAGAGCACAACTCCACCAAGGCCCAACAGTGCCCTTATGAGACCACATTTAAATTAACTAGATCTGGATTTTCATTTTGAAATTCACCAAATTGCATACATACTCATAGATATCAGGTCCCTAAATGTGATCTACCAACAAGATCCATGAATTCCTCTTTTGGAAATCAGCGAAAATGATGAAAAACACCCAAAGTCAATGTTAAAGAAGCAGAAAACTATAACTATATAACAAATAAACACGGATGAAGACATAACCTACAATGTGTCTACTGCGTCCCCTGCACAGGTAACAGAGGAGACGTCTGGCGTGCTGCAGAAGCTGGGCTACTCGTGCGAGTGTCGAGGATTCATCAGCGTCAAAGGGAAAGGGGAGCTGAAGACCTTCTTCTTGTGCACTGACATGAGCAAGCAGCAGGGTATGGGGCTGAGCTGAGGCCCGGCTGCCCGGACCCACAGAACTGGAGACTCCTGCCCACAAGTCGACGAGTTTACAAACTCCTGCACGCACCACAAGTGTTGACACAGACCTGACTGTAACGTAGCCGTGCTCCCATGATGTCACTGGATGAAAATACGAAAAAGGATAAGAAAAGGATGCACCGCTGCTCTCTGCCCTTTAGTCAGAACAGGGTGTGTCAGCCATGCTGGAGACTGGGTCTGTACGGACAATCACAACCTTTTCTATTCACAAACACATCTACGTCCAGTGCTTCGTCACTTTTCTACCTTTTTTTTGTGTCTTTAACTTAGATGTCGTTTGGGAAAGAAAAAATGTAATTTGTACTAATGCCAAATAAAGTTGTTAATTTTTTGGGAGACCTCTATGGTCCTTTGAAAACAAAAGAACGGATTGTGTTTGGATCATATTGTGAAAGCCGTGAGGGTTTCCTGTTCGACACTCTGCTCTGTTACTGTGTAATGAGCAGGACGTACACAAAACAACATACTTTAGATAAAGATGTAGAAAAACTTTCCGATAAACTTTCACTTTCTCTTCAAGCTGCAAACCTGAAAATCAGTTTCCTCATCAACTCTGACTCATGAGTTTAGTTCTTCTCTTCATGTAAAGTTCTAACATATACAACAAGATATTTGCTGTTTGAGGAGGAGCTGGACAAATCCATGTGTTTGCCATCTGTTAGAAAATGTCCTTTGCTGCCTGTTGCATATATGCTGCAATGCAGGAATCGAGTGACTCTCTGTGCTGCGTCCTCAACAACCCGCCTGCTGTCAATGTTTCTCCAGCTCCGGTGGGGATGGTCACCTGACCTGCTCTGGATCGCTCTCTGTGCCTCTGGAAACTTGATCTGTCTCATGGCCTTGTCTTCTGAGACCCATCATCTTATCTCTGATTGTGGTTATATAATAATAATAATGTATTGGCCTTTATGTGAACAAATGTGACATTGGATTTTGTACAGTTACAGAATGTAATAAATGTTTTCCTAAGTCTGTGGTTTGTCATTAAATATTTCACTCTATAAGCAAAGGTATTTATTTTTTATAAAAACACAATTTATTGATTGAAATCCATACAAATGTCAAAAAAAGCACCATTTCATACAAAACTTAAGTTATTAAAGTAAATGTGACATTTCATTTTACAGCCACGACCGGAGCTGCATCTTGACAAGAGGACGAGGTCTCCATCGGTTCAGCAGTCTCCTCCACTGAGAAGTAAATGAGAGGATGAGTTTGAAGGTTCAAATTCTTTATTAGAGTGGAAAAACTGTATTTTCCATCTCTGAATGCGTCTCTTTTACTGCATATACCACAGGAGGCATGTTTTACCTGTTGTGAGGTCGATGAAGGGCTTGTGTGGTCCTGGGGGCAGGGCGATGCCCATCGCTCTTCTGATGCCGTAGACGCTGCTGACGTCACATGGCGCCACTTGGCCAGTCAGCTCGGCCAGATTCCCCGTCACCTTCTCAGCTGTAGAGACGAGAGGAGGAACATTATAAAAAGGCAGCAGGAAATTGTAGGAAGCTTATGTGATGTTGTATTCGATGAAGATGCTATTCACAATCATCTAAACTTTTGGTACTATTGATTTAAACTATAACGGTATCTTTAATTAAGTTTGACATTTGAGTTTCTTCCCTTGTTCTTGATCTTATCTATAAACTAAACATGTACCCAGAGTTAGCAGCCGGCTAGCTTAGCATAGCATAAAGGCAGTTCTGATACCATGTTGTATCGTCTTAGTTTCTACTGAACAACAATGTGAAACGTTTTGGTTTGGACTTCCTTGAGTCTCAGCTGGTTGCCTGGCAGCCTTATTTTCAAAAGGATCTTTTCATTCATTCTTTCATTTTCCTTGTTGGGGGTCTGACCCAAACAATCTCCTGCTAAAGTGCAGCGTGGAAGCTGCTTTAAGCATTAGCCTCAGTAAACTTCAGGAGGGCACAAAACACAACCTCAAATATTTAACACCCACAAATTCCAAACCCAACCATCACATCACACTGTGAATGAGGTCAGTGTCACAGGCTGAACGTGTCTGAAGCGAAAAGACAACCCACATCTGTGTAGGACGGCCACTACAGAGGTGAAAGGAGTGTTGTTAGAGGTCTACAGCTGGAAGACACAAAGAGGCTTTCAGCGAGACGCTCTTACCCAGCTCCAGCTCCTTGGCGGTCGGGGCCAGCAGGCAGATCATGTTAGGAGGCTGCTTGGCGCTCAGACGCTCCCTCTGTGCCTCCTGCAAGTTGCGGAGCAACTTTGTAGTCTCATCCAATTTCTGCTGGAAGTGCAGGGCCTCTGTGACAGAACAGGGAGAGACACACACACAAACACACGTTGAGTACTTCCACTGTTATTCTACAGTTACCTCCTGTGCTCGGTTACACTTGTTGAACACAAAACGTCCTTTCTCTCTGAACCTGTGGCCCCGTAAGACTCACTGCCACTTTCATGTGAGAGCGCTGAGCCTCAGTCTAGCTGCTCTCAATGGGGCTGTGTTTGAATTATCCTCAAAAGGTGATTTAGAGATTATTTCAGTCATTTGCAGTTTTTTCAGTTTTCTCTCTCTGTAGTTGGGGTTTTGTTGGGCATCGAAAACATTATGAAGCTATCGGCTTTATTTCATTTTTTATTTTCTCCTGACAATTAAAGAGTGTCCATACCAGTTGTGACGAGGCACCTTACTAAGCTCATTGCAAATATTATGTAACAAATCGCCAGTCAGCATTAAAAGGTGGATTTCTGTCTGTGTTACACAGACGAAGACAACAACTGAATTTCACTACGTCAGGCTGCTGACGCCTCATGTTGGTTCCAGATGGAAAAAAAAACACAGGACTGTGCATGAGACTGAAATCAGTTTTTAAAGGATTTCTTCAGGGCTCATATAGACAGGAGGGACAAACACTGCTGTCCACATATATATGGGCAAATATCAACTGATAATAATTGTTATTTGCATCCTTAACTCAACAAACTCAGTGAGAAGCTTTACCTCCAGACAGCTCCCTGGTCGTCTGCAGGCCTGCAGCGGAGCACAGAGACTCCAGTCTGCTGCAGCTGGATGCGTCGGGTTCAGCTGCCTCCTGGAGACAGAGGGGGACATATGTTCAGTCAGACAAGAAAAAAGCAGTTCTCACTAGATATCTTGTGTTTGAAGGGAACATGCAGGCAGTTTTCTAGCCTGTTAGGTTATCCTGCTATTTTGCTCCAGTAAATTGAAACGTAAAGAAATGCTGCAACACCCGAGCAGGGGATGAGAATAAACTGGAGCGTGGCCAAGAACAGCAAACAGCCAGGACAGAGGGCGGCTGTGTGCCCGCTGGAGCAGCCTGCGCTTCGGTTTCCTCCGCTGCTCTGACGAGCGATTCAGCCGTGCAGCCAGCGGGCACTGAGAGAAAACACGGGCCTCTCCGGTGGGCATTTAGCGAGCAGCACCGCTGCGTTTCGAAAGGGAAATGTTCTTTCCATGCTTGGTTGGATGAAAGCTGACGGCAGGCCCCTGCTATGTTGACACAGCTGGTTGATGCAGCAACCATCTGCAAAGGCCATCTATACTGACAAAATGAAATCAAGTATCCCCACATGAGGTGTTACGCAAGAACATGTGCTTTACAAGAAACAACGGCACAGTGGGACCTGCTCTTCCAAACATCCTATCAACCCAACGCGGGTGACTGCCTCTGGTTTTGTGTTACATAGCACAAGCTGATATTTCTCATTATGAACTCCATGTCCGTTTCCATTTGCACGGTACAGTGGGGGAGACGATGTGCAGGAGCTGTTTATCACTGAGGACCCAGCAGGTGCTTTTATGTGACATCCAGCTGCAGATCTGTTCCCTCTCTTACCTCAGTGGCTTCCTTCTTCTCTTGGGTTTTTTCTGGCTCCTTCACCTGTTGCACAGGTAGAGAAAGACAAATTACTCAGTAATTGTATTCTGGAAGATTTCAGGCAGTGCAGTTAAACTCAGTGGTAAAGTTGGATCATTACGAAAATCACAGTAACTTCTTACTGGCTCTGTCTCCATCAGGGTTTTTGAATGCTGTCCGTTCGTCAGAGCATCGAGGAGATTGTCGGCCATTTTGTACACGTACTCGTCGGATTGAGAGAGAAACTCTGACAAGCTGTCAAACACACACACACAATTAGTTTCAATAATGAGAACTCAGCATTGACACTTTCTGAAAGTGAGCCTCCTACACACTCTTAAGACGTACATGCCTGACAATAGTTTACATTCATTCAAAAACAAAGTGGCAGTGTTTCTTTTCTAGGAAGAGAAATAAAGGATTGACACTGACATAAAAGACAATGATAGAGGAATAAAAGATTCTGTCAAACTGAATCGACACGTGCGATGACAAAAGCTGAAGAAAACAAAGCATCTCAGGAGGCACAAGAGTTTGACAACCTCACACAAATAATACATGCAAATATACGTTATATTACAAAGATGTAGTAAAGATGGAAACATTCAGGAAGATAACGCGTTTAATTAAAGTCATTAGTTCTAAACAAATCTTTAATCCTCCAGATTTTTATTTTAAATCTTGGTGGAGATTTATAAGAGCTCAATATTTTATTCAAACTAACAAGACATTGAAACAGTCATAATAGTAAATTGTGTGGAGTTAACCAAGCATTCGTAAAGATAAACTCATTATCAGGTCCGTTTATAAAATTCGGTTTATGTAGCTTTTTTCATAATGACAAACTACAAAAGAGGAAGCTGGCACAAAAGCATAGGACCTGAAGTCGGGCTGTGGACAGCTGACCTCTTCCAGACTGAGTAAACTTGGAGAATAAGGGGAACATCTGGAAAGCAATCAGCCAGGAAAGCCTCAAGTGACGTTTTTGTGTAGATGCCGTTGAGCTCATGGTCCCACTGTACATACCTGTCTGAGCCCTGCAGACTGCAGTCCTCTCCGTACAAAGAGAAGGTAAGGTCCGAATCCTCCTTGCTGATGTTGGAGAAGCTGGAGTCATAGGTGGGTGCGTAGGAGGTGTACGGCCCGTAGCTCATGTAGGACACTTAGGAAAGGGTTTCACACACACAAGACAGATTATCAGTGGTGAACACCGAGAGGTCTGATGTTAGCTCTTTGACCACATGACGTCATCACAGTAGGGTACCTGGAGTAATCCTGTTCCTCTTGTCCTCCCTGAAGCCCGGCAAGGTGTTGACACCGCTCTGCAGCCGGTTGGACATCATGCCCAGTTTCACAGGACAGTAGCCAACATCTGGAACAAGGAACACAATATTGGACTGATCTCATAATATGGCTGCAAGCTTAAGATGTTTTGGTGTATTTCCCCTAATTAATGGGACAGTGCAAGTGTGAAATGGGGAGAAAACATGGAGGGGAAACTAAATAAGGAATAAGTAATAATAACTTACAAATATTTAAATAAATGAAAGTTCAGTTCAATTTAAAAGATGAGCGCTCCATTATGGTTGTAGGTGTTCTTACCTCCTACTGATGGATCTGCTGGGTTGAGGATAGTCATGGTGGTGGAGCCATCAGGCTTTTGTCTCGCAAACTCCAACTACACAACAAATACATTTCAATTATTGAAAGTCAGGAAACATCCAATTAAAAAAAGAAAAGAACTGACACTATTGTGGTTAAACATTTGGGATAAACATTGAGAACATCAGACAAATAACTCAACCATCACTGATCCAGCAACATCATCAATCAAGGGACAAACAAATTCAATATGACACTAAACCATCACTACACATTTGTTTACAATATTTTACTTTTATTTGATGCCATGTTTTTGAATAGTTTGTTTTATTGGAAAGTGTTTTCCACCCAGAAAACCTCCTTAGTTGAACCCTGCATTCTCACATCACACTGCAGCACTCTGTTGGACAGCTTTCCTCCAGACTCCTTGATGACCTTCCGGATTTCCTCCAGCTCTTTCTCTGCCTTTGCTGCTTCGTCTTTGGAGTCCTTGTCCTGTCTGCAAGTGAAGCACAAATTGAAAGATGGCAGCTGAGACGCTGTGACCATGAAAGAAGACGTTTTTTTTTCTTTCTCCCTTTGTCGTGAGAATAAAAAGAATGCATTCACAGCAAAATACAGCGGGGAGAAAGTATTTGAACTTTGCCGTTTGCCTTTCATTCTTCAGATAAACTACCTGGAAGCATTTAATTGGCATAAATAAGCATCATGATTCCATGCACTATAATTTTACAAATAAAAAGGTGACAAGTAGCTAAAGGAAAATCAAGTTTACGGTGAGTCACAGTCTTAAACAACACCTAACCGCCAGTTTCCGTTTCAACACTTAACAACAACATACTCATGTCCCAGAAGCACATCCATGTGAGGAGACAAGACTCAGCACGCTCTTACGCATTCTTAACATTCTCTGCCTACAGCTTCGCAGGGGAAAGCTGAATTACTCAGAAGAAAACACTGTCATAGAAACTGCTATAAAAGTGGGAAACATTTTTAAGATGATGAGACGATTTCATCTTTTAGTTTGAAACATCTGGGATTGTGGCGGGTGAGAGGACAACTGTATTTGACAGTAACTGTATTTTTATCATATTTTGTTCAAGATCAGGGACAAACTGGTGGAATTCTCAAGTGTGGGACTCTTTAAGAAATCTCTGAGTTCTTAAACAAGTGTTAATCAAACTTAAGGCCGTTAAACTACAGCGTTTAAAGGGGCCCATGTAATCAATACATAATCGCGATGAGATTTTTTAGTAACATGTGTGATGTGTATGAAGTCAGCAGGTTAAAGGACCTGGGTGTACTGGGCGTCTGGGAGCTCTCGCTGGTGCCTGTGGTGGAGGGTCCCTCTCTGTTCTGGTCCAGGCTGGTGCCCCCCTGATCCTCAGACTTCCACAGTCGTTTGGCAGAAGGGTCCAGGCCAGACATGAACTCTATACTCTGTTTAAGGCTCTCCAGTCTCTCCTGCAGAAAAGACAGTGAAACATTTTATATAAAACTTTGTATCTGGAAAGGAAAATGAGTATGTAGAGAAACAAAGCTTGTCTCATAATGCTGTTGGCAATACTGATGATGCCGTATGACGTCATTCAGGGAACAGAGAGAATCTGCTGCCCTCATCTGTTCTATCTTTGAAAAAGTGGGGTCCCTTTATTTGTTCCAGGGCTCAATTTAAGTTTAAAGCCCAAACACAACAAAGCTACACTGAGTTCACAATGAGAGGGACCAGGCAATTACATCCTGTGGCATGTTATGTCTTATGTCAGAGAATCGAGTTTCCCACAACTTCAGTGAAAGTAGTTAAAAAAGTAGTGAGTCATATTTTGTTGAAGGATCTCTCTAACCATATAAACAAAAACCGAGGTAAAAAGAATGCCCCCGAAAAAACAGACAGGGAAATTATTTGAATACTAGATGTCAAATATCCCATTGTGAGGGTTGGTGGGATTGAATTAGTGGGAACACAGGAAACATGATCTCTTCAAAGCAAACTGAACAAGAGCAAAATGCTGTAACTCATAACCTTTTTTTCTGAACCTTCAGTTTAATACCTGACTCAAGATCTTCAATCCAGAGTGTAACAGTTTCCGAGCAGCTTTATGGTAGATGGTCTCAGGTTTGTTGTAAATCATGGCGTTTTCACACATGATCCTGAAATCCACCTGCATCAACAGAACAATCCACGTTAAAACACCAAACACAAAGTACATTTATAAAGTTTAAACAAGTTAAACTAACTGACAAAGTTATTTTAGTTCTTCTTGCTGTGTCTCTTTTGATGTCTACTCAATCACTGGTGTTCAGCACTGGCAGGTACCTTGAGCTCATCCAACGTCTGGTAGCCCTCTTTCTTTACTCTGTCCTTCATTCCGCTAAAGTCCACTGGACGCTTGATAATTGCTGAGTAGCCAGGAGCGATGAGGTCTGTCACAGGAAACGAGAAGAAAGCACTGGGGTCTTTCCTGCAGAGAATAGACACAAACAGTATTTATTCGCAGCACCAGGAAAATGGTAACAACAATAATAGATGAAGAAAGAGAGACAGAGATGTGAGCTAAAACATTTATCCCCGACAATGTTCTCTCATCAATGAATGGATCAACATTGTACCTCTGGAGCTGCCTGATGAGCTGGTTCAAAGCTTCTTGTAGAGGAGTCTGTTCTTTCTCTGAAAGTTAGGAGGTATTCAAAAACGATTAACATACGCATCAATACAAACATGAAAAGAACATGAGGTGTGAGATGAGATGTGTGTTTTTACCTTCTTTTTTATCCAGCTCTGAACGAATAGGAGTTCTGCACTGTTCTCTCTCATCATCTCCATCTCCATCGTGTCCTTTCTTCTTCTTGGTCATCTAACATTGCAAAAACAAACACAAATGAGCACAATCCATGTACAAATTATCCAAGCATCCTGATTCCTGTCTCCTCCTGGTGACGTTACCTTCTTCTTCGCTTTGTCGTCCTCCGGTGAGCCAAAGCTCTTCTCTTTATCCTTCTTCTTTTTCTTCTTCTTGTCTTTGGGTTTGTCCGCCGGCTGCTCGTCGCAGAAAGGGGCCAGAGTCGAGCTTCCGGCCGTCACCTCGTTCCCAGACACCTTCAGTACCAGCTTCAGGGGTCTCTCTCCGTACTCTGCACCACCCACAGCGGCAGGAGGAGGTTTGACCGAGCGAACAGCATCTGATACACAGCGAGTACCGACAGACACTAGAAACATTAGCCTTTGGCAGCTATCTAGCTCAACCAGGAAGCGGTTAAGAGAAGCTAAAGCTAGCATTATATTGTAGTGTGTTCTGCAATATCCTACATTGCTTTCAGATTCAGTTTGAATGAACATACAGTTAAAAAAAGTGTCCAGTAACAGTAGCTTAACGTTGAGCTGAAGTGCTAACCACCTAGCTATACGTATGCTAACACAGCTACCAAGCGCGAAACATGAGAATTATGCTCTCGTGTTACAGAACATAAATCATCAGCAGTTTAAACCAACACGTGTCTGTGTGTCAGTGAATTACCTTCATGTCCGTGTTTCTCGGACTTGTGCTTCTTGTGCTTCTTGCCCATTGTTTGTGTTTTGACCTGGTGACTGAGCGGTTGCTCTGTGGAGGCGGAAACACTACAGGCGAAAGTGCACAGCGCGATACACACAGCGATGCCTGCCGGGCGGGCGGGGGTAGCGCACGTTGAAAGGACCATTCTTGCGTCCAGCAGGAGGCGCAACCGATCAGGGAATCCACTTTAAGTGGGGACCAGCACTGAGTGAACGTTTGTCCTGATGACCAGGATTCTTCTAACTGTCATTCTAAGGTATCACAACTAGAAGAGTGTTTACCTCCACCAACAGGATTCTTAAATTCAAGCAAGCTGCACCAAATTGCACACACGCTCATACCCCCAATATGCCAGATAATGTTGCATACAAACAAAACAACGATCAAACGGAGCTCCTTTGTGGAGAAGATAAACCACGAGGAGCAGCCATCAAGACCAATTTTCAATCGAAGCAAGTAGGTTGAATCATTTATCCTGCCAGAGTGCTGTTGAGCAAGACAGTGTGCTCCTATCAGCTGCATTGGGTCAGGTCTGTAAATACAGAATCTGCCGAAATGTATGGCAAATACACAACAAACAATGAGATGTGTGAGGAACAACCCGAGCAACAACATATCCATGCTAAGGGTTCCTACGGTCATGAAACACCTGGAAAAGTCATGGAATTGTTAGATGTTTATTTCCTGGCCTGGAAAAGTGCTTGAGAAGTCATGGAAATATGTTATATTCATATTTTCATGTCGTTCATTTACGCTGAGTTTTAAATAATTCATATATTTTTTTAAACAAATACACTCAAAATATAAGTGGGCATACGCTCTCATACTAATTGAAAGGTTTGTTGGGGAAGCAGGCGGGATAATGCACTATGCCAGGGAAGTGTAGATTTAACCATGCTTGGCTACAAATGGAAAAGTACATGCCATTGGTTACAACAGACGAAGACCTCAATCAAACTATTGTCTCATTCATTTGTGTAATTTAAGGTATACTGTGTACCTGAAATTCTCATTGCCAGCTTAAATACTACATTTTGTCACTTTTACATGTAAACACAGAGATTTCACAAAATGTTTGGTTTTGTAAATATGGTTTAAAGTAGGGATGCACCGATATGGAAATTCTTGGCCGATACCGATACCGATACTTAAAATAACAATCTGGCCGATACCGATACCGATATTTGTTTATTTTCTTTTTGTTCTTATTCATTCACCTTTTTGTGCCAGAAAAATAATTAAATCATTATTTAAAAAGCACTATTTAAAAAAATGTCAGCCCTTCATCACTCTTATCTTTTAATGAGCTCAAATTGAATCAGATTTATGAAACAATCTTTGATTTAACTAAACTTTATTTAACAGAGACATATTATGCCCATTTTACCGCAAGTTAAAATGTTTCCTTGGGATCTTAATGAAATTACTGTAACATATTTTGGTCAAAATACCACAAGGATAATTTAAAACAGCACCTTGTTACCCTGTCTAAAACACCCCTGTTAAAGTATCATATTAGAGAACGCTCCTCTCATTGATTTACGGTAGCAGTATTGCCCGTTTATTAGATGTGTTACGTATGGAAGTAAATCTGTGTCATCGGGATTTGAAACAAAAAAGACATTGAATTTCTAGCACTGAATATTTATGCATGGAAATTATGTATTTGAATGTTTTTCAACGTTTAAAATTCAACCGCAAAAAATTCAAGCTCAAAAAATTCAACCGCAAAAAATTCAACCTCAAAAATTCAACCTCAAAAAATTCAACCTCAAAAAATTCAACTGCAACATCCGGGGATCCAAGGAGGAGCAATCGATTCCAGATTCAAGATCGGGAGCGTGCGTCAAGCAACGAGAGCGAGCGGGAGTGACCGACACCAATGCAGCTTTGACTTGTCAGCTAGCACAGTGACTAGCCATGTCCAACAATGGTGCTTCGGTGAGTGTTTAAACTCTTCTATATGCCATCGGTGTAGTTTGTTTCTGTAAGATGTAGTAATAGACAGCTGACATGTGTACATTCACGGACTTTATTGGACATAAACTAAGTGGAACTTAAACGAGATGACGTTCGGATTTTTTTTTCCGAACGGGCCAGTGACTGGCATGGGTAACGCCAGGATTTCAATTTTGGATGGGCCACTATTTAATAGGAAAAATAATACTTATTATATGATCCCTGCCTGACTTGTTTGTGTTTATCTGCTGTAGACGAGCTTTAACAGCGCGGTGCGCCGCTCTCTCTCCCGTTAAAAGTGAATGTCGCTCACCCAGCTCTCTCTCTCTCTCGCTCCACTGTCTCTCTCTCCTGTTACTACATGTGTTAAACCAAATGCACGAAAAGCCAAATCAAATTAGAAATACGTAGACCACTTCTTTTTAACTCGCATACATATTTATTTTCATCAATGCTGCCTACCACACAATCAAATCCGAACATCCCTTCCTCTCTTTGGAAAAGACGGTCGCTCGGTGTCGACGTCGGGACACAATATTGCTCTGATGTTGCATGTCGAAGGTGAGTTAGCTTCAGCGTTGTCAGAGCTGTCAAAGCGTCTTGGTGTAACGTGTCTCCCACATACCTGGGACACCGTTCTCCACCGGCGGCGTGAGGGCAGAGGACGGGCACGGCTGGGCTGGGGAACTTTATTTTGAAAGGTTTCCCGGCCCTGTCAGCTGTTTTAAGACACGTCACACCAAGACGCTTTGACAGCTCTGACAACGCTGAAGCTACAGCCGCAACAGTAAGGACAGGGCCGGTCTTTCCTACAGGCGACATAGGCGGTTGCCTAGGGAGCCACTCAGAGGGGGGCGCCAAAAACTGCGCCGAGCCAAAAAATAAAAATATATATATATATTTTTTTTTTTGCTAGGCAGAGTTTTTTTAGTAAATTAAAAAATTTTCCAGGATTGAGCGGCTGTGGAGAGACTTGTGGGTAGCTGTAACAAGCATCTACTACGATGTTCTCCACTACCTTGAAGAAGAGGGCTTCCTCAGCATCGACAACATTACACACCTCTTCTGCTGCCACTTTGTGTTCCTCCCACGCCTGCAGGATGACCTCGATACTTTTCGCAGTGGTTGGGACAATCATCCCATAAGAACTGAGAGCCAGATGACCCCTAACCAGCTGTGGATGCTGGGTCGTGCACATCACCCAATTCCTGAGCCAGAGGTACATGCAAAATATAATGTGATTTTAATATGTAGTGTGGTCCACATGTGTAAGCAGTTCAATTAGAAGCCAAGAGGACATATTGAAAATGTGCCTACTGTTTATCCAAAAATACTGCATGAAATTTCAAATTGTTCTATTTGTAGGATATGGACATTCCAGATATTGAGTGGGAAAACAGTGGACTTCCCCATGATGACCACTCAAGCATCATTGTTCCAGATGCAGATTGCCCGCTGACTGATGAACAAATAACATCTTTAGGAGATGCAGTTAACCCAAGAGCTGCATCCCAGTCCTTTGGCTGTGATATTTACATTGCCACTGTTCAGTTCTGTGAGCAATTTCTTTCTCTGTAAAACAACTGAATTGAGAGCAACAAACTAAATGGATGTTGTCAAAGCTTTGATGTAAGCACTGATTTAGCCCTCGGGCCACATGTTTGACACCCCTGCCTTAATGGCTGGGCCACTAAGGACAGTTAGTCAGCAAGAGAAACAGAATTATCTCAGCAACCTTACCTCCACAAATCACATCAAAGTAATATCTTGAAAAGATCTTTAATTTTAGTCCATTACTGAAAAATGTTTAACTGATAAACTGATTTTGTTTTATGAGAAATTGATTTCTCATGTATTGTTTGTACAAAATATAATAGCAAGAACTTTTGCACTTTAACTAGATCTTGTATCCTGTGACAACTGACACAAGATACATTTAGCGCATACTGTACCTGCTGTACCGGTTCCCAAACCACCACATAATCATATACAACACACAGTTTTAATTTGTGTGCTGTAAGGAAACGGGAGGAGAGTTTTGAGCTGTTAAAAAGGAAACAAGATACAATAGATTCAGAATGACTTAGCTACAGTACTCAGCTTTAAACTATTTTAGACTCTCAGAAGTTATTTGATTTGTCATATTTCATTTCATTCCAGAAATGTTCTGTTATTTGTTTGACATCTAAAGGAATGAGCCATGTACCACATTTTTATGTGAAAGCTGAATATCGGCATTTGTTTTGTAATTCTGCAAAGACTTGCATCTTCTTCAGCTGTAACAGTGAAACCACTACAGTCAAGTCCACATAACTCCTGGATTAATGATTTATTTGTCTGCAGAGATTGTTTATAATGAACATGTTGCCAAAAACCTCCTGCAACTTTATGCACACCACCATTGTATGTGTGTGAAATTGACATTTGTTTTATTAAAACTGCAAAGGGCATTCAAGCCCTCCAGATGTAACGGTGACAAAATAAAATCCGTTAACGTTTAAAACTTTTTCAACCTCAGATGTGTCTAATGCCAAAAAACAAGCAATATCACTTAATCAAGTGTATCAATTTGGTGAGGGCTGGCCAAGTATAACAATTCAGCCAACTCTTTAAACATTAATACTTGTTGCATAACAGTCAACATTTTTAACAGCCAACAAAGTTACATCAACATTTCGTACAAGATCAAATCTTGTCTCTCACACAAGGCCAAATCCTGT
Organism: Pleuronectes platessa; assembly: GCF_947347685.1. Lineage (NCBI taxonomy): Eukaryota > Metazoa > Chordata > Actinopteri > Pleuronectiformes > Pleuronectidae > Pleuronectes > Pleuronectes platessa. The sequence continues at coordinate 9,840,894 of NC_070626.1, forward strand.
TTGGCAAGAGCAAATACAGGCCTGAATGTCACTTTCAAAAGATTTATAATCTTTGTAATGCCCTGGGATGCGTAAGGTCTCGAAGCAGGTGGAGGCTGTGGGGTATCGGCCCATGACTACCTCTACAGAGGGTCTCATTGGTAGAATCTCCCACCCGGTCCAGAATTTGACCAGATTAGTCAATTCAGTTGGTGTTGCTATGGAGGAGATGAAAAAATTATTGAACGATGAACAAATCAAATGACAAAAAAATATATAATTTGACTTTACTTATCATTAGGGTAAATGACAGAGCCTGGCATTAACAGCCTATACGCAATAGAAGAGAAGTCTAACTCTTAAGATAAGTTGTTAAAATAAAAGTCATTTTTAGAATGAGACCAGTTAGACTACTGACTATTGAGCTAAAAACAGCAAAATGACAATATTAAAAAAATCCACCCACAATGTGCATATTGAACATTTAAACAGCCAAGTAGCCACTTTCAAATGTATTTTGTAAACCTACCATTCACAATGAACTGTTGAAGATAGCCTGTCATGCGGCATCTGGTGTCAACTGAATAATCGGCATCATCATCGTCATCCTCACAGGGCCAAATGATTCGCTGAAGAAGTACCTGCATTGAAAATAACATAAGAGAGCACTGAATCATTTTTCTATTAAGGGTTCCCACACATTTTCCCCAATGAATTTTCAAAATTTTCCATGAAATTTAAATAATGTTTTATCCCATTTCCATTACTTTATTTAAGTATTTAAAAATAGGCAGGCCTATACATCCATCAAAGGGTGCAATAATGAGACTGTTACTCCGGGAGAAAGAGGAGGAGAGGAGGACAAACAACCAAAACAGTATACATAAAAAAAGTTTTGAAAACCATTCCAGTAATTCCAAACTATTTCCAGGCCTTAAAAATAGTGTTCTAATTTTATGACTTTTCCATGAGTTTCATGTTTATGAGAAACTTGTACATCTTTATCATCATTGTATTGCATATCACTTTTGTAGGTTTTGATGATACATCAGTAGTTGGTACTTTTGGAAAGTTGATGATTCAGGGAAAGGGAATAGTATGTAGGAACACATAAATATTAAGAACAAGCTTGAACATGGACCATAATAGATGCTGACCAGGTATGAACTGTAATTGGCAATGGCATAGTAAGAAAAAATTACAAACATTACAAGATCAGAGTAATAAAAAATTACCTCAGGGCTGATATTCGCACCTCCCTCTTTTGGGAGAAGCAAGGCCACTGTGTCAGGTCGTTGGGTCAGCATTGTCCACATTGAGGTTTCTTTAAGACCTCGTCGAAACTGTTTTATTTGTCTTGTGACACGGCCGATCACCTGTTAATAGTAACATGACAAAGGGTATATCCCATAACATTACTCATCCTAAAGCAATCTCAGAGTAAAATATTAGAAAAACATTATTTTCAAGAAAATAATAACATTTAAATTCATCTGTTATGTTTATATCCACTAGTGAATAAAGTTATATGATACTGTCCTCATGCTCACTGATAAACCTAATTTGCATTTATTACTGACCATCCACCAACTATTATGTTTCCAGGAAAATAACTTGTCACATACATTTTACAACATCATCCATGACAGTTTGTTTCCTTGCAAATGAATCAGAAAAAGTGAGCAACTAACTTTGTCAGACAGATAAATTTAGCAATGTGCAAATTACTCAGATGATAAAAACAAACAAACTTGTAACTTTTGGAAGCACACATTTCTTAAATTTTCACTCACAGCATGGATCAGAAGCTTCTCAAAAATCCATCTCCTGTTCTTCTCGGTAAGGGATGGGAGGTCCCAGGCATAGGCCAATTCCTGGACACTTCCTGCATCCTTCTCTGACAGTGTGGATTCCCCTTCAAGCTTTAGACAAGAGGCAAAATAAGTTGTTAGGCGATTAAAAAAAAAAAGTTGAGTAATGCCAGGTACAATGTGCAGTATGAGTTGGCCAAATATAAGCATCACTCATCAAGGACAATGGATACACAATGCACAGTGCACTGTTCATAAAATATAACATCAAATAAATAACTTTATTTGTATAACATACAAGCCTGATCGTTTCTCTTATGTCCAGGTCTGGACAGTCCTCCAGTGTAACTGTGGCAGTTTCAGGACTACCACCAAGTAGTACATGGACAATAGCAGGGCTGAGTCCAGCCAGGCATGGTCCTCCATGAAGAAAAGAGTGGCCTACCATTCTCCCAGCCACCATGAACATGTCACTTTCAACCAGAAAGTGAGAGGCTGAGGGGACTAAATGTCCAGGCTCTCCTTCGAAAAGCCGTGTAACATTGGCGTTTGCTGTTCAAGACATTAAAAACATTAAATGACAACAACATGGTTTTTACTATCTGTGATGGACTGGAGACTCCAGTTCTCTAAAGTACAGCTATTATACATTTGATAGAATTCTTTGAACATTTAGGATACAGCAACACAACTAAGATATGACAAACTTGTATAGTTGTTATTTAAAATAATTTTATGGGGGGAATCTTTAATATGCTACTTAGAATAAACATTAAACAACAAAAAAAGAGGATGCCATACAGCTAACATACATACCAAAATGTATGCAAAATCCAGACTTCAGCTTTTCGATGCATGTTGAGAAAAAAAAGCGGGTTACACCCTGGCCAATAGCAGTATCTCCTGTAACACAAGGTTTGGTTTGACAGAATAAATTAAAAGAAATACTTGGAATTATTTTGGGGCAACTGAAAATTGATATTGGAGCAACCTTCAAGTCTGGAATTCAGAGGTCGTCCCCATTCCACATTAGGTTGCTTGTAAAAGGAGATGAGGGCCATGTCCTGTTCAGCCGGACTTCTTCTTAAGTCCATGCTGAGAAGTAAGGGACTCTCCATTTTATGCATACGGAGATAGTTGTCCACACACTGAGATATGGCCTTGGTGGGGTCACTGGTTGTTAACCACCCTAATAAGAAAAAAATATGTTTTTTATTATTCATGTTTGACTGTAAAGATAGCAAAAAAATTGGATTCGATTGGACTCCAATCAAAAGCGAAAGCCATTAAGCCTTACTTTGACATAAACAGTGTAACAGTAACAGCGCTACACACTGTAAAATAAACAATATACTATCACGACGCGCAGGTAAATTAAACACCTATACAGGCGAATGTAGCCCCGCCCACCTAGTGCGCGAGTATCCATCCTCACTGCCCAGCGGAGTTTCAAAGTTTTACCAGTCTAAGTAGACAATCAAAACAACACAACCTGTCTCAATGACACTCGTGGTGATCAAGCGAAGCTTTAGGAGCTAACGTAGGTGACTCTAACCCACTACTAAGCTGTAGAATACAGAATGAATGCAGCAGCAATAACGACACGGAGCTTTCAGCTCCTCATCCAGACTACACCTGGCATGTGGGCGGACGTTACCCCCAAAGAGACAGGACGGGGTGCAACTGCTCCCGTGCCAAACGTTCCACCTGAGTGCTGCTGTCATTTACTGATTTCTCTTATGAAACTACTTAAATTACAGTTAAAGTAATTAAATACATTATTTTGCACCATACCACATATAGAAGGGGGCGCAAAAAAACTCTGCCTAGCAAAAAAAAAATATATATATATATTTTTATTTTTTGGCTCGGCGCAGTTTTTGGCGCCCCCCTCTGAGTGGCTCCCTAGGCAACCGCCTATGTCGCCTGTAGGAAAGACCGGCCCTGTCCTTACTGTTGCGGCTGTAGCTTCAGCGTTGTCAGAGCTGTCAAAGCGTCTTGGTGTGACGTGTCTTAAAACAGCTGACAGGGCCGGGAAACCTTTCAAAATAAAGTTCCCCAGCCCAGCCGTGCCCGTCCTCTGCCCTGACGCCGCCGGTGGAGAACGGTGTCCCAGGTATGTGGGAGACACGTTACACCAAGACGCTTTGACAGCTCTGACAACGCTGAAGCTAACTCACCTTCGACATGCAACATCAGAGCAATATTGTGTCCCGACGTCGACACCGACCGACCGTCTTTTCCAAAGAGAGGAAGGGATGTTCGGATTTGATTGTGTGGTAGGCAGCATTGATGAAAATAAATATGTATGCGAGTTAAAAAGAAGTGGTCTACGTATTTCTGATTTGATTTGGCTTTTCGTGCATTTGGTTTAACACATGTAGTAACAGGAGAGAGAGACAGTGGAGCGAGAGAGAGAGAGCTGGGTGAGCGACATTCACTTTTAACGGGAGAGAGAGCGGCGCAACGCGCTGTTAAAGCTCGTCTACAGCAGATAAACACAAACAAGTCAGGCAGGGATCATATAATAAGTATTATTTTTCCTATTAAATAGTGGCCCATCCAAAATTGAAATCCTGGCGTTACCCATGCCAGTCACTGGCCCGTTCGGAAAAAAAAATCCGAACGTCATCTCGTTTAAGTTCCACTTAGTTTATGTCCAATAAAGTCCGTGAATGTACACATGTCAGCTGTCTATTACTACATCTTACAGAAACAAACTACACCGATGGCATATAGAAGAGTTTAAACACTCACCGAAGCACCATTGTTGGACATGGCTAGTCACTGTGCTAGCTGACAAGTCAAAGCTGCATTGGTGTCGGTCACTCCCGCTCGCTCTCGTTGCTTGACGCACGCTCCCGATCTTGAATCTGGAATCGATTGCTCCTCCTTGGATCCCCGGATGTTGCAGTTGAATTTTTTGAGGTTGAATTTTTTGAGGTTGAATTTTTTGAGGTTGAATTTTTGAGGTTGAATTTTTTGCGGTTGAATTTTTTGAGCTTGAATTTTTTGAGGTTGAATTTTTTGCGGTTGAATTTTAAACGTTGAAAAACATTCAAATACATAATTTCAATGCATAAATATTCAGTGCTAGAAATTCAATGTCTTTTTTGTTTCAAATCCCGATGACACAGATTTACTTCCATAGTTACGGCTTCTGTGTGAATGACGTGTGTTGTCAATTCCCTTGTTACCTGTGCATGAGACGGATGAATAGAGCCGGTGCACATGAGAATAAAGTACTTAAATAGACGCTACGCTCATACTTTTTTAGCCAAGTTACACTGCGTGAGTCAAGATAACTTAACAAGCCCTCCTCAGTTTTACCTGTTTTGAGTGTCGGGCAGAAATCACATCGCGTCAACACCCACCGTGGCCCTTCGCGATGCTTGTTTTAATTAAACAGTCGGATTCCCCTGGTCCGCACCAGTTCTCAGTCAGCTGTTAGGCCCCCCCCGCGCGAACAGAGGGTTCCCCCAGCGGTCGCCGTATCTGAGGTGATCCGCGAGAAGGGCCCGACACGCGTCCAGAGTCGCCGCCGCTGACCGCGTACCCGGTCGCCTTCCGCGCCGGCGATGGACACCGCCCCGCGGTCCAAGAGAAAGAAAGCCTCCGCAACAGCGACGCTGTGAGGTGCCACCGGATGAGGACCTCCCGGTGTCGCACGCTGAGCCTTCGGCGGCGCGGAGAGGTGCCCAGCGGTTTTACCACAAATATGAACATCGGCCAATGATATCGGTGAAAGTCAAGTTTATTACCGATAAGCCGATATCAGTAAACGAGGCGAATATCGGCTGCTACCGATGTTCGGCCGATAAATCGGTGCATCCCTAGTTTTGAACAGTGCATTTCATTTGTATTATTGTACTCTCCTTCAACTTATTTTTTATATGGGTTTCATCCCTTTTAATCTCTAACTCTTTTATGTTTATTTCTTCACATTGGCTCGTTTCTCTTGCTTGAAATTATGTTTTTTTTATTTTGTTGTTAGTGTTAATTTTGTTCTATTATTTCACACAATTCCATTAATTTTATTTGTATTATTTTAACCTAAACTTAAATTATTACATTTGTATACAGATTTATCCCTCTCATTTCTTTTACCTCTTTTTGTTGCTTGAAAACAGTTTTAAACTGTGCTCTTTGATATTAAATTGATTCATCAATGTTGTCTCTGTTGTGTTTGCTGTCCCTGTGAAGTATCGACCTGTGTGGATGAACTTTAGAAATCAAGCTGCCTCTCCTGTGGACCGGCCTGCAGGCAGCGGGTCTCACTCACGGTCTCACCTGGTACCTCCCGGTCATGAGCTGGAAGCCCAGTGTCGTCACGTGTGGAAACGGTTTCAAGTTTCGTCATTTCTGGTTTTATTTGTACGTGTGTGTGTGTGTGGGGGGGGGGGGTTCCTTGTTAGGAACAGTGTAAACCTCATGGGGATAAAGGAATGGTCCTATTGAGGCTAAACTTGGTTAACGTTTGGCATGAACTGGTTATGGTTTACGTCGAGGTCACATGAATCCCACTTGTATCAGTTTTTCTGAACTTAGCCCGAGTTTGCAGGATTACTCAAAAACGACTGGACGGATTTCCATGAAACTTGGTGGAAGGATGTGGGTCAAGAAAGAAGCATGCACTTTGGTGCAGGTCTGGATCTGGGGATGGATCCAGGAATTCTTTCTCTTGCTCTTTAACATGGTGAGAAAGGATATGCTTTACTGATTGCTCAGAGAATAATTCGTGGATCTTGAGGAAGAAAATCTGAGAAGATTAAGGGACTGATGTTTATGAGATTGCTGCAGATCCTCTACTGAGTGACACTCTTGCTTCAGATATAAGGCCGTGCATCATAACATCACAACATGCAGCGTTCACATGTAATAATAACTCTTATTATTGAAGTATTCTCATGTACATGTTTATTTTTCATTATTGAGATAGATGTCAACTCACGAGCATCTGGAATCAAGGATCAAAATGGGACAAGAAGTCATTGTTATGTACTTTCCCTCGAAATATATAGAGTATAAATACATATAATACAGGTGGGAGGAGGGAGCGGGGCTAAGGAGAGGGGTGGGGGGGTGGGAAGGGGTTAAGGGGTCAGGAAGTGGGGGGAGTCAGGATGACGAGGTGGTTGAGGTAGAGGAAAGATGAGAAAGGAGATTAGGATGAGCTCCGTCGTTTAAAACTAAAACATGAAAACATCTTCCCAACTTCTTCATCTCCTTCTCTCTCCTCCTTCTCCTTCTTCTCTCTCTTCTTCATTTTTTTCCTCTCCTCCTTCTCCTTCTTCTCTCTCTCCTGTTGCTCTTTCTTTTCCTGCTTCTTCTTCTCCTTCTTCTCCTTCTGGACCTTCTCTCTGTACTCATTGGTCTTCAAGACGAGTCTCTGAAAAGACAGAGACAACATAAGTTTCAGAATTTGCTTATTCAATGTCTGAACATGAAACAAATCAATCTGTATAATTCAAATCTAAAATTGATCTGATGTAACGTACCTGAAGCTCAATGTTTTGCAGAATCAGGAGTTTTAATTCTTCGTCCATTTTTCGCTCTTTTTCCACTGAGTCCTCCTGCTCAGCAGACAACTTCTCCTCTGCCTCCCTGATCTGGTTCATCAGATCCTCTATCTGCTTGAAGCTGGCCTCCTGTTCAAGGACGCTGCTCCTCAGCTTCGCCTCATAGTTCTCCTGCAGATCTTCAAATTTCGCCTTCCACTCTTGTTCCACTTTCACCTTTTCCAGGTCCTGGAGCTGAAGATCATCGAGCTTTTTCTCCAACTCTTCCTCTCTGGATCTTGCTGTGTCCACAGACTTCTCAATCTTGATCAAGTCCTCTCTGGCCTGATGCAGCTGAAAGGCAGTAGAGGCTATCTGCTTCCTCAGAGTTCCATTCTTAGCAGTTAGCTGTTTCTTCACAGCATGTCTGTCTGCAGCTAGATCAGCGTTTTCTGCAGCCCGGTTTTCCAGAATAGCTTTCTCTGCCACATGATCTTTTATAACTGTATTCGCAGCATCCAGCTTCTTCTTAAGTACAATGTTTTCTTCAACAAGAGCATCGTTAAATACAGCTTGCTTCTTCAGAGCGGTGTTCTCTACATCCAGCTGCCTCTTCAGAGCGGTGTTTTCCGCACCCAGAGCAGTTTTCTCTGCCACCTGCTCCCTCAGAGATTTGTTCCCAGCATCCAGCTTCTTCTTCAGTGCAATGTTTTCTTCAATCAGAGCAATTTTATATACATCCTTTTTCTTCTGAGCAGTGTTCTCTGCATCCAGCTGCTTCTTCAGAGCAAAGTTTTCTATACCTAGAGCAGCTTTCTCTGCACCCTGCACCATCAGAGCTTTGTTCGCAGTATCCAGCTTCTTCTTCAGTGCAATGTTTTCTTCAAGCAGAGCAATCTCATATACAGCCTTTTTCTTCGGAGCAGTGTTCTCTGCATCCAGCTGCTTCTTCAGAGCAAAGTTTTCTATACCTAGAGCAGCTTTCTCTGCAACCTGCACCATCAGAGCTTTGTTCGCAGCATCCAGCTTCTTCTTCAGTGCAATGTTTTCTTCAAGCAGAGCAATCTCATATACAGCCTTTTTCTTCAGAGCGGTGTTCTCTGCATCCAGCTGCCTCTTCAGAAAGGTGTGCTCTGCACCTAGAGCAGCGTTCTTTGCAACCTGCTCCATCAGAGCTTTTTTCTTAGCAGCCAGCTTCCTCAGTGACTGAAATAAAGTATATTTGCTATGAAGCGCTGGTCTACTGATGCGGTTTAAGGATGTTGGCTGGGAAAAGATTCTCGTGCAGCCGTCCCTTTGAAAGTTCTCCTTATATGTGTTAGTTGGCTATGATCTGGTCTGGCTTTGATCTGACCTGAATCATCAAAGCAAACTGTTATTTGTTTGATCTGAATTAATCTGTACAATGTGCAACGTTTTCTTTATGTAAAAGTTAATTTAAGACTAAATCAGAGTATCAAACGTAAATAAAAGCACTTAAATATCAAGTTTAGGTAAGATATCTTATAATTATTTCATTTAATACTTATTTCCAATATTTATAAACTAGGAACAGAACCAGTGAGTGGAGAGTAAGGGTGTCCTGCTGGTCTCATTTTTGACCCACGGAATCGGAGGTGAACATTTCATTCATCAATCATTGAAATGTAATTGTTTATAAAATTATTTCTAACATTTGAACCAGAAGTAGTTGATTCATGACTAGATTTGAACCCTTGTGGTTCACGGCTCTCAAATCTTCCATCATTTAATCTGAGGTGCACTGGTTTTATCACCAAAAAAGGAAAAGGAAAACTATCATTCTTTTATTGACTTAGATGAAGGTTCTGGGTTGAGTTTAGGGATGCACCGATATGGAAATTCTTGGCCGATACCGATACCGATATTTGTTTATTTTCTTTTTGTTGTTATTCATTCACCCTTTTGTGCCAGAAAAATAATTAAATCATTATTTAGAAAGCACTATTTAAAAAAAATTCAGCCCTTCATCACTCTTATCTTTTAATGAGCACAGATTGAATCAGATTTATGAAACAATCTTTGATTTAACTAAACTTTATTTAACAGAGACATATTATGCCCATTTTACCGCAAGTTGAAATGGTTCCTTGGGATCTTAATGAAATGTCTGTAACATATGTTGGTCAAAATACCACAAGGGTAATTTAAAACAGTACCCTTTTACCCTGTCTAAAACAGCCCTGTTAAAGTATCATTATAGAGAACGCTCTTCTCATTGATTTACGGTAGCAGTATTGCCCGTTTATTAGATGTGTTACGGCTTCTGTGTGAATGACGTGTGTTGTCAATTCCCTTGTTACCTGTGCATGAAACGGATGAATAGAGCCGGTGCACATGAGAATAAAGTACTTAAACAGACACTACGCTCATACTTTTTACACCAAGTTACACTGCGTGAGTCAAGATAACTTAACAAGCCCTCCTCAGTTTTACCTGTTTTGAGTGTCAGGCAGAAATCACATCGCGTCAACACCCACCGTGGCCCTTCGCGATGCTTGTTTTAATTAAACAGTCGGATTCCCCTGGTCCGCACCAGTTCTCAGTCAGCTGCTAGGCCCCCCCGCGCGAACAGAGGGTTCCCCCAGCGGTCGCCGTAGCTGAGGTGATCCGCGAGAAGGGCCCGACACGCGTCCAGAGTGGCCGCCGCTGACCGCGTACCCGGTCCCCTCCCTTCCGCGCCGGCGATGGACACCGCCCCGCGGTACAAGAGAAAGAAAGCCCCCCCAGCAGTGATGCCGTGAGGTGCCACCGGATGAGGACCTCCCGGTGCCGCACACTGAGCCTCCGGCGGCGCGGAGAGGAGGGCGACGGAGGGACAGTCGCGGCACGTGCCCAGCGGTTTTACCACAAATATGAACATCGGCCAATGATATCGGTGAAAGTCAAGTTTATTACCGATAAGCCGATATCAGTAAACGAGGCGAATATCGGCCTCTACCGATGTTCGGCCGATAAATTGGTGCATCCCTAGTTTAAAGTTATTGAAAAGTCATGGAAAAGTCATGGAAATCCATTGGTCAAAATGTGTAGGAACCCTGCATGCAAATACATTAAATAAACAATTTTGCTTATAAATGTCTCCTTCATTTTTCCATGCTTTCCTACATTGTATCACAGAGGAACACATGTTCTCTAGAGGCCCTGACTCACCTTCAGTTATATGTGAAGTGTCCTAGACCAAGAGTACACTCACTTTATTTTTTTCGCACTTAAGAAGCTTTCCTGTTTGAACAGTTATATTACAAACATTATTATTGGCTGGTCTGCACAGGGTGTATTTTAGTTACAACTTCAATTCACAGACGAATTACCTGGATTATGTTTGGATAAACTAGATTTCGCTCCAGAGGCGGCAGGTGACACTTGGTTGTTGCTCTGCTTCATAGGACACTGTATCGTCTGCAGCTCCACTGCCTCACAGAACTGTTTGCCTCATTAAATTGGCACATATTGTACTGGCTGATGATTGACAGATGTTGTATTCATAGAAGAAAGATTCTGTGCATCCTTTGAAGCACATTCCAGGTTTTATGAAGAGGGCAAGATGAGGGCAAAAAGTGTGAAAGGAATGAAGAGTGACTGAATTCAGCATTTCAGTCATTCCTGCAGTCAGATAAAGAGGTGATTCTGAAGCTCTGTTGACGTCTGTGTGTCCTGTCATAGCAGAACCATCCACAAAAATTACCCTGTGATGTGTGTCGCTACAACCATGACTATAGTGTAAACATGCACGTCCTTGAGATCAGCAGCTGATGCTGGTATGGAGTAAGCCAAAATTCCTAAATCAACGAATTATTTTATCTAGAATTTAAAGGTTGGATAAGTCGTTTCTTCTTTCTTTATTCAATAGAAGTCACAATGATACATAATACAACGCTCAAAGTTCTATGGGCTCAAAAAAATCATAAGCAGCCTTTAACCTGAGATAGTCTTTAAAGGTGATTTTATAAACCTATTACAAATATCAAGTAAAATTTCTGGTTCTCACTCTTCTTTTACCTCTGATATTTGTCTCTACCAACTCCTGAAAGATGTGTCTGGCTCTTTAGCTGCTGAATGCTGCAGTGAGTGGTGAAATAAAAACGTAGATATGGCCTGAGTTACCAAAACAAAGAGCTGAAAGATGCTAAAACATCGAGGAACAGAAACGATGGGTGATGATTCGCTGTGTGGGTTTGTCACTATGAGTAACTGCTTTCTCGTTACACAACATTTTATCTGTTGATTTATAAGAACGTATAAGGGCTGCTGTAAAGCAGTTACAAGTTATACTTTTGTCTTAGTGTATCAACTAAATATGGAAAGTTTTGCTCATGTTATATAACTATAGAGAGTTATCAGCCTGACCTGAGCCTGAATGAGTTTCAGGCCATTATTTATCTGTGGGGTCTGATATTTTGCAAAAGTTTCAAACCCCACAATACCAGTGGACTGAGCACCAGCAGACAGGCATAGTAAATTACATTACATTTAATTTAGCTGATGCTTTTATCCAAAGAAACTTATGATAAAAAGCCATGCTGCATATAAGTGCCATATAAGTGCAACATTTATTTTATTTGTATCCAAGGTGTAGTCGAATGAAATGTGTCTTTATACTGCGGTGGAAGATGTGTAGACATTCTGCTGTCCTGATGTCAATGGGAACTCGATCCTCCATTTAGGAGCCAGGACAGCAAACAGTCGTGATTTTGTAGAGTGGCTAGCTCGCAGTGATGGAGCAGCAAGCCGATTGGCAGATGCAGAGCGGAGTGGACGGGCTGGGGTGTAAGGTTTAAATGAGTAGCAGGGGAACATTGTGGGGCATTTAGCAGATGGACAAATAGACAGATGTTCTCAGGAGCTGGTGGAGTCCAAACACAGAGCTGAAGGAGTTCATACTGGACTTTCATTTGCCAGGTGGTCATAAATACAACGCCAAGAAATAAGTGATAATGTCTCTATGTAACTGCTCAATGCAAAACTATACTAGGCTGCGAAAGAGGTAGCCTCTCACAGCCGCTGTTCCCATTGAATCTTTCAAAAATATTCAGATTTAACAAGTTCTTTATCATAGGTCAGTTTACCCATTTTGGAGTTAGGATGTTTGAACTACCACCTTTACATCTTAAAGTGACATATTTTCATTCCCTGCACACTGTGGCTTTAAAGTGAGTGACGGAAAATCCCTCAAGTCAAATAAACCTCTACACTCATACCATATTACAATTGAGTGCAAATACAGACCTTAGAAATTTAGAACGAGTTTAGCAGGTGGACAAACTGGAATAATATCATACCAGGTGTAGCGGACATGTCAGGCCACAGAGATATTAAAGAGTTTATAGTGGGGACATTCCACTTGTTTATGGACCTGAGGATTCCCCTCCTGCAGTCAAACATCCTACTGATATGGCACACAGATAAAATCGACCCACTCACAGGAAAGAGCAGCTTTTAGCAAGTCAGAGAGATTTACAATAGAGGCCTGGTGGATTCAATCAAAGGACACAAGCTTAATCAGAGCGACAAGCAGAATGGGAACTCTATAACAATAAGGACTCATATCTGATTAACATGTGACTGTTGCTTCCTTCAAATACAATAACACAACTCTTTACACAGCCTGCACAATGTAGGAATCGTACATCTTTATCAAGCCTTGATATTCTGGACAAAAGGAACAAACAGGATATTTGTTGCCTTTATGGTGGGAGCAGTTGTAGTCACAGAGCCATATCAATGTCTGTGTAAAAGGGAGAGCCAGGATGGCATAATAGTTTTCATTTAATTATTGATATTATAAGAAATAGTAAAATCTCTTGTTTCAGTCAAATAACTACTTGTACTATGTTAAAGATTTGTCAGTTGTGCACTGATGTGAAATCCATGTGTCTAATGTTCCTTTGTGTCATTAACATTAGCAGCTTTAGGTCATATATTGTTAATATAACTGTGTTGGTTAGCCCCACTGTGGGTTATCCTTACTGGCCTCATCTGCTCTTTCCTTTCTCTTTGAGTTCTCTTTTTTGCCCCAATCATAAAATATTACTCCCACTCAATAAAAAATTCAAATAGAACTTTGCTTTGTCACTATTTATTTTTGTAACCATCACCACAGTGTGGTTTGTAATAGTTCTGAAGGGTTTTTCTTGTTAATCCAACACTAATCCAGTTCTAGCTGAAGGTAAAGTACAGTAAACATCGCTATTATCCTGCATTAACCCACAAGAAACACACACCTGCCCTAACAGCCTACTGAAGAGCCAATGGTGGAACCAAGGAAATAAGAACCTGTCTAAATACCTCAGAGTACCCACCAGGAAATGCTGCAAATGTAACCCCCGGAGCTTATGTATGCAGAGCCATCCTTTCTATTTTAATTCAATGCAAAGACATCTCAGTATGTTCATAGTACAGTTATACAATATACTGTCTATGCATGGAATAAATAGACCAAACATTGTATCTCCACCAACACCCAGTTAATCACTGGGCTCATTCAATCACTATTAGTTATAACACCTCATTTGTTCCACTGCACATCTTGGCTCAGTTGTCGGTCACTGCATTTCTTCCATGTTAATAGATGATAGTGAATAACTTTTCTCTTTCTGGATCCAGTTGTTGCATTAGTGTTCCTCAGAAGTAAAGAATGGAGATCCGTTAAATTAGTGGTCACAGTTTATATATGAGACTGATCGGTTCAATTAAACTGTCTGGTGTCTAGATTTGCTCCAATAGCTCGCTGCCTCTCATACGGGTCCATATTCCCATAATGCTACAAAGGTCTAATGGTGAGAGAGCAGAGAGCAGTGGTCAAAAGGCAGCTAGTCTCAGTGCTCTGTTCCTTTGGCCCGAGGAGGGGGTAGGAAGAACGCTCCGGCCCCAGCCCGCCTGCTGCAGCCCCACAGAGGCCCTGGGATCCATCTGCTGGGTTCCAGCTGCGGAGCTGCACGCACGTTGGAAGTCCATGGATTAAAAGGAGATCACTTACACCAAACGGGTCTAACAAATGGCAGATGTTGTGAAATTCATTATCTGCTGTCACAACAGAGGGGCTAAAGGGACCCGGGGACTATTTCCACATGAAAGCGGCATCCCAGCAGAACCATGGGAAACCGCTTCCCGCTCTGTGGACGGGATGGAACTGGGATGTCTGGTCTCCGCACATATACACAACAAAACATAAACAAGCACACAAGGCCAGGCTTTGAAGGGGTTATCTGTCTCACACATGGTTCCACAGAACTAGCGTCGGATATAAAACGAGCTGTCTGGTCACCATGGAGACCGATCATTTTGAGCTTTTACATTTGTAAGGTGCTGGAACAACCCAGTTTAAGCTGCTCTAAAATAAACAAGAGTTGTTTTTTAAGTCTTAAGATGGCTGACTTCCATCATGCCAGGTTTGCCTTACATGTCATATGTTGCTGTACCTACACTTCTCTTCTGTCTTTACTTGCAAAATTTCTAAAAAATAAACCTAGGTTTGAGTTATTTAAACATTCCCTTCATAAGAAACTAAAATATCTGCGGCTTCCTCATGAACATTTATAACATTGTCTAGGTTTTGTAGGTTTTACATTTGCACTGTTCAAACCCTAAGTTACTCTGGGTAATTACATCAAGCTTAAAGCCTGTGACAAATGCAAATTAATAACAGCTCTCCTTATGGATGGATGTAAGAATATGGAATGAGGTTATGGTCATAGAAGTATATTCTTTTCACTGGAAGTTGTCAGAGCGCTGCTCAGATATGACAGATGAAATGTTTGGGGTCATTACAACTGTCAACGCAGAACGGGTTTTAAAGATGTAACCAGACATCACAAGTAAGTCAGACTGAAACATCAAAGAGGAGAAACCAATCATTCTGCCTCAGTGTTTTTCTCCCGCCTGCCAGTCTGTCATGGCAACTTCTTTGAGCATCAATCACTCATCGCTGTCAAAGTATTATCTGTATGGTAACTCTATTTTTATCTGCAAACAAAACACTCTACTGTGTGCGGCTTTGATTAACAATCTTTCCGGACATCCCACCCAGGTCTGTGGACAAAGGTCTGAGCTGATGTTCTCCCACAGTTACCCCGTACTTACATGTTGTAATGCAGGGACAGCAAGCAGCAGAGATCAGGACCGGGCTCCTGGCTGGAGCTCCACAATGGGTTGCCCTGGTGAGTTTTGGCATCACTTTTGGGGAGCCATCATGTTGTCCATCTTTATTTACCGTCTGTGGTTTAGCTTTAAGCACCGTAGCCCACTGAGCAAACAAAATGCTCTGAAAATGTGTGCTCCGATCGTTAGCTACAGCCTCTGATCCAATTGCTCCAATTTATATTTCATCAGGCTCCTGAATCGTTTGTGAAGTCACGTTATCCTCTCCTTTAACATACCTTATGTATAATTCTGTTTTTGAAACCTTCATTATAATGGATGATTTCTTTAAGGAGGCTGGTCTGATGTGGGACTCTGCGGGGGATGCTTGTTTGGAGTCGTGTGTGTGTGTATTTTCACGGAGCACACATATCAGAATGATAGCATGCATCATACATTTGTGAGTGTGTGACTGTGAGCGTGTGTGACAGGACAAGCAAGGTGGTTGGGAGAGCTGGGGGGGGGGAGACGACTGAAGATTTCTGTTGATCTGAGCCTTTATTCTTCACCAGCCTCTGAAGACAGTGGTCCTGGGGTGGGAAAAATACACAGGGGAGATGTGTTCAAAGCCTGCGAGCTTGGTGACGATCCTCCGTCAGATCCGTAGCCTTTTGAAAAGTTCATATAAACTGAAAGACAGCCGCTGGGAAATGGTCTTTGCAAACTCAATGAGAGTTTATCATCTCAACACAGGGAGAGGCAACGTTTGAGGTGGAAACACGCTGCCTGTAATCTCATTCTTCTTCAGAGGTTTATCAGGGACCCCTCCTCCCCCCAAACGCAGTTGAATCTGGGCCCTTCCAAACAAGGTATCTCGGGAACAGGAGCTGTCATCCTTCTCCTGCAGCCCCCTGAAAACAACACAACTCCTGTTTGTGACCCGCTAATGCTGAAACAGAATGACAATTTTATTTCAGCTATATTTCCTTAGCTAACAGGCCTCCATTTGTGCAATCCTGCTGGAGGAGGATGCAGGTTCCTCCAGCAGGATTGGAAGCCTTGTCCCCCATCTGAACCAATCAGGTGCAAACTGCCTCACTGAACAAGCTCAATTCTTACCGTGGTCTCAGGTTTACCAACGTGTATCTCTTCTACACTCATGGCAAGAGAGAGCGTTAAAAGAGTTTGGAGGGTGCAGTTTTTTTTAGATGTTCCAGGAACAAACACAAGAGCAAACATGACTGGATTTAAGTGTGTATGTGCTCTATTTTGCATGTTTCTGTATTCCAATGACTTTTACATTTATCATCAACTAGTGGAGACTTTAATAATTAGCTGTGAACATACATTAGAAGTCTTTCTGTTTGGGTTTGGCAGTCTACCCCGCTCTCGAGGCCCCCTTCCTGGTGCCTCTGAGTCTGTTTCCCAGGGTGTCCGGCCCCCCTCCCTCCTCATGAACAGCACACCTTAGATTGATCTGGATCATTACCACTCCTGATTCGTGCAGTATATAAACTGGTGCTTCTCTCTTTGTCAGATTGTTGGCTTACCCACACAGACCTCTTGCTCTCGACTCTTGTGTTTTTGGCCTTTGCTATTTTTGGAAAGTTATGGATTTTATCTCACTTTATCTCTCCTGTACTCACTGATGACCACAAATCATGATAAGTTATCAGGATATTTTGGTGATATTTATAGGGTGGGATCTGTGCAGTTGACATTTTAGCTGGAAATGTTGATAGTTGTCTGCGAGAATGAAAAGCCTGCATGTGTAGTAAATCTACCACTATTATCATTAGCGGCAAGCTTTGTCATGTATCTAAAGGGAAGATTGACAGATGTAGAAACAGTTAGAAAGGGTGGCCGGGTTGCAGAATGCTTGGTTACTTTTATCTACAGTTGGCAGAAAACTCGGTTTAGTATATTTCTCGCTGATTGAAAACTTTCTTGAAAAGTAAACCCGGAGCTGCTGGGGGCTGGTTGTCCTGCAGTATTTTTCCGCCTGCAACCGACAAACTTACAGTGTCCAAAGCTCACGAACAATCAAATCCTTCCCACTGGTTAGGCATAAAAAGACCCACATGACAATGATTTCCAGGGCCTTGGAAAAGTGGGAGGAAACCAGAGATCACTGTGAGGGGATGACAATAATTGTCTCATTTAGAGGCCGATGCCCACAGGTAAAAGCAATTACCGAGGACCATTATCCTCCTCTGTCTGTGGGTGTGCGTGTTTGTGTGCTGCAGAGGCCGGCCTTTCAGGCGGGTCCCAGCAGCAGATTACAAAGGTGTGGCTGACATCCAAATGTGACACATAAAAGACAAAAGTGTGGATCAACAGAGGGTGTCTCAGCCCCATTCAGCCACTTTGCCATCAATCTGACAGATGGCATGGGCTGTCTGAGGCCCTGGCAATGAGGAGTGCAGTGGCTTCAAAGGCCCTCTGTAATCTGCAGCTACATCACAGGCTGAGAGAAAGTGACTGTCTCCCAGACACCCGCCCTGCTAAGAGGGCGAGCAAGGCGCTAATGAAAGGCAGATAAAGGGACAGACAGTTCCACAAGAAAAAAAAACAGAGAGAGAGAAAACATCAGGTAGGCGCAGGCTTTTTTCCTTCGGCTTTCTGTCTCTTTTAAAAGAATCTACAGATAAATGGACTCGTCAGTCCTTTGGTGATCCCCGAAAAACAGCAACACACAGATTGAGAGTTATTTTCAAAGCTCTCCTCCCCCATTGAGTGTGACTCAATTCAGGCTAAATGGTCAGCGCTGAGTATGGGGTAAAGTTAGCGATGATGAAGTGAGGATGAAGATTGTGTTGTTGTTGGAAATGTCCCCAGTTCGGGCTGCTTTGATGTGTCAGGGAGGCGTGGCGCTCGCTGTTAGCTGCGGCATTAATCAGAGGAAGTTGGTCCTTGTCACACTTTGCTGCATTCGTTTATTGGCCAGGAAGGAGCCAAATCCCTTCATTTGGACTAATCAATTCTCTCTTTTTAGTGACATCTCCTTCTAGGCAACACTGATGCCTGACAGCGTCAGTATCAAAAGAACAATGGGTTCCTTTAGTGCTCAGGAAACAGTGGAGTCAACCGTACCTTAGCTTCAGGCTGAAAAAGCATCGTAGTTTCTTATAAAGTCAAACAATTTCCAGGTTGTGAGTGAAAAAAGAAAAAAACGCATAGCAGCAACAGCAGCTAGGGATTAAAAACAGTCTGATCCCTAATGTTGCGCAGGCCCTGACGTGGTGTGATGGAAAATGTGGACAGCTAACAGGTCCCTGCAGCATTCGCGAGTCTGCTGTGTGCAGTACACGGTGTGGACGGGTTCAGCAGAGCAAGCACGGATCAGCCGTAGTCTGCAGCCCCCCACTGAGCTCCAGAGCCGAGGGATTTGTTATAGACCCTCAGGATAACCAGGCCACTCTCCCTTTCAACACATCTGCCCATTTTCTCTGACAGGCCAGTGGACTGTGTCTGCCTGTAAAAGCTTGGAATGGCTATTATTTTCAAGGGAATACCAACATCCCTTAATATCCATCTTTAAAACCCATAGACTGTGATAAGACCATATCACCGAGATTCATTTCAAAGAATAAACCACAGCCAAAATCGGTGAAACTCCTTGCCTCCAATCACAGAACATGGAATAACCTTACTTTACTCAAATTAATAAATAAATGTTATTGTCTAAAATCAATGTAAACTTTGAATTAAGGTGCTGTGATCAATGCAGAACTAATCTCAAGCAGAAAACCCTGTATTTGTATGTAAGGCTCTGCTGACTTTGTATTTGTCAGTCTTACAGGGATTTTTCTTGGCGACACAATGAATAAGATTTTGACTTTGACATGGATTAACTGAGACTGCCAGACCCAAATCCTCTCAGATTTAAATACTCAGCAAATTTCACATGCATTTTCATTAAAGTTGGTATATTTGAACCAAAGACAAAAAGATGACGTGGGTTGCCACTTCTACCCGCTATCTAAAGATGAGACCAAAATATCCGCGATATGAATATAATCGTTAAGCGAGGAACGTGAGCGAGGTCCTGTCCATACACAGAATCAACCAATCACGAGCTGGCCTCAGCTGTCAATCATGACATATCGCCCTGGTTCTAAAGCATCAAATATCTAATGAAATCGAACTTACTGGAAAAATGAAAACACTTTTGCAAATCAGTGTTATAAGAAATTCCTTAAACGAGATAACTCATCTCTTGGAAAATTTCTGCCGTGTACTTGAGTTTGGTCCATGCCCCATCCACTAACATGAGCTGCTCTCTGAACTCCGCAGATCCTCCGTATTTAACCGGAGGGGGAGCATGTGTGAACGAGTGAGAGGTTCCAGATTATCTGAAGACTTTCTCAGTCAGGCCCACGAGCATAAGTTCTAAACACCGTATCCAATTCTCCAGACTTTACCCGCAGGTCATGTCTGAAAACGGCTATGTAAGACGCTGGGTAAATGACTGATTCTGCAAGGCAACCAGTCATTTTGTCATCTTTATGTACAGTCTAAATTACTCATAACAACTTTTCCCATAGCGCCATCATCAGGTCAAAATGTAAATAAGCAGCCTCAGCTATACTTGATATTTATGTGCTGATAAGCAAATGATGGTGAACATGGCTGCACTGAAAATACCACGTAAGCACATCATTGTCCCCGTGCACATGTTAGCGTGCTGATGTTAGCGTTTAGCTCAAAGCACATCTGTGCCTAAGCACAGCCTCACAGAGATTGTGGCGTGACTGTAAACTGTAGTTTATGTAAATACAGTTCATCATGACAACACTGTTTACTCAAACTGCACCACCTGTAAATGAAAAATATTTTTCTTTCAGTGAATCATTTATTATTTTATTAGAAATGTATGAAAGATAAGCAGAACAAAGCATGACTACTTTGACACAACAATGAGTTAACCTCCCAGATCACTAACGTTACACCAGCTCACACCCTTTGCAGATGAGGGATGTGTCCGTGAAGCCGAGGGCAGCATTAAATGTCTGGGTGTCAGCTGCTGATTTACTTTTAGCTCTGCCAGATCCCTCTCCTCCCTACGCCCAGCTGGGGAAACAGAAAGTCATTCAGGAGTTGTGTAATTAGCTGGAGTTTAATTAAAGGCCAATTTGGAAAAAGGGGGCAGACAAAAAAGACAAATTAAAGACTTGTAAAACAGAAAATGAGATGCTTAACAAGCTCAGTATCGCCATTCATGGACCTAATTTGCATGGCCAACCCTTTACAGTGAGCATGTTTACTATTGTGCGGGTTCAGCATTGCCTTACCATAAAGTTGTGATTCTATAATTGAAATTTAACAAAATCTTGCTGCGGCACACTTATTTTAAGCTGCTGTTTACGCCGGCAGTGTAATACATATATATTCATTATATATGAATGTTAAAAAAAGAAGCCTTTTCTTCAAAGTAACAAATCTTTGTGTTAGTGCATACTTCCGTTGTGTGTTTGCATAGTGTTAAAACAAAAGATTTAAAAATGGGATAGGAAACATGCAATAATTGTGATAGTATTAAGCAATAGATTCCATAAAAACCTTTTAGCCACAATGTAAAGAAAGTAACCTAAGACTTCTACGCTTCTGTTTCCAGCCATAGGGAAATCTGAGCCGTAACAGGAAACGTTGACCAATCCCAGGGCAGTTTTATTGGTTGTTCAACTAAAAGCAGTTGCACGTGTGCCTTCAGTGGAAAGCCTGCATTATATCAATGGCGGAAAATCCAACAGGAAAGGAGAGTTTGGCGATCAACACAATAAAATGCACATTGGTCATCTGTTGTGTACGCATGTGAAGCACACTGCTTGTCGGGAAGTGCTCAGGATGGAGCGCCTCCTTCCCAAAATGTTCAGAGCAAAGAAAGCTGAGCATTATTTAGCAAACCTTTTTAAAACTGCAACAAAACAAAACAGCTTTCTGCAGCTTGAAGCTCCATCTGTCTCCCTCTGTCCCTGACTGTCACTGTCCCCTCACCCTCCTTACGTTTCACTTCTGTCTGTGGATTGCAACGAAAAATAAAAACAGAGCCAAGAGAGGAGCGAGGAGCCCTGTTTTCCTGGTTTTCCACCAATTACTTCCTTGTCCAATTGTCCAATGATGCATCACCAGGTTCAGACCCAGGTTCACTGCTGCAGGTGGTGATATCTGGGCTGTAGTCGGTGCACTGTTGTCATCACTTGTTGTTGACGGAGGCTTGTTTGTTTCTATTGTGACATTCTGACTTATCCATAGAGTGCACAAAATACTGAATAAAACCAAATATCGCGCAGCAACTCTGCATTGCATGGATGACCACAGCAGGAAAATACACTAAATTGTGTTTATTGGTGGAAACAGATGTTCGGAAAATGTTACATAATGAGTGAATACACTCAAAACATTGACATTCTGTTCTTATTTTCGGAACATCAATGTACGTAAAAAAACATTATCTGTGCCAAAAAGTGAAGATCTTTAAGATGTTTCAGGGACGGCTTTGAGAGGAGCTCATGTCCTTTTCAGGGGAGCCGATCAACATAGCCCATCGGCCTATTCGATTCAATGATTGGTCAAACGTCCTGTCACAAGGTTAAAGGGTTGGTGATGTAAGTGGTATCAGCGAAGTTATGTCCAAACATAGAAAAGTTCTCATGCTGTAACTGGAACCCCTCTGTTCACCTCTGTTACAATTACCAGAAGTAAGAAACAGGAGCCGGCAGCTAATTGCCCCAGAGGGAGTCCAAAAGCGACAAGCTGGTCTGCCCCTTGTCATCGCTGCCCTGGCTGCAAACTGCCTGGACCAGTGCACGCACACGTGCACGACTTTCATTCATGGAATGGCAGTTTTCACGTCGCTGATTTTGGCAATGATTAGAACAGGTTCCTCAGCCACCATGATTTAAAGAGGGATCTGAAGATGTAGCTGGCGTTTGGGAACATAAAAAACAAAAGAATGCAATGAACCTAGCGATGGCTTAAAGACATAAGACTGTTCAGTATAACTCAGTCAGTGAGGAGATCTTGGCAGTTGTTATGCAGCTTTGGTCCAGGGATCCCTCAACTCATTAAAAAGTGGTGAAAATGTGAGACAGAACCACCCAGCCATGAAAAATGTGCCACAGGGACACGCTTCCAAAACGACAATATTCAGCCCAAACACCCACAATTATCCTGTATGTCTTTTTAGAACATATAATATGTGACCTGTCAAAAATCAACTTGGCAGACGTTGAAGGTAGAATTAAACGACCTCACCCCCTCAAATAAAATGAATTTTAGAGGATCACAAATTTCAGCATATGATAAAAACATGATTACCATCTGCACATTTAAGAAGCTCTTTCTCTGCCAGGCTGTTTGATGAGGCTGCAGACTTCAGGCCGACAGCTTCAGCAGATGTTGAGGCGTGTTGAGCAGAAAAGCAGCTTTCCGACATTTCAGCCCTGTTGAGAGGCTGTTTTCAACTGCTACACTTTGAATCTAAGAAAAGGTTAACTGGGATCCGCCGCACTGACAGCAGTTCAGATCTGTTACAATCTCAGCACCTTGTTCTCTGCTCTGTGAAAAAGCCAAGCGCAGCGTCTGTAAAGCACCGCACCCACCCCTTCAAATAACACACAAAGCTTGCACACTCAGACAGGAGGAGGGGATTATTGGGAGCAGGATTGCAGTAAACTTTTTTTGGGCACTAATACTGATAAGTTTAATTTCTGAAAGAAGATACAAATTATGATTTTATTTGCTGGAAATACACCTTTTCTCAACAACACACCCAGTCGCTCACAGTGAATTCTGCTGAGGATCTCCTGCTATGTTCTCACATTGACTTCTCCACACATTATCTGGGGTCTTCAGAGGGCTGGCTGGAGAAACTGCAGAAAGTCCGGAGTCTCTCACATTTTGCAGTCTCACGTACAGCCGCTCTGGAGAATGTCAGGAGACTCAGTGCATGTCTGAAAGCAGCTATGTAAATTTAAAGTAACACAAAATGTTCCTTTTCCCTTCTATATATTTTACTACTGAAATGAATTCTGAAGTAACTGAATAATCACATTATGTCATGAGACTGAACTAGTTGAGGGAATTTTTCCAGTAATGTGTAGCACATTACACTGTGAAAGTGAAATTTACATCTCGACACACTCAGCAGGGTGACGGCAAGTCGAATGAAACAACCCGTCAAATTTTATTCAAACTACGACACTTTCCTCGGTGTAAAATAAGAAGGAAAAAAAAATGCGTATGAGTCTAGAGCTGCTGCTCCTTCAAAGCAGCCTCCTTTTTACGGAGAAGCTGGCATGACCTTGTTTCCTTGGGAGTAAAAGATAGAGAGAGCTGGAGGGGCTGGGCGAGGAAGAGGAGGGGTGGAAGCAAGGGGGGCACAGTGGAAGAGGTGGGGTAACTTCAAAACCTACATCAAAAGGAATAAATAATTGTTTCTGCTGGTTTTGTTGTTGTGATACGGATCGGCGAAGCAGCAAGTGGCGAGCAGGAAGCTTTGATTTCAGGCAGCCTTCCTGGAGAGGGCTCCTTCTGTCGGCAGCTGAGCAGAGAGAGCGGGGCCCACTGATTAAAGCCCTGTTTGTTTTAATCTTCTCTTTGGCCCATGGGAGGCCAACAGGGAGGGAGAGATCCTTCTGGGAGGTGGGACAATCCTCTCCTCCGGGGAACAATTCCATCTCTTTTCGTGTCTCTAAAACCTGGCAACGTGTTCAACATCCAGGCCCAGTATGACCGAATGGACCAAGATGGGTTTGGTGTCAGATGACGGAGGGTTGAGGTCATTGGGGTCTTTTTAACTGACATTACTTTTACTCTATACAAACCAGAGGCCAACTCCCCAAGCCATCTTAGACCTTTAGGTCCAACTCAAAAGCTAAATATCCCCTTTACTTAGGATTTAAAACCTGCATAGGTGGGAGCAACACAAACACAACATTGACATGTTATCAGTTTATAAAGTTGATTGTGTGAATATGCTGACAAACTGTGGCTTATAAGCTCATCGAGAAGACAGGTAATTAATTATATTCTTTATTCCGATTTGTTGTGCTCTCCAACTCAAAGAATTAGTAAAGTAATCATCCTGATGGTGGCGCTGGACGACAAGATAGAGTCAAAACAAAGTTATTACAATTCATTATGAAGGGACCATGGGGATTTATATCAATTTATGCTAGTGTGTGTGTCTGCCTGTATGTAGCTCGCATATCTCAAGAACCGTTCATCTTATCTGCTTCACTCTTGGTATGTGGATTGTTTGTGGCCAAAAGAAGGGGAGTGTGGAATCTGGAATGATTTGAACATGTGATACGTTCAATAAGAATAAACTGTGTATAAGAAGGCAACCATTGCTGTGTAGCAGCAGCAGCTGGGACTCATCAATGCAAGTGACGTTGATCACAACAACCGCCTGTTCTGCGTTTAGCTTCACTGAACTCTGAATCAACAGGTTCTTTTATAGTGTCCGAAAGAAAAGTGCAACAGCAAGGAAACCGCTCATTCCAAACAGACACTTGTACCAGCTTGGTGGAAACAACCCTAATAACTGACTGAACCTACAAACCTTAGCTACAAGACCCCTTGGCCTCTGTTGCATTATTTCTCATATGAATCTTTTGTGAATGTATCTCTACCCTTGACGTGTTGGCAAAAAGGTTTTAATGCTAAAAATGGTGTCTTGTAGAACTAAATTAATATGGTGCTATCACAGCAGGGGGTTAGAACCAACTGGGCCAACTTGTAAAAAATGTATGTGCTCATGCTGTTATACAGCTGTTAAGATTACGATGATCACCGCATGACATATGATACGTTTATAGGCAACTGTTTGGATAAAATAGCATATGCCGCTATAAGCTAACAGTTTGTTAAATTACACAGACCTGCAAACGTTGCCTACTGAAGCGCTCACGTGTTATTTTCATTTTCTTCTAGAGCGGCAGAGCTGAGCTAAACTCAGAATGAATATATGTATGTGGGGTTTGATAGGGACCCCCGCTGTAAGCTCCTGCTGAAAATGGAAGGATTTAAAGGTGTACATTGACAAAGGTCAAAGGTCATGTATTGTAAGACAGCAGAGCAACATGGGGTTACATGTTGAATATTAACGTTGAGGGGAACTGAAGATGCTCGCAGTAGATTCTCAACTGATGAGAATTCACACACACACACACACACACACACACACACACACACTGTCGTGTCTCCATGACTTAAGTGGACATTACATTTACTTACATTGATGTCCCGGAGACTTACTCTAACCGTGGCTAGCAACTACTTGCCTTAATCTAACCTTAACCTAACCTTAACCTCTACCTAAACTGAAACCGAAACCTTGACGTAAAACTTGACCTAAACCTGAACCTGAACCGGAACCGGAACCAGAACCTAAACCTAACCTTAAAATGTGTCTTCACCTTAGAATTGAATGACTTACATTTTAGGGATGTCATAGTTTTTTGTCCCCACAAAGTGACCACAAACATACATACACACACTCATACACACTCACATACACACACACACACACACACACACACACACACACACACACACAAACACAAACACAAACACACACACACACAGCCTCAAGCCTTATGAATTCTCCACTCACATGATGGTAACATGATGAGAAGTGACACAACAGCAGAGGTAGTGTAGACAGGAACCATTTCAGTGCATATAACAGTAAATACATTCAGCAGTAGGTCAACAGTCGGGTCCGATTATGGAATCCGTATGATGCTCCACTTTGTACTTTGCAAAAGAAATGCTGTTAATAGTAATTTTGCAGAAAGTTTTGTGCAGTACAGAGGCTTTGCAGAGCCAGGGGCGTCTGACTGAATTGAGATCACACCAGACTTTAAACGAAATTCATTAAAATGAGCTGTTCAATAATGCAAAGCCTCACCTGCAGCACGTCATGCTTGCAACAACACTAAACTAAACGTCGCTATGCAAGACCGAAATATATTTGCACAGCCTTAAAATCAGAGAGCGTCCCACTGATTTGCATCGAGTGAAGCACGCGACATCAGCTCTTTGATTCTGACAGAAATCCGGTATTGGCAAAAGTGTCATCATAATTGCTGAAAGAATGAAATAGACTTTGCTGAAGTGCACGTTTTGCTCGGAGTCCTTTTATGCCGTTACTCAAACAAAGTGGTCTCGCTGGATCTTATCGACACATGACGAAACAACGGAAGGCAGCGTTTTCCATCGCTGACAGTAAACAGCCGCTCCGTCCACAGGCCTGTCAGTGTTCCAGACAGGGCTCGTTAGGAGCTGACATCAAACGCTTACCGAGACTGATGATTTAAATATTGAATCGACTTGCAGCGGCGTGCAGGCTGAGCAGCGCTGCTATGTGCTGACACTCAGACAGATGTATATTTCAGCAGCCGTTTCCCAGCTAAACTGTCTAATGGCCTCGGGGATGAGACGGATGAAAGTCAGACCTGCAGATCTGCTGGGACTTCTCCGGGGTTCGGCGCACTGTAAGTGGCAATGACCCCCATTGCCCTTTCCCCTCGACCCACCTCCATCCCTACGCCCCCTCCCCACTCTCCCTTACATGCTTACAGTTCCCTCTCAGTCGGGCCAGAGGAGAGGTTCCCCCTAAACGGAGGCCCCCTCGCCGGGTCCCAGGCAGCAGGGACACTAACAAGCTCTAATGATCTCCAGCCAGGCCTGTCTCTCTGCTCTTCCTCCACTCACTCACGCCGCAACCTGCAGCCCAGGCCTCCGAGCAGACAGACAGCCGAACTGAACTCACTGTACTGCGTGCACCGCCTCCGGTCCAGCTACTTTCAGTTTAGGATCAAGATGAGACGACCTCTGCTGGGACTGGGTGGGCGGAACACTCCCCCAAGAATGTGCGCTGATAAATGTATATGTATCAGGGTAAATGAATGTTTGGAATGATGAAAAGTCAAAGCCCCCTCCCCTATTCTCTCTGCACTTCTGGTCTGCAGGCCTTTGCTGGCACGTCAGCTCTCTGAGGAGAGACCAGATGTGAGGCACTGGAGGGATTGAGGATAATTGTAAATGTGTTTTTGTCTGCTTCTTATCTAAATCGGTCCAAGTGCATCAATCTAAGACCAAAGAAGAAGAGAGAATGTTCCTCTCCCACGTCACCATGAGCGAGGCAGGGAGCTGTGAGGGCAGGCTGTTACGCCATGGATCTTAACAGTGCTGGACATTAACCAACTCTGACAAATTAAAGGTTCACCCTGAAACACTTAAAACTGATGCTGACGAGATATGCTCCCGTTTTTTAGTACATTTTGTTTTGATCCCATGACAGTTGAGATATTTTGTGTGCAGCTAAAAATGTCACTTATCTAAATCATCAACACTAAATAGTTTCAGTCCCAAAGAGCTAAACAAGAAAAGGCCGGGTCCACAGTAACACATTCTAATACAGGAAGTTTCGTTTTAAGCAAACATGTCAGTTTAGTGCCTCAGAAGTTGGTTATTTGTTTTTGTTTATTATGGTTAGAATGTTGTTTAGAGTTGTGTCTCTGACAGGAACCTGCTCTGGCTGAAAATAACACAGATTATATCAATAGGAGGGAACAAAAAACAGTTGAAAATTTGCTAAAGAAATTGTATGACAACTGCAATCGACACAAAAATACTTTACAAATACAAAATGTACTTTTGACTTATGGGTCCCTGCGCATTCTCCCTTGGACCAGTTGTAGAAAAATGTAAAGAAGATAATAAGTGTCTGAAACAATATAATTCATAAAGTTGGGTTTGGGCTGTAGCTATAAACTGATATCTCAGTGTAAAAGTAATTGAGGGCTTGTGTTTTCATTTTGGTTTATTTCAAGCCAACAAAATTTGTTGAAAATTTAGATTATTCCCATCTCAAACTGTTACAAATCAAGATCAGCTCCTCCTTTGTAGCTCTAATACTGAAATGATCCTTCAGTTTTGAAATGTACTGAAGTTTTAAGACATAATTCACAATCTGTCACAGGCAGACACATTTGAAACATTCAACATATGAACATGACATTATAAACTAATGAATAAGATGTTAAAAATATATATTTTTGGTAGGGGAGGAGTCATTTCATGAAAACAAATTATTACAATCGCCTTCTTATTTTAACATTGGACAATTTTTTGCAGGATCAATTGTTGTATAATTTGAGTAAAATATCCAAAACCCTACTTAAGTAAAGGTTTGAAGTGAACTGACAAAACTACTGGTGCTGAGTTGTGTTCATTGCTGTTCTGCTGTCTGTTATTGTATTTTTTTAGGGGCAGAAAACAGTTGCTTTCACCAACAAGACCAAAAAAAATAATCTTTAAAAACCTTCAAGAGGACCATATGGAAGCTGACATGCAGGCCGGACTGAATGAACACGCTCTAAAAAAACTGGGCACATTGTTTAGATTCTGCTTGAAGTCGAAAACTATAAATGAGTTTGGATTTCTTCTCAGGGGCTGGACTGCCTCCAGCCTGTCTGTGCAGTCACAGCGAGTTGACCTTTGAAACACATTCAATTGCATTTGAAACAAGTAGAAATGTCTGATCTTTCTATTTTCTAAGAATAATGTCAGTTCGGGCAGAACAACAAAAGAAATCTACTTAGAATAGGGCACTTTTTGCAGCGTACTGTCTGCTACAAGTCAGTGTCCTCTTTTGTTGTGGATTTCATTCTCCTCTGGGAATAATGAGCGAGAGACGATCAGACAGCCAAGCTGCTCTCCCTCTGAAGTTTTGCAGAGGCGCACATTCTCGTTAGACTGGTCCACAGCTACTGGGACCACACAGTTACCCAACTTTAGCTTTTGTGCGCCACTGTGTTTGCATCACTCTCCCTAACCCCCAAACCTTCAAGTGTATAATTGAGTGGTTACAGAGTATTTTCATTAAGTCAGACGTTGCTGTCCAGCCCTGGCAAGCGGCACGTCTCTGCTCTCAGCTTAGTGTACTTCAAAGTTCCTCGTGAAACTTAGCTCTGTGTTTATTTCTGTCAGTCTTGAAGCCCGTGTAATCAACAGGGAATTGACTTGAAGGTCCAAAAGGGTCTACTTTGAAATAGATCAGTACCCGCTTACATTCACCCTCGCCCTGGATATGAGAGGTGTGGACATAAATTTCACATTGGACACTGGATGAAATGAATATGAATTTTCAGTATTTTG
Source organism: Pleuronectes platessa (assembly GCF_947347685.1). Classification (NCBI taxonomy): domain Eukaryota; kingdom Metazoa; phylum Chordata; class Actinopteri; order Pleuronectiformes; family Pleuronectidae; genus Pleuronectes; species Pleuronectes platessa. The sequence continues at coordinate 9,870,451 of NC_070626.1, forward strand.
ATCTAAGCATTCAGAGCGGATAAAAGGCAGAGTCCAAAGCGCATCTGAAAAAGGAGCTTAAATTTTCTATAATATTAAACCTAAGTCAGGCTTTGATCTTTTAATCCTGTGCTCATAAGGTTGTGAGATAAGCAGCCGTGACTAACGTCTCTTTCTAATAGTCAAGAAAAAGCAGAGCCCACATAATGAGCTCTTCTACCCCGTTTGAAGACAAATTGGACTGAAACTCCATATTTAATGGATCTTCCTTTCAATAGATTTCAGTTTAAAGTAAAGAGACACGGAGAGTCATATTAACAGTGCTGTTAAATACAGGGCGACTGCCTGGCCTTGTTTTACTCTCAGCCTCCCAGATGTCTGTCTGCTGCCGTCTCTGTGCTGACATCCTTGTTGTTTCTGTGTTTAGCCGACACTGTCACTTAGGCTGACTTACAGGGTTTATGTAAATATGACAGTGAAACTTAAATCCTGTGCAGCGCAGCAGGCTGCCTGTGTTTCTTGTAATCACATCCACAGATCTGCTGACTCCAGCTGTGGTCACCTGGTCCTCAGTCAACATCTCTCTCTGCCCGTTCACGAAACGGCTACTGGACTCAACTCAAACCCAAATTATAGCCATGCATGGAAAAATGTTTAGCTATATGTATTTTTTAGGCAACCCTATTAAACCAATGTATACCACAAGACTACAGGTTTACAGTGACCTTAGAAGGTCCAAGGCTCAAAGCACACAAGGCAATAACATAATTAGAAGGATGCTCAGAGAGTGCATACCTCCACTAAAGCCATATTCTAAGTTGTTCATAGTTTCATAATGAACCTAAAAAACACATCATATAATAATTGAACACATGAAAGGGATATTCGTGCATGTGCACCCATTTCTACTAATATAAGTTGAGTCACATAATTACAGAGCTGAGTTTTAATCTAAGCTTAGTATGAAATGTAAACGCATACGTTTTACATGAGAAGTTTTACATAATGGATATATTATGTGGTTTTTGCTCAGAGTTAAACGGGAAGTTACCCCTCTCGTGTGTGTGCATTGAGTCTGGAGGCAATTAGTCTAGATAAGCAGGGAATAAGCACATTTTAATTTGTGTATTTGGTTTTGTCAAATTGTGGGTTTTGTACAAGAAAATCCTCAGACTAAACTATCCATTCAAACTTCAGCAATATTTTAGCCTTTTAATAACGGAAGGATTAAGTGAATCCGCCAAACCAAAACAAGTGGAAATTAGATGAACATTTAATTAGATGCTAATTCACCAAGCTAATTCGTTTCTCTGAGATGTGTGGTGTATTGTTCAACGGTATTTATGGATGTGACCCGTTTCTGGTAGGAATTCTAAATTGTGATTGTGATCTTTGACCTTTAAAACACACAAATAATAGTTGACACTATTAGCCTTAGCGGGGGCATGACAGGGCATCTAATCACTTTTAAAGATTAAAGCCCTGTGCGCTCGGCTTTGTGACAACAGCCGGGTAATGGTTTCTCTCTGGCTCTCCCACAGGCTGCGCTGAACCTTTAATTGGGTGACACTCATTCCTGTTGCTCTCTCTCTCTCTCCCTCTGTATCGCTGTCTCTCTCGGCTTCACAAGCTGACAAAGTTATTTAAATCACTCTAATACTTTCATCTCATATTCTCTTTGTCCCATTGTTACGCAACCGCATGGACTCAGATATGAAAAGACACTGAGAGTACAAAGAGAGAATTTTTTTCTGATTTCATGCATAACTCCTCGTCACATATCTTACATTCTCTCCAGACAAATTATATTGCAGATATTAAGTAGTGGTGGGGGGGTTGGGGCGAGGGTTGAACAAGGCCAATTTGTTTAAAGGCCGGTCTTCAGGGCACAGAGCTGTATTCATTTATTACATTTGCGCTTTTTACACTTCTGACGGACGCTCGATCGTGTGACCATTTTCATCTGCGCCGTTTGATGCTGGTTAAAGGAGAAGGCCCTCATTGTCCTCTGTGGCCCGCAGGCATGTTTTGGGCTACGCAGAGGGATTCAATGGAGAGTCGGGGGCCGGCTAAATGTCAGATGCACATGGCCACGCTCGCGTAGCTTAATGCAGGCCTGTGTCTGGCCCTTGTCCTTGTCCCCCTCCAACTCTGTGTGTCTTTATCCCTCTGTCTCCAGCTTCCCCCTCTGTCTCAGATGTACATGCCATCTGCTCTGGCTCCACATCTGTGAATATCCTGTCTACAAAGCCCGGACAGCAGCGCTCTTTGTGCACTGACTCTTTGCGCTCTCAGGCACCTGCCACGGCTTAATCCACTTTGTGCATGCAAAAGAGACAAGCCCATTAACAGTGTCCATCTCTTAACATCGCATGTTGTAAATCACCTGCAGGAATATTTCTATACCCACAGGCCGAGATGCAGTTCTGCTTGGGAACACAAGAGCATCTCTACTGAGGGATAACGTTCGCAAACATGAATGTGACCTGCGCAGCCACGAACCATAAACAAACCAAACAGGGAATCGTGCCAGCAACTGTAGAGGAAGACAAATGTGCTTGGAGAAAAACAAACACAGTTAACTCATTACTCAGCAGTTATCAAAATTAGCTTAAATCTGCTTTCTCTCCCTCCTGACCTCAAACAATACAAAGGCTAATCACTCTCCAGCGTTTTTGGCCTCGGCAGCATTTAGCTCCACAGATGTGTAGTCACAGTATACCAGGACAAAGCGCCATGTGCCTGGATGTTTTCCACTAGAATGAGCGAGTAAATGTTTGATTCATTAAACAACACTACACCATCCAACACCGACTGTCTTATATAAGTCTGCTTGGGAAATGTGTCTTAGTCAAGATGTCTTTGTGATTGCTTTAAAGCCATTGTCAGATAAAAAATGAATTCCACATAATGATATTTTTAGGCTTTGTGTCCTGGTTTAATCTCGGCATCTTTTATCTTTAATCTCTATCTTTTGTTTTGACGTGTACAAAACACAGCTAAAACTACAAGAAGTTGTTAAAGGCACGATCACTGCTTTGAAAAGTGAGATTACAGCATCAGTCACATTACTTATACTCTTGAAAGTATGAATCATATTTTATAATTGATTAAGTCAGAAATAGTACATACAGTATCATAATTGCAGTGTTTTCAGGAAAGCTTACTTAAGCAAAAATGTTAGCATGCTAAATTAGAATTTAATCCATGTTCACTACTCTGGAATTTACATCTGAATCTCCACAAAAACATAATTCATACATGGACCCTTTCTTGCAACCGGCTCAAAATTGCAGCTATTGCGAATATCTTAAGCCTGAAACATGCTTCTGCAACTGCGTCTGCGTCTTTTCACGCCGCTGTGGCGCAAGACTCGTTGTCTTTCATGCTTCCCCAACCGTTGCGCGTCTTACAAAGCAATTCCGCGCCAGAACACTAGGCGGAGTAATGTTTTTTGTCGAAGACGACCTGAGAGACGCCTTCTTTCTTCTTCATCGATTGTTTATTTACATAGCTACTGCGGCTACTTGTAGCCATTTTCAGGCGGACAAATACGCCAGTCAGTGACAGGTTATACAAGTGGACATACTTTCGGATCTCTTCTGCCAAACGCTCTTCTATTTGGTCCATATTCATTCTTCTAAATCTCCCGTTGTTTCTGCCTGTATTATGGGGCATGAAACCGGAAATGCAGCTCCAGAAGGGATGTAGAGCAGACCAATCACAGCCTTGCGGGCTGAGTGAGCTTGCGGAGCTTTGCCGTAAATTTTAGAAAAGGTGGTCGACACCCGTCAGCACGTAAGAAGGGATACATAAGCACGTAAGGGACCCGGAAGGGCTCTTGCGCTTACGGGCCCGTGAAAACGCAGAAGCATGTTTCAGGCTTTAGTCATCTAGGCCAACCCCCAGGGGGCGATTTAGCTGATTTTGCTTAATTTTTGGCTAGCTGACATGTCGTCAATCTTTACATATAGTCTATGGTTACACCCAAAATACACCCAGGATTACTTTAGGGACTAACTACAGTAAATTTGATTCCTTGGTCAAACCATCAGCAGTGGATATGAACACGTCCTACATGCGATTGCGTATTCTTTAGAGTTTGTACTCTGATCATTAAACTCGAGCCCATATTGTCTATTGTGGTCAAGATGGTTAATTCACTCTGTCCAAGAACATTGATGCCATATAATTGTGTTTCTCAAAATTACATTTCCCATAAACCTAGTGTCTTCCTGTGACATAGTGATTTCACATCATCGGTTCATGTTTTCACTTCTGCTTAACTGATGAAGACAAACATGTCAGGAGTCATTTTCCCAGCCAACTCTGCCATTCCAGCAACGGACATTACTAGAAAGGAGACTCAGCTCCATTTACACTGTGAGAGCAGATCCAACCTCGTGTTTGTGCTGCGAGACATTCCTGTAGATTTCCTGCCTACAGTTTCAAACCAGGTTACACAAAATGCATTGTAGACCATTAATCCATGACACAAATGTTCTTTTTTGTATGTATATGTGCTAATTTATAAAATTCGATATTGCAAAAGATGTCATTATTTTATTTGATATGGTTGCTATTAATGAGCTAGATGAGCTCCTCAAAACATTCATGATGATGACGATACTACAATACAAACAAAGAAGAAGCTGTCTGGTGAGGGGATGAAACATTCATACATCTAACAGACTTAAGTCAAGGCAGTTTAAAAAAAGATGAAGAGACCGTTGATACATTTTTAGTTCATAAAAGAACAATAGAAACTCTCTCCACCACAGTTCAGGGTTTTGAGCTTCATTAGGGGGAAAATAGAGAGAGTTCCTGGTTCTGTCTCTGTCCAATCAGTAGATCAAGGTTCACGAGGAAGTGTCTCCCAGCATTCAATGGACCAAAGTGGACATATTTTAATGGGGTTTTATGTGTTGAAATATCACTAGTTTGATTTCATATAGAATGTGATTTTAATCTTTTTTTTTAACGGAATTATTTATTTTAATACATTTTCTGAATATGTTTTTATGTAAGATGTTAGCAAAATTGTGAGTTACCTCACAAATCAACAGATTTTCTTTTTTTATATAACTTACGTTGTAATAGAGACACTTTTTGTATATAAAGGCAAGCTCTATATTAATTTATTATAATCTACAGTAGAGTAGGGTAGAGAAGAGTAATATTCATGGGGATAAATAACTGCCATCAGTTTCAGTTAAATGTATAATTTGCACAAAGCACTCTATTTGTTTGAAATATCCAATATGCTGCTATGGTATTTCAAGGAATTTTCATCAGCACCAAAATCCAACTGTCAAGAAGGCTATTAAAAATTCTGGAGAGTTGCATTTTTCATTGATAGGGTAAAAATGTAAATTTCTACCACGAGTATATAAAGTGACTGAAACAAGAAGTCAACTTCATCTCAGAGGCATGTCATTTCCTGTGTGTCACATCATGAAGTGAAGGGCCAGCAGAGCAGAAAAGGAAGGTCAAGCAGAGTGAAGAAGAGGAGGAGCAGGAGGAGCAGACAAACACTGTAAACCTGCTGGCCAGTCACCCTGAACAGACAATCCTGTCAAAACAAAAAGACGAGCCTGCCCACAGCAGCGTGTCTGATGATGGGCTGAGCTGGTGGTTGCTGGTGAAGAGAATCTTACAGGCTCCTCTGAGGAAAATATTTCTTTTATTGGATCTACTTTATCCTACTTTGATGAAAATGACTGTTTATGACTGGATTGCATATGTGTATTGCTGACTTTGTTAGGTGCATGAATGACAATCCGGAATTTATTTATCGGAGGTTAAGAAGATCCTATTTACACAGATGTTTTTCTTTTATAGGTCATGCATCAGCTTAACTTTTAACAATAGCCCATGTGTATGACAACATGGCAGCAGTGCAGCAGGATGTCAACATGTATTACACCAAAAGTAAGTTAACTCAAATTGTTGTCCACAGCTGAACATTAATCCATTTGAATGGGGACCTACTCTCACAGTGAGAAAAAACTGAGCTGTCTGTGAACTTCTGACATTTTCTTGACATTTTCTGTAGGGTCTGTTTGTGAGAAAGGGTTAGAATGTCTAACTTTTACATGTACCTGTGGGCATCGGGATTTAAATGTCCAAGTCAGTTGCCCATAACATTTTTCGGACATTATACCAGAGTGCTGGCAAGAAAAATTCCAGAAAATGTGAACCCAGTGTGAGAATACAGCAGGAAAGTGCTCGTAAAATTCACAGCAAGCGAGGAGGGTTGTTGAAGAGGTTTCTGACTACGACTGACACAAAACTGGAAAAACTGAAACTGAAAATCAAAAAGAATATATACGGATATCTCTGGATGACAAAGAGGAGTCATACACGTAGAAGAAGCTGACGAAGATGTCAACTTGGAAAGACAAGATTCAAGAGCTTTCGGTGATAAGGACCGATGCCGGTGTTGATGTTCTGTAAATAAAAACATGTGATTTCCACAGCTGAATTTAAACACAGCGTTCTGCCTCCTGAATGCCTGCACCTTAGATGTTCCAGACATTTTCCTGTTGTGATGAAAGTGTCTGACAAGCTCTTGCTGTGTTCTTCTTATCTGAAAGACAATCTCTGGAAAAAGTCTCGGCCACTGTCTAACTCCTGAAACCAGCCTTAGTATCACTGCATCTCTGTCATCAGACTGGTCTCAGTACATGTAGATGCTCTGAAAATTAGCTCAGCTGTGTGTGATACATGAATTAATATGATGTAGGTCATTACTTGGATAGTTCATCCAGTATTCCATATAAAATCACCTTTGTCAATCCCTGGGCCCTTTTCAGCCTCCAGGTCTGTTTGCAGTTTCCTTTGCTCTCATACAATAACATGCAAGTGCCCTCTTCTCTAGTCATGAATCCAGGGACACTTCAGTTTACAGCTTAGCAGCTCAAACACATCAGTTTGATGAGGATTATTGATATGAACCCATGTATCAGTGAATGAAGTGAGTAGTTGGGTGCTAATCTAAAGAATCGGCATCGAGCCTTTTTCAATTTGGTTTTTGTCTGCTAACAGTATACATACAGGGCTTGATTCATAGTTGAAGCAGAGTTGTGTTTTCTGTGATTCTCATACCCCTGGACACACCCCATTCTTACATGCCTTCAAAAAATGCTCCCATGTTTTCAACACATCCTTTTTTGGCAGAAAATGTGATAACACATAAGGCATGCATGGGCGCATGCACGCAAGCATGTTCGCACACACATACACACGTATACACAGTTGCAAAACAATCATCGGTTTCTCATAGTTTAACATTCCCCATAATGGCTCTTTTTTTCCCAGGAAAACACGCATGCATGTACACACTTACACACTTACACACACACAAACACGCACATGCACAGAGGATCTAAAGTCTCTTGGGTATGGCAGAGTGGGGAAATCACCCAGCTAAAATGCTCATATAGTGAAAGTGATTGCCCAGTTAATTAGTGCTATGGAAATACATATAAATGTGCATTTGAGAACGAGGCAGCTTAAAAGTGCCGAGCTGTAATCTTACACTGGCATCTCCATCAAACAACCTGAGTCTGGAGCCAGTGATCAGAGCGAGCTGTGTACTCTCTGATAATGCTGTCTCAGACCCTCTGCGGGCTCACACGGCCCTTTCATATCTGTTATTTGTATAATTATTACGCTCACGAATTGCGAATTGTCAACAGAATTTTGAAGATGAAGCACTGTGTCAATTAAAGTGATCCGCATTTGAAGTCCGCATCATCCACCACTACAGAGGGAGCAGCCTCTCTGATGTGCAGGCATGAATACAGGCAAATGCATGTGATTAAATATTGTTTCCTATTATTGTTTACTTGGAGATTCCTCTGAAGTTAATTCCGAAAGTCTCTCACACTGAATCACTTTGAGCCACACTTCAGAGGGAGAACTTGAAATCAAATGCATTTGGTTTTGGGCTTTCTCATGGAAAGTTATTTGAGAGATTTATTTCAAACAGTTACCCTTGTCAGGCTGATCTAAAGCTTTGGAATTTCAGAAATGTGTGATTCTCTCCAGAGCCATCATCAAACCAGGCTGAACTCAAACTTTCCACAACATGTGTTCAATCAAACACATCTTGGCTTCACAGAATTCCTCTCCAGAGTGGACGTGTGCTTTCCGGATTGTTGCTGTGCTGTGACTGATTTAAACTTTGTACTTAAAATACATACGTACTTATGTAAACGCCTATATTTAACATCTATCTGCATAGTTGCAAGCTCGTCGTGATTTAAGTATAAAACTGCTGAATACTGCCTCCCAGATATATCTCTACTGTATGTTCGCATTTTAACTCCGTCAAAGGCTTTCACCTCCTCCCATCGTCTACATTTCGGCTCTCATATGGTACCAAACTAATAACCAGCCAACCTTGAGTTTTATTGTAAGCTCGAATGCGATGTGACAAAGTGGAACTCTTGGCAGTGCAGGTGGTGACCGACTGAATCAGGGCTACTCATTGGGGCTTTCTGCAGCTGCATGTGTGGCTGATGAGAAGCGTCAGTAAAACGAACCCATGTTTTCCACAGGATTGTTGCTGATATCAGCTCAGTTATGTCCTGTACGTGTACCTTTGTCATTGTGTTACAGTAATAACTACGCAATTGTGGGTGAGTTGAACCTCAGGCTCGTATTTGGAAGAGATTGTACCAACGATGAAGAAATCATAATGTTTGTCATCAGGATGATGATCTGAGAACATCTCACAGGCTTTGGCATTCAGACCAGATCACAGGTTAATGGCTAAATGGGGTCCTTCGGTCTTATTACAAATAATTACATTGTTGTTCCAGCTCACACTGTCTGAGACATGGACTCATGCACTTATGCAATTATCACACCCTTATATTATTTGTTTGGTCAGATGCTGAGTCCACTGACAGTGCTGTCTGTTTGTTGGCAGTAACTTCTCTCTCACCTCTAGGGTTCATTTTAAATTGAGAATCTTAATCAACAGCAAACCAGCGACACATCTGAAGCATTGATCTGACTTTCTTATTAAAGCCGTTTTCGGACATGACCAGCGGGTACAGATTGTAGAATGAGATCCGGAGTTTATCCACAGTCTGCCTTTCACACATGCACAAAGCAGCGGGAGGTTCTCTGAACAAACGCGTTCACAACAGCAGCAAATCCTCCTTATTCAGGCGAGAGGCGGAGCAGCCGGGTGCAGCAGGCAGAGGCAGGAAGTGACGCATTAATTCCACTGCGGACATCACAGGATTTTCTTGACAACATGCAAACACAGGTGTCGGCTCTTATCACCCCAAACTCTCTTGACACGTATGACACAGATATCTGTTTTCCGTTTGTTTGATTCAGTTTTGACGAACGCAGCAGGAGATTGTCCATGTCAGTCGTGTTCACAACAACAGGGAGAAGTCTGAAACCTTCAGGTGGAGGGTGACACCTGAGTAGAGCATGGAGGAGCCAGGTCATGATTTTGACATTCCCCTGTGGATATCACTTGCTTTGGTCAACGGCACACTGTTGCTGGTTGTTGGCTCTTATAACCGAGAGCTCTCCAATCTCATTGTCTCTCCAAGTTGACATATTCATCTCCGTCTTCTATGTGGATGGCTCCTCTTATTCTTTGAGATATTTGCATTCGTTTTTTTTAGGTTGCGTGTTAGAAATGTCATCAATGCATCCGCTTGCTTTCTGTAAATATACCCACTCACTCAGTGGACTAGGGGGTTCCAGAGCAACTGACATTTAAATTCTCTCACGCAGCCCCTCTGAAAAACTTCCGAAAAATGTCCACACCTCAGTGCATGACTGAATGCAGCTTGGGAGTCTTTGCTGTTGTTCGCTTTTCATTTCTCCTTTTCCGTCCCTCTTGCCAGTGCTCCACGGCCTGTTTGTCCAAACAGACGAGTGTTTGCAGTTTTCAAAGGACTCGCCGACCGTGTGTTCCAACTAAACGAGGTGCTATGCCTTATATAGCTGAAGAAACGATATAATCCGAATGCAAAGCTCAACATCACAGCACGCCAAAGTAATTAACAATTAACATTGTACAAATTTCCCCCTGCTGGCTGGCTGTTAATAGGAGGAGGAGAAAGGAGGAGCGGGGTGCAGGGTGCTTGATGGTGAAGAACTTTGAGGTTTCAGAAAACAAACTTTGCCAGGCATTCTTTAGACTTCGTTTGGCCAAGTCTGAATCAAAGCGAGCGGACAATCTTCCCTTTCATCTCTGTGAGGCTGTGAAGGAACAGACTGTGTCCTGCCATGGCTGTGAACTTGCACAGCTTAGCACTGTGAAGGCCACAGTTTTTTTTTCTCAGAGGGTCGTCCTTTGAGTGTATTTTTTTTCTCCCTCTAACCTTTTGATCTAAATCTTCTTAACTTTAAATGAAGTGCTTCAGCTTCTCTTGAAGATTCAGAGCTTTCATGTCACAGTTCGTTTTGAGATGTAAATCCTCGCCGAGACGTGATGACTTGACCATGTTGATCAAATGCGGCTGGAACTTAAGTATGGACATTCAGTCTCACTTTCATTGCTCTATTCTGTGAAAATAACCTGTCGCACAAAAAAGATGGCATAACTCCATTTTGGAGCTTAGGATCAGATCTCCCAACCTGACATTTGTTGGATGTTTGTATCAGATCTTTAGATACTGTTTCAAGGGTGTAGTGGTATTTTGTGGGAACTGAAGTATGACTCTATTTGTAACTAATTTGGATCATACATATACTCCAAGTGAGTGGTCATGAGGACAAGAATGAGGACCATTATTTAGCAGTAGTGACCCTGAGAGGAAATAAGTCAATGTATGTAGATTGCATCTTGAATGTATGTTGCCATTGTTTAAAAAATAGACCAGGCCTCTTCGTCGCCCAGTTGTGTGTCTCCAAATTACATATGATTATTTAATATCACATGTAAAGCTGTGCCTTGGAAACAGGTGTTTTAATGAATGGTGTGCATGCGACAAAAACGTTGGAGAATCACTGAGGAAGACTTTGTAGATGACCCCTCCTCTCCACAAAACTGAGCTTGTTCTCTTGTTCTTGACTCCTGTGCTGTTACAGCTGCAGGAGATGACTCTTCTTCCTCCTCCTCCTCCTATTCCTCCTCCTCCTCCTCCTCTGGCCTCTCTCCTCCACCTGTTGTCTGAAAAAGCTTCTTATATCCACAGCCTTCAAGTCTTTCCTTAGTGAATTAGCTAATTAGCTACAACCAGATTCCAACAATGACAAGCCCTTTGACCTGTCTTCATCTCTCTTTCTTGAGCTCAGAACTAAATGTGCACAAGCCAAGGAGGTTTGAAGTAGATCCTCTGCTGGAGTGAGACATGGAGGAGCGACAACCCGCTTGTTTGTGTGTTGTTTTAAATATCGGGTATGTTTTTAGGGGTGTAATGCTCATAAGAAAAATGTAACAGATAAACATTCTGGTCTATCTTCTCAGACGTCAAGGCCTGATTCACCGTACATGATTTACAGGACAGTCCGAAATAGACATTCCTGTACCCGAGCTGTGTATCCTGACCAAGCTGTGCCAGTGCTTGCCCGGCCGGCCAGAGGAATAAGGAATCCCTGGTGCTCGGTGCTTAGGGCTGCTAAACAGGCTTTTGTATGTGGTTTACACAATGCTCCATCACTGGCACTTTGGACAGCGTGAGGGCTCCGCTGCCAAGGGAGCTCCTAGCTGTTGTTCTTTTCATCTAAGTTAAGCCACTTGGCCCGCGGCAGCATGGACACGGAGAAGAAAGGACGAGCAGAGGGGCTTGTGGGAGATGGCAGGGTTCCTCCCCGTCTCCCTCTGAGACACATTTCCCCAGCATTTTATCCTCGCACCCTCGGTTTGATTTACCATGAATTCTTTGGAACACTGTGGTACCGCTTAATTTACATGTATGCCAACAGGCTTTTAATGTATTTAAAACTTGGATGATGTTCAAAGGACACTATAATTCCTCTGAAATGGGCCTTTTGAAGGCTTTATCTTGTTCTTTCTCTTCTGGCTAATCTTGGAGCCCCTCAGTATGCCAGAGTAATTTTTCCAATGCCAATTAAGCTTGACATTAGCATAAAACAGTTTTCAAAGTTTTTTTTTCTTCTCATTTTGAATGTAAATGAAAAATCGACACCTTTTTACAGCCCAGTCGTCTGTCTCTGGAGGTTCGAGCAACCTCAGTAAAATAAAGGAACCTAGTCTTTACTTTTGTGTTCATACTTGCAGAAATATAAAGTCATATAAATAATTAGATATCATGCCACGCTATTGATGCAGAACATGTTTGCAGTCTCTTTCATTTCTCCCAAAGAACTGTGGTAATTGCCACAGTGAGCCAGGAATCAATTAATTACCATTAGGGGTTCATTCAAGAGCATAGTGAAAAACACAGCAAAAGGTTTTTCATTAGCCACAAATGTGCAAATGTGACCCAGAGGAGCAAAATGAATTCTTAGCAGCTTTCTTGCATTTTTGAGTGGAAGTTAAAAGCTTCAGTCTCCCTCCACACGGAGAGCTGGGACACATTCCACTCCCAGGAAAAAAGTGGAGGTCCCTCTCCAGGGAGCACTGAGGGGGGAACTCAAGCTGTTGTTGTAGTGGGTTCTTGTTTTCCAATGTTTAGAATAGTGCGACCAGATAAATCTGCAGAGTTACTGTTATTAGTTTGTCAGGAGTATTTAAATTATGATGAGAAGCCCTATTAACCAGATTCTTTGAAATACATTCCTCTATTTATATGACTTCACATCAAAGTGAAGACGCTGAAAATAGAGGCATTACAATCTTGACCATCATGTGTCTGTGTCCTGTGTGTGACTTAATTGCATTGGACATTTTGTGCAGGTTTTTTTTCTTTCAGTCCCAACAAGTTAACAAACTTGAGTAATTTCACTTAAGCCACTTTGAGAAACGAGCAGCTGAAAATATCGGAAAAATTGGGTTTGGACATTTTTGGGAGTGCTCCTTTCACATATAAAGAAAACAGCAGGATATTGTCAGATATGTTGTCAGCAACAGGAAAATATATGGTGCATCCAGGTGAGGCTGGCACCTAACATACAGGAGGCAGGAGACAGTGATCACATGTTTTTGTTCAGAGCATATCAACGTCAGCCAAAGGTTCTCGAATCTCGTTGTCTTTCCAAGTTGACATCCCTCCTTTTCATCCTGATACATTTGAGTTATTTTAGTTTTTTTCAGTTGTCCGTTAGCTGTAAGAAACGTCATCAACACGCCAACTCTCTAGCTGTGATTTCTCCGGACAATATCCCTCTGAATTATTTCACGGGCTCATAGTCTGGAGTTTTTACTTGTCGGGCTGGCCAGAAGAACTACAGAGTATGTCTGCAGCAGCGGACTCGGACATTCACGTTCTCACATACAGCCCCTCCAGACAGTGCATGTCAGTAACAACCTGGTTAATCCCAAATTATAAAAGCAATCCTCCAATGTTTAACACCACCTGGTTTTTAGAAGATTTATCGTGAAAGGGAAATCGCACACTTCATTTGATACTTTATTTCATGCTACATTCAAAACACACCCATGGTTAATTGAGAGACTAAGCACAGCACTTTTGAACCATGAACCTGGCACTGATGTTTTTTCCCCCGGTAAACGAGCGAATGTGGATTTGGACTCACCCAGCATGCACTAGCACACTTTAGACTGAGAGATCAGATCGTTAAAATACAGCCCTCTGAGTTGATCAAAAATGTTAAAATCCTGTGTGATTTCTGGATCCTTTTTTCTCAGGGCCACATCAAAAATGTTCGTGGTGGAAAGAAAAACACCATGTCTACACTTTTTATTCATTACACTCCTGGAGTCTTGGGGAGAGTGGAATAGTTCATAAATGTTACACTAAGGATTTGGACCTTCAAATTCAAGGCACAGGGTAAATACTGTTTAAATTGCTTGTCATTTCAACTTAGGTAAATAACTAACCTCTGTGAGGGTGAACATGGCATTTCATAAAGATAACAATACAAATACTCCCAGTATGGATCACATGCATTATTCACAACAATGGAAACATATATAATATGTAGAGCAACAACAATAAGAGTAGCTGTAATTCAAGCCACTTCTTAAAGATATAGTATGAATATGTATTACACGCTTATTACAGTAGTCACTGATCACCAGATGAGCCATTTTTAACATAAATTGATATTGTATTACCAGTGTTGGATGGATTATAAAAAGACATACATTGAAAAACATCTTAATTTAAAATATTTTAAATGTTTGAATAGTGCAGTAGTATTAAACTTAGTAATATCTAGTCTTTCCTACGCAACAATCTGTCATTTAAAGCATTATTAAAGCATTGCATGTTACTAGGAGATACTCTACAGTTAATAATATATAACAAACCTTTTGAGCATTACATAACAGGTTGCACAACCTGATCTGTCACATCCCATCTTCTAAAGACATCTTACCCTTTACTGGATTGTATTCATAGAGTAGGGGGAAAACTTTTTTGTACCCTATAGCTACAACGAATTTGAGGTCATATTTTAGCTGACAGCAATGTTCCTTGTATAATGGACTTTATGGGTAGAGGGCGCTGCTCAGGGCAGGGATCCTTGTTAGTTTACCTACCTATTTCCCTTTATATAAGTCGGTCACATGTGAAAAGAGTTTGCTTTCTTATTTTTCTGAACTTGATTCCCTGATCCTCTGCTCCTGCCTGTTGCTGACCACAGGTCTTGTCTCCGGCAGCGTAAACTGCCTTTTAACTCTTAACTCTTTGTCTGCTGTGTTACCTGCTGCTAAACTGACAGCGTGGCTGTATAAGTATTGATTCAGTGTAACAACCTGTGCTGCAAACAGGATGAGCCAGTCCAAACTATCTGACAGAAAAATTTAAAATCAATGTTATCTTTGAGTTTATTTGACCAGTTGAATAGTGGGATCTTGTGTATGAGGAGTTTGACAATGGCAGAACTGTACACACACAGTTTTCCACGAGTTAAATGGCTCCATAAGCTGGAACCCCACTACTACTACCATATTCAGTGATATCAGCTAAGAGGGGAAAAGTGACCCATCCATCAGCAGTGAGGGATGAAAAAGCATCTACCGTACAAAGTCTTCGTTCCAAGTTCAGCTCCTCTGCAGCAAAAGCTTGTTTCTGAGTTTTTTTAATGCAAAGAGCTGCTCAGACACTCCTGATAAGAAAGTTGGAGAAGAGAGTGGTGCTGTCAGGTAACAGGTCTCCAAGTAAAGAGGCTCTGGGATCAGTTCTGAAACACATCTCTCAACACCCTCTTGTGTTTCTGTCTCGTTATCTGAGTCCTTGATCACGTCTCTGTTCTGTTGTGACGCTGCGGTGACAGTACTCTGCTGCTGTCGCCACACAGCCACGGTGGAGGAGCTGCTTCACAGAGAGCCAGCATGAAGGCCCCGGTAGACATACAAGAGCAAACAAGGTAATTTGAAAACGTCATCATCTTCTTGATATGAAAATGAAGAACTGCTCTCGTCCTAAAGTAAAACACAGAGCCCACCCCCCACCTTCAAAAATAAAAGGAGAGCAACCTATTAGCAGCAAGTCACTGGTACTGATCGTCAGCATTAGAAAGTGCTTTCAACTCCGCTGGCTGTCAGCAACTCTGGCAGCTCGGAAGAGCCTCAGCCTCGACTCTGAATCTTAGCAGAGGGGATGTGGTCGGCGGTTACAAAATCAGTTTGAACTCTTGCTTGGAGGATCTGTTAAAAGGGGTTTCGGATCAAAGCAGCCTAAGCGGGTCAAAATTACCTTGACCAACCGAGAACAGTCACATTTTTTGAAGGGGGAGGCGGGGGCAAATCTGCAATGTAGAGGGGTAGATTAACATTTCGCCGAGAAGATTCCTCCCAAAGACGTCAGATCAAAGCGCGGCGGAGCTTTTATTCCTCCTCTCCCGACGTTCCACTGGCTCAGTGTTAATTTGGTAATTTGGCAGAGGCTTTCCTCCGCATGTAGCAGGAAGAAAATGTGTTTACCTTCTCCAGTGTTGCTGAAGTGTCTTGGGGGGGGGGGGGGGCGCTGCTTTGCCTTGCATTTTATATAAAACATAATATAATCCAACATTTACTAGTAATTAGGGACATGAATGTGCTCAATGCCACCTCCAGTTTTTGTGATGATGTAACATTTTCAGAGAGAGAGTTGTAAAATTAAACACTTTTGAGGGAAATTAGTGCCGAATGCACATGTGAAGGGATATTGTTTTAAAGACAGGATCAAAGATAGCACACTCAAATTTGTAAAGGAATGGAATTAATACATTTTTCATGGTTTTGATTAAAATCTCTCAACAGCCATTGGATGCATTGCCATAACATTTGGTGCAGACATTCATATTCCCTTCTAAACGACTGCCTTCCTGCCGCACTTCTCGCTCTTTTCCGCCCATTTAAAACAAATTTAAGCTTTTTATTTCTCACATGACTTTTTTCCTTGCAAAGGTCAAGAGCAGTATTTGTCTCGCAGTGTGAGCTCTCGTGGAAAAGAAGTGAGATCTCCGGCCTGAACATACTTCGAGCAAAAATGGTTTGGTTTCAGAGGTAGTAATGAGCCATGGCAGCTACTCAATGGGAGCTCTGTATGAGCAAATGCACAAGAGGAGAGCAGCCATAATGGATTAAAATCAAACAAAAACCTGTATTGACAAATCAATGCAGCTCGTCTTGTGCTTTCAGCAGAATCACCGGGAGGGGAACAAATACCTGTTTGCTCTCCCCTCCTCCTGAGGACCTGTCTGCTCGCCTTACACCACCTTCAGCTGCTCCACGGCTTCAAAGGGTTTTCTTTTAACTTGACGAAACTCCACTATGTCTACAAAATAAAGAAATAAAAAGTGAGTCTTTTTAAATTCAATCAATTTCTGCGTTCTCTACATGTAGATATTTCTATATACATACATACATATATGCAGCCAATTTACATGAATTATTTATTTATTATTTATGTGCTTATACAGCCTATTTATATATAAAACTATAATTCGGCTATCCCATTACACAAAAAGTATGG
This sequence comes from Pleuronectes platessa, assembly GCF_947347685.1. Classification (NCBI taxonomy): domain Eukaryota; kingdom Metazoa; phylum Chordata; class Actinopteri; order Pleuronectiformes; family Pleuronectidae; genus Pleuronectes; species Pleuronectes platessa. The sequence continues at coordinate 9,887,457 of NC_070626.1, forward strand.
GTAGTTATATACATATATATGTATATATACTGTGTACACACACACACACTAACACACACACACAGACATATATATGTTTATATAAAGTAATGGCGAATGACAGAGGGGATATGTTTGTGTTCAGTGGAGGACTTATTGAAATCATCTTTGCTTCCTTCATTAGCAGAGGTAATTTCAGTTTTAACCTCGGCCGTGCTAATTCCAGCCTGGCCTTTGGTACACACGAGGCAGTCCTTTAAAGACGGCTCTCTTTTGAAGCCTGCTGGTCGAGCTGTTCAAAGCTGCAGCTGTTTTTGGTGGTGTTTGACAGCTTTAATTGATGTTTATTTTGGCATCGAGTTTCATTCCTTTCATGCAAATGTCCTGCATGCGGCGAAATGGGTCAGGGCAGCACTAGGTGGGCACAGTTTGTGTGTACCGGGATAAGAGCAAAGTGCTTAACGAATTTACATTTTAGATCACAGAAGCTCAACAAGCTGAGCACAACAAAAAGCCTTCACACCAATGCTTAAAATGAAAATAAGACTTACCAGTTTCTCTATGATTAGATTATCGATGGAAAATAAATTGTGCAGGATATTAATACGTGTTGTAACACAAAGACGCCTTTTCTTCAGTTTCCCGGAGCTGCATAGCGACGCCATCATTTTCATATTCACCTGAATGCCATGCAAGGAAAATATCTATCCCTTTAACTTTTATCCTCAGATGTTTTACAAGGGATTTTTTTTACTCCATATTTGCTGTCTGCGTAAATTCTGTCTGCCCACCTGTAGACCTGCGGAGAGCCGGTCGCCTGTCAGACATTCTGGCTCACAGCATAACCCCCCCCCCCCCCCCCCGCCCTCCCCCAGCCCTCACACCCATCCAGTCAGGCTTTTCCTTCCACCAGGGCTGACATCACCATGGAGGCACGCAGGGGCCTCCTCATCTGCTCCCAATTACAGCCCTGCAAACGGGAAAAGACTTCAAACAACCTGAGACCTCGAGAAAACAAACTGGTGACCAGGCTCGCCACCGCCGGGTCTGGCGAGGTGTGGATGTGTGTGTAATAATCCAATGACTCTCTGCCTCAAATTAAGGCATCAGCGGGGCTCAGAGGATATTATCAGGGGCAGCATTGTGGATGTGGAAATATAGGACGTTCTGACACAGCGAGCACGGTCTGGATGAGCAGCAGACCAATGAGAAAGCACTGGAGACCGATGTACGTCCTCTTGCACTGAATTAGTGTGAGAAGAAACAGGACAGTCTGACTGACTCATCGTTGAACCCTGGTGTTGTTCTGTGCCAAGTACATAGGAGACCATAAAATCCAGACGGGTCAGAAATGAAATGACACAAATAGCTTTCTTGTATTTGATGCTGTTTTTGGGTGAGAGTCAACACATTTTTTATTCTTTCAGATTTATCCTGAGCCATTTCTCATTTTTTTAAAAGCAGTCTGATAGATAGAGGGATGTTTGTACTTGTAGAGAAAACACGCCTGATCTTGGATTAAGCTGCACTACTATTGTAAAGTCAAAGGTCCACGAGAAGTCATCATGCATCAAAGTCAGACACGGTCAAGTAGAAACAACACAGACACCATGGAAGGACCCCTCTGAGCCTGGCCACATTTTCAGATGTATAACTGAGCCAGAAAAAACAATCATATACTTAGCTGCTGTCTATCTGGTTTACAACAGCTATGTTGGGCTAGTTCCAGACTAATTTTCTGAATCGTGTTGCACTATTAAATGTGAGAAGTTAAACAATGTCAGTCATAAGGTAATCTGTAGAAACCCACAGAGCTGTCATAGATCAATTACTGATGTAAATGTAGGCTGAATGCTCTTTATTTATATTAATTAAATGGGTGAGAGAGTTAGTACTCATTCCTAATTACAGAATCAGGAATCAGAATCTGTGTTTATTGCTGAGTAGGTTTACACGAGAAAAGGATTGTGCAATTAAATGATAGGATATTTACAATTTCAAATTTGGATAACTATTTGCATAAAGTACAAACTTAAGCTGCTTTCAGACATGCTCTGAACTCTGGAGATCCACTGCAGTTTCTTTGGAGTGAGTGAGAGTCTCCAGAGTTTCTGCTGTCTTTCTCTGACTGGCCCTCTGGTATAAAGTCCGCAGAAACTCAGGAAGCAGCATGAGATCCTCTGCAGGGTCCATTGCAGGCGAGTGGGGCGATGACATTTCTAACTAGCCAAAAAAGAAAACAACGAAAGAAAACAAATATCTCTGCATGGAAAAGCAGGGTCATACAGGTAGAAGAGTCGATATACTGTAAACAAAAAACACGTGATCTCCACAGCAGAATAAATATGTAACGTCCTGCCTCTGCCTGCTGCACCACCCCCTCACCTGAAGGATTTGCTGCTTTTGTAAACATGTCTAAGCGGAGAACCTCCCGCTGCGTTGTTCATGTGTGGAAGGAAACGTCTGGAGAAAGTCTGGACCAAATTCTCCAGAGTACCTCTGCAGAGCATGTCTGAAAACGCCTTTAATGTCCTTGCACTGCAGCTAAGTTGTGTCCTTCCTCTTGTTGCAAAGAGGAAGTTATTTCAAATTAATCTTCATTTGGGTTTTTTAACATTGATGCACGATCACAGTATTTTATTTTCTCCATTGAATTAATAACGGTTATTGATTATATAATATATAATGAACATTTTCAAATATGTCCTTGTGTTTAATTTTACAAAGCTTTGGGTTCATACAAAAATGAATCACTGGTGTTTGTTATGTGGGTCTTGTAGAGCACATATGAAGTCCTCGTGTCCCGTGGCTGCATCATATTAACAATACGTCTGTGCACCTTTGACCAGTCCCTCTTCATACTCCACTGCAGAATTGTTTCTCCCCACCAGTGGGAAACAAAAGATGCAACCTCCATCAAAATGACATCACTGGAACCTCCGTCCACTCTCCCTCTGGTGCCACCCCCACCCCCACCTTCAGAGTCAGTTGTTGGACCATCAGCCATCCAACCGGCCAACCTTTCTTTCTCTGGGAACACGACTTCATTACAGAGATGAATTGTCTTATTGTGAAAACCCAACTGCCCCCTCTTGCAGGAGAGGGTGGAGCCCTCAGGGGTCATTTCACCCACTGTTTGAAAAGCATTTCACGTAACGCATCACTGGATGACTGCCTCCTCTTCTCAGTCGACGGCCCTCTCACACCATGGACCAATGTGCTGAAGTAATTTGTACATCTTCTACCAATCTTAATGAGTGTGCACTTACGTATGAACAATACAGGATATAAATCATTCTTATGTATCGAAATGATAAAATAAATCATTCCTAGAGAAGATTCTAAAATACTCAAAAAGCCTGATGAATTTATAATTTTCTTAGGTATTTTTTAATTGAATATTTGTTCCCAGTCTTGCACTGTACCTTCGCTCAAAGTTATACTTCTATTTGAGCAATATTTCTGTATGTACCTGGTTGCAATCTTCAATATGACCCTGAAGGCACCACCTCCTCTGAAAAGAGTTTGGGGAGCTTCATTTAAAACAGACATACAGATACAGACAGACACAGACATACATGTCGACTAACAGCTGGCCGTGGTCATCATTGTGTAAGAAGGATCATTCAGGTTCAGACATGTTTATCCACTGTGTATGGAAAATCAACCAATGTAGGCAGTAGATAGAATTCCACTCGGAGGCATATATGAGGGTTGTCAGTTTTAAAGTGTCCGGCAGGTTGGGGAATGTTTCATCAGCTCCTGAATGGTATCTATCTGTAATTTAAAATTTATAAAAAAAAATCACATGGTCGTACTACAAACTTAAAGAACCGAACTGAGTAGGCACGTGTTTCTTTGCTATCACACCTTACTTCATCTCAGCCTCTCCTATGGATGCATTTAACACGTAAGCAGATAAGGAGAACATCTAATACGTCATCAACGCTAATCTCTCCAGCTGAAATTCTTGTTTCGCTGACCTCTGTTGGCATGACGTCTCACGTTGCTGCAGTGATGTACAGACGTACAGGGAGGCGTGGGCAGTACACGCTGTCATTGGTGGGTGTGGCTACAGGTTCAACAGTCCTCACTTGAACTTGAGCACTTGAATTTGAGATAAAAAAAATTCAGTCAGTCTACCATCCTGGTTCTATATTTTGGTTGAATTCATTGGTTGAATTCATTGGTTGAATTCATGTTCCCCATATAATGAATACGAATAGCCATTGTTTTTAATAACATTTGTGAGAAATAACTTTTTTTTATTTTGTATAGCACTTATCTAATCAAGGTTAAAAAGTTTTTCACAAAAAAAAGATCCATGACAAAAAAATGAATGAATAATACGGTCCAGACCTAAAAATATATAGAGAAAACCAATGAGCAGCACTTTGGCGACTGTGGAGAGAAACCACTCCCTCATTAATTGAAAGAAACCTCTGGCATAACCAGACTCAGTATGGGCGGCCATCTGCCTTGACCGGTTGGGGTCAGCAGAGAAAAATGGGGAGGAGAGGAGAGGTGGGTGGCAAAGACGCGAGAGAAGAGAGAGAGATAGGTGGAGAGGGGGAGAGAGACGAGGAACTTCACATTTGAACTCTGCAAGACTGATTGTACTGAAAATAATAATGATAGTCTTCAATTGTACCTTCGTGTCGTCAGGGGTTTCAGCCTTTTAATTGTAATAACATTGAAAGCTGAACCTGAGGGTACGCTGAGGATAAAGGTAAATCTGACTGGCTTGTGAAAAATGTTGGCTTTGTATAATATTTATTACACCAAATACCAACTAAACTAGTGACTATCGCCTTGGCTGAACTAAGATGGTGAACATGATAAACATTAAACTTGAAATCTAATTATGTTCTGTCATTACACTCGCACCATATTCAAGTGTTGATTTGCTTGGGTTTGTACCAGAGACAGTGCTATAAAAGGAATCAGTATACTTTATTATTGTGACATACAGTCGTTAAAACATTTCGTAGACACAGAAACCAGCTTGTAAAGAATGTGTGTTGCTGTTCTTTGCTTTTCTGCTGAAATATCCTTGATCCTTTCTCGCCAAGCGGCTACAGACAGATTTCTGTGGGGTGGCTATGAGCCAACTCAGAAAGATTTTATTGTTGTGGAAAAAAATATTTTAAGTACTTCTTTACAATGCTGCTTGAGGCATGCCTGTTTCTGCTCTGAGCTCTCTGTAGCCCTTGTCTGGGTAAATGGTGTGCTTTACAAGATTTCTTTTTACGTAAATGCATAAAAAGAACAATGTCAAGACACTTTTTTGTGAAATGCTCTTTGGAATAATCGTGTTCAGAGAGCACTTCATATTACGTGATTTTCTCCTGAGTAACATCAATGAATGCATGACTAGTTCAACGTACCTGATCTATTCTCAGGCTAAATCTGAGTTCTCTTAGGAGCTGTACAAAGTGCAGCATTCAGGCATATCATATGTCCCTGCATTCAGGAAATAGCCATTTCTTAACTGGATGTTTGTTACCTTTCATTTGAAAACTTCTTAATTACTGAAAAGCAGTTTACAGACATGAACTAAGCAAATGCAAAAAATTGGGCCCAGACATTCTCTGGACATTTCCATTCACATATAAAGAAATGGGCAGGAGATTGTCCTTTAGTTGAGGGTGATGCCTGCGGGTAGAGGGAGGAGGGAGGGAGGACATGATGTATAAATTCCACTGCGGAAATCATGTGTTTTTGTTTATCAAGTTGACATCTTTGTCAGCGTCTTCTTTGTGTATGGCTCCTCTTTTTATGGAAATATTAAAACATTTGTAATATTGCGTGTTAGATATGTTTTCAATGGGCTCACTTGACACACTGGACTCTCTATGGGGGGCAGGCAGGAAAGTACTCAGAGGATTTCTAGAGCAACTGACTTGGACATTTGCATTCTGTCATACACCCCATCCGGAAAATGTCTAGAGTTCATTGCATGTCTGAAAGAGCACAATTTAGCACATATTTTTGGTTTTTAATCAAGACACAGATTAACAGACTTGACAAGACAACCACATAGACTGCATGTTATTGCTCTGCTGCGTAGAAGACTCTTTGGTATTTTGCAGCTCCAGTTACTGTAGAAGCCCCTTAGCACCAGTGCTACCATGTTGCTACAAATGTTACCCAGCAATGTCTCTATTCACCAGTGACAAAGTATAGACGTTATAGATGATAGATCATGACTTCCAATCAAGGATTAAGGATCATCGGCATTAAGGACTTTTCTTTACACATATATTGAATGTTTCCCAACACATGGTTAACTTGTGATGACTCAAGACATCCTCAATATCAATCTCTATTAAAGACATAGTAGATTAGTGTTGTGCTGATATTTTGGGTCTATATTTCCAAACTGCATTCCTGTGGACCTGTAGGTGAAAGGTCACAGGTCCGTTGACAGGAAGTCTTTCTGCAACGAGAGCCAAGAGGCTTGCAGCGCCAGCACATAGCTGTGTTATTCGGACACAGGGGAAGGAGCTGCAAAATATTTAGGTATTGGCCTGCCATTGTTTTCCTGTGCGGACCTGAGCCTCACACCTCAAACTGAATGCCACGGAAGATGATATAACACTCGGACCGCCATTTGATCGTGGCCGCTGTGATTGAACCCGGGCAGAGAGTGCAATTTCAAAGCCTGCTGAAACTATTCAAAACACCACTGGCCCGTTAACGGCCCAGGATAATGAATTCCATGGCGGCGCAGGCCTCTATGTGTGGGAGACGCAGAGCTTAGCTAAATAAACCTTGTCTGGCCGAGTGGCCCCACTGGTGCCCGGTCCTATGGGGACGAGCACAGCCTGGTCTCTCACAGGTCACTGGACGGACTCAGTGTTAATGACAGCCTCGTTTACCTAAACTCACCGTGACATCCACTAGCAACATCCAACAAGTCCCACCTCTGCTCCGTCACAAAGGATAGGCTACTGTTGGCAAGGGCATTGTCAGTGGCTCAGCTTGAAATGACAAACTGCGTCTACAGAGGGTTCAGAGGAGTTGTGCTGGTTGAGGCTGATAGCAGAGATCACTAGTCCCAGGCTCTGATTTTTCCCCTTCTCTCTTCATTAACTATTCACATTTGGACCTTATGTGCAGATCATCATCGCCACTCAACATGAGTCTGAGCAGTTCAAAGGCAGCGATGCCTGGAAGTGTGTGCGCCACCCCAGGAGTCACTGGGCCTCGGACACCTGCAGAGTGGTGGGTGCTGAGAGAGCTTGGGCGTGTTTGGATCAGGGACTGAATTTTCCCTCTGAAGATGAGGAAAAGGTTTATGGCACGCTCCCATGAGAGCGTCTCCTGCTCTTTGAAGCTCCTGTCTTGGTGGCTGCTCTTATCTCGGGAAAGGATTATTTTATCTCCGTCTGTTGCCTTCTTTTTCCTCTTCTTCCCTCTCACCTTAACATCAACTCAGGTTTTTGTGTGGATCTCTTAGGAGATCTTCTCCTTGCTCTTTCACTCCTCTCGTTTCCAATTTCCCCCTTTCAGAGTACACCCAGCCCTCGTTTTACTTCCACCCCCACTCTCCTCTCTGTTTCCTCTGCTGGACCCCACTCTCTTTCTCTTTCTCCCTATCTCCTCTATTCTACCCTTCCAACACATGACAGACTGTGTAATTAATGAGCATCATAAACCTCTCTTTCTATTAGCTACCCATTAGTAAACCTGGCAAGCCTGTCATTTTGGACAAAAACACACAGCTACTTCATTTGATCCCCACATCAAAGGGGGAGCCCCACTGTTTTCGGCTGAATACACTAATTGTGTCCTCGTTCTGGATGGGTCTACACCCCCATCGCTTCAAAAAAGCTGCCAGTGCCGAGTGCAGATAGCAGAGAGAAGTACAGAAGCAGAAAGTATTGATTATACAGGCCTACATTTGGAGGGTTTTTACATTGGAAAAATTACAAGTCATTCAGGAGCATGCCAAAAAGTCTGCAAGTCTGTTTTTATTATACCACACATCAATTTGCTCTGTTAATTTTTAAAGTAGAAGCTTTTAGCAAAAAAAAAAAAAAAAAACGTCTGTAGGCTTGCGGCACAGTTTTGAGTGTTTTTATGCGGCTCTTAAGATAAAAAGGAATTTTTAAGTGGAGCGGTAAGGATGCCCATATTTTACACTACACACCAATAATGAAACATACGGGATTGGCAATCTTATTAAGATAAATCTTAGAAATTCCGACCTGGTCCTGAGTTTCTGTGGTTTACATATATTACAGTCTCACAACATCCACGGTGATCTTGTGCAGCTTAATTTTTTGATAATATGACAAAACAAATCAAGAACAAAGCCAGCAAGTTTTACCATAAATCTTTGAATTGGACTTTATTTGTTTTAATATTAAGTACACGTATATGATTTAGTTGAAACCTCAATAGTTAACACATGCTCAACCATTCTTTTCAGATGTTTTGTCTATTTAATACTAGATGCCTTTAAAAAAATGAATACAAATTTAAAATGTAAATTTTTAACCTTATCCTGTCTGCTAAACTTGTATTGTTTCTCTTGTATACACTGCCATATAAAACGACAGTTGTTATGTTGTTGAACATAAAAGTCTCTCAAAGGTAACAGCTGCCACCTGCCAGTTAGTTCAAATAAATCAAATGTGTCCTCTTTAAAAATGAATTTGACTTCACTTTGCAAATAAGACAAAAACGTACAAAAAGTATAATGCTGTAAAAGTATATACCATTGTGTCTAGGAATACTATGAATCCATACATTTTCATTACTTCCAGTATTCAGAATGGCGAACGCATGCCAGGCTGGCTCTCCCTCCCCGCTTCCCTTTCGCCTGACACATCACACGCTGGGCCACCACAATGGGCTGAGTCACGACCACGGCAGGAATCAACACTGTACTTCAGTCACGATTGTCTTCTGCCCTTTACAACATTTATGCCCTTTTGTTCCCCAAGATAAAGGCAACAGTCACATGTTAGAGCTTTAAGCGCCCAGCAGCTGCTCCTCTCTTCCTCTATATGCCTCACATCCCCCTCTCCACTACTAGGCAGCATTCCTTGAATGGCCTCTCCAGGCATCGCGCCTGGGGGCTAGGACATAAACACACACCAAACCGATACCCCCAAATCTGGCCATGTGAATATCCACCCATTATGCATGTTTCCTGGGAGAGTGCTGTGGACATGTTGGAATGAGCCGGAGTTGGCCACCAAGGTAGGAGCTCCCCCAGGTCCGTAAAATACCTACACCAATCAGGCAGGTGTCTAAATGAATAAGCTTTTGTTCTATGAAGCTTTTTAATCATTCAAAAAACTGAAACCCAACTGAAATCAGAAGACAGATCTCCACTGGATTTGACAAATGCCTCAATAAGAGCCTAATATTTCCTTCATTTATTCTCTGATTTCATGATGGGTCAGGCCAAAAATAAATGTGCCCCACAATAACAGTGATAGATTGCAGAGCTGGGGGTTCATGACCATGAGATGGGACTCTGGCTTTAAACCCCCGCCACCTCCTCTCTCTCAGGCATCAAAGGCAAAGCTTGGAAATAGGGCCTGCAAAGCCATCTCTCCGTTGGCCTCTTCAAAGAACAGGAAGTGTGTCAGAGGGACAGGCCTTCTTTCCCAGCAAATTCAGACGAGATGCTATAATAACAAGCTCATCTGTGTGTCTGTGGCAGACTAGTTCAAAGGCGAGCCTGATTCCTCTTGGTAGAACATGTGATGATATAGTCAGGATGCGGAAACCACTGTTTAGTGAAAATCCAACTGGCGGGCTGCATCAGGGACATCTGCCAAGTGTACAGCCATGTCCCTAAAGATGTGAAAATCCTTCCCTGAAAATTGAGGGCAGATTGCTTTTTTGATCTTAACTTTCCCAGAAATCATCCCAATTCTGATATTTGCATTTGTCACCTCTGGCTATCACCTGTTTAACTCCTGAATTTATACGACCTCATCTGCAAGTAGTCGCATCAAGCTCTGGCTTGACCTCTTTATGGCCCTGTTCTAACCTGGTACTAACATCCAACACAGGTGATCCATAGGAATTCGGACATCTCCCAGTACAAATGGGAAAGCATCCCAGATGCACTGAGGACACGTTTGTGGTGTGATTACTCAGAGCACCTTTGAGGTGGTCTAAGTACATCAATATGGTCTACATCCATACTGTAACCTTTCAGTGAAGGCGACATCATCGCAGAAAAGACCCAAACAGCAAGCGCTGTTTAGTGTCTACATCAGTGTTTCTGATGTTCAAAATACTGCCCTAGTTTGCGAACCTCTCTGCTTTAGCAGCTTTAAAACTCTCACACATTTCATTTTTGGGAGTGTATGCATGACTATACTGTCTTGAAGAGAGATAAAGAGTAAAAATGTAAAATACAAAACATTAAATCAGCTTTCCTTCAATGCTTTTTTAAAATTATTTGTGGGTATGCTTGAGGCACATGGTTACTGCCCAGAGGGAAATATTACTGTTCAAAAATGTGTCTTCTGCAGCTCAGGAGACAAAAGTGTGATTGTCACGACAGTTTACTTTCTAGTTTGTCTGATATATTTCCAAATTCACTGTTGGAGAAATAGGTTTACATTTAGCAAGTCAAACCATGTGAGAAATACCTGACTGAAGTTATTAATGGCTCCTTTCTCCTCCGTTGGAAAATTCTCCCAGTGAATTTTAAACTAAAATATGAGAAACATAGCGGTAAAAACAGAAACTAAAATGCGGCTGAAGTGAGACTTTAGTCTCCTAAACTGCAGAAGAGTAAACTTTGAGCAGTAAAATTTTCCTCTTAGAGGTGTAGGAAAAAACCAGACCTGTAAACTTAAACACAGCTTTGACTCCTTAACTGCAGAGGCCAATAATAATTTAGGGGTCATTACCATGCAGCTGTATGAGAGCTGTATCTGCTAAAAAAAACATTCAAGTAGCAATCCAGCCAGTGTACATGTGGACATGTCGTTTCCAGATTAAGTCTTATTTGAACAGAGCCACACCTCAGATCTTAGTTTGCAGATTTTACACTCACAAAGAAATTGTGACTTTGTTGAGCTTCACTGAACATCCCTTTTAAAAAATACCATCTGAAATCATTTTGGATTGAGCATATCATCTAAATATATCTAAGTGGACTGTTTTTGAAGATCCAGCCGGGAATATTAAAAAGTGCTTTGTTTTCTCTTGGATATATTTAGATTTTGTTATTCAACACCACTGGGAAATTAACCTTTGTAAAACAAAAAACATAACAACATAAGTTTATATATTTATATTCTAAACAGTTTTTGGTTTTATTTTGTTCTGTCCTCTTGGTTCGCACAGTATATCGTTGTGGCTTTTTGTTTTGTTGATGCAGATATAGTATACAGTATATTGAGAGATCTAAAAACTTTTATTAAGAATATGGCCATTATCCATCTTTGGGCTAAATAACAAAGGCAAAATTGTATGAATCTGATCTGTTGAAGAAATTATTTCAGGTTGATAGATTCAACATCGAAAACAATGAATGTAAAAACATGCATCTGACTGTCTTAAGATATTTAAGTTATTTTTACCACACAGTGTTGATTAGAAGATTCCTCTGGTTGCTCTTTAAAAACTCCCAACCTTTTACTGTTGCTTTCTCACACAGTGATGCCCACGGTGTGTATGTATTACTGTCACACTGAGCTGCTGGCAGCCTGGCATGAAATGGCACAGTGGCTTCTGTCTTTTATTATAAATTTGAAGACTTCAAAAGAATCCCAGCCTGCTTTCATCTACAGCCGCAGTCCAATAAGACTGTGATTTCTAGACCTTATTCTTGTGTCAAAGACAGATGCACGCTGGCCACGCAGCCCAGTGGGATTTTGTTCTTGCTGATATGGTTTTTTACACGAACACGTTTGCAAATCAAGAGGGAGGTAAAAATCGGATCCAAGCAGGGATTTAACTGTGAGAGGTCCTGCTCTATTACGGGTGTTCATTCATTCTAAAGTTAGAGACTCAAAGCTGTAAATAAAACGTTGTGGTGTTAGAAGTAAAACATGACAGAGAGATTAACTTCCAAGCAACTTTCTGAGTTATTTTGCTTATTTGATTTGTTCTAAAATAAAATCTTACACAGTATTGACCGTGGACTCCTTGTTGGCCCCCCTCATGTAAATGTCCTGGGACCCCTGCTGGGACCAGTGGTGGTCCCCAAATCTTTACGGGAAGCACTGGCAATAATGCAGCGACGTCTCCATGCGCTTACTAGCAGTCGGAGTTGAGGTGTAAATCATGAGCAGGCGGCTGACAGAGGTTTTCGTTGCGCCTCCTCTCTGCTTTGAAGACAGAGGCATAAATGGAGAGAGCTCAGCGAGGTGCGTCAAGTCAGCTGGAATAATTCCACTCACACCGGAAGTCACAACTTTTGTATGAGGTATAGTGATTTTTGTTCTCCTTTTAACAGAAACTATAAAAAAACAGGTTAATAAAAATAATGAGTGTATCATACAAAGCAATGGAAACAACCACTTGTGTGAGAATATCAACAGCAATGGAAATAAAATATTAATGAAAATAAATTATGAGGTTACAACATCTAACTTTCATAATAAAAATCAGGGTAATTAATTTGAAACTGACATATCACTGGCTGCTGAGGGGTACCCAACTAGTTTATAAGATAGTCTTTATTAATCTATTGTTGTGCTGGCTGGCTCCAAGATATCAATAACACTACATACAACCGAGCACAGTATAGTTAAATAGTAGAGTATTAAGTCAAATTAAAGGAAATGAAAATATAAATATAAAGTGTGTATGTAGTAAATGCAGACCCAGTGCCTGAAACAGCAACACAAATGAAATCACATAAGTTCCATGAGACAGAAAAACTGAACTGAAGAAGAAACACACATGAACTAGCCTGTACACTTTTAATATAGTAAATATATTGTTCCCTTTTTTCAAAGTTAACAACAGTTGGTCATTTATTTTCATCATTTTGGCATCTCATCAGTTTACTGTGAAAGTGCTGGCAGGAAGTGATGTGTGTGCCTGTGTGTGCTGACAGTGGTCTGTAGATCAAACGCGGTGGTTCCTCCAGTCGCACTGACGGAGCTCCGGCTGCTCTCACGGGTTCTCCTCTGTCTGGATACCTCAGCCCGGCTCCGGCTCCTTCCTACACTTCCTTCTCTGGATTATATTCGTCTGATGGTTTTCAACTCCACCTCGATGCATAGAAATGGGTAAACTGCACTCCAAACATGGTGAGCTCCATTAGTCCTCAGAGAAAATCACGGCCACACTTCGTCCATCTGCCGCCGCGACACTTTCCACTAACACTATTTCATTGTTTTGTGTCTTGTCTTCTCCCCCTTGTCTTTCTCTCCCACAGCCGCTATTTGTAAACCCAGGGAGAGTCCGGAAGGTAAGAGCGCCCGTCCTCCCCGTGCCTCACTTTTTCATACATGTCCTCTCAGTTTTCACTCGGGACTCTCACCGGAGCCCGAGTGTCTTTATTTTTTGTGAAGATGGACAAACTGGGTAGAGAGTAACGCGGCTCCTCTTTGTCTCCAGGCGGCAGCTTCGTAGTGAACGCGTGTTTGGCGCGGAAGGGACTGGACGACTGGCTCGTGAAGCAGAAGTACTACTGCACGAGCTCTCGCCTCGAGCGGCAGGACTGTCACCACAGGGGAGGCTGCGGCTTGACGGCACGGGTGAGTACCGCGTTGTCCCCGAGCTCCGCGTCCTTCCACGGGGGAGGCAGCCTATCGGGAAATGCGTCCCAAAGGGCTGACTCGTCCCGCCGCGGTGCTCGTCCGCATTTCTCCCGGGAAACGAGGAGGGTTTTTGGTGCGATCTTGCAGTGATGTTGAACCGGAGCTACGTGGAGGCTCCGGTGTGGCTTCCACTCAAAGTCCGGACTAACTTTGTCCAGGCTTTCAAACTTTAACCAGCCGTCTATTCACGTTGGCTGCACTAGTGAGTTGAAGGTTCACTCACAATAAACTGCATGAGCACAAACTCTTCAAGTTGACCGCATAAACACCTCGTTTCGGTGAAGATGCTTTCAGACGTGATCTGAACTCCGGATATTCTCCTGAAACTGTCAGAACTGGTTATACGTGAGAACGTTAATGTCCAAGTCAGTTGCTGCCGACATTCTCTTCACTTTCTCCTAAGTTTCTCCTGCCTTCCCCTTAGTGACAACTCTGAACACTTATTTTTGTGTCTGTCAAGGTGCTTGCAGATATCCTCTGAGCTCCGGAATCTCTCCTGAAATTATCCGGAACGGTTGTATGTGAGAACGCTAATGTCCAAATCAGTTGCTGCGAGAAAATCTCCAGACACTGTTTATCTGTGTCTGTGAAGCTGCTTCCAGACATGCACCGAACTCTGGTTATTTCCTTAAGTTATTGAACATGAGAGTACAGCAGGAGATTCTCCAGTGAATCCCCTGCGAGTGAGTAGGCGCATTGAGAACTTTTCTAGATGTCAGCTTGTAAAGACAATGAAATTCCAGAGCTTTTGGCAATATCGGCCGACATTGGTGTTGTTGTGATGCAAACAAAAACATGTGATCTCTGCATTCAATCTAATACGTTTCGCCTCGCCTGAACGCTCCTGACAAATTTCTGTTGTTGCAAATGTGTCTGACCCAAACAGTCTCCTGCTTTCGTTCTTTATACGTGAAAGGCAAACTCCGGAGAAAGTCTGGACCCCATGGTGCTGACTGGTTTGAAAACCGCTTTACAGTTTCTTTTTCATGGTGACAATTTGACAAGATTATATTTAACACTCTGGTCGGGTAGGGAACAGATGTTGGTCTCATTATGTGCTCTGATCAGAGGGATTTCTACAGGTAACAATAGATCAAGTCTTGATTTGAAAGCATTGCCGTGTGGCAGACTGGTGACAAGTGCGGATTGTGAATGCTGGGGAGAAGTGTCGGAGGTCATGCTTGTTTTGTATTTTGGCACTGGTGTAAACACTGCATTTGTTGTCAAGTGCTGAAATCCTTTGGAACTGCTTCAGAGGAGCCTTAAGCCTCTCTGGTTAGTGATGCCTTCCTCAAAGGCAGAAATGTTTGAGGAATTAGAGCCCATCAAGGGGAAAAAAGAAAAATCAGTTCCTCCGCCCACAATCCAGCGACTTTGAACAGAAATGCATCTATCTATTGAATGCAGCCCAGACTCCAGGAGCTCAGGCATTTTCAACACACCAGCGCACCTCCTGTGACTTTTTTCCCCCACAAGTTTCCCCTTAAAATGCTTGACAGCTCCTTTAGCTGCTTGTCATTTTGAAAAAGACTAGAATCCTACAGTTGGTCTTATTTTGTCTTTCTTTCCCTCTCATCATGCAGCACCTCGCGTGTTCAGGTCACATTATACCATCATGTATTTAAACTCATTATCGTGCATGCAGGACACAACTGTGTTGGCTAGAATGGATTCTTGGGAATATTAGACTTTGGATTGAGGATTTGTCTACATTCTGGTGAAGAGGAGGCCAACGGCTAACTTGAGGAAGTCTTAGGCAACAGGAATAGTCCCGTCTAAAGTCCACCGTTGTGTTGTTGTCTGCTGGAAGGCGCTCAGGCTTCTGTTTACCTGAAGAGCAGTCGCAGTGTAGCATGGCACAGGTGCTTTAAACTCCTGGCATGAGTTTGTCATTGCTGAGTATCGGGAGGTTACTATCTTTACATGTTGGGCCCACATCCTGACATGCCTGAAGCTGCAGTAAACGTCACATAGTAACAGGATCCTGCTCACAGTAGACGCTGTGTCTGCAGGATGTTTTTTGAGACTGACTTGATGAGGAGCCACAGAAAATATGTATGTTTTTTAGAGCGTGTTGATGCTTCTACAGCTGAAAAGCTACGCGGTCACTTACTGTATGTTTTCAGTGGTATTCATACGCTTAGGGCTTTTATTATTTATACCCACATTATTGCCATGCAATTACCAGACATTATGACCACAAAAACAAACTTTTATTTTTGGCTCCTGGAGTTATTTATGTTCCTCTTTTCCTTATGACTTTGTTTTGGCCCAGGATGGAACAGCAGCCATCTGAAGATTTTGGATGTTTTAGAATAAGTTGGAGTTACTAGAGTTTAGTTTGTGTAAATAATGTAAGTCTTGGTAGCTAATGATTTTTTTAGATCAAAGGGCGAACGTATAAAAAAGAAAATGTGTTTCCATCATCAATATTCTAATTATTTAGTTCTGGACTTAAGAAGTCGATCCAAAATCTAAGATGTTTATTTTTAAAGAATGAACCATATGTTTGCTTCTTGCTGTGTTTCCTAGAACAATTCTATACATATCTGAAGTCAAGGTTTTTATCAGCTTCACGGTTAGAGGGTAACACATTTAGCTAATGTGGACGTTGATATTGTAACAATCAAATATCCAAGGCTTTCGCATTCTGCGAGAGAATTCCATTTTGAGTATATTTACACATGCTTAGAATGTTCTGAATACAACAGCCAGTTTTCCCTTCTTAACAAGGTGGCACTACCTCTGCAGCGCAGAGTTGAGTTGTAATCTACGACATACATTTTTTTTTTCAGTTCTTCTACAAGATCCCTAAATATGTGTTGTATTTAGATATTCCTCTTAGCAGCAGGATGAGTGATGATCATTGCTAGGGGGAGTATAACATTTCTGTTCCCCTGTGAATTTCTATCATTCCGTTGATAAATAGTATCATCAAACTGATCATCAGTCAGATACAACAGCACAATGAGATATTGCTTTAATGGCATAGGCCTAGATAAAAAATAAGCTATGTCATTCAAATATATATCTTTCAACATTGCAATTTGCAAGATAAAGTTTTATTTGGTAATTCTGTTGCCTTCTTATATAAATATCTTTACCAAATAAATTCCATGTTGGAAAGTTGTGTTACCTAAAAAAAAAAAAGACACTAAAATTATTATTAAACAATTTCAACAATCTTAGCGCTCTGTGAGAAGGTATTTTAGAGCTTGACCCCACAGTGCCCTCAGATAAAGACAGAGGCTAACGTCTTAGGTAAGAGAATGTGAGTCAACTCACTTAGCTTTAAAAGCTGTCTTCATTGTATAGAATACCTGGTGAGACAGTTATTTATATCCGCTGTTCTCTGAGCCCCCCTTCCAGCTGAACTGGGTACCAGGAGAATGTGGGTCGGGTGTCAACAGTGGGGAGTCCACGTTTGGAATTCCTTTGATCCAGCCTTTTCCAAGTCGTATTCCCTGCTGGAACAATGCCAGTTTTAGGGAAGTCATTGTTTTGCAGAGCTGTTCGTATTAAGAGTTTGTCTTCATCAATGGGTTCAGATTTAAATTGTGGATGAGCAGTAACAGATAGACTGAGACACATATGCTCTTGAATGCTTAAGCCTCATATACACTACAGTGGATGTTTAAAAAAAATAGATATTCTCCCCTCCCTTAAAAATTGTCTGTCCACACAACCTCTTTACAAAAAATCTCGTCCAGACGAGAACACAATTACTACAAACACTCAAATAAACATGCCGGGCCAGTAGGTGGCGATAAAGTCTATATCAACGATCCGTCAAATACCAGAGAAGAAAGCTTTAGTCCAAGTAATATTGGGCGAGGCAGATGCCTGTGAACACCAGTAATGTGGTGCAGTGATGCTAAATTTAGCTGCAAATTTGTAAATAGACCAAGCAGTGTGAACCAAATGGAGAGAAACTGGTATACAGCTGCCATTGTTTGTTTAGCAGAATATCTGCATTACTGTGGACGGGGTGTTAATTATTTTTCCATGCACACCCTGTACCCATTCATGAGTTGTGTCGTCATGACGCAGTGTTCAGTGAAGGAGAGAGTGAGTGAGTGGTGTGGGCAGGTGGATCTGTGGGTCTGAGATCCTGGTCATGTGAGCCTGGGCACACTTTCTCCCCTGTGTACAGCATGGTGTCTACACCTACCCATAAATTTGATATGCTATGTGTACCCTGTAGAATTATGTTACCGACATAGATGCTGATAGGGGCACATGTTTGACTGACTGGGGGGTTCAAATTTCTGGTGGCAAGTTTCTGAGGTGGCCTGTCTAGGCATCGGATGAAAAAGAGGTATTATGTTTGTCACATGTCATGACTAGCTTCAGAAATAATCAGCTTTGATGGTTATTCCTCACAAAGTTACGTCGTTGTGTTCTTAAATCCCACTCCCCCTCCTCTGCTTCTCCCCTCTCCTCCCTTCTCCCCTCCTAGCCTCCATCTGTTTCTTGCGTTTGCCCTGTGGCCGTGCGTTGGCCGAGTCTGCATTTGAAGTGTGGGCAACGCATTGAGGTGTTTGTTGTGACATTGATGGCTCCTCCTCCGCTGTGAAGCCCTACCCTTTGTGTAGTAAAAGTGACCCCTCCACCTCAAATCCTCCCAAGCTGCCGCTCTGACAATTCCAAAGCTCCCATTTCTTTCCTCAACTTCCATAACTTATATCGCATTGCGTCTGACGACAGAATGCGACTCAAAAGTGAATCACAGTGGAACTTCTGCCCCCAACTCCATTGTCTCGCAGTTGGTTGCCAGCTCTTTGATTTTTGAGTTTTTATAAAAGTGGAGAGTTTTTTTTGGAAGTGGGCCTAAAGCTTTTAAACGCATTCCCTCAGCCTCCAAGTCTGATAAAAGACATGGCAGGTTTTGCACCCCCTTGATTTTTTTTTTTTTTTTTTGCTTCTACTGTTGTGCTTTTTCTCTCCTTGTCGTTTTCACAAAGCAAAGGCCCTTGCCTAGAAGCTGAAAGCACCTTTCAAATGCAGACTCCTCTTCCTCTTTCTCTCCGTCTTTCTGTCTTCACCCTATGCGTTTTCTTTTCCCACCGGCTGGCCTCTTGTGCGTGCTGTGTGACGTATGCTCCTCTCCCACCGGGCTCTACCCCCTCTGTGCTCCCAAGGGACCGAGGGGCTGTTGTTGCTCTTTGAAGAGGCTGGGAGAAAAGTTTGGACCCACACTCTAAAGAGAAGAAAAGCCGTAGCCTTTGGGGAGGAGGGGTAGCACCTGGCCATAGAGGGGCTCTGTGATTTTTGTTTTATTTTCCCATGAGAAGATGGGGTTGAAGTCTTGGGCTGATGTCAGTATAGCTTGGGGACCGGGAGGTCGAAGACATGCAGGTGGCTTTAATGTCACATCCGGCATCGTGTGTCAAATACATTACTAAACGCTGGGGGAATTTGTCCTGTGTGACAAAGCAGTAGCTGTGAATTATGCCTTCTAGGAAGGATTGTTTAAGGAAAAGCTAGACCGATACTGGATAATTGGGGCCATTACTGAAGGGAGTAAAATATGTATGTATGTATGTGTTTCATTATTTTGTTCACCTGCTCCGGGACAAAGAAAATTGGCAATAGCTGCCTGGTAGTATTTGGGACAAACTTTATCTATCTTTGTATAATATTTATCTATTTATGCTTTTTCACAATTTAAAAATTCCCCTTAGCATACTTTTGGGCATTTTAATTACGTTAAAAAGTTTATATGATGTCACATCATGTAAAAAATATTTACACCAATATGATCAAATATATCTCTGATAGGCCAGTATCCATCCATGTATGCATCCATCCATCCATCCTTTGAGGGTCACACAGGTGGGGGTGGGTTGGGTGGAGAGCATTGACTGACAGGTGGTGATCACCCTGGACAGGTCCCCAGCAGATCTGGGATTCACTCTTCTCTGTGTTTGTTTGTGTTTCCCACTGTCAATGATCAGATTTTATTGATAAACACTGTATTGGATTATATTGTATAGTTCCAGTGGTATCAATTCTTAAATAACTACCACCATATCTTTAAAGTTAGTAAAAACACTATTTATTTTAGATAATTGTGATTACCGGTTTGTGTCATTACAAATTAAACAGTCTTTGGTGTTTTCATTGTGCGTGAAGTGCTGCTAATGAATGTGCACATTTATACATGTACTTTTATATGTATATGCATGTAAGTATGCTATATGTTTGCAGTCAGCTGTTCGGATGTACTCCAGAGATGAAAGGCTTGTGCGGGAATGTGCTCTGAATCTCAGGGGATTAGCAGCTGAGATTTTGCTTTGTTTCCCTGAAATCTACACTCAATTTGGAGCAACGGATAGCTGTTGATCAAAGGGTCTCTCACCACCCCTTCCACACTTATATCTAGGCTGCAGGGTTTTGTTCTACAGTTGAGGGTGGCTTTTATTAAAAACATTCTAAGGGATAGTTTGGTTTTTAGAGGATGTATATAGTCGCTGTCAGTTTGCCTCGTCCCAGACTTAAATGGCTTGCAATTGCAAAGCATGTGCCTAGTAATACTTTAAATAGTGTGATAAACTGTCTAAATACAGAGTTTGTCTAAATGACATCATCGTCTTTGCAGCAATGCCCACATATCTTAACCCTTTTGATGTGGCCGCAAATGTCTGAGACACTAATTTATGTTGAAAAGCATCAGAAAAGTGTTTACTCTTAGGAAGGAGATTAATTTAACTTTAGTTATTAATGGTTGCATGCACCCAATATGTTTGATCAAGGACTTCTCTGACGAAGGATAATTCATTTAATGGATTAATGCTAATTTAAATTGTCCAAGTAGATCTGCAATAAACGCATCACAACTGGCTGCCTGAAACGCTGTGACGCTCTGGGAGGAACTCTAGGTGACTTGGACTCCTGTGGTGGCGCTGAGCTCCCCTGAGCTTTCTGCTGGAGCTTGGTACCCATTTTAATCACCCACTTAAAAGGCTCTGCTGAGGTGGGTGTTTAAGTGTTTAAACCCTGAATAATGCTCTCTTGTTTGTTTATCAGGTTCCCCCGCGGGTTGAGCCATGGCCTGTACAGCAAGTGCTGAATAGTTTGACTGAGCACTCAGAGTGGCTCTCAAATAGGACGAGACAACATCTGCATAAAACTGCTATCAAGCTCTCATGTGAACACACACAGAAGTGTGCATGTCCGCTCATGGTCCATGAAGCACACAGGCTCCACATATACATGCAGACTAGGGCTGCTCGATTATGGAAAAAATCATAATCACGATTATTTTGGACAATATCAAAATCACGATTATTCAAACGATTATGTGCCCTTATTCTGAAGAGAGTGCTTGAGAGTGAGAGCCAGTCAGCTGAGCCGCTGAATGCTTTGGGGGAAGGACTGAATGGGGCATCTGCGTCTCTTTGGAAAAAAATGCCAAATAATCGTTTCAACTCGATTATAGTAGTTTGGAGATCGTTTGACCCCATAATCGAAATCCCGATTAATCGAGCAGCCCTAATGCAGACATTACCATTTGTTTACTCTAATATGTGAATCCATTTATCACTGCTAACAGACACAGGGTCCCAGCGTGGTTCCTTTCCACTTGTTTTTCTTACAAACTAGAAGTAAGGAAATGCCAGTGATGGACTCCACAGCTTCCTCAGGCCCTGCTGTTGTATGTATTCTCCTTGGGTTGTAGAGCTTTGGTGACCGGGGCTCGAAGGCCACCTGAGGTAGAGGGAATAGAGGAAGTGGATTTAGGTAAACAGAGTTGGGAGAGCATTGTGCCTCCCACAGACAGAGGTTCCAGGGCTCTTCAGCTCGTCATGTGGCGCCAGGGCTGGAGGAGGTCTGGATTGTGTGTTCGGGGATGTTTTTGGTGGAAGGAAAGCTAAACAGAGGAGTGGCCCTGGTGAAAGGAAAGCTGCCCTCCCCTGGTGTGTTTATGCTCCACAGGTGCCGCAACCCAAAGAGGACCTCACCCGGTAGACTCTCAACCATGCAGGCCAACCTTGTGCTCCCCTAAGAGCCATTTGCCCTGTCCGTCAAACCCACACTCCCCCAACCATGCTTGCTCAAGTTTGGGATGAAAACAGCTTCTTCTGACTATAGTCTTTAGGAGACTGCAAATTGGCATTATGCTCCCTAAGGCTCACAAAAAAACCTTTAAAATTTGACCAGGTTTTACAAGTGAATGTATTTCCACTTGTACTTCATTTTTTGTAAGCTTTTGTCTCATTCAGAGGTGTACAGTGTTGCTAGTTACTTTTATGGACAAAGTATCTTCTCAGTTTTTTGTCAAAAGTTTTGTGACATCTTGCTACGTCCTATATGCACATGGTGTGATTCTTTCACTTATATTAAAGACTTAAGACAATTCAGCAAGATTAAATGGACTGAGCATGTATGGCTTAGGTTTTTCAAAAATATTTTTAACATATTAATCTATGACTAAGCACTGGTAGTAGCATTTAGTTGCAGTTTACTCAATCACAAGTTTATTGCGGTGAGCAGTGACACAAGCCACTCATTCCCGTCAGCTATGAATAGAAACATGCCGCTGGCACCAGCATAGTTGTATATAGTAGTTGAAGTGTCTATTTCTGCTGCTATGTTTACTTGCTAAGCTGAAACACTCACTGTAATTATAGAGATTTTCGTTCCACAGTTTAAAGGTCAGATGTGAGGGATGTTTAGAGGTAGTGGCTTGTGGCTGGCAGGATGTCTGCTCCAAACATGATGTGCGTGTGCGTGCGTGCGCGTGCGTGCGTGCGCGCATGTATAGGAGAGTGTATGGATATGTCTGCACAGGCACAGAGGACGAATGGCAGCCTTGGTGTTGAGGTCAGTTCCATCTAGTCAACATGCACGCGTCAGAGGTTTTCTTAACAGCCACCTGTCACTTGGAGCTCTGCTGTTGATAGCAGCTACAAGGTTTTGTAGCCAGCTTTGAATACATCTTACTGACCATGTCATTTAGATGAGGGGTCGAAATCCAAACGTAAAGATAAGATTTTAAGTAATGTCCTCATCTACATTTTGTTTCTCTTTCACCATGTGTATTTTGGTTCGACTGAATCTGCACTGAATTTTGAGTGAAAACTTTAATCCTAAACTGATTTGTCCTTTGAATTAAAAACATTACAAACTCGAAAGATCATCTATTGGCTTTACACAAGTGAATTTTAGGTAACGTAATCTTTTGAGTTTAAAAAAACAACTGAATATCAAGTATTTTACCAGTATGAATACTGTATAATATTTTAGAATGAGATCCTTTACGCTGTAGCTAGTGACATGGTGGGCTCCTGAGAAGTTTCCATTATTTGACTGGAAGAAGGTTGACGAGCCTGTCACTTTCATGCTGCCCTCGAGGTAGACTTCCCGACTAAAACACTGTTCCTCCCACACTTTGGAGCACTTGAGATTGGCGTCTAAAGCCACCCAGACGACTAAAGCACTGTCTCCCCTCGAAGAGAGCTTTGACTAATTGCTAAGACCCTCTAGACATAGTGTAGCGCACTCAGTGTTAAAACGTAACACTTGGATCCTTAAGCAGGGAAGCAGGCATGCTGTCAACCATGTGTGTTGAATATATAATCCATCCTATTTTTGCAGAAAAGATTGACACAAATGCACACACTATGTAAGCTCATGTTAAGTCAGCTGGACCGCTCTGCCATTGTTGCCAAGGAAGTTAAAGGTTGCAGAGTGAACTAACTTCCCACACGAATGGTGAGATATCCTGTTCCTGCCCCACGAGCTTTTGGCGATGAGGTGTGTCATTTTGACTCTCTCTCGCTCTCGCTCTCTTTCTCTCTTCTTCTCTCTTCTTTCTTCTCTTCTCTCTTTTTCTCCTTGTTCGGATCTGAACTCTCCTCTGAATTCAGAGGGCCCTAACTCTGTGATTTGTTACTCTTGGCACGCGGAGACTACCTGTAAATCAAGGCCAAGCGACAGGCTGTCTCCATTCCCTCCCAGTCCATAGCTTCCTCTTGGGAATGCAAGGTCCCAAATTGGAGTTCATTGGCTGCTGGAGAATGTTTTCAGGATTCATCTCTAGCTCAGTTGGCCCATTTACTCTCTGAGTCACAATTTAGGAAATATGAGAGTGACATTGCAAGCTTATAAACCATAAGCCCTGTGTCACTGGCTATTTATTTTAAGTTTTACCTTAATGTTTTTACTCTTACGACTGTGGTTTTGGTTGGCAGGGGGGGGATGACAAAAGCATTGGCCTACCTGGATTATTCCTGGTAAGCCTGATGACCAGTCCAGGCACCTGATAGTTGTGCCTGTGCAATATGACAACAGCTTGACTCTTGATCTTGACACCTTGTATCCTAAGAGATAAGGCTTTGATAAACAGTGTGGTAAATGTTAATTGCTGTGGTAACATATTTTTCAAAAGCTAATAAATGCTGTTACCTTGAGTAACAGGTAGGTTTTAGTGCTGGAGGGGCTGGCTGAGTTGTAAAAGCTTATCCTCGCAGGTGTAAAAGTTTTTTAAATGGGTCATTAAAGTGTTGGCCAACTTCACACATAAAACACAAAAAAGGGTAAGAGGGAGGGAGATTACTTCAGATCAGCAAGTTTCTGAAGCATAGAGATGAAGGCTGTAAATCTCTGCTAATATTCCACTGAGCCTCTCAGGAGGCAGCCTTTGATGTGGGTGAGGTAATGTGACAAGCAGTGTTTGCAATGTAAATCTGACATGGAGACATGATTGATGTCAGGGCACTATCGCTCCACAAAAGGAAGACACCAACAACACGTGCAGGAAAATTCACGTGTGTGTGTGTGTGTGTGTGTGTGTGTGTGTGTGTGTGTGTGTGTGTGTGTGTGTGTGTGTGTGTGTGTGTGTGTGTGTGTGTGTGTGTGTGTGTGTGTGTGTGTGTGTGTGTGTGTGTGTGTGTGTGTGTGTGTGTGTGTGTGTGTGTGTGTGTGTGTGTGTGTGTGTGTGTGTGTGTGTGTGTGTGTGTGGTCTCTGCATGACCTGTGTCACAGACTGAAGCTAACACAATAATCCCTCTGGCATGCTCAGTTTTCTCAACCCCTCCAGTCTTGGTGTTGCTGACGATGCACACTTTAATCATAGAGCTGCTTCCTCCAACCTGCCTGGTGATGGATCCCAACTCTGTGGCTATAATTTCCTTCCTGGGGTGCAGGAAGAGGAGTGGGTGTGCCGTGACTGAGAGGTGTCAGACATGGGGCAGCAGTGTCTGCACAGAAGGGGCCTGTCTTTGATTCTCCCTCGGAGATGTCAAACCCCCTTTTTCCAGCAATAGTTTAAGGATTGCTAATCCAGTTGATTGTCCTCTCAAATGATTGGTCTTCAAGGTTCAAAGTAGACAAAGTGGTTGAGATGCAGAAGAGAACAATTTGCAGCCTACATGTGGCTTCTAAGCTGGTTATTGCAACCACTTGATAATATCTTCTCATTCGATTAATTCCCTTAATAGTTATTTTCTTTGGAAAGTGCAGTTCAGATTTTTTTTGGGATTATTTCTTAGATTAACAGCATCCACCAGGTATGTTATGTTAATGGTTAATGTGAGGGGCTCAACATCAAAGGGTTTACAATCTGTGACCTGGAGAAAGGCGTTGAATTTCTTATCAAAGGCTTTAAAATCACAGCAGTTTTGACTTCCTCTTGGCGCTGCAGCCGTCTCATTAGATCAGTTTTATCCATTTGTTCGCTTTGTTGTGAAGCTCCGAAATTGTATACTAGCAAACATCTGTTTCACCGGAACCTAGTCAAATAACCACCTCAGTGTATCATGTGATGATGATGGTGATAATGATGATAGGCCCATTGGTCTCTCTGTAAAGCAGAACAAATTCATCTTGTTTGGCTACAGTGAAATGCAGAGATGTTAATCTGCCAAGGCTTTCAGTTTGTAGGTGTTGTCTCAAAATTGGGCCCTTCACCCCTCCTCGGTAAATTAGAGCGTCTCGCTTCAGCTCAGTTTTGCTAAATGATTATCTGAGATCTTTATTTCATGTGTGAAAACTGATCCCCTTTGAAGCTTCACTCAGGCAGCGTGGCGCTTCACTACCTCACATCAACACCCTCTATCTTGGCTCCATCTCTGGGCGTCATGTTTTACTGCTACGTGGTGCTTTGAATGAGACTGCTTAATGTCACTAGAAGGTGAAAGAGGTGCAAAAGACTGGGGCCAGGGTTTAAACTGCCGTCTGATGATGACTGGTGGTCCGTTCCAGCAGCAGCAGCACCACACTTACCACATATTGCAGGACAGGCACTGCACCAGATTCTAGGAGTTGTGCTGTTCGGCTGTTTTGAAACTGCCTCCAGTGTATCTCAGTTTACTGTTTGGAATGATAGAGGGGGAGGGCTTTTCCTCTCCTGAGGTCCTCTGTGAGTAATTCTATGCCTTTAAGCTAATTTGCAGCTCTGAAACTGAGTTTTTTTGTTTTATTTCTCAGTTTTCAACATTGAAGCTGTGTGAACACTAGAGCTTTTGAAAATCCCCATGCTATACAGCTGTTTTCACCATCAGTTATTCATAAACGTTAATTAATGGCTGTAAATGTATGGGACAAAGTACAAACACATGTTGAATGTTCTTAACATACCTGGTACAAGGACAGCTTTCAATGTCCCTTTGAATTTTATCATATGGCCTGTGTCAGTCTAAATGCACATATGCGGATACTGGCCCTCTGTGTCAAGATTATGACAAGAGTGAGCACAACCACTTCACACTTTTCAGTGTATATGGCTGTCGACAACCTCCTCTCTAACCAGTTTGGAAATTTCAGTTGAAGCAGAAATGTACCGCCACTATTCCCAGCATACTCCCTTGTCTCTGTCACTCTTCTTGTCTTTCCTTACACTTGGCTAAAGGCCCTTCTAATGCGCTCCGCTTCCCACTTCATGTCAGCACCACTGTTCTGAACATCGCAGTTCGGAAGGTGATTCCTTGCGGCGGGTGGAGAACGAAAGAGGAGGCACCCAGCCACAGTCCTAATGAGATTTTTCCTAGGTTTTGATGGAGTGCCATTGGTGCTGCTATTGCTCTAGAGGCCTGCCCCCACTGAGCCCTGGCGCTTGATCAGGGGGAGCTGTCGTCGGCCACATAAATTGTCAGCCTGTGTGGTGGGTCGTGGAGCAAACAGCACAGAGACCAAAAGGCCTTGTGGGACTTTCCCACAATCACATACAAGTACATATTACTTGCACTTTAATGTACCCCTTTGCTTTCAAACCCAGTCACAAACCCAGACCCTGTGGGTCCATGTCTGCAGTGCCATGGCAAAGATGACGGTTGAGGCATCTTTTTTGTCAACTTACCAAGTGGGTTCTGTGCCAGCATGTGCTCACTGTCTTTCTCTCTTGCAACATGAAGTCTGCAATGCAAGATTCAGTGGCAGACGCTCAAACCATTTTAACCTTATTATATCCAAGGCAGGCTGGTTGAGCACTGTCACTTTTCAGCTGCACCCTGCTCTATATCCGTTCAAGATATACTCTGTCAATGTTTTATTCATTCCTATTCATGCTGATCAAGAGATCCGTTGGGTCATTTAGCATTATCTCTCCATTTTGAAGAAAAATGTAGTGATTGAAACTGCTGAAGAGATGGAGCCTTTTAGCTGTGAGGTTATCTCCCCTCTCAGAACTGACTAACTTTGTGGATGTAAAGCCAATGGTACAGCTCTCACATCTACACTGAGGTGAGGGGTTCAGCAGTTAGATGTCAGAAAGTTAGAGACTAACTAAGACTGTAATTCACACATGTCCATGGGCTTTAAATTTGGGATGTATGTGTAGAGACGTAGGCCGTAGGGCTCTATGTGTAGCAACACTAAGGTTGGAGATATTTCTGTAAGGTCTGTTATTTACAGTTCTATTATATCTTATATCTCCAGCAAGGCCCAACAGTCCCCTTAAATTGAATCACGCTGCACCAATTTGACACACTTAAATATATTGTTTCCCTTAATGTGCCTCATTATGAATTATATAATGGTACAAATTCTCTTGCAGCGTGAACAAAAGGGAATTTTTTTCTAGTTTTCAGGAAATTCCCTGATCTTGATCCAAGTTTTATGGAAATCTGCTCTGTTTGTGTAATCTTGCTAACAAACCAACCAACAAGCTCACAGACAACCAGTGAAAACAACCTTCTTCACATAAATAAAGAAAATAGCAATCTCAAATGTGTTTAAACTTCATTTAACTGTATGTTTTTTTTATATTCTCCACTATATGGTTTAACTGAACTTCATCAAATAAGTTTATAATAGTTGACAAGAATAAGAAAAAGCACTGGTGTTGAATAAGCATCCCCCTGCTGATGGTTTCAGTAAAAAATGAAAACAAACCAAGGAATGTAGAGTGGTCTTTATTCTTAAAAAACAACTTGGTATAGTGTTGATCAGTAAATATTATCATTCTTAAATATGCTAATCTGTCTTTGGGATAGCCATATTCATAAATTCTGGAGTAGATCTGGTTGCCAAGTGATTCCAAGGGCCAACCCAAACAGACCCTAAGTCTGGCGAGTGATGTAGGTGGGATGTTGTAATGGTGCAGGCACAGTATGTTCTGTGCTGTAGTCCAGTAATAAATCATTTTCTGTTGAGGTGCTCGAACAACTTTAAAACACACAGGGGCCATACAAAACCTTGTCCCAGAGGCTCAGGAGAAGCTTTGAAGGACCTGGCTGCTGCTGAAAGAAAAAAGCTTCATGCTCTGCTTTCCACAGAACATTTAACATCATGTCTGGAAAATTGTTTTAGCTCATCCCAAGTGCATCAGGGAGATGCTTGTTTGTGCCCTGAGGCCAGCACCTCTGACCGCATCCTGCAAAGAAGAGGGAAAGTGACACCTTTGCTGAAGCTACGGAGATAAATTTGAGCAAAATAATGATGCACTCCCTATGAATCAGATCAGTTTATAGTGCTGATAGTTGCTGCAGAGAAGCTTGCCACCTCACGTTTTCATCGTTTGCATAGACGTTGAGCAATTGGGGGGTGGGGTAACTTCTCCATTGGCTTAAAATGCTCTCCCACAGTGACCTCTGACCCTTGAGCTAGTAAGGGTTCCAAGAAAAGCTCACTATTGGCTCATTGCTTGACCAAAGGGGGATTGATGGCTCTTTTGTGCCTGCAGTTTTACATACATATATAGCATTATGCCTGCATGCCATTTGTTCCAGAAACGAATGAGACCCAATGTGCTCGTCGATAGTGAATCTGAATGATCAGGTCCAACTCTTTGTGGGAGTTACAACCGTAGAGTCTCATCTGTTTTTATTAGCTGGGGAAATTCCTTTCGAGAGGGGTGTTCAGCTGTACAAAAAAGTCAACCTTTTTAATATTATTCCAGTTTGTCAACATCCTTCAATGCTGTCTTCAGTTTGGTTTATTTAGGATATATTGCATTACTTTGTCCTTTTTAATACAACATTTTGACTCTTCACCAGTTGGTAATGTCAGTGTAACTCAATAAGGATATTGGGAATATTTGCAATCTGACTCTTAAACAAAGGACATAAAGGACCGACATAATGCACTGACCAATGGACTTGTGGGAAAATCTGAAACTAAAAAGCAAACACCATATTTTTAGGATCCTGCATGTTGTCTTTTGGCTCAGGACAATCTAATCAATCTCTCGCAGACAATCTTAAGAGAGCTTATGAGAGATTTTATACTGTACCTAGATTTCTTAACTAGGGATTAATTCCTTGTGTATTAAATAAAAAATGACATGTAGACTAGTCTGTGTTAGTCTAAAGAGTAGAAAACACTCAAACTCACTCACATTTTAGCACTTTTACCTTTCACAAAGTTAAATGGAAGTTTATCTTGTGCTCAGCTAGATTGACAATACGTTTTGTGTCTCTAACATGTGGTTTGCCAGATCTGCGGTTTTCATTGATGGAATTGGTCTACTTGAAATAATTAATTTACACATAAATACTACTGATTCCAGATCAGCATGTACACACATGCCAACATGCTTCCCTTGCGCACACGTACACAAAAAATGTGCTATAATTGTCTAGGCTGCCCAGCTCCCGATCCCATCTCGCACACACACACACACACACACACACACACACACACACACACACACACACACACACACACACACACACACACACACACAAACGTAGACAGGAAAGTGCGCTTTGTGACGGTGCCAAAGTAAAATTGTTTAGTTGCCTAATTGCACAAATCCCTATACTAAGCAAGAATAACCAGGATTTACTGCTTCAGAGGGAAGAAAATGTTTTCTTTGTCTTTGGAGATATTGTTGCTTGTGTGTGTGCGTGTGTGTAACCCCAGTATACTAATAATACAGTTCGCATTCATCACCACAGACAACGACCAATTAGCACATTCCTCTTCACTCCTCTTCTTGTGTTCTTGGCTGACCCCTCAATAATTTCCATTCATCAAAAAACTAGAAATGCATTCAAGTTACTGTTTTTCATGTTTGTATGTGCATTTATGTCTCTGTGCGTGAGGAAATGAAGGAATTTTGATTGTGGAGAAATCTTATTTTTCTATGGGGACTTATAGATACAGAAGCCAGTCCTCATGTCTAATTTACGGTCCCTCAGTTATGTGGGTCAGACCCATGACTGTGACCTATCTGAATGGGTCACGCAACCCTCCTTTGTGGACATCTCCAGATCTGGGTGATCACAAGTTGGAGACACCGAGTGTGTAGATGGACAGAAGGAGAGAAAACAGTTAAACTTTACTGTAAACCACTGAAATATGTGTAATATCAGTCTAGAGTCTTTGCTAAATTTTATATCAAGTCATTAACCATTTACAGGTCTCTCATATGAGAATAACACAAACATCTGAGCCAAAATAAAGCTTTCTGATGATCTAAAAACAAATCATCCATCAGTTTAACAAGGAAGTGTTTTTAATTGCCATTATTATTAATTTTCTTTCAATATATTAGTCATCATGGAAAATATGGGGTGGAGGCTAAATCCCTTAGGAATAATTTTCATCATTCCACAGAAAACCCCACATATCCTACAAATACAAAACCAGTATAGAAGTAACCATCCTCTATTAAATATAAATTAATGAATCCCATTTGGGGGTGGGTGTTCACTGGTGCACCATTCATGATGGTCAGGCACCTGTGCGGTGTGCACATGTACTGTAGTCCCATGGCTGTCTCTTTTTTTTCTTTGATTGCTTCCTCTTTCTCTCCCACTTGCCTCGAATGGGCACCCCATTTGCTTTTATTTCAATATAAAAGCATTCTGCTTGTGATTCCATGACATTACACCGGCCTTGGTAATTGTGCAGTTTGATGCAGAATGTATTTAATAGAAAGACAATTGCTGTCTTCTATTCTGTTCCTTACCCAATCTTTCAGTTATCAGCATCTATTGTCCGACATGCAATGAACTTACTCCTCACATACTCAGTATTTTCTCCAGAGGAGGTGCATGTGTGAACGCAAATGTCAGAGTGAGAGAATCTGTAGTTTCTGCGGACTTTCTAAGCCTGGCTCTCTAGTATAAAGTCTGTAGATATCCAGGAGAATTTGATGTGTGAACACAGCAGGGAATCCCCTGCTGGATTAACTGCAAGCCAGTGTGGGTGGGGGAGGATGCCGCTTCTAACACGCTACAGATGCAAAAATATAAAATGAAATAAAAAAATAAAAAAAAACTAAAGGAAAACCTACACGTATGAAGATTCTAAGAGAGTTTTTGGTGTTAAGAGCTGACGAAAATCATGTGATCTCTGCCGCAGAGTTTATGTGTCGCTCCCTGTCTCTGACTGCTGCACACAGCTGCTCCACCTCTTGCCTGAATAATGCAGAGGATTTGTTGCTGTTGTGAACGCGTCTGTGCAGAGAAGCTCCCAATGCGTTGTGCATGTGTGAAAGGCAGACTGTGGGTAAACTCCAAAAGCCAATTCTCCGCATTTTACCTTCAGGTTATGTCTGAAAAGAGCGAGAGAAACTACTGGGGACACTTTTATCATAATGAAAGCTGATTAGTGTCAGTCCTGCAATAAAAGCCATGCCTAAATGTGTGATGGCCTTTTCATACCTACAACAAACACAAGTTTTTTTGCTTTAGCCAGTCAGTCAGTCAGTCCTGTGATCTGCTGTATTCTCTTCCTGAGGCCACCCACAGTGATGCAGCCTGGCTGCCACTAGTGTGAGGGGGGAAGGATCACACCATCTGACCTTCTACGTCTCTGGATTACACAGACATTTTCTTTCACACTGTCACAGCTTCACCTCTTACACACACCCACACACTTGGAAAATGACAGCATGTACACAATGAACTCACATGCTGATACATTTACATTGAAGGACTTTTATGAGGTTAATTATTCATTATTAAGGTTAATCATCGACTATGATAAGT
The DNA here is from genome assembly GCF_947347685.1 of Pleuronectes platessa. Taxonomy (NCBI): domain Eukaryota; kingdom Metazoa; phylum Chordata; class Actinopteri; order Pleuronectiformes; family Pleuronectidae; genus Pleuronectes; species Pleuronectes platessa. The sequence goes on from NC_070626.1 coordinate 9,919,573, forward strand.
CTGCTGTGAATGATCTGTCTTGACAGTCTTTACAGTTTATCTTGATGATTGACTGAACTGACTGACTTCATAAATTCTGTTTAGTGTATATATTTATGTAGACGTTTATCATTAATTAATCTAATGATTCTAAAATTATTTGATACACATGATGGAAAACACTTTATTGTGACCCTTTACATCAAATTTATTTCAAAAAGTTACATGGAAATTTAACATGTAATTAAAATGCAAAAAGTCGCAGTTTTAGGCATAATTCATTTTTTTTGTGTATATGCGTCTGTCAGCCCCGTGATTAATGTTTTTTTGGGCCAGATGACTGTAATGCTTCATGGATACCTGAGCCAGACTTTTCCACAGTGAAGCCCGGGTATCACATGTCGCTCCCGTCTCTGTGGTATGCAGATAGAGCTGCCAGGAGAGGGGGCCTGGGTGAAAACCGTCCGGGACAAAAACAAGCCTCTGAACGTATCTCTGCAACCATAGCCCGCTGCCGAAATAACCCTACTACCAGGCCTCATTCCCAGAATTCTCTGCAGGGCTCGGCAGTGGTGATTTAGATACTTTTTTCATTGTCACAATATTGAGTGCCAGTCTTACGCTCAGCTTTTTTCAGATCTACAATTACTATCCTCTTAAACTTTCCGCCACTGTTAAAGCTCAGCTCACAGGTGTCAAATTTTGTTCATAAATAGATATATAAACGCTATAATTTTAAATATTTGCCAACAGCTCTGTGTTGGAAAGCTGGGTAATGCATGAAGTTTGTTTTTTTGGGAGAAAAAATGATACTCCTCTATGAGACATGAAACAGTGATTATATGTGTCCTCTTCTCTTTCCTTTTCTCTCTCCAGGGCTCTATGGTTGAAGCATGCGCTGAGGGGATCGGTGATGAACATTACCGCTTAGAAGGTAGGCCCACTGCTCCTCATCTGAGGAATCATCAAAGGTTACACTGGCTTATTTGAGGCCGTTTTAAAAAAATCTAATGAAAACCTGCAAAAACTAGTAGGGATGCACCGATTTATCGGCCGAACATCGGTAGCGGCCGATATTTGCCTCGTTTACTGATATCGGCTTATCGGTAATAAACTTGACTTTCACCGATATCATTGGCCGATGTTCATATTTGTTGTAAAACCGCTGGGCACGTGCCGCGGCTGGGGGAGCAGTCGCTCCGTCGCCCTCCTCTCCGCGCCGGAGGCTCAGTGTGCGGCACCGGGAGGTCCTCATCCGGTGGCACCTCACGGCGTCACTGGTGCGGGGGCTTTCTTTCTCTTGGACCGCGGGGCGGTGTCCATCGCCGGCGCGGAAGGCGGGCCGTTGGAGGGGACCGGGTACGCGGTCAGCGGCGGCGACTCTGGACGCGTGTCGGGCCCTTCTCGCGGATCACCTCAGATACGGCGACCGCTGGGGGAACCCTCTGTTCGCGAGGGGGGGGGCACCCTGCGGTGCGCCTCGGCTGGCGCCTATCAGCTGACTGAGAACTGGTGCGGACCAGGGGAATCCGACTGTTTAATTAAAACAAGCATCGCGAAGGGCCACGGTGGGTGTTGACGCGATGTGATTTCTGCCCGACACTCAAAACAGGTAAAACTGAGGAGGGCTTGTTAAGTTATCTTGACTCACGCAGTGTAACTTGGTGTAAAAAGTATGAGTGTAGCGTCTGTACTTATTTAAATACTTTATTCTCATGTGCACCGGCTCTATTCATCCGTCTCATGAACAGGTAACAAGGGAATTGACAACGTACGTCATACACACAGAAGCCGTAACACATCTAATAAACGGGCAATACTGTTACCGTAAATCAATGAGAAGAGCGGTCTCTATAATGATACTTTAACAGGGCTGTTTTAGACAGGGTAAAAATGTGCCGTTTTAAATTATCCTTGTGGTATTTTGACCAAAATATGTTACAGACATTTCATTAAGATCCCAAGGAACCATTTCAACTTGCGGTAAAATGGGCATAATATGTAAGATATAAGATTGTTTCATAAATCTGATTCAATTTGTGCTCATTAAAAGATAGGAGTGATGAAGGGCTGACATTTTTTTAAATAGTGCTTTTTAAATAATGATTTAATTATTTTTCTGGCACAAAAAGGTGAATGAATAATAACAAAAAGAAAATAAACAAATATCGGTATCGGCTATCGGCCAGATTGTTATTTTAAATATCGGTATCGGTATCGGCCAAGAATTTCCATATCGGTGCATCCCTAAAAACTAGTGTTTGTGGATTTGTTTGGCTCTTCCTGTCCTCACCCATTATCTAAGCCCCCAACAACAGGCTAATGAGTTCCTCTTTACCTTCCCTCCCAATTCTGCCATCTCATATCCACTCCTCCACATGGCAGTGCTCTGCTAAATACCTCCATTCCTCCCATGTTTATTCCCCTGATTTGATGTGATCCTGGATCAAGAGCTCTGGGAGCAGAGAGTTTCTCACTCCCATTTAAAGACTGAATTGGACGTGAGGTGCAGGCTGAAGTGAAAAGTTGAATGAGAGCAGCCCAGAATTTGGAAGTGTAGCAGAAAACTTTCATATTAGTTCTGCATCACTGGAGAGCAGACAAACTAGCAGCTGATAAATTATGTTTAGTCATTGGGTTGAGCCCAAGTCTGGTCCGAGCCTGTCCTCCCTTCAAGACTGATGTTAAAATTAAGAGTATACTGTTCCATTCTCCATGATAAAGAGGCAAGATAACAAGATAACTTACTTCAGTAAAAGATTCCATAGAAAATGTGTTAATATTTACATATATACAGTATACATAGTAAGATTATAACCAAGGCAAATTCACTCATAAGAGGAAAATGATCTTGGGAGCTGTCTCCTCCTTTCGGCAGGCAGTGCCCCTGGGCAAGATACTAACAAATTGCCCCCGATTGCTGTATCGGAAGTGTGCGAATGATGTGTGATAGAGAGTGTGTTGCAGATAGATGCACTGTGTAACTGTGTGTGAATGATACGTTTTGTGGATTGAAATAATCAACAAGCTTTATTTTGTATTCATACCAGCACGCTTTTAATCAACCAGCACAATTTTGAACATGGTCTTGGAGTGTGGACTTCAGCCAGAACTTATTTTGTCTTCCAGAGAACTAGTTTAATTTACAGTTACTGTGTCAATGTATTTAGTATAGTCTCATAATATATATGCATGCTAACAACTTAACAGTTCATAATTCTGGTATGGAATCATTTGTCCGGACAGAATTTGCTCAACCAAATATCGAAAGCTGCGGAAGATTATGACTCCCCCCGCATGAATTCTAGTGCTATGCCTACATCCACTGTCAAAAGATTTTAAAAGTGTTGGGTATAATAGAAACGAGAAACTAAAGAGAATTATGAAAGGACAAACAACATACAGTACATAAAAGCCTATTTTCTTTTGGATTTAAGGAAGCACTTCAAAAGATAGTTTGTGTGGATTAAAAAAAGAACCATCTCTCTGGTAAACATTGTAACGGTTGGATGGAGGGCTTGGTGATGAAAAAGTCTTGATGATACGGAACATTGCTACTGCAGCAATGTAATACGTACTATATCCTTTTGAAAGGCACCTGATGAACAGATAATATCACATCTGTTCATGTGGTGGCTGAACAGCACAGCTGGTTACTATGATACCACTAGAATGTAAGATGCGTCTTGTTCATGTCATAAAATCTCCTTGGTACCCAGCACTGTGCTGTCGAATGTAGAGGAGAGCACAGGATCAGTTATGTGTAATAAAGTAGCGTAGCTAAGCTGGGTGTGATGAGCGTATGCATGTACTTGTGAACATGTAGGGAATCTGGAAAAGGTCCGTTATGGAGTCTGCCAGCCTCGACTGCCCTCGTGTTGCCCCTCAGATCTTATGTGCAGCCAATCCCCTTGCGGCAGCTTCTCTCATAAAGAGCTGGCTTATGTCTGTGGTGGGGGGGGTCACAGGGGGGAGGGTGATAGCAGATTACTGTTACTCCTCCCGGCATTTCATTAACTCGGAGATAAGCATCTCACCACCATATTGAGCCTGCTACGGAACAGATTTGCCCTTGCGCACAATGTTCCCTTTGAGCACCTCAGATGATCAAGCAGCGGGACCCCAAATGCTGCTCCTCTCCAAAAAGTTGCTGAAAGCTCCCTGGGATGATGCCTTTCATTTCGTGCATTTTCCACTATCCAGGGATGAGACAGGTCTGCTTTGATCTGCTATGGATCAGGAGGAAAGAAATTGGGCTGTTGTGTCTGCTCTGTTGGCGAGCAAACAAACAGTGTTTCAGATTTGACTTGGCTTAATTAATTAGTGATTCTGTTTTACCGCCCGTCTGATCCTCGTCCAAAAGGTTTGAGAACGGAACTTCAAAGTGTGGCGGGAGGAGCGAGGAGAGGAGGAGGATGGAAAAAGAGGGGTGCTGTCTGTGTGGGTTTATGGGTGTGTTCTTGGACTACATGTTTGTGATTGGATGGTTGTGGGGGTGTGCTTATGTAAAGCAAAGCAAATGAACAGATGTGAACCATACAGTGGCTACAGAGTTGTGACAAGCTTCAGAGAAGATCCAGGGTGACATCCATGAAGATAAAACCAGGATGTGTCTTTGTCCAGAGGAGGTGCGTGTGTGAACTGTCAGAGTGAGAGCCTCCGGATTATCTGCAGACTTTCTCTGCCTGGCCCCCTAATATATAGTCTGCGGGAAGTCGGAAGAATCACTGGATTTACAGCGAGTGAGAGGGGGGGGCTGATGAGGCCTCCAACACGTGACAGACACAAAAAAGCCAAAAAAGATCAGTAACAGGCATGGTGTGTATCTGCGGCCCATGTGTCAAACAAATGGTGACTGTCAAAGCAGAGAAGGATTTGTGGTAGCCTTTGATGTGGGTTAACATCCACCATTGAAACTAAAACACAACCGACTGTTTTGACTGTTTGTTGGGCAAAAACTATTTGATGGATCACCACATAACTTGGTGGATGGATGTGGTATGAACCCATTGCATTATGGTGCTGGTTCAGGGCTTGTCCGGAAGTTTTTTTCCACTTTGTTTAAGTTTGCCAAATCTTATTTATTTATTTTTATATGTTTTAAAAGAAAAAAATCAGGCATGTATAGAGTGCAAATATCTATGAACAGATGAAATAAACCTTTCTTATTGGCTATTCAGTTTATTTGGATTCAGTAACAAATATTCCATTCAACCATATCAGAGAATGGATGTTTGACCTGTGTTTAATGTGAGCAGTTTGCAGAACATAAACCGTGAACATGGAATATGTATCTGATCCCAATATGTTTTATGCAATACATGCATTCATGCTCTGTATATTTAATATAATCAATCAGATAGTATTGTGTATTTTCTCACTCTCTCTCTCTCGCTCTCTCTCTGATTAGCTACAGTTTAAATGTTTATTTGTTTTAAATGACGCCAGAATATTACCACTGATCCTGTTAAATCTTTCTTCAAAGCCGGCCAGTCGCTCTCTTCCTCTCTCGCTGACATGCAGACACACAGACACCCACAAATACAATGTAATCGGACATATTTGTAAACTCAGAGTAGGTAAAAACCACAGAATTTGTTAACTTGGACAGTGTAAAGTAGGAGGAGTGTCTTCCCTGGACATGGCGGCGCTGTGACTGGGCTGTGCGCCCTCTCTCTCGGGCTGTGGAGCTGTATACAATAAAACCATGTTGTTGGAATGGAAATAATCAATTTCCATTTTTCAGTGTCTGCATAGGCTACTCACTGTATTGGTTTTAGGAGTGAAACCAAAGCAGAAAGACTTTAACACTGCATACTAAAGCAGGTATTTATTTATTGCAAGTCATATCTTTTTTGCAACATTCAACAACCCTATCGCTTATCGGTGTTTTCCTAATACTGTGAGGCCTTAATTCTCAGGTTGACTTTTTCAGTGAAGTTTTCTGCTATAAAGTCTTGTACAGTGAAACTTGTTGTTAGGCTCTCCACAGGTTGGTGTGGCCATCAGTGTAACCAGTTGAGTGCATATGACAGATCAGTGCTCCCTCCAGACCGTCTCCTTCTAGTCTTATGTCATTCCATAAAATGATGAGCTCTGCGGATCGGAGCTGTGTACTCAGCGGGCCTCATATAGCTCTTCGATGTTCATATGCTCTTTTAGTCATTTTTATTCGTATGCCACCTGATAGTCTGTCATGTCATACCATTCGGTTATATGTTTGACATCCCGATTCGCAACCACTGGGATATATATACTGTACCCGAGAATTGAATAGATATTTCTATATGTGTGGCTGTTGGAAGAGCTGTTGGCACTGGAGCATCAGTGCTGTCATAGTTTCAGCATTTGCATGCCTGATTACCGACGACAGCAGTGACGGGACTCGTTATGTTTTCTGTTTGTCCATCTGTCATGTTCTCGTGAAATATCTCAGACACTCCATCAGGGAATTTCTTTAAATTTGGCACAAATGTTCTCTTGGACTTGAGGATGAACTGATTAGATTTCTGTGACCTCACGTTCATCCGACTCTTGAGGATGCGATATCTCAGGAATGCCTTGAGGGAGTTTCATTACATCTGGCAACAAAAATCCATTTGGACTCGAAAACGAACTCGTTAGAGCTGACTGGTAAACAGTCAAAGGTCACTGTGACATGATAAAAAACATTTTGGGCCATAATTCAAGAATAAAATTCACTTTATACCTTTTATTAACTTCTTCTAAAGTCTGCACTAAATAGCTTATGAGTCTGGACAGACATGGATGTAAATTACAAGTTGACTGGTTGTTGGTGGCGCAAACTATCACAAAGTGATAATTATCATTGTTTATGCATTTGTATGACAAGTTTGGGCTCCAGTTCCAGTTCTGATGATTTGATTCTTCTCTGCAATGATTTTGAAAAAAAGTAATTATTTATCATGGAAGTCAATATAAGTTACTTATTAGAAAGTTTAATATGAGAAATAAGTACGTTCAGTAAAGGCAGAAGCACCTTTAAAATAACTTATTATCATATTCTTAAATTTTGCTGAACACTGGACTGACCTGGACTTCAATGTACCATGATATTTTATGGTGTTTGAGGCCTCCCATTCGTCTTAGAGCTTTTTAATATTATCACTAATACTGTACTGTATTATACAAGTGCTGAATTCTCATTTGCAAGCCACCACTTTTAAAGTTGTGGATACTGTTTATGCATTGTAAATATATTACAATAAATCTTCACTGAAGATTTATTTCTAACTAGAAACACTTGAATGTGTGACACAACTTAATTGCAGCTGGCCAACTCCGAAGCACGAGCTTACAAGCAAAACTTGAAGGCGACAACGTATCCTCAGGTTATGACTGCACCCAACAATTCCATCCTCAGGCTCTCTCTTTTATCTGTGTGTGTGTGTGTGTTTGTGTTGCTGCAGTGGCTTTACCCCCGGAGAAGACAGGCAGCTGCTGTGTGGGGGAGAAGATGCAGGAGAGGGACAGCCAATCTCCCGCAGGGCCACAGAAACAGCTCCAGTTTGAAGTGAGTGTCAACACTGAACAGGACGTTTATTACTTCCCCTCTGGATGAAACTGGGGCAATGGACTCACACATAGAAATACACACACACACAGTGGACAATGTTGATAGTGTAATGTTCTGCTGTTTCAGGAGTTGGAGTGTGCCGTGTCTGTGGAGGAGGATAACAGGCAGGAGTGGACTTTCACCCTCTACGACTTTGACAACAACGGCAAAGTCACCAGAGAGGTAATAATCACCCGCTCCAAAAATAAATTCAAAACAGGCAATTAAAACGAAAACATCTGCCAACACCACATAGAAGATTTACTTGCTCACTTTTCTGGAAAATATATCAAGTTTACATTCTGCCAGTATCCCCTTCTTTTTCATTGCATTAATACAAATCAAACATAAATGGGACTGCCCCCAAAATGTTACCCAGTAGCTTGCTTGTTGCACAAATCCCAATCCCATATTTGCCTGGATATGAATTCATAACTTTCTCTTTTCCTGGTGTTGCCACACCCCAAAACAAAGGGAGGATAGAAGTTCTAGACCTCCAACACATTCTCACTCATAAGAACCAAATCCAGCACTGTCTGTTTTTTCCCCATCTCCTGCGAGGTACGTTGTGTCTTGTGTCTGCCTGGTACAGATCTTAGCTCTCATCCAGAAAGGCCCCTGTTTTTTGACAACAACTTGAAACAGCGCAAAGAGACTCGGAGCTGTCCTCTGTGAGGTTGGCTGTGCAGCTTTTTTGGCATCGCCTGTGGCTCCATGGCTCATGAGACGGCAGGCGGCAGCGGCTTGGAGGAGGAACGCAACGCTTTCTTCTCCAACCCTTTTTTTCACCCTTTCATACAAATAAAAAAGAGAAGGAAGCCAAACTGATAGAGATAGCTTTTGTTTTATTTATTTTTTCTTTTCTTTTTTTGCACATTTCGTCTATATCTGAAACCAGTATGTGGAACCGGGCCCTGATGAATTCATAATCGGCCTTTTTTTGCCGTGAGTCAGAATGGCATAGGCTTTGTGTCGCATAGACTTCAATCCTCAGCACTTTTGTCAAATGAGCTCTGATGATGAAGATGAGTTTTACTTCTAGACCAGATGAAGTACAAATATTATTGGGTGTGAAAATACTTTTAGCTGTTGCTAATCTTCAGTGCAAGGTAGAGCTTCTGATAAGCCACAGAAGGCGATATACATATTAGGTCGTCTAAATATGGTTAGTTACCTCGTTCTGTAGCTATTGTGGTTTCAATTTTAATTAATTATTGATAATTTTTCTTTTTCTTTGTTATCCTTATTTCTCTGTGATCCTTAGGAAGAGCTTTATAATGACCTATACATGAAATATCTGTTTCTATGCTTCTGATACATGCTCCTTAGCACAAATATTTGAAAACCTACATTGATGCTACCCCCCATGTACGTGTGACATCAGTCATTTAAGAGGCATTGAGGAATTAAACAGTGTGTGTGTGTGTGTAGAGCCTTCACAGCTGTAGCATGACTCATATCAGGCCTGACATCTCAGTCAGCCTCCTCTGCTACTGCCAAGACGTTTCTTTTTATGAATTTATAACTTGTCTCTACACCCATCTGATCGCTTCACTTGGAAAGCCGAGCTAAAACAACTGACATCAGTGTTTCTCTGTTCACTGTTGTCTGAGTCACTTCTTTAAATTCCTAGCTATCATGAAGTTCATGATACATGCGCAAAGCTACAGAATAGTGAATTGAAACAGTGCAGTAATAAGAAGAGTTTCCAACATCATGTTCCCCCTTTTCTGTAAAATATCTGCCCTGAAATTCTGCATCTCCACGATAACAAAAATCAAAACAAAAAAATAATCAGTTTGTGATCAAGTGATTGTGACTCAAAAAGCTTGAAAGATTGAACACATTCCCATAACCTCTCTCCTGCAGGATATCACCAGCCTGCTGCACACCATCTATGAGGTTGTGGACGCCTCCGTCAACCATTCTCCCAGCAGCAGCAAGACGCTGAGGGTCAAGCTCTCTGTGGCTCCCGATTCCAGCCAGCGGTGGAGGAGCTATGCGCAGGGTGCAGCAGGTAAAAGCCGCATTATCACAGTGGGTGGGGGGGGGGGGGGGGGGATGCGGCGGCGGAGGAGAAGTGAGGGCATTTTGGGGTCCCCCTCTCGTTGCCTGCTGTCAGCTCAGCCAGAAACGTGTTTGTTGTCATGCAGAAAGGCGGCTGCTTCAGGCCTGTCAGTGCTTTGTTCCGTGCAGTCTCAGAGTCGCTCCATCTCCCTCACTCAATGGGGTTCATTTTTAATGATGGGGGGGAGTGACAGAGCCAAGGGTGGGCCCCCTCCCTCAGTGCCTTCAAATACGCTGAAAGAAACCTTAAGAGATCTGCCGAGTCCTTTTGATAACCACAGCCATTTTTCTTTTCTCCAAAGTTCCCTTTTTTCCTTTCGTCTCCCCCCTCTCTTCCTGCCCCCCTTTTGGAGCTGCCGGGAAAATATAGCTACGTTCAACTTAACTTTTCTCACTGATGACTTGGTAAACAAGTAGTCAGTGAAAAATATCTCAAAAAGTATATATTCCTGTGTGTTTGCATCCTATTGTTTCGGCTATAAATATCCATCAAGAGATTCAAACAGAGCGAGCTTTGAAAATATCGCCGGTTGCCTTCATGCTAATTTCAAACTGCATCAGATCTCGCAGCCTTAATAAACTTTTTTTTTTCATTCCACGCCTTATAAGAGGCTGGGAGTTGAAAATAGAATAAATGAAGCATTGTTGTTTTTCCTTTTCTATAGATCTTCAAAGTAAAACCCCCAAACAAAGGTTGCTTTCTTCTGAGGCTTGTGTGACTGTTGTCATGTGTATGTTTGTGTGTGTGTATGTGGCCGCTCTGTGAAGCTCTCTTTGATAATAGCCCCCTGTCTTTCACACATACACAGAGTTGTCCCACCCCAGAGAGAAAAATGACAAGTGTATAGAAGACCCCAAGAGTGCAGACAAGAAGAGTCGAGCACTCCTAAGGTAAAGCACCTCCCCTGAACACTTTAATTTCTATTATTCAAACTTGTGTCTGCAGGAGGAGTTTGTTATTATCATATTGTTTTTATGAGATCACTGGTTTGAGCATCTACATTTATGACACGGTGAACTAGACATTTCCTCCTGAATAGTTGCAAGGAGCAGCTGTTGTTCACACACTTGGGATCTGCAATAGTTGTATATTCTTAAATTAGTTTAGCCTTTCCGCTGTACCCAGGAGGAGTCAGCCCTCTGTTCATACAGTAGAGATTTAAAACTGTGATTTTCTTGTCACAATCTCACTTCTCTAACAATTACTCTGCAGCTGCCTGATCATAAGGAACACTAGTTTTACTCTCTGCGAGCACCACCACTGCCGACCAAAAATGCTACCTAATGAAAAGTGCCGCTTGTGTCCACAGGCGCCACCACAGTGACCACCACACCCAGCCGGGCTGCCAGCGCCACTGTGTGGATGAGAACCTGGAACGCAGGAACCACTACTTGGACCTGGCAGGCATTGAAAACTACACGTCCCGCTTTGGAGCCGGTGAGTGGACCGGGGCCAGGGGGGTAAGGAGGGGGAGACGGGAGGAAGAAACGCAGACCGTGGCCCCTTTGAAGCTGCATCCAGGGGCCCTCATTACTGCGGCACCTGCTTGGAGCCATTAGGTAGAACTACCAGCCCGCTGAGCTCCTCGCCAGTACAAACATCTGGGCTGAGGCAAGCACAATATACCAAGTGTTCAAGGCTGAAGCCCATCAACAGAACAAGCTGCTGAGAAGTGAAATATTAGGTCTAATGAGCAGTGGCCTTGATCTGATGGTTAGTGATGACATATGATTAGTTTAATATCGGTTCTGTTAGGAAGGTGCTAACAGAGATGTGCTCTGAGTCGCTGTGTGTCTTCAGCAGAAGATAGAACCTCATACAAAGATGTTAGAATCTTAAGGTGGCGCTTTTGAGTGGATCTGAGCTGCTGCCACTATAATTCACATAGTAGGTTTATTTTTCCTCTCCTTTTTTGCTGGGTCATAAGTGCCAATGTAATGAATTTGATAGTTGTACCTGCCCTGTGATGAAATTGTTTCTCCTTGCTTGGTTAAAATTAATACATTTCCCTGGTTCTCTCACAGCTCCAGTCCCAGAGCCGACAAAGGCAGAGCCCCAGACCCGCTCGTCCAACCAGACTCGCTCTCGCTCCCACGAACCGGAAAATGGCCACTCCCATTCCCACCACCGCCGCGTGCCGACCGTTGTGGACGCTGTCGCCCCAGACAACCTCCACCCTCCCCGGCCGCGAGGCCAAGATTCGGGGAAACATGCCCTCCGTTCTCCCAAGTCCCACAGCCGCACACCTCCTGCCCAGACCAGTGGCAGGGTGATGAGAAGCCGAGGTGTTCCTCCTCCCCCTGCCCTGCCCAGTCAGACCCCTCCTCACCAGTCTGCAGCGCCCTACCGCAAGCACAAGCAGCGGTCCAAGGAGAGCCAGGGCCACCGTGCCTTAGGCCCTCTGGTGGCTTCGGGACCAGTGGTGAAGGAGCAGGTGAGAAACCTGCCCAGCGTGCTGCTATATGAGGGGGGCCTTGCGCAAGTGGTGCAGCGGCATGAGCACCATCACCACCACGAACACCATCACCACTACCACCACTTTTATCAGTCCTGAATTTCCACTCTGCCTGGGACAGCTCAGCAGTCCTGCAGCCCCACATACCGCGGCCAGACCTGGAGACACTGACTTGCAGTGGCCTTCCTCCTTAAATACTGTGCAGTCCAGTGGCGTTCTAGTCGACATGGGACAAGGGGGAGATGGGGGTCACTGGAGCGGCGATCCTATACTGAGGTGGGATTAACCAGTGTTAGAAAGAGGTTGGTCAGACAAACAGAAGCTTGGGTATGCAGCAGGACTGATGATCACAGCTTGGGATGGAGAGGAGGGATGGAGGGACAGATGTGATAAACAGCTCAGAAGCTCCTCTCCCCTCTGACTTGGTGTCCCACTACCTGATGAACTCTACTGCTCCAAACCAGCACCACAACTCTTCCAGACCACTAAGCCCAAAGGTTTCTAAGGAACAGGAGGGATGACAGGAGGAAAGACTGGTGTAAAGATGAAAATATATGAAGCAATATAGGTGGTAGGAGAGCAGGGCATAGCAAAAGTGTATGTGTGTGTTGAATATTGTTTGAATGTGTGGGCGTAGCATGAGTGGGTGCGTGTCTGTGTGTGTGCGTGTCTGTGTGTGTCTGTGTGTGTCTGTGTGAGTGTCACGACACTGGTGTCTGTTGAAAACCACTTGAGAAGTGCGCTCATGGGTGCGTGAGTATTTAAAGCTGACTGTCAGGCAGGTTTTTGAAGATGAAGATTCTGATCTGAGCACGCAATACCCCGTCAGCAAGTTTAATGGGAAGGAAAATGCTGAAATGTTATCAAGTTAAAAAAAAAAAAAGATCCCAAATCCGCTGCTACCTCTAATCTTCTCCTAATTGTTGTTATAATGGTGACTGACTAAGCATTCAGAGGTTATTTTCAAATTACTTGGAAGCATTTTTTTGAAAGAAGAGGAATTGTGTCACAATCTGTTTTACTGAAGTGTCGAGAAGCTCCTTACTTTTATTAACTAATATTTACTGTACATAAGGTATATATTGTTATCAATTTTACAGGCTTTATTGATAATGTGATATCTTTGTATTCATTATCTTACGCTCTTGTTTGCTTTCCTACTCAGCCGTATTTTATAAGACCACTAGGAGCCCCTGTTTTACAAGAATGTGTATTTCTCACTCATTCTCTCTCTGCTTTGACTCTATGCCATCGGATGAGATACGTGAACGTGACCAAGTAATTATGGCTGAAAGAGTGAAATCCCAACTCTCAACAGTGCTACAGAATCTGTGTTTATGGTACATGGCTGTACTTTAAAACACATATCAAAGCATAATAATGGAGTTCAGTTCATGTGAGTTGAGCTGTAATTGAGCGGCCTTTGTGTAGACGTTATATCTGCATTAAAGCTAAGTATATCATCAGCCTTAACCCATTGAGATGCAAACACTATAAAGCTTTTGTGAAGTTCCTGAAACCAAAAGGTCAATTCCTTTTTTAAATGGTCAGCCGTTAAATCCCATATCTTTAGAACCATCAACACTTAAATACAGAATAAGAGAATATCTGTATCTGTGAGATCAGAGTAAACCAGTTGTTTCTCAGGCCTTCTTGCTTATTTTGCATAATCTGAAACCTTGTCACACCCAGCCAATCAGATGTTGGTGTATATATTTATCAGAATGAAGTTCGACATTTTTTGTGAACAGTTATTTATGTCAAGAAATGCTGAACGTGCATTTGAGTTTTCACGAGTGCCCAGCTTTAGATCCAAGCAGATTCACATTCACACCCCGCGGTTGTCACGATATTCGTTTTGGACTGTGTGACTTTAAGGCCAGCACTTTCTCCAGCAGTTCTGTTGTCTGGCCCCTGGCTCTGAGGTCACATGGCTCCTCCCTGTGTTTCCAGCTGTCGGCAGGTCTTTCTTCTTTCAGCTGTCTCATTCCTCTGGTGCTGGATGACACTGGGCCCGGCCCGCAGTCTCCGCAAGACCCATAACTCACCCCTGCAGCTCTTCTGCCAACAGGGACTGTCTGCTTGTCCTGTCCCATGATGCTCTGTGGGCGCTGCAGTAATCATGCAGAGGTCGATGGGACCAGCATGCAAACAAAATGTTTTTACCTGCGTCACATCTAGTCTGACAGAGGCAGTGGATTGAAGTGTTCCCCAGGACTGTTTTTCCTACTGATATTCTGCAGCACTTTCCTGTTTCTTCTTTGTAGTGGAGTATGTTTCTCAACCTTTGGAGCAATGAGAGTTTAAGTGCCTCGCTCCAAGGTAGCCACACCCATACAGAGGGGAGAACACATTCTCGTTAGCAGGCTTCATTTCCAAACAATCCAGGAGACTGTAGTATTCTGTCGCAGGCACGTGTTTTTTTGTGATGAGCAAGAATGCATTGTATGCCAGTCTTGTCCTCCGCACTGAGATGTCCTCTCACAGCTGCAGGCTGTCCTGTTGCGGGAGGCACCAGTCAGACGGGACATCTCACGGGACCCAGTGTGAGGTTCTTAACCTCACACTGCTTTTCCTGGACGAGTCCTCACCACTGGACCCCTCATAACACTGTAGCTCCTGTCGATTCTTTCACCTCTTCTGAAATAAGTGTAGATACTGTTGTATGGCTCTAAATATACGCAGTGTGGAATAAGGTGACTGTCTCATTCACGAGTTGAGGAAAGGCGAATGAAGGGAATTGGCTAAACAGATTAGTCAGACCAGCAGTCAACTTAAAAAAATTAAAATTCTTTCAGCCAGAGTTTAACTACAGACACATTGCTCTTGTTAATTCCCTGCCTCATGTGCATAGAGTAACCTGAATTCATTCTAGAACCTAACTACTACTCTACTCTAAACTACAAATGTACTTTCATGCCACAAAGCACTGTCACAGGAGCAACAAGGCATGTTTTGCTTTTCTCAAGAGAACCTCAACAGCATTTATTTAGGGTTGGGACTACCGTAACCTCCAACTGCCACTATCTGTCGCCTCACATCATGGAAATGTATGTTTTTTTTGGTCATTTTACCAGCAGCCAAGTTATCAGCCATCCTTTTTAAATCAACATTTATTTGCCATTATGATGCGAGAGCAGGTTTAACTTTAATCTTCCAGTTCATGAATGTCTCCATTGGGAACACAAACGTCAAATCATGTCACACAATCTTCTGTCCTGTTGTATAGGATATCCAGAGCCACATTTCCATGCTACTACAGTATTTAATGCTTCACTAATATTAATGTGTATCAATATTTTCTAAAAAATCTGATGTATAAAGCGGATTACAGAGGTTAAACCAGCATCATGTAGAAAGAAATTAAGTCTTATTTGTAATTGATGACTGTCAAGCTATCTCACTTGCCTACTGTCAGCTAGTACTCATAACGCAGTATCCGCCACACCAATCTGACTCAGCAGGGAGGATTAACTCTCCACCACAAGCTGTCTGTGCCCACACACAGACACTTGGTATTTGTTGTAAAGGAAACACTTTAGCTCTAGCTATTCTTTCCCTTTCCCCCCTTCCTCCAAATGTTTTTTTCATGACTTTGTTTAGTTGAGATAGATTGTATTTGATTAATTGCTCTATTTATTTGATAGCAGATCTGTGCCAAGGGAAATACCCTTTTATTAAAGTATGAACCTGTTCCTTATAAACTGACCGACTTATTGAGTCATTTCATTTCAGTTTCACCAGTAGTATGTGTATTGGTGTGCAGATTTGCACAGTGCATGTGTATTTATAATAAACATTATTTTGAAATAATACTGGTTAACAATATGATTTTTTTTTTTATATATGCTAGTACATTTACTTTAATGTATGTCTTTCATTATTGGGAAATAAAACCTTGCTGAGGAAGAATGAGCTATAACATTGTGAGGTGTCTGTAGGTGAATGGAGCCACTTATTTCCAGTCTATATGGTAAGCCACAATAGATGGTAACTTGATAATGACCATACAGACAGAGGTATTCATTAGGGATGCACCGATTTATCGGCCGATATTCGCCTCGTTTACTGATATCGGCTTATCGGTAATAAACTTGACTTTCACCGATATCATTGGCCGATGTTCATATTTGTGGTAAAACCGCTGGGCACGTGCCGCGGCTGTCCCTCCGTCGCCCTCCTCTCCGCGCCGCCGGAGGCTCAGTGTGCGGCACCGGGAGGTCCTCATCCGGTGGCACCTCACGGCATCACTGCTGGGGGGGCTTTCTTTCTCTTGTACCGCGGGGCGGTGTCCATCGCCGGCGCGGAAGGGAGGGGACCGGGTACGCGGTCAGCGGCGGCCACTCTGGACGCGTGTCCGGCCCTTCTCGCGGATCACCTCAGCTACGGCGACCGCTGGGGGAACCCTCCGGCTGGCGCCTAGCAGCTGACTGAGAACTGGTGCGGACCAGGGGAATCCGACTGTTTAATTAAAACAAGCATCGCGAAGGGCCACGGTGGGTGTTGACGCGATGTGATTTCTGCCCGACACTCAAAACAGGTAAAACTGAGGAGGGCTTGTTAAGTTATCTTGACTCACGCAGTGTAACTTGGTGTAAAAAGTATGAGCGTAGCGTCTGTACTTCTTTAAATACTTTATTCTCATGTGCACCGGCTCTATTCATCCGTCTCATGCACAGGTAACAAGGAAATTGACAACATACGTCATACACACAGAAGCCGTAACACATCTAATAAACGGGCAATACTGCTACCGTAAATCAATGAGAAGAGCGTTCTCTATAATGATACTTTAACAGGGCTGTTTTAGACAGGGTAAAAAGTTACTGTTTTAAATTACCCTTGTGGTATTTTGACCAAAATATGTTACAGACATTTCATTAAAATCCCAAGGAACCATTTCAACTTGCGGTAAAATGGGCATAATATGTCTCTGTTAAATAAAGTTTAGTTGAATCAAAGATTGTTTCATAAATCTGATTCAATCTGTGCTCATTAAAAGATAAGAGTGATGAAGGGCTGAATTTTTTTTAAATAGTGCTTTCTAAATAATGATTTAATTATTTTTCTGGCACAAAAGGGTGAATGAATAACAACAAAAAGAAAATAAACAAATATCGGTATCGGCTATCGGCCAGATTGTTATTTTAAATATCGGTATCGGTATCGGCCAAGAATTTCCATATCGGTGCATCCCTAAACTCAACCCAGAACCTTCATCTAAGTCAATAAAAGAATGATAGTTTTCCTTTTCCTTTTTTGGTGATAAAACCAGTGCACCTCAGATTAAATGATGGAAGATTTGAGAGCCGTGAACCACAAGGGTTCAAATCTAGTCATGAATCAACTACTTCTGGTCCAAATGTTAGAAATAATTTTATAAACAATTACATTTCAATGATTGATGAATGAAATGTTCACCTCCGATTCCGTGGGTCAAAAATGAGACCAGCAGGACCCCCTTACTCTCCACTCACTGGTTCTGTTCCTAGTTTATAAATATTGGAAATAAGTATTAAATGAAATAATTATAAGATATCTTACCTAAACTTGATATTTAAGTGCTTTTATTTACGTTTGATACTCTGATTTTGTCTTAAATTAACTTTTACATAAAGAAAACGTTGCACATTGTACAGATTAATTCAGATCAAACAAATAACAGTTTGCTTTGATGATTCAGGTCAGATCAAAGCCAGACCAGATCATAGCCAACTAACACATATAAGGAGAACTTTCAAAGGGACGGCTGCACGAGAATCTTTTCCCAGCCAACATCCTTAAACCGCATCAGTAGACCAGCGCTTCATAGCAAATATACTTTATTTCAGTCACTGAGGAAGCTGGCTGCTAAGAAAAAAGCTCTGATGGAGCAGGTTGCAAAGAACGCTGCTCTAGGTGCAGAGCACACCTTTCTGAAGAGGCAGCTGGATGCAGAGAACACCGCTCTGAAGAAAAAGGCTGTATATGAGATTGCTCTGCTTGAAGAAAACATTGCACTGAAGAAGAAGCTGGATGCTGCGAACAAAGCTCTGATGGTGCAGGTTGCAGAGAAAGCTGCTCTAGGTATAGAAAACTTTGCTCTGAAGTAGCAGCTGGATGCAGAGAACACTGCTCCGAAGAAAAAGGATGTATATGAGATTGCTCTGCTTGAAGAAAACATTGCACTGAAGAAGAAGCTGGATACTGCGAACAAAGCTCTGATGGTGCAGGTTGCAGAGAAAGCTGCTCTAGGTATAGACAACTTTGCTCTGAAGAAGCAGCTGGATACAGAGAACACTGCTCAGAAGAAAAAGGATGTATATAAAATTGCTCTGATTGAAGAAAACATTGCACTGAAGAAGAAGCTGGATGCTGGGAACAAATCTCTGAGGGAGCAGGTGGCAGAGAAAACTGCTCTGGGTGCGGAAAACACCGCTCTGAAGAGGCAGCTGGATGTAGAGAACACCGCTCTGAAGAAGCAAGCTGTATTTAACGATGCTCTTGTTGAAGAAAACATTGTACTTAAGAAGAAGCTGGATGCTGCGAATACAGTTATAAAAGATCATGTGGCAGAGAAAGCTATTCTGGAAAACCGGGCTGCAGAAAACGCTGATCTAGCTGCAGACAGACATGCTGTGAAGAAACAGCTAACTGCTAAGAATGCAACTCTGAGGAAGCAGATAGCCTCTACTGCCTTTCAGCTGCATCAGGCCAGAGAGGACTTGATCAAGATTGAGAAGTCTGTGGACACAGCAAGATCCAGAGAGGAAGAGTTGGAGAAAAAGCTTGATGATCTTCAGCTCCAGGACCTGGAAAAGGTGAGAGTGGAACAAGAGTGGAAGGCGAAATTTGAAGATCTGCAGGAGAACTATGAGGCGAAGCTGAGGAGCAGCGTCCTTGAACAGGAGGCCAGCTTCAAGCAGATAGAGGATCTGATGAACCAGATCAGGGAGGCAGAGGAGAAGTTGTCTGCTGAGCAGGAGGACTCAGTGGAAAAAGAGCGAAAAATGGACGAAGAATTAAAACTCCTGATTCTGCAAAACATTGATCTTCAGGTACGTTACATCAGATCAATTTTAGATTTGAATTATACAGATTGATTTGTTTCATGTTCAGACATTGAATAAGCAAATTCTGAAACTTATGTTGTCTCTGTCTTTTCAGAGACTCGTCTTGAAGACCAATGAGTACAGAGAGAAGGTCCAGAAGGAGAAGAAGGAGAAGAAGAAGCAGGAAAAGAAAGAGCAACAGGAGAGAGAGAAGAAGGAGAAGGAGGAGAGGAAAAAACTGAAGAAGAGAGAGAAGAAGGAGAAGGAGATGAAGAAGTTGGAAAGATGTTTTCATGTTTTAGTTTTAAACGACGGAGCTCATCCTAATCTCCTTTCTCATCTTTCCTCTACCTCAACCACCTCGTCATCCTGACTCCCCCCACTTCCTGACCCCTTAACCCCTTCCCACCCCCCCACCCCTCTCCTTAGCCCCGCTCCCTCCTCCCACCTGTATTATATGTATTTATACTCTATATATTTCGAGGGAAAGTACATAACAATGACTTCTTGTCCCATTTTGATCCTTGATTCCAGATGCTCGTGAGTTGACATCTATCTCAATAATGAAAAATAAACATGTACATGAGAATACTTCAATAATAAGAGTTATTATTACATGTGAACGCTGCATGTTGTGATGTTATGATGCACGGCCTTATATCTGAAGCAAGAGTGTCACTCAGTAGAGGATCTGCAGCAATCTCATAAACATCAGTCCCTTAATCTTCTCAGATTTTCTTCCTCAAGATCCACGAATTATTCTCTGAGCAATCAGTAAAGCATATCCTTTCTCACCATGTTAAAGAGCAAGAGAAAGAGTTCCTGGATCCATCCCCAGATCCAGACCTGCACCAAAGTGCATGCTTCTTTCTTGACCCACATCCTTCCACCAAGTTTCATGGAAATCTGTCCAGTCGTTTTTGAGTAATCCTGCAAACTCGGGCTAAGTTCAGAAAAACTGATACAAGTGGGATTCATGTGACCTCGACGTAAACCATAACCAGTTCATGCCAAACGTTAACCAAGTTTAGCCTCAATAGGACCATTCTTTTATCCCCATGAGGTTTACACTGTTCCTAACAAGGAACCCCCCCCCCCCCCCACACACACACACGTACAAATAAAACCAGAAATGACGAAACTCGAAACCGTTTCCACACGTGACGACACTGGGCTTCCAGCTCATGACCGGGAGGTACCAGGTGAGACCGTGAGTGAGACCCGCTGCCTGCAGGCCGGTCCACAGGAGAGGCAGCTTGATTTCTAAAGTTCATCCACACAGGTCGATACTTCACAGGGACAGCAAACACAACAGAGACAACATTGATGAATCAATTTAATATCAAAGAGCACAGTTTAAAACTGTTTTCAAGCAACAAAAAGAGGTAAAAGAAATGAGAGGGATAAATCTGTCTCAATGAGAAGAGCGTTCTCTAATATGATACTTTAACAGGGCTGTTTTAGACAGGGTAACAAGGTGCTGTTTTAAATTATCCTTGTGGTATTTTGACCAAAATATGTTACAGTAATTTCATTAAGATCCCAAGGAAACATTTTAACTTGCGGTAAAATGGGCATAATATGTCTCTGTTAAATAAAGTTTAGTTAAATCAAAGATTGTTTCATAAATCTGATTCAATTTGAGCTCATTAAAAGATAAGAGTGATGAAGGGCTGACATTTTTTTAAATAGTGCTTTTTAAATAATGATTTAATTATTTTTCTGGCACAAAAAGGTGAATGAATAAGAACAAAAAGAAAACAAACAAATATCGGTATCGGTATCGGCTATCGGCCAGATTGTTATTTTAAATATCGGTATCGGTATCGGCCAAGAATTTCCATATCGGTGCATCCCTAGTATTCATATTATTTAATTCTATGCAAGAAAGCAAATAAACACAAAATTAAGTTTTCCTTAAGATGATAGATACTTTCAGACAACCAATATTATTAACATACTTATATCTGATAATTTTCTACTTCATTTGAGATTTTAGATATTTTTCGAGAATTTAGCAATTCCCTTTGTTGGACTGTTGATGGATCTGATCCTCATAGAAGCTGGAGGTAGCTCAATATTGAAACTGAAACACACATATCTCGACATAGATATCATCAAAACACATTTTTATTAATAACATTGCTAAAATATAGCGTTTTCCACCAAGAATACAGCAATCTACGCCATCTTGCTTTTTCAGAGCGCTGTGGAGGTCTGCGCAGGTGCAATTCGTAGGATTCTCTACGTGCTAAAGTTTTGTAGAATTCTTTACGAAAATTTGGACATAACTTTTAGTACGATATCTAACGAACCGTTTCATGAGACCACGTTGCCCAGTTAACATCTCTCTCTCAATCAATCAATCAATCAATCAAATTTTATTTTTATAGCCCATATTCACAAATCACAATTTGTCTCATCGGGCTTTAACATGGTGAGACATCCTCTGAACTTAACCCTCAGCAAGAGTAAGGAAAAACTTCTAAAAACCCTTTTAACAGGGAAAAAATACGTAGAAACCTCAGAGAGACACATGTGAGGGATCCCTCTCCCAGGACGGACAGACGTGCAATAGATGTCAAGTGTAGGAAAACATCATCAAGATTAAAGTTTTTAGCAGCATTGATGAGGGTAAACATTTTGAAGGATAACTTCAATACTATATATCAAGTAGTCCTGCTGCAATCATAGTCTATGGTCAGCAGCCAGCAAGATCAGGATCCATCATCAAGATCGGATCCACTATAGTCCACAGTCATTGCCCACTGCCGCCAGTTAGGATCCATCATCAGCTGCCACCTCGGCCGTGGTCCGCCACCATTATCTCAGTCCAACTCGACAAAGGATCCGCCACTACCTCTACGATCAGCTGGCACGACATAGAATCCACCACACTGGATCCACCACCCCGACCTCCGACACTCGATCCACAAATCGCAATCCATGATGATGTGGCCACAGCTGTGGCCCTGGATCTGGGGGCGATAAGGCGCAGGGACTCCGGGGAAGGGGTCAAGTCAGAAACATGTACTGATGTGATATGAATTACTTTGATGTGATAAGGATGGAGAAGCTGGAAAGAGAAGCTCCGTGTGTCATGTGTCATAAATTCCCTCTGCACCATCAGGTGTTTTTGCCTTTTAATCAATGATACAATGATACAGGCTGAACTTGCGGGTACACTGAGGCTAAAGATAAATCTGACTGGCTACTGGTTTTGTATGGTGGTATGATGAAAACCATGTGGCCCACTCAGTAGATCAGACATCAATACCTCTATGCCATTTTTAAATAAACGCCTCCTATTTTAGAACATAGAACAAGTTAAGTTCTGCCACACTAATTAATGCATAGTATCAGTTGATGTTATCAACCATCTAGACCTATAGCAGCATGCCTAAGAGCAGGTCTAAGACTGGACCAGCTCTAACTATAAGCTTTATTTCTCTTTGTTTGGACAGCACAACCAGAGCAAGGCAAACATGCAGCCCTCGGCTCAGCTCTTACTGTATACTCTTCTCTGGCTCCTGTTGATAGCCCACGATTCCACTGACCCGGCCCTCTAGCTGAGTGCAAGGCTCCTAAAAGTGTAACATGTTGAACACTTACTACATAAACAGTACTTCTCTATCTACAATAATCAATGGCAAACCATCGCAGGGTTCCCACGGTACCTGGAAACCATGGAAAACATGGAATTTATTTTTTCATTTTCCAGGTTTGGAAAAGTCATGGAAACTGAGCAAAAGTTAACACTCACATTGAAATTGAAACAGTTGTTCTGGAAAATGTTATCGATGTGTAAAATAGTAATATAATTAAACTATTGAGCACAGAATTAAGATGAATTTATAAAAACCCTTTACATGTGAACAGCTTTTCACTGTAGATAGAAATGTAGAACATGCTCTTGGCATCCTATCTGGTATATTTGATGTTGGAATTCGATGCAGGAAACCTGGTGATATGGACTTTAAAAGTATAGTTTCGGATTGGTGGATTTCGGGAATAATAACCAAGAAACATTACTCGCAATCTCAATAGAAGGGTCAAATACATGCATTTCCAGCCAACACGGGAGCCTTGACATCTACAGTGAAACTTCTTATGCAAGTTTATCCTCAAAATGTAAGTAGCTGTGTTTTAACTGTGTGGTAAACCTGGGTTTATCAACGTTAGTTAGTAAGCAGTGCAATCTTCCTAACTAGCTAACTGCAACTTGCTAGCTAGCAGCTTACACTATAATTGTTTAGGTAATTTTTACCTTGCTTTTAAAATACTAGAAGTATGTTTGATCCCCATCTGTATTTCACTCATTGACTTTTCCTAAAACCGTGTTATTCACCACATTTAGGGGAGCTTGTTTTGAATTTGGATTCATTAATGATGGTAAGCAAGCACATGCAGCGCAATCTTCGTAGTTGGTATTGGTAGTTAGCTTGCATTGCTAGCTAACTACCAATACATTTTCACATTAGGCTGTGACATTACTTCTATACTAGTTGACATGACCAGTCTAGTCTTGATACATTTTTTAACATTCAATCTTATATCTACTTTAAGCTATTTTGTGATTTTTCGTTTTTTTCTTTAAAAAAAATGATACTACTAAATAGGAACATTTGGGGTGAGACATTTTTGAAAAATCATTGATCATGACCAGACTGATTCTATACATCTATACTGTTAAGCTAAGCTTACTAGTGAGGTTGCTGTACTGAGGAACCACAGGGGAACCAGCCTTATGTTTTCCCTTTTAGGTTCATTAGTTTGATTTACAAAAGCTTTTACAGAGTAAGAGTAGGAATACTACAGCCCTTCTACGTAAGACTCATAATCTCAAAAGCATTTACAATGTAGACTTGACTGTCACATCTTTTAAATCAAGTAAGTACTCAGGCAGTGTTGCCAACTCCTCAGTAAGGAAAGTAGCTATTGGCTGTCCTAAAAGTCGCTAGAAGTCGCTAAATGACGTCATCGCCTAATTTGCATAATGGTAGTGGCTGTAGGATGTAAAAAAAGAGGGGGAAAAAAAGCCTAAATATGTTTGAACTAAAAATGAGCTTTCTTCTACGGAAGCGTATTTCATTCACGTATTTCCTATTTCAAACAAACTGTTTTTTGAATGCAATACGCTTCCGTTGTCTTTATTTTTTATCTTGCCATTGAAATAGGCCATCACTTCTCAAAATAACGTCATGACTTAATGCTGTATCTAGACCCATATATATAAATCAATTTTGTCCTGTATTATTTTTTTGTTTTGTCCTGTAAAGCTTCAGGGGCCTATAGATCATCACTTAATATGGTACCTGGAAAATCAGGAGGTAGCATGGAATTTTTTTTCAAGGCAAGCGTGGGAATCGTATTCACACCTCTCACTGAGAAAAAGTATAAAAAGTCCTGACTCGTCACATGACTGTTTTCCTGTACTCCACTCCAGCGCTCTTGAATTTATGATGAACATTCAAAATGCCCTCACAATGATGGTATTGTACCAGAATTTACCCTCACAACTATAGATAGAAACGCACAAACAATCAAACACACCCATAAATATAAACATTTTCTTCTTTTCTTTAATTCTAAAACTTAGGTATGTGTATCCATGTGTTGGGATACCAACGCATGAATGAAAGCAGTTGCATAATTGTATATTTATGGGTGTTTAGATATGTAAAAGTATATATTTTATATATATTTATCTTTGATATCTCTTTTTTTTTAATATATTTTATTTAATCAACATAGCGATTTGTTGCTATGTATAGAATATATAATAATAGTCGATAGTAGTGAGGGGGTGTATAACCAAGCTGGGCTGGCTGGGCAGCGGCTCTCTGCCTGTTCCCCCTGATGGAGAGCCGTAGGATTGTGGAGACGGCGTGGCAAGGGTTGGGATTGGCAAAGGAGGAATACACAAATAATAGACAAATACATAAAGAAAAAAATATATTTTTATTCAAATGATCCTCTAGTTGGGCTCATCGCTGTGGTGCTGGTGGAGCAGGTGGGGGAGAGCCATTTGCCTGGTCAGGTACCTGGCGTCAGTCCTGAAGAGATACATATTAATTATTAGGATGTTTTTTATTATACTACATGTTATATATTAAACTATATTATAGGGTATATGCATGTCTTTACTATTATATGTTATTTTGGTTTTATCATTATTATTATTTATTGTTGATGTTGCACCCACACACCCTATTTCATCTCTACTCAAGAAACCCTTATTTTGCAAGGTTATCATACACATCACTTTACCTGCATTATGTTATGTCTGTGTGTACATAGTTCTGTTTTTCTTGTCTATTTTGTGTATCACTTTCTGTTATCACCATTATTATTAAGAAAAATAAAAAAATACGTAAACTTACCTGTCTCTTGTGGAAAAGGACGTAAGCATTTTTTTGGGTGATAATTGCTACACACCGATTCCCCTGTTACATTAGTGACATAATTGTCATCATATGTGACCCAGGAGTCAGTGGCATCATCTTCAACTGCTCCTCGCTGGACTCCCGCACTAACATAGTGTCCTGAAAAGAGACAAATCATTGTTACAAAAGGTGCTTTGATGTGTTGAGGTTATGAAAGGTAACTGATGTATCGGGATAAGGCTGTAACAATTTTGAGACCAGGACCATACAGCAAAACAAACATTCACATTCTCGTATTGAGAGAGGAGAATTGTTACACCTCTAATAATAAAGAGTTTTTTTTTTGTATATACAATACCAATAATGTCTGAAGCAAAAATACAATATTGGTGAAGTAAAAATTTGAAATAATTATCGTAAAATTAACTGGTCAGTTCCAGGAAAACTACAGATGTAAAAAAATGCAGCAACTTCATTAAAATATTGTAATTTACAAAACATAAAGGACTGAAAAAATATATGTTTTTACCACTGATTGACCGCATGTATCGATAATATACCTGAGTACTTGATAGAGAACTACAGAATGGGACAGTGTGACACTCACTGTGTGATAACTGCATTGCATCCAAGGTGGCTGATGAAACTCACCACACTGTACCAGCCAGTACCCTGAGAAGGAACACATTTAACAACTGGAAGTTACAGTCACTCACATAAAACAATAGAACTCACTTACCAAATGTTGACTTTGTACTTGAAGCAAGGTGAGGTCTTTCTTACCTGGTGGGATGAGACGAACAGCTCCCTACTTATATTGACATTGTTGTGTAGTTTCTTCAGGGACCAGGACGAAGTGTAGCAAAAACGCTTCACATGCAGGATCAAAACTCTGCAGCCAAGAAATAGAAGAAAGTAAATTTAATAATTTGTATTACTGAATTACTCTTAATTTGATTATCAAAATCGGTGATATCTAAATTAACGTTTAATAGATAGATTTCACAGTAAACCTCATTCTTCATGAAAAAGTAAAATCGGTTGTACACTACCTTACAATGAAATTAAAAGTAATCATCACTTGATTTTTATTGTGATGGACAACAAAATAAGCGAGAGTCTGAAAATTTATTTTTTCATTGTGAGGAAATGTTCTGTGAAAAATATCAAGCAACCTTGATGTTTGATTAAGGAAAGTCTCTGTTGTGGACTGACTGTGGTGGATGTGATGCCAGTTACCTGGGCAAGGTTTTAAAGCTGTACTGCTGGGTGGAATTTGTGCCACCACAGACACACTTGTACTCAGTATCTGTCTCCTGAAAAAGAATACAGAGATGATATGTTATCAGTGATATACTGAGAGAGAGAGAGAGAGAGAGGTGACTCACTAGCAGGTAATTGTCGAGCATGTCCTGAACTGATTCTTGAGGCACCAGGTTAAGAGACAGATTGTTGAAATTTTCCTCTGTCCTAGAACTGTGTCCACATCTGCAATATAAAGGAACAACGTTCACAAAATTACAGACGCAAAGGTCATGACCAGATACATTTCCAGTCACACATAAACAACAATAAAATACATGTGTTTTTTCTCCGTGTGGATTTACCTCATGCAGGGCCTGGTGTTCTGCATCCTGAAGGACAGGTGTACATTGACAGCGCATTTGTAGAATTTTTCCGTCTTGTTGGACAATTCTATCATCACCGGTTTCAACCCTTCGATGTTTTCCAGCAAGGACATCAGAAATTCATGAGCATCCTGCAAAGGGAGAAATGCAGAGGGTTCAATGCACAGAGTATAAAATCAGGACGAAGAAGACACCAGACAAACCATCAAATTAGCCAGCACACCTTCTGCTCCATGTCCGAAAACTCTGGAAACCTCCTGGCCACTTCCCTTTTGAAGGTATAGAGATATATAGAGATGTGATGAAGAACTTATTGAAAAACTTATTCCATCGTGCTAACCATTTATAAAACATTTTACTGACGTAAACCCGTAAATGTTAATGTGAGACACAGCGAGCACAGAAATATCTGACATTCCTTTTTCAGGGTAGTGATGGCAGGGAGAGGCTTTCACTTACCTCTCCTTTGAGATGGAGCTTGGTTCTCTGTTATCTGTTTCCGAAACAGTTTTTGTTTCCTGTAGAGTAAAAAGAAAAGTCATACATTTTGTTTGTCCACGATTATAAAAGAATACATATCTTATTAACTTCTCAAATCTATTTAATGTGAAACCTTACCAACGGTTTCTTAAAGAGATGTTCATCTGAAGGTATCCTCCTGATTGGCTCTTCAGTGGTAGTCTTGGCAACTGAGGGACTGTCTTTTAGGATCCTGTCTTCCCATCTCTTCTTATATGGCTTTTAATTTTTTCCAGCTGCAGTTGTTGCAGTTGCTGGAATATGTATTGAGTCACCTCTGCTGACAGACACAAACACAACTACTGATTAGTCTTATTCTACTGTGAAAAAAGTTTTGGCTGTAGATAAAATCTCTTTTTAAAAGGATAAATCAACAACTTTATGCAATTTGTGACACACTGAGTGCAAAGCCTGACTATGTCGAATTGGAAACAGAAAACCCCACCAGCCCATACAACCCTGCTGAAAAATGTGATGAAGAACTTACTCCATCGTGCTAACCTTTTATAAAACATTTTACTGACGTAAACCCGTAAATGTAAGACACAGCGTGCAGAGAAATATCTGACATTCCTTTTTCAGGGTAGTGATGGCAGGGAGAGGCTTTCACTTACCTCTCCTTTGAGATGGAGCTTGGTTCTCTGTAATCTGTTTCCGAAACAGTTTTTGTTTCCTGTAGAGTAAAAAGAAAAGTCATACATTTTGTTTGTCCACGATTATAAAAGAATACATATCTTATTAACTTCTAAAATCTATTCAACGTGAAACCTTACCACCGGCTTCTTAAAGGGATGTTCATCTGAAGGTATCCTCCTGATTGGCTCTTCAGTGGCAGTCTTGTCAACTGAGGGACTGTCTTTTAGGATGTGGTCCTTCGGTGTCTTCTCATATAGTTTTTCATTTTCTTCAGCTGCTGTTGTTGCAGTTGCTGGAATATGTGTCGAGTCATCACTGCTGACAGAAACAAACACACCTGCTTATTTTTTTATTCTACTGTGAACAAAGTTGTGGCTGTAGATAAAATCTCTTTTTAAAAGGATAAATCAACAATTTTATACATTTTATAACACACTGAGCGCAAAGCATGACTATGTCGAATTGGAAACAGAAAACCCCACCAGCCCATACAACCCTGCTGAAAAATGTGTTGAAGAACTTATTCCATCGTGCTAACCTTTTATAAAACATTTTACTGACGTAAACCCGTAAATGTTAATGTAAGACACAGCGTGCACAGAAATATCTGACATTCTTTTTGTAGGGTAGTGATGGCAGGGAGAGGCTTTCACTTACCTCTCCTTTGAGATGGACCTTGGTTCTCTGTTATCTGTTTCCGAAACAGTTTTTGTTTCCTGTAGAGTAAAAAGAAAAGTCATACGTTTTGATTGTCCACGATTATAAAAGAATACATATCTTATTAACTTCTAAAATCTATTCAACATGAAACCTTACCACCGGTTTCCCAAAGAGTCGTTCTCGTACAGGTATCTTCCTGACAGTGGGAGTCTTGCCGGCTGAGGGGCTGTCTTTTTTTATGCAGCCTTTCCGTCTCTTCTTTTCTGATTTTTCTTCTCTTTCAGCAGATTTTGATCTTGACAGACACAAACACACCTACTGATTAGTCTTATTCTAATTTGAACAAAGGTCAAATCTACTCAAACCAGACCCAATGTTCAGTGTTTTGAGTGAAAGCAGTCCCAATTGGGTCTCAAAGCTTGAGCTTCCGCAATCTCCAACCTTTTAAAAATGTTTTAGCTGCTGAACCATCAGCAATACAACCATAGCACAGATATAAAGAGCCCTACATAAATATTTTTTCATTGACGACCTGCTCTCTCCCTATTCTGACCCTTTTAGACATCTCATCACGTTTATTATTTTTTCCACATTTGTAGAATACCCTGAGTACATGTTCATTCCATATGGACCAAATCCAAATTTGCTCTCCACCACCATCAACAAACAATGAGCATTCCATTGTAGGAAGAGATCCATTCCAAATCTTTGACAATTCTAGCACCTTATTGGCTTGGTAATATACTCTCTGGGCCTGATCTACTGAGATCCCAAACAAAGAGTGCTAAATTGCGTGTACATTACAACGGATTGCACATTAACGAGGAAGCC
This sequence comes from Pleuronectes platessa, assembly GCF_947347685.1. Classification (NCBI taxonomy): domain Eukaryota; kingdom Metazoa; phylum Chordata; class Actinopteri; order Pleuronectiformes; family Pleuronectidae; genus Pleuronectes; species Pleuronectes platessa. Next base: position 9,949,342 of record NC_070626.1, read on the forward strand.
AAAATTGAGCAGCATGTGCAGTACATTATCTGGGGCACGAGCTCTCAGTCTTTACACTCGGGCCATTGTAGTGCGCACGGAGTGCACACCAGGCAGCTGGTCAGCGCTGTACCTCTAACACTAGAGCATATAGGAAGCCAATAGTCACATTCTTTGGGAGCACTTCCTCCTCACACTCAATCACTCAATGTCTTTCTTCATTCCCCTTGAGTTACCTGCAACCACCGAGCACCTTTTAAAGTTTCCCCTTTCAGGTTTGATTTAACTTCCTCCATTGTATCTTCGACCAAAATCTGGTGGTCTGTATTTTGTTCTGTTTCTGCATATGTTTTATAGCCCTTATTCTCACGTAGTATTGACCAGCTAGATATGCTGCTTTGTGAATGCTTTGAGAAGGCTTTCTTCTGATAATTCCTGTCCTCTCAAATGTATAAATGAAACCTATAGAAGAAGCATTGGCCGAAAAAAATTCTCAAGGTTTGAAGTAATTTTTTCATAGTTAAAAGTTGATAGAGTGTCGTGAAGTTCTTCTTCTTCTTCTATGAAGTTTGATGGTGTGCTGAAATGGAAATGTATTATTTTCCTCTTCGTTGCAACCTATGTTAAGATGCATTCCCACCACCTACTACTATATTTCATTATAGGTCAAAAGTTAAAATTGATTTTTAGCTGCCTTTAAACATTATAGTGAGTGCACTATAATGTACTCACTCATTATAGTGAGTGCTGCATTTAAATAAGGTTTAAATGCAGCACTCACTATAAGCACTATATGTATTTAAACCTTATTTAAACCTTACCTTTAAATAAGGTTTAAATGAAGCGAGTAGATCCAATAGGTGGCGGAAATGCACTCTGATGTTAGTTGCCACCTGCCAATAAACCAAAGACAGAAGAAGAAGGAGCCTGCCCAATATCACCCTGAACTTGAGAGAATACATCATTAATCATAATGGAAAACAATATTGGACTAATGACACTGCCCTGAGGAGTACCATTTCCCACCATATAACTTCCTGATAAAGCTGTCCCAACTCTTACTTGAATAAACCTATCAAATAAAGTCTCCAAGTGTCCGTAAACCGTAAACACTTAGCATTCCATTGTAGTAAGACTCTTACTAAAATGGAATGCTAAGTGTTTACGGAGACAAAGAGGTTTCGCAATTCCTGAACGGAATAAACACGGAATTCCCTCCTTGATCAAAATCAGTCTGGCATTAAGGTTCTACTGAAACCGCTCTGTTATCTGTGACTGACGCTTAATGCGCAGCTAGAGCTGTAGCTCAGTATTCTGCACTTACCTTGCTGGACCTATCACCAGCCTGTGATAGCCTGCATCCTGCTATCTGTTTTGTCTGATATGGACATTTCGAGCAACTTAATGAGTTGGACGTAATCGGGGAACCGAGAATTCCTTTGACTGGTCATGGCATGGACAAACATCCTTATGCCATCCCCTCGCCCAAAACCAAAGTTACGAGAAACCAGGATGTTCTGTTTGATGGCCAGCTATCCTTCACTGACCACAAGGCATCTGTCTCACAGTTTCACCACTTTGCACTATACAACATATGAGAAATCCGGCCTTACCCAACTGTGAAACACAGATGGTCCAGAATGTGGCCTAAGAGGCTACATGTCCCTCAACAACTCATCGATCTCCACTGGCTACCCATGCTCGCAATGACAAAAATCAACTCACCTTTGCCTACAGAGCGACCAAATCAGTCATAAAGGCTAATGCTCCTCTTCGGCCACTACATCCCTCCAAGGAACAGATTCTGACATTGCCAACCCTACACACAAGGCATCGCAGTAGAGACGGTTCTCTTATGTGGTTCCCAGAATGAATCCAGTTACCAAATGCTATCAGAGCAGGGGTGGCCCTTATCTTCAAGAACCTCTTGAAAACTCATCTCTATCTAGAGCACCTCTTGTCCTAACACCCTCTACCACCATATCACCGAGTGTACTTTTTGGTTTGTCTTATCAAACTGATTCCACACTTACTTGTGGTCTCCCACTGTGCTGAAGCTTTAAAGTTGTACGTTGCTTTAGATAAAAAGTGTCTGCCAAATGAGTAAACCGAAAAGTAATCTAATATGAATACATTTTTATCTTCAATTTCCGAGATGGACTGATATGAAAGGTAGGCGGAATTTGTGTGTGTGCAGCGAATCAAAGCTCCTCTCAACTGTATCTTAACCTTGGTGTCATAGAAGGCTCCCAAATCTGGCCGACCACAGCTGCTCACCACGCCACGTTCTCTACATGCACACACACTTTCATCTGCAGCTTAGCAGCTTATCTCCGGTCGGGGCAGCCACAGAGAAGCCGCCTCTTGGCAATGTGATATGCCCTCCTCTCACGTACATGTCTATTTGTGTAAGCGGGGCAGTGCAAGACTTGTATCGTCATTACAATTTATTTCTATCGTAACGCAGCTTACCAGGTTATTACCACTGCTTCACACATTTCAGCTATTAAAAGCATTAGTCATCTACATCAGTGGTGTAAAGTAAGTGGTTACAATCATAATCACATGGAATTTACACATCCTAAAGGTTATAGTAAAATATTAAATGATGGCTCATGTAGAGTGTGAATATTGGGCATTTCTTTAAGCTATTTTAATTGTAATTGATTAATAAAGCAATATTTATTGTTAGGCTTTCAACTGCAACTAATTAGGCAGGGCATCTTCAACTATTATTTTCTGTTTGGCCATCTATTTACAGGCTCTCATTTTTTATTCGTATCCTTTTGAAACAGGCTTACTTTATAAAACAAATACATTTAGTAGGTGAGAAGAGATAATGTAAATATTCAGAAATGTCTTCCTGGCTTATAGTGATCATATAGCCTGAAGTTGTCATACTCATAATTCTAGTCAGAATATGAGTCTGACGCCGGGTTCACACCGGACGTGGAAGCTACGCCAAAGCGTAGTGTAAGCGCAGCGCCAAGCCTTAAATAACAGCTGGCTCCCATCGCTTGACGCGAGCGTATCGCAACGCGAGCTTATTGCAACATGTTCATACAACTCACTGTACTTCTCCACTTAAATTATTAATTTAATGTCATCCATGTTGAAGAACTTCTCCGCTGTTTGCTCTGTTAAAGGTCGGGTGTCGAGGGTAAATTACGTATTCTCCACTGTAGTGGATGGTCAGAGGGGGATATTTAATAATGTCATTGGTAAAATTGGTAAAATTAAAACTCCAGGACAACAGAAGGGGAATTCAAAGTATGGGATGCATATTTAATCATTTATATCATATAAAATATGTCATCTATATCGTTTAAAATAATTTTTCAGTGTGTTTCCTGTCACGATACGCTCGCGTCAAGTGCAAAGAATAGACTCGACGCCGAAACGATCGCTGCACGGCGCTAGGCAGCCTTGGCGCGGCGCGGCGCTTCAACCTCCGGTTTGACCAGCACAAAGGTTTAACATGGGAGTGGATGGGAGCCAGCTGTTATTTAAGGCTTGGCGCTGCACTTACGCGTCGCTTTGGCGTCGCTTCAGTGTCCGGTGTGAACCCGGCGTAAAGGTGAATGCACGTACGAACAAGTTGTCCGTTTAGGATTACAACTCCACAACACATCAAACAAATTGTATCGCATTTGTCGGTCCTGTAAGAACTTAATAACATGGTTGGAACACGACATTCCCGTGTTTAAAAAATGGACAGACGATGAAGGAGACCCGGCTGAAGAAGCGGGTTCATCTGAGGCATCAGAGAAAAGAGACCGGGGGCCCAAGCTCTCTTTGGAGACGTGGTTGATTACGTTACTGTTGATCATCTGTCCATCATCGCATAAAGCCCGCCCTGACAATTTGATTGGTCCGAACAGCTTCTATTCAGTCATAGTTTCTCCCCAACGGAGTGATGCCAGACCGAACTTCCCGACCTCAAATGTTGTGGGCGGGGCTAAATTCGTCTGGCATCCAGGCTAGTGATCATAGCTAATACAGAAAGGGGATATATTGAAGAAATTGATTCTACTGAGCCTACACTTTTCTCCTTCAGCCTGCAAAGCAAACATCATAGTACAAAAGAAACTGTATTGTGTCGAACCCATTAGATCCCATAATTTGTATAAACCTGCTTTACTATAGTATAAGCATGCCCTAAAGCTTTGTGCTACAGCAAAATAAAACACACGTTATCACCATGCTACTGTGAGCTGAATATGGGAAGGTAAAGGCCCAGAAAACAATAGTTAAAGCTGAATTATGATAGTATTATGTCTGTTTCTACTCTAATGTTTCCTCTCTGTATCACAACATTCTGAATGTGAAGTGGTGACATGTTGTTTTGTTGTGGTGTGAAATGCAAATTGTGGACTCAATCCAGCATGAGCAAAGATCCTCTTGAGCGATCTTTAAAGGGGTAATAAGAAAAAAGATAAATAAACTTTTCTGTCATCTTTCTTGCAAGTGGGCGAGTTCCTACTGTATCCCCTCTTCTCTGTTGCCTGACTTTTTTAGACATGTTCTTCTTTTTTCACTTTGACTTTGATCTGAGCTGCTTTCAACTCTTCACATATGTTGGTAATAGCCTTGGTGTTCATGGAGATTTTCTGTGCCGTGCAGGGTTACTGTTTGATAATGCATTCACGCCTTTTGAAAGGACAGCACTGGAGACACTGTCCTTCCTCTCATGTGTCAGCCTGTGTCTGCCGCACAGTGTCTTTGGTTCAGGACAGGCACAGAGGTAAGGAGTGTAAACTAAAGTTTGCTTTGGAGTTTTGAAGAAAGGTGACCTAGACACATGCTTACATTACATCTCAACTGCAGTTTAATGACTTTATCATCAACAATACTGTACTCTACATCTACAGTTTTTGTTAAAGTTGTATCAGTCTTTTCTTTTTGCTGGAAGTACAGCCAACGTTGATCCTCATAAGCCGTTTTCAGACATGACCTGCAGGTGAAGTCCGGAGAACTGGGTCCGTACTTTACCCGGATTTTGCCTTTCACACATGCTCAATGCAGCGGGAGGTTTTCTGCTCAGATGAATTCACAACAGCAACATGTCCTTTGCATTGTTCAGGCAACAGGTGCAGCAGCCTGGTGCAGCAGGCAGAGGCAGAAGGTAAAGTATTGACTCCTCTGCAGAGATCGAGTGATCATGTTTACAGCACCAAGACTCCTTGGTCAACGCTTATCACTACAAACTCTCATGACATACTATTTGTTGGTATTGTCTTTGTGTGTGTCACTGCTTCTTCACTGGGAGATATTTGTTTTCTTTTAGTTTTTTTCAATTTTACATCTGTAGCGCATCATCAATCCCCCCACTCGAACGCAGTAAATCTAACAGGGAACCCCCACTGTGCTCTAACAGACTTTATACTAGGGGGCCAGGTAGAGAAAGTCAGAAGAAACTGCGAAGGCTCACACTCGGACATTTTCGTTCACACCGTTTACACATGCACCTCCTCCAGAGAAAATATGGAGGATTTGCGGAGTTCACTGCATGTCTGAAAGCAGCTTTAGACAACGCTCTTGCAGCTTAACTTGTGTAGTTTACTGTGTAAGTTAATACATTTGTATATCATGGGAAGGACATAAATGCACAGTGTAATAGGATTTCTGAGGAAATGTTGCTATGAAGCATATATATGAAACACGGACATACAGCTGCATAACCAGAATAGAGAAATGGTTATCATTCCTTTAATATGAATCCAATTTATTTGAATGATGTAAAATTTCACTTAGTCATTCAATTGTCTTGCTTGTGCATAGAACTGAAATTAGAAGATTTGAATCAGACAAAGTCAGACTGTTCAATCAGTCACTACAAAGATTAACGGTTGAGATGCTGAAATGATAGTTGTTTTTGGTAAACCCTGCTAAAAAAGGGAACTCTCAAGTGAAATGACTAATTCCTACAGATGGCGCATGCCGAGGAATCTCAAACTGATTATTACATTTTAAGACAACTGAAAGATTATAATAATAACTTTATTGCATTCAGTTCAGTTTTTATCAAATCTTATAATCAAAGCCTTTCTTGGCTTTTATAAAAGTTGCACAGTGTGGACGTTTACTTCCTGTTTACTGTCTGTTTCATCCTATTTATATCTGTCTGATTCCCGAGTCTCCACATAAAGCAGTACAAAGAAGTGTGATTATTTCCTTATTTCTGAGCAGTAAAGTGAACGAAGGTTAGAGACTAACGACACGGGAAGTTGAGCTTGGCGCAAAAAATACATGAGCATTTATGGATGAGCACTAAATGCAGCAATTACAGCGAGCAGTTGCTCTGAGGATCTTCCTCCAGAGACGCGCATAGTTGTTGTCAACAGAACTCAACTGCACTCACGCTGGAAGAAGCACAAAAGAAGATGAAGAACGATTTTTGCCGGTGTTGTAAAAATAATTTATGGATACACGGAGAACTTACCAACACGATCAGCATTTTTGAGAGAAACAGTAACACTTGGTTCACACCGGACGCGGAGGCGACGCCAAAGCGCCGCGCTAATCCCTAGCGCGCAGACGCTTGGCTGTTCACACCGGACGCTGAAGCGCCGGGCAGCGCTAATAATATCACCCGTTGATCCAGTAGTATTCAAGCATATACTTACTTGTTGCTCCAACATTAAGCAACAGCGTCCCAACATTTGTCCTTCTTGGTGTTGTCTTTATACAACATGTTCCGAGGATCATACAACTCACTGCAATTCTCCACTTCAATTATTAATTTAATGTCATCCATGTTGAAGAACTTCCCCGCTGTTTGCTCCGTTAAATGTCGGGTGTCGAGGATAAATTTTGTATTCTCCACTCAAGCCTATATGGAGAATACGTAGCCCCCCCTCTCTCTCTTTTTTATCTTTATGACTGCTTGTGTGGCTGTAGTGGATGGGCAGAGGGGGACATTTAATAATGTCATTGGTTAAATTGGTAAAATTAAAACTCCAGGACAACAGAAGGGGAACTCAAAGTATGGGATGCATTTATTTGATCATTTATATCATATCAAATATTTAGACTAAAAAATAGACTTGACGCCGAAACGATCGCTTCACGGCACTAGGCAGCCTTGGCGCACCCCGGCACTTCAGCCTCCAGTGCGACCCGCACAACGGTTTAACATGGGAGTGGATGGGAGCCAGCTGTTAGCGATGCCAGACCGAACTTCCCGACCTCAAATGTTGTGGGCGGGGCTAAATTCGTATGGCATTCAGGCTAGTTTGAGTGTACTTGCTGTTAAGTATCCTGCGTCTGCTCAGTACGTGGGTTGTGCAAGTCCTCAGAAATTAAAGTGATGCGTACACAGTTGCAGTACCCACATAATATAGGTCAGGGCAGTAGCGAGTCATCAGGGGCACGTCATTAGCGACAGAAATGGCGGAAACTTTGTTTTGAAAAGAGAAGTAAACTCGTCGTTTTCCCGATGTGTTGGATTTTGGGGTCTGACATTCCACCTAAAATGCACGTTTGTCGATTTTCCTTTCTTGTTCTTAACGTTAGCCAAATGTTGATCTTCTCGAGGGTCGCCATCTTTGTTAATGTTTACCACAATCAAATCCGGAAGTAGCAGAAAGATCGGTCTGTGTCAAAGATGGTAGAATAGAGCGCTCTACAATCTTTAGTCTGGGGTCTGTCCTCTACTGGAACAAACCAGTAACATGCGTAGTATTAAAGCAAGCATTTGAACAATCATGTTCAAGACGTAAAGTGAGTAAACAGGAAGTATATCGTGGGCTCAAGGCTTCTTGTTACTAAAGCGAAGACTAAACAGCAGCCATTTATTCTTGTATTTAATTTTATGTAATTTTTCAGAGAGTATATCCACATTTTGCCTTTTCCATATTTAGAGCTATGAACATCTCATTGGCTATGATGGAAAAATCCAACATCAGCAGGGACTGTAATGGGATAAACTTCCCTGTACGTGTGAATGGTGTTGTATTTTTGCTGTCGGGTTACAGCAAGTGGCCTTTTGGGGTAGAAATAAACCCTATCTGTGTGTAACCACAGGCGGAAAAGAAGCAATGATATTGACTTAAATGTGGGGAAATGAGAGGCTGCCATAATGTGTTCTGTGTGCTTTGTTTCCAGCAGATAGGCAGTGGGCTTTGAAGTGTGGGCTGGCACAGCAGGGTGCAAGCTTCTGTAAAGGCAGGATGCTAAATGCTAAGGGATGAGAAGGACACGAGGTAGTCTATTACCAATATGGGAGCAAAGAGAGAAAAAAAGGCAAATCCAATGATAATGTACATCTGTTCCAGTGAATTTATGAGCTTTGAACATTTTTTCATGTGGGATAAGTGGATCCTTTTTCTTACAGAATCTCACCACTTCAAAGCAGATTTCGCTTTGGATAATGCAAATGATCGGAATATGCCGGTCCCTGCCTCCTCAAGAGCATGAAAAGCGAGAGGGAAAGGGGAGAATTAAACCTAATTGGCATGGCAGTCTTTTATGTGTGCGAAGAAGGGCAAAAATAAAACACTTCAATTATTGTCAAGTTCACTCAATTAGGAAACAAGCTGACGAAGTGCTATAAGTTCAGTTTGCCTGACCCAGTGGCCATTTGCTTTAAATGTCACTTTTCACTGTCAACATTTCCCTTGTTGTATCTGTATCTGAAATTATAATTAGCAGGATTAAATTCACCCTGTAATCACCACGCTGGCACTAGAGAGAGAGGGACGGCTTTGTTCATCTGGGATGTTTTGCTGCCTGAGGCCGGGGGCCAGGGGCCTGCAGGGGGGAGGTTATTTGCTGGTCCAGTATTTAGCAACTCATGCACAATGCACAATGTCCTCCACATATCAACAAAAACGTATTGATTTAATACAAGGACAGATCCAGCCACAGCTGAAATCTGTTTGGCCCTTGAAGTGTCCCTGTCTTGTCAGTAGTCTTAAAAAACTAGTCACATACTAGGACAATTTGTTTTCGACAATTTGCTAAATATATACAATGATGTGCGGCTTTGCTCAAAGTTATAGAATTAACAATAAACAAGGAATGGCTTCAATTATGCACATTACTAAATCATGAAATGGATGTTGGACATATAATTGGCCCCTCTGTGGAGATTGTGGCCCCTTTATGGCCCCCGATTTAGAAAAATCCTACATCAACCACTAATTTAAAGTGACTCAAGATGAGCAGCCACTATTTTGAGATTTTGCATTTGTTTTATAATGTGTCAGATTTAAACAACCAAGCGATTTAAAAATGAGTTTTTTGTGAAGGAGAGATTTTTCATCTTGCTGCGTTTTCTTTAGTAAAATATTTTGAGTTAATAATTTTTTCATAAATGCTAAAGTCAAGTTAAACACGTCTCACTTCTTATCTAGAATGGAACATTCATCTAGGGGTAGAAGCAAAACATTATTAAACCATGATTTCCTCTAGATAGATAAATCTGCATCTTGGTCACACTTCCTTCTTTTCAATCAATGCATCATTCTGCTGCGATTCTGTATTAGAATTTTTCAAATTTTCAAGAAATCTAAAAGAATTATAATATTTATCCTACTAATAGGTACTTGTGTCTTTCCAAAGCCTGATATGCCTTATTCCTTTGTGCCATAGGGCTCCATTCCTGTCCAAAAGCAATGTAATGCATGGACACTATATTTTCACTTTTAAATAATTTGAAACTGGACAGTTCTAACAGATGGATTAGTTAACAATGAGAAAATAAAGATATGTACGAGTCTTATCCTAGAAGTACCCAAGTGGCAGTGTACGGTGACATTCATCAGACTTTCAAAGTCCCAGACAAGCATTCTCATTGTAAGAGATGTTGTGTTACATTGTGTGTTGCAGTATAAACATTTAACTTTGGAGTGTTAATGCTGGAATTCTGTGTTAAAACCTACACATGGAGGATGTTGTTAATCACAAAGTCTTAATGTGATGTCAATGTAAATACAGTTTCACTAAGAAGAGCTTAATGCTTAATATGAAACATGGAACATTGATTTGTGACCCTATTAAACTGCAGCTGTGGCAAAAGAAACACAAAATGTTGCCTGAAAGGCTGAATTTCCATCAAAAGATTTAAATGTCACAGTCTTGTTTTTCATTTTCATCCATTAATGCATGATTTAATATAAAAGATGAATGCTGTTCCAATTTCTTATAAATAGTTGATTTGAAAACAGATATATTTGACTTTGCTTTATCATTTTACTTAACCTTTAATCCTGAAACTCAATAACAATCAAGACACCCCCCTTCCTCTGCTGCAGCAGTATGCTGTGGTGGTGTACACTGCTCTCTTTTCAACACTCATCCATTCAATTCATTTTTCAAAGGGCACAGTTCAACTTTTCCAAATTTCAAATCCCCTCTCTGAACTTCTAGAGACTGACTCCCGACTTCTGCAGATAGTGAATGAATAAAACAAGGCTCCAGAAAGTTGCATTGGTTTTTAGTAGATCATTGGAGCTCTTTCTTTTTGCAACATCAAAAGCAGCCGCAGCTCTTTGATGTGGCAGCATGCTGTTTAAGGTACAGAGTGAATGGAGAGATGTCAAGCTGCAAGGTGCCTCTGTAGTTTACGTTGAGTGCTGCAGAGAGCTGCAGATGAAAGGAGCAAACAGAGTTTGATAATGAATGTCCAACAAGTAGGACCCATCTCAGACAGCGCACGCTCAGCGGGGTGCCCATGCTAACCTTGAGCGCAGCACCCTGAACCTCGGGCAGACACCGGAGACCAGACTCCATCAACTTTGGCTCTCTTGAAGAAAGGAGGGCTCTCAGATGTGCGAGCTTTAATCTTCCTGTCAATTAAATCCTGATTGACACACACACCCACGTACATATGGTCACACGTATGTGCTCCCCTCAGACAGTTACCTGTAAAAGAGATGCCTTCCAGTCCCTCTGTTGAATGCCTCTCTTTGTGGCTGGGAGAGGCCTCTTCAGAAATCTTTCCAATGTGTGAATTTCTGTACACACTGATCTTCATAAGTTAATGCCTCCATTAATCAAATTATCTAACTTTATTCATCTTTCCCCCTGTCTCAGGGGAACGTGAGATTACCTGTGATAGATGAACAATTTACAGCTTTTTTGCATGGCACCAATGATAAAGTGACTTTAATTAGGGCCCGAGCACTGACAGGCACTGACAGACGTGAGGCCCTATTGAAATTGTAAGGATTATTATTAGGGCCCGAGCACTGACAGGGTGAGGCCCTATTGAAATTGTAAGGATTATTATTATTATTCAGACAAATTAACTGGCTTTTTGAGGGCTTTAACATGCTCAAATTCTTAGATTCAAGTTAGAAAGTGGTGAAAATTGACGTATTCTGGAGAAATTTTAAATGGGCATCGCAAAATGGCTCAACGGTGCCCCCGAGACCCCCGGAACGTGTTCACATTGACCGATCTTCACAAAAATCGATACATAGGTGTATCATGACCAGACAAACAAAAAAGTCTCAGGAGCAATTTGAAAAACGCTACAGGAAGCCTGCTATTTTGCATTTAGTGGCCATTTTGGCCATATTCCACATTTTTACTGTGAGGTACTTGTACCAGGACTTACATCAGATCAACTTCAAATTGAGATGAGTGCATCACAACAAGACGGAGATAAAGACTTATTAAAAGATCAATTTTTTTCGCCACACGGTGTGACCGTGGCGTCAAAGTTTGATTACACGCCATTAAAACACGATGATCGTAGTTATTTTTTTCAGCCAAAACGCATGCAACGCTTCAAAATGCATGTGCTCAGGCCCGCCCAGTGCTGCTTTGCAGTGCTAAACACTTTTTTATATTGATGTTTGATGAATGAATTCAGGAGATGTTCAGATGTTGGGCTTACACCTTCACCTTTGACCTCAACGTGTTACGATTTATTTTTTTATTGTCATCATCTTCAGCATGCTCAGCTCCGTCCAATGATTTTAATTAATGTTAGTTTTTGTTTAGCAATTTAAAATGAAGTAAGAAAAACATTTGACCATTGTGTATCTAAAGCTACAGTAACTATAGCAGCCAGCGTGTTTGGAAGATTTAGAAGAACGAATATGGACCAAATAGAAGAGCGTTTGGCAGAAGAGATCCGAAAGGATGACCACTTGTATAACCCGTCACTGACTGGCGGATTTATCCGCCAGAAAAAGGCTATGAGGAGCCGCAGTGGCGATGTAAATAAACATTCGACGAAGAAGAAAGAAGGCATCTCTAAGGTCGTCTTCGACAAAACACGTTACTCCGCCTAGTGTTCTGTTGGAGAATTGCTTTGTAACACGCGCAACCCTTGCGGAACTATAAACCAAAACGAGTCCATCGATGCAACTGGGTGGCCAGCCGCAGTTGCAGTCGCAGTGGTATAATTCGGCCTATAGTGTGAACCCACTTCATGTTGGTCCTGTGCTGCAGCACATAACTTTAATTACATGTGTTTCCCAGCTGAGCCTCCCGGATGCCATTGTACAAAAATGTTGTGGCTGTTTTGGCAGCTGGTTCTCATTTCAACTGTTTGGAAAAAGTTAATCAGGTCTCATTTCAGAATATCAATTAAATAGAGCAGGTAAAACACAAATTGAGTTCTTGACAGTGCGATCTCCTCATTTCAGACTCTGTTTGTCAGAGGACTTCTTTCAGCAGCCGTTTTCTTTATCCTGTATTCCCTCTTTTTCTTCACTGGGCAGATTTCTTCTAACACTGGCGCCTCCTCTGTGTTCCTCTTCCTTCTTCGGGATATGAACCTGGTTAGAGTCAGCTCGTCTTTGAAGCTCATGTTTCTCTTCTTTTTTTACGGGTTGCCATCAGATATGGGATCATCCCTCTTTTTCTTCCTCTGGGGGTTTACTGGGCCCATTTGCCCACTCGTATCTTTTCCAGTGGCTGCCAGTTGTTCACTGGTTTGAGAGTAGTCTGGTCTGTGATGTGGATAAGAAAAGAGTTTAACTCCTGATCTGAAAGAAGTGGTTTGACATTCTTCCCATTGAACTCTGAGCAAAACACAATAATATTTAGCAAACTGTTGAACTATTCTTCTACAATATAAAATGATGTAGACAGGGAGATATTTCAAACACCCACCTGTTGTTGACGGTGGAAGTCTGCAAGAAGGAAGGCTTCTCCTCTCTCATCCCAGCAGGGCCACCCTCCTCGGCCGGGGACGTTGTCTGAGTCACCTGGTCTCTGTGTCCTCCACCATCAGATCCTGACACCTTTTCACACTGGAAGACAAAATGAAACGTCTTAGCCAAACACCTTAATCTCCTTATATCTCATATATGTTTGGCCCATATCTATCAGCACAGACGTGCACAGAGCCTCTCAGCACACACTTACTAGGAGCTGTTTTTGAATTGACACTCAAAGTGGCTCATCGTGATGAACTGACTCTCGAGAATTTGTCTGGGGTTAATTCTTTGAGACGGGTTCATCTGCAGCATATCTGTCAGGAGGTCGACAAAGCACTCCAGGTCCCGTAGTTCAGGAAGAGTCATCTGTAACAAGATGAGAGGAAAAACACTGTTTGTTAAAGATATGTTGTGCTGCTATGAATTCATCCAGGCTGTTGATCCAACGACAATTGAAACAGTCGACTGAAAAGAATAGTTTGCTCCAAAGGCAGTGGATGGCACAAGGGAACGAAACACAGACCGAAGGAAAGACACCTTATTAGGCAGCTATAAACACAGCCCAGTGATGGTGAACTAATTTCTTGCCATGAATCTTCTTGCAATCCAGAACTTTGGCCAGAACCAGTTTGGAAGGAAGTGTCCATCATGTAGCGGCCTCCCAGTTGTAAACAGAATTTGCTGAGCCTGAGAAGAAAACACAACGTTGTGAGAGTTATAGTGGAGGAAATAACAGCAATATTTTGGGGAAATCGTTCAAATGGTGATACAAGCGTGAAATTTGGTACAAATCATCTTTGAAGGTCACTCTTCGATTTAGGAATGGGGGCCACTCGAAAATCTAAAATGGCCGCCATTTATTTCAAGATGGCCACCATGGTTAGACTGATTTTGCATTTCAGCATAATCTTTGCCTATACTTTGTAGATGTCAATAATATCGGACTCCCATAGTATGTTTTAGAACATTTTCAAACAGGAGTTACCAGTTATAACCATCTGAAACATTTCTAAAACATGTCATAGGCTAACGCCGGGTTCACACCGGACGCGGAAGCGACGCCGAAGCGTGGCGTAAGCGCTAATAATATCTCCCGTTGATCCAGTAGTATAAAAGCATATACTTACTTGTTGCTCCAACATTAATAGTGGCCAGAAGAATATGGAGAAGACAAGTTTGTGGTGATGATCTAAAATCAATGGGGACGCTACTGAAGGACAGTGGCTGGACAAGCTGTCTTGATGAAGCAGCTGTGGCATCATCTGGTTCAGCAGAATCATTTCTGACCGCCTCACACATTACAAAATCCCGGCAAGTACACCTGATCACTGCTTGCAGTTTGTACAGGCTGAAGAAGACAGCATATCAAGAGTATTGCTCTGCTACATCTCAACCTATGAGCTTTGAAGATTGGTATAAGGAAGCAAGACCAAACAGTCCACAATTCCATTTTTGGGACCTTGTTTTGAACATGGAGTTAGCAACATTCACACTGGTCCGATCTTTCAGGGAAGCAAACTTTAGTCTGTATCGTGTAGCACTCTGTGAACTGATCCCTTATTTCTTCGCAAAAAATAATGTAAATTATGCACGTTGGCTCTCAATCCATCTTCAAGACATGATGACAATCGATGAGAAACATCCTCAAGTTGCTCAACAGTTTTACAGGGGAAATTTTGTGGTGCATAAATCTGAGAGAGAATTTTCAGCAATAGCCATAGATCAGGCCCATGAGCAAAACAATGCAGTTATCAAGGGTGATGGTGGAGCTATTGGACTGACAGAGAATCCTGCTGCTCTCAGACGATGGATGGTTGCTGGACCAGAAATAAGCTACATCGTTGCTGAATATGAGGCTGCATCCATTAGAAAGGATGCAACAGCAGCCACCAAGCATCACGAGCAAGGTCTGAGTGCTCAAAAGTCTTTCTTTGGGAAACTGGATGCTCTTCACAGAGTTCTTCAGGCATGTGGCAATCCTTTCCTAGAGGATTCATCTGATCTAATGGTCTTGGACACAAAGGATATTGCTGACCCAGCCAATGCAACAATGGTCATTGTTCACCACACAAATGGAAAGGAACAGTTCAAGACCTTTATGGAAGGACTGAAAAATCACAGTGAATCAGCATTTTACAAAGCAATCAAGAGGAATCCAGTTGCTTTCTTCAAGCCTTAAGCTCCTACCATTGTTTCCAAGGAGAATGCCCTGAAATCAGATTGTCAGTTGTTTTCACGACTCTTCATCTCTTGCCAGACAAGGCAGTGTGACTTGGAAGAATTCTTCATGCATGAAAACCAGTCAGCTCCTGCTTCCCTGAGTGATAATGGAATGCTTCACTCATCCCAGAAGTCAGAACTTCTGCACATACTGGAATCTGGAATCGCCAAGCCTGATGTAGAGCCAAAGGCTGACTCTATCATTATTGATGGGTCAGCCTTCATCAATGCAAACCCTCCATGTGGATCAAAAACGTTTAGGCACTATGCTGCAGAAGACATCCTTCCTAAGGTGCAGGCATATTGTTCGAAGTACAAGCGAGTTGACATAGTCTTCAATGTTTACAAGAAGTCCAGCCTGAAGTCAGAAACCAGAGCACAACGTTGGAAGGCCATTAGAAGAAGGGTAACAGAATCTAGTAAGGCTCCATCAAACTGGAAAAACTTCCTACGAGATGATGAAAACAAAACTGAACTGTTTAGCTTTCTGGCAAGCAAAATATGTCAAGTAGTAGCAGAAAGCCCTATTGTGGTGACAAACGGAGAAGAGATAGTCAGCAACAAGAGTGAAATCCGAGAATCTTCAGACCTGGCCCCATGCTCCCAAGAAGAGGCAGATACGAGAATATTCGTCCATATGCGACATGCAACAGCAAATGGAAGTAGCACAGTGACAATCAAAGCAAACGACACTGATGTTGTTATTATAGCAATATCCTGCTTCCAATCCTTACAGGCAATAGGTCTGGAGAAGCTGTGGATTGCTTTTGGTCAGGGAGCGCATTCACGATGGATTCCAATCCATGACATCGTTTCAAGAATTGGGCCAGAAAGATCCAGTGGCCTACCATTTTTCCATGCATTTAGTGGGTGTGACGTTGTGTCTGCATTCCGTGGCAAGGCTAAGAAATCTATATGGCGAACATGGAATGTGTGTGATGAAGTGTCAGGGACATTTACCAAGCTCAGTCACTGGCCCACAACCGTTGATCATGATGACCTCCAAATGCTGGAGAGATTTGTGGTCATAAGGTATGAACAATCAAGTGCAGCCACATCTGTGAATGATGCTCGACTGCAATTGCTCGCTCGGAAGCAAAGGCCATATGATGCCATACCACCAACAAGTGCAGCCCTCAAGGAACACATTAAACGTGCAGCCTACCAAGCAGGAGCTGTCTGGGGCCAAGCAACTGTCACTCAACCAGATTTACCAAGTCCTGCAGATTGGGGATGGAAACTGCAAGGACAAAAGTGGTTGGTGAACTGGACAACACTTCCACCAATTGCTGCAAGTTGCCGGGAATTGGCAAAATGCTCATGCAAAAACAGCTGTACTAATGGCAGGTGCAAATGTTTTCATCTGACACTGTGTTGTACAGCATTGTGCAGCTGTGAATGTCACTGAGACGTTTGAGGCCCAATGAAGTTATTTTGACATGATACTGAAACAATTGCATTTTCAGACTTATTCTAGCCAAATAATCGCTTGTAAAAATCGATAAAAAAACAACATAAATGACAAATAAAAGAAAAAATTAATAAAATACTACATAAAAATGACAAAATAACAAAAAAAATGTTATCTATCTATCACAATTGGTGAAATATTTACCCAAATATGCAAGAAATATAGTTATGACTTGATAATTTGGCGGCAATCTTCAAAAATGACCGCCATATTGGATTTTTGGATGGCCCCCATTCTAAAGTTAAAGAGATGACCCAGAAGAATGTTTATGCCAAATTTCATGCTTGTATCACAAAAAGAACGATTGTTCCCCTTATTTCCTCTACTATTAGTTCTAGTCAAGATTGCAAACTCCTCATTGTTGATCAGGTGCATCAGGTGCACTTCTATTACTGAGACGTATGGAGGAAGTGTCTCTAGTTTGTCTCATTAATAAAATAGTAGAAATCATTGAACTTCTACTGGAAACTCTCACTATTTAAACAAGTGTGTGGATTTAAAAGAACAAAAAGAGTCACAGCGTGCTTGTAGTGTTTTCAGTGCAGCACGTGTGATACTGACCAACTCAGCCTCATTCCAGGCTGAGAACAGTGGAATGCCCAGAAACAGCTCGGCAGCCTAGAGACAAGACGTCGATGGCCTCGTCGAAAGGAGCTTCCCTCAGAATATCAGGAGATCTTAGAAGAAGAAGAGAATCAATTTAATTTAATTTATTAGAGCAAACACAGCTGTCCCAGGTATATAGATGTGCTGTCAGTTACTTACCTGTAAAACAAGTCCTGCATTACGTCACATATCTGCGCACTTGTCGTTTGGAGCATTTCGTAGGATTCTCTAAGAAAATGTTGCGCAAAATGTTCGTAGGATTCTTTACGAAAATTTTGACATAACTTTTAGTACGATATCTTACTATTTCATGAGACCACGTTACAGGCGGGTGAAGGATTCGTACAGTGTGGCGATGTTGAACTTGTCTGAGCGAAGCTCCTTCATGGTTTTTAGGGTGGCCTCCTCGTTCTCCGCAAACTTAATGTGCGCCGGGATACTGAACATTTTTAGTGCCACCGTTTCATTGGTGCTAACATTCGTGCATTGGACAACTTTTCCATGTGAGCCAGAGCTCAGGTACTTCAGCACCTAGTATTGTCTAGTGGGGGAGCGGATCAGGTCTCCTACACTGATTTCCATCACACTGTTTTGAGACATGGTCACGGAATAATTGTTCTTTGCATTTCATAACCTCACTTCTATCAGCATTGGTAAAGATGGCAATGGTCACTCAGTGCTGGTTATTATCAGTGCAGGGGCCAGAATGTCGGACAGCTTTACAAGCAAATGGTGAACTGCAGTTAACATGAGGTGTCAGCAGTCCTCCTTTGACAAATCAAATGTGTTTGTTCCAGAGTTAGTTTTTTAGTATGCTATGCCCTCTACACTAACTCTCCACAGAAGCTCAGGTGGCAACCTAAATTATTTCTAAGATTTTTTACCTTGCACATTTTTTGCACAGGTTGAAGATTGTTGTGTCTCTTACACTGTAGGGTAATTTATATATTTTTTTCATATACGAGCTATATATCATAACTAGGGATGCACCGATTTATCGGCCGAACATCGGTAGCGGCCGATATTCGCCTCGTTTACTGATATCGGCTTATCGGTAATAAACTTGACTTTCACCGATATCATTGGCGGATGTTCATATTTGTGGTAAAACCGCTGGGCACCTCTCCGCGCCGCCGGAGGCTCAGTGTGCGGCACCGGGAGGTCCTCATCCGGTGGCACCTCACGGCATCACTGCTGGGGGGGCTTTCTTTCTCTTGTACCGCGGGGCGGTGTCCATCGCCGGCGCGGAAGAGGGGGCCGGGTACGCGGTCAGCGGCGGCCACTTTCTTATCTTGACTCACGCAGTGTAACTTGGTGTAAAAAGTATGAGCGTAGCGTCTGTTTAAGTACTTTATTCTCATGTGCACCGGCTCTATTCATCCGTCTCATGCACAGGTAACAAGGAAATTGACAACATACGTCATACACACAGAAGCCGTAACACATCTAATAAACGGGCAATACTGCTACCGTAAATCAATGAGAAGAGCGTTCTCTATAATGATACTTTAACAGGGCTGTTTTAGACAGGGTAAAAAGGTACTGTTTTAAATTACCCTTGTGGTATTTTGACCAAAATATGTTACAGACATTTCATTAAGATCCCAAGGAACCATTTCAACTTGCGGTAAAATGGGCATAATATGTCTCTGTTAAATAAAGTTTAGTTAAATCAAAGATTGTTAAATCAAAGATAGCCCCGCTCCCTCCTCCCACCTGTATTATATGTATTTATACTCTATATATTTCGAGGGAAAGTACATAACAATGACTTCTTGTCCCATTTTGATCCTTGATTCCAGATGCTCTTGAGTTGACATCTATCTCAATAATGAAAAATAAACATGTACATGAGAATACTTCAATAATAAGAGTTATTATTACATGTGAACGCTGCATGTTGTGATGTTATGATGCACGGCCTTATATCTGAAGCAAGAGTGTCACTCAGTAGAGGATCTGCAGCAATCTCATAAACATCAGTCCCTTAATCTTCTCAGATTTTCTTCCTCAAGGTCCACGAATTATTCTCTGAGCAATCAGTAAAGCATATCCTTTCTCACCATGTTAAAGAGCAAGAGAAAGAGTTCCTGGATCCATCCCCAGATCCAGACCTGCACCAAAGTGCATGCTTCTTTCTTGACCCACATCCTTCCACCAAGTTTCATGGAAATCCGTCCAGTAGTTTTTGAGTAATCCTGCAAACTCGGGCTAAGTTCAGAAAAACTGATACAAGTGGGATTCATGTGACCTCGACGTAAACCATAACCAGTTCATGCCAAACGTTAACCAAGTTTAGCCTCAATAGGACCATTCTTTTATCCCCATGAGGTTTACACTGTTCCTAACAAGGAACCCCCCCCCCCCCACACACACGTACAAATAAAACCAGAAATGACGAAACTCGAAACCGTTTCCACACGTGACGACGCTGGGCTTCCAGCTCATGACCGGGAGGTACCAGGTGAGACCGTGAGTGAGACCCGCTGCCTGCAGGCCGGTCCACAGGAGAGGCAGCTTGATTTCTAAAGTTCATCCACACAGGTCGATACTTCACAGGGACAGCAAACACAACAGAGACAACATTGATGAATCAATTTAATATCAAAGAGCACAGTTTAAAACTGTTTTCAAGCAACAAAAAGAGGTAAAAGAAATGAGAGGGATAAATCTGTATACAAATGTAATAATTTAAGTTTAGGTTAAAATAATACAAATAAAATTAATGGAATTGTGTGAAATAATAGAACAAAATTAACACTAACAACAAAATAAAAAAAACATAATTTCAAGCAAGAGAAACGAGCCAATGTGAAGAAATAAACATAAAAGAGTTAGAGATTAAAAGGGATGAAACCCATATAAAAAATAAGTTCAAGGAGACTACAATAATACAAATGAAATGCACTGCTCAAAACTAGGGATGCACCGATTTATCGGCCGAACATCGGTAGCGGCCGATATTCGCCTCGTTTACTGACGGCGACTCTGGACGCGTGTCGGGCCCTTCTCGCGGATCACCTCAGATACGGCGGCCGCTGGGGGAACCCTCTGTTCGCGCGGGGGGGGCCTATCAGCTGACTGAGAACTGGTGCGGACCAGGGGAATCCGACTGTTTAATTAAAACAAGCATCGCGAAGGGCCACGGTGGGTGTTGACGCGATGTGATTTCTGCCCGACACTCAAAACAGGTAAAACTGAGGAGGGCTTGTTAAGTTATCTTGACTCACGCAGTGTAACTTGGTGTAAAAAGTATGAGCGTAGCGTCTGTTTAAGTACTTTATTCTCATGTGCACCGGCTCTATTCATCTGTCTCCTGCACAGGTAACAAGGGAATTGACAACACACGTCATACACACAGAAGCCGTAACACATCTAATAAACGGGCAATACTGCTACCGTAAATCAATGAGAAGAGCGTTCTCTAATATGATACTTTAACAGGGGTGTTTTAGACAGGGTAACAAGGTGCTGTTTTAAATTATCCTTGTGGTATTTTGACCAAAATATGTTACAGTAATTTCATTAAGATCCCAAGGAAACATTTCAACTTGCGGTAAAATGGGCATAATATGTCTCTGTTAAATAAAGTTTAGTTAAATCAAAGATTGTTTCATAAATCTGATTCAATTTGAGCTCATTAAAAGATAAGAGTGATGAAGGGCTGACATTTTTTTAAATAGTGCTTTTTAAATAATTATTTAATTATTTTTCTGGCACAAAAAGGTGAATGAATAAGAACAAAAAGAAAATAAACAAATATCGGTATCGGCTATCGGCCAGATTGTTATTTTAAATATCGGTATCGGCCAAGAATTTCCATATCGGTGCATCCCTAATCATAACACACACCTGGATATATTGTATTCCAGTAGATTCGCACCTATCCTTTAAGATTGAATGATCAGTTATTTGATACAAATTGTATTTAGACCTGAATAACTAGCTTTGTTTTCATGGCAAAATCTGCTCAGTTGGTTTTTGTGTATGAACAAACCAACAGACGAACGGACGGGGGTGAAAACAGAACCTCCTTGGCGGAGGAAATATTTAGTACAACTACATACTGAAAATTATTTCTGAAAAGAAAGATAGTTAGCTACATGTACAACAACTTACCTGTGGAATTAATTTAGAATACATGGACCTGCTCATTTGCTTCTGGGAGTTCTGAGTCGAACCGATCAGTGCACATGCAGTACATCAGTCCACCTGGTCTAACACTGAGCTCATCACATGTGCTTTTCATATCCGCACAGAAAGAATGTTCAGTGAAGAAATAACTGGAGAGAAAGTGTTCTACCTCTGCACTGCTGCTCAGTGACATACACATTAAACTGAACTGGTGGGCAGAATTATGTAGTTCTGGGCAGCAGTGTTAGTGGAGCACACAGAGCTGAACTGACTCCATGTGGAGATAGACAGAACTCTCTTTCCCAATAAACAGCAAACTGAGGAGCAGATCCTCCAGATCAGGTTTCAATCAACCGGTGTGGGCGTAGCTGCAGTAAAAACATGAAAACGTTCTCCTTTCACAATCTTCACTACAACTAGACAGGTCCAAATATCTCTTCAGTCATAATGAAGGAGGTTGTATAGTCAAAATGCATAAAGTCAGAGATTATTATTTCTTATTTTCCTCGCTTTGACACAGAGAAGTGTTAAGAACTCAAAGAAGAACAGGAACACTCAGAGATGTATTTTTGGATTATATCTGTATTATTTTATTGACAATTTCTACCATCTTCTTTCTTATCCATCCAAACTTGTCTGGACCCCCTGCTGTGGTTTGGATGACAGATCTCCACGTTTGAGTTTGATGCTGGGTGCCTGACAGAGAGTAGTCTCTGCAATACACTCCCCTTGGTAGACATGCCTGTTTTGAAAAAGAGGGAGGGAACAAAGAAACATGCTCAAGAAAGTTTTATTCTAGTCTGTCTTTGATTACTCGTGTCTTTGTGTCTTTGAAGATTTTGCCCCACAGGGCACAGTGAAGAAACGCTCATTGCTGGTGGCGGGAGCACAGGCAGTGAGGACCCAAGCATTTTAAGTGATTATTAAGTGATGAAGATCAGGCTCACAGACAGACAGATGTGCAGACAGACAGGCAGGCTTAGACAACTACTTACAAGAAGGAGGAGGAATTTGCAGCTTGAGAAGGACAAAAAGAAACACACAGAGACATTAGCGAATGATCCGGCAACTGCCTGGAGAAACAGGGGTTTAAACAATACTGGGGAAGAGATGCTGGAAATGAAGAACAGGTGTATAGGTATGCTGCAAAGTTCCAGTGATTAGAAAATAGGAAATAAGTAATCAGATGGATCTGGACTACGAAAGAAAGTCCAGTGACATCTTGTGGTCAGGTGGAGTATGGCAGGATGCCATTAAACAGCTGAGACAGAAAATCACACACAGAAAGACAATAACATGAATCATGACAATCAGGTGGGAGCTTTATAAACAGGATGAATAAATCACCTGCAAAAAGCTGCCTTGTGTGTATTTTATGTAAAATGTACGAGGAGTAAGAAGCGATGACAATATGAAACTGGCTTGAGGTTTATGTTTCAATTTTATTTTGAAATGTAATCTTTATATAATTATTCCTCATAGTTCCCATGTTCCCTCACAGCACAAGGTTTGCTGGTTCAATTCCTGGACTTTGCATATTTTCCCTTTGTTTGCATGGGTATTCTCTGGCTACTCAAAAATCAGTCGAAAAACATGCAGTTTGGAGATAAGGTTTATTTGAGATTCGTAGGTGGGAATAAGGTTTTTGTCTCTATCTGAAACTCTATCTCGCTCTGGCGACCTATTCAGAGTGTGCCCCGCCTCTCGCTCAATTTCCACAGGGATTGGCTCTAGTGCTCACACACCCTCAAAGGATAATTGGTATAGATAATTGATGGGTAGTTATTTATTGTACCCCCTTTCACATCAAATATTTTCTAACCCCCTTAACAAGGGGTAACAACATTTATATAATTTTATATATCCAAAGAATTTGAAATAAAGTTCTGTATCCAAACAAATTTAAATAATAACAACTCTGAACACAAGGGTTATGTGTCAGCTCCCCTCACATAGACGAAAATATGTGTCCATATTTCTTATTCGACCACCTCATGCTTTCACAGTCAGCTTCCTCAATAGTTTCAGTCATCAATCCCATCGTCTCCCTCTTGCTTCCATTAGTGGTATCAATCTTTTAATAATAATTTCCCTGTGTGATATTAGTGTTAATATGTAATTCTTCCCATTATATAAATATTTCTTACAATTATTAACCGCTCAGAATTGGTGGGTGGAAATATCCACAATTTGAAGTTTACATCAGTTACACAGCATATTGTCTAGGCTGTTTTGGTTCTCAGTTACAGCTATTTCATTAATTGTAACAGTAGAATTACTATAATAAGAAGATTATTATATTTTCTGATTTTTTCATCCCTGTGAAACCACTCACTGTTTATGTAATTGTACAAAAATATATTGTGTTATAGTTCCATCAAGTGGTTGCATGAGCAAATTGCAACCAGCACAGCGCTACTAACATGAAAACATGTCCCTACATTGTATTTGTGGAGGTGTTTCTGATCCACATAAAAAAAAAAAAAAAAAGAGCTTCTGCTTTTTAAATAGTTCCATCCCACTTCACTTTATACCAAAATGCAGGACCTCAGCCAAGAGGATGTGGAATGTCAACACATGCCAACGCAGTGAGCACTGTTGCAAACTCCAATTACCTTTGAATATGAATAATCTACATCCACTTAGCTTTTTTTCTATTGTTAAGGGAAGATATTGAATTCCTGTTTTGTGATGTCCATGTGCATGCATTAGTCCAGTTGGTCTGGAAAGTTTATTTCATTTGTTGGGATCAATTTAGTTTCCGTTTTACAAAAGGGACATTTGTCGCAGAACAAGTTTTGCTTTCGATTGTGGAATGAGGAAGAGGAAAAGTCTTAAGTATACGCCTTCTGTGCCCAAACTAAATGACCGTACTGTGTGTTTTGGACGCTTTAGCAACTGAAGTCACACTATAGAGACGTGGTCAGTGCGATGAACCAACAACAAGTTGTGCTCTTGAATTCGGATTCTGCTGTGTTTTATGTAGAGGTACAACCGGATGAAACTTGAAAGGAAAGGTAGAAACAAGATGACATTTGACAGGTGGGAATACCGGAGGCAGCAGCATGTTTGCCCAGGAGCTTGTGCTTAAACAACGGACAGAGATACTGCATGCACTGTGCAGCAGTGGCTCAGCTGAACTTCTGGAAAGAGTTCTGGATCTAATGCTGGCCCAGGGGGAGCTCGTGTGGGAGGAATACCAGAATGTACAGGTACCGGGTAGAGCTCTGTATACCAATGCCCGACACTTGCTCGACCTGGTTTACACGAAGGGTGTGGACACCTGTGAAATCTTCCTCGCAGCTTTTAAACAGGTCGTGCCAGAAGGGCAAGGAACTGACCTCCACTCCTCAGGGTGCTGTGTAGATCTCGAAAAGAAAGATGCATCTCAGATCTCAGCGACCCAAACCCTATTGATTGATAGACCGAGCCTCGTCAGCAACCTACAGGACTGCATTGATGGTGCTTTAGAGGCTCTGACTGTGTCCGGAAACTTCACCTCAGCAGACTGTGATGACGTACAGCTTCCTATACACACCCCCTCTCAGCAGGTACAGTAAATATATAAAAAGCTTCCATTTAATGTTTTTTTTATTGACAACTTGGGACATAATAATGGAAGGAATAGTCGAGAGGTCACGGTCGACGCTACACTTCCCAAGGTCCTAGGTAAAACGCCATCAAAGTAGTCGATCAACCGAGTGGTTGTTGAGAAAATCACAGCACAGACAAATGCCTCCATT
The DNA here is from genome assembly GCF_947347685.1 of Pleuronectes platessa. Classification (NCBI taxonomy): domain Eukaryota; kingdom Metazoa; phylum Chordata; class Actinopteri; order Pleuronectiformes; family Pleuronectidae; genus Pleuronectes; species Pleuronectes platessa. The sequence goes on from NC_070626.1 coordinate 9,974,613, forward strand.
TATAGTTACACTGCTCAGTCTAAAGTTATTGCTGACTATTCTAACATGAAGTGCAATTGAACAGTGCTCATCTTAAGAAAATACACTTTTTCAGCTTTTGGCTGTGAACTATCACTGTAAAAAAAGTGATTTCAGAGAGATGTACTGTTACATTTTTTGGGCCCAAATTCTAAGTTTAAATGCCATAAAACTGATTATCTTCATTAGAAATACTAAACACAAAATAAAGTCTTATTCCGTACATATATTATGGGACATTGTGGATTTTTTACAGGATTATTAAATTGCTTAATGGTATTGAATATGAAATTACATTTATTTTATATATTTAAAAAAGAGAAACGTAAAAAAACCCGCTAGCCTGGCTCTATTGACTCTGTTAGAGTTGCTCTACTTTCAGACAGAGTCGACTAGCTGCTTATTTTTCCTGTCTTCATGTCATTATATTACATTAATTACATTACTTTGCTTTTATCCAAAGCGACTTACACTTAGTGAATTCAACAATCTATGAATGTTATATATATATGTTAACCCTCTGGGGGAAATACATTTTTTATTTAATCAGGCAACACCATGGGTAAGTATTTCCACCTTAACAATGCAGTTAACATAAAATAGCCTGAACAAAAAAGATACAAACAGCCAGGGTTTGTGAGAAACCAATTCTGTCATCTTGTTGGCATGGAGACACAATAGCCTATTCATACATGTTAGCCATAAAATGAGGAAGAAAGTTGTACATTTACATTTAAACCATTTTATGGAAATGAGGGGAAGTTTTTTCACAACAAAAGTTTAGAATATGTAATTTTGAGGAACTTGTCATTGCAGGTACTGAAGTGGCTCTTTTTTACTCTTCTTACCAATAATAAGGCCATAAAAGAGAAATAATTGCATCTCCTGAAATGTTATTTACTGTTAATAATAAGCCTGTTGTCATTCATATGTTGATCAGGCAAGGTGTTTGCTTGATCATGTCAGATCAAAGGGCGAGTCAGCGGCAAAGGTGGTACTGCATCATATTCAGCAGCAGGGATCTGGAGCATCACGGACCCAAGAGAAACTGACACCACCAAAAGGTAGGTCATTATCATAGGGTTGTTGAAAATTACGCAATGTAATTAGACAGCAGCGGAGGCATTCCAAAAATAGAAATGACTCATTCAGAAATGCAAAAAGACCTGTTTCCAGCAGTCCACAATTATACAAATATAGTTAAATTTTTCAGTGCCACGTTTTTTAAATTCATCTGAATTGCGCACTTTCTGCTACAGAGTTGTTCAAGTACCAGAAGAAGCTGAGCAGTTCTGTGTCTGCCCAGTCCTGTTTTCTCAGTACTTATGGAGGGACCAGCAACATGTCCTTGGAGGACATCTACACTGAGTGCCAGCTGGAATTAGCTCATGAGTGTGCTGATGCACATGGACCTTTGCACTTGGAGGACATCATCGGTGCAGTGGGTACAGTTAACGAGGAGGCTGATACGGTGCTGGTGTCTGGTGAGGCAGGCAGTGGGAAGAGCACCCTACTCCAGAGGCTGCACTTGCTCTGGGCTCGTGGGGCAGCCCTCCAGGAGTTCCTTCTCCTGTTCCCATTCAGCTGTCGCAGGTTGAACTCGGAGCACCGGGAACTGTCTGTCCAAGAGTTGCTGTTTCAGCATTGCTGCTGGCCAGACAAGGAGCAGGAGGAGATTTTCCAGTTCATCCTGGACCACCCCCATCTCACCCTCTTCACTTTTGATGGCCTGGATGAGCTCAAGCAGAGCTTTTCAGACGAGCACAGGCTCTGCTGCCCTACCCAGCGGGCACCTGTTCAGATACTATTATTCAACCTATTGCAAGGGTCACTAATGAAGGGGGTGTGGAAAGTGGTAACTAGTCGTCCAGAGGCAGTGGGGCCTTTGCTGAGAAAACACCTTCGCAAAGAGGTCTTTCTGAAAGGTTTCTCCCCATGTGGGATTAACTGTTTTGTGAAGAAGCATCACAGTGACCCAGCTGTGGCTGCTAAGGTTTTGGAGTCCCTGCAGACAAACACAGCTTTACTTGGACTGTGTCATAGTCCAGTCCTCTGCTGGATAGTGTCACAGTGCCATAAGGAGTTGCTGGGCGGTGGAGAGGGTAGTGTACAAACAATCACAGACGTTTACATGATGATCTTGCAGCACTTTTTACAGCGCCGAAGCACCCTGAAGAATGCCATGGGGTCAGGTTGGCTTCAGGAGCACCTAAAAACAGTCTTGCATCTAGGTAAGCTTGCGTTTGATGCAATAGGAACCACCTGTTATATCTTCTCATGTACAGATCTGAAGACATGCGGTGTAACTGAAAAGGATATCTGTCTGGGCTTTCTCATTCAGAGCAAATATATGTCCTCTTCCAACAGTAAACATTATGAATTCCTTCATGTGACTATGCAGTGTTTCTTTGCTGCTCTCCACATTGTTTTGTTAAGTCACACTGACCGTGCAACCATCGTCAAGCTCTTCGAGCCGCAGGACACGAGAGAGACAAGTCAGAAAGGCCAATGCTTCGGGGCCTGCTTGCCGGCCACTGCCCAACAAGAGCAGACTCAAGGGGCAGAAGCTTCAGCAGCCGAAACAACAAATCTTCAAATCACGGCCACCTTTGTGTCTGGATTACTGTCCCCGCACCATCGGAGCCTGTGGCTCTACTGCTGCCCCAGTTCTGTGATGGAAAAAAGGATCAAACAGGTTTCGAGATGCCTGTCCAAAGGGATGCAGAAACACTTTAAGTCTATCCCTCAACCTGTAGCAGGCGAGAAAAAGAGCATGCACGCCATGCCCGGCTTTGTCTGGCTTATCAAATGCATCTATGAGATGCAGGAGAACCGAATTGCCAAAGATGCTATCAGTAAGCTGGATGTAGACCACCTGAAACTGACCTACTGTGACATCGGCCCTGTAGAGTGCACTGCACTGGCCTATGTGCTCCAGCACTTAAGGAGACCTGTCGGCCTCCAGCTGGACAACAACTCTGTAGGTGATGTTGGAGTGGAGCAGCTTCTTCCCTGCATGCATATTTGTAGTTCCCTGTAGTGAGTATGAAATGAGAGATTATATGGTTATTTATTTAGCTGTAAAAACCCATCTTTTCATTATCTTGAACAAGCTCTCCCTACTTCAGTGAGGGCAATGAGGCTGACAAATAAATACTAAGCTTGAGTGTCTTTTATTTTTTCCTTTATCAGCCTCAGAAATAACAACATCACAGATCAGGGCATCTGCAAACTGATTGCTAAAGGTATCCAGTGTGAAAACTTCCAGAAAATTGCGTATGTACCGCTGAGATGATTTATAAGACCACCATGAAAATACCAATGACATTTGATCAATTACCTTGCATAATCATTTTGTTTCTATCCAGGCTCTTCAACAACAAGTTAACTGATGCCTGCACTCAGCACTTTTCTCTTCTTCTGAAGACCAAGCAGAATTTTTTCGCTCTAAGGTCAGCACATAAAATATTTCCAGCAGTCATCACATGTGGCACTAGTGTGAATCTACAATAATAACTCAGTCTGTGTGAAATAAAAGCAAACAAACTTCTTAATTTTCTTTCAGGCTGGGCAACAACAATATAACAGCAGAAGGAGCAAAGCAGCTTGCAGAGGGGCTGAAAGTCAATCATTCACTCAAATATTTAGGGTAAACAAAATCCTGAAATCCATCCTGGAAAAAATCCTGGCATTTCCATTTACTAACCTTTCTTTCTATTCCCAGGCTTTGGGGCAATAAGATAGGTGATGCAGGAGCAGAAGCCATGGCCAGAGCACTAGAGCACAGTCAATCTCTGATTTGGTTTAGGTAATATTTGCATTAATTATTTGCACATTGCTTTAAATATTATTAGAATTAAGACGTTTGTGAAGATGTATTACAAGTGATAGAAAAACGCTCAGTAGAGTCCCAAAAGTCCCCTCATAAAACCACATTTGAATGACCTAGTTTTACAGTTTTTATTCATCTGCATAAAAGTACACACTAATAAATATAATAAATTATTTTCATTAAAATCTATGAATTATTTTCTGACAAATTAGTGAGAATGTAGATATTCGCCCGATCTCGCAATGTTAAAGAAAATTTTAAAATAATTCCTGCTCTGGATAACCCCCGTTATTTTATTCTTAAGCCTTCCGTGGGTCCAGCCCCACCCCTTTGCAAGGTTTCATGGATATTGGTTGTGTAGTTTTTGTGTAATCCTGCTAAAGATAAACAAAAACACAGAAGAAAACATAACCTCCTTGGCCGAGGTAATAAAGGTATTAAGCTATGCTGCCCTCAGTTGTTACTGCATAATGACCACAAATGTACATATAACGTGCATATCAGTTGTATAAAATGTTTCTGGAAGTTGCATGATCTATATCTCTGCACATTTTGCTTATCTGCAATTTATTGTCTTGTAGCTATATACTATTTTAATGTAATATTTATTGTATGCCATCTTAGCCTGGTGGGTAACGGTGTTGGGAATGCAGGAGCGTGTGCCCTCGCCAACATTGTCAAGAACAGCTCGTCACTGGAAGAGCTTTGGTAAGAGTCAGAGTCAACCAGACATTTGTATTCACCCGCTGTCCGATCTGACATTTGAGCGCTCACTGTACAGTTGTGCTTACACTGCTCAACCCTCTCATTTCCTGTTAAAGGCTGACAGAAAACTGCATATCAAGAACAGGAGTGGAATGTCTGATTCAAGCCCTGGAACACAATACACACATGAAATCAATATGGTACGTGATGTATACTGAGCCATGCACTCACAAATACAAAAGTTGCTTCTGTTTTTTGTGGTAAGTCGAGTGGTAGACTGCATCCTGCTTTTTTGGGGCAAGGCAGGACTGTGCTGCCAGTTCCAGTGCCCCAAAAAACCCCTGTTGCTGTAATCATTGCATTCTATTCTGGAACAAAGAGTTATTTTGGTTCCAACTTCCTTTGTCATTCCAAACTAACTCTGCATTGTTAATGAGTAATGTTGCTTTTTCCTTTTTGCAGGTTGAGAAACAATGACCTCAGTTCGGCGGAGGAGGAGGAGATGACACACCGTGAATCGAGACTGGTTTTCTGAATTTGCATTAAGTTGACAGGGGACTGTGTATTGCTTGTGTTTTTATTTATTATAGGAACATTTTCTATGAAAAAGTGGAATGTAAAACTTGTGTGTTAAAGAGTATTGCATGTTTTCTATGTAAATGTTTATTTTTCTGTTTATCTGAGTATTTATAAGCATTATAACTAGGGCCATATATTTTCTGCAATGTTTATTGTGTAAAATAAAACAGAAGATTATACAAAACGACTGGTACCAATATCCACAGTGATAGGCCCACATCGGCTGATTATATCTGATTATTATGTTGGGTTCATTATGATAGTCAGTGTTACTAGTTTTAATTATTTTATTGACAGCATATTTTTATTTTTAAAGTGTGGAATAAAGGATTACTCATAAACATCCCGGTAGTGAATTAATCAGCTGCAGCCTTAAAATAAAACAACATGATTAATATTAATAATATGAGTAATGCGTAGGTTGTACTGTAGTGACATATAATTAACATTATATAATATATTACACTGCAATAAGCCTATTCTGATATTGAACATTTCATTCTGAATAATTGCCACTAAGAACAATACTAATACTTTATATTTACAAAAGTAAAATTTTGAGTCCTGACCTGCATTATAAAATACTTATAATTCAGTGTATCCCATATTTCAGTAAACATTCTGATAATAAATACCAGAGAGCCAGAAGCAGCAGAGTTATCTACCCTCATCTGTCCACACTGCAACCGAACTACATATCCTGCCCAGTATGGGAAAACCCCACAGAGCGGGACCTTCCTACAGACACATCAAACAGCCAATCAGTGCCCGAGAACCCAGCGCACGTCCAATGGCTGTGAGCGACTGTAATGACGCAAGGCAGTCATGTTAGTGAGGTGATCTCCTGTAAATAATACATCTGTTAGCTGTAGCGGTGCACTGGGCTATTATCACTTATTCCCCGCGGAGAGCAGCTTTATCTAGATGCTGTTAGCACACTGTGGAGGGGGGCAGTCCGCTGGCAGCCTGCCCGCTGTCGACCACCTCGCCGGGCTCACCTTAGCCTGATAGTTAGCTGGTTAGGGCGCTAGCATTAGCTAGCCACTGAGCTAATCAGAGGTTAACTGGCTTTACGGGAGGAAACAGCTCGTCTCCAGAGGCCTGTATCTGACCGGGTGGATATTTGAAATGACTTTCAGCTGCAGCCTCTAACCGCAGGGAGGTGTATCTCAGGTAAGAGGGACGTTAGCATTGGGGTTTATTATTGTGTGTTAATGTCACGGTGCGTTGGCTACTTCCCTCTCTCGAAGGGCCTCTGACTGACAGCTCCTGCCTGGTGATGACACACCGCTGCTCTGGTTGTCAGGGGAAAGGTGCGTTAAAACGAGGCATGGTGTCGCTGTCAGTGATGCTGACAGAGGGATACGTGAAACTGTTAGCACGTCTGTGTGTTCATCGCCTCAACCACGGAGCTACGTCCATGTTAAATCAGGTTAGCGTTAGCCCGGGTCAGGTGGAAATCACTTTCAATGTCCTGCTTGTGTGGTCGTGGTTAACCTCTAGTGTTGTAGTGATGTTAGCGCTGATGAAACGTCCCTAAAACAACTGTCGTCATGTTTGAAACAAATTACGGACTGTGAGAGTTGTTGACTGTGTCAGGTGGTTGATCATCATATCTGAGGTGTCATCAGGGGAAATCCATTCGTCTCCTACTAGTGTGTGTGTGTGTGTGTGTGTGTCTGTGCGTGCGAGTGTGTGTGTGTGTGCGTGTGTGTGTGTGTGTCAGTGTGTCAGAGATACTCAGCTATTTGCTCTTCCTCAATGTCTAAATACTAAATAAGTAGAGATAGTAATCCTATACAAGTACAAAAGACAATCATACTACACAAGGATGACTGGACATCGCTATTGCATTTCACTCATAGACTGAATACACAAGTAACCACAACAAGCAAACTGTACTGGAGATTAAAGGGTAGAAATCACCCAGTACAGTATGTATAAGTATTTATCTGAAGTGACCCCATTTTCATTATTTCATATTCCTGACCGTTATCATATTGTATCATCGTCCTATATCTTTTGTTCAGTCATAGTAAATAGTTCCTCATTTCAGCTTGTCATGTCTTGTCAGAAATCTGTCGAATGATTGATGAAACTGTTTCCTGTTGTCTGATTTTAAACAAAAGAAATATTCTTACTTCTTTTCAGTCTGTGCTCATGAATGAGTTATGCAGTTGTAGAAATATATACTACACAATAATAACTGATTGAAGAAACACAGCGGAAAGTCAGTGTGGAACGGCCATTACTTACATGGATTTTCTCTGGGTACTATGGCTTCCTCCCACAGTCCAAAGACATATGGGTTAATTGGAGACTCAACATTTTCTGTACGTGTGAATGTTTGTTTGTCTTTGTATGTTGGTCCTGTGATACACTGGCGACCACTCCTGCATGTACCCCGACTCTAAAGTCAGCTGGGATTGGCTCCAGCTAACCTTGCGACCCTCAAAGGATGAGCGTTATAGATTTAGTTATAGTTCCAGCTAACTAATCTTGCTGTTATTACTTTGATTACATTTCTGTATTGATCTCCTAGCTTAAAGTTATTTTAGAGATGGTTATGTGTGTTATTCTTTATTACAGATCGCAGGTCAAGCTTGCCTTGATGTTGGACCTCCTGCCTAGCATGCAGCCATGAGCTCTGTCCTGTGGAGCCAGGAGAAGCCCAGCGGGGGCTTCAGGGAGGACTGGCGCTTCTACATGGTCGTGAAGGAGTGTACGGTGGAGAAACCTCCCCAGAAGACCCTGCGGATCCCCCGCGGCAGTCTTGGCCAAGCATGCCAGGAGCGCAACAGCCTGGGCCGAACTCTGCCCCAATGCAAAGGCAAGAAAAGCATCCGCATTCTGGATCAGACCAATGTGGTGCTGAGCCTGGACGAGCGGGATGTGCAGGAGCTGGACGAGAAGCTGGCTGAGCTGCTGTTCCCCATTACCAACTGTGAGGAGAGATACGCTCTGCTCTGCAACAACTCTCGACTGGTGCGCTGCTGTGATATTGACTGTGGTTCCAAAGTGCGCGTCCAGCTGCGCTCAGGGGATGAACCTCTGCCTGGTGTGGTCCGCTTCAAGGGCTCGCTGCTCCCTGACAGAGCCCTCTCTGGAATCTGGTTTGGAGTCGAGCTGCTGGTGAGAAATTCTGTTTTGTTAGACTCTGTAGTAGATGCTTATCTTGTGTTTCCTGTGTTCATTGTTCATGATAATTTCCCTATAATATAAATATTAACTCCAGTTTAGAGTTTTTTTTTTATAAAAGTTTGACAAAGACAAATTACTTCTGTAAAGGACTAGTGTAAAAAATATGGCGGCCTTAAAGGTATTTGAAGTATTTATATGTAAAGGGCCTATTCTAGGGTAAAAAATACTATAATTCATACAATGTAAATGATTACACACACTAGTGAAAACATCACCGGGATTATTTTATATTCAGCCAATAAATAACTTTCACCTAAAACCTACACACTAAACCTTTAACTTCTAGTAGATTAAAAACAACAGGTGCAGTAGTGAAACCCAATGTAAAATGAATGGCATGAGTCAGAGATATGCACAACTGAATGTCAGTAACAAGCCTGTCACAATTTAAACAAACTTTCAGTCTGAAATAAAACCAACAGCTTCTGTTTTGAAAGCCTTCTGAAAAAGGGGATTTTGCGTTACCCAAATAAAGACAAGGACAAAGTATTTCTAGATTTATTCATCCAGATTCTTTCTGTTGAGGTCAAATGAAAATGTGAATATTCACACTTGTTGCTCTCAAAGTGAGAATCTCTCTCACTGTCACAGTTTGCATCTTATACATTTTTGAATTATCAATGTTATTTCTGTGAATAAGGAAACAAGGCTGCAGTGTTTTACTGACAAGTGCAAGCAGATGATAACATTTTCATTTTTGTTAGAACTATTTCTTTAACCTCAACATTTGATTATTTAATGTCATGCCATTGATTCTGCTCCATATGTACAGCAAGTCACAAAATACAAAGGGTTGCTTATTGCAGCACAATGTTGTTTTTCTTCTTCTGAGTCTGGCTGTCTTCTTCTTGAGTGGGCTGATGGAGCTCAGGCATTCAAACTGGAGCTTAGTATGAAGGCCTCAGAGTTTGCACATAAGCATTCCACGAAATTCTGATTTCATGCACCCTTTCTAAATAGAGATCACTTTGTTCTTTTGTGAATAAATGCCAGCAGTTATATGGATATGGGACTTTTTAATATCTTAATGGCTCATCAGTGAAAAGGAGCACAATAGGTTACAGTAATGGTCATAAGAACGTCTCGTACCATTCTAGATTTTTTTTAATGTTTTTATCATCACAGTAAGTCAAGTTGTATTCCGGCTGCAGTAATCGACCACATGCTCTCACAGCTCCATGATGTCGACCTCCCTTCACTCTGAAATGCTGAGCGAGCAGCCTTGCTACCTGCCCTCCTTTTTATGACAATAGGTTGAACATCTTTTGCTCCTGCTCTGCTTCACTCTCCTCACTTATTTCTCCCAGGAGGAGGGCCGGGGCCAAGGTTTCACGGAGGGCTCCTACCAGGGCCGCCAACTCTTCCGCTGTGAGGATGAGTGCGGCGTGTTTGTGGCCCTGGACAAGCTTGAACTCTGGGAGGATGATGATGACGGCACAGGCGAGCTAGAGGTGGACCATGTCAATCTAGTGGAAGAGGACCAGGACTTCCCTCCACTGGAGATCAACTCCAGGGTCCTGGTGCAGACCAGGGACGGACCTGAGAGAGGCACAATCATTTTTTGTGACCTGCTGCCAGGAAATGAGAGCCTGGGCTTCTATGTAGGAGTTGATATGGTAAGTGAGACTCTGTCCACATCCAGTAGGTCATTTTATTGTACCCAAAAATATATGTCTTGAAAGATGCAGTAACAGGTTGAAAAATTGCTTGTATCATTTATACCAGCAATGGGAATTGATTAAGCTATTGACAAAAATATATTTAATATCTAGAATTTGTCCTAAAATAATCACTTTAAATATTACAGTGATCTTTAACTTCTGCTCAGACAAAACCATTTTTTAGATCTATAAGGGATTTGGGTTATTCATGATGGTTATCTTTTGTAATGATCTGACATAGTGCAGACTAAACATGTAGTTGGTCAAATAATTGATACATAATTGAATGATTGATCAACAATTTAGTTGTACTCCAAATCATGTGTGCTGACATCATGACTTGTTCCATAACAGAAACCGTTTTGCACTTAATGAAGGCTGCAGCTAAGAAGTCAATACCACTGTCATCTGTATGAAGCTTCTACCAGCAGCTGGCTAACTCAGCAGAGAGACTGGAAATATGGGGAAACAGCTTCCTTAAGGAAACATCTGGAGCTCACTAATTAACATGTTTCATATTGTTTGCTTAGGCTGCACAAAAATCTGGAATGCAAACTTAACAGTTTTGAGTTAATGCCGTGGTTAAGTGGTGCACTGATTTTTGATAGGGATTAGTAACTTCTTGGACTGTTTGCCTGGCAACTGATACTGATCAAGTAAGAGCTTAGTCAGCGATTTGTTGAATTGATTTAACAAACTACATACAACTGGTTAATAAGTAAACAAATATTGATTCCCCCAATTTTTCCTTCTCCAGTGCATTGTTGGTCTTTTATATTTTTTTTAATATTCTTTTGCACATGAGTCTGAAATGTTTGTCATATGCAGGGTCATGATGCACAATTTTTTTTTTTGTAGTTGTAGTATTCTATACCATATGAGTGTCATTACTGTAGCAGGCTGACATTGTAAATAAAGTGTTCAATCCCAAATTCATAAAAGAAATGAAAAGAATTGGGGAAACTTGCACCAATATTTTAAAATCTACAGAACAGGCTCACATCCCTTCGTTATTGTTTACTCCCATCACTTTAACTATTACATAAATTAACTAAATACTGATTAATGATGACGTGAGAGGACATCACAAACATTCTTTCATATTCTCCCTTCTCTGATGTTGTTAAAACATTATTTATCATATCATCGTGTCAGTGGAGAGTGGCCACATGCTCAATGTCAGCTTTAACAATATGAGACAAATTATTGGAGTTAGCATTCATTCCAGGTTTTCTGTAGTTTAGTTTTTCCTTTTTTTGGGTACGTTCGCCCCAAGTTTAGGCAACATGTCTTGTTGCCTTGGATCACAGTAGCTGGTATCTATGACGACTGTTGTCAGGCGTGTGTGGTATTGTAGTCATAGAGAGATCGAAACGCATAACTGAGGCATTTGACTGCTGATCGTTAGTAGCAGCACCAACAGCAGCAATAGCAGCAGCAGCGGCGGTAGCATCAGCAGCCCACTTAGTGCATCTGAGCCACCCACACAAAGGCTAGGCAGTCACGCGGGGAGTGAGGTAAAGACTTAGTGCTGTATGACCCAACAGCGTGGCAAGGGGCCAGCAGGCAGCTGAGGAGAGCCCACTGCTCTGCCTCACTCTGCGTCCAGCCTCGCCCTGCCTTCTTTAGCAGGTGGCACTAGCCTCAAGCTTTTCTTGGACTATCCCGCTGGAGCAGAGTCCTGGACTCCCAACTAAAGAGGAATTAGCGTGGTTGTGCTCGCGGAGAAAAGACATTGTGCTTTTGGGTGGTAGGACTTGAGGTGGATGATCTGTTGTTTGTGTGGAGAAGATGAGATGGGCTCATGGATCATCACGATACAGAGGATCAAGCTTAAGCATTATTTTTAGGTGGAGCGTAAATATAACAGACTCGATTAACCACCAGGAAGATACAAGGGGAAGAAGCACGTGCTGCACCAGGTTGTTTTAAAGAGATGAAGAGTGTCTGAGAGCGACTTGTGGTTCTCATGTCTCCAACTCTTACAGGACAATCCTATCGGGGACTGGGATGGTGTGATTGACGGGAAGCTGCTGTGTAATTTTGCCAGTTTGGAACACACTCGACTTGTCCCCATCTGTGACGTGATGCCAGGTGAGTCACCTAGTAATTGTCCCTGCTTTTGTGCCATGTGCGTGTGTCATCAAAAAAATATTCAGCCGTCCAGCTCTCGGACCAACACTGAGCTCCCTCGGAGCGTTCTGAGTTTGTGTTTTGCTCGCAGTGGGAACAGAGAGCCTTTTGTATTGATGGCTCACTTGTTTTTGAAAGTCAAGTGAGATACTCAGGCTCTTTGTTCTCCACATTCAGGAATTGTTTATGTGTGCTGGTGCCGCCTCTCCAACTTTTGTTAATTTAAAAAATTTGACATCACTCTGTGAGACCCTTTCTTTTGCACATTGTTGACAGGTTTCAGCAAGTACATGCTGTCACTAAGTAGAGCTGCTTTAAAATCTACTGACCAGATAACATTAGTTTTTCATTGGTTCGTAATTTGTGATGCTTGACAGTTGTTCTTTATAGGAAGAAAACTTTACTTTCGTACATGTTTACTGACTTTCATTAAAGGCTGAATGTTGAAACCCAAGTCATTATTCAGAGGCTGTAGCAAAACAAATCATTCCATGTGTTAAATTATTTTAATATACAGTTAGCTCATACATGTAAGTATCTTTCCTGTAGCTATGGAAACTAAAATAGAGTCTTCAGACCATTTTTGTGGTGATGTAAACCAAAACATTTCTTTTGCAAAACATAATTGTAATATTTTGCAAAAGAATGTTGTTAAAGAGTTTGTTTGTTCTGCAGCATTGACAAATTAGCTATGAAATACATGTTGTATGTGGTAGTTCAAAGTTAGGCATGGTTGTGTTAAAGTTCTTGTTTTCTATCTAATGTTTGTCTATTTCTGGGCCAAACAGAATATTCCATGCAGGACCAAAGGCTGCAAAAGCACAGTTTTGCCCCCAGAGGCACCAACAGTGACAAGTTGTCCTCTGGCCAAAGCAAACCAAAGAGCAAAGGTACTGCACTGCACAGTTTGGTGTAATAACTCTTTTAAGGGGCTTTCTAACAAGTTGGCTGTTTGTGATTCTGCATTGTGTATAAAAAATGCTAGTGTGTTGTTATTTGTATTAGCAATAGAATAAAGTTATAATATTATGAGGGAAAAAAGACATAAATCTATGAGAGTAAAGTTGTAATTTTAGACTTGGTATCATGTTAGAGTGGGAATATTAGAAGATCAGCTTGTTGCCTTAGTTAAATTGTTATACTTTAATTAAGGTTTTACAAATGACAAAATACTTAGTTTTTGGGCTTGTCTTCACATTATCATAAGTAGCAGGATTTTGAAAAGATTTCGCAAGAGACTGTCTATTCTGAAGAAAGGACCCACCCGACTTGGAGGAAATTGCCTCTTTTGTGGAGGAGGAAATGTTTGGTAGTGGTCGACTGTGAAGCTTGCATTGTTAAATCTTTGTGTTCTTCAGAGTTTTTTTGTAGTTTCTCTAGAAACAGTGAGATTGGTTCAACACTTTGGACACAGAAAGATCTCTTTGCTGCTTTCTTTAGTTTATTCTTGTCAAGTTACGAGAAATTATGATCATTAAATTATGACTCAAGTCTCAAAATATGACTTTTTCCTTGTTGATTTTCGTAATAATATGACTTTATTCTCATTAAATTAAAACTGAATTCTTCTTTTCTCATGGCTCCTTTTCTGGAGCTGATTAAATTATTTTTTTCTCTAGGTTTCTTCCCTGTTTGAATCTCCTGTTGTTCTGCTGTGGTCACAATAACATACTCCCACACACGTGCACACACTGGCAGCCGCATACATGTTTTCCTTATCTTTATCTTTTTGTATTTGTACTTGTGTGATTTACAGGATTAGGTCATCAATGTGGCAGTAGGAGCAAGTCTGAATTTTACTATACTTTAAATGGCAGCTCTGTTGACCCCCCAGCCCAGTCCAAATCCAAAAGCACATGGTACATTGATGAAGGTAAAAGTTGGGTACTCGTGGGTGTCAAAACATCTTACCAGCAAGCTACTGTTCACAACAAGCTACCTACTCCTTGGTTTAGCTCAGGCTCACGTTTATAATGCTGGATAGTTTTAAAATGCCATCACACATAAACTCCAGCACTGTTGGTTTCTCCGACTAGAAGTCTCCTCAGAAAGAATAGCAGGACAGAGTGTTCATAGTTTTAGTGATTGGTACAGTTGTAGGGAACCTGTCTCCCACCTTCTAAAAATACATTGGTACCTAATATATATTTTTTTATATGAGCTTCAGTTTTTTTTAATTATTATTACGTGAGTTTAGGTTTCTCATGATTATTGAATATAAAGTCAATAATGAAGATCTTCTTATAATAATATAACGTTTAAAGAACTGAAAGCTTATCAATTTTCAGAGTTTCTGTGTCTCTATGTGTTGTTGTTTTTCTTTCTCAATGACATGTGTGTTATTACTCTCTTATAAAATTAAAAACAAGACCAACAGGCAGCTTTAGCTGACGGTTTACAAACACTTGGCTCTGGCAAATACTATAGATACGTCTCAGATTGTAGTTTTTGAGATAATTTGACATTTAAAGTAGTTCTGGTACTCTAATATTCTTCCATATGTGTTGTACTTTACTTACCTGTTAAACCTAATTCATTATGGTCTTCACAAAGTGTTTAACCTATTCTGAATTTCCCACGTGATTAATAAAGTATCTATCTATCTATCTATCTATCTATCTATCTATCTATCTATCTATCTATCTATCTATCTATCTATCTATCTATCTATCTATCTATCTATCTATCTATCTATCTAAAACCTGCTGAAATTTGATATAACTTTAATTAAAACTAATGCTTGTTTTAGATTTAGTCTTGATATGCTGAAACAGTGGTAGTCAGATGTCTACAATATGCAGGCTTATAGAAGAAAATCACAGAAAAATACCGGGAATATATATATTTTTTATTTATGCAAATTTATATTTAGCACAACCAGGCATCTTGATCTTCTACTGTCTCACATTGTGCACCAAGTAGGAGATTTGTGTGGTTTGGCTGTTTGCCTCTCAAGGTGTGTAAAAAACAAAACAACAACAGAGAAATAGATAGACTTTGAGACATAGCTGCATATTGATCGACGGCTCAGAGTCAGTGTGGTATAACACATCAAACTGTATTTTATCTGGAAGATAAATGAAATGCTCCAGAAACCATTGTCAGAGTTTATCATAGTCAATTAATTGTACGCTCATACTTACTTACATAAAAAAGTCATACCAATTCAGGTGGGAGAATGGGAGTTCCCTACAAAGTGTAATAACTTGGGAAAAACTCCTAAATTGTTCAATCTGCCTTTATAAAGTTTTAGTAACAACAAGAAGTTGCAAGCTTTAAGTAAGTGTTTGCCCCAAACATGGTTTGAGGGGGAAAAAGAGGAAAAAGGAAAAGCAGGAGTCAGTAGTTTGTTGTAGTAGCTTGCTATAAAACCCTCCACTAGTCTCGTCCTTCATCACCTTTTTCGTGTCACATCCACCTGCATGGATTAATTGGTGTTGCATAAGGCTTTCAATGATGCTCAGGGCTGCGAATGACTCCTTAACTGGCTGTTGTCTTGTTCTGGCTGCAGATGTAGTTAAACAATGTAATTTTTTTAAATAACACTGTTTGCAAGCCAAAGCATTAGTTAAAGCCTTTATATCTGGGGTTGGGACTGACGGATTCAGTCTACACATTGTGTTTTTGTATTTCCATTGGTGTAGGGGGGGCACAAGTGTTTTTTCCATTTTCATGTCCACTCCAATATGTGTCATTTGTGAAGTCTTTGAACTATGTAAAAAAAAAAGAAGTAAAGTATTTAGCATTTTGTGTTTTACATGTATGAAGCTCTGGATGTTCAACTCTCTGTTGTGGATAAATGTTCTAATAGTCACGGAGGCACAAATGTGATTACTTTGCAAAAACCTCTCAAAACATCCAGAAAATATAGAAAGAAAGAAGTTTGAGAAAGCATGATTATAATTGTTGTGTTACCTTATGCCAGAGCAAAACACAATACTTGAGTGCCTGCAATATTATATCAGCTCTAATGCATGTCATTTAATATACTAGATTTACAGAAATAAGCAGAGGTGCATGCCCTACTGCTCACTCATTCTGTGAATGTGTCATCACCTTCATATTCCTTTGTCTTTATGGTTATGATGCTGTTGTGGTGTCAAGAAAGTAATCAATGCTTTAGCTTGTATGTATTGACCAAACTGATATAGTTTGCAAACATGAATTGTTAAATGATGATGCTTCTGTGATTATGGTTTGATCTGTCGTTTAAGAAATCATCATGTTCCACTAAGTCCTTTGATACTGTACATAAATTTAAAGAACTTCTCTTCTTTCCCTCGGAGTGTCAGCTGAAAATTATAGAGGCATATTTCGGGGCTGCATATGATGGAAACATGAGTCTGCACAGCAGACATCACATGTCCACTCAGGGTATTTTAACACTTAGGAGCTTGAGTCCAGGTGAAAACTTGCTCTTTCACAAATGATCAGTACTTCTATACATCATCCAAGCTATGGATCAGCTGTAGTGGACCAGTATATAGTACTGTTCAGTGATTCAGCACTATTCAATCTACAATATACCAGTACACCCCTTCACAGATACCCTGATTCCTTATATAACATTCTGCCTCAACAGCAGCCGCATGATTTAGGGTTTACCTGTTCATTCTGCAACAAACTCTGATCCAGAAGAGGTCAGTTAAACAGGAAACGCTTGAAAGACTGAAATCTCTAAGCAGTCTAAATAACATGATGTGTTCTGTACTGTACTATAGATATTAAGTTTGTTTTGTGGTTTCTTTCCTGCAGTTGGGGAGGACCCCGCCAAATCCCTTACTGACACGCCCCCCGACTTCAACCAATCCTCCCCGCCCTCCAGGGCCCAGCCCTCTGCCTCGTTGTCCAGTGACAACAAGTTCCACTCTCTGCCCTTTAGCCTGAACCGGAAGACCGGGCCCATCGACAGCATGAGCCATGGGCCTCTATCCCTTTCTGTCCAGTCGGTGATGGGAGAGCAGCCTGAGGCGCCTTCGCCCGCTGCTCCTCCCTCACCACGACCGCCTACACCTCCCCGAGGTCAGCCAGGCCTGGAGGTGGGCTCTCTGGTAGAGGTGAAGGAGAACCCCCCTCTGTGTGGTGTCATTCGCTGGGTGGGTCTGCCTCCTGGCCTGCCGGAGCCTCTCGCCGGGCTGGAGCTGGTGAGACAACTCAGCAATGTTAGGTGTTAAATTTAGTTTTCAGCATCACTGCTTGGGAAAAACAATCACCGAAAGTCTAGAACACTGGTGAAACGAATGATATAGACATACTTCAGGAGACATATACCTGACTGTTTGTTGGTATAGTGCCTTCATGAATTCTCTGCTGCTGACCAATCTTGTGGTGACAAAATGACTCAGCAAAGTAAGAAGAAGCATCTTTCGTGAGCACATTTTCTTTCAAACTGAATGCTGATGTTATTAGACGTTCTGTGTAAAGTGCAATGTCTAAAATATTTGTCACTAAAAGCCAATTAAGGTTGAGACATTTTGTAAACGAAGTCAGTTCCAAAATACCTGTAACCCGATCAGTGCAGCCTCAGGCAGAATAAATGTAGGCGTATGCTGTAATATTGTATACACAGGCAGCAGCTGATCTGAACTTGACCTTCACTTTCAGGAAGAAGAATGTCCTGGCTGCACTGACGGCACCTTCAAAGGCACACGGTACTTCACCTGCCCACCCAAAAAAGCCCTGTTTGTGAAGCTCAAGTGCTGCCGGCCCGACTCCCGCTTCCCGTCCCTGCACC
The DNA here is from genome assembly GCF_947347685.1 of Pleuronectes platessa. Classification (NCBI taxonomy): domain Eukaryota; kingdom Metazoa; phylum Chordata; class Actinopteri; order Pleuronectiformes; family Pleuronectidae; genus Pleuronectes; species Pleuronectes platessa. The sequence continues at coordinate 9,992,476 of NC_070626.1, forward strand.
ACTCCTCCAACCCCATAGAGAGGTGCAACTCCATCGGTGAGTCAGGACCAGGAGCACAGCTTATTAAAGACACAAACTCAATGCCTTATGTTTTCACTTGTTCAATGTTTGTGTACGCAGCATTTGGGGGTTACCTGAGTGAGGTTGTACATGAGAACACGCCCCCCCGCACAGAGCACGATGGGTTGGATGTCATGGTGGGGAAAAAGAAAGGCATCCAGGGCCACTACAACTCTTGCTACCTGGATTCAACTCTCTTCTGGTCAGTGCTCTTTAGGTCTAACAGTAAATACTGTATCAGCTACAAGCGTTTGCCATTTTATATTAACGTCTTCAGTCATATTGATTGACTATGTGGTGCTTCCTCTGCCCGCAGCTGCAGTGTTTGCCCGGAGGCAAGGGCTTATTAGTAAACTGTTTTAACTCTGAGAGGAGCTGTGAGCTGGCTCCATGACAGTGGTACATCTGTTGTTTCTGCCTAAAGGCCTTTGAACAAAGCAGTCAACAGAAATTACTCAAATGACAGGGGACCACTTTAAATATGATCTGACTGATTTGACTTGAGTTTTAAATTCTAAGTGTTTCATTAGTCTAAGTGTTTCCCATAGAAAGACTAAGTAGGGTCGATAAGACGTTGACGCAAAACTATCTTAATTGTTTAAATCCTCCTACTATCCTATGTCCTGATAACCTTAACTACATAAAGTCGTCTGAAACCAAAATAAACAAAGTGTTTGGCCCTCACTGGACTGTAGTAAACATGACAAAGTATTTAATTCGGACCAAATTACATTATTGGCTGGCGTAGTTGTAGCAGCTCTAGCAGTCATTGGGCACTGAACGTTTCTTATCCGGATTGGTTTGGGTGAACCTTTAACAGCACAGTTTACAAGTTTACAAGTTTACAAAACTCAAATTTTTTGATAATATCAGTTTTTTTAATTTCTGACGATTTGCCAAGTAATACTGTTTAACCATAATTTATTTGGATTAGATTAGATAAAGGATCCATTCATTTTAATGCCTCTGTTGTATATTCTGTTCTGCAGCCTTTTTTCATTCAGTTCTGTCCTGGACACGGTTCTGCTGAGGCCACGATCAAAGACTGACGTAGAATATTACAGAGAGACTCAAGAGCTGTTACGCACAGAGATAGTCAACCCCCTGCGCATGTAAGTCACAGTGGTGTATTGTACATGCAGGTGTCACAGGTTGTGGAACAAACTGTACTAGTACAATCCAGCTAGCTCGTAACTTGCCCGGTCTTTGTCCTCCAGACACGGGTATGTTTGTGCCACGAAAGTGATGAAGCTACGGAGGATACTGGAGAAGGTTGAAGCTGCCTCTGGGTTTACCTCTGAAGAAAAAGGTAGAAGAATGACAAAGATGACCGTCCAGTAATGTCTCGTCGATGTTGAAGGTTATTCTGAAGTGATTCAATTCTAATTTAAGCACATTTTGTGCTGCAGATCCTGAGGAGTTCCTCAATATCCTTTTCCATCACATACTGAGGGTGGATCCGTTGCTCAAGCTAAGGTAAGGTCCAATCTTAGAAGCCTCTTTAGCACGATACAAGTGTACTGTTGAATTCTATTAAAGTTTATTAACTTCTGTCTTGTAATGCTTTAGCAAAAATAATTTCCTGAAAGAGTTGATGATACAGTTATTTATTTTCACACAAACAACAAAGTATGTTTGACATGGTGTGATGTAGACGTCAGTGTTTATCAGACCCTGCAAATATAGTTTCCAAACACATCCCTGCCAAATAACAGAAATGTAACAGGCTGTAATATCTATATTTACATAGTCACACACTGTTTCACATCTGCTGCAGTACTGACACTATAGATTAAATGACAGTGCAGGGAGAAGTGGTGTAGTAGTTATTTTTGTCATATTTTAAGATCTGCATCAATGGTCTTGTTTGAGGCTCTGTACGTCAAATGATTCGAATTTATGTCTCAGAGAGGGAGATGTCTTCATCACAGTAATAATAATAGTAATAATAATAATAATACAAATTATAGTAATAAAATATAATTACTTATAATAAATTCATTGATATTGTGTTATTTTTGTCCTGTGAGAACTGAAGCTGTGAATCAAACTCTCCAGGTCGGCAGGACAGAAAGTCCAGGACTGTTACTTTTACCAGATCTTCATGGACAAGAAGGACAAGGTGGGAGTTCCCACCATCCAGCAGCTCCTCGAGTGGTCCTTCATCAACAGTGACCTGAAGTTTGCAGAGGTGAACTTAATTTTGGTTACATATACAAGTGTCAGCATGAGTAAAGTACAATATTTGGTATAATACGCTGCTGTGGTTTTATTTGTCAGACTAAGATAATAGATGTATTCTGGTTTGGTGGGCTCGTATCCAGCTCATAGGTTCTCACAGCGTCTCGTATATCTTATTCTCCTGTGATTTCCTATGAAGGCTGTAGGTACAGGCTGCTTTGGAATTTATGATAATTATTACCATTCAAAATAAATCCAAAAAGGGTTTGAACATTTTTCGATAATATGAACTGAGTGTGTAATTTATGGTTCATTTATGAATGGCTGTGGTTAGAATGGAATACATAAATTATACCCCTTTTTAATTCATTTGAAGATTCATATTTACTTTATTATTATTTACAAAATAATATTGTGTTTATACCTTTAGCATCCAGCGTGTGATATTGTGGTGGATTGTCTCCACCTTGTGTTCATTATTTGTTATTGAAAGATGAGTAGTAGAGTACGTGTGTAGTTTTTCTTAGGGTACATTGGTGTGTAAATATATATTTAATTTTAAATAATCTAAGGTTATTAAACAATGAGTGAATTTCTTGGTGGTTTAAATGGTGGTTTAAATGCTGGTTATGAGAACTAAAGTCTATGAGCTGTGATCCTTGTATATCCTCATTTACCTTCATGTCATACATAATAAGAAAACATTTGTATAGCAGTTTTCATAATATTAAATTCAGCCCAATATGCTTTGCATAATAAAAAAAAAAAATAGGATATTAAAGAACAATAAAAAAAAATAAAAAAATTAAAGGGTTAAACCAAGATTAAGATGAGGATCCATTTCAGAGAATGAGTCTTTGATGTTATTTATGAATTTATTTGGCCACCTAAAGGAAAATTAAAATGTGAGATTTTTGAGAATAAAGTCATAATTTTTGACGTGCGTGATTTAAGTTGGGGGATATAAGAAGATAGGGAATATGGAGCTATTTGTTGAGCTATACTTTAGTACAAGTTTCACAATTATTGAAATATTTCGTCACATCAGCACCACGTCAAGTAGCGGGGCTTTCAAGTAGAAAATGAGTCTATACTGAAGAAAGCTGCATGGACTTGGAGCAAGTTGTCTCTTTTCTGGTGATGGAAGTCTGTGGTAGTGGTTGACTGAGGTTATTGTTTGTTACATCTGTGGTTTTTAAAGGAGGTTTGTTTTCTCAAGTAAACTATTTTATAATCAAGATTTTCAATTCCTAAAATTATATTATTTCCTAAAACTTTTTTTTAATCTTTATTTGACATATTAGGACCTTTCTTCTCATAAATAATGAATTTAATCTGATAACATCCTTTGTTCTCATAATATTACGACTCTTCTAAAGAATGACTTTATTCTCATAATATTACGATGCTATTATGACATTATACATAAAAATCTCCAGAATGTCTGTCGTAGTTATCTTAACTTAATAAGACATCATTTTGTGATGTGATGGATATCAAGTACACAGCTGCTCGGCCTCAGGTTTCAGTCTCTGTGCAGCTGATCTTTGCTGAAATGTCCTCAGCTGCTTTGTTGATGACTTATTCGTTTTTCTCTTTCTCTGTCCCTCACATCCTCACAGGCTCCCTCCTGCCTTATCATCCAGATGCCGCGGTTTGGCAAGGAATTCAAAATGTTCAACAAGATTTTCCCCTCACTAGAGTTAGACATCACAGACCTCCTTGAAGACAGTGAGTTGTGGCCAATATATTTTTGTTGTAGGTGCCAGTGTGGTGTGTACTTTGCCGATCAATGGTGATTCAGAGCTGTGTGGCGTTTGGTAGTGAAATCTCACTGAGTTGTCACTGCAGCTCAGTTAAGATGAAGGAACCTTTTTTAAAAGAATCTTGCTTTACAAACCTGCTCTTAACTGAAGAACTACACTTGTCATCAATGATAAAGGAACGTGTCTTTATTATCCAGCTCCGAGGGAATGTCGAATCTGCGGAGGTCTGGCTTTGTATGAGTGTCGCGACTGTTACGAGGACGGGGATATCACCGCTGGCAAGATCAAGCAGTTCTGTGAAAAGTGCAATACACAGGTAAACAACAGAGGGCATTGTGGCAACACCAGTTCAACAAAAATAATTTGGAAAGTCTGTGTCAGGATGGTCCACTTGGGGGCGCCAAATCCACAGGAATCGCACTTTGTCAATGCAGAAGTTTTGAAACGATCAGTGGCTTCAGCAGTAGATTGTAACACATGGTCTGTTAATTCTTTACTAGCAAATAGTCCGATTTACAGAAGTGATATTTCATTTAAATTGATTTTGCTTATCTGGTAGTATGAATCCTCAAATGTACTTTCAAGCTTTAATTTTCTGTCATTCTCTCTTATATTAAAAATGTTTAACACATCTCGAACCCATTATTAGGCCACAGTTCTGAGTGTGTAAGAGTGTGTGTGTGATGGTGTGTCTGCTATCACTGATTTAGGTTCACCTCCACCCGAGGAGAAAAACCCATCGGCACGGCAAACTGTCCGTCCCCAAGGAGCTGCAAGACGGTACGGGGCGGCAGGGCAGTTTCCCCCGTCAGAGGATGGAGCTGTTCGCCGTGCTGTGCATCGAAACCAGTCACTACGTGGCCTTCGTCAAGTACGGCAGCGCAGATTCAGCCTGGCTCTTCTTTGACAGCATGGCGGACCGTGATGGTGGGTGTCCCTGCCTCTAGATGCTCTGTTTGCTATGACATCAAACTAACACACACTGCTCTACTGCTTTTAAATTAGCTCCAATCTAATTTGATTACAAATTCATTTTCTTATTAATGTTTACATTTGATAAATACTGTGAGTAAAAATTTCAAAGACATAATACTGTATAATACTGTTATTAAAAAAAGAAGAAAATCTAACCCATACAGATTGATAGTAGTTGGAAACAGAAAGTAAGCTTTGTTTGGGATATTTCCTGAATATAATTTGTAGTTTCTTATTAAATAATAAAAAAAAAAATCCTTTAAATTATTTGAAAATCAATTAGTTGTTTATATCTGACATCTTCTAGGACAGTTTTCTAAAAAGACTTGGCTGCTACAAATGCTTTATTATTGTTCCTAACCCCTAAACCCGTGTCTCTGCAGGAGGGCAGAACGGCTTCAACATCCCCCAGGTGTCTCCCTGTCCAGAGGTGGAGGCCTACCTGAAGATGACCCCAGAGGAGCTGCACGCTCTGGACCCCAAGAGCATCCAGGGCCAGGCCCGACGCCTGCTGTGCGACGCCTACATGTGCATGTACCAGAGCCCGACCATGAGCCTGTACAAGTAGAACCCTCTCCCCCAAGAACCCCAACCCCTCCATTCCTGGCCCTCAGCCACACCAACTCCCCTTCCCCCCAGGGCAGGAGATTCCCAGAAAGACCAAAAAATGCAAAAATAAACTGAAAGAAGAAAGGCTGCCTGCCAGCAGGGGTGCTGTCTGAAGTTAACCCTCTACACCCCACCTTTCCTCAATGCCTGCCCATCTCCGAAAGTTATGGAGATGCAAGAAAGAGGGGGAGAAGCCTATTTGCACTGTGCATTAGTTCAAATGTCGTGTTCTTCATGTAGTCCTATGTAGCTTCCCTGTGTCTCACAGCTGAGCGTTGGCGGCGGATGATGAAGCAGGCTTTATGAAGATTCCCTCCCTTTTCTGGGAGGAAGGAGGAGGAGGGGGGAGGGGGGCATGTTTGCGACGTTGTGGCCGACAAGACATGCAACAAAAACAAGACAAGAGACCTCATTTACCTTAAGAAAATAGGAGTCCTGCTTTTCTTAATCACTGTAAGAGACGGGAGACGCCAGGTTCAGGAAGCAGATCAGCGCACAAACCCTCGTCCAGCTTGTGTGTCCTGTCAGAAACACTTGTGTAAACTCTCTCAGTAGCATAGATTTCTCCAGGTAGTTAAACATCAGTGTAGAATCTACTGTGCAGTTGCATTAAGACCATTCTGCTCTTCGTGAAACAGTTTACATATTTCTCCATCACACTGTGTAAATGTCTTTACTGTACATGTTTTGCAGAAACAGATGTAGCCATTGTAAAAGTCTCACGTCATTACTGCATATATATTATAGTCGTACTCAACCAATGCTGCACTTTTGTTCTATCCCCAAGTGGACTTATAGGAAACATTTAGGTTTTTGCTCTTTAGTTTTTTTGCTCTGCCTCTGGAAGTGGCAGCGAGTGCAAATTTGTTGTTGGGGAGACATCAGAGATTTGTGTTACAGAATACAAATGTGCTTCTCCTCTGTAGCTGTAAAGAATGGGCTGCATTGCTAATGCAGAGTAGATGCCAGATAAATGCATGAAGGGAGACTTGTACAATGGCTCCTGTTGTAATGCTCGGCTGGTGGAGCACTCCATGCGTTCGTAGGGTCAATGAGGTGAAATACTGGAAGTAAGAGTGTGTGGGCGTGTGTGTGTGAGTGTGTGAGTGTGTGTGTCGTGAAGAATTTCACATGCAGTGTTTTTAGTCTCGTTGTGTTGAAGACTAAATCTAAATTATATTTTATGTTCGTGAAGCCTTTTCTCTGCCCGGTCATGGCGGCTCTGACTTCCTGCGGGTGAAGTGGAGCAAGTGTCGACTCGCTGCCTTTTCATGAAGATGCGACATGTTTCCAGCCATGCGCCTGATAACTAATGAACTGTGTTCAGATATTATTATTTATTATATTCTAATCATATTACAGAACTCATGTTGTCCCTTTTTAAGAAACGACACAGGGGTTAAAGACACTGTAAGGTTTGGGTACTCCTTGTCCACTGTATATTGAAGTGAGTTTTTGTAGTTTACGCTGTCTCAAAGCAACTACTGAATGTTTATAGTGAAACGTCGGAACAGTTTGGCATTGACAGAGGATGGCAAATGAAGTGGCACGAGGCTGGTAACCTTGGGTCTCCATGTCTATGTATTTAAAGAATTAAGAATTAAAAGCTTGATCCATTGTATCCCAGTTTTGCAGAATATACGTAAACCAACTATACCCTGAGATATGAAATATTTTTTTTTTTTTTTTTTTATAAATCCCACAACATTGGATCAAACCGATCGACCCATCGCAGATATTGGCATCAGCATTTCGTGCATTTGCTTAAAGTCACAACTAAATCATGGACTCAGTTGTGAGCGTAAGGAAATGATGTAAAGGGTTTTATAAGTTGGGTTCCAGCTGACAACTTCCATGTAGTTGTGAGTGTCCACTGTCCCAGGGATTCAGACAGAGGACCTTGTTTTGTGCACGGCTGAAGCTCGTCGCTGACTGGAGCCTTGTTTTCTGTGAGAGACGTCTCGGAGCAGATGATTTCATTTTTTCTGTTGCATCTGTAAAGTATAGACATACAGTATGTAACGGGTGGGAAATTAATGTCCGTGATGTTCCTGTAAATGTTAACAAAATAAAGCCCATTTTGAAGGGTAAGCAGAATGTTGTGTGTATTTCTCTTTCACCGACACAATACAGCCACACTGATGACAGTGAGAGGCCACCATGCAGAGAGGGGAGTGAATATTACTATACATGATCTGTGAGTGGTGGCTTGAACTGTCGTACACAGTAGGTAATTAGTGTTGCTTTAAAACAAACATTGACATGTTGGAGTGAATGTAAAATAGAAACTGCCCATTGTCTCTACTAGTATATATAATATACTGTATACTCAGTTTATATATGTTTATGTAAGCCTCCTCAGGTTCATAAAGAAAGATTTTACTTCCTAAAAGTAGCGAGAGGTATTCATTAATTACCTCCACCTAGGAGGTTATGTATTTGTCAGTGTTTGTTTGATAATAACACAAAACAACTGTGCAGATTTCTATAAAACTAGGTGGAACAGGATGTTTGTCAGGAAAGTGAACATAACATTCTGGTCAGGGGTGGATTCAGGACATTTTGTTAACATTGTGAGATGGTTTTTCAACATTTTCATTGATTTCTCTGAAAATAAGTCATGGAACTTGATAAAAAACTCAAGGGACTGATATTTTATATATGAGTGTGTATAATTTGGTGCTGATCCAAATGAAAATCCAGATCTAGTGAATTTACCCGTAGTTTCAAAAAGTTCCTGCTGAGATTAATTGACCTCCTTTGTACTGCATGCTGCAGTAAGTTTTACCCAAAACTTATTTTTATGTGGATTCTGTTATTGATGCTGTTAAAAAGTGGGTTGTTGTGTGTGAGAAAAGAGGCAACTTTAAACCCACGTGAACAAGAAACCAACAAGAATGTAGAAAAAAAAGTGATCTACTACTGAGTGTTTCTGTAAAACGACCGTGGCAGGAGATGTCATTTAGTGTCATTGTTATTGTGATTATTACTATCACATAGCAATGTTATGGCTGTAGCACTAAATCCTTGTTGCTGTCGGTGTATTGTTCAAAGTGTGTGTGTGTGTGGGTTATCCACTTCTCGACAGATCTGGTTGTGCACTGATAGGATTACAATGATCAAGCCCAATTTAAGCCTCTGAAACAGTGCTCATCCTCTGACTTGTAAATATATAACATCAATATGATCACAGCTTATGTTTACAGTGGGATGAGGAAGATTAATCCCACTGTTTTGACCACTTGTTCGTCCCCAGTCTCCTATCTGCCCTATATGTTCAGATTAAGTCTACATGCACTGACCCAATTCCTTGTCAACCTCCGACTAACCGATACCCCCCCCCCCCCCACCACCACCACCACCAACAACACACATAGAGGAACCCTATCCTACGTCTTACCCCCTTTTTAGTTTTTAGTCAAACTTGAAACCAGCTTAGCAAGCTGACTTTAGAAGTGCCAGATAAGTATTTGTCAACAGAACAGCTGGCACACAATGCCCTCTTGTAGCTTTATGCCACAGCATATGCCAGCCACTCGTAGTGCGTGGTAATTTAGCTGGGGCTGGTTCTACGGGAACAGATGGGCTCAAGTATTGTTATTCTCTCTCCAGCTCCAGGCCCCTGGGGGGAATCACTAAATAAAATCAAAGCAGATGGACCTCTCTGGGCTAGGCTGTGTTTATGATAAACAGCCAGCGCAACCATTGTCCGTCTAACACCTTAACCCCACCCTCCAACACAAACTAACTGGTAACAGGATTACAGTAGTTTAACCTCGCCGGCTCTGCCCCTGCAACTCTATTTCACCAAAACAGCAGCCTAAACCCAAACAAACAGACACAGGAAGTGCATCATGGCTTTACCCTCCTCTGTGGGTAGTTACAATAGTTTCCACGCACCACAACAAGTCCTTTTTTTACCCCCGCTGACCTCAAAATGTTAAATTCTCCCAAAACAGAAACTCTTATTTACGTGCAGATTTAGAACATCTGACGTCTCTGTTCTTTCTCACTCACAGAGTTCCCTGTTGTCCTTTTTTTTATAACCTTGCCAGGATTTTTCATCGCTGGAGTTCTCACATCTGTGTCGTGCACACAGGCCTTGGTGGCAGTGTGGTCACAGTAAACACCCTCCCATCAGGTAACACGGTGTCCCCTCCTCCGGCGTTGTTATACAGAACATGGGAATGCAGGTCGGTTCCCACTTACCATTGAACTCCACATCTACTTTCATTCCCATGGGAAAAGACAGCAATAAACAAAGGAATCCTATCATTGCAGAGGGAAGGTAAATATTTAAGGCCGTTCAGAAAACAGGAAAGCAGTGATTTCCGGCACTAAAGATGAAAAAGAGTTTGAGCTTGAACGGTTTTAAGCCAATCAGTGCTAACCCAATATACCACTTAGGTGTTGTTTTAACTCCATCATGATAACTGGTTTTATTTAGTGTCTTCAAAGGTCACTTTCTGATGATGTCAAAGTAGCGTAATCAAGCTAAATATTTATAGCCACAAGTATCAACTCTGCACTTACTCAATCACTTTAAACCATATTAAAGTGTTTGCATTTTCTGTAGGCTTCAGCAGATTTTTCATCATTACCCTGATTGTTCTTGTTTAACTCCACACTCATTTAGCTGCTCTATCTTTGTAAGTTCATCAGGAGACGACCTCTGACGTCTCTCTCTTGTCTTTGTTGTCTCTTGCTCTTTGCAAAATTCTACAGGTTGATTATCTACAAGCTTTATCAGCTCTAAAACAGCTTTTACAGAAATACAATTGTAGTTAAATAAAAGTCAATATTCATCTTATCCTCAACTAGATCCGAAATCAGATGTCAAGTTCCATTCATCAAAATTTGATGTGGCAGGAAGGTTTTAGCTTTAAATCCTGAACTGCGTCAAAACTGAGCTCCTCCGAATAAACAAAAACCCTATTCCACAATTATTATTAACATTGTAGTTATTATTAATAACGATAAATTATGATGATGATGTTAAAGAATATAGAGATTCAAGGAATTCACGTCTTTTAGAATCACAAGCAAGGACAGAGAACATTTAGAAATTCAATTCCAATTTTTGTAACTTCTTGTTGCAGTAAAGTTCCTGTTCATTGAACCATGGCCAGCTCTGCATTCTGTATTGTTTTGATGCTGCTGAAGAGAACAGTGATCTTAACATTTGCACTCATCTAAGTAACACCCAAGTCCCTCTCCACATCTTCAGAAAGGACCCTGACTGCTAGGATGAAGAATTAATTGCCTCTAAAGCAACTGCGACCAGATGTTGTTGCTCCTAAGAGCCAGGTGTGGATAAATTGCATATGCAGAATGTGTGTAAAATATTTAAAGTCGTATCTTTCACTTAAGGTGTGAAGTGCTTTTATTGCCCATCACTGCTTTGAGTATGGCGAGAGGAAAGGCCGGCGGCCCCCCTGGGCCTGCCATGCTGCAGCTCAGCACCTGTGGTGTTAAGACTGCACATGATGAGGCTGAGGGAGTGAGACGTTAGCGTGGCGGCGCGGTGGGTCTGCGTGGTGCACGGGTGGGTGTGTCGGTGGAGGGTGTTCATCCACCTGGTCGACTCCTAATTCCCTCCTGTCTGCCACCTTTAACACTGCATTATTTACAGGTGCTGTCTGGATGGAGACACAAGCTGCTCTCTGTTTTAAATATGGATGTGTGTGTGTGTGTGTGCGTGTGTGTGTGTGTGTGTGTGTGTGAGAGAGAGAGACTGCTTAAAGAGGGGAACAGAGTCATGACATGTCTATATTCATACCACATATCCACATAGAAATGTTCTGTTTCAAAAACATGAATTGGACACTCCTGATTTTACAGCAGCAGCTACAGAGAAGCTGCTTATTGAAATGTATGATGCTCTGTTTGTCTTCCTTTTACAATTGTGCTCTAGGTGACACCAACTATAATAATGAAAAAGGGTTTTCATTTTGGTTGAATATTGGTTTCACATTAAACCTGTGAGTCTAGCAGAGTCTAAAAGTGCAAATAACTGGACAATTTTTTTTACTTTTCTTCTTTAGTAAAAGTAAGTGAATACTATATATACTTGAAGTATTAAAATGTAAAGTACATGCTGAGTTTAGTCCATTCCCTTATGTAATGGTCTCCTACATCATTATGAGTCTGTGAGGTGGCACCTCTGCTGCAGCAGACGCACTTTGCTCTTGTTGAAGGAGGCGGGGTCTAATGTTCCCTGCCTGCTCTGATTGGATCAGTGGACCAATGCCCCCCACCTTTAAAAAAAAATACAAATGATAATTGATATCTAGAGGAGTACTCCAAAATGAATTTACTTCAGTAAAGTACAGGTAGATTAAAAGTACAGTAACTATGTAAATGTACTTTGTTATATTCCACCACTACCAGCAGAAATACCAGACTGGGCACCAGGTTAACTTGGCTACAATAGCTACTCATGCTTTATTTAAGAGTGATGTAAGTGATCATTTGAAACATTTCAAATTAAAATGTCATTTCCCTCGGACACGACGTGTACTTAGCAGCAGGCAACCTTTGTAGCCATGGAAACGATAATTATGCTCATAAGATTATCTTCACTGCTCTTGTGTATTTAGGCTTTGAACAGCAGTCTGTGTGAAGCTGGGTTTTGTCGACACATCCATCCACCTTGGACTTTGTCACTCTCTGCTCCATCAGCTGACCTCCACCTTCGCTCCTGTCATAATTACTACGGTCGCCAGAGCTCACCTGACAATAAAACATAACTAGGGCTCGTAATAAGCTGCTGGCAGAGACGATGGGGGTCTTTGGGGTCATTTTTCTGTACAGGAGGAGAAGCAGTGGGGAGAGGATCTGTGACCAATCATCTGAAGGGCCCGTTCACCCCTGCCACTCTGACGCACTCCATGCTATTAACCCCATTACCCACGAGGCAACTTCCAGTACTTAATGTACATAACATCCACCATAATGAAGCACAGCGATTCAAACTCTGGTTAAAATCATTACAAGACTGGTTTGTGACGTGCAGACGTCGTCCTCTTCAATGAGAACAAAATCCCAGTGAGCGTTAGATTAGTTTATGTGAAACGGGTTCCTCTTCACTCATCAATGACCTTTTTATAATCTGAGAAACAATGGTCAGATGGGACCGATTCGTTCAAAGGGCTCTGATGTTATCTGGGGCAAATAATCATGAGTGGATCAAAGGCCAATGAAATAAGCAGTCATACAGACGCATTATTCTCAAAATAGAAAGATTCACTTTAGTGTAGTTTCCCAGGAGCCTATGACTTCCCCCCTGTTTGTTTGATGGTTTGCAAGATTTCACATAAAACCACTGAAAGGATTCCAACACACTTGGTGGAGGGATGCTGCATGTGCGGGAGAAACAACCTATTAAATGTAGGTGTCAAACCGAATGCAGATTTACATTCTGAGAACATTTTCTCAGTTTCCCTGAGAACATTTCATGGATCTTTATGAAAAAAAAGGTACATTTAGAGAACTGATGGAAGAACCCCTAAAATTTTGGAGTGGATTCCATTAAGGGCTTGATCCAGGATTCTTTTTTTTGTCCATTTCTGGCACGTGTAGTGTGCTAATCTCTATGAGCAGGTGAACTTTGGCGTGGACCTTGATAATGATCCTGATGTATCTGACCTCAATACATCGTACATTCAATATCATGATAAAGTGGCCAGTCGCCAGCTGTATGTGCTTTTCTAGAATAACACTGCTATAAACTTTTAGTTTGGTTTACTTAGGTTTATTTGTGTATTTAACACAAGGGGCCATGCACAACACAACCATTGAACCAGCTCACAAAATGTTGAAACAGTTCATAACATATGCAACATCATACAATATATATGTGACATGGCCTCTATGTTAAAAAAATATTCAGAGGTCAATGAACACATGACTGATTTATCTTGAGCCATGTTCTAAGTGCTGTTTAAAAAAATATTGAAGCTTGGAATCCAGTTTGAAATACGATGGTTAAAGATACATTGCTTAAAAACTAATCTGGAACATCTGCAGAAATTACATAATGAAAATGAATTATGTCACCATGTTATAATATAACTAGATGTTTCTTCCCAGAAGCCCCTCTGGACACGGAATCCCAGACAAGGCTCTGTGCTGCCTGCTGAATGGACGAGGAGCGCCCTGTACAGATAAATGCATAAACACCCCTTGTACCCAAACAAAGGCATCAAGCAGGCATTTCATTAGACCATTGTGTGATATGGCAGGCCGCTGCTGTGAATGTATTTATTAGTTTGCGATACATGCCTTTTCCTGTTGTTCCCGGGGCAGAGGATAATGCCGGTTTTGTTCGCGGCCCAGTGTGAACGGCGCCTCGGCTGCCAGCTGTCAGGGCTGATACTGTCTCATTTGGATTCCCAGCCTGCTCGCTGAATGGCTAATTAGATTTGCCATTTTCAATCCACTGATTGCTATACATAGTGGGACAAAGGAGCTGACAGCATGTAGCATTCGAGTCCAACTGTAACAATTAATAACTACGGTAATTAACATGTGTGCCGGGCACCATTGATTATGACATTACCTGCAGAACGGATGGCCTGGCCCCTGCCATTTCATTAAGGAGCACGCGTATAGATTGTTATTAATAAACTGCTCTCTTCAGCTGAGAGGAGGTTATTAATTACACAAATTAGCGGGTGCAAGGGTAATCAAGTTAAGCGGTTTTGTTCACAATAATTGATCTAATTTTTACTGACCATTCCTGTTGGATTGTGTCACACGCCCCCGTGCGAAGAGAAATCACCTCATTAACAAAAGTTTAATCCTAATCATAGTTCTCGCTGTGCCCGGCTTTAAGGTCATATCTGAATGTCAGAACCATTTGAAATTGATTGGTGCTAAATTGAATCAATGTCATGTTTAGAGAAAACAATAACAACTAATGGATGGAGCAAGCCGATCCAAAACAAACAGGTTTATTGGTGGGTGTGTGACAGTGTGTGTACGTGTGCGTGTGTGCGTGTGTGTGTGTGTGTGTGTGTGTCAATGTCCAGAGGGAGGTCTGGCTTGATCTGGCACTTTCATAATTCATTATGTCCATAGTAAAGGAAACGTCACGATCTGGGCAATTAGCGGCAGCTGCAGGGACCTGTCGGTTAGTCTGTGTGTGTGTGTGTGTGGGTGTGTGTGTGTGTGGGTGGGTGTGTGTGTGTGGGGGGGGGGGGGGGGTGCTTACTGGAGAATAGACAGAGATCGAGCACAGACAGCAACAGTGAGACTATATGAACTGAGAAGATGTGAGAAGTAAGTTTAGGGTTCAACAACTATTTTATATATAATGCTAAAAACAACAATAGGATTGAATCCAGGAAATGAAATGCTACATCCGATTTTCAATTCTATGTCATTTAGAAATCTGTATGTTTTTTCATACAAATCTAACAGACCCACAGAAATATTCACTTCGGGTTGGGTGAAGACAAAACTGTTGGGTCTAGGGTTAGGGTTAGGGTCTAGGGCTAGGGTTAGGGGGTTAGGGTTAGGGTTAGGGTTAGAACAAGCATGTGACATTTTCGAATTGTTTCTGAAACGACTCAAGTGGTAGACATTTGTTATTTTGCATATGTTGTGTAGTTGACGGGGCCACAACACAACCCAGAGGTCCACTTCCTTTAATTGGCAGCAGAAACAAATCCTCCTGATCCCTAAAACAAAACTGGTCCAGTTTATTTTTGTGAGTGTTTTTTTTTTTTTCCCGTATAAGTATAGTTTATGTTAAATCCTGCACTCCCAACCTCATCGCCTCTACTTCTTTGCATGTCAACAAATACACATCAGATTTCTATTTCCCCCTTCCACCTGGCAAGAAAAAAGCAGCCATTTTCATCATCCGGAGCGTGTGAAGTTTCACGCTCATTTTTTTTCACAACACATCTTTTATTTTGCACTGCTCCTTTCTCCCTCTTTTTTCTCCCTTCCTCTCCCTTCCTGCATATGAAATCCTTCCATTCTTGGCTGCCAACACCAAAAGATGCAGCCAATCATCTCCAAGCGATGGCAGTTACAATTTTCTGTGAACAATTTGCTGCCTTAAGAGGAAAATTGCTTTCAATATAAGGTCCCTTTGAAAGACAACAACAATAAAAAAGATATAACTGTAATACGTCGGCCCCTGTCAGCACTTGGCCAGGACGGCTTCAGTGGGAGCGTATGACTGGGGGATGAGGTGCTTACAAGTCAGCCTTGTATTATCAGCATCTGTGTGAGACAGTTCTGGCAAATGAATCCCCACTTTGAACATAACAGCGTGGCATCCCATGAAAATGACAGCCATGAGCAGTGGTTGTCAGATATGCTCCTGCCACTGTGATGGTGAATTGTCATTTATTATATGTTGCGCCTGCCCCTGTCAGCTCCTGTTGACTGTGTGTATTGATTTGCAGGAGCCGAGGGGTGCAGAGGTCACTTTGATCAACACTGCAACGCACGGCAATCGCATGGAGCTGGCATGCCATTACCTGCCACAAAACACGGAATATGTTAAGGAACAGTGGACTTCAACGCAGCAATATGGCTGTAATTAGATATGGATGGCCCGAGCTGAGATGGTGAGAGGCTATCTGCTCCCTGAGGCCACTGTGGCTGGAGTCAAGTGTGGCGTCTGCTTGATCTTTTGACTCCACCGCTCTCCTGCTGCCCTCGCTGCGTTTTGTGAACCTCTCGAAGTTAAATATTGTCGTTACAGATGCTCTAAAATCGCCTGGAAGAGCAAAAAGGGTAGTGAAGTGATAGAGATACAAGATGAATTGAGAATTTAGATTTTCTTGTATTCCACTTAGAACAATACCTTTAGAAAGACTCTCCAATCAGACATTATTTGGATTTCCAACCTCACATGTTGCTCATATGTCATGAATAATGTTAAAGACATATGAAAAAATACAAATGTTGATACCAAATTGTATGTATCTAAAGAAAAGCAATGGGGAATATACAAGCAAATATTTGATTTGATTGAATTGGAGACAATAGCATCGTTATGGCAACTTCTTACTCTACAATTCATTTCTGTTTCATTTGAATATATCCAAGGTCAACTGCTTATGTTACATTTACAAGGTTTATATGTTTTTTCTTAGGTGTTCCTGAAGTGAGAAAACAGCAAGAAGTCTCTGCTACCCTGCACCTCCCCCCCCCCCCCCCTTTTTAAGATAGGAATAAAACAACCAAAAGTCAATCCTGTTTATATGCAGTACAATGGAAATCAGGTCAGAAATATCAGATTCCTAAATCTATTCTTCTTCTTTAGTTGTGGATCTAATCATAACAAATACAGGAAACTTTGCAGCATTGATGTGTCAATCACTGAATGTTGCTTTCTGAGATTGTAAATACAAATCATTGCACCATTACTTTGTAAAAATCCCATGTTACAATCTGATACACGGCCTGAGAGGAGAACAAATCGCTACTGACCTTCAGCTGTATTCATTTGTTTCTGTGTTCATGTGTGACTTTTGACTAATGTTGACTTTAACATCAACAACACATCAGAAATTATCCCAAACTAAAACAAAATAAAACCCACTGAACTCTTTGTAATAATTTTGGGCCTGGGTCAGGGAAGAATATAATTTTAGTGGTGAAGTAGTTTAAATAACATTACATTTAGGGTTCTGGATTTTTATTTCTCACTTTCCTCAACTTCTTCTTCACTTTCAGGTTGTCATGCACAGATGTTAAATACAAAATAATTTGTTCCACAATTGTTGTTTATTGCTTTTAAATTCTTTCCTTTTTAGTTGACATATTTCATTGTGCTATATAATACTAAGTTAAGTCTATTCTCTTGAGCAGATACATATAATTAAGAGTAAAATATATGTAGTTTGTTTTTTATTTCCACTGTTTAGGACTAATACTGTTCGACCTTGGTGGAGGTTTCCATTGAACCCATTTAAAACCCATTAAGATGCACCTTTGTTCATTTGAAAAAAAGAAAGAACTGAGGGGCCTGTGCCACTGATGCGACAGCAGCAATATGCTTTTATTGGCTCAGACGCTGGTGGTAATAATTAGGTGTTTACTTTGACTGCATTGTTGTAGAAGGAATGTGTCTCAATGCTGTGCTGTGAGTGAGAGCCTGGGTGAGTGGCGTTATTGCGTGGGCCAGCCGTGCTGCTGTCTGTCGGGCCTGTCAAAGTCATGAGAGGATCACTTTATCATCGTTTGTCTGCCGTGTCTGATGCTATTGAGTAGGAGGGAGCCCTTAGGGAAATGGGGGCAGGCTGCTGTATTTGCTGTATGCTCCTTTTTTTTTACTGGCCGGGCTTTATCAGAATTGTTGTTACAGCCTGTCAAATTGCTTGGTAAGGTTTGTGACACTGCTTACAAAAACTCACAGCCCGGACTCATGTGGTATTACTCAATATGATGGCTCATCAAGAACTCAGAGGCAGTTAAACAAAGGCTTGACGGGGTAGAACTATGGCTGCATCTACACACCATCACAAAATATCATCATACTGCACTGGTGTGTATAGTTTCTATTGGTTTATTGCACATTTACTGTGCAGTAAAAACTTTATTATCCCAGCAAGACTTTCTTTTTCCCCTTGTGACTTTTATTTAATACAGAGAAAGTTTGGTTATGTGTTTCCAGCCGGTGTATAACATGACTAAATGCTTATTAATGCTTAATGTTCGTTACAGAAACGGTCCGCAGTTTTTGTTCATTTCATCTGTATTAGTAAACGTTTGATAAAAGCCTACACATGTGGACCAAACAGCGCAGTACCACTTGATATCATGGGGAGGCAGTGCGGCCAATAGTTCAAGCATGACAATCAAAGGACACAAGGAAAAGTATTTTTGAGAAGAGGTTTCGTGAGTTGGTAAGAAACTACAGTTGTTTACATGATATTAATCTACTCTACTTTCTTAACTGGTACATTATCACAACCTCCCCCTCTGTCGACTTGTTTGTTGTTGTCCGAACCTCTCGACTCTGCTCTTTCCTCATGCGGATGTATTGCTTAACAATCTCTCTAATGTAAAGGACAAATTGCAGTATGTGGTCAGTGACAGTTGAATCGCAGACGTAACCTGTTTCATATGTAAAAGCAGCATTAATGAGTCTACAGCTATGTCAGCAGTTCTGTGAGACTGTCCTTAGGTATTTATGCTAACATCACAATGCTAACATATACACAATTAACATGGATGTTTGGCAGGTATAATGTTAGCATGTTCATCATCCTAGTTGAGCAAGTAAGGATGCTAACGATTGCTAATTAGTAATAAACAATAAGTACAGTTGATGCTCATGGGACTGTAGTTGCTTATTTTTGCGATCATAAAAAAAACATTCATAGAACTTTTAGATATATTCACTTTACTATCAATATATATTAAAATGTTTTGTATTCTCAACATAAAGGCCCAAAAGGGATTTAGGTGTCTCTTTACTAAGGCAGATATTAAGAGGGCTGTTTATATACAGCTTGATAAAAAATACAGCCTCTCACCATCATTTGATATCAGTACATCCAGCTGTATTAAAACATGACACAACATTAGGAGCTTGTTCGTGCAACATTACAATACAGAAGCAAATGACTCGTGCTATAAGCCTGAGCACAGGAAATCACCATATTATTCCGAAGCATTACACTCAAATGAAACTGATGAAACTTCCTGTGGAAGTGAACAGTTGTGCTGCGGCCCAGCAGAATGAGGTTAATGAGCTCTGACTGGTATTATAGCATTCACAGACCATGGCGACTCAAACAGACCAGTTTGCATGACTCAGAGTTACTTTTGCTGAGATTATCACGGGCAGCTCAGCAGGTATTATGAACTCAATAGGCTGTATCAGACATGGTTGGACAATATGGATGATTCACTTACTGTTAAAACACGTGTCACTGCCGGTAAGCAGACATGCCAGCTGGCTCTCCAGAGTCTGTGTAATCATCAATTAGAAAGCTCATATCTACATCTTTGAAATGAGAGGACTATTTCTTGGTGAATTTCCCAAGCATGCATTGAAAATAATGTTAGCTCAGAGAGGCAGACTGTCACCTGGGTCACCGCAGGGCTGTGTGTGCACCAATACGATAAAGCTCAGTGATACTGAATGAGCGCCCTCACAGTTATCGTTAGAAGTTTGAGCGGAGAGGTGTCTATGTACATCCATCTCGACAAAGACGCTGCATGTATTAATCACTGCTCTGGGGCGATCCACAAAGCAAAATTGATTAATATTTGCTTTCAAAATGACATGGCTTGATGCATGGGGCCTCTCCACATGTAAATGAACACTTTAAAGGAGATGAATAGCCTCAACGGAGGATTGTAAAGTTCAAACAGCAGATTTGCATATTTATATTACACGTTACTGATAATAAGCCGGGCAGGACTCAGTAAATGCAATCCGTTTGTCAATGTACAATTCCTACATCACAAAACTGGGTCTTCTGCGAACAGATATGTTCAATTACCTGCTACAATAGCCGGGCTGAAAATGTATTGCACTGGGTTTTGACTTCATAATACAATTTAGATGAAGACAGAGACATGAGACAATTGATGATTCATTTAGGATGGTGCATCAAACAAAAAAAGATAAAACGGGGAAGAAAATCTAATTTCAGTAACATTGTACATAAAAACAAGAATGACCAGAAAGATTAAAGAAAAAATAATCATATGTTTAGAAAAAAGTGCTGTTATTGTTTGCTGGAAGACAACTTAGAATCTGCACTGATGCAACATCACAGCAGCAGCTCAACCAAACCAGCTATGACAGGTTTTATGTTCAAAGTGTTTTTTCTGCAGTCATCACTTTCTTTTGGAGCCACAGCTCGCCTTCACATGGATTTCCTGTTCCTAAAGAGAGATACACAAACTGGTGACCACTAGAGAGACACACTGCCACTAGGTTTTGTGAGGGAGAAAAACAGGAAGCTTGTGGTGTCCAGCAGTGTCCACGATGATGTCACTTTACTCACTTCAGCTAAGCACTATGCCAGAGTTTCCACTACTGCTGCTTCACTGAGCTGTAACACAGAGTCGCAGGCAGCAGCCAAGAAGGTCAACGCTTTTTAAATGTCAGTTGGTTTAGATAAAATTATAGATTAGTGATAATAGTTATTAAATTCACTGTGCAGCCAGCACAGTGAATAATACTATTAACATAATAATGAAACAATGCTCTTCCAGTTAGCTGACGTTAATGATCCTGTATCAGTGAAGTTACAAAAGTGAACTGGCATGTTCATAAAAATGGCAAAATATATGGTTTAACATACAGTATGAAACTTCAGCCACTAGGGGTCCCTCTATCAAAACGCGAACAAAAAACCTTGTTTTCGGCCTGAGGCAGTGTGGGATCATGGGAGTTATTGTCTTCACCACCATTGTTGATGAAAACCATGAAAACAAACGTCATAATCCATTAAGAGTGCAAACACAAACTGTGGGAGGAAGAATCAGCCAACTAGCTAACTTGCTAACTGGGAAGCATGTTTTACCTTCGTCATAGACTGACATCATTTGTCTTGTAAGTTATAGAAGAAACAGGTAAAATGGATATGATGCAATTAATTGGTGATCAAGAAGAAAAGTCCTGTTAACTGGAATTAAATTAGGGATTTATCTGGGTTTAAACATGTTGGAATAGGACAATCTTTTTTTACCATACATCTGGTCATTTTCGACATTTTAATGTTTGTCATACATTATATCTTTAAGTGAAGATTCATAGAAAGTAGATTTTTTGCCTGAAAATCAAAGATGGACATGAAACAAAACATGTCATGGTATTAAGTCTCAGTGAAGAAATGTGCTCAGGTGTCAAATGGTAAAAGGTTGTCAATAATTCTGCTCGATAAATGACTGAAACCATTAGATCTAGTTGTATATCTCAAGAGTTAATCGCTTTTTGTTAATCAACAATTGATTGGAATTCTAAATTCCCTTTAGACATGGTCGTTAATAGGTTATGACACTTGTTTGTTTTTGTTGAACACTGTGGTCTAAAGAATTTCTGAATATTGCGAGAACTTGCGATAGCTGCAGTTTCTGCAGCAGTAACTAGGAGGAGGATATCAGAGGACAAAAAGTAAACACATTTTAATTCTGGGTCTTGCAGACTTTTGAAGAAGTGGTCACTATTTACTTAAATTGCATTTGATTTACCTGCAATGCTCTTTACTCATGAAACTCCAAAACTGTTTTGTGGAGTCCAATACTTCACCAACCCCATCAGCATACTGGTTAGTAGATAATGAGAGAATTCTCATTTTGAGGTGAACTATCCCTTTAAATTACCCAAACTTCAAACATATATAGTTGTTAAAAGTTTGG
Organism: Pleuronectes platessa; assembly: GCF_947347685.1. Taxonomy (NCBI): domain Eukaryota; kingdom Metazoa; phylum Chordata; class Actinopteri; order Pleuronectiformes; family Pleuronectidae; genus Pleuronectes; species Pleuronectes platessa. The sequence continues at coordinate 10,014,414 of NC_070626.1, forward strand.
AATTCATAACATTAATGTGTCATGAGTCAAAGTTGTGCTAATCGTAAGTTTTCCTTCAACAGCCTGCCCGTGACCATACTGCCATGACACAGGAAGCTCCACTAATTTAACTATACATTGTCCAATCCGCACAAGACATAACATGTTTCATGTTATTCGTCCACAGTGCAAACGAATAATGCAACCAACTGTGTCAACCAACCTCAAGCTACTACAACACAAACGCAGCACGCGAACTGCGAGAGCCAAACCATCATGCTTGCAGCTTTAATTCTCATTCAATTTTTATTTATATCATTTAGTCATGATCGAAATGATCGTATTCCTCATTAACTAAGTGTCATTAAGCATGGCACTGAGTTCTGGTGTTTAGTAGCTCCAGAAGTTTAGATGGGCAACTGTTAACCATAATCATAACAAGTTCCTAGACAACAGGAACTCAATAAACCAGTTGGTTACTAAGCGCTTAGTGTTCTTTCATCTAGATATGAAGAACTATAATAGCTGATATCAGATACCAAATACCAACTTGAATGGCCTCAGTGATATGAGGGATGGAGGAGAACATATGTTGCATGAAACCATTGGAAGAGAAAGATGATACGGCCAAAACAAAACACAATATATGAGTAATCTAATATGTGCCATATGTTGACCATACATATAGGACCTCCTCTCTTTGTCAGAGTGAAAAATGAAATCAAATATCACAAATGAGCAGAGGCCATTAAATTAAGATGATAGAGGCTAACAGAGTGTAACACACACCATCCTTTGACTGGGACATTTTTTTGTGTTTGGCTGACACTCAATATCTCAAGGTTTTTTTGCCCCCTCTCTTTTTCATCAGGTGAATTGCTCCCATTGAGCTCCTTAGCAAGTCATTATAGTGCGGTGCTTAGAGTGGGAGTAGCCGGGACTCCAGGTGTTAAAACGCACTTGGCTCGGACAAAAGCCCAAAGCTGCGGGAGAGTGAGTCCGCCTGACTGCTCCTCCTCACCTTCTCCTCTCCTTCACCCTGTTAGAGGGCACTTCAGGTCTGTGAGCTGCCTCATAGACATGCTAGTTCACAGGTTTCATATGTAAAAGCATGTCAGGTGCAGACATTTGTTAATCACATTCATTTATAAATATCTAACTCTCTGCTCCAAGCCAAAATATTACCTTAATAATTGCCTTAATAGAGATTGCTGCTTTGGTTCCCTTTTGGCCTCTGACTGAATTTGTGCCCTTTTTACCAACATTTATTTTAATTTCTTTTTATAAATCTATATACATTTTTTACATGGCCTATATCACATCAGTTCCCAATTTGAAATTAGTTGTAATGCCCAACAACTGCAGGATTCCTTTTTTTACTATTCACTTTGGGTTAAACAATGGTGTTTTAAAATGTTCCTTAATTTTTCAGGGATTAATTTCTCAAAGGACACTTTGAGTGTATGGGTGCATGAATATATAAATGTGTACTCAAAAGATGCACATGTAACTTTATTTTTATAAATGTTGTAAGTGGGGTGCCATTTTCTTTTCCCCTTGAGCCCCTGCCTCCAAAAATGTCTGTGCACGGCCCTGTATGAGCTCTTCACATTTACATCCTGATGTTGCACTACCATGTTTCTACAGTAGGTCAGAACAAAGAAACCAAACACATGTCTTTAAAATGGTCTCATAAAAATACATTTGTTCAGAAACATACATCTGTGGCAGGCCAACACCTCCTGAAAAGGTTTACAGTACTACACATGCTTCATACTAAAACACTCAGCAGATATTTAGTTCACACTCTTCAAATCACCTTCTCTCTGTATCCAATAAGAAAGTTAGTTTTGCTAATTAATTGGACATAAAAATCAAACCGGAGACAGATGCAGATTTAATTTAATTTGCTACAATTGCTGTGACTATTGGAGAATAAAAAAAATGTTGTTAGTGTATTTATGAAACCGGTGTTGGCAAGGACAGGAGAGCGGTTGAGACCTTGTGCTGTGGCCGAGCCATAAATCTCCATCATTTTTAACAAGAAGAGACAGGAACCAATTTGTGAGATTTATGTTTTTTTCTCTCAAATATGAACCATGAACAGACATATCTGTCAAGCGATGATGATAAAGCTAAATCTAATCAGGGTGGAAAATGAATTTTAACGGGCTTGTCGTTACAATTTAAGTCTAATAAGGAGCTACTCCTTCTGTCACGTTAATTCAATTCCCAATCACAATGATCTCCACAGAACGCAGAAACTTCTGAACCATAAAGAGGGGCTTTAAGGGCAAGCATTGCATGTTTGAGAGGGAGAGATATATTCTGTAATTGAATAATAAACAATGTCTAAATTGCATTATAGTCATCCAGAGTAAGTGGATTAGTGGGAAAAATGCAAGTAAACCACATAATAATAACATATAAAGAAATGGATTGAGAGCAGTCTGCTGGTCATTGATGGGACAGGAAGGGTCTGTGCTGCGCGGCCTCTGTGGCTCTCTGAATGTGCCACTTTAAGCCGGCCTCCTCAACAACAGACGTCTCATGGTGAGTGAGCGTGGACAAGCTCGCTCACACATGTATGCAGACATAAATCACGCTCCTGACTGTAAATAAAAACATACAACATGAAGTATTAGCTTCAGGTTCTGCGTGTGAGAGACTGTGTTCTTATACAGGCTCCGACCTGAGTTTAAGCAAATATTAGTATCACAGAATCATTGATATGTTTGGATACTATTAGGATTAGAATAAAGGTGATAGATGAAGGAATCTGACCTCATTCCAAAGGAGAGGGAGAAAATCAGAAAACAAAGTTAGTGTGTTGAGGTAGAAGAACATGTGAAGTGCTCAATCCAATCATTACACATGGGGAGTCATGTAACTGTGGTGGAAATTAATCAGTGAGCCAATGCGCTGACTTGGATTTCAACAAATTAATTAGTTTTCTTCACTAGAATATTCTCACAAGTTCTGAATTGCTTAATGGAGCCTCCACAGCAGACACAAACTCTGCTGTACAGTGGTGCTAAGTTGGAACTTTTGTATTAGCTTCCTGGATAAGATGTTATTGGATATTCTAGGCCGCCCATCCTTTGGTTTTAAAGCCGATGAAATTAGATTTGTGAGCTTTATCTCCATCAGTGGGACCTCTTATACAAAACCACACACACATTAAACACACACACAGCCACATGCACCTTCACCCACTGACCACAGAGACAGCATTTTTTTCCCCCACTGGAGGAATCATGCGGGGCATCCCGAAAGAGTGAATAACTCAGTTCAGCTCACCCAGCATGCCTTGTCGTGCATGGTGTAATCTGATAATATCAATCATAATTGTGTTAGATGTAATCCATCTGACTTTCAGTTTGTCAGGGTCAGGGAAGAAAGCAGGCCCCCACTTGCCATCAATTATCAGACATGAGAGAGTATTGGATGGAGCTCTCCTCTATAAATAATATGGTGGGGACCCGGCGCTGCTGATCGATGTTGTACAGTTCCACTGTCATAGCTTTAATGGCAGCTGGCTTTCTTGGCTGTGCGGATCAATAGCGTGTCTCCTCGGGGCTCAGTCTGGGTCCAGGTCATGCCTGGTGACGGGGACGTAAATGACACCTCTGTTGTGATTGGAAAAATGAAATCCTTTTGGGCTATTTAGTCCCACTACTGGGTGCTCGGTCTTTTTCCACCACAGCTCCTGGAGGAGACACCTGTTGAGACGAGTTGGATCTTCCTCTGATAATCTGCTGATACTTTTCTTCTTTAAAGAAGTTATTTTTCCCTTTCAGAATAAAATCCCTGGTTAAATGTATTTGCAATGTGTATCTTGATAATTATCCGTCAAACTCTCCTATTTGACTGATCTCTGTATCTTTTAGTGAAGGCAACCTCACAAAAATATGTATATGTTTACATTTTTATCAAGAACGAAAAAACCAAGCACTACAGAGTTTTATTTCCCATGTTCCCAGGGTGTATAAACAAGGAAAGTGAGCCCTTTAAATTCCAAACAGCGTGGTTTGAAGTGATGTCTAATTGAAAAACATGAAGAGGCACAGCTGCTCAGTCTGAATGTCAATGGAAGCATGAATGACAGGCAGCACAGCAGGCAACCAGGCCAAGATTGCTTGGCCGAGACTTACGAGACACATAAACAAACACACACACAAACCGAGTTAACATGGAGACGCAGACACAAGCCAAACTAGGTGGTATCAACAAAAAAAGAAAAAAACAGGCAAATAAAACCAAGAGGAGAGAAAGATGGTCAGTGTTCTTCCTTCAAAGAAATACAAGGTTAAACAACCTGACCCATGAAAACCAAGATGTTTATCATAAAGACCTAATACACGAAAAGCACCGAAACAATTAATACATTTCCGCTACACAAACACTCAAACACACACACACACACACACACACACACAAAGCAAAACAGAGATAAATAATCAACAACAGAGCTAACAGAGACACAGTGTAAACATAATATTTTGGATGAGCAAAACGCTCACATGTCGGCTTCACGTGTAAAAATACTGCTACCCCATCTCTGGGCTGAGCAGATAGACGTGAGATAAGAGCTGTTCCTGTCACAGAGAGGCCACAGAGCCGACACAGATCTGTCTCCTCTTCTTTTTCTCTGTGGGCAGACTGTAAGGGTCTCGGGCATGAGGAAGGATAAACTTAACATTTGTTATTAACAGAGACGTGGGTCAGTGGGCAAGCAAGGTCTCGATTGCCTGTTGGCCTCTTCTGTTGTTCTTTTTTCCTCCCTGGTTTTTACTAAACTGGGACGAAAAATGAGACGCGAGAGTGTCATCTTTCAGACTTCGGACATTTCTGTTTCATTTTTGAAAGAGAAACACTCTGATGTGGATGAATCGACCTCTGGTGAAGCTCAGGGAGGTTAGGAGCCGAGAGCATGTCCCACGTGGATGTGAATATAATCCTCCTCTATAAAAGGGTGCTGGATAACTTTTGTTCTGCAGCAGTTCATATGCTCAGAAAGAAAAAAACTTTACTTTAGGTTCTGCTTAACACTTAATACATTTGTACAGGTTCTGGGGTAGCTTCATTATACAGGTGTGATGCTGTAAAATACAGAGCAGAGGCATCAGATAGTTAAAGGTCGGCTTCCACTGTGACTCATCCATATTGTGTAGACATGACATATTTTAAGATGTCCTGCACTGATTGTTTTCTCAGTGATACATGACACACAGCACAAGCTTGACACAGAGGCCAACATCAAAGAGAGACACATAGTAAATGGCCCTTGGGGCTTTGACCGCACTAAAAACAAGACTCGGATAAAATTCCATCTCACTTTTTTCCAAAGGCTTATTTCACTGGGAACAAGAAGAAAGTTGTGTAAGTATAAATCAGTGCTCCAGCGGCTGTCTTCATTGTCCACAGAGCTCTTTCCCTGGGAAGTAATTGAGTGTGGAGGGTTGCTGATGCTGGTCGTGAGGGAGAGAATGTTTCTGCTCTGCTGCTGCCATCGGCCACTCAGGACCCGGGTCGCCCTGGAACTAATGGGGCTTCCTCTGGGCTGCTTTTCCCCTCAGATGGGCACAGCTGGGGGACATCCACCACCCAGAGCTGAAGGGGTAAAACCCTCACCCCTACCTCACCAAGCTTCTGCCTCCTCCCCATGCTCGTGCCTGCCAGTCCCGCTCCACCGCTGCCGGGGCTGCGCCTTCAGTCTGCTGCACAGCACAGCACTCCCTCCTAACAGAAGGGGGAGTGAGCGTGGGAGTTCCAGACGTGGGTGGACCACCGTGGTGAGCACTGTGAGGCTCGTATTGGCCCTCAGAGAACAGAGAGCGAAGGGCGGCTGCTACACAGAGGCCAAGAGACAGAGACCTGCTTAAATAACACGGCCATCTAACGAGGGCAATGAAGCTGGCCAGTATGTGCCAGACCAGAGGGTGGTCGGCCTTTTGATATGCCTCTGTGGAGCAGCCCTGTGGGCTCGCTCAGCCCTCTCCACCTCTCTGACATTTAACACAGCCTGGGAGACAAGGCCGGGAAAAAGAACCTGTGTCATAAAAACATTACAGCAGCGCTGTGAAGCAGGCACGCAGGACTGTTTGATGTTTTCACCCTGCATTCTTTGTCAACAAAAAAACATGTCCATCTCATTTAACTTCACCAGCCTCTAAAATGAGCGGCCTGTTATTTAGTTTGACGAAATGTGGACGTGCTGGAGACTTAAGCAAATTACACTTTAATTAAATGGAAATATTGGTGTACATACAGCAGCCTTGCTCTGTTTAAAACCAGCACAAGACCAAAGGAAAAGTTTGCCAAGTATCATTGTCTGCAGTGATGATCTTTGGCTAACAATAGCAGAGCGAGGACTCCCTCCTGCTTTGTGTGTGACGGATGGTGCGTGTGTGAGCAGGTTATAAAAAGTGTACTTCCACACTGTGGAACTTGTAAAACACAGGCCGGGCTACACCCTCTGCAGCCACACAGCAGGATCCAATTAGGACTCTTATCTACTCATTATGTCCCTTACACATCTGCATTCCAGAATTTAAAAAAAGGCTGCTGTCCTCTCTCCGTATTAGAAGCCCTCGAATTAATGGATTGCTTTGTAATTGAACCTCTTCATGGGTCCCTTGGCAGGGGGAAACACGCTGAGTTAAATTTGTATTAACAGAGCATCAATCATAGCCGATCAAATGATAAACAGTGTTGATGATCACAGGCGCAAAGTGCTTGCACCTTTATGTAAATGTGCTGTCCACCTCAGAGCAGATGCTGTTGTAGGAGAACCAAGGAAGGTGTTCGGGAAGGTGGAGCGAGAGGAGACCTGTACCATGCTGGGCCACTGTGGGGCGCTGTGCTCCAGATCACAGACTTGTCATTAGACTGATCATGCACGGGGACACAAAAACCTGGTGGATGTACATGTTTGTGTGTTTGTGCTCACATGTGGACAAAATACAGATATACAAACAGACACATATATTGATTAACAAAATTTAAAACCTGTTCTATGGAAATGTTTCAATGAGTCCATAAATCGTACTCTTCATCAAAAAGCATTTGACATACACCAGGTGTTATTTAGCCCTATGAGGCAAATTGTGATTTTTAAATATGGGTAATACAAATTAAATTTGATTGATCGATTATCAATTACTTTTTTGTTTCAACTAATACACCAGACCACATATCAAACAAGACAATTAGCTTTATCCAAGGAAAACCATATATTTGGGCTTTAGTCTTTACTATGGATCAACTTCAGTTCAGTTTGATTTAGATTTCCCATGATCTCCAGTTATTTCACATTGAATTCATGTGATTATATGCTAGGGCCTAATGATTATATTAAAAGATTAACCAGCATTTATTAGGAATGAATCTGAGGTCCTAACAAGGTTTTACGTTTCCCATGCTAATGAATGTTTGTCCCATGCAGCATGAATTTCATCTCCAGCTAAACCAAGTCACAAGTTTCAGTATGACCAAAAAGAGTAGAGTTCATTCAATTTCCATGAACATTTATTCCACGAATGTTGATTCAATCAAACAAACCTTGTATAACTTGACCTCTATGTGCAGATGCTGGTAGGCGTGCACTATGCACATGTAAACCAGATACAAGAGGTTACTGAAGGTCTTTGATATTTCAATCAATGCTACAACAACAACGAATAGAAAAGCATGTCAGATGAAAGTGAATATTAATATGGGCAGTATGATATATTTTATATTGCTATTAACTTTACTCTTACTTTAACATTACCATACTAAGAGTAACAATTTCTCATTCACAGATTCTCACTGCCAACATAACAATTTTCAGATTTAATACTATTTCAGCATCAACGACTTTGTGCTTTCCCAGGCTGTTTCAGGTCTCCTCAGAAAACACAGTCATGCAGTCAAGTGTTCTCAGAGTTTAACAGATGCTTGAGAGTTAAGAGAGGGAGACATGCTTACACTGCGGAGGTTAGCGCAGGTATGTGGAGTGGAGTCCCGGGGGTTAGCGGTGGAAAAACAGAGTGACAAGATGGAACATATTCATCGCTTTCCACAATTCATCAATTTAACTGTATGTTTTCCTCTAAACTCTGTTCTATTATGTTGTTCTTTGCAAGTTTGAAACAAAAGATTTGACTTGAATAAACAGGCATGTTGAAACGTTTTAATTATAGAATAAACTTTTGTATTTATCCTTCTTTTTCATGGAGCAACATAACAGCATTAGGAAACGTTTTCTATTCACAGTGTAGAAGAGTGTTGTAAGTTTCTCTATTCATTTCATTTGTTCTCCCTTCTTTAACTTGAACAGTGGCTTTTGTCATTTTTCTCTTTTCCATTGCTGTGGTTTAACTGGAGCCTAACAATTAATAATTGTTAATAGATGTGATATCTGACCTGAACCTGATAATCATAATAATATATAATTAAGAATTATATAAATATATCAATCAATCTATCTATCTATCTATCTATCTATCTATCTATCTATCTATCTATCTATCTATCTGTCTGTCTGTCTGTCTGTCTGTCTGTCTGTCTGTCTGTCTGTCTGTCTGTCTGTCTGTCTGTCTGTCTGTCTGTCTGTCTGTCTGGAGGTGAGAGGAGGAGGCAGAGGCTTGCTGGTGCGCCTCAGCTCACTTTATTAGCATTGATTCTCTCTTTATGTATTTTGTCACAGCTAATGCTATCGATCAGAGCTGCCACCAGCCGTGTCCCCGTTAAAACTTTAACAAATCTGTTTTTGTTTGTGCCATTTAGCTTCAAAAGTGTCTGATGTCCTTAATCATCCCCGGAGAGAGATTGTGCTCCTGTTGGTGGAAGTTTTAACCATGCTTTAAAGTGGCAATAGACAACCTTCTTTTGCTCTCGTTAGGAAATAAATGTGATTTCACAATTAAATGGGTATAGAGTGACACCATCGACATTTAGTTTGGCTCCATATAGACTTTGCAAAAAAATCAAGGTTTGCTTTAAAGTGCAAAGGAAACAAGTCTGCTACTGTGCAACCAACACAGGAAGAGGAACAACTATGTGTTTTCCCTGGTATAGTTACTGGTGGCTTTTCCAAAGTAAAAGAAAATGGTAGAGGGAAACACACAAGAAACAACCTTGGAAGGGAAAGTAACAGTTTGAACCAACCGACCTAAATTTCGTACAAAAAGAGATTTTCTCTGTTCGGATCAAACAGAGCTAGATCGCAGGATTGCTTTTAGTTTCCACCTCCGAAGATATAGTTTGAATTTTTTTGGGCAGTACCCCATAATAAATAATAAATGGTAACAAAATTGACAAAGTGAACCATTTCCTTGATTTTCTAAATTAAAAAGAAAAAGACAACTTTTTACAATGCAAAAAGTTGTCTTTTAAACAAGGAGGGTGAAGGTGAAGACAACATGACGTACTCCTCATAAACCATTTTATGTTCGCTCTCAAAATTGCATTGTGAAAGCAAAACTAGCAACATCAAATGTAAACAATGTAAAAAAGACTTGAACCTTGGTTCAGACCATGGTCGGAACTTTTAGGTTTGAAAATACCCAAATACTAACAGAAACAATACTGGTGAAGTTGTATATTCACAAATTGATCTGTGTTTTTGGAAAATAGAAATGTGGATTTATGAGTCAAAAACAAAGGGTGTTCAATATATGTCAGATTTACTTTGCGTTTTGATCAGGACACAGAGATTAAAAAATTTAGATTTCATGAAATCCAAAATGACGATAAAAACATTGAGTTGGTTGATTAAGACAGAAGATTGTGTTTCATTTTGGTGACATCACCTTGTATTTGATGGTTATATCAGCACACAGCTCTCACACCAGCAGCTTCTGAGAAAAGAGCAGAAATTAAAGGAAGAGGCAGCTGGGTGTAAAGAGTCCTGGGCAGTGTTAGTGTCAGCTCCCCTCTCCTCCCCACCACAGCCCAGCACTCTGACAGTACGACCATGAACAGCTTGGGATTGAGCGGTGTTCACATGTCCCGCCCGTCTCAAACAGGATCCCCGCTGAGGAGGAGAAAGGCAATTAGCATGCTAAAGGTAGCACTAATGCGGGACCGTCTTTGAACAGCCTTAGTAATGGGCAGATTGGTTCAGTGTTTGTACAGGATAATCAAGCATGTGGAGTTCAGGGAGCAGGTTTTGGAGGCTAAATTATGTTAAACTCAGGGTCAGAGACTCAGTCAGCATCTGAAATGGAATCACAGTCACGATAATTCACTCAAATAAAACCATATTTAACGTGGAAAAGATCATATAAAGGGCTGTAAATGATCTGATCTTTATCATTAGTAACAATTATATGTAGTCCGAGGTTGCATCTCCAAAATAAATGTTTTTTTTCCAATTTCATTTTTAAATGCGAGAAATGATCACACTGGAGAGGCTGAAATAAGTGTTTTGCAGTTTAATAGTGAATTCATTCATTCTCTGTTAATGAACAAATTGATCAACCCACCAATCATTCAGCTTAAGTCTCAGCAGAATTGTTCTGTTGCCTCATATCATCTTGTGATGACTTATTTTGTGTTGACATTTTCTTATTAAAACAGCTTTCTGCCCACAGTTTAGCTCTGAAGTTTTAAACTGGTCTTTGAGTGAATCAGAATAGTCATGTCAGCTTAAAATCTTAACTATAGAAAGGACTATTAGTATATTGTCTTATCAACTGTATCAGCACACAAACCAAGTGTTTACAGTGAGTAGGAAACAATAGGAAGTACACATGTAAGTAAAGAAGCTGATGATCATATAGTCATCCTCTTCATTGAGGTTTTCACACAACAACATGATGTAATTGTCAAAATCCATCCAATCTGGATACATTCTGTTTCCCACAGTATAATATGTTTGTTGACACTGGAAAGAGAGGGTTTTCAGATTTGGGCGCTCTGGAGTTGACATGGTCTGAGTCGCCCGTTTGACATCAGAGCTGCGGATCAGGGTGTGTGAGTGGAGACGGGCTCGAGCGCTCCTCATCAGCTTATGGTAATGTTGTGAACAGTGTGACTGCTCCAATAGAAAGCCAGCTGACAGCCAGTGACATGGCCTGCCTGTCACCTGACACCTGCCAATAGAGGGGGAGGGCAACACACACACACACACACACTGAAATAAACACATGCACACATACACACACACACACACCTGATAATCATTGAATTATACTCACCGCGCCTCTTTCACTAACCTCTCCTCTCCCGGGACCCAGCTGTTCATGAAATACCTCCCAGTAAGACGGTGGGGACGGAGGAGAGGGGCAGCTGGGGGAGGCTCGAGGGAGGGATGGGGGGGGGGAGGGAGTGAAGAAAAAGGGACAGAAAAAAAAATCACGCCTCACTGGCTCCCAATAGCATGCACATTTTTAAGAGAGCCAAAGTGAAAAGATACAATTTCACTCGATGAGGCGGGCTGCAAAGGCAGGCACAAAGGAGACAAGATAGTGCAATCTAGAGGTCACTGACACTGCCTGTGCTGTAATTACTACACTTCCTTTAATACTTCTGAAATGCAACTGTTCTCACCATCCCCCTGCACACCCCCCCTCACACACACACACACACACACAGATGCACACAGACGCACACAGACGCACACACACACACACACACACACACAGACTAAGACACACACACAGGCACACCACCTCGTCCGGGCAAACATGAACATATCAGTAGGAGAACAAGTGTTCACTCTAGTGTTCAATGGAGTCTTCATTTCCACAGGACCAGTTTTTTCAATGTGCTGATCTTAATGATATTTTATGACAAAAACCACATGTGTGACCTCAGAACCACCGGATCATGACAGAAAACATGTTCCCTATCCTCACCACTTTCTCCACTGACTGTCAATAGGTGAAATACATTAACCAGCTTCAGACATTCACAGAAGTCTGGACATTTTCCTGAAAATTTCCAGAGGGGCTGGATTTGAGAAAGCAAATTAATTATTTGCTCTGGACGTTTTCCTTAACTTTTCCTGCCAGCCCCGTCGTAAAATGTTCTGAAATGCCTATGTGAGCCCAAATGTGAGAATACAGTAGGAAAGTGTGATGACATGCCCAGCAGGCAATGGACGGAAAACTGAAAAAGACAATAAAATACCTATATTTCAGGATGCAAAAGAGGAACCATTCATGTAGAAAACGCTGACGACAAACGGGAAAGACACCAAGATTTGAGAGCTTTTGCTGATAAGGTCGACTTATTGATGTGCTGTAAACAAAAACACGTGATACAGCATAATTTATACCTCACGTCTTACCTCCGTCTCGTTCTATCCATACCCACACGTCGCCTGAATGTTCCTGTTGTTGTGACAGTGTCTGACTGGGACGATGCTGCGTTCTTCATATGTAAAAAAAAAAAAAATCTGTAAAATGACCGTTCCCAATTTTCCAGAGTTCATGTCTGTAAGTAGGTGTAAGATCAGCTCTCTGGTCTCAGGTAACATGACTGTGGCTTTAAACTGCAGGTCACACTGACAAACAAGAGTATCACAGCTGAAACTGGTAAACCAAACCTGAACACGCACAAACTCAAATGGCCATGAAAGCTATTGCGGACCTATGGGTTTGGTCTGGTCTCCACCGAAACTTTAAAGTCTATCATTTGGCCTTTGTCTGTGTTTGGTCAAAATATAGGTCTACCGCAACTTTCCCCTAAAGTACAGGGTTACAGCCAGATTAATCTGGAACGCTTCTCAATTGCGATCCAGGTTGAAGTTAGCAATTTTCAATGGAATGTAATGACAAAAAATCCAAAGGGATTCAAAGAGCGTCTCCTGTTTTTACACTGCTCAACACTTTATCATTTTTCAAATCAAAGTTCTGTCCCACAAGAGAAATTCAAGGGCTGAGTGGGAATGAATCACATCAAAAACCAGTATATTTGTCTTGGGTTAAGTTTTGGTGTGTGTGCTTGTGTTGCTGTTTTAAAGGATTGCAAGCTGGGTAAAAGGAAAGGGCTGCAGTCAACAAAAGGCATTATATACCATGCCCTGCCAACCACTTAAGATATCTTTGAAGATGAATCAATCACTATATTATAGTGAAAGTCCACAAGGTGCCTGGCTCATGATCGAACACTGCGTCTGCACTTCATAGCAGTCTACAGGGCATTGATGCTCTGATTGATCGCAGAATGGAAGTGACTGGAAAGAAGAAAAGGATTACGCTTGTCAAACGCAGTCAATACGCCAGGCCGGTGGTCAAATGTTTGCAGTAAATCTCAAATAGTGTCTGCAAAGCTAAAAAAAGGAAAAACAGGCGGAAAAAAATTAATTTGCTCAGAGGACCATTCCCACTCAAACTGACAGGCCTGCAAATATGCAGTGGGATGAGCAGCCTGAGGCTTTAGGAGATTAGCAATGCTTTAAACATCAAAACAAGCCTTTCTATTATCTCAAGAGGAACCTGCCGTCGAAAAGTGAACAGATTTAGCTCAAACCAAAGAATAAAATCTTTCATACATTGACGTTTGTTATTGTTTCACTTCAGTAAGACTGTGATTTCAAACTTGTGTCTTCAGTTTACGTCTCTAGACAGTACTGGTATTAGGCATGGCCCCATTTGAAGAAATTATATGCACAAGTCAGAAGCATCGAATCCCTCTGTTGGCGTGAGGATATTGGAAACAGGTAACAATTATATCTGCGCATCAACCCGAGCTCAGCCGGGCTGCTACTGGGCTTAGTGTATTCAATAGCTTGAGTGTTATTTACAGAGGATTTTTCTTTTATGGAAAAATCAAGATGTGATTGATTCAGGTTAATGTGACTGCGAGCCAGCACAAAGCAGCGTTTTCAGTGCTCAGGTTAACAGAAAACACTAACTTCCATAAAGTGCTATAGAGATAAATCACTGTTATCTTGACAGCACTGACAGCAGTTTAAGCAGCGGCAATCATCGGAAGCACCTCGGGAGCCCCTGCGCTGCATTTTGCAAAATGTCATGGGGGGGTTGATGGAAGGGGAGGAGACGGGTGAGCTGGCAGAGAGATTCAAAAAAGACGAGGGATGGTGGGGGGAGATGGTCATATCAACCACCCATCAGTGTGCAGGTGCTCTACATAAACATCCCGGAGCAGTAAGCAAATTTCGTTGACGAATAAAAGTAATAAAGCAGAGGGGTTGGAGGGGCGGGCCGATCCCCAGTGTATTCTCCTCGCACCGCGTGCTCACTCGCTCGCCGGCTCACCCGAGTGAGATTATGGTGTTTGCTTTTATCTGTCAAAGATCAATATTTCAAACGTCCGATAAAAGAGGAAATTGAACTGGGAATAGACTGAAGTGCTGTAAAAGTACAAAGCACAATTATCAAAAAGCACTTAAACTGGCTAATAGGATACACATATTAAAAATGCTCGAATGGATGTCTCACAGCCATAATGAGAGCTGGTTCTGGTCCTATCCCCACCAGCATCACTGCTGCCTTTGATCTCAACACAGTGCCCTTCTGGTTGCAGTCACAGTGGTCAATGCACTCTGTGTAGTATATAGACCCCTGGAGGCGCTTGCTGTGTTTTAACACGCCACCATTAGGTGTGATTGGCCACTTTTGGCCTTTATGGGAAGTGCATTACAGATTTAAACTTTGAGTGAGAGCGTGATACATGCACATGTGAGAAGCCTGTGGAAACAAACAGAAAAGAAGTCCATAACGGTCTTTTGTTAGTGGAACGTTAGTCAGTTTACTCTGTGTAATGGTCTCTCTGCTGCCAACAACACTACTCCATGTCATGTCTACAGCGCAGCATTAGACCTCGGAGGTTCTGAGTAGTTTAGACTGTAGTGGCTTACTGACCATACAGCTGAGGATTCAACTCCCAGTTCAGCTCAATTGGTAGAGCATGGCATGGGTACATTAGCTCTGCTTTACTGGAAAATGCTAGCTAGATCAACCAATTCTCATTCCAGATATTCTGAAAAACCGTTCTACTTTACGTTTGAGCCTTTCGTCTCCACAGGAAAACTGTGTTTTAAGTCGTTAAAACATGGATTTGTTCAAACGCCTTCCAGAGTGTTGATTTTAAAGAGTCTTATTTCGGTGTATTCGTGTGCATGAAAATTTGCGTATGGGAAACAGCGTCACAGCTCACTTTGCACATACCCACCCTTACTCTGTCTAATGAGCATGAACTAGAACCACTTACAACAATAGAAGCTATGTACCAGTTTATCTATGTTGGTTTAGAACTGCTAGATTTAATCACAAGTTTGCAGCTAAATTTACCATCACTGCACAACGTTAACAACAGGCATATATCTCTTCCAATTCATAAACAAAGATGCAATTAAAAAAATGAATGAGCTACTATTCCTTTGGTTTTGAAGTTACTGCCACCAAAGGAGAATAATGCAGCATTCCAGTTCATCTTGGAGCTAACTCGGAGTTGAAACTGGAACTCCCCCCCAAGTCGTACTTCGACTCGAAATCCAAAACGGCGGATATGTGTATCAACAGTGTGAAAATTGTTTTTACTGTTTATTAGCACTTCCGTCATAAAATTTGTCGTACACATTGTACTGTCCAATTACTGTCTGCGGGTGTGTTACTATGGTGTTAGTGTGCGTGAAATGCTATGTAAGGCGTTATTATGAGCTGGTTCTGCTAACAATGACTAGCTGGCTAATGTAAACATTGTTCCTGTGCAACTGGAACCCTATCAACTCGGGTTATTCTGGTGTCACGTCATTCAGAGGGCGAGCTCCTGGTGTAAATGAACACGGCTCCCTGAACATGCTCAGAATGTTACTCTTTGGTATTTGATGGATTGTTGATGTAGACTTTATTGCCACCTACTGGCCCGACATGTTTATTTGAGCGTTTGTTGTTGTATTTGTGTTCTTGACTGTAGATCGAAATTTTGTAAAACAACGGAAAACCAAACTATGTATTGGCAATCAGTGAGTCAGAGTTTTTAAACTGATCAATATTGCAAAACTGCTATTGACTCCAAAACATTTACACAGAAAATTGAATTTTGCTTCTATGTTGTAGAAAAGATGAGAAATAGCAAGGGCAGGATGCAGAAACTGCTTCCTACCGCACTGTATTATATTAGGAATATCACTTTAAGAACATTAGATGATGAGACGGCGATGCAGGTTTCCATTATGAAGATATGGAAAGCTTTGCTTTCACTGGTATCCGGGAATCTTCAGATAAAGACATGCTATGATACGCTGGCCTATTCTTCTCCGCCCTATCTAAATGATCCTTCATTAGAAACCTGATCAATATGCTCTCTTGATTAAGTGGGATGAGAGACACTCATTTCATTTTCAAGCATTTTTACCAATCAATGGCAAGATTATCTTCCACCAAACGACAGAGATGCAGGGGAGTCATTTTGAAGGCAGGCCAATAACATCATCTTTCACCTTCTTGTTTTTCTCCAACACACACAGATAAACACATGCACACAAATACTTTCTCACACGGTGATTCACCACTTTAATGCATGAATTGCACAAATTTGTGCACACGCAATAAACACGTAAACACACAGACACACTGACTACACAGCTGCAGAGTAAATCATGGAACCTGGTAATCACTGGCCTAATATAATTGCAGACAGCGCTTTTAATCGGGAATGGTAAGACATTAAGTAAATTAGTTTTTAAAGATTTAAGATGTTTAAAGATTTCATTTGCAGATACCTCTGATTCAGTGTAGCAAGGGGAATCTCTGTTGATTGAAACTGATAGATGGTGGATCTGTGTAAAATGTGTCGACACTGCAAAGCCAGGCTTCATTATGGAATAGTATTTACCTCACATTTTCACTGTGTATGGGTTTAACCTTTAGTGTGTAACTTAGTACACATAGTGTTTTCCTCACATTAGTTCTCTGAACTGTGTTGTTTCTCTCCAAAGATACATAGACTTACAGACTGTGGGTGCTATACCAAGGAAACCAGTTCATGAGCACCTTGATTGTAGTTCTTGAAAAACAGTTCAAGAATAAGAGTAATACGGTATTATGCCTTCAAGTTAATGACATAAATTTATACTAACGATAATAATTAAAAAAAAGAGACCCTAACCCTAACCCACTCAGAACTGTGACTTTTTACTTTTGTTTACCATGGCCACCTGCAAGAAACGTGTATGTATGAGCTTTATAAAATCCATAATGTTAATGGTTTGATACCCCTTAGTGGTGACAAGTCAGTGGGTACGTGACTGCATCCAATGCACCTCCCTGTAAAACAACATAGCTTTCTATAGTGTAGCTGTGTTAATAAGTTAGCCCTTGTATATTTAGAATGAAAATAAAAGGAACTTCACTCCAGATTCTTATTGTTGATGAGGTTTTGCATTTCCCGCAAAATAGTGTGGTCGAGCCATGCCTGAATACAACCAATAAGAAAGCAAATGAACCTCTCAAACATCTTTGTTTCTGCCGGTCTATTGCCGCCCCAGATCTTTCAAACTAAACGTTTACAAACTCCTCAGTTTTTGTCGATTGCTAATGTCAGAGTGGAAGGCGAACATGAGTGTAGCGAAAATACAGTGATTCATTTTAGTTTTGCGGGTCAAAACTATGACAGAAATGCGGATGTAGCCTAGTTCTGTATGCTTAGCTTGACTAATCTAACCATGTTTTACTTAGCATAAAAGTCATTATTCAACTCACTAAAGGAAAGTGCAGGTTTTCTACCTAAAGGGCTAAACTTAAAAATAATCCTAAACAGTTTTCACCACAATATTCCCAAACTACACAGGTATTTAGCTTTTCTCACGAGCTACAGCTCCATCCCTCAAGTGAGCACCATCCACTTGGCCTTATTACCAAGAAAAGGTACTTGTGGTAACAGCAAAAGAAATCACAGGAAACAAGAGGCACCCATGTAATTATCAGCCTAAGCCTGTTGGAGATGTTTCTTTAGTTATTGAAGTGCTTTTTAAGCGCAGCTACATCCAAGTTCCCCTCTCAAGGACAAGGATGATGAGAAAAAAGGCCCATGAGAGGATACATTTTTCCCATTGCTGTTCGGAAATACAACATTTTATGGGTTGACCCATTAAAGAGAGGGCGCATGAGTCACTCTAGGGACTTCAATTAACCCCGGGGGCAGCTTGGTCTGCCGCTCAGTGACTCCGCGGGCACAGGCACTCCAGGGTTTGCCTCGTGTTCGAGCCAGCTGACAGTAAGCTAACCAGACTCAATCGATGCCTGTAAAAGAGGAGTGGAGCGTTGGTGGTGTGTTGTCACCTGCTGCACTATAACTGTTCCTCCTTCTGGTGCCCTTCAGCGTTAATTTTTCCAGGATTCAAATCACATTTTTGATATTTGCTTTATATGATAGAAAACTGAAGAGAAAAATCTTCAGGGAAGAATTAAAGGCTGTGTGTCGGCCTCAAGGGTGCAGATCCAAGGCCCAGCCTAATTTGGAAAAATAGAAAGGTCTTGCTGTGTTATTATCATTTGTGCTGGTGCATTGGATACTGGACCACCTCTGGAGGTTGAGCAAACAGACGCCAACGGTGAGGGGCGACATCTTAAAGCGATATTTTACTTTTGTCCACTGTTTTCACTTAACGGAAGTTCAGGTGAATACAATCTCCAACATGAGCCGCCCAGGGGATGACAACCCACACACACAGGCACGCATACACACACACACACACGCACGCACACACACGCACGCACGCACGCACGCACACACACACACACACACACACACACACACACACACACACACACACACACACACACACACACACACACACACACACACACACACACACACACACACACACAAACGGTTTGCGCAGCTATCTTTGTCTTGACTTTACATTGACTTCCATACATTGTGTGCAGCCCAAGCAAAAC
Source organism: Pleuronectes platessa (assembly GCF_947347685.1). NCBI lineage: Eukaryota > Metazoa > Chordata > Actinopteri > Pleuronectiformes > Pleuronectidae > Pleuronectes > Pleuronectes platessa. Next base: position 10,033,253 of record NC_070626.1, read on the forward strand.
CTTATTCCTAACCTTAACCATGACCCATTCATGACTAACCCTTCTCTCTGACTCTGACTCTCTCTCTCTCTCTCTCTCTCTCTCTCTCTCTCTCTCTCTCTCTCTCTCTCTCTCTCTCTCTCGCTCTCTCTTTCTCTCTTTCTCTCTCTCTCTCTCTCACACACGCACGCATGCACACACACACAGAAAGTTAAAGGCCTGGATTTGATCATAGAAACTGTAGTTGTTGTAGTAGTGGGAGCTACTTCTAGGGTAAGCAGTAAGGTCACAGTAAACTTTCACTATGTGAAGTTTAATGATATTTCTGACTTCCAAAGATCAAGAAGATTTTCACATTGTCATCTTGATTGCAGAGAAAAGGGGACGGGGTATAATCTTGAACTGGGTCAGATCAGTGTGGGAAAATTCAGTTCAATAAATTCAAACAGCTCCATGTTATGAGACGTGGGATAGTGCAGCTAGCACACACTGTCTTGGCCCCTGTGAGGATAATTCATTAACTTCCCTAATCCGCTCATGTGGTGTTGCAGCAGAAAAAAAGATGAAAAGCTCACTGAATATCAAAAACAACGATTCCAGAGCTCCTTGCTGTGGCCCTCATACTCTTTCACAAGTGTCTCCGGAAAAAAAGAGCTGCTACATGTTCCAAGCATGCACGTCCTCTGTTAATGAGCTTTGAAATACATTTTCGGCAGCTTATGGCTGCCGCGCACCGCTGTGGGATGAGAACAGCTCAATAAAATATACACAGGAGGTCGAAACGGTAGGGAAATAAAAACCCCTTTTTGACAATGTTAAGCCTCACAGCTGCTTTGAGGCAACTGAAGGGTTTTTATCAGCTCTTCAGATGTTGGATCATAGGGCGCAGAAAGCTTTCCAAGGGTAAGCAAAGTCAGAGGAGTCAGTACTGTACCAGCACATGCTTCTATCCACATGATTAACACACATGCCATGGTGCTTCCCTACACTATATGCATCTGCACTACATGTCAATATGAGGTTTTGCCATATTTATTCATTGTACAGAATATTTATAAGAATATGGGTCTAAACTAATCCTCACTATTACTGTGCAAATATTCCCTTTGGTATTAACTAATCAGGATTTGATCTTGGATTTGCTTTTTTATCAATTTATATATTTTCTTTTTAGATTAACATTAATTCAAACCTTTAACATGGAAAAATAAATGTAATCCAAGCATTTGCAGTTTACATTAGGTAATATATTTTCTGCGTGTAACATCCTAAGGAAAAATGAACCTTTGAAGACTATGAGGAAACAGTTTTGACCCAATAGATAACGGAGTTATTAAAGTCTCATTTCAGTCGATTCAGTTCACTATAACAGAGATATGATGCTGACATGAGGTGGGTTATGGTTGAAGAATACATTCCTTGAGTTTATTGATGCGTACTATTATGGAGGAGAGGTCGTGTAACCATAGCCTCTCTCAGACAAACGCTGCTGGGGCGTTCTATGATGACCTTGCTCTCAAACGGCATAATAGGTTAATGACTCTGCACCTGGCCCCGGATCCTAACAGCGATTTCTCTGAACCCCTCGTGTGATGTATGATACAGTGATTGTTTGGGGTGTGTGTGTAACTTCAAGGAATGCTGCCTCGCTGCCTCGTTGACATTCTGGATGATGAAATAAGAGGCACTTTAGGTAATTCCTCTGATAAAGCAGCTCAACCCAGTGGCGGACGATAGAATCAAAAGCATTTGTGCAGGTCGCTGTCAGAATCATCTGTCTAGTCAGTCCATTAAGGCCGAGCACCACCACGTCCACTCCCTGCCAAGACGGCATGAAGCTCCACCATTCTAAGTGGGAACATCCTCCATGGAGAAAACACGGTCTTAACCACACCACCTTTCAATAGAAGGGAAGATGAGTAGTCTGTGTTTCCGTACAACCACAATTATGGGTCATTCTGCAGCTGAAAGATACATACTCACCATAGACTGTATATAAAGAAAGATGACACTTCTCCACCTCCTTCCACTATCCAGAAATTTTTTTGTGGACTCAAACACCTCAACCACTCCTTGATCGGCATAGTAGATAATAAGTGAATTATCATTTTACAATCCCTTTAATGGGAAACACCTGATTTTTATAGCATCAAATAACAAATCAAAACCACAGTTACCATAGGAAAGAAGACTTAAACACACAGAACTAAAATTACACAAGCCATCTTTGGGAACATTTTTATATATTATGGACTTTTTTTTTGTAGTTTGGTCCATGTCTCTTTCACTAACAAGGAGGAGGCTGGGTTTTTAACATGCAGCCAGCCACCAGGTGGCGATCAAGACCCTTTGGCTTAACTTGTTGTTCATGTTGTCCATCTTTATATAGTCTATGATTGTGACCTGTTGGTTATGTGATGACCTCTATGGTTACTCTCTCTCTCACACACACACAGACACACACACACCATTTCATTTTTGAAAACTGAACTCTGTCTGTGAGTTGTGCTATTTGGTCCCAGTTATAGTGCGAAACCTTTCACTCTCTGATCACAAGGCTGGCCTGTCCTGAGCTCTGATTTCTCTGTGCCGAGTATGATAATGATGAAACAAACCTCTCACCGTGCTCGTAACAATAAAGTCTGAATGTCGTTTTTATTTATTAAGGTGCAGTTTCAGAGTTTATGACTGGCGTCTCAGATTTACGGTAATTTTGACAAAGTGCAATATCCTGCCTGTATCCATATCCTGTCCCCTGATGAGGGAGTGTGTGTTTGCCGGGAGTGGAGTGTGTTTAACATTAAAAATGATGATATTGCATCAAGACTATAAATAAGTGAGTAAATATGTGGACAGGAAGCAGGATGACAGATAGCTGCACTCGCTGCAGCCCATTAGTTGTTGACAGCTTCTGCAAGGGAAGCAGGCCGGAATCTGTGGCCTGTAATTCTGTCTCATTACCACGCCAGTCGGCACTTCCTCCCTCAGACCTTTAATTCATCTCTTATGGTTTGCCTGTCGCTGGCCTTTGTTTTATTGCAAACTAACTCATGTGCTATAATGCCTGATTCATGGCAGTCATTGAACGCCTACAAATCAGAGAATATTTCCATTGATTACCTCAAATTGTCTAATCTTTTCTATGTTCTTGGCCCCTGATTGGGTGGTATTTACTGATTGCCTCTCCCTAAGTTAAAAATCAATCAGTGGCCACAATCAGAGTATGTGGATGAATCCAGGCCAAAGCAGCTGCTCCTCCTCTGTCAAATAATCTCTGAGGCATCAAATGAATTCTAATTCTTGATGATGTTTCTATATGCAGCACTTATCTCCCATACAAAGACTAGAATTTATTTAATAGACTGGGTCCTTATTTTGAAATTAACTGTACACAGGTCGATGCAATCCATACAGGCCAGTTAATAAGGTCAACATGCATGCCTCGCACTAGAGACGCTTGGGTCTTGGGCTTTTATAAAATTTCCTCGTAAATTCATGGTTGCTCTTTTTTCCACCTATAAGTTTCAGAGCAGAACAGTATCTTCCAGAAGTGCAACTGTACTCACTGGCAACATAAGACAGCACATCTGGCATAACTATGAAAAGCCATACTAAAATCAAGGTTTCAATCATCATTTTAATATAGCTTATTAATTTGAAAATAAACAAACTTGAAGTGATAGTTCGTCCCCAAAAATGAGATTCATTCACATATCAGAGGAAATTTAGGCTAAAAACACAGTGTAAATGACACTTTTTCGAATTGAACAGAAATGTCAGGGCTTACGGACACTTGGATGACACCACAGGAGAAGTATGGAGGCATCTCCATACTTCCTTTTTATTCCCGTTTGAACAATCAGTCTCCAGTTACTGTGCACTCAAACACTCTTTGATTTATTTGTGTTTGACCGATTGAAATACATTTTTAAATTGGTTCAACGATTATCTTGTGTCATATAAGGCTCCAGAGGTCACAGTGTTGATCTGTTGCTTGATTGGTATATCTCTGTGATGCGATGCACCATGGTGATATCACAAATTATGAAGACATTCATGTTCCCCAGAGGATGAATCCTGATAACTTTAGTGATCCCTGACTTTTCATACAGCGCCACCTTGAGATGTAGGTTTGTGGTTTTGAATGAAAGGTATTGGTTATTGTATTGTTTGCAATGAAACATGCTAGCATGATAAAGTATTATTATACCCTACACGTTAGCATTGTTATTGTGAGTTTGTTTGCACTTGTGCATTGTGGAGTCGCTATTATGGCTGTAGACTTTTAGTTTTGGTATTTAGAAAAGATATGTTGGTTGGTCTTTAAAGGGCTACACAGATGACAACAGACTAATTACAAAATAACAAAGTGGATGTCTAGATTCAGAGTGAGCAGGAAACTATAAATAGAAGATAAGCACAGTGCCATACACACATTCATGATAAAGATTCAGTGTTCAGCGGCTAAATTTATAGTCAACCAGCTTCTGTTGTAGTCAATCTACATCTTATTTCCCTCTTCTGCAGCTGCTTTGGCGCTTGTCACTATCAGACTCATTTTTCCTGACAGTGACCCCAGCTTTCACTTGCACTTTTGACATGAGCCGACTTCCTGAAAGAAGGTGTGGTGGATAATTATAGAATGCATTCAGGGCAGCAGAGGTGTGTTGCTGTCTGGGCTGAATCTAATGCAGTCACATCTGTTTAGCTTCACCGAGCGGGAGCACCTACAGGTCTAAGAGGGAGAAAACAAGGCGACACAGAGAAGGGAGACACTGCCGGTGAGGCTGGACAGGTTTAACGCTCTGGCCACTGGCGCCTCGCACACGGTATTGAACAACCAGGTTGGATTCTGCACGTTTTAGGAGGGGACGTGGGATCAGAGCGTGTGATATGAGTCTGTGATGACAAGTGCTGATTTATATTCAGTTGGACGTGGATGTACAGAGCCCCGGGGGTGGCTCACCTACTCACACATTACCGTCACTGTCAGGAAGGGACAATAAGAGTGAGGGAGAGACAGAGAGAGTTTTCCTCATCCGAGGCAAACACAAGGAGCAAGACCCTCCACACCTGGAGTACAGATTAAATGCAACTGAATGAATAATATGTAAATATCCAATGTCTTCCTCATAAAAATGTTCCCCTCTCTCTCTCTTACGGAATTTACGTAAAACCATGAATGCTCTTTGATCATTGTAGAGCTATGGCTTCCCTCCACAGACAACTAACAGCAACAGTCATTTCAGCTATGGGTTAACAAGACAAGTCATCAGCCAACAAAACTACCACCAAACTACCAATCTGATGAAGCAACCAGGGTGTTATTACTGCTCTGTATCGGCAAATTGAAGCAAATGCAACTTTGGTTATAGGAGTGACAGCCACCAAAAAACATGGCCTAGCGCGGGTTCCTACTTTTACCTGTCTGACTATTTAAATGGAGCTTCAAGACGACATAATAACGGAGCGGCTATTACTCAGAAGGCAGAGTGGATTGTCTGTGATGTTTGGTGGTTCGATTCCCCAGCTACTTCTGTCCGTATGCCTGGGCAAAGGGATTCTTGGTTATGACAATGAACCCTACATTGCCCCCAGTGGCTTGGCAGGCTAGAGTGTGAGAATGGGATTTATGATAAAAAAAAATGTATAGAGGCTGATTGTGACTCGTAATGACACAGACTGTAAACACACTATATGATATTTTTGCAAAGATCAAGTGCAGCTTATCTTCTTAAAGACTAATTATTTTAAACAGGAAGCACTTTCACCGCTTTTTCCTTTTTGTTTTGTTTGTTTTGTTTCTGTCACGCATTAATGCCTTTTTGTTTATGTATATTTTGTACCACAAGAAACATATTTAATAAGAATTACTAATAACAAAAAGGTACAGCTTTTTTTCTCCTTGATTAAGTCTGTTTATTTTTTTCCTTCTAACTCCAAATGATGTCATTTTTATTGAGACATGGATCATTTCTATTGGAATTTTTTTTTAATGTTTTATGTCTATCTATCTTTGACAGATTGAATAGATAGTTGTAAAACAACAAACTCTGAAAGAAGAAGAAGCTGAGCAGAGAGATTAGCGACGGAGAAAGGTTGTGAGGTGAGTGCACGCTGCATGTGAGACAGAGAGAGAGAAAGAAACGGACAGAGCGACAGAGACGGCGTGAGAGCTCCTCATCTGCTGACATACACATTGTAGGATCATTCGAACCTCCAGGTCGGAAATGGGAATTTTTAAGCTCAGCCATTAAAATCTAAGAATTCAAATAACTTTCTTCATTGAGAATTTTATAGATTCCACATTACGAATGACCTTGAAAACGGGGGGATGTGCTTGCTGGTATTGAGTTTCAGAGGAGGTTTAAACGGTGGACAAAGGTTCAAAGTGAGAATCACGAGGGCCTGGGCTGACTCTGAGTAAATTAGTGAGGTTCAGTGTTTTTAAAGCAGCACTTTGCTGTGTACATTATACAACATTATTAGGCAATATGGGCTCACTTAGGAATCAGACTCATCACAGGGCAGGGATAATACTGCCATTATGTAGCACTGCAATTATAACAATCAGAAGATTTCTGTGTCATGTTATCACAGGAATAAATTTCACATTTTTTCTTTGATGGTATCACAGCCTGTGATCTTGCAAAGGAAAAAACATTATGATCTAAAACTGCTCCGCTGCAATCAGGCCCTGATGAGTGAGCCATCTTTGACTGATTAAAAACTCCATCATACATTTTTGAGTGACTTCCTGTTTGGTCTGTCTCACATCCCTGCTTTAGAACAGCACCCTGTCTGTTGAGTGTTTTGCTGCACGTTTCATTTAAGTCCCCTCAAATAATTACAGAGCTCCTTTTAATAACTACATTTCCCCTAACCCTATTATTTCCTAGTCTCTCTGCTTGCAAGCATCATTGCTGATTTTTCTTCATGAGAGATTACAGTGATAAGAAAATCTAAACATCCGCCAGGTTTATCCTTCATAGACTGTGTTTTCAGTGGCGTGCATTGTCTCTGACAATTAACCCTGAGAAATGGAGTCCTCGGTCTCGGGCCTCGCCTTTATTGTATGCTGACAGACAATTCCCTCTGGGGTCACAACTCTGCAGCCGCACAGAGACAATAGAGAGACAACAGAAAACACAAACTGCAGAAATGAGCTACATGAGGAGGAGCGTGGCTTTTAACTCCTGTGGGGGAATAACTCCCCAGGACAAGTAAAGGCAGGTAACATCAAGCTCATCCACTGTCCACCTCGCCTGAGTGGATATCTACTGTTTTCCCCTCGCATCGCCTCACCAGCACCCGTTCGACTCCTCTCCCACCAACTCAACCCCCCACCTTCAACCGTCCATTCCCCGTCAATAAATCCATCAGGGAGATCAATGCTGCAGCGAATCACTAAAAGTTATCAGCTGAAGCCCTGCCAAATCAGCAAACACAATCACTATGTAAATCCATCTTTACTTCTCCTCCACAAAGACGTGCGTTCTTCTGAGCGCAAAGAAACAGCGAGCTTGAGCGGCTTTCTCGGAGAACTCAATGTGTGATAGAAATGGACGGTATTGGCAGCGCTGGCTGGTTGCTGAACCTCAGCACATTAAAGTATATGGTCCAGAACACAGTTTTCAGCACAGCGTGGAGAGTTTCCTCAGCGGAGCCACATGTTCTCCCACAACGACAGCACACAATAGCTCCATGATATAGACAAATAGACAGGAAATATAGTTGATGGTTAATGCACAGCAACATTTAATGAGTAACTGGCAAGTCTTGAGATGTTTTCTATCTGTGTGAAATCACAATATAAATAACAATAGCTACTTTGTATGTTTAGGAGAAAGGTGCCATGGGCTGGTCATTTATATGCTTAGATTGAGCTCTGATGGTGACATCTGTGCTTCTGTCAGTCATGATGCTGCTGCAGCCCCCACCTTCCCCACCGCCGTGGGCAAACACCCCGCCACTGCTCCTGTCCCCCTCTCTCTCTCTCTCTCTCCCTCCCTCTCTCTCTTTCACTCAGTTTCTCTGTCTCTCTCCCCCACCCTCGCTCCCTCAGACAGCTTGGTCACCCAGGCCTGCAGGAGAGGGACTCACCGTGATGAAATAGAGGTAGGCAGTTGTTCCTTCAGCCCCAGGGTCATTATTTAAAAAGTGACAGAGACTCCACTGAGTGAACGTGAGAGAGGTGAGGAAGGAGGGAGGGGGGTAAAGAAGAAAGAGGGAGAGGAGAGAGAGTGAGAACAGCACTCGGGAAAGAAGGGAGGTGAAGAGACAGTGGGTGGGGGGGCCTCTGTCGTGCAGGTGTATTGTCCAGTGGAGGGAGAGGGTGCTGGGAGACAAATGAATCCAGCAGGCATTTGGTACACACCGGAGATTGCTTATCGATCCAGATCGCAGTATTCAGGCCGGCCTGAGAGAGGGCTGAGAATTTTCTGAGGGAGTTAATAACCTGGCAGCTCAGCTGTCTTGTCCAATTCACCAAAGGCAGAGGCCTAATCAGGGCTGGATTCCTTTTTCTGTCTGAGGAGGGGGCTCGAGCCCTCCACCCTCTCTTTCAGCTTTGGCCTCTCTCTCTTTCTCAGTCTTTCCATCTCTGTTGCCCTTCCCTTGTCTCTCCCTCCCTCCGCAGCCCCTCACTTCCACTCCATCGGAGCTCTGAAAGTGATTGAAATGACAGCCTATAGAAAGAGGCTAATCAAATTGTTTATTATCAGTCTGAATCAATATGTATGGATTGTTAAAACATCAAAGTCAGCCCCTGGAAAAGTAATAGTCGCCGGTCGGCAGCAGCTGCTCAGCCAAGGCTGGGTCCCGGGGAGCCGGGCTCCATTTAAAGGGACTTTCACTCTTACTTAAGTCCTGATGACCCGACGAGGTCAGTTGGCTGAAGGGGATGTTCATGGCTGTGCTGTTGCGCCGCTGCGTAAAACCCCTCTAAACTTCCCTCCAGCTACCCACATGCATGTCTGCTGCAGGTGACTGATAAACAATCCATCAACAGAATAAATGAGCCACCACTGGGACTGGTACTGGGACCATCACTCACCCACTGTGCTCCAAGCAATATTTTGGACTAGTGGTCATTGGTTCCCTCAAATTCAATATTTTGCACTCTTCCTTTTCTTTGAGTGCAACTTTGCACTCTTCAGGAAACCAGCCTGGATTGCAAATGAGGTCAGGCTGATGAATGAGTCGGCTGAGGGGATCAAATTGCTTTGAGATGGACATTGTAGTTGGTTTCAGGCCATGAGACAAGCTGGCATGGAAGATTGATGGATAACCATTGTCCACTCATTGGCGCTGTTTGACACCTGATGTTTGGCCGGGGTCTCCCTCCACCGCTGACACCCCACTAACACAAGATACTTTGAGACCTGATAGAATGATTAGACACTGAATGATATCTTCTTCTGCGGTCTCCATCTTGACCACTTTACAGCCACCAAACATTAAGATGGATCACAGCGTCTGAAGCCAGCAGGTCAAATGTGAAAGGAGTTTAGTTGCATTTATAACACACAAATTATGTAATTTGTTGCTTCGTGTTTGAAATAAGCAGACCTCTGCCTTTAGCTACAACCAGCCGAGGTCCAGTGTCGGACAGAATGAAAGTGAGGGACTTGTTTGCTTCTGATTGGAGCAGAGCCACCGTGTCATCCCATTGACCTCATTTTGTTTCCAAATTTTCTGTCGCTCTTGTCCAGTCGTCAGGTTGGCAATTCAATGACGCTGGATCACCATTTCAAACAATGCCCTAATCCATATCACTATAGGAGAGGCTTCGTTAATTGGAAGTCCACTCAACTCCTTATCATCAGCTCCATTACATGAGCCACATAAAGGCGCCATCATCCATCATACTCCAAATGTGTTCTGTCATTTTTCTTTGGGATGGAAGATAAGGGCCAGGGGGCATATTGATTTTATAAAAAACATGAAGCGGAGTCTTCAGAAGTTGAATGTTTGCCTGTTATCGATAATTGCTCTAATAACCATGACAGACAGGAGGAGCTGGTGCACATCTGGGTCTGATCCCTTTAGTTGGAAATATATATTGAACATTTTAATTTAATCTTCAATATTTTTATCTTTAGTCAAAATTTGTATTTCCGACCCCACTCCACTTTTATCATTTAATGTTCTTAGCTTGTCACAGTACTGTTCAGGAAAGTTAGAGAACCGAGACAAAAATACATAATGAACAAACATAACAGTCACTCCCATCTCCGGTGAGAGAAAAGACTTCCTTTCCTCTTTATCCCCCAACAGTTCAGAGGGAAATATTCACCTTTGTTTATTTCTCTTGTTTTTTCTTATTCATTAATTTTAAGTTTCTATACAGAATCAACTGCATCAGATTTCAATGTCATGGATACCGAAATGAAATTAATTTCACCAGATATTTCTGTTGATTACATCTGTGATTGTGTTTGCTAATTGGTATAGCATAGCGTTACGTCGAGTTGCTGGCCTGTGCTTTGATCAACTATCTGATGAGATGAGCCATTAAGTCAGCTAAAAAGAAACTTGGGTGTTGTAGTGATGGATGGAGTGGGATGTTGTAATGATCACAGATTTTTGTGCTTCAGATCTTGCATACTGCTTTTCTCTTTACCTTCATAAACAACATAGTTCAAGTCTGCTCTATTATCGCTGCGTTGTGTTGGTCAGTGCTGCCTTTATGTGTTGTGTATGTATTGCACGAGAAATCACCCAATCATGTTTCATAAAGAAAATGTAGCTTCACAGTGTCTGGAAAAAAAAAATATTAAAAAAAGAAAAAATCTTTTATGTGTGTTTGTCATTCAACTCTAAAGTTGATAACTTGATTCAAGTCAAGTCATTTGAATGAGCTAAAAACTGTAATTACATATAATAAATATACATATACAATATTATTTTATGGCACTTTAAAGGCAGAGCCACTTATCATAGATTTGAAAAGAAATACACTAAAGATAACAGCATAAAAACACTGAATTTAATTATATATTAAATGTTGGGATTTGAGGGGGGATAGCCCATTGCAGTCATTTGAATGTAAATACATTATAATCAAAGATAAATGCAGTAAATGCAGCCTATCAATGATACAGTAATCTGAAGCTGCTCATGTGACTGAATTCACTTTTTACTAGATATTTAATAACTGTGTTATTAAGCAAATACCAGGTTTATACTTTCATTGTGTGACTGTTTTTGTCATAGGAGTGTTACACTGCAGTATAGCATTGTGGAGTTTGTTACGGTATATAGTCATAATAATATAATATAATAATTTTAAAAGACTTTCATCCCGTAATTATCACCATCATCGCACACATAGCATCTTATAGCATCTTATAGCATCTTATAGCATCTGCAGGAGACTGTTATGTAAAGTTCCAGGTGCAAACTTTCTGGGAAATAAACATTTCAGTTGCTGGAACAGTGCACCCTCTTTCTTTCTCTCTCTCTCTCTCTCTCTCTCTCTCTCTCTCTCTCTCTCTCTCTCTCTCTCTCTCTCTCTCTCTCTCTCTCGCTCTCTCGCAGAGTCAGCTTTGCACGGCCACTGATGGCAGAGCTACAGTACAGTTCTAGCCAGTGTAGCACTGGGCACGTTGCTTCATAGTAAACACCCAGGGTTTGATATGGTGGGGTCTCTAATTAAAGAGTGTAACGAGACACCCTCAGCCAAGGCTCTCCCTATGTCAGCCCTACACCCACAATTAAATCCTCCATGGGATCCAAGGTGGTGCATTATTGATGGAGCAGAACGTTTGATTAGAAACTCTTAACACAATCCGGAACAGAACAGCCAGTCCATTGTCATTAAACACCACTTAAACCAAGTCAAAACATACCAGTTGGACATGCTCCTTAAACATCCGGGTTATGATGAAGTTAGGGACAAATGGGGGGAGGGGGTGGGGGTGCAACTGGATTGAATCAATGATAAGCACAATACCCCCTGCTACCATGTGCTAGAAGGGCTTTAGCCACACAGGAGAAGAAGGTGACCAGTATACCTGCAGGCCAGTTAGCAGTGGTTTCCTTCTTGATGACTTGCAGGGAAGAGGACAATAGTGGATTTCACATACAGGAAACACATGTAAGAGATAAAATAACACAAGTGAACCGCAACAATGTCAGCGCTCCATATGATGAGTAAGTGAATGTTTGAAATTATAACCACCCCTTCACCAGGAAATATGTACTTACATCAAAGCCAGGTTGCTCTAAGTGGGGCTAAACAGTATTACCGGCCCGCAGTCAATCAACTGTTGCCTAGTGCGTGGATAATGCATCACTTCATATCAAAAGCCCTGCTAATGAGAACAGGATGATGTCTACAAACCTAAACATGCATACAGATGTGTGGATGTAGCATATAGATGGAGATGTAATGGGGTGTCAAATTAAAGCGTGCACCAAACTGGAACATGCAGGCCGAGGTGCAGGCTTCACTTTATTCCTTTACTCCTTAAAAATGAACTGCAGTGTAAACACAGAAGGTTTGTGTTTGTGTGGGAATGAATTTGTGAAAGCAGAGACAATCGGACACATTTTCTTTTTTTGCTCCGCATGCGCATTCGTGTGTGCATGCATGTTCACGGGAGAGTCGCGGGAATGCTGCGGATTCGTGCGCTTCGCCTTTCTCCAATAGGCCTAATTAATACACACTCGAGGGGTTGATAGCGTTGTGGCTGAAAGTGGATCTCCTTAAGAGATACTTAATCCAGCTACACATTGCAACGCTCCCCTTTTTTCCATGGCATCACAATCAAAGGTATTGGGCAGGTCTCTAGTGGACTCATTAGCACACTGCTCGGTGGTGGGGGTCTGGGCTAAGACGCAACACCCCCGCCCCTCCACACCCTCCTTCTGCCCCCTAAACCTGCAAATGCACACACATAAACCTCACCCTTCCAATCTCCCCCCCCCCCCCTTCCCACACACAAACACACACTCGCACTCACTGCTTGCTGACCCGCGCAATCAGAGATGCTCGTGTTATTATGACATGCTTTAAGCATCACTGATGGAACCCCTGCACACACTCATCAGCTCTGTGATTAATCACCATCTTATTGGCAAGTCACAAACCTCCCACTATCTGCGTGTGTGTGTGTGTGTGTGTGTGAATCGGGTCTCTTCTTACTGGAGCAGGGGTCATGTATCAGGGACAGCAGCGATCAGTAGCTACTCATTGAACATCATCCGGGCTAATGAATGTTCTGGCATCACCTTTACACGAGTGTTGCCACCTCAATGTATGTCACAGCAATGAATAGAACACCTGACCTGACCGATGGGTAATTTAGCATGTACTCTGTATAATAACTTGTCTGCATGCTACTTGTAGTTTAATATACTAAAAGAAAAAGAGATTCCTATTTTACCTTGAAAGTCAAGGCCTCGGCATAGGAAACAGTGGTATTTTTTTTTTACCAGGAATAATCTGTATATCTGTCCGTGTACCTGCTCTGAATTCATAATACTGCAGGTTAGTGAGTGGGATCAGGTTAAAGAGTGCTGAGCCATGTTAAACCACTGCAGCACAGGGGCATGCATCATGTCCACGCATTAATAAAAGGCAACTATGCTATCATTATAAGCACCATACGTGCCTGGGCTCCACTTCCTGGCTGCCCTAATAGCTAACTGGTCAAGGGTGATTTATCTGATAAACTGCTTTTGTGTTCCACAAGCTTGAGAGATGGTTGAGTTTAGCCGAGTCTGCCTTGATGTGCTTTATAAATACAAAAACAAATGGTTGCCTAGGGAGGAGGAAAGATGTAGCTTGTATATTTGTGTTGGGCGGGGTGGGTGTAGGTCAAATTGTATCCTCTTGTGCCTTGGGGGGGGGGGGGGGGGGGGGCAGAGACAGGAAAAGCCTGAGTTATAACTCTTCCATCACCTGCCTCCTGCCTCCCGTGCATTACTCAGGATATAGTGCAAATTGCAGCCGGCATCCATTAGTTCTTTTCAGGGTTAATATTGATGTAGATATCATTCCTATCTGCTGTGTCATTTATTTGAAATACTGTGTGTGAGGAGTAGCTCCGGCAGTGAATCAAATCAATTGATAGAGCAGTTAGCCTTGCAGCCCGGGCTGCCTGGGAGCTGCCGAGCGGGCATGAAATATTATGGAGATTGTTCTTTAAAGTGATCTCTTCATCATCATTTGTCTGCAGCCCGGGCGATCCTATCCCCCACCGCTGCGTTCCTCTTGGGCACCAGCTGTCATAACTAAATCAGCCGGATAATGCAGTCTCGCGCACGGCTCTTCCGCTTGCCCCTGCAACACCCGCCTTCGACACCCCCCCCCCCCTCCCTGCTACACCGCGCTGCCTGCAACCCCTCACTGCCTCAACCGCACACGTCAAGGAGCATCCAGAGAGTCGCTCATCATCGCCACTGATGGCCCTCCTCTCTGGGGCCTGCTTGTTTATGTCACTTCCTATGCGCGGGGCTGCTAGTTCATGTCACCCTGTGTAGCAGGGGAGGGCACGCCTGCTGTTTTACTTCATGTCTGGCTGCTCATGACGGGCAGCGAGGTACAGCACGGAGCTCGCTGACAGTCCTCCTGGATGTTATGACAGCCAGTCGAGCAGCCAGTCTGCACCGTGCTGTAAGTGAATATGACGGAGACAATTTTTATGGCGCTCTTCACAGTCTGTTAGCATGCGGCTGGATGACTGTTTTTACTGCCCATAAATGGAGCGGCGTGCATATTTTCTGAGTCATTAGGAGGACAGTCAGGAGATGTACTCAGAAGGAGACACGAGCCACTTAGGCCGGGCCGTTTACCATTGTAAAAACCTAATCACTGAGCCTCTCAGGGTGATGTAAACTCTTACTTGAGAGAACATTTCCATGTGTCTGTGAGAGATGAGCTGAGAGGGCATCTTCAATGACAGGGCCCAGAGGATACAGGGCCTCAGAGGAAAAAGCTACATTATTCAGTGCCAAGGCATCGAGATCCGGGAGCTGACCATGTCATCCCGATCGGTGCTTCATACCCTACTGATATTACAGTCAACCCACTCTGGGCATGGTTACAGCAAAACGTACCATGCTCACCTCTCCAACTTTTTCAAAGTAATGCTGAGATGATCTGGTCCAAATGCATGTGCTTACTTTAAATCTTTAAGGATATTTGTGCATGTGAAGTAGAATCACTAAAGCAAACACTCATTAGTTTTTGTGCAGAGTTATGGTCCAGAATGAAGTTAGAAAACTTTTTGTTCATCCTACCAGGTTTATCTGCAATTAAGATGTTATAGTCAATGTGTTAAAATAACAGTGAATTTGCTTTACTGCTGTTCATATGTGGTTTATATAAAAGTTTGAATGATTTACTTAGCTGCTGTTATTTTTCATTCACAACATGTTGGCTATTTCAGAGGTCTGCTGAGAAATCTACTCAAGCCTCAAACTCAAGTTCAGAACTTTTCCAAATATAAGCTCTGTAATTCAGTTTAATATATCGTTTGATAGCAACAAAAAATATGTGTGATTTTACTTTGTAGACCAACATCTTAGAAGGAAGTGATCTGATGATTCTGTTCTGAGTAGCTGTGACACCTGTTAATTATATGGTGAAATAAAAAATTCTAGCAAAATGATCCGGCAGAGATTTTGGTTTGAATTGGACCACTGCCATAGTTGATCAGAGATCGTAAAACAAGACATGTTCAACTCGGTCCACAGACTGAAGGCCCACTGCCCCGCCCCCAATGACTGCACCAGAGTGCTGGTCGCCTGTTTATTCAAAATTGCACCTCCAAATCGCATCAAATTAGAAACTGCACTTTCTTGAGATGTGTATTCCACAGGCAGACGGACAGACTGACGCTTATGCAATTAGTGGTTTGATAAAGCTTATGTTGGACCAACAGCAGGAAAAAAACACACTTATACCACCATCGCTAAATAAAACACAGCCTTGATATTGTTCAACGGCGAAATAGTATCAAGTCATACATTCATACCAATTATGCGCTGACAAAATAGGCATCTATATTGTTGAGACAATGATGTCAGACTACAGACCGCTACATTGATATTTTCTAAACAAGTCACTAGACTACAGACCGCTACATTGATATTTTCTAAACAAGTCACTGCGGGCAGCCTCGCCAAGGCGGTGACATCTGCATGACTCTTCGCCAGAGGAACAATGAGGGCTCTTAGCAGAGAACAGAAGTGCTATTTGTCACTGTACGCTGATAAAATTCATACAGGGCCATTGTATGGGTCTGAAAATGGATGTTAAATCCATTCATCAAAGCCAGATGGATTAAGTGCTCTATGGGTTATGTCCTATTGCTTACACTGGGAGATACAGAGGTTTAAAGGGCCACGGTGTGCTTGCATGTATGTGAGTGTGTGTGTGGGCACGTACACATGCACTTGTGTTTGTCAGTTCCCAATGAGTGATGATGACCACTGGCCCACCATATTGATCAGGGGAGTCCGAGGACGGGTGTGAGATAGATAGCCACGCACCAGTGAGAACAGCATGTGCACGGAGTAAAACAAGGCCAGGGCGAGACAGTTCATTTGCAGCTCGGTGCATGGGAAAGGGATAATTTCAGCTTCGTTATTATTTTTTATGCATACAAATAATTAAAAGCAACATGAAAAAAAGAGGCGCGCAAGTTCAAAAGCAAGATTCTTAAAAAACAGACATTAAGTAGGAAAAAGGCATCAAGCAGGATACAGGGAATGCCAGGGTTCATAAAAATAATTGTTTAAAATACCACTGAGACCACCCATCCTTAAAATGTATGCACTCACGCCACTGTAAGATACCGTTGGCATATGTGATGCAGATGTGATGCAGATGCAAGTATCGCTGAAGACCTGAGTTAAGGAGAATTTACAGGAAGCAGAAGGCGCAAAAAAAAAGCTTTCCAGCTTCCTGCCAAAAGATTTGTGTTAGTATAATGTCGAAGTGAAAACGATCGTGCACGAGGCGGTATGGATCCATTTCCACTTCCTGAGGACTACTCATTTCTACCAAATTCTTGAACCATGGTTTTTTCCTGTAAGAAAAGGTCTGGATATATTTAATAACACGAAATAAATGTATTGGACGACCACCAGATTGTGTTGGTTTCGTGACTCACTCCAGCACCAGCTGGATCCCGCGTCCCCCCGCCCTGTTTCTCGCCGCTGATTGGACAGGTAAACGCAGAGAGCATGTTGCTTCTCCCCACAAGTTTCCACAGATTCAGCAGAAAAGCGTTTTATTGTGCTTTTTTTTTTGTCTCACCAATCCAAACAATGTGTGTGTTTGCGCTCCATACTCTTATACACATGGCTCTGGTTTGGCTTGGCAAAGTGATTTCTCTCTCCCTCTCTCTGTCTTCCTGTGGTTATTAATTATACAGATATTGCTCTGGCACGCAATGTATACGAGGGCTGCTCGATAGCTTTGGAGGTTCATCTCAAGTCAGACTCTGAAGTTTAATTTAAGCGTTGGACTTTATTATCCCTCTGCAGGGTCCAAGTGGTGATCTGTTCTGTCTCTGTCGACTGAGCAGTGCTGGGACACGCAGGGCTCTGGCGGCAGGGGGAACAGCCGATGTAGGACAGCTTCTTATGGCTCCCCGGGGGCCGATCTGTGCAAACTACACTACAAATTACACAGTGGGTTGCTGTGCACCCTGAGCCAGTATAAACAACAACACCATTTCCCCTCTTATACTATGAATCAAACTGAACTTATATGACCCATGTCTGAGTCCACACCCATACTTTGTACGCCCCCTAAAAACCCTTTTAATGACACACCTACATAGTAGTGCACAGCCCCGAGCGAGCTTCCTCTCTCCTCCCCTTCCCTCTGACTTCATTCATGAAAACTCCTCCTCCCTCCTCCCCGCCGCTCTCTCACTGTGTCACACTCTGCAGCTGTTTCATTTTAGGAAGCGGGGGACTCCAGAAGTTTTGCCTCGCAGCCACCAGACTGCTCTCAGAGCCAATTGGAAACCACAGCCAATACTTGTCCGAAGTGCTCTGGCAAAGTTAAATATAGAGCCCCCTCAGTTGTTGTAAGAGATTTAATAAATTCCCCCTTCAAAGTTTGCATAATGCTCTCTGGTTTAAAAGACCAAAGTCCTCTCGCTTGTTATTTCCCAGGCCTATTTGTTGATCTCTCATTGCTGGAAATCTAGTGTTTCAGTAATGGTCTGCTGCAAACCAGCTGATGTGTTTAATAAACTTTACTGAGCCTCAGTCTGGGAGTTACCTCCCACTTAGTCACAGTCATGGAGGACTGCAGTGCAGAAGGATTCATTAACACTCTTCATTCAGCAATTAAACTGCCATACTATGCAACTTATAACCTATAATAAATAACCTATTGGTCATAGATGGGTAAGTTCATTATCATTAAAAAAATAAAAAATCTGATAATAAATTGCCCTGAAATTTAGCATCATATATTTCCTGTTGTTGTTAGTAAGTAAAAAAAATATTCAAAAACTTTCAGATGTCATATAAAATACAAAAAAACAGTATCAATCAAAAGCTTTAAACGACAGTTATTTCGGTAATACTAAAAGAAATAGTAAATCTACTATTTACCCAAGACTTTATATCGACTTTTACAAGGAGTATTTAAAGTATTCCGACACAAACCAAGCAGTCTGACTGGTTGAAGATGTGTTGTGCTTTTATGTAGTGGTCGTCATGCCAACTCATGTAATAAACAGGAAAATGTGGCAATTGCCATTGTTTTTACCAACAAATAAAAACATTGTGATTAGTATGTTAAAACAGAAACACTGGTGCCGTAAGTCAAAATGTGTTTGCAATGGGAATATTTTTTATGTTTTTATCTGCCTTTGTTTGTTTGTTTACAGGATTACGCATAAAACAGTCAATCTTTCATGACATTTTGTGGAGGGGCGGGAAATGACGCAAGGAAAAATCCCTTAAAGTTTGGCTCCGCTCCACATGACGGAAGAGATCCAGAGTGTGTGAACTTGGTGTGTGAAATAGAAATCCAGATTTAGTGAATTTAAATGTGGTTTCATACTGGGACTGTTGGGTTTGCAGTCTACTAGTTTGTAACGTGATCTATTTATAGATAAACTGAAAGAGACATACAAGATGCTTAAAGCTTTATTTTGAGAATGATATGAGTTATTTTTCAATATATTGAATAGTTAAACACTTGGCAAACTGCTGGGAATGAAAAAAATACATAAAAGCTGATTTGAAAATTTGTATACATTTAGTTTATTTAGGTGTATGTTTACATTGTGTTGCTCACGGACAGAAGTTCACAGTTCACTGAACTTTTAATTCCCTCCACAATGTTGAGTGAGCAGAAAATTCTGAAAAGAACCTCTTGAAACCTGCACGCAGTGCTGCACATATGCATTCGTCCTCATATATCAGTATCAGTAATAGTGGTCAGGTTGGCAGAATCCTCCACCAGTATGTGTACCAGCTGTGGGTCCCGGCCTGGCATTGTGCTCTGCCTCAGACAGAGGAGGCTCTGTGGCGGAGGTCTGTGTCACGCCATCAGAATGTGTGGCAGTGTGCTGTTAGTCCTGAGAAAAAGAGCCCGAGTGCTGCTTTATCAGCTGGGATGATAACAGCGTGGAAACACTGAGGCTAACAGGAAAGACACACAGGAATCCTTCCCAAGACCTGGTCACTGTTCTCCTTTCACTGCCAACAAGCCGCCACACAGCTCGGGTTCAGACAGGCTCCTGCCTGGCTCATGGTGTGTGGGTGCAGGCTCAGGACACTTGGAAATTTGAAAGAAAAACGGGTGATTTAATGAAGACACATGTTGAGTGAACTAAACAGTTGTTTGTTATTCAAGGTTGAAAGATAGATCTTTTTTTTAAGCTTTTTTTTTTTTTTTTACAATTTACACATATTATTTCAAAATAACAATTACAAGCATTGCATATTTTGATGATTTATATATAATATATTAATAACTTCTTTCTTATATTCTTTCAGGGATAGTTTTTTTAAGGAATTTGCTATCTTAACTGAGTATGTGTTATTTGCCAAATGCCAACAATTACTTCATCTAAATTTTACTGAAAGACAAGGAATCCATGTTTAACGGAGATCTTTTATTTTGATATAACAAATGTGCATGTCAGCACATGACCAGGGAATCCTCTTTGCATCTTCTCTTCCATAAAACTCTCCCAATGGCTTCCAAGATGACTAATAATTATTATTATTAATATTATTATTAGAGAAAATTATTTCAAGGAAAATAAAGTGATAGGGTATCTGGGGAAGTTAACATTACATTTGAACGATCAAAACCAGTTCAAATGAAATAAGTTCTTTGTAAAATGGAAAGATGTATGCAGGTGAATATGTAAGAGACCTGTGTGTGTTCAACCAGACTGTATGTAGCATTTCATTCTATATTCCACAAAAAATATTTTACATTATAAAACATTTAAAAGTGATAATAAGATTAAAAAAGTCAGATCTGATTCTACTCACTGGGGAATCAAACACCATGTGGAAAAACACCTACATCCCACTGACCCTCTTCATGTTGTGCACACATGACGTTACTTCCATGTATAAACACATATCAGGAGCGGCTATGTGAACACAGAGCTGTAATTAATACCATGTACAATTTCCCCCCGTCCCCCCACAACTCTCACCCCCCCCCCCCCCCCCCCCCCCCCCCCCCCCACACACACACACGTACGTCCCAGAGCCCCAGATCATCTTGTGGAGAGGAGCCGAACGAAATGCCCCCTCCACATCTCTCTCTCCTCCCCTCCCGTCTCCTCCTTCTCAGGGGGGGTGGGACGAGTGCAGATGTGAGGAGGGTCAAATAAATAGCCGTGATTCAGCCACAATTCCAGCCTGACATCCACTTAGCCTCAGGTTCCCTCTGCCAGCAGCCACCTGTTGCTCTTCTTTAAACACTGCCTGCTGAGGAGGAAGTCCTCTCATGTGGAACCGAGCCCCCAGCACCAATACGCTCCCAGGAACTGTAATGGCTTAAATAAAAGTGTACCGGGCCTCGGCGACGTCATTCAATTCTTTTACGGGCCGAGAAGGGGAGAAAGAAAGGGGGGGGGGGGGCTCAGAGAAATATAGAGAGATGCAGCCATGTGGCCAGATGCTAAGACCATCAGGTCTGTGTGTGTGTGTGAACAGAGAGACAAGAGGGATCCAATGTTCAGGGTCTGGATATAAAGTAGCAGGATACAGACATCTGGTGTGATTTCGCACTGTGAGGTAAAGTCAGATATAAAAGGAGAGAAGCACGCATGCAATTTATTTGGGTCATTAAAAAATCTGAATCACCGTGCACGTTTTCATCGCAGTATTTTGCATAAAGGCACGGGGTGAAAACAGGTATCCTTTGTTGCATGTACACATTGACGTGCAAGGCAACCTCCTGTTTGCCCTGTTTGACTGGAGAAAAAAAAAGAGGTCATTATTATTGTGGCTGAATAAATATATAAGTTTGATCGCGATATCATCCAGTCATAAAATATTTCGTAGATCATGCAAAGTGATGTCCTATGCTCCTTACCAAGTGACACTGTCCAAACTGACGTTTACAATGTGACTGGGAGTCTGAATTTGCTAAATAATTTTTTTTAATTTTTGGTTCAGATGATGTATATGTCAGCTCATAATGGTCTGAATTTATCTATTAAGAATTTTAATTTCAAAAAGATTTTGTGGTTTACAATCGGATAGCTGACAGTGTTAAGCTCAAAATGCAAAATCATATGCACTGCTTAAAGTAGTTTACAGAAGACGATAGCCTATCTGTCCTAATGTGTTAACTTACACTAACATGGGGGGAGGGGGGCTGTGACCTTTTCTTATTGAAGGGCACAGGCTCCTCGAAATGTCTGTGCACGTCCCTGCATATACAAAAACCTGGGACACCTCACAATGTTCTCTACAACTACATTGACACTCTCTGCGGCAAAACAACTAAGGTTATTTTGTCATGTCCAGGTTTGTATAGATGTGATTCGACCTTGGGAGAACTTTGCACCAGAAACTTTGAATTACTTAAAATGCTCTTTTGACCAAACCTAATTAAACACAAGCAATTACCAAAGTGAAATTAGCAACATTTAAACGCATCCATTTACTTGATTAGAGTTAGATGATGAGAGTGAGATAAGTGGAGACCAATACTCCAGGAGATGAGAGCAATAGGTCTAGATATTGGGTGTCAGGTGAAGCTCTCACACAGACTCCGAGTGGGACTGTGACAAAAAAAAAAAAAGGAGCGAAGGACGCACAGGTAAATAAATGAAGAGTGATGACCGTGTAACATCCTCCCGGTCGATTGAGTATCGTGTAAAGCTCAAAGGAGTGTCGTATGCTCCTACACGGGCCCCGCCGCAGATGCGAGGGGCCTCTGGTTACAGTGAGGAGAAATCCTGCCTGCTCAGACCCAGCTCCATTACTGAGGCCGGAACAAAGATGGAAGAGGGTAACTGGCTGGACCTGCGGTAAATGTAGAAGCATCCAGATTTATGCAGCTCAAACACGTCAGAGAGGAGATATGCTGCAGGACTGACAGGGTTAATTATGATCCCATTAGAAGGGGCTGCTGGGGCTGCTCCTTCGTGAATCTGGGGAACCGGGTATTTCACCGAGTATCCTCGTGTTAACCAGTAGCAGGAGAGAACAGGCGCCCAGCAGGGAGAAAGTAGTCAGAGCGAGCCTATTATGTTTCTCTGCAGAGTGCTGCCTGGCCTCGCTGCTGCGGATGATTGTGTGGGCAACTGCTACCATAGCTGGGGGAACAGTAAAGCATCTGTCGCCTCTTTTAAATCCCCAAAGGAGCCAGGAGCAGGTCCAGAGTTTCACTGGCCTTACTTACAGCAGATGTCATAAAACAAAGTCCCAGGACGTTCATCCAATCAGTGGCATTTAGAGGGGCAACACTGTCAAAGCAATAATTAGCTCAAATTGACCTGTTTCTTCCTTTCTCTCCTTGTCTCCTTTCCTCTCTTTTCGGGCCCTGATATGAATAATGAGGCGAGGGGTTAACGGCAGGTCACTCAAAGCTCCCTATCTGCCATGTTATTTATTCAGTGGAATGAGAAATTGATCACATTATTGTGTTAAGAGGGACCTGATTCGTTATAATCAGCCCTGTATTGGCAGGCCGGGCCCGGGGGCCTCGCTATTGCATTAGGAATGCTCAAGCAGGCATAGGTCAGCCCTGCTCTGGCCATTTTACAACTTCACGTCACCTCGCTGACCTTTTGATGACACTGACAAAGACAAAAGAAAAGCAATATATGACAGCGCAATATTAGCTGCTGGACACCATGCATGCACACAGCAGGAGGCGAAACGTCAGGGGAGGCAGGGACGACCGTGTGACCTACAACTGTTCATGTGTGTTTGCAGAAAACTAAAAGTAGGATTTATATATTTACTGTGTATTTGTGTGCGTGTGTGTGTGTGTGTGTGTGTGTGTGTGTGTGTTTGTGTGTGTGTTAGTGTGCGTGTGTGTGTAGAAGGCCA
Source organism: Pleuronectes platessa (assembly GCF_947347685.1). Taxonomy (NCBI): domain Eukaryota; kingdom Metazoa; phylum Chordata; class Actinopteri; order Pleuronectiformes; family Pleuronectidae; genus Pleuronectes; species Pleuronectes platessa. The sequence goes on from NC_070626.1 coordinate 10,056,749, forward strand.
TGACCTGCAGCTATATTTCTGTCACAGTGACGGACATTTATTGAGGAGGTCGTGCACAATCATTCAGCGATTGAAAACATTTACAACTGTGAGCAGTGGTTGCTTTTTAAAACAGTTTCTACTTTCCTGACCGTTTGCTCCCTGAACGCAGCATTTTTCCAAATGAATGAAAAACTGTGTAAACGACCAGGTGCACTATTTTCCCCCGTGGTTACATCACGCCAGCTCATTAATCACATGAGTCTGCTGCTCTTGTTTGCACTAGGGCAGAACGCACTGGTTAGTGCTTGTTGATTTAACCATAACACCTCAGCACATGAAAATGGCCTCAGATCTGAGTTTAATCTTCAACGAGACTGCATCATTTTTCATTCCATTGGCAGCAACCGGCCTGTTTCTCAGCTACTGTCCTTCACTCAGTCTTATTCAGGTTTGTAATGGCATTGCAGAGGTGCAGGGACAGACAGCCAGCACAGTTATCACATCGAGGACGCTCTCTGTGTTCAGCTTGTCAGGTGAGCCAATGAAGCTTATTCAAAACAGAGCTCACCAGCATAAGCTCAGAAGTATCACATTTTTTTAACTGGCACATTTTTCAAGTTTTGTAACCTGATTTAGAAAAGTGAGAAGGTTGAGTCTTGACATCTTTTCTGTTTGACTGTTTCTGAACAGATTCTCATGGTCTGAACCAAAGTGAAGAATTCAATGGATAACTAGAGCACATATCTCCGTCGACGTCCCAAAGTCGCCTGAAATTCAAACTGCACCAAATTTTTAACGCTCAGAAATATCAGCTCCCCAAAAGTGCCAGATTTCTTTCATCAAGATCCATGAATGATTCCCTGGGAAAACATTGGATATGTTAAAAATGCTATATATCTCTCATTGTTAAAATAAAGTGAATATAACTTCTAGGTTTCCCGATCAGCACCAAAATCTTCATGTTCATGTTATTCCATCTGGTAGTTTTTGCCAAATCCTGCTAACTTTCAATCTATGTATATAGATGTTTTAAGAGCCATTTACAAACCATGGCCTTTGTATGAGTCACCATATTAATTAAAGGAATCACACCTGTTAAAATGGTAAACGGTTAAAATTTGTGGGATTTTATTTTAAACAACAAAGTTCCTAACTGACACAATTCTCTTTGACGTGAACCGTTTTCTGTTCAAACTGCTTTTTGCTTTAATTAAAACTTAAACGAAGCAACACCAAAGACGCTCGAGTAAAATATTTCAGTATGCTTTCCACTTGTGGAAACACTCTCTCTCCCGACTTTCATCCTCCGACTCCCCCGTGATCGCTGCGCCTGTTTACAGTGAAAAACATCTGCATTGAAATTATTTCACTTCCTGGGGCTTGAATAAAATCAAGTCGCCACAAAACAACAACAGGAAGAGGGCCATTTTTACAATAGATGTGTTTAAATATGTGCAAGAACTCGGTGACGCCTGTGAGCACACACTGTGTCAGCGGGGACTAGTGCAAAATAGAATTGTTTACACCTTTACACAATTTACACATTAGCAGACACCAGGAGAAATGTCAACCCTAAAACAATGTCTGTCTTTGGCCTTTTTTGTTTTAAACACACACTAGTGTGCAGCTTTTGATCTTTTACCCTTCAACACATCAGAAAAACACAAAAGCATTTGATTGTCACTCACTTAATATTATTGCAGTTGGCTTTACTCTGTATGTTAAATCCTTAACTAAACTTCATTTTAGAGTAACTTTATAGCATTTCACCAAACTACACTGAACCTTTGTATATTTTTGTCTGTCCGTTTTAACCATTTTATCGTTTCTTCTTTGTCTCACTGCAGGTCTGTCAGTGGGAGCGTCACCTTGCATGCAGAAAGAACACTAACTAGTTAATTATTAGCCAATAGCAGCCTCTGCTTTACCTTAGGCTTTTAAACACACACACAGGATTCTCCTTAAATGTGCTCCCTCTACACACACTGAGCCAGGGAGGAAAAAGAAAACAACTAAAAATAAACTGTATTTCACCTTAGCATTAAATTCTGTATCTGAGAGCCAAATAGGAGCACTATGATAATGTAAGAAGGTTTTAAAAAGCTCATGTATCTATCTATCTATCTATCTATCTATCTATCTATCTATCTATCTGTCTGTCTGTTTGTCTGTGTGTCTGTGTGTCTGTGTGTCTGTCTGTCTGCCATTTCTGTTGAAACCGACCTATACAGAAGGAAGACTTTACTTAACGTTATTTGTTGTACATCTTATTGAAGACATGTTTAAGTAGTTTATAAAAGGAAGTGTTACAAATAAATATTCATATTAAATTGTCCTTGTGTACCTTATTGTATCCTTCCTCCGTATTCCCTTTTTTCCTTTCACGCCTCAGGACGTTGAGCTTCAGAGACAAAACCGTGACACCCGCCCCCAAAACACACACACACTCAAAAGGCTGCAGGTACTGGTGTAAACAATCCCCGTCACTCTTCACGCTGCTTGAAACTTGTTTAAAAATGTCTCGGCGTCACCCTGAAACGTTTACACAAGCAATTGTACACGCAGAATTAATCTTACCGGCTCACAATTAAGACATTGAGGAATTTCCATCGACATGAGATGAGGCTGGCCACCTCATTCTCTCCCCTAACAGTAGCCTTGAGAGCGGTGTGTGTACACAAACCTCCTGTGGTTACTCAAATGTTGTAAACTGTATAACTAAAGCTTAGGCCTCATTCATAAGCTGTTTACCTTGTCGATAAATCACAGCATCCCTCCAGCGACAGGCACTGACAGGAGGCTAAAGAGGAGAGGGGAGGATTTGAATTTTAAAACTTGGGCCAAAGTAAACCTGGGTGGTTAGAAGTCACATGTCTTTTTGTGGGATTGTATTAGATGTAACCAGAGACCTGGGTACTTTAAGTCAGGCAAAACAAATATTATTCATCTGTTCAGATAATTACTTTAAAATCCAGGCTGTGAGGTGTTGTGGAATAAAAATACAGCTTTTCCTGCAGCGTCTGGAGTCTATGATGGACGGATAGCCTTTATGTGTTCGACAACAAGAACTATGAAGCTGCAGTAGATATCATGATAAAGTCAAAACACTTAATTCCAACATGGTCCCAAGATGTTAAAAGACTGACATAAAACATTTAACACTGAATGTAAAAACCAAAACAACATCAGTTCAGACGAACAGGAAAAGAAACAGCTCAGTAGTGAGACAACATAAATGTTTTAAAAGTAGCGGTAAAGATTAAAGAAAGTTTCCTGAATTCTATATTGCACATAGTGTTTTTTAACAGTTCAAGTCCAGCGAGTAACTTTAAATCAGGGTAAACAATAAAATGCTAAAAACAAAACAAAAAATTGTCTAAAAAACTGAAAAATCATAGAGAAAACAAATGTTTGTGGGATTGAAAAAGGGACAAAATATTTTCCCACAGCAGTGAAAGTAAATGAAGCATTGAAAGTTAATAAAAAACAATCCTATTACTGATGACTTTCAAACCCTCTCCAGAAGCAGTGATGAGAACAGAACCACACTGTGGGGAGTAGAACTGTACTTTTCTAGTGGTGAGAAAAGAGGCACAGAGACGGGCTGGTGACGAGGTTGATCCTGTTGTAACCAGGTTGCAGCTGGTAAACATGGGGCCCATTTCAACTCCCATATAAACCACTGGGTTTAGCGAAATCTGTAATAATACATCCTTATGTACTTGTTGTTTTCTGATATAAATCAGTCATGTATTAAAGCTCTAAGTTCAGTAGAGTCAATAATATAATAGTTGTGAACAAAGTAGAAGTATTAACTATAAGGAATTTCCCTAGTACCACAGTATTGGTAGTATAAGCAGTTACTTTCTACTTCTGAAAACTACACCTAAACACAACAAATAAATACAGATTCAAAAATCTAAAAAAATCATGATACCAAACTGTTACCCTGTTTTATAGTTTAGCTCTAATCTGACCTCTGAGAGTTTGAATCTACTTCATATTCAGTATCATTCAATATGTCATCACAGTGCAAAGTGCCCAAGTTATTCACTCATATTACTGAGCAAACACACACACGTGTTGTATTGCACATGCGATGCAGTTTCTGTTCGGTTGCCACAACAGTTGATTTAAATGGTGCATTAACAAACTGTGGTATTTATTTCTCCTTGTTAATAGAGGCACCTTCTTGTGGTTGTTAGTGCTGCAGCTTTTTATTGCAGCATCACTGCGGCGTTACTCACACTCTAATGGATGTGTTTTTGTTCATTGTATCTCGGCCCCAAACACAGTTTTTTGGTGTTATGTCGTAACGTAATAAGCCCGTTTCAGTCAGACAGTGTGGGGCTGGAACAAAAGGTAAAGACAGATCTGCCTCCAGACTGGAGGTGTGTTTACAAGCTGCTGAAGCCCTAACAGGTTCCTCGGAGGGGGGGGGGGGGGCTTCTCTCTCCTGCCGAGGGAGAGAGAAGATTACACATTCCTCCAGACGCTGCAGCCTGCTGGACACCACAGCGCCACATTCCTCATGGTTACAAGTAAGTGTTCACTTGATAACCCCTTCAAAAGGATGGCACGGCAAACCTGTGCCACGTGTCGTACGTGGAGGTGATGGATGATCTCAGCTGGGTTTCATATCCTTACATGCAGAGCTACATATCCTAAAATCTGTTATATCTTTATACCACAAGTGTTAAGTGACAGTATGCATTATGAATTAAGAGCATATAAAACTGTCAGTTAGCACACTCGTGTCCTATTATTGACGCACTGAGGAGAAGCACCTGCTGTGACAGAAGCCCCCGGGGTCGTGACTCGTGACTTTCTCAGCTACAGGGGGTGTCGAGGGTCAATTTGATTCTCCGAGCATTTCCTCACTCACCTCTGCTAACCCCACCTTGGATCGATGACGCTTGACCCAACTCCACTGAAAGTCAGTCAAGTGCGCAGCGAGGAACCAGCAAGCAAGAAACAATATTGATAAAAGAGACGGAAAATGCTCTCCTGCTTTCTACATCACATCTCATCTTAAATCCCCACTACTCAATAATCTGGGTAGTAGCCTTCCAGTACTGTTCACTATAAATGAAATGAATTACAACTTCTCTTTTTATTGGATGGGTGATTGTTTATGATTCCTTCTGTGTGTGTTTATAAGTGTTTTGTTGTTTCTTCTGTGATGCTGAAATAATGAAGACTTCTGAATAAATAATTAATCAAATATAAATTACACATAGTTAGAATAAAAGAAAAAAAACTACATCTCGTGAGACAAAAGATCCTCCCTAACTCCTATGAATAAGAATTATTAGAAAAATATCAAACAAGTACTTTTAATTTCAATTTAATTTTAATAAATTAAAAGAAACCAATGAAATTGCAGCTGAATGAGAGCAGCACCGACAGCAATCGTAATAAATTACTAATTAATTAATCTGGTCCAATGAAGCACCGCAGGTCCAAACTTTACTCCGACTGTTATGTTATTTATCATTCAACTACACTCAGGAGAGCACAAACCTCCGCCAAGACCCAACAGTTCCCTTGAATTCAACAACATAGATATCTGTTCCCTAAATGTGCAAGTTTTTTCCCATCAGGATCCATGAGTCATTTTCTGTGAAAATGGTGAAAATGGTAACAAAATTAAAAAGAAGGAGATTTAATGAAGGTGAAAAAAATATTCTTGGATCTTCTCTCTTTTTCGGATCCAGACCAAAATTGAACGGGTTCTTTCCTGAGCCATACCGCATCCTTCCACCAAGGTTTGTTTTGTAATATGGTTACAAGCAAACAAACAAACCAACCAACAAAGACAACAAACAAACAGGCGTGACATAACCTTCTTGGTGGAGGTCATTATATGTCAAAAGATTCCAAAGGCTAATGTCTTAAAGGACGCACAACTCATCAATGAATGTTTCATTTTGGACTGCTGTCCTCCAAACTTTAACAAAACACCCCACAGTGCAGTAGGCGTGCCATTGTGTGTCTGTTACACTGGCAGTAATACTGTCCTCACCTGGTATGGTCACCCTGCAGCCCACATCTAGGCTGGCAGGGCAGAGTCGGTGTCTGAGAAAAAAGATACCAGTACCATTTACGACAGACTCCAAGTGAAGGGTGGAATAAAAGAGCTTCTCAGGTTTAGAAGGTCCATCAGAAAGCACTGAGGCCCCGTCCCACTGAGAGTTGTGCCTCTGTCTATTACACTCACACTGCTTCATTAATCTATAATACACCTGATAACTGTACAACACACAACCGCTTCATCTGCTATGAAAACATATACTCTAACTCTCAGCTTAAAGGAGCTGCTTCAAGGTGGATGGCCACAGGTTAGGATGTCAAAGATCATTTCAGGAATCACTAAATGTTTTAAAATAATAACTGGACTCTAATTCAAACACTGTGCACAAACAAGCCGAATTCCAGTAAGTGTTTACCACCAAATGCCTGTTATTGCAACATATAGGATTACAGGAATTACCAAACAAGTAAAAGTGCTTACAAACACTTTCATTATGTATGATATCACTGAGAAAGTATGTAAGTGGAAACGTCTAGTTTTACATTTTTGGTCATGGAACTCTGTGGCGGCACATGGCCCCTTTGTCACAGCAGGATTATCAGGAGCGAGCGCTCACAAAAGGAAATGCTTGTGGAGCTACAGTAACAGAAGGATAAAATCAGCCGTGTGATGATTGGGGTGACACATTTGTTTGGCTGTAATGAAAATAAGCCCATTGATGGAGCATTCAGTCACTGGCCCGATCCCCCCCACCCCACATCCTGTCTCTTTATCCTTCATACAAGTGGCAGACAGATAGTGGCTTGGGGGATATTGCAGCAGCCAGTGGCTGAGAGAGGGGGACTCACAGTGTGTGTGTGTGTGTGTGTGTGTGTGTGTGTGTGTGTGTGTGTGTGTGTGTGTGTTCTGACTTGTCAGCCTGTCACTTTGCATAAACTGCTGATATGTATGACGGAGCTGTCTCCACTGCCCACCAGCTAATCAATTTATGTTAATCTGTAAACCTGTGGTAAATCAAAATACATCACAGTGACTGGAAGGAAACAAAAACAAGCCCACACAGTTGTTTCTTTTCAAACAAACAGTTTCTTTCAAAATTACTAGAATCTAGAAACCTAATTCAAGTGAAACACTACAAAGACACACAGAGACATACACCACAGCTAAGGACAAACAGTTGCCCAATGAAACCACATTTATATTCACGAGATGCAGATTTGTATTTGTATATCCATAAATTGTTCTCTGAGAAATCACTGAAAATGTTGAAAATTGGAATGTTAAAGAATGTGAAAAATAAATTCCTGAATCTGCAACGATATACAGTATATATGGGCCATGCCGCTCAAATTTCATTGGAGTAGTTATTGTGTAAATCTGCTGTCAAACAAACAAACACAGATACAAAATATCACCCCCTTGCTGGAGGTAAAAAAAATACATTACCCATAACGATAGAAACCATGTCTATCATTACAATAAAATGAAATAAAATCCTAAATCACGAATTATTCAAAATTTCAGATTTAAATTCAGATTATTTATTTCTGTGACACCCAAATAACATCAGGATTACAGGATTATGTTCTTAATACTTCAAGACAGAAGTTAATACAGTCTTTAAATATAAGAATAAACTAAATGAAGTGCAGAAAACACAACCATAAAAAAGTGAGGCCACCGTCTGACACAACTCTAACATGTGGGACATCGTAAAGAAGAAGAAGTTCAAATGTCTGAGTGATGTCGAGGTCTTGGACCCTCTCACCGTCCATATCTGTGTTATGTTTCTGAGCCCGGCACCGGACCACACTGCCTATAAAACATCAGGCCTGATGGTTTTACCCAGAGCCCACTTCAAGTGTTTGATCCTAGGATAGCAGCTGTGACTCACCCCTCTGTGTGTGTTTCAGCCACTGGAAGCACAAACACACACACACACACAGACACACACACACACACACACACACACACACACACACACTGAGAACTGAGAACATCTCTACCGGAAACCTTCCTTAACTGTGGGACTGGTTAACTTCAGACTGGCTGTGTCTGTCAGAAATGCACCCGGCTCCCCATCCGGCTGCCCCTCCAAAGCCCTGGGCTCAGGCGTGCCACACACAGGATTGAGATCAGTGTTCACTGTGCCCATGTTCACACTGCCACATGTGTGCAGCTGTTGTATAAGAGGACTACTGAAGTGGCTCGGGCAGGATGATAAAGAGAGCAACAGCAGGTCCCGACCACAGGACTTGATCTGGTCTGGTGAGGGGATGTCGAGCAAGATACTGATGTTGAGTCAGTGATACAGTGCATATGCAGATCCTCTGATATAACTGATCAAGAGTGAGTTTGTTAGTAATATCACATTCTACCTCAAATTAAAAAAGGCTCTTATACTCATTCAAGCCAATACATACAATGCATGCCTGATTCAGACTTCTTCTAGCTACTCCTATTTGGTTGGTAGCCACTGCTACTTCTATTGAACCACTGGATTGGATATGTGATGATAATGTTTTGTATGTACAGAGGAAATCTATTCACCGGTGGAATATGACTGTGATGGCTGCTTATACAGCCACGCTGTGAACCAGAAGACATAGTGGTGACTCTTTTGTTTAATTTACTTTATTTATTGTTTTAGCACAACACTTAAAATACACAAACATAAAAATGACTAGAAACAGCTATTGGATAATATAACATACTCACTTTTATTAGAAATTTTGACAATAAAATCTTTTTAGTCTTTTTGATTTGGAAATTTTGTGATATTACCTTTAGTCATTTAAGTTATTAAATGTTTCATGAAATTCAGTTTTTTGCTGCTGGAGTTGTCTAAAAAACTAGTCTCAAATATTAAAATGAGCAAATATTTTTAAAGCAATTTAAAATGTAATTCTATGGAAAATAACCTGATGGATATTTAAGTTTACACTTAACCTGTGTGTGTTTAAGCTGAGGCCTTTCGGTTCTGTAGCCCCGCCCAAGTAAATACCTGAAAAATAACAGCTTCGATTGTTTACCTAAAATACTGGTATTTCTCTGATGGGAAACCTCTTGTAGTTGTGTGAGCAGACTCCTCTCTAAAATCTCTACAGAAATTGTTGGTGAAGAAAGTGTTTTCAACATAAAGAGTCTGTTGCTTCCATCCTCTGCTGCTTTCCTTTTACCATAAAATACAAATTATTTGTATTCCAAATAGTTTTGTCGCTCAAAAGCAACTTAACCATAGAGGTGGCAGATCAGAATCGTATAAGTCATTTTTGCAACAGTCATATTCAATCTTCCAAACAGCGTCTCTGTGCTTGAGCATCTCCTAACCACCAGCCCCCACCTCTCCACCCCCAAAATGTCTGCAAGCGCTCTGACATGGTGTTGGTGGTATTAGGTGTTACACAGGGGTCCATTTTTCTCTCAGTTGTCTGAGTGGAACACACCCGCTGCGGCGGGGCTCCCCCTCGGCTCCATGTGTGACAGTAATTTTACACAGCCGGGGCCCTTGGTCCCGGAGGTGGGCCATTAAAGTTCAGGTGAGGTTAATTACAGAGAATTGTTAAGCCTGCTGCTGTGTGCCGGGCGGGTGGGAGGGATTTGACGCCTCCAATGCTGATGCCTGTGTGACACGGCTTCGCCGGCTCCACGGGTGTTCAGCATCAGATTTACACACAACACCTACAAAGGCCAATCATTCACTGAAACAGCTCGAAATTAAACCCCACAACATAGCCACATGAAACCACCACCAAGTTGTTATTCCACTTGACGCATAAATTACCACACACAACATGCAATTCTCCACATGAAACACATTGAAATTGTGTGTAACTACCTTTAAATAAGCAGCCAGATTTAGAAAGAGGATTTTATATACAGGATGCCATCTCTAATTTCTTCCGAGAGGTTGTATTAACCCTGAGACGAGTCAGAGGCAGGAGCTGCAGCACAAACAGGAACAGAGAGACTCAAAGATGCAGTCTGATGTGTTTGAGTAAGGATGAGATTATATTGGATTAAAGGGGATTTTTGCAATGCAAATGAATGCACCTCTAATCAATAAGGCCTGTTCTACTCAATATACAAACTAATTAAGAGGTAATACAATCAAACCAGAATAAAATAGATTGTGCTGCTTCCTCAGAAAGAAATCCAATCAAACCTTTTTATGTGAAAAGATAAAATCTAAAGCGATCTTTCTTTGTACGAATAATGACCTCGGCTTTGTGTCCATTTAATAAGGAAAACTTGTCTTAAGAGGTTACGCTCAATGTGCATATTCTAATCAATATGAATTACATAGGGTTTTATCTATGTTATCTGCTCCAGACTGCTAAGCTAATTAATGTTTTATCGAGTGTTTTAACTCAATTATTTCGCAAAGTCAAAGAGGTTCAACACAATTTTCTATGAGCAACCCGAACATCTTCAGTGGAGGGGAAGTGGTTGGAGTTCTGCAGCTTTTCAAAGACACAAAGTAAGACACAAATTCAACTCAGAAATGTACTACTAAGCTAAGAAGTTTGGATTTAAAAGAAATATACTGGCGAATGGTGAATTCATGTGGTGGAGTATTTGGCTGCTGGTAGAGCACAATGCCTCTCTGACACATTTTGCGTTGGGGCATCACTGCTAAAGTTCCCCCTCCTCTTGCGCTTCATTCCAGCTGATTGCTCATTTTCTAATGCTAATGCTGCTAGGCCGGGGCTAGGGTTTCTCCCCTGTCAGCTGGCCACTGGGGCTGTGGGACGGATCTAATGGGCTCTGACAGGAGGGAACTGATCTCATTCAAAGGGGATTTGATATGTGGCATGAATGTGGTGAACCTCAATGGACATATTAATGACCGTTATCATTCACAGACTTTGAGCCATTCATAAAGCCCCTTTCTGTCGGACGCACCGGTGCTGCGCCCGAATGCCATGACTTATGGATGAGCTGGCCACATATTGTTTTCACTTGCCTTTTAGGTAACACGTCAAAGTGACTCAGAGCTGTGCTCCGGTGGCAGAGGCGGCCGGCTGGTCCAATAGTTTGAGCAGCGTAGCGCAGTAAATAATAACATGGTGGGTGTTGTTTACAATTCAATTACGGCCACACGCTGGCAGGGAAGAAGACAAAGACCTACAGCCACAGGAGAAATCGGTGTGAGAGCACACAGTCAATATTCAGCCTCACCTCACTGCTATTTTTGACTGAGGTGTCTCTTCCTGCATTTCAAAGTATTATATGTGCTCATTCTTTATTATTACTGCCTCTATCCCAGAGTAAAGCTCCTTTCTACTCCTTTTTCGTTTGTGGTTTTTCGACAAACTAGACCCAATTCAGCAACTAATGTTCAAACAAACCTGCTGTGAGAAGTTATCAGTGTCACAGATTTATTTTATGATAAATCACAGTTTATGAAATAAAGTATAGCACAGATAATCCATGGATTATATTCATCCGATTTCTCCTCCCCTCCTTTCACAATACACTTGATGAATTCATGAAAAATGCGAGTGGGCCAAAGGAAGGGAAAATCAACATGTGGACGCTTTTGAATAAACAAGTCTTAAAAAGGCAGAGCGTTGCTTGTGCACAAAATGGAGCAGCCACAATTAAACGTCTCGGGCAGGATGTTCATCAGAGTGTGGTTTTCCCAAAAATCCCAAACAAATCCAGTCTGTCTATAAATGGGAGAGGCTGCAGGAACCAGTCCTATTCAGCTGTGTGACCGAAGAGGAGTGATTCTTCATCACGTACGGTGCAAACAACGTGTTGCCTAGCAGCTGCAACTCAAGCTATTCTTCCTGATGTCTGTCCAAAAACCCGTGCACCCTCCGAAAGACCAACAAACACATGAAGCAACACTCAAAGGTCCACGCTCCCTGTAGTAATCAACAACCAGAGAAAATGTATTAATCATCTGTAACATGACCAATTTCTAAAGTCTCTTTTATTAAAATACAAAAGCAAACAAGCTAAATTAAAGTCTGCTGTGAAATCAGAGAGATTTGTGCGTTCTGAAAAATGTAAATTGTGACATACAAATGGTTGCTCTAACAAATGTATCCTTAACCTCTGATTCTAAGGTTACTAGGACTAATTATGAGCATATTACAAGTGTTTTCCATTCCCCCCCGTTTTGATTGCACGCTCTATTAGCAGAGCTGAGGTGCAGATCCGAGCGCAGCAGCAGCAGCAGCAGCAGCCTGGGAGGTGCTGGGAAGTGTTTCTTGACAGCTGCACAGGAAGTTACATCCCTCCACACGTCGAGGTGTCACCGGCAGTATTCTAACATTTCCAATTTTAATCTGAAGATTCCTGCCATGTGTCAACTTCAAAATAAAGTTCGCTGCTGCCTCCTAATAACAATCTGTTTGCTGCTCGAGATGCCAAAAAAAGATGTCGGGCCCGTTCACTTTTTTTCATTCTGCTCAGTGTTTTGAATTGAAAAACAAATGTATGTTTCAAAATAGTATATTCCTCGTGATTTAAAACAGGATTGTGGCTTTGTAAATGTTCTGTACTGATCACATGTTTACTGTGAAGAAGCAATGAAATAGGAATTATATAATAGTAATTGAGCTTGGCAGTGTAGCAATGATATAACTTAGTACAGACTAAGGAAACAATATTATAATTTAAATTTTATTGATTTTTTAAAAATAAAGTGGGATTTCACCTTTCACCAAAATAAAAGTACAGGTTGTGAGTTGTTTTTTACCCAGAATAGAGGAAAAGTCAAAAAAACTAAGTACATCTGACGTTCAGGTTTATGGGGTTTACACTGAGTCTTGATGAACGACAGCTTTAACCTGCTTAAACAGATGTAACAAAAGAGCGAAACAAGCACCAGCAACGTCACCAGAGTTCTGTTCATCACCCTGAGACCGAGGCAGCAGGGCATTTTTGCCTGGCTTCCTCCACAGCCTGGAAAATCCTCCACACATTACGACCATTGTGAGAGCTACTTTGCTTTCACAGTCCAAAGATCAAAACAGCAGCCATGTTTCCAAGGAACAAATGTCTTACCAGCTGGGCTGGTGTGAACACAGATATAATGCTGACAGGAAGCCGAGGCAGTCACTTGTAGAGCCAATTATGGGCAGAGCCGTGGGGGCAGGTTTACAAACACGGCTTTTCTTGTGTGCGCTGCTCTGAGGTATATGATTTACTTCCTTGCTAAAAGTACCCGGGCAGCCCGGAGTCTGCCCTCACTGTAGGTGGCAAAGCTGGTGAGTCGTGGCACAGCCCAGCTGACACCAGACGACCAAGAAAAACAAAAAGTGGGCTGTGACTGAAAGGGCTTATTTTGTTGTTTTTATCACTGACTAATGTACTTCCACATTCTTCCACTTTTAATGGCTCTTCTCTAGGACGTGTTTAACTGTTCACTGGGTGAACGCAGCTTACAGGCCTCTCCTGGAGTCAGGAGGAACCCAGATGGACCCATCCAAAGAAAATACCTTTGCTTTGGGGAGACTAATTACAGGCTTTTCTCATGAATGGAGGCTCAAGGAGCAACTTAATTGACCAGACTCTAGATTAACTTGAATTATTCCACTGCTGCCTTCTCCCAACAACAATCATCACAAGACTTTTCCTTTACAGATACACTGCAAAAAAAAAAAAGCAATTCCCTAGTGTTCAGTCTTGTCTGACAACAACAAGAAGCGTCCACAGTGTGCGCCTCCTCCCAGTTGGCATTGTCATGGAGGCAGAGCAGGGTTACCAGCAAACAGCAGTCTTTTAACTATCCATGGTCTAGCAGCCCTCCTTCAATGTCGAATTTAAAAAGTTCCTTTCACCACATCTGCCCTATTTGAGCGGCCTTTTCTTCACCTGACTTGCTCAAGAGATTTGCTTTATCTGAAAGGTCATTTCATTCAACCGGGCAACAAACACAAGTGAATATAACTGTCCCCAATCTTTCCCTCGCAGAATTCATGCTTGAGTTGCCTCAAATAAAGGAGGTCCCTCCCAGCTAGAAGAAGGGGCTCACAATCTGGGCAGCTCTATAGAAAAGACTCCCTGTATCATACAGTCCCCCTTTACAACTCTACATTTCCATTTAATGACACCCTACATATTAACCCTGGTCAGCATCTAATTACACAGAATAAATGAATTATCAGTGCCAGCGTGCAATTTAAAAATGTTTTTTGTGCGATTCAGGGATAAGGGGGAGCAGGGAGCTCAGTCCAGCGCTCATTAAAGTGCAAGCTTGCAAGTTATTTGCGAATTCATTAACTCTAAATATGGGTGATTCTGAGCCCCTTTCGAACACAGGACCACCGAGATTCCCTGTCATGGAGTGGTATGGGGTGTAGAGTGACACCAACACAACTGATTTGATGAGCTTTCCTCTCCAGGCCTGCGCTCAGGCAAAGAAACTGGCTGCGCCACCAACAGGGCCCCATTCATATTTAATTACAGCCTGCTAACGTTGCTCGCGGATAACATTACACCTGGCAAAGATGGAGGGAAGGACGACTATGAAATGAATATAACATAAAGTGGAGGTTGACTTGATGCAGTTTTAAATTTAAAATAAAAAAATTTAAATTAAAACTAAAATGCACAAAGAGGATTTCTGATCATTTCCTCCAGCATCAGATAAACGGAGTCAATGAGGGCAGCATCCGTCTCTCGTTTAATGGCATGTAAATAATACCAGGTGGTGAATATTAAGTATCAAACATGGGACACAGCAGTCACATGACCCTCCTCTGTGGGTGTAAAGTCACTGCTGGCCTCCCAGGCGACAAGCGTGCTTGCGTGCGTGTGTGTGTGTGTGTGTGTGTGTGTGTGGAGGGAGCGAGGGGGGTTGAGTTAGCAGGAGATGACCAGATGAGAGGTGGCTGAGTCCGGCCAAGCCATGTCAAGTTACTGGGTGCTGCTCTGAGGCTGAGCTGTAGACACACATCAGCAGCCATGTCTGTGCTTAGAGGACGCAGCAAACCTGCCAGCAGCAGTCTCACCGTATGAATTTTGTGCGGGTATTAGGGCCACTTTAATGGAAAGTTTGAGAATGAAAGGTTATACATTCATGAAAATAAAGTCATACTATTACGATGATAAGGCTGTAATATTATTTTAATTAATTTTGGTAAATTTACGTGAATTAAGTCATAATATTCAAGAATAAGGTATAATATTACAAAAATAAGTCATAAATTTGCAATATATAAATGACTGTATGTTGTATGTATAAGAAGATCAGCCCTAAATGAGGACTATGAAGCATCTTTTTAAGTTATACTTTAGTCAAAGTTTCACAAATAACAAACTACCTAATCCAATGGCACATCAGCACCTCCTTATCATAAGTATCAGATCTTTGAAGAGGTTGTGCAAGTGGTAGTGGACGTGAAGATATCGTTGGTGAGATCAGTGTTATGTTCGAAGAGGTTTCATA
The DNA here is from genome assembly GCF_947347685.1 of Pleuronectes platessa. Lineage (NCBI taxonomy): Eukaryota > Metazoa > Chordata > Actinopteri > Pleuronectiformes > Pleuronectidae > Pleuronectes > Pleuronectes platessa. Next base: position 10,072,171 of record NC_070626.1, read on the forward strand.
GATTCTCAAGACACAATGAGATTGGTTAAAGTTTTGGTTCCAGAACGAGCTCCGGTTCATTCCTAAAGGAAGATCTATTTTTCTCTATTCTATTGTGACTTTTAAAAAATAATATCATGACTTAATTCTCACATCCTCTCATTTTCTTTCCGTTGCATGGCCATAATACTGATGTGGTTTATAATTTAAAAATCTGAAGCTAAATAAGAAATTATTTATTTATTTAAACGTGAAAACAGTCAAAGCCCTGCTGCTGTTTGGCTGAATGTTTTCATATTCCTACCTACACACAGTGAAACCTATGTGCCACCATTGTTGCAGCTATAGAGTGAAAACATCAAGAGTAAATATCAGGTCTTGGTGTTGATATGATCGCTGCAAGCTGCCATTTGCACTGATGTTCTGCAATCATCCAGGTTGAGCCCATCATAGAGAGAAACCGATACAATCCCCACTTCGTCGAGCTGCTCGCCCACTTTCCTTCACTCGTGGTAACAGATTTTCTTCTCATATTTTTGATCAAATCTAAAGCGCAGGCTGTATACCACACATTACATGTAGCACATCACACACCCAAGTGAATGCAGACAAGACAGGTTCAAGGAAATCCCGAAAATAATAACAGTATTTGATCGCAAAATAATTCCTGGAATAAATCGTAGACTGATAATAACAATTTAAAAGTATCTGAAGGTGAGAGTGACAGTCTCCGTTTATTTCATGCTGCCATGAGGAAGGTGGCAGCCCATTGGTTGGTTCGCCAAAGACGGATTCAAGCATGTGCTGTTCACCTTTCACATTACCACTACACATTGTAACACACCAGTACATAAGGAAAACTCCCTCACATAAGCAGTTGATAGATAACTGACGCATCACCAATCTCATGCTAGTATCCATGCTCACACGCTTCATCTGTGTAGGACAGACTGTCATCGAGAGTCAGTGTCACACTATACTGACAAACACAAACACACACACACACACACGCACACTGTTCATCATTGTCTCTCACCGCGCTGGCGCCTGTCACTCAGCGGGGTCCTGGAATATGCACCGAGGCCATCGACAGGCGTCTGTGTCAATGCCTGACAAACCTCAAGGCACCAGGCTGTAATTGGAACGACTGGCCTAATCCTCAGATCAAGACAGACTCATTGACAACCTAAGCGGGCAGCAATCCCAGCAGCGCCTTATTAGTGGAGCTGGCCTCTTCGCTGGGAGCACTGATGTCAGCCCTGACCGCCAAAAGACGCTTCCTTGGCCAGGGAGGGCATTTCATAGAAAGTCACTGCGATGTCAGGTTGGTCATTTGGACCCTTTTCCAACTTTGTGGTGTGTCGTTAGGTTCTCTGTGCAACTGACACGCGAGTTCGAGTCAGGTCGCAATTTTGTGTACGAACTTGACCAAGCTAGAGAAATTTAACCGAGCCTGACCAGAACTCATTCTGTGTATCATGTCTGAACCCGACCCAAGCCCGATGTTTTCCATTTAGAGGCACGCACAGCATATCAATCAACATGACCCAACCTGACGCGAACCCAAACATTATTCCACATTTGTGTCCATCTTTACATATTTTTGAACCAGTTCCTGCACATAAAAAAGACGAGTTTGTGGTCTCTGAGATCACATTTTATTTTCCATTATCCCTCTCTCAGTATTGTGAATGAAATACTGTGAATTCATTACACAGCAGAGCTCAGTCTGGTGCGATCACACTGTAGAAGTTTACTGAATCAAGTTTTGCACATTCCACCTCTGACATCTCTTTGGAGAGCGTTTCATTTTTTTTAAGGGGCATTTTTAAGAATTATGTCTTTTGCAATAGAAGAAGATTATTTGATTCACCTTTATAGGTTGTTTTTTGTGCTGTGGCTGTTTCATCAAGTTATAGCTGCTTCAGCTACAGGGTAGAAAAACACAGAGAAACACAAATGTTTATTTATGTCTTAAAGTCTTTACACACTGTGTTCGCATTTTTCAGGTGTTTTTTTAATCCTTCATCCAAAAAAACCTTGCACACTGAGTCCCATGCACTTTATTATTCCATTCGCTCTGAAAATTCTTTTTCTGAATAAGGAGCAGCGAAATGATCCCAAACGCTTCCAAGTCTGTTTCAGGATGTGATCGATCCAGTTTGGTATGCTACGAGCACTGAGGCCACATTTTGGAAAAAAGAAAACACATTTTGTGATCATATTGATCATCAACTCTCTGGAACGCCTTTGATGATTGCGAAAAACCTGCTCCGAATTAATGAGGGACAGAGGTTTTGGAGTCAGTGTGTAAATGTTATGGACACAATATGAGGTAACTAAGTTTTGTATATTCCTGCACTAGACTGAGGATACAGCCTCATCGTCCTTACCAAAGATGAGAGCCCACCGTTCTGTCTTGTCTGTTCCCAAACTCTTCATTCAGCATGTGAGTCTAATAGAGTTATTTTGTTTTACATCATATATTGTGTGTAGTGGTTGCACTTTTAAAGACTTGACTGAGACTTGTGTAAAAGTGGTAAAACAGCATCAATGGCATATACAGTGAAACCTCAGCGATGGAGGCTTAACCCAGCCAGACAAGCCTCCTGCCCGTGCACAGCGCGGTGCATGTAAGGACTCACTCAGACTAACACAGCTCGTATCACTCGGGGCAGACAGGCAGCAGATAGACTCTCACACCCCTTCACTTTCAGTAGAAAAAGCCACAGTGCTCGCTTGAAATTGCCCGGTGTCCCTCTCTCTCTCTCTCTCTCACCTCCCAGATGGGTAATCTGCTCTGTGATGGCGGCGAGCATGTAGCGGAGGTTGGCCCTGACACCTTCTTGGCAGAGCAGCAGAGCCTGGCTCCCAATCCCATTGTCAAAAGCCAAGATGCCCAAAAACCTCTCGACACAGTGTTTTGCTTCGCAGCCCCTGCTGAGTGCCTGGGATCTCGTGTCAATGAGCATATCAGAGGGTTTGACATGAACAGATACATACATAGAGTACACTCCAGATATGACATGTCTCACACTGAATATCTGGCAGATAAGGTGTCATGACTCTATGAATGCGGCTCTAACAGACCAGTAGAAGGAGAAGCAGGAGGAATGCACATGTAGAGACTATTTACCCTCATGCAACGATTATGTTTCAAATCATAATATGCCGCTGAGTCTGAAGTGGTCATGTGATATTGCGGTTAGTTCAAAGCAGAAAAAGTGTGCTTTTGTTTGATGAGCTAAGTAGTCCCTGGCAAAACTTAAGAGCCATCAACTTCATGCATGATATGAGTGTTTCTATGCATGTCTATGCGTGTGTGTGTGTATCTCCATGCGTGTGTGTGTATGTCCATGCGTGTGTGTTTTTGTAGTTCCTGGCTTTTGTAAAGGCACCGGGAAGTTTGAGCCGTGCACCCAGGCATGCCTGTGCAGTGTAACCAAGGCTGACTGGCTGACCTCAGACTGTGTGGGCCCTTTAGCTGAAGATGAAGGAGCTTTTTCAGTGAGACAGGAACAGGAGGTATCGCCTTCCCTTTGCAGCAGCACTCATTCATGCCAGACACAATGCGTTATTATTGGTTTTGAATTGAAATGTTAATTTTGGGAACTGGGCAAGTGGGCCTGAGAGCTTGCCCTCATTTCTCATTTTTCACTCGGCTGAGGTGGTCTGTTTGGATGGGGGAGAGTTAACCCTTCACTCACCAGGTACTGCAGGACCTCGGCTACAGAGGACCAGGGGCCTGTGGTTTCAGAGCCTGCACCTGACCCGCATGTTTATTTTTTGTTTTACCAATTACAGAATGGTTATAGATTATATAACCAGTCTGGAGAACGTGGCCAACCCACTGATCTGGACCTGTTCAGACCTGACTTGCTTGGGTCGGGTGTCCACACTCTACTGTGGACTTGGCCACACAAACGTTTTAGACATTTAGAACTGATCCTGGAAGTTGACATTGGCTCCATCATCACTAACACGTAGGAGCTGAAAGGTCAGGGTTAAGAGGTGATATATGTAAAACACTGTTACATACCCACAAAGCAGCCACTATTGATCATGAGGCCATGGAGGTAAAAAGCAGCTCTTTCAGTGCGGCTGGCGTGAGGCACGCAGGTCAGCACTCTGCTGTACAACCTCACTGAAACGAGTGCATCAGCAGGGCCCGGCAGATCTATATGACGGGAATTAAACAGCATAATCAAATTGTTTGCGCAACCATTTAGCATCTCATTCCCCTGCTGCCCTGGGCCAGACTGACCACTGGAGACGGGCCATCCGCAGCAGTAACAAAGTGGGGCAATAACTAACAGCGATTAAAGGAATATTGATGGCCTGTGACACACAGCATCCTGAAAAATGCTATTTGGTCAAATAGCCGCAATAATTAAGTATATGAGGGTCGGTCAATTTTATCTGCTGCTTTTATTTGGATCGATTATTTAGTAAACTGGCCGGACCTCCGAGAGCATTATTGCTGAGTGGGGTGTTGATTTCATAGAGCGTGTGCTTGAGCCAAGTCACAAAGTGGCAGTAGAAGCTTTCAGTTATTACTCTTTTTTATACTTTAGATTTGATAGATCATTTTAAAATGTATACAGTCACACAGAACAACAAGACAAACTGTTTTGTGTGTCAACTGGTGACAACTGTCGTCCTTTATCTGTTTTCAGACAGGACGTCCGGAGGAAGTCCAGAGAATTGGATCTGGACTTTGTGCAGAGTTTGCCTTTCACACAGAAACATTCACAAGAACACAGAAGTCTCCGGAGAATAACAATTTTGATATGAGCCGAAAATGACCTTTCATCTACTGTTGACGTCGACCTTGTTCTGAGATATATGAAATCGCTTCTACACCATCATATCCTTTAATTTCAGAACATTATGTTCCTGAATCCTTTCAGATTTTTTTACAGACAGCAAAACAAGCAGGCCTGGAGTCAGATGTTCTAACCGCGTACTGATAAACATTAGCTGAGAGCAAAAATAAGGAGTTCTGGCTGCATAAACCCTCTGTGCATTTAATGTGATGCAATGGTTAAAAATCAACTCGGCCATTTAGACTCTCTGCCAGTTAATTGATTAAACATTAACCTGCAGGATATGGGATATTTCTTATTAATCACAGGTGGCACTGACTTAACTGAGCATGAGGGAGGAGGGCCACTCACACTCCCCCACACACACACACACATACACACACAAACACCCTTTTACATGTGCATGACATTGTGTAATCATAACATAAGCCATTTAGTAGCTGCTCTAATGTGATGCAGTCTAAGCGCTGTGGGAGTCAGACGTGTAAGTCTGGTGGTGCAATTGAGTTATACACACACACGTGCACACACACATCTCCATATCAAACAGCACATTGTGGGAATTGCCATGACCTAATGCATTGCTTATCTTTCATTTGATTGCAGGTTTCACGGAGGGGAACCGTTTTCCTCTCGCCTGTGCAACATGACGTCCTATGAGAAAACCAACCTTGACCAAAGGAGCGAGGAGTCTTTAAAGGAGTGGGTGGCAGATCTGTGATCCTGACCCGTCAGATACTGTACACTGTACAGCGGCGCGAGATCCCATGAAGACAGTAGGACGGAGCAAAATCTCTATCAGCCCGTCTTTATTTTCCCACAGTCAGTGACTGGGTAGGAGAAGCTATCGCAGTCCAATAACGTCACTGAATATTCAGCTTCTGTAGCAGGCCATTGCTTTGATCTCTCACTGATGTGGGTGGCCAGTATCCACAGCTACAACAGTCTTCAATTTGAGTCTGACAGAGCACAGAACCTGCCTCTTCATTAGCCACGTTCTTCTTGCCGTAACCCTGGGTGACTTTTTTGTGCTTTTTATGTGAAAATTGACAAAGTAAATTCCCTTTTCAGCCGTTTTTCCTGATGCCTGATGAATAATGTACGCGCAAGCTGAAGGACTTGCTGCTTTCATAAACTAAACAAAATTCTAGAGCTTCAGGGTTGTCCCTGCCCATCATGTGTCATTGCGTGATGCGAGTGGCGGTCCTGGCGTTGGGGCTTACGGCAGCACACAGGTGCCCTTTTCACTCCCAGGCCAAAAATGACAAATTCAATAAACTCAAGACACATCTCTGCGGAGCACCTATGGAATCCCACACACCTGACAAGGGGCTGAAGGGCTTCTCCGGAGTCACTCTGACATCCCATCTTGATGCCCAATATCAATATCTCTGTCCGCAGCCATCGCAGTGGAATATCTTTCCATCTCACTAGCATGCTTTGACACTGTGAGAAAGAATACGAATAAGTGTCAGAGGTTGTGGGACTGGAGGTAAGACTGTGATGAGGAAACAGTATCTGTGAGATGACATTAACAGAGAGTGTCCCCAACTCTGTGTGTGTTTAAGCCCCCGAGCAGACAGGCCTGGCTAAGGTTACCAACCGTAATTCTGATGGTGAAAGGGCTACAATCAGCCTACTTAATCTCAAAGCTGTTCTTTAAAACCAAAAGAAAGACGATATGTCTCCATTCTACTGTACGAAACAAGGAAACATGTGATTCATCTTAAAATGGAAATGCACATTAAATTAAATTTGCCTTCAGGGGCACTGAGGACAACCCGTGACTCCAGTTTTTTTTTTTCCTGCGATAACAAAAAAGGTGCTTGTACTCCCGTCAAAAGAGCCAGTCTCATAAACCTACTCGGACCTGAAAGAACACACCCCAGACATCAAATTTTAAAGAATTAGCATCACAATGGGCTAAATGTCTCCCCTGTAGTAAAAGCCCAGTGAAACGGCCCTGCAATTTCAGTGGTGATGATAAACTGGGGGACGCTGATAGCGGGAGCACTGTGCGTGAGACAAACCCTCACTGTATGTTCATTAGCATCCCTGAAGGTTCCCATCCGTCGATGAGGGAACCAGAGCACTGTGGCCGCTCTGCAAGCATGAGTGCCTTATTTAAGAGTTTGGTGAGTCGGCTCCACCAGGAGCTCGCATTAGGGCTCCCACCTGTTTGTCTGGGTACTCCTTTGACACAATAGGTCATGAAACGCAATATGGGCCTGTGCCTCTCTTTCTCACCACACAAAAGGCAAAGAGCGGATGAACTGCAAGATAAATGACCTTGACATTTGGACAGTCTCCAGATTGCTGCTCCATAAAAATAAACCATGCAAAGACTATCTCCAAACCCTCATAAGACCAAAGCATAACTTAGAGGGAGAACAAACAGGAGCAAAGTGAGGTCAAAAAAGAAGTATCAGGTTTTTGGGGCTGGATGGATATTTCCTAAAAGACTTTGATTACTGGTGTGTGATAACTGTGAGAGTGTACAGGCCGTAAAAATCCTACTTCCATGTTTGTACTTACAATCTGGAGGTCTTGTCTTCCATCCAGCTGTGTACACGCTGCAGACAGGCTCCATTTTCCACAGGAAGCACAAGGAGAACCACAGGAAGATAAAACCAGCATGAAATGGCTGGAGGAGAGTGACGACGCAAATTAGAGCAATGCTTACGGAAACATAAAATAAATCCAATAATCACATTTCTGTTCAATAAACTGCGATTTCAAGGCATATTAGAGGGAATTAAAGGCAGCACAAGCCGGTTAACTCTCAAAGATAAAAACACACTAAAGAAAGAGAAGCAAAATCTGTGTTTCATTGGACACGTTAAGAGTAGACGACACTTGAACATGTTTTCTACTTGTTTTTTTCCATAAAAATATGTATAAGCACCAAAGAGGTATGTTCCCACAGAGAGGAGGCCTCTGAGCGCATCCATCACCTGAGCATGACTGACAGTGTGGGCAGGTGTGGAGGGGCTTTAAGGGAGTGGGAGCTCCGGCCGCCATAAATGAGGCTCACCATTGTTCTCGGCGGGTCTTTTGATCTCCCAGCGGTGGGCCGGAGCCTCAGTGGGGAGTCCAGGCCAGGCCCGCAGGCTACAGTTTGTATCGACTCAGGAGGGCTGACAGCACAACGGCGAGCATGTGGGAGGGGGGGCGCCGGCTTCCCAAGATCGCCTCTGTGCAGCCCAGCTTCATCTCAACTTGACCTGCACATTGAGGAACCGCAGAGGGAAGAAATAGAAAATAAACAGATTTTTACTCCTGATTTCAACTAAGGCTGATGCTGCTGAAGAGCTAAGGAGATGTGTGTTTTATTTCTACTTTATACTTTCACACTCACACACACACACAAACTGTTTGTCAGCTTTTTATTTTACTAATTGTTTTTTCAATCCTCATTTGTCCTTACATAACATGCACTATAATTTCAAAATACCTAAATAATTAAATATTTTTGACAAATAGCAAAACAGAAAGAAGCTCATCCCCTCAAGTTCTGATATGACTAATATTGTGCAAGAAAATAATTCCCACCACACGTGAGCTCACACTGGAAACAAATGGTCTTATTTTTGCAGTGTGGCAGCTGTGCATACAGCCCTCACTAAAGGCCAGGCCTGTAATGAACCTTCAAGTGTACAGTAAGTGGACAGGAGTGGCTTACAGCTAAAGAGCATTATGTTTCTCTGCTGATGATTACAATCCTACCCAGACGCTGCAGAAAGAGCCAGTGAAGCCTTTTAACCCAGAGTCAAAATAACTTGAACATTCAATACAAATTCAAGATTGAATCCAAATATGCAAGTGCGTAAAGTAGTGAACAATGTGTGTGTGTGTGTGTGTGTAGCCCTATGTTCATCTTGCCTATGAGTGTTTTAATGGGTAGTGTGTAGAATCTCTGTACCCTGAGAAAACACTCTCAGGGCCACGGAGGAGACTCGCAGTGTTACAATAAATAGTGACAGCGAGCAGGACAGACTGGGGACAGCCCCTCTCGGTCTGTGGCGATTGTGTTTCAGCGTGTTCGCCCCGGCTCTTCCTGTGGTGTTCTGTGTTGTGGAGCAAAAAGCCACTGCTGGGAGCCACAGTGGAAGAGATCAATTGTACACATTCCTGCCACCTGAGATTCGAGTGTTTCTGTAATACTGCACAGCTCAATCGATACTGGAGCGAGGAGCCGACTGGGAAGAGCCCACACCAATGATGCTTACTGCTGGGACCACTCACACAAAGATAAAGCTTGTATTTATACTCCTGTATATATATACACACCTACGTATATGTATGTATGTATGTTTTTTTATTAATTGATCTATATACGAGGAGAAATTATGCAAGCAAATAATGTCTTACTTAGTAATATAATATATATATATATATATATATAGTAATATATAGTAGTACGTATAGAACAAGAAAATACACAAAAACACTATTAATTAAATGTGTTATTTTCTATAACTCTTATATAATTCAAATATTTGTTGTGCATTTTCTTTTCTTAAGACATGTAAACTAATATTAAATATTAATAAAATATATAAATTATAGTATCCACAATTATGACAACTGCATAAATAGGCAAATTTAAAATATTTAATAATATTTAATAAACCCCTTTATATTCTAACGAATTAAAGTGTATTATTATTATATAATTAGCAATAATAAATGTTGTAGCACCCATAGCATAGCTGCATAAAATGAACGTTTTATTATTTTAATTAATATTTGATAAATACAGATATATATGCAATTAATTAAAACGTTGATAATAAGAAAAATAATAATGTGTATACGTGCAGCAGTTGTATTTTAGTCCTCTGCAGGAATGTGTGAGGAAGAAGCCGATGCGCAGCACAAAGCAGCAGCAGCATAGCGAGTGAGTGTTAAAAAGAAAACAGGCTCTGTGGGGAAGGATCATTTAGCTCCGATGTTTTGAAATATAAAGCGTAAATATTGGTCAATTCGGCTGCATGCGAAGGAGGAGGAGAATGAAGAGGAGAAGGGGAAGGAAGAGGGGGAGAGGAGGAGGAGGAGGAGGAGGAGGAGGAGGAGGAGGAGGAGACCGGCCGGGCTGACATGAACAGATCCTGTGTTGCAGGATGTGCAACGATGTGTTAAATGAAATGCAGCTGTTGAAATACAAAAGAAGAGATTTCTTCAGTTTGAATAAAATATAAGAAGCGGATGCCTTCAAAGGTTTGATCCGCTGTAAGCGTGTGATCGTTGTGACAACTTCTTTTCGAGCTTTGTGGAGACGTTAACTAGATCGTCGCTTTCTTCAAGAAAAGTAATTACTCAGAAAAAAACGATCACACAGCGGTGCCATCACAGCGAATTGTGTCAGCATACGAAAATATTATTTGTATTACTTTCCCCGTGGAGACTTTTGTATTCTTATCTATTAAACACGTATGGATGATGAGAAGAGGGACGCTTCTCCCCTCCGTCTTAAATCAACCTGATTCACATGATCAGCGATTAACCGGTGATTTCAGGGAGATTATTTGGTTAAAACTGCGAAGGTTGGAAATGAAGGAGCAGCTGAATCCTCCGTCTCCGCTGCTGCTGAGTGTCGGTGCTCACAGAGCTGAACAGCGGCCACCAGCACAAGTCAGTCACCAGGAAAACTTTATTTCACTTTCATTTTGCTTTAAAATGCTTGATGAGTGAAAATATATATTTACATATATTTCAATGATAAGACAAAAAAAAAACTGGGAATAAAAGCACACAGACACAACCATGACTCTTTTGGAAAACTGATGTATTTGATTATTAGAGTAAAGAATTACAGTATCTTAGTTGTTAGTAGGTATTAAAGTGTAGAGAAACTGGACCCATAAAGATCTTCCAACTTTCCAAGAAAGTGCATGTAACAGTCCGAAGGTTTTCAAACCCAATATATATTTATATTTATAAAAACACTATCATTTTGTCCCCAGGCCTTGATGGACTTCTCTTGCGTGAGTTATATGTACATTTTTCTTGCAAGGGAGTTTGCATTTCCACATCTGAATGGATTTACCAGAAGCTTCGACACAATAACTTTGCACTTGATGTCATTGAGGATGCTGGGACTTAGCAGCAATGTGGAAATCCAGCTAAGAAAAACAAAACTAAAGGAGAATCCTGCTCATTTGATTGGCTGTATCAGCTCCAAAAAACCAGGAAATAGGCCAGGCCGAATGTTCCCCTTTTAGCAACTGTCTTGCTTTTCAACAACACCAAAATACGAGCCACAGAAAAGAGAGAAGAGATCAAGGGGAAAAAATGGAAGTAAACAAAAAAAGTAGAAAGTACAATACACAGAAACAGTAACAACAAAACAAGTTAACACTAAAGAAACCCTTGAAACATAGCAAACTTCAATGTTTTGTCTTCCTTAAATAAAATACAAGTAAATAAGATTTGGAAAGAAAGGAACTACAGCATAATTTAGTCCCTTGCCTGATTTTCATTGTTTTGTTTTGATGAAGGGCGGGGGAGCATGAACACACAGATGTTAGACCATCTACAGAAGATCAGTGTACATTATTTACAGCAAAACGGTTTGCTTATTACAGGGCTAATGCATCACATGAACATCAACAGTTCGGTTATAGCTACTACAGACAGAAAATAACTTAATGCCAAGGTAAGGATATCTACCCAGATATTCTAAGTTTCAAAAGCACATTTTTAATCCCCATACATACCCATTCTGTCTTTAAAACAAACAAAAACCTAACTGTTAATGCTGCCACTTGGTTTCAAGCAAGGTTATAATCACTAATAAATAAGCTCCTTAAACTATAACATGTACATTGTACAAAAAAGCAACATGTCTTCACACTTGTGTTCGTAAAGATTCAATGGTCAGCGAAGCAGTTCGGTTGATTCTGTCCCAGTCTTGTTCTCTTTTTTTCCCTCTTCTCTGTGTGTCTACATGTGTGTACAGTATGCCCTCAGGCATCTTCACGTGTCTGTGTGCGGCTCAGGACAAACACTCTAACTGGTGACGATTTCTTTATTGTCCTCCATGAACCGTGTGAAACGGAAGTGGGACCCGTTCTCTGTGTTGGCCATTTTCTCAAGACCAGCGAGAGCAGCGTTGGGCTCCATGCTGTGTAGCTTGTCTAGGCTGCCTGTCAGGCCGCCGATGGGAGAGCTACCCCCATTTCCCAATCCACCTGACATCGGTGGCATGCCTCCATTCTGGATGACCGAGATTTCATTTGTCTTCATCGCAAGGCCGTTGGAGAAGGCTGCAGCATACTGGTTCCAGAAACTGGCCGGGTCCCCGTGGCTTGCCCTTGATACCATGTCCTTCTGGAAGATCTCTGGAAACTTAACTGGGTTGGTACCCAGGAAGGCCATTGGGCCGTCCACAGAGAGCCTGCGGCCTCGTCTGGCAGGAGCGCTGTTCCACATGTGTGTGCCCATGTGAACCTAACCAGAGTGAGACAGAGGGAGAATAAAGGGGAGGGAGGAGAGAGACAGAGCAATGAGAGGGATGTAAATTAGTGATGTTTTCAAACTTAGCCACAAGAGCTTGCCATGAGATGATGCAATGGAAAAAATAATAATAATGCTTGAGTCTGAATTAACAGCTTCACACCCTGTATGCAGCGGACTAGAGCGGTACCGGCATGATGTAAACATCTTATTTTGGCAAGACCGATACAGGCAGTTTAATCTGAGCCTTAATTTGCTCATCTCACAAAGGGACCAGGGGCCCCGGGGGTAAAAAAGCTCCGGCCAGGGTTTCATCTGATATCAAACATCTGCCAATATCCATTCCTTGATAAAAAAAAAGTACAATGACAGACTCACAAAAGCTCAGCTATTTCTGTGTAGAATTAGTATCAACTAACAGCTTGATTTAAAGCAAAATAATAATAATAACAAAACACATGTCTCTCAAATTCCTCACTATAGATACATATTGACCCAGTCTGAAAAAAAGTCACCTTTTTCGTTTAGTCAACATTATTTTCATAAGTTTTAGTAGATCACTGAGCAGATGGGTTTCTCAAAGATTTCGACCTGCAGCATTTTTTCTTGAAATCTGATATGGCAAAAATTTCGATTGACTTGCTTACATTGATTGCCTGTGATACTTAATTCTGAGAGGTGAGTCATTACCAGCCAACCACACTCTGGAGTTTCTATCCAATAATCATATAACTTGTGATTCAGCCTTTCCAGTACGGCAATTTTTATCACAGGGCTGCTCCTTTAATTAATTATACAACATTACCACCTCTTGATGCCTAGTGCACTGACACGACATATGAATCTAAATAGCAGCTTGGAGACACATTTTTCCTAAACATTCTCAGGCACCAACTTTAAGGAGACCAACAATTTTCAAGACTGTTTCGACATTTACCTTGAGGTTTCCTTTGGTGGTGAAAGCCCGACCACAGATACTGCAAGCAAAGGGTTTCTCTCCTGTGTGAGTTCTCTCGTGGATCTGCAGAGCACTGGAGGAGGAGAAACACTTTCCGCAGGTGTTGCAGAAGTGTTGTTTGGGTGTCCTGCGTGGTGGAGCACCGGAAAGCACTGGGGAAGAGGAGGCAGATGATGTGACCAGTCCTGGTGGCATTTCCTTGTCAGGTTGGAGGCAATGGAGGAAGCCATTGATCTCAGGCTTGTTAATAGAGACAACAGAGAGGAGAGAAGGGGTTGGGCTGCAGGACAGGCTGGTGTTTGACGGCTCAAACAGCTGTGAGGGCAGGTCTCTCATTTGATGAGTCAGCATGTGCTGCTTGAGGTTGCCCTTTGTGGAGAACCCCCTGTTACAGGCCGTGCAAATAAATGGTCGTTCTTTGGTATGGCTTCGATAGTGAATGTCCAAGGCACTCTGACAAGCAAATGTCTTCCCACAGATGTCACATGATGTGTTCTTGATGATGCTACGCTCACGAAAGGGGAATAACATACCCATGGGGTCTTTTGAGGGATTGACAGATGTCAGGTCCAAGGCTCCAATGTTAGAGGGATGAGAGTGCAGGAAGTTTGCACTTGTGTGCTCAAAGGATAAGGCCCTCTGCTGCCTTTCTTCAAGGCTGGGGGATTTATGTGGTTGGGGGTGCATGTTAGTGGGGGATGGCGCCTGCATGGAGGAGGTAGATTCTGACACAGCTGGACTCCCGACGCTTTGATTTTCAACATCCCCTCCCAGTGACGAGGAGTCATTGGTGAGGCAATCCCCCTCGACTAAGCCATTTGCCATAGCCTTCATGTGGCTGGCATGTAGCTCCTCTGTTTCATTACTGTGAGCATTACCATTTCTTGCCTCCCCCTCCTGGCCAACCATTTCAGGGGGAGCTGGGGAGTTACACAGACTGTCATGGTAGGCATCAGCTGACCTGGGTGTGTCTGGCACACTGCTATCAGGGCCCTCCTCTAATCCTTCCATGTTGTCATCAGAGAAGTTGTCCAAATCATCAAAGTTTCTCTCCTCAAATGAGCCAGTGTCAGAGACCATGGACTCCGGGTAGCTCTCTGGCAGAGGGGTGTTGGGGATATGTCCCCCCATGTGCATGCGAATATGTTGCTGTAGAACCACAGCATTTGTGAACTTCTTCTGGCAGATGGGGCAGGAGTGATGGACTCTGAGAGGAGGCATGGCCCTATGGACACTGTAGTGGGTCTTAAGATTCCCCTTGGTGGTAAATGCCCTGCCACAGACTTTACACTTAAAGGGCCTTTCCCCAGTATGAGTGCGATAGTGCATTTTCAGAGCACTCTGGCAGCTCAGCACCCGGTGACAGATGACACATTCGTTTGGATCTGTCACCTTTCTGTCAATGTTTTCCACAAGCTGCTGAAGCTTGGAGGTCTCTGACCCATGGAGAGGCTCCAGAATGCCTCCAAAGGGGAACTTAGCCCTGAACTGATCAGACATAAGCGGCATAAGTGGGTTGGTCATCATGGGCGGGCTGTTAGACGTGGTGTACTCAGCTGTACTTTCTGAAGCAGAGCTTAAATTTGTCATGAAGCATGAGGAGTGGCTGCCTTCTTCGGTTTTCTCATTTGAGGTAGGCAGAGTCGCACCTTCGCCCTCTTCAGACACTCCATCATTACTTTTAGCCGAAGGCTCAGCAGAAACTGAGTCTCTCTTTGCAGTAATAGAAGGGCTAGTTATGGCTATTGAATGATCTTCCTTTTTGATGAAATGTGGAAGGCTCGGCATGGTTGGTGGCAGCAGCATACCGACTGAGGAAGTCAGAGTGGGCAAAACTGGTTTGCTGTCCAACCAGCTGGTGACAGGTTTCTCAGGGGGCATAGACATGCCATATGGAATGCCAGTGCTGGTCGGTATGTTGTCTAAATGCTCAGGAACAGGGTAGGGGTTCATCTGGATGTGTGGGTATTTTTCTTTATGACGCTGGAAATGTACCTTCAGGTTACCACGGGTGGAGAAGCGGTTGCCACAGATATTACACTTGTATGGTCTCTCGCCAGTGTGGGAGCGCAGGTGGATTTGCAAGGCACTGTCACTCCCAAACACCTTGCCACAAAACCTGCACTTATGCTTGAAAAAAGATTCCTCAGAGCTGCTCTTGTGTTCAAATGAGGTGACATTTGGTGGCTTGCCTTTCCTCTGCTCGGCCAAAGCTGCTAAAGAGTTGAGGTCCTCCACAGTGCTGCCCACACTTGGCAGAGAGCTGGAGAACATGGAGTTTCCAGAAGGGGGCTGAGGTAGAAGGGGATTGACTGCAGAGCTTAAAAAGCTACCTATTCCAAATGCTGGCTTGGATGACTTAACTAGTGAGGAGTTGCTGAGCTGAGAGTGGAGGCTACTCATATGACTCGGCCTCTTGTCAGAAGACTGGGCATTGATTGTTGATGGCCCCAGTGTGCTAATGCTTTGAGATGTCTCACTGGTTCTTGGGTTGGGCTGAGGTAGCTGTGCCGCTGCAGCCAGTTGCTTTAAGCTGCTAATACTTGCTGACTGACTAGCCAGGTTCTGCGCTAGGCCTGCGGCTGCAGCCAGCTGTTGGGAGAGATGTGAACTGAGTGTGGTCAGTGGGCTGGCAGCAGGCCCCATTGTGCCTGGAGCAGAAGTTAGGGGCACCTGCATTTCTGGCGACTGGGAGGCCAGTAGCAGTATCTGATGGCGAATCTGCTCAATAAGCTGCAGCTGGTGAATCTGTTGCTGTTGTAGGGCCATGAGTTGCTCCATCAGTGCTGGCACTGGCACCCTGGGGCCCACAGTGGAACGGGCCTCTTGGGAGAACTGGGCCACAGCCACTTTGGTGCTCTGAAGATTTTCAATTATGACATTGCTGTTGATCATGGAGAAGTTTCCCAGTTCAGTCAGGTTACTGAGCTGAGGTAGAGGGGCAGAGATAGCTGAAGTACCTACTGCAGGGCCAGAGGTGACATGGCCACCATTGATGACTGTGTTGATGGGACTCCCACTCTCTGTAAGACTGCCATCCTCTTCATGGCCACTGCTCATCCCGGAAATGTCCACGTCCATGGATTCTTCTCTTTCTAGAGGGTTATGCTCCAAAAGGTCGCTGTACTCTGTTTCATCAGTGTTATTAACTGTGTCATTCATCTGGTCATCGGGATTATGGGGAGGAGACCCAGGCGAGAAGGTTCCGGTGGGGGAGGCAGGATTTTCATTCACTATCAGAACTAACTGATTCTTAGTGCAATTCCTCTGGTGTTCTTCAAGATCTGATAGTTCAAAGAACTCAGCACAACATCTGCTACAGACGTGGGCGTCTGACTCCTTGCAGGGGGGGTCCTCTGAGCAAAGTTCTGTGTCCCCTGAAAAAGAGGAAACAGAGGATTAGTGATTAGAAATGTTTTGCAGCTGAAAAAGCAGCTTTATCTCCTCAAATTCCATTGTTGTTAATCTTAAGTTAATCAGTTTTACACTTATCCCCTTGATGCGCTCACAAAAACAACGATCGAAAGGCAACAATAAGCCAAAAGAAATGTGTAAAAGCCTTATTCAATGCAGTGGCCTCTTGAACATGATAAGAAGGGGTACAAAATCAATGGGAACTACTCAAATATTGCTTAAAAGTGATCTTTGAAGGTGTACACATCTGGGTCTCATCAGTCCAACCAAAGGTAATCATTTTCTCCAGATAATCCATCAAAATATAGAATGGAGTGAAGTGAGGACATTGGTCTTAATGAAATTTCATAGAAAGGCATTGATTTCCTATATTCCATGCCCTTCAAAGTCGACTTGTCCACTCGGCGCAAATCAAGCATTTGAAGGACTTATTAGACTTTCAATTTGCTGTCAACTTTGCTCATTTTCAGCCAACTATGGGCATCTTGGACAGGTTATCTATGTCACTAAACTAATTTGTATCCACTCAGGCTGCAATCACAGTGAGACATGAACAACAGAGCCTGTGGCATCCAGACTGTTAACTCAAAAACTAAACACCAGCTGAACAAAAGAAGAAAAAAAAAAAAGACTTACAAAATAAATAGTGACTTATTAAGTATTTATGACATGGAATCCTTTTCACAAATTAAAATGTTTGCAATATAATTTTAAAAAACAACAAACATTTCTTTTGTGAAATTGTGAGTAAACTTTGACACCCAATCCTTCATCAAATACAATAAAGCACTCATCAGTAAATTATTCGAGATAAACAGCAATGGAAAAAAAGTTTGAAATAATGGCTTAATCAAAACTAAAGAGTAGGGTGTTTCATCAGAGTGCAGACATCACAAACTGATAACTGGACACACCAGCTCACAGATCACGAAATACAGACACAGCAGCTTCTGTGGTCACAGAGATGAAGATTCGAAAGTGGTCACGGCATTAAAATGCACATTCTTATACACAGGACGAGTCAGGGAGTGAAAAGGCAAGACGACACCCGGCCCCCAGAGCCACTGCTGTGCTCCAGAGTTTCCTTATTCTTTCACCTCTTTGTCACACTAAAATCTTGCTGTTTAACATACAAGTTGATTTACAAATTGTATTTCTCTATGAATCCCTTTCATTGTGGCTCTGGCCCCTCAACACTTTCATCAGAGCCAAGAATTCATTTGCAAATGAAACCCAGAGAAGTGCAGCCCTGCCCCACAGAGAGACAGGATGCCTTCCCATTGTTCGCGCAGCATGGGAGCGGCGGGGATCGTCGGCACAGCCTGGCCCTGCTCATCTCAGTCGACTCAAAGCAGATCCTGTTTAATTCAGGGATTATCTCCCTCAATGTTTCTCTACTCAGAGACATCAGATAACGCAAAGTTGCCATGACAGTAAACCCTGGCCCTCACACCACCAAACCATGCAAACAGGGAAGACTCCACTTTAATGATAACTTTTTATGTTAAATCCCCCCTGCCACCCACCCACCTACCTACACCCAGCACTAATTTTGAAAAAATGTGTTTGATTCCTAGTGTGAGATATCTGAGGATTAAATACATTTTTTTGCCTCTTTTCTCAAGATTGACTGTGAAATAAAAAAGACAGTGAGTGGGTGAAAATAGCAGACACACAAGTAAGAAGAGAACAACTTTTGTCAAACAAACTTTAAGAAGAAGCCACATTGATAAATAAAAAAATATGCATATGTGTTTCTGAGTGTGTGTGTGTGTGTGTGTCTGTGCGCGTGTATGCTTCAGTATATGCAGAGCATTGCAAAAAAATTATCATGTTGCATATATTTGAGAAACAGTGGTGAACGATGATATGAAATTAATTTACAATTTCATTTCTACACTACAGGGCATACATTTGGGGCTTTAGTTTAAACAGTTTCTTAACAAAACATTTTTTTATGTGGCGCACATTTTCAAAACCCTTAAAATCAATCATAGATTTTCAATCGTGCTATTATTGACATGAAAGTGCCAAGAATTCCAAAATTAAAACTATCGACGAAATAAATAATTACAGGAAAACAAATTAAGAGAAATCAGAATATTACTGAGATATTTTGTGGATGTCTGTTTTAATAATTAACTGGAACTCGAGCGAAACATTTTCCTCAAAGTATTGTAATGCACTTGTGTACAGTCTCCTCTTCAGACACTCTATATTATGTTTGAAATGTGAGAGAAGAAATTAATAACTAAACTCATGTTACTGTAAAAAACGATAGCTGACAATGTCTGGACGAATATCTCACAAAATAACCTAAATCTTTACACCGCTACAGATTTTCTAATCTAACTGTACAACACAGTGTTTTCCTTTATCTGACCACGAATAAGGATCGAAATGAAATTCATGCATGTCTGAAAATCCACTGTCCACATAAGACTATTAAAGCAAACAGCGCAGATGCTGGCAATAGGCTTAATTCCAAAAATAGCAAGGATTAACTTTGTATTAAAATTAAGTTAAAGTCAAGCTGGTATGAAGATGGTGTCTGTAAATCTTCCATAGAATCTCTATCAAAAGCACAAGGTAAGCAGTGCACAGGGCTTCAGGAGAGACAAAGAGCAGAGGACAGAGCCTAGAAAAGATTGACCAAAGTTTGAATATGAGAGGCGAGAAAGCGAGGATTAGTCCAAAAAGTTGACGGAGAGCTTTGAGAGTTCCTACATTCTTTTTTCTGTGAGCCTCTTGACACTTGTAACTTCAGGAGGATTTCTGCTCACATCGTCTCCAGCCCTCAGGACTCATCCCAGTGAACACTAGATGGGGTTCCACTAAGCTGCCGTGGTCCAGGACAAGACTCCAATCTCAGAAGCTCTGCCCGGTGACACGCTTAAAGCTTAAGGGGAGGGAAAGAGGCGCGACGAGTCCCTCCGGCTACACCTGGACTCAAACCACATAAACACTGGCGTAATGACGAGCAGAGCGCACTCTGTTTGTTGAGAGCATCGGTGCAAAGGGGGCTGCCCTGCCAATCTCCCCTGTAGGGGGGCCGCTCTGATAGGGTGAAAGGGGATGGCCACAACATTGATAAGGCCTCACACTTACACACACACACTTGAATAAAAAGCCGGGGCCTTGCTGGGCCGCCTGCAGCTCTGATCAGCAGGGTCAATGGCGTGGTGGAGAGAAACACACTGGGCCCTGAACTCCCATCACCTCTGCATAGAGGGACACTGGCAAAGGTTAAAACAGCTCAACATCCCACCCTCTGTGGCTCGCACTCCGACTTCCTAAAGTAACTACAGCCCTAAGCATCACTGACATTCACCTACTAATACAATGACTTTCTGTTTTTCATTTCCGGGCAACCACAACCCTCCAGAAGCCAAACACAGCACTGTCTCGGCTAGAACACTGCCAATCTGAGGACAACGTGTCCCTAACTTTATAATTTCACACACACAAGAGACATTGAACACTTTTAAAATGCAGCTTTGTTTTGGACACAATATATCATTTTGCAATCTGCAGTTTAACAGGGTTGGTGACGTAAGTAACAGTTGATTAAGTTGATCAGATTTTAAGGAAAATGCAGACGAAAACAAGTCCAAGGGAAAAAACTCGATTTTTGCATTAATCAAGTTCCAACACAAATCACGTGAAATGGGCAGAAAATACCTTTCTATGCAAGGCTTTCCCCTGAAACACACCAGCACAGGCTGTTCAGGCTGCACTGAATACACTGTGACTTTTACACACATTTACATCAGATTTATTACATTTACAGGCCTTATCCAATAAGTGTATAAGCCCAAAAAAAAAATCTGACTTGAGCTGGATTTTTTATGTATTGCATATTTTATATTATTATTATTATAATTCTATGTGTGGATATATTTTTTCTGGTGACATTTAAAATACTTGCAATACAATTTGATCCCATTGCATGACAGACCACAGAGAGGCCTTCATTCAGGTAAAGAATAGTTATTTAAATTGCAGACATTTTTAATAAGTATTATTTTCTTGGTGATGAGTAGAGGAGTCGGTAAGGCAATGTAATACGTAGCAACGCAACGTCGTGTTACGAAATTAAAGGGTTATTAATGTTAACCTACAATCTATTCACACCGTAGTTTTGTTGACGTTTTATTTTCTACTTTTTAAATAGACGTGATAATTTACCATCTCGCTGAGCCTCGCCTGTGTTTCGCTGGCCTTTGTAAGAGCTCCTGCATGGATTTCCAGCTCTGAATGGCACTTTGTACAAACTGATTTCACATTTTAGGCACAACAGCACCAGTAAAAGAGAGTATTGTTCACTTTACCAACAAAACATCGCACAGTGTTTGAATTTACAGCAGGCGATGGCTCATCCAAAAGAGTGGAACTCCTCTAAAGTTACTTTAAAGGAAAAAAACGAAAACGTCTATTTTAATTTTGGTGTAGGAAACCACACATTATTTTGTAATGAAACAAAAACGGTTAGTGTGTGTATATGTGTGTGTGTGTGTGTGTGTGTGAGAGAGAGAGCGTGTGTGTGTGTGAGTAAGACGTGACTTCTCTAAGCTGCTATAACAAAGTTGAGCAAAAAACGTGTAAACGATGAGTAAACCGAGCGGATATTTCCAGGGTGTGGAGAGGTTGTGTGTTTATTTGCGCTCTTCGCAACACTTTGACCTCCTTTCATCCAACTTGCAGCAAAACAACTCAGCAGTGTGTAAACAGCGAATTACTAATAGGAGCGATTTCTTGTAAAACACGTGGGGGGAGATATTGTAGGATTTTCTACTTGACAAAAATGCGGATGGTTTATCTGTGGGTCCGAGACCCAGGAAAAGTTGGAGAGTCCCCGACAGGAGCGACAGGGTGGTCCGTGTGGACGCACCGAGAGCGAGCACCGAGCGCAGGGAGAACCTCGGGGAGGACCGCGAGCTGAACCGGCTGCTGCTCGTAACTGACTTTATACATGACCTTAAAAACACTATTTCAAACTGAACCGAAGTTTTGAAACTTTTTTACTCACACAGTGCGTAAAACTGAAGAGAAACACTCCCCGTACGGTATTTATTATCTTTAATAACTAATTTATCTTTTATAGTAAAGTTTGTATAAAAGCGAGCATAAAGGTTTAATTGTGGGGTAAATAAAATAAAAGCGTTAAATCATCTTCTTATCTGAAATACTGTACATTTATGGGACATCCTAAAGTTTTCTGAAAAGTGGCAAAGACTTTTATCAGAAACACGATGAAATTTGGAAAGAAATAAAACCAATGCAGACAAGTATAAAGCTCAAGACTTAAAGGAGGAACTTTTACGCTCGTGTTTCACCTCAAATAAGCTGAAACAGTTTTTAAAAGTGTGTAGAATTCATAGTGGAGGTAGAAAAGGAGCGAGAAGCAGCTTGGACTCACCATTGTGTTCCGATAAAGGCTGATGAGGTTCGGATTGGAAGTGTTGCGGCTTCGCTTGTTTCCTCCGCGACATGCTGGCTGGCACATCAGCGAGCGCAGAATAAAAAAATGACTACAAAAACCCTGCTCAAAAAATTACGTACAATCGAGCCCATCCACCGCGCATGTGCCGCGTTATGATTATCAATAATGCTCTGCGATTAATCATACAGGAGGGGGCTTCTTTGAAAGGCGATTGGCACCTCGCCAGCCCCCCTCCTATTCAAATGAAGTCTCTTTAATCAATTAGCTCCTGATTTGCTGGGGACTCTTGTCTCTCTCTCAGCTCCCACCCAATGAGTTGATCCGTACGGGGAAGAAAGGCTGGCTCTTCCAAACTCCCTTTGGAAACGGGTTAACCCCTTGTGTTAGCCCGAGTCAACGCTTATCTCGACTACTACAGGGGAATGTCAGCATCTCCAGTCCATGCCTGCGACAGTATCTTTCAATCTCTCACATTCATCAAGCAGCGATCACACTTTTTTCTTTCTCTCTTTCTTCTCTCCTCCTGTAGATGCGGACCGACCGGACGCTCCGTGCGCTCGAGCCAACTTTCTCCTCTTCTCGCAACTCGGTGTAGTCCGTCCTCCGTTGAACTCGCTGTGCGCGGTGCGCGGACACCTACTCTGTGAAGAGTTTCGAGCGGAGGTCTCGGTGCGCCGAAACGCAGCGCCGCGCCAGCATGTCCCCGTGCGTAGAATGGCACCGGTTCTCGTCCCCTTCGTCCAGGAAAAAGTCCACGGTGCGATCCGACGTCCCAATCAGTTGCATTTGATCATTATTAGTAAGAAAAAATACGTGGGGGGGTCACTTACTAACACGTTTTCATCGCGCACTGCATTCCGCGAATAAACAAACTTTGCGGGGCCCGTGCAGCGCTGGGACAAATGTGGAGCCCGGCCCATCGAGGGTCTGATTGGTCACAGGGCTATTCAGTCATGCTGCCATTCACCTCCACCTCCTCCCTCCCTCGCTCCCCTCCCTTCCTCTCTCTCTTGCTCTCTCTCTGATTACGCACAGCAGATCCAAACGCTTTGTGCGCACCAGGATGAGCAGTGGTGAAGAGAGCGGAGAGAGGTCTGTTTGTCTGAATAGGGATAAATAAAGCTTTCACCTTTCTGCCTTAAACATTTATTTCCCCCAGCAAATGGAGGCCTCACACACACACACACACACACACACACACACCTCATGTGAAACATTTACACCACCTTTTTAACTATTAAATAACAACTTTAAAAAGCCTAAATGTCGTCGCCATCAAGTGGGATGTTTGTACAGTAAAACCAGTTGGAATTGATAAACTGTATTTGTATAAGTTGGATGCGTTGTGGGCCTGTAGATGCCTTCTTTTTAAAGGCTTTGATAGGTTTTCAAGGCAATGCTCCTGGTAACTGTACAGCCAATAAAACAATGTGTCCATCAAACCTGTAAATAAAGTTATGGGCCTGTGCACCACGACACACTATTATTATAATAATTATTGTTTTAATAATAATAATAATTCTTATTGTTATTATTGTCACCTGACTAAATAATGCAGACTAACAGTTGTGCGCCTTCCTTCAGTGGGCTGGGATCTTTGAAGAGGGCAACATGTCCCAGGAGCCTGACTCCCTGTGAGTCGAGTAGATTTATTACGTGAAAAAGATAAACGAAGCTCTCAGTCGGCTTGATTTTGAGAAATGAAGATAATAACGTTACTATAGGTGATGCCTCGGATGCCATTATTTTTCACTGAATATTTAAAGAGCAGCTGCGGGCTAGATGGATCTGGTCCTCTCTTGTGTCAGCTATCTTTTAGTTTCGACGAGCCTCACTATTTACTTATTCATGAAAAAAGGGAAAGAGCAAGAGGAGGAAAATCAAATACTTCTGATGGCTCTGAGTGATCTGCTTTATCAATGCGTTCTGACAAAATCATTTAAGAATTTATGTGTGTGTCTATATATATATATATATATATATATATATTGTGTGTGTGTGTTTGTGTGTGTGTGTACATTTTTATATACATATGGTGACAATTGATATTTGTCAGGACAGTTTAAAAAACTGTGATGGATCGAAACGTGGGCTTGGTCTAAACAAAAATCTAACAGCAAGTGATCATTAATAGAGGAAAACGTGCGCGTGTGGGTGTGTGCGCGCGCACGCGCCGTTTAAAAAGCCCCCCCCCCCTGCAATTACGTGCACCAATTTTGAAACTGCTGGGAGAGGAAAAAAAGGGGGTCTGCAATATTGTAATGTCCCGGGCGGGAAAATCAATGGGCAGTTAATTGATGTGAGTGTTGGTGTGAGATTGTAAACAGGGTGATTTGCAGCCCAGCCGAGCGGGAGACATTTTAAATGGGATTCACTCGGGACGGTGAGGATACAGTGTTAACAATCATGGGCTGAATGACACGGCGGAGACGGACACAGTTTGGAGACCCAAGCACACATAAGTCACACCCAGCAGCGACTGGGAATAAATAAAGTTTCAGCTATGACTGAGGAGATTGTTCAATTGTTCATTTTGCAGGATGCAATATTAATGATGAAATATGAATTATAATATCCAGCACATAATAATCTGTGAATTATTTATTTCATGCAAGATATATATGGTGTCAAAAACCAGCAAATAATATACATTTAGAGTATTATCTGAAATTAACAATTATTTTCAATTGAAAAAAATATGTATTTTTTTATTAATATAATTATGAGTTAATTAAAAAAGCGGTAGCTTATGGATCCATCTAATCAATCATATTTTACTAGTTTTTTGGGGGGCTGGTTTTTAATCAAATGTTTGTTAGACGAGCCTTTTGCGCATAAAGAGCGCGCATTTAGCCTGTTACGCGCAATCCTTGCATATCACACCGGGTCCGGTCCGCGTGCCTCCGTTCATTACCGCCATCGACATCCAGTGATGGATCATACAGCGCAGGAGAAGTGCGCATTTGGCCCCATAACAGTGACAGTTAAAGCGGCGGCTCTCCCCAAACCGGAGCCGTTAGTGACCCTCACTCACTCAGCGTGTCTGCAGCCCGGAGAGCCCACTCCTCCGTGTCACAGCGGATTCAACACGTGGTGGGTTTCTGCTCCCTGATCCACGCGACGCGTAAAGAATGACAACGAGCTGGAGCAGGGCCTTCAACTGGGTCAGCTGCACGTGTGTGGGGGGGTGTGTGTAATGTGTGTGTGTGGGTGTGTGTGTGTGTGTGATAATGGGAGCCCAAGTGGCAAGAGGAGAGAAAGAGGAAAACGTGTAGGTTTAGGCTTTATAAGGATTGTGTGTTAGCACAAGTGGAGGAGTGATTCATTAATTCACATGACTGCTGCTACTTGGGTCATTATTACACTCCATTATTATTTAATAGGTTTGATTTACATACCTTCAGTTAAAAACAACATTTAAAGCCCCTTTGATAGAAAATAATCAAAGTTATAGCTATAGAAATAAGAGAGGCCATACATTTTAATAAAGAGAAAATATGTAAACTCACACAGACAGCAGTACATTACCTACACGTCATTTTCTAAATTAAATATTAAAGTGTATCATTCTATCTACTCATACTTGAGCCTTATTTTCGATTTACTGTAAATACCGGAGACTCTGACCCTCGTGCTTCCAACACATATGAAGAAGTGCACGGCCTTATTCATGGCATGCTGACGTCTTGCAGGATTAGGGGCTTGATTAAACGGATTGTTGTAAGCTGGCCTTATGCTCAAAGAAATAAAGCGATAGGCCCACATTTCCTTGTATCGAGTCACACACACACACATGCTGTCACTGACTCTTACTAGTGCCATGTAGCTTTGGGTAGAGGTGTCCAACTGCAAGAAACTGTAATAATATTACTTCATTTAAAATGTAGACATTTCTCTGAGTATCACTAAATCATCATTTTCAATTTATTCATATTAACAAGATACCAATTCACAGGAGTGCCTTTTAAATGATCAACATTTATAATGTAAGTTATCAATTGCTGCAGAAACTATCACTTGTTCTAGTATGAAAATAAATCAGTGTGTCCGTCACATGATCAGAATGCAGCATTTACAGCTCCGTGTTGCCACTAAAGAAACCCCATTGAAAAATGGCCTGCATTAAAATTCAGTACCTGCAGCGGCAGAGAATAGCCTCCATTAATTAAGAGATCAAACCCTCTCTATTGTCCTCCAGCAGCCCTGCCACCACTTGTCCCGCAGATTGTCTCCCCCCATTGTGGCCCCTGACAACTTCCTGCAGCATCACCCGATATCAATGGGCCGTGTTTGTTTTTACATTATCTCAGCTGCAGTTACAGACATCCCCTTTCAGTCCCGTCTTGTTTGAGGGAAAACAAGCAAACATTCAAGGGTGTCACAGAGGTGCTGGAGGTCAGTGGTCCGTCACACACACACACATGCACACACACTCGCACACACACACACACACACACACACACACACACACACACAGCCTGCTAGTGTGCTAGTTGGCGCGTGTGTGAGTGTAGCTTTGCATGTGTCACTAATACAGTGAATTGAGACATACACACACTGCCCACACTGTGTGTGTGTTTGTGTGTGTGTATCAGCTGTAACTGGCCAGGAGCAAGTGTACAAGTGTCAGGAAATATATACCTGAGGATCCCTGACTAGCGTCGTCCTCCCAGTCATTAGTGAGAGAGGAGAGGATGCACCAGTGTCTCATCCTCACTGGTGTCACTGGAGGGCAGACACCACAGGCGGTGTGTGTTTTCGAATAGAGATCCACAGTCACATCTTGTTGTACAGTTTGCACACTTCCGGGAAAAAATACATAGAAACAAATTCATTGATAATAATGATAATGTAATCTGAATATAATATATACAGATAATGTAACTAGTTATAATAATTCAAAGAAATAAACAATAAATCATTCAAATGATGGCAAAAATCCTAATATTATTTAAATCTGAACCTAATAGGTTATTTATAATTTTTCTTTTCCTAAATTTACATTTCAAATTGTACCGTATACAATAAGAAAAATCAATACGCGCTCAAACACACAATAAACATTTCTATTTAATTTCTATTAGTTACAGTTACAATACTTAATCTGTTTCTCATTACCCAGCACCCAACGTGTTTTGTTTTTCTGAATAGATACTTATATTCACAGAGTTGCAATCATTAAGTCCTCCGACTGTTATGATACAAATTCACTTGATTGTATTTGATTAAACATTCTCGCTTGAGTTGCATTAACGAGAAACACCACAGCACTGGACGACCACCAAGACTCCCATTTTGGCTCCTCGGCATTCTTGAAGAAAAAAAAAAAACACATTCTACTTTCATATGACATTGACGAATGATATTTGGATGAAGGGAGATGCTGAGACTGTTAGATGTTTCGCAGAACGGAGCCGGATTACACTGACACACATCACTAAGAACTGGAGGTTACCGAGGAACCAAACACACCAGACATCTTGAAGAAATTACATCACCCCTCCGAAAGCTGAGTGTTTATGTATTTTTAAGAACCTGGAAGCAAAACTCAAAATTACACATTGAATTATCCCTGCATTACTTTGCGTGATCGTAAACACAGAATGTAAAGAGCATGCACATGTGATGTCTGCATCACAGCG
Source organism: Pleuronectes platessa (assembly GCF_947347685.1). Lineage (NCBI taxonomy): Eukaryota > Metazoa > Chordata > Actinopteri > Pleuronectiformes > Pleuronectidae > Pleuronectes > Pleuronectes platessa. The sequence goes on from NC_070626.1 coordinate 10,099,891, forward strand.
GCGGAGCAAGTCAAGGGAGAAGTGAATGAGCACACAACAAAGCAGCGTGCAGGTAACCACCGAGTGTTCAGACACGCCATGTAAAGCACACACACACACACATTCTTACAGTAAATACAGCCACAAAGTAGAAACATAAAGTGGTTTATTCGCTGCAACTCTGGGCACAAGATGTTTATCAACTGCCGCCAGACAGCTGGGTTGGTTGGCCAGCGGTTAACTGTGTCTCAGACAGCCCCTTATTGCTATTGATAGTTAGCATCAGTGTCCCGGCTGAGAAATGGGGCTGCTATGAGCAAACGCAGAGCTATTGATCTCCGGCTTGTCCCCTGACCAGCCTGGAGCTAGAGGGGGGGGATTGGGAGCCGGACGGAGCCTCCGAGACGCTCCCATAAACTCACTGTCTGCCACCTGGAACAGATACTGGTGCCGTGTACAGAAAGTTATTGCTCCTTTCTGTTGTTGCTGTTCATTCAAGCTGATCACCTGCATCCATAAATAGCACCACAATGATCAAATCAGTCAGTTTATATGAATCCTGTCACGTTTGGAGCAGGGGAAGCAACACATTTCTTATTGGTTGGTACATTAACAAGTTTATCTTGAGCCCAGGCCGGACTTATCTGCTAGCAGATATTAAAGGGACATATGGGACTTTCTTCTCAAAAGATGGAGATTGTTGTCTGCAGTGCCTGCAAAACAAAAATAACAACATCTATAGCATGTCCTATTGGTGTCTGTGTTAATGTTTGCCAATAAGTGCCAAAATGAAAACTTTATATAGCTTAAACCACGCGGTACAGATGTGAATATATGTTAGCATTTTACACAAGAAAATTATTCCCTTCTTTATTGAAGGTTATTTATAATAAAGTTTATGGTTAAACTGTAAAATATTCAGCCTCATTACATTTCTCTGCCAAAAGGTTTGATAATGACGTCTTTAAGAATCATAGAGTATATATATATTGGGATATCTGGAATTTTTCTATTACTTAATATCGTTATCGGCATTGGGCCTCAACAATTCCTAGTGGTCGGGATCTACAATTTTAGGTTAACGCCAATAGTGTTTTACCTTTCTGCAGAATTCATCCTACCCCTTCCTCTTCTCTTTAAGTTACTTCAGCTTGCCCTCTGCTTCCTTCCATATTCCCAATAAAGAAAATATGACGCCTTTCTATACTTAATTGCTCTTTAAAACAAGCACAAACACAGAATAGACTGCACTGAGGTTTCCGTGGTAAAAAAAAAAATCAGCAATCTGTTGGAAAGAGCTTAATGTGAGGTCCTCATGTGTTTGCATGTGTGTGCTCCTCAGCTCCTTGTGACCACACAAGAGAGGGGCTCTAAATGTGTGTTTGCGTATGTGTGCGTGTCACAGGGAAGTCTCCTTGTGTGCGTGTCTGTTTTTGTAAAGTGTATTATTTAGCTAAGCGGTGACCACACGATGAAACACGAGGGATAAAAATTTCGGTATAAATCTGGCACATCCCTCAACAAGCCAAACAGGGAGGAGTGTGTGTGTGTGGGGGGATGAGACGTTATTTGGTTAAAGCAGCATTGTTGCACAGACACACACACACACACCACGTCTGCACTGGTGAGGGGAGAGGGCTGAAACCTGCCAGGAGGTTAAAGTGGAGGGGTGGGGGGTGCTGAGGTGGGGGCTTGTCATTCTTTATTTACCCCACTTGTGGAAGTCGAGTCAGATACGTTACGTCAGAGAAGTTAGGTCCCTGATGACTGGCGAAAAGACTGCCCTCAGGGGGGTGTGGGGTAAACTCAGTGAAGTTCCAGCGCTGCCACCACTTCAGATTCTTTCTCTCCTTCACTCGTCTCCTTTTGTGACGACGGGAAGAAAGTCACTCTTTCTTCCCGTCGTCTGCTTCTCTTTCTCGACTTCCTGTCATTGCCACATTTGCACAAGACAGAATTTTTTCGGGGCATGCATTTATGCAAAACACTGGACACTTTGGTACCAACTCTTGTGTTTGTGTGTGTGGTCAAAACAACCAACTATCTCCTCACTCTCTCCCTCGCCCCCTCTCTCCCTCTCTCGTAGCTCATTTAGGCTGCACGTCAGACAGAACGGCAATCAGACTCTCTCATCAAACTCCACTGCACTTTTTTTTTTACCTCCCCTCCTACCTCTTGGCTCGTCTCGTCTGGCAATTTGCTGCTTTGTAAACTCCCATCAAAACGTCTGGCGAGGGGGACACGGCACAGATTTCCTTACCTTTTCACAACAAGGCCCCTGAGAGGGATCCACCCACCGTCCGTGATGATGTCACCGTGTTTAATCATTTCTGTCGGTCACCCTTCCATGAATCAAAAAATGAAAGTGGGTTATCTCATGTCAAAAACCTCTGCTGCAGGTACACAGGCTAAACGTACACAGACAAACAGCTGCACACAAACATGCATATGGTCTCACTCTCTCTCTTGCTCTCTCACCCACACACACACACACAGGACTCTTTTCAAAGAAGTTTGCTTTTTTTATTACTTCCTCTCCCATTCAGAAGCCTCCCCACTTTTCCAGAGTGCCCTGGGTGTGCAGTGAAAGAGCCGTGCTTATTATGTGCTCCGTGTTCTCCAAACCTAGCTTTGTTTTGTCCAGATAGCTGGTTTTCTCTCTCGCTCTCTCTCTCTCTCTCTCTCTCTCTCTCTCCCTCTCTCCCCTTCTCTTGTCTCTCTTTAATATTCAGAGTAACAGTCTTGGCTCTCACAAGACGGCTGTTTTCCCAGTTTTCTCCCCTGCTTGCAGCCAAGTGTGGCCCATGTGAGTGTAAACACGCAAGAGGGAGGGACATCTCCTGACAAATATCTCAGAGGATGTGCCACCCTGCCCCGTGTCATTCATTCTCTACCTGGCACCACAGCTAAACTGTTAACACCGAGGTGTGAGCGCCCGAACGCTAACAGACTGCCAGCCACTGCACTTGTCTGGTCCACTGAAAATCCACACACACATATGATCTCCATAAAAGACAGGATGCAGTATATGAGCACATCATTGTGTTTCTTAACATTAAATGGCTTTTGGTAGGATTCAGACACTTGCCATGTTCATTTTCTTTTACGTCTCAGTTTTAAAGGCAGGGTTGGTAACTTGTTACTGATATATTTTTTTAATTATTTGTTGAAATTTACTTTACGATATCCATCAATAAGTAAAGTTGTCTGTTTCTTTGGGCCTCAGAGGTATAAATATGACTAATCATTTCATTCGGACCAAATGGAATACCTGTCTGTCACTAACTGACCTGCTTAACTGCAAAGACCTTGCCTGTTCCCTCACTGTGCATGACTTGTCTTCAGCCGGAGAGACATACACCACTGTAGCAGAGACGAGAGCAGAAGTTAGCGAGCGAGTCAGAGAAAAGTCAGCCTCTAGCAGTTGTCAGGCAGTGTACGTTCTTGTGTTTTGGGGGCATAGGTCTGACAAACAGGCTGATGGGAGTGGGACAGATCAATCAAATTTAAAAAGAAACTCAAAATTACACATTGAATCGTCCCCGATAAAAAATTTTTAATATATTTTCTGGGCTTTGGCCTTTATTTTGATAGGACAGAGAGCTAGCGATGAAAGGGGGCAAGTCAGACGCGGTTGTATTTTTAAAGTTTAGCAGGCTCATACTAGCTTTTCCAAGAGTACCAACCCTAGCTTTAAAGAATTTGGGCACACAACATTCAGCCATATGCATTATATATGCAGTGTATGTTAAATCCACTTTAAGCACATGTATGTCTTCTATTGTCCCCTTTGCGCTGTTGGAAGTAAGGAGGTGTTGTTGGCCTTGTGTGTCAGCATGTTCAGTCAATGCGAGCTGTGAATCCTTTACATTCATCGCACTTGGCAGATAGGGGGATTCTCATTTGGACTGTAACATTTTACAGTGGCCCTTTGTTTAACCAGGTGGCTAACACCCCTCACTGAGCAGATATCTGGAAAGACTTGCACCCTCTGGAGAAAATTGTCATTACGTTGTAGCCCAGTGATCCGCCAGTGGCAGCCCAGCGCTAGCAAACAGCATGAATTAGGAGTGGAGCCTATACTTACACAGAAGATACACTCCAAACATTGATAAGGCAGCGCAACGCATGGCAGTCAGAGCCCTGGTGATGTTAACAGCACTCTGCTATTATCACAGGTGTGATCGCTCACCAGCCCACAGCCACATTTACATCTTAATTACCAGCCTAATCAATGGGCTTGCACTTTGACTTCATTTGTGACATTCATGAAAGCTCATTTAAGATGTAAGAATAGGCCATCGTAAGTATTGGTGCAAAGAGAAAAGCACCTATTTTCAACAAGGCATAAAAGGTAACAAAGGAGATTTGAAAGGGGGCCGACTCCTGAGTTCTTGCAGGTCGGATCACAGCAAACTGTGCGGTTGACAAAGTGAGTGCAGGGAGATATTTATGATAATTGCACGCTCCTCCCAAAATGACAAAGCAAATTGTTGAGATGTGCAGCGCATGACAGAAAACGGATGGCTTGCGGGAGTTGAGTCTGGTGATTTAAATGGCAAGTGATTGAACAACAAACTCGCATTAAGACCGTATTGATGAGTTCAGTGTTTCATTTGGGATCAATAAGACGATTGGTGGAGCCTAAAGCCAATACATGCAGCAGCAGGGAGAGAGTGGAGAGAGAGAGAGAGAGAGAGAGAGAGAGAGAGAGAGAGAGAGAGAGAGAGAGAGAGAGAGAGAGAGAGACAGAAGAGAGAGAGAGAGAGAGAGAGAGAGAGAAAGTATTGAACCGTTACGTCGAATAGGGCTGGGATTTTTCAACAGGAGGCCTTGGAGAAAACAGTAACTACATGCAAGACATGATAAAACTCTAGGGTTTTATAGTGTGGTTTCGTCATAGGAACATACTAAGGATTTCTTATTTTTTTAGTATTTAGTAGTTTTCATAATGGTTGCTACAAGTTAATGGTAACAAATAAAAACAGCACTCAGCAGAGTTCGTACCTCTGCCAAGGACCAACTGTCCCCTTAAAATCAATTTTGCTGAACCAAATGGCACACTGATAAATATGTGTTATCTTAGTATGCTTCATTTTTTTCAGCTAGATTCATGAATTACTCCCTGGAAAATTGGGGGAAATGTCAAAAAATGCTTGCAATGTCAAATTAAAATGGTATAATGAATAAATGGGTAAGACGTCTAGCAACTAGAAAAAATGTCAGATATTCTGACAATGCAATCAACAAAATATATTAAAGCATCGTTTTAACATACAGTTTTTACACTGCAACACATTCTAAACCTGACTGGTTGTATGGCAGATCTGAGGATGTACGTCAGACGAGAGAGGATTAGGAACTACTGATCTAAACCACTGAATATGCAGCAAAAGGCCTGTTTTTCTTACACTGAGTGTATGTGTGTGCAGTAATAAAATTAGAAATTAATTGTGATGATTAATCCAGACGTTGTGTAGCTGGAGCAGGCTGTGTCGGGGAAGAGGCCTGGTACTGTAGAGCTCACGCAAATCCCAGCTGTTTCATCGCTCTCCTCCCACAGTGTGACAGATGATGCTAACAATGAACATTTCATCTTCAGCCACGCTGCCAGCTCCGATGCGACAGAGATGAAGTACATCCGGCCAGATGAATTACTGCACAGTGATTCATCATGATAGGGCCAATAGAAAAAAATACAAATGAACAATTAGCAAATTTAGCCTTAATTAAGCGCTCGCAGACAATAGATGAGCTTGTAGAGCGTGTGTGAACATGCTCTCAAAGAGTCAAAGCACACGGCTAATCTTCATGTAGTTTGTAGAATATTAAAATGTTAATTAGGGTTAATTGCATAATTTCCCTCGCTGCTTACTGATTATGCATGTCAAACACAAAGAGGCTATTTGATTAAGCAGAATGCTCTCGATAGAAGATGTATGGCTAATGAAGAAATGTGAAGCTGAGCTGAAATTCCCATACAGAGCGAATGGAAATCTAAATGTATCCTTTAAAAAGGTAAAAGTGTGTGAATAAAGACAGAGAATTACTATCGATCCTCAAAAAAATAGAGAGAGAATGTACTTTTATATATATATATAAAAAAAACCTCCTTTCAATAACACAACATATTGCAGATGAAATTAAATAGTTATTTAATTCTGCAACAACGCAAATGTTTTCAAAGTGACGCAGTACAAGTCTGAACAATTATGTGCTGTTAAGTTTGCCTGGTTTGAACCATACTCAGGTCACATGTGTTCAGTTCTTCACTCAGCGCCTGATTCGAGAGCATGTCGCTTCCCACACCGTCTCCTCATGAGTGATAATGCAGTTTAGCACACAACACAGTACCGTGTGAGACCTGGACGACATGAATCCCTCGTCTCAACACTGGCTCAGACATTAGGACCCACAAGATCGTCATTGTTACAAAGCATGCACACACACATACGCACACAGGCAGATGCCACAAAAACAAATTAAGACATATCTCATAATTCAATGTCACCAAATTCAATTGCAATCAGGAAAACTCAATTTGTCCCGAGCCCTTGAAATAATGAGTTGATTTGAGTAGAAGTTCTAAAAATATGATGTGTTGGTGGACAAAGCATTTTTCTGTTTTAACACGGTGCAATTGAGGAAGCGCGGTAATGTCTGTCTCTAATGCCAGTGCAAGAATAGGATCTCAATTATAGCAGAGAGATGCTTAATTCAATGGTAACAGAGGTGAAGAGTTGCACTGTGTGAAAATGACATGATGCTGTTCACAGAAAGAAACCCAACTGATAGAGTTTAGGCAGAAAGAGATATTTGGATTTTCCACCCCCTTAGTATGTGTACTTTATACATCCTGGTTGTTTGTGTGTCTTTCTGTGTGTGCTTCTGTGCATTTGTCCCAAACGAGTGTGTTTGCTTTGCAGAAATGGGATGATGGCATCATCCAGGGAGTTGGCAGCAAATATCTGCCTAACAAATGATGATGTGAAACACGGGCTCATAAGCCTATAAATCAGACTTCCCCCCCTACAAATTAATAGAGTTGTTGACAGTCGAAGGCTGAGGAGAAAAAAAGAAGTAAATTATATCCGGCACATTCCAACGGCACAACAACTGGAGAGAATACCTGTCACAGAAGAGTCCCCCGCCTGTTTTTGAGTTTTGCTTTCCTTAACATGACAAACTTACCATTTAAATAGATAAATGCCTTGTGGTAGTATTATAGTCGTATAGATATGGGCATAAATATATTTGATCAAAATTAAAAACACCAATAACTGCACCTCATGTCCTCTTAATGCTTAATTTATTATTTATCTACTATTATTTTGTATTAGGCTTGTGACAGAGCAGCGACACATCCGTGCACCCGCATCACATTACAAACAACTGTGAAGGAAATGGCAGTGCAGACTTATTGTGAAACGGCATGGGCATGACAGCGAAGATGAAGGAGGAGAAGTCAGTAAAAAAGAGGGAAAAGAATAAAAAGGGACAGCGGAAAACAAGGGAGAAAAAGAGGGGGAGGATGAGAGGAGGGCTAAGTACCAGGGAGCATGTCAATGTGGGGGGCTAATGGTGGGGGTACCAAGGTTGCAAGCAATTTCTCTTTGTTATCAAGTGAAATGACTCTGCAAATATGACAATAAATCACAGTGGAAATCAATCTGAGAGGAGGCGACTGTGAGCCACTGATAATGCATCAATCAATATTTAATGTTTAGACTTTAATTAATCCACAGGCGCCAAGCATTCTTTAAGTGACAAAGGGGGAGGAGAGGGGGAGAAACGAGCGGGGAGTGCTTTTGCATAGAATAGCTCTTATATCAAACGGAGACACTGAGCTGAGCGGCCCCCATCAGTCGATTTCCCACAGCTTCCCTGTGTTGCTCCAACGCCTATTCTCTTTTTCAGGGGAGCTTGGAACCTGGTAGAACAAAAGCGTTTGGTTAAAATAAAGAGGCACATAAATAAATGTTATGTTTACATGATTTGTTTTGTCCTGCTCTAAGATGAATCCAAGCTCCTCTATTGATGTTTTATCAAAATGGGATCTGGAGTGACTCCAAGTCTAGGTAAGCCGGGAATGGGTCACTGATCTCACTTGTTCCTCATTGTGTTGCAGCTAATTTGAACGACTCAAACAATGGGTCCCTAATTATTTGGGAAATGAAACAGCTGTAGAAACACAGTAAGGATTATTAATGCATGAGTGAGCACAGCTTACCTGGTTTAGGTCAACTTGTTGCATAATACAGTAGCTATAACAAGGCTATATTGACCTTTTAGGCCTATGAGCCCAGGGCCCCCATCTATCCCAAAAGACCCTTTCAGATAGAAAATGATTTGCACTGCACTGGCGGCTGGGTTTAACATATGGTCATCCACCACCCTGGGTTTTGTGCCATGCTGGCATCTGGGTTCAATGCAAAATAGAAACGGATTTAAGTAGGAACTATGTCACTTTATATAATCATAAAATATTGTGTATAACTATACCATATTTCCTAAATCAGGAAAAGTGAATAGGTCTGTAGAGCTACTTGACTCGGAATGTGTTTCCATGTTATGGCTTTCCTCCAGACGTCTTGATATACACACAAACTCCTGTCATATATTTTCAGGATCTCAAACACTAACAATATCAGTTTTTCACTTTAGGCCGGGCTATACTTGAAAAGAGGAAGGTCCTCTGACCACATACTCAGGCCAAATTGTTCATAGTTTTATAGAATTCATAGAATGACCATAGAAAAGAATCCGGTAAAGATCCTCAGGTCATAGAGGGTATCATTTTTAACTAATATGTTGATGCAGAGTAAATATGGACACACTTTCAGATGGTCTTCTCTGATAGGCCCTCGTTTTTACACCCAAATGTGACAGAGCTCAATTTGACTAAACAAAGAGAGTGTGAGGGAGAAGTTCAAACTCTAATTACTTTGTCATATACACACAGTTACAGAAAATAGTGGAACAAACACACTCTAACCTGGCATTCAAAACGTGAGACATTCAACTTGAATTGACAACTTGCGTAAGAAGATTTATTTGAATAATACAGGACAGGCTCGACAAAGAAAACAAAACACTGTAGCAAATAAAAAACCACAGATTTGACCTCAAGGGTAAATCTAGAGCTCATCAACTTCACTTGATCACCCATTAATGCTGCAGGCCCTGATATTCCGCCTGTCTCCTCTGCAGAACTACTTTCAAACTTTTAAAAGCTCATACTTTTTTTTCTGTCTTGGCAATTGTGGGAATGCAACTCTCGAGACTGTGAGAACACTAAGACCCCCCTCGATACACCAGCTGCCCTGGCCTCCATACCCGCACACTGCTGACACCGCTGTGACGTCTGATTTAGGGGCTCTATCGAACAAAAATCCCTGTCTGCACAATGCAACCACAGGGCTGTTATGAAGGACCGCTTGAGCATGGAGCCATGCTTAGCCCTCTGATCACACTGACACATCCCACAGGTACTAATTACTGAATCTAACCCGCTGAGGAGTTGTGGGAGAAATTACATGGAAGACGCTTGACATTTGGATACCTGCTGCAAGATTCACAGGGATAATTGGGACACAACTGAGAAGGAGGTCCACCAAGTCTGATTTAGTTGATAAAGTGGCTTTAGGTAGCTCTGCGAGTAGAGCGCATCACCAAAAACATGACCTGTGGAGAGCACTGAGTGGGTTAGCACTGGAGGACCATAAAGGAACTTGGCCATTTCAAGTTTAAAAAGTAGCAGTTGGAGGACAATTATTGGAGGAGTTCCTGGAGATGTGGATAAAAGGCTTACACACAAGAGCTGCTGATATTCTGTACCACACATATTGCTCTTGAGCCATTGCACCATTGTCCACAGATTTTCAGGTGATTTATCTTCAAAGAGGATCCATCTGAAGCCGGGGAGGATGAGCTCACATCAAAATGGAACAACATGTTCTTGAAAATCAGCCACTTAAATGAGAATTGAGAAATTGTTTCTGCATTGAGTGATTTTGAATGTGTTTATACTCTTAAATGATATTTCACACAAATGTCTTCAGAAACATTTTGTCAACAAAGAATACACAATGCTGCAAGAAGAGAAAAATGGATATGTCTCATTTCAACAGGTATCGATCGGAAACAGAGAGCGGGGGTATTAACCGACTTTGGTATTTAGTATTTAACTGACTTTTATGACAGTTGCTAAGTCATTTCCTGCAGCAGTGGTTTATGTCGTTGCAATAACCTCCATGAATGATGTAATGAGAGATTATGATACTTCCTCCCTCTTTTATGATCTGTACCTCGAGCGTCATGTCAACACACTTGTGTTGTGCGCTCCCACAAATCAGGTTAAACCAATATACGTCCAGTATTGTCCTTAAATTCATGAAAGAGATTTACTAGATATTGGTCAGACTGATCGAATGCAGGTTTACAGGTGAAACAGGATTAATGAAGGCAGTCTAATATTAGATTTTATTTTCTGATTTTATATTTGATCTAATTATAGTGAGATTTTTTTATCCAATAATTTCCAGTCAGTTATGTTCGGGCTCTTTCCACATGCAATATATTATAATATTATCAGATTATAAAATCTAAGTAGTTCCATTATTGGTCTATTTAATGCATTTTGACAATGCTGTTATACAGACTGTCCCCATGCCTACAACTGTGAGTAATTGGTACTTTAACTGAAAACAAAATTGACTGTCAAACCATCCTAGAGATACCACCTTATGAATAAATGTAAACTATAGTCTTTAATCATGTGGACACACAATGCACAATCAAATACAAAAATGATACAGAAACATTTTTAATGATTTAATGATTTGAAGTCGATTTGCCGTAATTCAATTCAGCTCTGATTAGAATTTGATATTTTCCCTCTTTTAGCATTTTTTTTACAAAAATATACTAATTAGTACTTCATTTGTAAATTCTAAATGTCATCTGCCACATAGATTTTTTTTTTGATCTGTATGCCGCTGACTGGTTTCCTTGGTCTGTGGGTTCTTGAATATGACATTTCCAGAATTTCTGACGGTTTCTGAGAGTACACTCCGTCCACTCAGAAAACTTTCCTGGTAGAAGCTATTGAATCCACCCAAAAAGAAGTCCTAATATAATATTGGCATATTTAAAGGGACGGTATTTGGTGGAAGCAGCATCATGCTATTACTAGAATTACCTTACCTGCCTGAACTTCTTCATGTTGGTTGTCAGTACAGACACAAGCACACAAACAGAAATGATTTCAATCTGACATCTCTTTCAGTTTGGGAATGAATTATTTATTGAGGAAGGTATGTGATTAGAGAACGTGAGTTTCACACACTCACACATGGATGAAAGAGAGTTACTTGATATGATTACCTTTTTAAAATCTAATGTTTTTATCACATTTCATGCAGAATTTGGCTTTAATTAATGCTTTTGAAAATCATGGATTCACTATGTTGAAACACTGACAGACACTGGTAATTACAGACAACATGAAGTTGTAGATGGGAAGTCACAAGAGACATATTTACAGAGTGTCACACACAAGTTAAAAATCCAGAGGGCCCTCTTAGTTTTTATTCACAATGGAGCAGTGTATGAGAGGAGTGAGACAGTTGCCAACAGAACATATCCAATCGGTCATGGTCATTAAAAAAGAGGGACTAAAACAAGCTGTACTGAAAGTGAGTTATTTGAATGGGGAGACGGCAGACAAGTCAGAGGATGATATATTATGATGTATCAGTGTGAACCGCAAAGTGAGCAATGAAATGATCCACAGTGTGAAATGCAGCAGGCTGTGGACAGACAGGGCCGTCATTTCCAACAGGGAGAGGAAGACATCGGCCAAGAACAGACAGCCCAGCGTCATGTATGTCTTAATTCCCCCAGACATATGTGAACATGTGTAACTATATTATCAAATAGCCAGAATGCCAAAGGCTGACATGTCTGTAGCCAGGATCATGTCTGAGAGAAGGAGGCGATAGTAGCCTGCTGTCATCTCCTGTCACTCTCACAGAGGGAACTGACAGACAAGACGCTTTCTGCTGAGATGACACATTACACTGTCTTTTGGGTAAATACACTTTAAAAACAACAGCAGTTTAGATATGACAGGGTTTGACTTACATGTACATTGTGATGTGGAGAAGAATTAGCATGTTATTTAATTCACTTTGCATCTCTGTGACACATCCACAACAACTGTGATGTAAGGTGTCAATCTCATACATGAGAAATTACAATATGTTCCACATGTTCATGTCCTTTTCTGGTGTCTTTAGAAAATGTTGGGCTATACATTTACAGTTTAAAAACCCTTTTTCCTCCACCATGGAGGTTATGTTGTCATCACTGCTTGTATGGCAGTTGGTTGGTTTTATCAGCAGAATTACGCAAACATTACTGAAACAATTTCCACGAAACTTGGAAGGATGTACAGTGCCTTGCATAAGTATTCACCCCCCTTGGACTTTTTCCCATTATGTACTGTTACTAACTGGAATTCAAATAGACTTAAATAAACTTTTTCCCGTTTGATCAACAAAACATGCATAGTACTTTGGAGGTGCAAAATAAATTTTATTGTGACACAAACAATAATGAGAACAAAAAAGTTGACATCTGTTGGGTGCATAAGTATTCACCCCCCTGTGTCAATACTTGGTAGAACCCCCTTTCGCTGCAATTACAGCTGCAAGTCTTTTGGGGTATGTCTCTACCAGCTTTGCACATCTAGAGATGGAAAGGTTTGTCCATTCTTCTTGGCAAAAAAGATGAAGCTCAGTCAGATTGGATGGAGACCGTCTGTGAACCGCAATCTTCAAGTCTTGCCATAGATTCTCTATTGGATTGAGGTCTGGGCTTTGACTGGGCCATTTTAAGACATTAACATTCTTTAATCCAAACCATTCCTTTGTAGCTCTGGCTGTATGTTTAGGGTCATTGTCCTGCTGGAAGATGAACCTCCGCCCTAGTCTCAAGTCTTTTGCAGACTGCATCAGATTTTCTTCAAGGATTTCCCTGTATTTGGCTCCATCGTTCTTTCCCTCTATTCTGACCAGTTTCCCTGTACCTGCTGAAGAGAAGCATCCCCACAGCATGATGCTACCACCACCATGTTTCACTGTTGGGATGGTGTGCTCAGGGTGATGGGCAGTGTTGGGTTTTCGCCACACATAGCGTTTTCCATTGAGGCCAAAAAGTTCAATTTTGGTCTCATCTGACCAGAGCACCTTCTTCCACATGTTTGCTGTGTCTCCCACATGGCTTCTGGCAAACTCCAAACGGGATTTTTTATGGATCCCTTTCAACAATGGCTTTCTTCTTGCCACTCTTCCATAAAGGCCAGATTTGTGGAGTAGACGACTAATAGTTGTCCTGTGGACAGATTCTCCCACCTCAGCTGTGGATCTCTGCAACTCCTCCAGAGTAACCATGGGCCTCCTGGTTGCTTCTCTGATTCATTTTCTCCTTGTCCGACTCTTCAGTTTGGGTGGACGGCCTCCTCTTGGTAGGTTTGCGGTTGTGCCATATTCTTTCCATTTTCTTATGATGGATTTTATGGTGCTCAGAGAGATGTTCAAAGCTCTGGATATTTTTTTATAACCTAACCCTGCTTCATATTTCTCCACAACTTTATCCCTGACCTGTTTGGTGAGCTCCTTGGTCTTCATGATGCTGTTTGTTCAGTAATGATCTCCAACAAACTCTGAGTCCGTCACAGAACAGGTGTATTTATACTGAGATTAAATTGCAGACAGGTGGACCCTATTTACTAATTATGTGACTTGCAAATGTGACTTGTGAATGCAATTGGTCGCACCAGATCTTTGTTAGGGGTTTCACAGTAAAGGGGGTGAATACATATGCACTCAACACTTTTCAGATTTTTATTTGTAAATAATTGTGAAATCCATGTAATATTTCCCCCCACTTCCAAATGATGCACTATTTTGTGTTGGTCCATTACATAAACTCACGATGAAATAAATTTTAATCTGTGGTTATACCATGACAAAATGTAGAAAAGTCCAAAGGGGGTGAATACTTATGCAAGGCACTGTAAGGATGGGACTTGGGCCAAAGACAAGTCATCTGGTGCAGATCCGGCAGATCCACAAATCTTTTATCACTTCCTCTGACACTGCAGAGGAAGTGGGGCAGGTGTTTCTGGTCACTTTCACATAATTACAAGTGAATATTTCATGGATCTTGATAAAAGATCTATAAATAAATGTAATAAATGATATATAGAAGAGGACTGGTATTTATGAGAGTGTGGAAATTGGTGCAGCTTGATTGGATTTAAGGGGATTGTTGGGCCTTGATACAAATATGTGCTTTACTCCGTGCCATTACAGTTCTATAAGTGCATTTCACTTATGGCTTTATGATAAATCTGTTCACATTTTTTTTTGTTGCTGCTACCTATAGCCTTCAAATCAAACATAAAGACAGATTTTTTTTTTTTTTTCTGATTTCTTCACACCATGGTTTTCCTTTTTTAACTACATACTGCTTCTCCTTCACAACTTCCCTTGACCTAGTGACATTTTCCATCTGGGTCAAACAATAGTGGTTAAAGGAGATTATTTTGACTGTTTGACCGCAGCCCTGGTCTCACCCATCCTCCTGATACCGGCACAATCCCTGTGTTTACAGTAGGTAACAAGCCCACAGTCAAAAGGTTAAGTGGTAACTTGCTGGACAGGAGCCTGACAAACACTATTTAAGACAACTGCTCTCTGCAGACTGGTCATGGTCTGAAACTGAGTGTTTCACAGGTAGCATTTCTTCCTCATAAAAGACCATAACAGGGAGGAGGAGGAGGTGAAAAGAAGCAGGGGATGGTAGCTGCATTCATTGTCTCTAGCAAAACGTCCAAGCTGCACCTGAATCTGTGTGATGATCTCATTCATTTTAACATCCCGTTGATTAATCCTTCTGTCAATTCGCAGCCCAACCTTGCTGCTGCGGATTTAAGAAGGCACCCAAGCAATATACGAGCTGATTGCAAATAAAGTCATATATTTGGTCATGGTGGAGTGCATGTCTATGTGTGTGTTTGTGTGTGTACGTGTGCGTGTGTGAGTCTGGGTCAAGGAACTTTAGGAATGCTGCTCTGTCCTTTTGTACAGACTTGCCCCTGTGCCAGGACGAGGGCCTTCTCTTTAATCCAAGCTGATTTGGTAAACACTGACGTTAAGACCGCTGCAGGCTAACGTCTAATTCTGTTGTTTTCTCCTCCAAAGAAAATGTGTATTTCATTTGAGATGTCTTGAAGCAGATGGAAATGTAGGGTTAGATTTAATCTGACTAAGGCTCATGCTTTGATTGGACCCCAGATTAGGATTGCAGCCTAGTATTTCAATAATTATTCTCCAGTTAAATTAAAACGTATCCTCTTAACACGAAAAACATACGCTTGCCGTGCATGTCTGCCCGAACATCTGTAGGATCACTGCTTTTAATCTCAAAATATTTATTAAGCAAAGGAAGAGCTCGGCATGCGCAGAGAGCCACATACATGAAATACATTCGGCTCCCAGTAGCTGCTCTTAAATAGATGTAACACACAATTTTCCTTGAAATCTCTTCAGCTGAACTTAATTCCTCCTCAGCTTGTATGACACAAGGGATGGGATAGTTATGTTACAGCTTTATTTGGAACATTCAGTTGGCTGAAATCATCTGGAGACAAGCCATTTCCTCTCCCACCTGTTGTTGTCCAGACACTAGTCTGGAGACTTATCTCTCAGCTCGCTTGCTCCTCACTGTTTCATAATAAAACACGTATACCGTTCTTCTCTTTTTGTCTCAGAGACAATCCAACCACTGGGCTTGTTTACTAATTGATGGCAAAGTGGTTGCGGGGCATTCATGCTCAGACTCCCTCGGTTTGTAGGTGTGGAGCCGTGGAGGCCCCTCTTCCTGTGGTGAATTAGTAGCACTGACCCAGCCCCGTTAAGTCTCATTGTTCTTTCTATCACAGATTATTTTCATAAATCTCAGGGGGTAATCTCCCAGTGCCGCCCACCTGACACTGTGTAAATCGCATGTAAAAACAGCTACCTGCCACAACAATGGCTAACTTTATCTGACAAGTGTTGACAAAGGAGGCAGCTGCCCAACTGGACACGAGGTCAAGCTTAACTACCTGTCCCCCACCTCTTCCTTCTTCAAGGAGGGAGTAGGAGAAAGCGGGAAGAAGAGGACAGGACAGCAAGTGGGTTTTGTTGGGCTGGACAATTCACTGTTACCTCTTTACATCAAAATTAACGTGTATACGCAGGTTTTAAAATGGGTAATCCCGCGAAAAAGACGAGCTTCCTCCTAAAGGAGATTGCCTGTCTGTGTTTTCCCCCGATCAACGTCACGAATGCGCTGGAAACTGAGAAGCTCTCTCACCTGTCTGTCTCAAAAGTGTTGCATCTTGTACAATACAAAGAAAAACGTTTTTGTTTGACGTTGTTCCCAAAAACAGCAAGTACACAAACATTCATGGCTATTCATGCCCCAATGAACAAACGTTCAATGCACGTCATACAATTACAGAAGACGAAAAAGGTTATTGTTACATATTATTCAGCCGGGGTGTCAGGTTTCCATCAATGCCAATTGGAGCAATAGTTGATAAAACCTTGTGTCCACTGCAGAGTAATTTGACCCGGGAGTGAATGCTAATTCTATCCATCCACATTGTGGACAAAAAAACATGTTGGTGGGTGTTAGTTGGTTTTTTGACCCGTTGAAAAGGGGCTGGTGTTGCCTTCCTGAGGACCACTGTAATTCAGTGCATCTGTGTGTGTCTGTGTGTATTTGTGTAAGCATGGTTTAATAAAGGGCAAAGAAGCTCAGGGCTGCAATAAAGCAATGAAAAAAAGAGAAAGATTAAAAAAGCATATGTTTTAGAAGTCATTAAGAGCGACTGAGTGGAGCCTGCTGTGGACTTGATTTACACTGGCTGGTAAGCCGTTGATGGGTGTAAATAATGTATTAATTTTTAAAGAGATTTTTTTTCTCTCTCTTCTTTCAGCGATATAGAAAAAAAATCTCCATCTGGTCAAGTGTGAAGTAGGACAGCGCTAGATTAGAGAATGTTCTGTGTTATCTTATCTGAGCATGGGCTTAATGTCGGCACAATCAATGCTCCTCAACAAGTGGTTCATTAAAATAGAATGGCAATGTTTAATTCCATGTATTGCAAATGTGAGCTGGTATAAAAAACTGACGAGAAGGAGATGAATACACATGACTGTCATGAGCGAATTCACAGATGGAAATACAGTACCTGAATCAGAATGATCTCGCTAATTATGAAGACACTAGGAAAATGAAGAGATGGAATTAGAGCTGAAATTATTTGTTAGTTATTCAATTAGTCTACAAAATTGAAATCCAACAAAATAAAATACAACTATGTCTATAAATGTTTAATTGTTTCAGTATTTTTTCTTCAAAAAACATTTATTGGTGAAATTAAGATTTGCTGCTTTCAGAAAACCATTTCGCCAAAGCAGTTAATTTGAAGACGTTATCTTGGGCTCTAAGGAGTTATCATGAGTAGTTTTTACATCTTGTAGACTAAATAGTAGATCCATAAATAAATAAAATATGCTGCGGATTGATAGGTAATTCAAATAATTTCAAGAGAGGGAGTAAAATGAGCCCATGTGAGAATAGAGCAGGAAATCCTTACGATTTACAAGGAGGCAGAGGATGTGTCGATTACGTTTCTATCGCACGACAGACACAAAATAAAAGATAACATTTTTTTTATGAAAAAGAGGCGTCATATATGTGTAACATCGACTGACGATGATGTCAACTTGGAAAGACAATGAGATTCGAGGGATTTTGGTGATAAGGGCCCAAGCTGTTGTTGATGTACTACAAAACTAAAACCTGTGATCTCTTCAGTGGAATTTTTACTGCTCATGCTGCGCCACCCCTCGGTTGAACCCTCTGAAGATTTCTTGTTGTGAAAGCGTCTGACCAGAGAATCTCCTGCTGTGGTCTTCATTGGTGAATGCTGGAGAAAGTTCAGACCACATTTTACTGACAAAAAATGGCAACCGCAGCAACCTTGTCAATGGAAAAAGTATAATTTATACCCTTTAATGACCACCTTTCAAGCTGAGGACCTGCATTCTTAAATAACATTGGTGCATATTTAGGCCTAAAGTGACATCAGCAACTTCCTGCCGCTGCAGTTTTTTTCCATCACACTAACATCACAAAGTCAGACTTTTAAAAGATAGTCTTTAAAGCCCCTTGTAATGGATCTATTTGTCAAAGACACTTTAAAAAACACATCTGACTCGCCATCAGCAGTCAACAGCGTCAAATGACAGATTCACCTTTTACTGCCGATGATCTGCTGCAACACAGGACCTGCGTTATTCAGCATACCATCATTAATCTGTGGGAGCATCAACATCCAGCAGGACAACAGGAACAGCAGTGCATCAGCCAAGCCACATCCTGTCCCGCGTGTCCATCGCTCACATGGCCTCGGCCCCCGATCCTTCACACTCATATCTATAATTCATGAGAGTCCTCTAGCTCCGCTCTCATGCCACTGCCAGACTCCATAAAGGAGTGCAGAGGTATAAAGCTGTTAGGTGCCAACATTTTGTCATGCTCAGAATTGCAATGGTTCTGTCCAGTCTTTATCCATCACGTGGATCGAGGCGGGGCCAAATATTATTAAAAACTTTAAACCTCTGTGCACCCATAAATTTGGAGCTAATCACAGACGCTGCCACTACGCGGGGACAATATATGGGCTGCTTTAGCCATGGAGTAATTACACACTTAAAGAGGAAGCGTGGCTGAGCATTTTGCCATGAAGAGAGTGGACAGAACAAATTGTGGAAAAAAAGGAGGGAAAGATTTGAAGTTGGGTTATTACAGTTCCGGTTGTATGTATTTAGGAGGATGGGACTGGGGACTGAAGATTACCACTTTGACTTCCTAGGCTTTCTGGGAAAAACTGGGTGGGGTTAAGTGAATGAGTAATGTGTGTCTCCTTTCCCGTAACAAGTAGTGTTGACATGGCCTCAGGCGAGGGACTGCTCACTAGCGGATAGAAGACAGTGGAGAAGGGAATATTTGGTGCTGCCTAATTTTTTATAAAGATGGAAAATAAAAATAAATTGTATATATTATTCATTCACTAGGTCAGACCAACCTGGTTGGGGAACCACTGCCGGAGACGGGGAGACCAAACATCTGTTATTAAATGCAAGCAGGCTGCAGTGTGACATGTTTGCAGTCTTGTCCTCTTCAGATGTTTGGCCTAAAGTGATCCACTTCAAACACTTGGCTTGTTCTGCTCTCTCTCTCGCGCTCTATCTTTCTGAGCCTCAACTGAGCTGCACCACTGATACCCTCTTCTCCTTGACTCCTTCATTCCTCTCTCCAGTATCTGTAAGCTGTTTTCTTTCTCTCTTTCTCTCTGCTCCGGTTTGTGCACTCTCTCTCTCTCTCTCTCTTACGGGTTCATCCTCACTGTCACCTTTCCTTCCCTCGCTAACTTGGCTTCCTCTATGTATTAACATCTCTGAACCTTCGCGTGCTTGGTGATGATGAGATCTGATCCCCCATGCTGGATGATCCTCACCTGATATCCCACGTCAGGCAGATTCTTAAGCAGGTTAACTTCTAAGTCTTAAGAGGAAAGGACACACTGCTTCATTTTTCCCCTCTTGAATTCAGTGCGACGTAGGCTAAGCTGGTATTAAAGTTGAGCAATGAGCCCATCAAACTAAGTACTATGTGACAGCGCGCCACTCGACTGGGATCATGTTGTGTTCCTGCACAGAATGTAGCTGTTATCATAAGGGGGCTGTATAGTCTGATGATAAAAAACTGAAAGACAAAATAACAGACTGTAAATTGTGAACAATGGGATGAGAGGATGAGGACATCAGATCCCTGTTGAAAAGGATAAACAGGTGGAGCTAGGCTGGGGCCACCTTCCAGGAACCGGGGGTGGGTGCTGGGTGAGGCTGGTGAGGAGCAGCCAGTGATAATTGACGAGACATCTGCTGAGCTGCAGGTGTCCGTTACTTCACTCGTCTCACGGGAGTGAACGGATGACTTCACCCAGTGACACCATGCTGTTTATAGCAACAGTACAGAACAAGCATGAATTAAATTTCAGTGACATCTAACAAATACATAACGTCCCACGAGTGCTCAAACAAATCCACTGTTCAAATATTTTGCAACAACTGAGGCAACAGGACATTACGATTAGTTCTCGTGCTTGATTAATCTCTCAGTCTATACAGGGTTTGGTTTGAAGTTGATGTGCAACAACAACACCATGGAACTGAACCAGAACATGTTTATATTTACATAATGCACTGTTTTTTTTAAAACATTCATCTCATTGAACAATCAGTTATGGCAATTCTGCACTGAAATTACCTTTGTTAAATCAGGAGTGCATTCCACATCAAACGTTGCCCGGTACCTTATGATGGTTGACAGATTTGACGCAACATTATGGGACATGTTCCGGAATAGACTCATATCTCATGCCCAGACAAACAGCTTTAATGCCCTCATCATGACTTCAGAGGAAAGGCATCAGCAGTCCTCACATGAGAATGAACCTCCACGCCGCTACATTCACCCACAGATGAAGAAGAAGAAGAAGACATTATTTTTAAAATACAGCTGGCAGGCAACTTAAAAGGGCCATTAGACTGTTCTTGTAATTGTTGAAAGATAAGAGAACAGAGAACTGGGAAAAATGCAACCAGGACAGAGACAGGGGAGTGGGTTGGGGGGGGGGGGGGGGGGGGGGGGGGGGGGGTTCTTCAAAGCAATATCAATTTTGCCATTAGTTCAATTGGAATAGATTTTCTTCTCTCCAACACTAAAAAACAGATGCTAAGATGCTTTTCTCTACACCGTCTCCAAATGTAAAGCCGCAGAAAGAAACTAAGAGTGGGTGAGAAATAGAAGGAAGGAAAGAGAGAGAGACAAAAAGGAAAGAGAGATGGAGAGCATGGAGTTCAGCATCTCTTTGATTACTATCTCGGGGCTATACTGAGCAATTACTGGCTGGAACTTTTAAAGAAGCTGATTACAGGCGGTCAAAGACTGTGGAGCAGACAGACAAACCTGGTCTCAGGTATCACTCAGCTGTCTGCCGGCCATCCTACCACCATGCACCACATCGGCGCTACCGTTATGGCGCCTTTAGATAGAAACGCCAGCACCCAACTGCTGCGGTGGAGCTCCTCAATTACTACGTTTTCAAACTAAAACGATCTTTGTCCACGAGGGCGTTTTGGCTCCCTATCTTTTTAGTCCCTGTCCATTCTAACACAAACCACATGACCACTCACATACACTGGACAGGCATGTACTGGTGTAAACAAGAAAGTGTGCAAGAAATGTTGTGTTCTAAACTGGTAGCCAAGGCTAATGCTGATTCTTTTCCTCCAGAAGGAGGTCATAAAGCTACGTTGTGACTGAAAAGACCCAATCAGCAAGGAGTTGTGAGTGCCTACGTCTTGATTTCCAATAATTATGATAGACGTTTTTACCCGTCTATACTAAAACACAGCCCCAAACTAAAACGGGGGTCAGCAGCGTTTTCAAACTTTTCTGTTTTGGGTTCTCTAAAACTCCGGAGTAGTGTAGATGCCAAGCGTATCTGGAGGAGATTTGACGTATATTCAAATGAAAACATAGTATTATGGATGTAGCCGCAGTCTCTTGAACCTCCAGACCCCATGCTGTAGACGTCGTCCCATTTTCGCCCTACAGTTTCATCTTTCATTGTCCCTGGAAGTCAAAGGCGGAGTCCGACAGTGAGATAAGGTGTTGGAGAGAAGAATGGTGAGAGAAGGAAAAGGGTAGGGGAAGGGGCAGGTCATTTGTTTCCAGTTTTCTCACAGCTCCAGGCCTGGCACTCCTGCTTCTGTTGATTTACAGCCTTTCTCAACACGACCACATCTGAGAGAGGAATAATTAGAAGGCTCTAAAACTGTGCAGTTTAGGGCTGTTGTAATGAAATTTGTTGGCCTGCAGTCGTGTTTTTGAGATGGAGTCAGGGCTGGGAGGTAGTCGGGGGAGAGACAGGGGAAAACGTAGGTGAGTGTCTTAGATTCCAAACAGTCCTGTGCAAGACAACCAGGAGTCATGCATGCTCATACACTCGCTCAGATCTCACCCTCTGCTTCCCACAAACTCTGATCCAGCTTGTTCAGAGAGCTTTGTAGTGCCTTTACAAGATCATTTTATTCCTACCAACTCCTTGTTATGGTGATTAAATATATCCCCAGTGCAAGGCATCAATTACTGGGCAGTGGAGCACCACAAAGGGGCCTGGCTGGGAACTGGGGCTGGGGAGGGGGCTTGCCTGCCTGGCTGGCTGGCTTGGCGGCTGCTGTCCTGGCTGCGATGTGCAACAGGGAAGAGTTCCAGGCCTCGTCAGTCCCCAGCCAGGGGAGAGCAGGGAAGTGCTGCGGGGCCTGGCTGAGGGGAGCCCTGGATCGGCGAGCAAGCAGCTGCCTCCTTGGCTCCAATGATACGATGCAGCTCCTGAGGGAAGCGAGAACACCCCCCGCCCAGCTCTGTTTTATTTTGTCCCCCTCAGCTCTGAGGTTAGCTGCTCTGACGTAGGTGCTTAGGACAATAACCACTGCCCCATAAACAACAGCTCATCAAAAAAAAAAAAAATTGGAATGGCTAATGGCAGCGACAAAAGCCTGAAGGTGGATGCAGCGGTTACTCCATCAGTTTGATTTTGTTGAATTACTTAACCTTCCTCAAGGCTGAAATGACTATGTCAGACATCTCTCTGGAAGATAAGTGAAACACAACAAAAGAATAACGGCTATTACTGCCGTCCTCTACAAACAACTATAATCAGGTCTACGCCATCAGCCCCAAAGCTATTTCCATTTATTCCAGGTCTTTTTATTTTGGTGAGTGAGTCGTGGCCCTTGACCACTACTTCAACAACATACATCAGCACCCTGCCCCAATCCCCTACTTCAACAAGAATAACACATTCATATATGTTCTGACACCCAAAGGTGAACGCACTATTCTTCTTGAGCAATGTAGTCCTGCTAGAGACACTGAGCTGGGTGACCCCCCCGACATAACTAGCAGCAGGAATGGCAGCTATGCAGGCTGCCATTCTTTGATGGCACCTTGCCTCTTATTTACTGTTGCTGGGGTATGCATCATTTACTCTGAAGCTATTGGTTTTTGTCCACCTGTCACCTGACCCCTTCCACCACTACTGGAGGGGGCATGGGGCTCAGGTGGCGAAAACAAAGGGGGGACATGGAGGCCATCACTCACCCTTGGTGGTTGTACATCTCAGACGTCAACACTGCAAAAAATATCCCTTTTGTATTTATATCAGTTTGTGTAAACATTGTTTATGTTTGTTAAGACTTCTACATGACATATTGGTACTTGCTGGGTTGCATGACTTGTTTAAGTCGGAGTAAAAAATGATTTAAAGATGACAAACCATGTAAATGGTGGTATGTAATGTAGACAGGGATGGAAGCAGGAGAGGATGCGAGTGGATCTGAGGACAGAAGGGAGGAGTGCTGTGGTGCCCTTGTCACTCTGGGCCTGTCAGAGCATGAACTAAAGTTGGGCGCATGGAAGCTATACTTAAATCCACTAAAACAATTAAAACTACTGTAAAAACATATATTATAGTTTGTCTATTCAAAGGAATGGAAGTATTAAGTCAATGTGTTATACACAGAGATTTAAATAACGCAAGGATTTGACGTTTTAGGACGAGAAAATGTCCACTGCACATGCACTGAGAAATAAGCTCTTCACAGTGACTTCAATGGCAGGACTTTCTGATGAGTCCAGACTGACACGTCTCCCTGTAAGTCTACTCCATACAACAGCGCAACACTTCATTGGACCCTTTCTGGTCCAGGCAGCCTTTCCCTGCTCACTTTCTAATCAGGGGAAGGGAGGGTTAAGGGGCGGCTGGCCAAGAAGACTGAAGAATCTTACTAGGATGTAATCCCGTCCAAGTGGCACTGGCTCTTTCTTCTCTCTTGTTAGGGCTCCTTTGTGAGGCTCCAGAGCTTGGGGCCCGGAAAGGAGCTGAGGATGTGCAGTAGATGTGGCAGTAAGGCCCGGGGAGAGGTGAGGGTGGGGGTCAGGGTTGGAACCTACACTGCAAAAAATGCCCACCCTATAAGAAACTGTTTCTATACTCCAGAGATAACATACACGTAATTATGTATTTTAATATTGGTGATGTTAAATACTCCCTTTTTAATGCTCTGATCTGTTTATTTATTATATCAAACAGGTACCTGTTGCTGACAGAAATGTGGCTGCAAATAGTCATTATTAACTAATTAATTGATCATCATCCATTTGATCAAAATATGTATTGATAGCTTATAAACTGGCCCAAACTTTTAATTATCCAACAAAGAGTCCAAAACCAAAAGAAAAGCATCCCAAACTATTTAAATACTGAGATTATATTTCTTTTTTTTAAGGATATATGTAGAAAAACAAACTTTAATACAAGGTTAGATTTATTTTACTAACATTGTTCTGCGGTTTGAATTCCGGGCCATGCTGTTAGTCAACAGGTGCAACACTGGTGCCTACACAGCGTTTAGTGTTCAGAAATGAAGCTTATAAATCACAGTAGGCTCTTATGTGGTGCGTTTCCAGCGAGGGAAGACACGCCTAGCCACTGAATATCAGTGACATGAACACAACACTGGTTTGTCATCTGGAAATCATTTAGAAACCTAGTGATCTATGACAAATGTGTATGTACCCCATTAAAATAAACACATTGGAATCCAAAATCCATAAATGTGCTTTTTTCCTTCTTCCCTGCTTCTCTGCACATCTGTCTCCCTGTGTATGAAGGATCCACGTGCACATATCCTCCTTTGAAAGTGAATGGCGTATACATCCATACCTATACATGTGTATATATCTTTTTTATTGAGGCCTGTTTGTATGACAGCAGTGTCACTGGACCATCTGTGCATACTCAACGTGACAGCGCCCATCTTTCTGCTCCTCTGAAGTGAAGCTGCCTAGTTAGACAGTAACGGGGCGGGGGCTCAGTAGGAATGCTGCTCTGTGTATTGTTTGTAAAAATAAACCATCTGGACAAAGATATTTGAAGGGAATTTATATTAAACAGCTGCAAAAGCAAGCTTCTGTGTGCGGAGGGGCTGACGCAACAGGACCACACCACAAGTCTGAATCTGATCATCTCCCAGGACGAAGGAATAAAGAAATCAGGAGAGGAGAATTTGTGGCTGCGACCAGCTCTGATGTCTCCCTCAAAATACTCAGATCCTGTCACAAAGATAGTGAAAACAGGAGAACGAAGAGGGAAGGGAGCGAGCAGGGGGAGCAGCAGACAGGTGAAAGTGGGGAGGAATCCCTCTGCAGTGGGACAAACCTCGGTGCACAGGGAAGCTCTAACAAGTAAAGCTCAGACACTCGCCCAGTTGCTGGCACATCACAAGGAGCAGATGTGGAGGGCCAAGAAGCCTGCTCCATGCAACCGGCCATCTGGCCAAGCTAAATATTGCCTCAATGCACCCCCATTCTATTTGCCTTTGGCGCATTTGTATTGTCCATGGTCACACATAGGTACACTCCAATCACTGTCGACAGGGAGGGGGATTTATGGAGGTGCCATCAGGGCGATTAGTTCCACTGGTAAACAATGGCCTACCCTTGTTGTGTTTGACTCTGTGCGCTCTACAGCAGGCGTGAATGGCACGCAGCAGAACAGCACTCCCACTACTCAATGGTGTCTGTCTCTTTCTGCTAAAGTAACATCAAACAAACACTGCAAACAAAGAGGGGCTACTAAACGCAGACACAGAATCAAAGGGTTGGTGTCTGCACAGAGCCACCGCAACACTTCACTGGTTCCAAACTGCCTCCTGCACAGGGAGGCCAACATTTCTGGACACAAACAATTCAGTAAAGCATAGCTGAAGAGGTGGGCCAGCTGTATCATACAAAAGGAAAATAATAACCACTTGTTGCACGCCGTTTGAGATGTCTGTAATGAAAGCCAAGATGTTTTCTGTATTATTATCGGAATCACACCAAACTGCTGCTGTTCTGTTTCAGACTGCAGCTACACATGGTGTTCCACTGTTAAATTATGATTTAACTGAACAGGTGTCAGCTGAGCCCTATAATGAAAATGAATAGTGAACAACTATCCACAGCATGTAACCTTCAGAAAACACTGATAGATAAAGTTACACGATTTCACAAGACACTTTATAAAAAGAAAGAAGAAAGAAAAATGATTTGTTGATTAAACAAAATCAACATAATATAGACAACTGTTATTTATAAGTCCACAATTTAATGGATTTACACAAAATAAACTTCGAGCTATGAAACTCTGACTGGTTTTAGTGCAGAGTGAGCTCTTCTGACTTTTTTCAAAGCATGTTTCTCATTGCACGTGGTATAGATAATGTCTTTTAAGAGAGGGGTGGTGAGCGTCTGCCACATATGTAGCCCATACGAGTTTGTTCTGGCCTGTATGGCAATTCACTACAAACAAAACTCAGAAATACTAAAAAGTCTCACAAAAGCATTTCATGATTTTCTGCAATCTGTCGGGTCACTGTCAGGGTCAGCTGAATGTTAATATTATGGGTCATTGTTGAGATGACCCATAATAACAAAGGCATGATGGTGTGTGTAAGCTTGCTGTAATGAAAAAGGCCAGTGTCATTGCAGCTGGAAACTTACACCACTTACACATTTATGTGAAAAAAATATAGATGGGGGTCCCTCCCACAACAACATACTTGAAATGTATGTTTAAATGTTAATGTGTTCTAGGAGGAATGTGCATGTTATGAGAATCCAGGCCCCACAACTGTCCTCTTAGTACAGATATGAGGCCCGCCGGAGGTGCAAGCCTCTACTGTAGGATATAGACTTATCTGAAGACATTAAAAACTGCATCCGTCATTAGTCTCACCTTGGTCTGCTTGCATCACAGACCAGGCATTCCATGTCCTCCTCTAATCATCCGAGGACCAATATCCTGCAATTAGTTCAGTTTCCACACTCTGCCCTCGGGTCCTGCTCCAGCCTGGGAAATGGGATCCAGTCCCCTCCTAAGCCTCGGCTTTGGTGCTGCAGAGCACGACACGCTCCCAGTGAAGCCTGCCAGCCATGCTGTGGTTGTTATCTCATGTTTGCATGGGAACCACATGTAGTCAGTGCTTTCCTTTCATATGTGGCATGTTAGTTAGCCCAGACAGGGTGGCAGCGCATGCTGAGGATTAGAGACACTGTCCTGTAATGGTTAAGTTTGGCTAAGAGTAATGATAAAGTTCCTCTGAGCAAGGTATATGTGTGGGTTTATTTCTGAAAGGCAAAATGTCTCCTTGCTATGATGTGGTCAATTCTTTCTTGATAGGAAGATATGAAAAGCAGGTAACTTCTCTCATGTTCTAACATGCAGTTTATCAGAGAGAGAACATGCTATGAATCAGTCGACATGTGTGACTCTGGGGAATTAACAGGGTCGGTTTTCCAACACAAGAACTTGATGACCACTGGATTTAGATCACATTAACTTTAAATATCACAGAGGCGCACTTGTACAGTTACTTGTATGATAGCAAGTGTGCACGCATGCATCAGCGGGGCCCTGCTTATCCCATCACAGAGAGTTAATAATAGCGGCAGAATACTGCTCTTTAGAATGTGCTTTTAATTGGTTTATAAATTCTGCCAATTATGCCGCGGAATTCCCCTCGAGGAGTCACCTTCACTAATCTGCTTCAAGCCTAAGTGGAATCAAACAGGCCGGTGTCATACAGTCAAGTCGCGAGAGAAGGCTGTGGACAGTGGGCGTGTGCGTTTGCCCAGATATATGTGTGTGTCTGAACAGAAGATGGCTGTCCTGCATCCTGGCAGATCATGTGAATACGGCAGGCCAATTGGATTACCGGATTACCACAAGATTTGCCCTATGACCTCTGGAAGGCACTCATACAGCCATGTATTTGGCTGACGTTGGTACAGGCTGTCACTTCCTCCCACACTTATACAGAGTTCATACATACGCACACTCTGACCCTAACTCCATACTTGTACATCTTATTGAGGACACCCATCGGAATAAAGCGTTCCCTAGCCCCTTACCCCATTGTGAATTATTTGTTAAGCCTGTCAAAAGAAGAATTTATGTCACTTGGAACAGATAACCAATCGATCTAACCTTAACCATCAAAACAAAATGCCTAACCCAACCTAAACCCAATTCTAACCCTAACCCTAAAGCCAAGTCTTAACCCTGAAACAGCTCTTTGAAAGTGGGTCAGAAAAGTCCTCACTCTGTGGGTTGTAGGATCAAAATGGTCCTCACAAAGATATATTTACAAGTACACACACACATACACACACATACACACACACACAGACACACACACATGCACAGGCATTGTAATGGTGTAACCTTTCCCTGCCTGGAAGGACAGAGATAAACAGGACACAATAACTTAATGTTCCTGCTTCGGGAGGATTACAAGTATGAAGGTGATTAGCCCATCCACTACAACAATAAGCTGGGTTAAACCCAAGTATTCTCAAGTGCCAACCCTAATGCGCCAGTATTAAACTGGAGGTATAGGCCATGCTGAGACTTAGCTGAAGCTCATAGGACTGGAGTTATTGGCGTAACAACCACCATCTCATATTTTATTTTTACAGGACTCTTGGGGTTTGAATTTACTAGTTGCTTTCAAATTGTAACACAAATGTCAGGGAGTGTGAGGTCTAGAAAATGAGTCTAACAGAAAAAACAACACTAACCAGGTTGTGTGCATTCTCGTTTGAGAGGTTGAGAATGAGTTACATTTTATTCTGTATTTCCCTTATTACGTTGAATTAAGAATATCTATATTAGACGCTCTGATGCAATGATGATGACAGAGTGGAATGGTTGTTTCATTCAAATTTAATAAGAAAAAACACGCCAGGAAGTTTTATTTGTTCAGTTTTGTTGTTGATGCAGCTACTCTGGTTTCTTTCTAATTGTCTTTTCTAATGGTGTCCTGTAAGCCTGTTTTAGGCTGGGCACATACTGGCATTACACAATAATACAAATCGTTCAATTAAAGTCAAATTATCCATACTAGTCCAGGGCTAGTTCTAGTTTGGAATGAACTGTTTTCTTGGCCTGTGTTAATGCTCCGGAGCTAATTAGTGTGTCCTCTTTATAAAGTTCTACAATCTACTCTCACTTTACATTGTTTATTTGCTGGACGTTGTGTGCAGAGCTTTTTTTATTAAGAGTCTATGCTGAAGACTGAAGTTAGAAAACTTTGCCTTCATCCTACCGGGTTTATCTGGAGTGAAGGTTTTATCAATAAGGTTTTTCATGAAATGAAAATATTTAATGCTCGACTGGGAAGTCATCTAGATAAATAGTTAGCAAGATATCATAGGTAAGCAAGTAGACCAGTTATTAGAGGAATCAAACCCTCCGCGTCTGTACAAAGTTTCAACAGTGGCAATCCCCCACATCATCCAGTACAATTATGGAACATACAACCTGCCGGTCGAAAAGCTTTAGGCTGTCGTAGCTCCTGTCAAACGTATATAAGTTCAACATGGGAGAGATTTTCTTCTATAGTAATCGTTTTAGACACACTGGGGTCTGTACAGTAGGTCATGCATGGCTACTTGTGGTTTGAAGCCCACCTCCCCTTGAGAATAGACCCAGCAGCTCTCATGTGCGGACACATTTTCTCCAAGTCAGCTCGCCGTACACCTGATGACCCACAGATCACCCCTGCCACTCACTGATGTATTTCACTTCCCAAGTCTCTTGGCTGACTGACAAACGCAGGTTATTCACACATGTTGCTGCCGTTGTTCCTAATCCATTACACAGCTCACATGTCCAGGTTTGCCATGAGCTGCTCTCTAAACAAGCAGAAAAGACATAGCGCTGCTGTTGCCAAAAGCCTTTGAACAAAATTACTTCCTCTCACACGCCACGGCTTTAATTATATGTTGGGAAACATAAAACAGGTCGGACAATTTGTAGTGGGAAATCATATTTCCATTGAAGGGGCACAGGACATAACCAATGATTTATAAGAGGAATGTCATAATTATTTTTCTCCACCGAGCCAAGGATCGGGTTTCCGCTAATGGCTGTTGAGCTGAAAGCACTAATTAGGTTTTGTAGTCGACTGACACCGGCAGAGAAAGAGAAGGTGCCACAATAAATAAGTTCTCACCGTGTAACTCAAAGCCTGTAATTTGAGTCGATGCTCCTGTATTAGGTTGTGGGAATTATAAACGTCTCAACAAAATACAGATAAGTAATTGCGAGGTGTCTCACCCCTACTTTGGCAGAGTGGAGGGGCTCTGACAAGTATGATTACTGGAATAAGCCTGGAACAAAGCTTAGTGGGGGCTGCTGTATGAAATTAAAAAAACAATGACATTTTACACGCTCTTGATTTTCTTAACAGTGGCTACTGTACTGCTACTATATGAAAAAACAACCCATTTTTCATCATATATTTGAAGTATATTACATATTGTATTAAGAAAGACGGGTATTATATTTCCATGTGCTAAATCAACACACTAAATTTCAGATCTGGACACATTCCTCTCTGAGGAATAATAGTGATATTTTTTAAGGAAATTAGGACCCTGTGTAAAGATGGATTGTTCATAGTTGTACAAACATGACATAAATCACTGACTACCTCTGAGACACATGTTGTTTTTGTTCTTCCTGCCCGACACACAAGCTATAAAATTACACAAACATAGTCTGGAACCTTTTTCAGTCTTGCATGAGCAAACAAAAAGGACTGGTGGCCTGAGTGCATGACATCCAGGGTTTGGAATTCTCCATTTCTCCTTTAGAAGAGACTTAAACATGACAATTACAGAGCAGATCACATGACCTCTTGATTCATGGATATGCAGTGGGAGCTTGCACATACATAAAACTGTTCCTTTTGGCTTCCTGCAACGTGAAGAAGAACTGGTGCGGGGTGCCAGCCAGGTGCTCTCAGCAGGCTGTCATCTTGTGAGACACACTCAATAGTCATTAGGGATGAAGGAGGCCCTATCTCTCCATCCAGACCCATGGCCCTTAGCAACACGCACTCACACACACACACAGCCAAGTGGCACGTTCCTGTAAACAAACAACACGCAGCAGCGGCAGGACATGGCAGCGGCTCCTCTCTCCCTCCCTTCACAGGGCTTATGTCCCTCATGCATTAGTGCTCTCCTCTGGCTCTGAAGAGAGAACCAGCTGGGCAGGCCAGGACACCTGATGGTTGTCAGGTCAGATACTGCCAGGAAGGAACACCTTTCAACCACAGTGCAGGAGAAAATGGCTGCAGGCGATACCTTTTTTTCTTCTTCTTTTAAACAAAAGATACAACAGGGGGTCGTAAAACTAAAACAACAGTGTGCAGAACTCAGCAATGCAGGGTTTCATTGTCATGTCAAGACAAAGATGGGATCTAGCACTGATTTTATGAATGTGAATATGCAACATGAAACAAATGTAATATCTGTATAGCTCTAAGTGAGACCCAATGTATATATATACATAAGTTTCTGGATTTTCTACTGCAGCCAAGTGATCTACTTCTGTCAAATCACAACTGTCTTTAAAGACAGCAGATACTGAAGATGTTTTAGTTGTATTATAATCATTGTGAGATGAAGCTACAGTGTTATTTTATATATAACTGTGGTAACTGTGATATTGTTTCAATCTAGCTCTTTTTACGTTGGCTTTAAAGCTCAATTACTGTTGAATAGTTTTAGCCCCATCACCAAAACAACACCAAACCGCACATTAAGAACCCCAGGAAACAAGGTTTACATACTGAATAAATGCCGTGGTGAATGGAGAGCGAAGAAATGGGACGTAAACATCTGGATGATGAGTTCATCCATTGTAAGATTGGCTTCTTCTTGATCCTCCTTTGGATTAAAGGCTGAGAGAGGCAGTGGAGCGGGACAGGCATATTACAAAAGCAATAATAAACTAATCAGGTACCTCACAGTGCAGGTCTCAACTGATTATATTTGGACATAATTTTGTAGAATCTCTCTGTCCCTAATTATTCAAAACAAACAGGTACATTAATTCAATTAACTTCTTTGTACTTGTTTAAAAGCATTTACACTGATTCATACTGATGAATTTAGAGAAGCTGATTGGCCACATTACCCACGTAAAAAAAAGTCTGTTTCTGCCAAAACAGCTCCTGTAACAATCCACAACAGTGTGGAGTGACATGGTCCATATAAGACAGAGAAAAGGGCCCCAGACCAACAAGGTAGATGAGATGTCTGAGAGAGAAGAAGTTATATATGTGCAAATCCACAAACACCCGAACCCTCACAGACACAAACACACACAGAGCTGTGCCCTGTTTCGAACAGGCAGCAGAATCCCTGGCCCCTGTCATTCATTAGTTTACAAAAGCTGTGTGAGGCAGACATGAGGTCACTGTGCCGCTTTGAAGACTGAAACACACAGACAGTGTATTAGAAGGTAAAGAGCATCTGACTGGGAACAAGACAGAATACTTATTAACCCGGTCAATGAGTGCTGCTTTTGTGTCTCCTCTCACCTCCCCAGCAAGGAGGAGCTCCACTGAACAAGACACTGGGTGTGTGAAGGGCCAGACGGGTCAAATGCTTTCCCGCACCGGGCTGAATAATGTCTCCCTGATACTCTGAGAACATGCCGCTCCACTGCAGATTGTGTAAATATGACCGCTGATCTCAAACAATTTGTGCAACCATGCAAAGTTATTCTTAGAAGGCATAATATGTGGACCGATGCATTCACACACATGTAAGCTCCCGCTCGCCACTTACACGAACACACGAACACTCAAAGAAACACACACGCACACACCACGGTGGCTTGCTGAGTCAGTGTGTGAGGTTGCTGGTGTATGAAATGAGGGGAGTACCTTTCATATCCTCCCCGGTTCTCCTCAACTGCCAACAGGAGTGTTTGCCTCCCTACTCGGCTGTTTCAGCACGTCACTGCTGTGACTCAGAGCGAAGAGAGCAAACAGGAAGGATGTTAATCGCTGTGTGACACACAAGTTCACACACACATATAGAACATGGCCCAAAGAAGCCTTAAAGAGTAAATGGAGAAAGGGGGAAAAAGTGAAACAACAAAGGTCTAAGTGGAGCAAAAAGCAGCCACAAATACATAGGACTGAGCACATGACACGTGTAAGTACACAAGCGCTTTCATGTTTGCACACAAGCTCATGCACTCAAGCGCACTCGCACACACAAATACAGTGTCTCTACCAAAAAGAGCCCACACACACTCTTGTCCTGTCAAAGGCAGGGAGAGAGTTCAAAGGTGTGACAGAGTGTGATTGCTGGTGAGACGAAGACGTGAGAGGTGGACAGATGGAGAGAGGATGACAGTAAGAAAGACAGACAAAGAAGAAGAAGGGGAAAGCGGGGTTCGGCTGAGTCGGTCCGATGCCGTCACTCACCCCCGTGCTCACCTGGTAACTTTTCTGTCACCTCATGCCATCACCTTGTCACCCGGCGTCCGTGCCACCCTGTCACCTATCCCCTTAGCAACTGAGGCTGTCAGCCCGTTGTCATGCGACCAGGTCGACCCCTGACCTCTTGTTTCTTTCATACACGCTACAGAGAAAAGAGCCGAGGCACAGGAGGGAGGGCCGTCATGTCCGGACATGCCTATCACCTTAGATCACAGGCCAGCGACATAAACGTTACAGGGGCCACAGATTTATGAGGCGGTGTAATAATGTGGGTGCACTACCCCCACGTTAGTTCTGTTACTAACACGAGGGAAGGATGTCTGGTTCCTTCGCACACACACAAACACAAGTACACACACACACACACATACACATGCAAATGCCATTAAAATTACAAATTGAAATTACAGAGGCCTCTTTCTCTGAAAGGAAGAACTTTTGTTTCATCTGAGTGTGGCTGATTGTGCATGTGTGTGTTTGTGTGCTTTAATATGTATATTGTTTATTTTTCACAAAGGGAGAAAGTAATTACATGACTAAGCGTTACTCACATTTGCGTCAGAACAACGAAGTGGGTTCTGTGGCTTGTGCTAATGGCAATTTGGGTGGAAAAAGATAAATTAGGACCACAGACTAATGTAAAACTTCAACATGATAGCTGGGATATGTCAATGTTACCAGGCCCTAGTTATGTAAACAGTCTCTCCTGTTGACTATTGTTGTTTGTGGTCTATGTAAAATCTGTATTCTTATGATATTTAACGTGAGAAGCTAAAAGGTTAGAGAAGACTGTAAATGAGTGGAAACATGCTGTTTCAAATTCTGTCGAGATGGTGGTAGTGAACAAGGAACCAAACCACTGCAGTGCTATTCCTTTGTCAACAGTCAGGGTCTGTGCCTGAACTGGGTCTTAAAGTAATTTAAGTAAGTAAAGGTTTCAAATCTTGTAATTGTACAATTGTATGAATAAGAATGACAAGATGTAAGCAAAATGCTCTGAAACTATTTGTACCTTCCCGATACCAATTCTGATACTTGGACATTCCGGATCGACCAACACAGAGGAAAGATTTGATGGTTTGGGGAAGTCTTCGTCAAAATTATTGCATAGTTCTATATACATCTATATTAGGTAATATTGTGCCAAAAATACTCTGCACTTAGGTACTGTACACGTGTAATATATGTTTTGTTGGAACCGAGGGCAGGGTCTAAGTCTAAGGGTCTTATGTCTAAGTTGTTTGGGGAGCAGAGAAAATGATTCGTATTTCTAACATCTCTAACTTATATTTCATTGTTCCACTGTAGGAATAAAATAAAACGATATTAAATCATCATGAAAAAGGGGTAGTGTGCACACAGCTACACTTTGCCATAAGCAACAATCCTGTTTCCTGTTTCAAAAGTAATTTCCTCAATCACCTTCTTATGCAATATACCAAAAATTTGATAAAGACAAGTATCTCACGTGAATTCTTCACTTTATTCAAATTCAACTTTATATAGGGATGGCAATTTTGGAAATATGTTTATGTAATATAATACGGTTTAAATTGGAGTTAACCTTATTTAATTGTTTATGCTCTATACTTTTTACCTATGGCTGAACGAGTAGTAACAACTTAGTACTATTTTTCACATGTCGGGGGGTATGCTGTTTTCTATGCATTGAAAAAAAAAAATTGGATCAAGGGGAGGGTCTTGAAGTTTTAAACTGAAACTAACATTAGCCAGACTCCCCCATAAATTAAAATTTTAGTACAGTCCCGTTATTCATCCCCAAAAGGATCTATCCAGACATATTTGAAATCATGAGGCTAATGATAGGAAGAGACAACAGAGCGAGAGAGGAGCCAGTCTCAGTGAGTCCGGTCAGCAACACTGAACACTTTGCCACGAGGGCGGCGAGCCGAGGAATGCATCATGAAAACAGAGTGCAGCAAGCTGCACATGTCCAATCAGATGCCACGGAACATTACCCATAATCCTCTCGACAAACACATGCATCTGATACCATAACAACGCTCGGCCAACACTTTGGAAGGGAGAGTGTGGGACACATCCTTAGCAACACACCATAATTACAAAGAGAGCTAGGGCTGACTAAGTTTAGAAGACCAAGTACCAAGAACCCCCCCCTCTCCCCTCTTCACATGCTCCCACACTGATATTTAACAAAACATTAATCTTCTTGCCAGTGGCTCCAAAGAATACTGGTGATGTAGCTCCGCCGCAAAGGCTGGGCTGATAGTAATTCCATTGTTCTGCCCCTTTATTTATGCCTTGGCTCAACCAGGCAGATGAGGTAAGTCTCCTTTTTCATGTTATTATTCAGAAGTGGTGATACATAAAGCCAGATTACACAAATGTCTCTCTGTTTCACAGCGCCGCCACCTCACACCTCCCTCGCCAACGCTTAATGTCCCCCCCACCCCCTCCCCCCATCCCTCCACTGGCTTTCAATAGCACATTTCCCCTTTCTCCCCCTCTTTTCTAAATCACCCTCAACATTTGCATGTGAATTGCTTGTATATCTTCTTTTATATGATGCACCGACAACACTGGCTTTTGAAAAAGAGAGGGGAGGGGAACTGCCCCAACTATACCCCCCTCCCATCACCTCCAATTCACATACACACACCATCACCAACTCCCATCAAAAAAAAAACAAGATGTTACTTTAATTCCCCTCCCTGCAGGATTGGCATAGCAGCAGTTCCATTTAAAAAAAGCAGGGGAACAGTGCAGGTTTTATGATATGGAGACAAGTTCTTTTGTGCTCTCTAGAGACAAGCCCTCTGTCTGTCCATGTTACTGGGGCGATAATCCTGCTGGAATTTCTCCTAAGCACTTTTACTGACATTTTCAATTATCACCATGCCAGGGCCCGGTAAATGGCATTTAAGGGGCCCCGTCATCTCCATGTTGAATCATATTTGTGAATCAGAGGGGGCTGGAGTTGGACCTTGTTCTGTTTGCCCGAGTGTGGGAGGACAGTGTGGAGGTCAGAGTAGCTCCTGCGAGCCAGTAGTCAGGGACAAGGTGAAGTCAATGGGTCCAAGTCCAGGTTCACAGGGATCAGATGTGCCGCCTCGTAGATTTACACTGGCAAGTCTGCGCACACACGCGCACCTACACCCACGTGTTCACGCGCACACACACACACCCACACACACCCACACACATACAAACACACCCACACACACACACACAATGGTAAACTCTTCCAACCATACCTAGTAATTTACAACATCAGCATAGGCCATCCCATTTTCAAACGGGGCACATGGTCCAGAAAACCAAACAGACGGGCTGACCTCCCCAGTGCACAGTGCAGAGTGCACGGGGTCAGACTTGTTTTGCCTCACCTCTGACAAGCTCCATTTACACAGACTCCAAAAGCACTCCACATCTTTGGCTAAGGTTACATACTTAGATCCCTGTAATAATTCAGACATGTATTGCAAAGAGATTTCCCTCTCTGCCCCTGTCTCCCCCACGTTCTGTTTCAGTGAACTCTGCTTTGTTTCAAAAGTGGATCAACTTCAAAGCAGTGAAGGGGACAGATTGATAGCTGAAGACAAATGCTATTTCATAAGAGATTGAGTTTCTCATACATTAACTCAACTGCTTTTTTTTTGGTAAGTGTTAGAAGCTGCAATGACAAACAATAAAGCCACGTAACCACTCTTTTATGCATCGCATGTTCAGATTGTTCAAATAATAGCTTGTCTCCTACGAATGTAACAAATGTTATCATTTAAAAATGCAAATTTAATTACACAACAGCTGTTAGAAAGTCAACATGGTCAGCAACATTTGTAACTTATTATCCATGTTGCGTTCCATACTGGAAGCCGAGGCTAAGGACGGTTGTTTTTTTCCAGAAGGGGGTCATGTGATAGGAGCCTGACAAATGAATTATGTTCTAACAAAAAAGACCAAAACAGTAAACAGTTGTGAGCAGGGATGTGTGCGAAAATACATCCAAATGGACATATACATTAAAATAAAAATCAAATACGCTAATTCTAAGTTTATCAAAATAAACTTGCTAAAATTTCCAATGCACAACCAACAAAAACTTAACATAGGCTAAGAGTAGCTAAGATTAACTTTGAAGTCTGCTAACTTGCTCAGGTTAAGTAGTTTGATACAAAGCTATGTATATTTTATTTAGCCGAGAATAATAAAATGAACACCAAAACCTAACGGCAACTGAATTTAGCAATTTATGCTAAAAACCGGCAGAGAGCTAGCAACCAACACGATTCTCACCGTATGCTTTTTCTTTGTGCTGGATTATACATTTTTCTGAACCTCAATTATCTGATCTCAACAAGCCTGGGCACATAAACTCCTCACTGAAAGTATTTTACAGTATTTTTAAACTATAAAACAAAACACAAACATGCCTTGATATGAAAATATTTATAAATTTTCATCAAACCTATCAAATTACAAAATACTATTTTGTATTTCAAATATGTATGTATCATGAATGCTGCACATCCCTGGTTGAGTGTCTAAGCCGTTGTATTCAAACTAACTTCTCTGTTTTCTGCTCGTTCAGACTAACACGCAGCCCCGGAGTTTTCAAACTAAAAGC
Organism: Pleuronectes platessa; assembly: GCF_947347685.1. Taxonomy (NCBI): domain Eukaryota; kingdom Metazoa; phylum Chordata; class Actinopteri; order Pleuronectiformes; family Pleuronectidae; genus Pleuronectes; species Pleuronectes platessa. The sequence continues at coordinate 10,138,084 of NC_070626.1, forward strand.
AGCGTTTCCAGACTTCTTAGTTTTAGCGACTCTAAAGCAGAGTCCTTCTTTAGAGATCCTTGGCAGAGTTGATGAAGTAGTGAGGCTGTAGCATTAGAAACCATGTTGCTTTATCCAACCACAAATAGACTTACAGTGCACATGTAGTGCGGCGCAGAGGTGGAAGATGCAACTCCTGATGCTACAACACTAGGACTGTGCAGTGTGTTTGTTGAGTCTGCGATCACAGAGTATGTCTCTTCTTTAAGTGCGGGCATGTTTCAGTGTGTCAATCCAGTAGTTGTGTAATCGTCTTTTTTACACGAGAGGAACTAATTAACCACTGAGCTCAGTAACACTGTGATTCTGATAACATGACAAACACACGGCACACTCTGATATCCCACTGAACCACAGACAACCTGAGGACAGCTGTTTACATGCCTCCGTGCCCCCCCCCTCCCCTCCGACAAGCTGACATCATACCAGCATCTCCTCCTTCCTGTCTCTCTTTTGGATGGGCCCTGTTATGACAAGTTTAATTGAGGGTTGTCAAACCATAACATTTCTGTAAATATTAGACTTGCCAAGAGCGTCAATAAGAGGAAATGGCCTTACTGTATGTTGTTCTCTGCGAAGCACAATGTGTGCTTTTGTAAGTGGATCGCCACGAGGCATTTTGATACCCTACTTTTGTCTTCGTGAGCCTGCATGGAATTTAATTGTCATTATAGAACTGTACTCATATAAAACAGAGATATTCTTAAATACTCTCTTTCACTTGGAATAAACTGGAAAAGTGAATATAATAATGTCCTGGCAAATGGAAAAGGTTGCACCACTTATGAGTGCAGCTCAACTGAACTAAATACTAAACAATATTTGCTTCATGCAATGTGTTTAAAGCTCTTTAGGAAACTGATCAAAAAGTGCCTGGTGTGAGGATGTGGTTGCATTTGTTTGACTCACTTTATTCTATCAAGATGAAATGAGTGATATTTTTTGCATCGTCCAAGGATGGTAGCAAAGCTGACATCATCTCTTGTGTCTGTGTACACAAAAGCCTCCTCATTGATCAAGTCGATGACAACCTCGGCTATGAATGTTCATGTGTTATTCTAATCCTTTTCACTGTGTTTAAAGAGCACCTGGTCCGATGCACACTGGAGGTTATTTTGGGTTTCAAGAGGCGGCGATATGGAGGTATGGGGATGTAGAGAGGAAAAACACTCTTTGAGTCATTACTGAGGGCCTGTGTGATTTAAATGGGTATGGGTATGTGTGTGTGTGTGTGTGTGTTTTTGTGTGAGGCCTCCATTGTGTTTCCAGAGAGTGTGTTCCAGTAAGTGACACGGAGTCTTACTCACCTGGGGGGAAGGGTGTGAGTCAGCGTGCATCATAATTCATGGCTAGCCAGGCAGGGGCTTTTAGCAGAGCACTGCACTGATATTAATGAGGAACCTAGAGTGGTACATTTGAAGTTATAATAAAATGTGGTACAAATTAAGTTTATTATGTAACACTCCTGAAAAATGCACATTCTGGCCTTGAACATTTTCAGGAGTTTTGAATAAAATGGAATATATTTGGGTTTTAATGAAACGATATATATATTACAACATATTATAGACCAAATGATTCATCATAGTATTAAAAAGTCCGGTAAATTATTATATTCATTCAGTTTTAGGAGAAGACAGACCTGTGTGCATGTCTGCAATAATCTATTTTGAAGTATAGGGTTCTTCACAATAAAATGGCATATAGGTTTTGAAGGAATAAGGTGCTATAGCAGCAGAGATGTCAGGAGGGGGTTTGGGTGGATGGTGGAAAAACAAGGTGTACGATTGTCACACCAGAGGGTTCTCTCTCTCTCTCTATCTCTCTCCCTGTCTCTCTCTCTTTCTCTCTGGGGTTAGGTTTAAGCAATAAAAATGCTTTGGTTGAGTTTAGAGAAAGACTTTGCCAGAACATAATCAAGTAGGCCTATTAATGCTGATGTCATTACAAGTGGATGTTATACTGCAAGATCAGTTATTTAGTAGAAAAAACAAACGTGTTTTGATGATGGATTCTTGACCATATTTGTGATACTCCAAATACTTAAATTAACAACATTTCTTTATGACCTTAACAGAAAACATGACAGGGTTCCAATTAAGTCTCCTGCAAAACATATCTGCAGGTTAGGAAATGGGGTTGAAAAGTTTGATTAAATTAGTGGAGACAAATAAATGCTAGACCTCCCAAAAAGGTGCAGTGCGTGATCAAATTAAGCAATGATGCTCGGGGGCCTGCATGAAGATATCCTTGGATATAGGGGTCGTTGTTTGACATTTCAACTGGAACAATGACTAACGTGACGACTGTATTTAGATTTATAGGACAGACATCAGTAAACAGAATTGGAAACTGTGCTTGACAGTGCACATTTGTTAAGTGTGATGCTCATGTATTATTGTGATATATAAGGGAGGTTGGGAACACAGAAGATCAACTATTCCCCCGGTGACCGAAGCTGCTTTCAGATATGCACTGAACTCTGCAGTTCCTCCCTATTTTTTCTGGAGCAGGTGCATGTGTGAACGCAAAATGTCTGACTGAGAAACTCCGCAGCTTCTGCAGATTTTCTCTGCCTGACATCCTTATGTTAAGTCCGTAGAAATCCAGGAGAAGTTGATGTGTGAACACAGCAGGGGATCCCCCGCTGGATTCACCGCAAGCAAGTCGGGGGGTGTTGATGGTGCTTTTTTAATGAGAAATAGGAAAGGGGATCACATTACTCCGTTTTTAGCGTCTTTACACTGGCTTCCAGTATCACATTGGATTGATTCGATATTTTACTTGTTTTTGTGTCTCTTAATGGTACAGCAACCTCATACATCTGTGATTGTTTATCAGAGAATGTTCCAAACTGTTCCCTAAGGTTTTCTAATGCGGGCTTGCTCCATATCCTCAAAACGAACTACAACAAGTTTGGGGAGGCAGCTTTCTGTTGCTATGCACCAAAGGTTTGGTATTAACTCCCAACAGACACCAGACAAGCTACTTTTGTTGACAGTTTAAAAAAAAGACTCAAGACCTATTTCTATGATCTTGCTATTATCCAAAAAAATGAAAATAAAACATATCTCCTGGTGAAATTGCGGTGTGTCACACATGTCAATAGAGTTTGTGGTGATAAGACCCAACACCGATGTCGGGGTGCTGTAAACAAAATCACATGATGTCCATAGCGGAGTTATTACTTCACCTCTGTCTGCTGCACCCGGCTGCTCCACCTCTCGCCTGAATAATGCCGAGGATTTGATGCTGTTGTGAACTATTGTGCAGAGAATTTCGTGCCTTGTTGTGCATGTGTGAAAGGCAAACCGCTGGTAAAGTTCATTGCCAATTCTCCGGATTTTATCGGCTGAAAACGGCTTGAGAGTGTCAAAGCAAGACATGATCAGACTCTGTCAGCAAGAACAGTCTGTCTACAAGACACAGACCGGGTTTTATAGTAGGATTGAAGTGCATAAACCCCTTAGTAGATGATGGAGGCACATTTGAGTCTTCAGTGATAAAAAAATTATAGCCACTGGTCTACATTGATGTAGAAAACAGTGAAATTGTCAGATCAGCCTTCCTTTGGCATATTATTAAGTGGGTGAGTGGTACAGGCCTGACTGCTGGAACCTTTCAGTGTGGGGAAGCAGAAGCTCTGTCTAGGGGCTGTGGGGGGTATTTTTCTGAAATGGTTCAGGTCCACTTCTCCCCTTAAAGGGAATTATCACTGCAAATGAATAAAAAGTTCTGAGCACCTGTTTCCTCTGATTAAACTTTTCTATTCTGATTCGAGTGGTCTCTTCCAGGATGACAATGTCCCATCCTTAGGACATGATGAGTCACTGAATGGTTGGATGATAATGAACATGATGAGGATCATACACTTCCACTGTTACTGAATTTCAATGGGGGATTTTGATGTTTTCGACGGAGCTCTTCATTACCATTAAAACACAAAATGAGGGAACATGTGGAACAGTCTTTGGTTTTGGTTTTCCCATTAAATTTGTCACCTTCTGTAACTTCTTCAGGCAGGATGATGGTGAAGTCATACACTGTCGCCTAAAAGAGACTCTACAGCAAGAGGCAGAGGGATATTATTGTAGGGTATGTATATATATATCCCTAATATGATTAGTGATGGTGCAAAATTATATTAGCTGGAAAGAAGCAACACTTCAATTCTCTCCGCTCCATAATTTTCTCTCTTTACTTTTTACCAGTTTTCTCTCTTTATGTGCTCTAAATTTCCTGCTGGAATCCGAAAGAATCTGAACCGGTTTCCCCTCAAATGGCTGTTTGCACAAAAACACAAGTTCAGTTGTTTACACTACATCAATATTATGTGTGTTCGTGAAACTGAAGTACATATTTCAGCATCTTCAGTAAATATTCCCATCAGAATTATAATTATACCTTTCTCCAAAACTGATCAGAGGTGGAATTCCAGCACACTTCAACTCCACTTCAAACCTCAATGTCCACAGTTTTTTGAAAACATAATCAGAGATCTAGTGTTGTTGCTTATCAAAAGATGAGGACAAAAAAAACACAGACTTATCTTTGTATTTTTCTCTAAACCACTCACACTGGGATTAGAGTGTTCACGTGGAGTAAAATAAATGAAATTGTGTTGGTATTTGGAAGGATCAACCAATACTAAAGAGTGAAGTTAAACAGAAAGAGGGTGTTTCAGTATGAAAAAAAAAACTAGCGCAGCGCCCGTTCTAAACCTGCCTGTTTGGAATGGGCTGTTCTCTTGTCCTGTGTTCAGAGCTACTTCTGAATTATTCCTTGTCATTAGTGAGTCCTCCTCAACAATTCCATAATATACTGTCACTTTTTATTTCCTGTGTGCAGAGCTATGGTGCAGAGTGAAGTTTGAAAACTTTGTGTTCATCCTACCTGGTTTATCTGCAGTGAATATTTTATAGTCAATGTTCTTCATGAAATAAAACAATCTTTTTATCACTGTTCACGTTGGGGCTCATACATGCGTTGAAATGATTTACTTATTGGTGTTTTCATACATTTCAGCTCTGTGTGTTAAGGAATCTACACAATCTTTAAACCCAAGTTCACAACTTTTCCAAATAAAAGCCCTGTACTTCCACTCAAGCATTGCAGCAACAAAACAAACACTGTGCTTTTGCCTAGAAAAAAAAAATTCCAAACAGGTAGTGATTCTGTGAATGTGTGTGGCCATCGAGGGCAGCACCCACTGAATGTCTGTCAGTCCAATGTACAGTGGTTAAATGATCTGGTAGCGATTTTGAACAAAGGTTATACCAAGACACATCTACACAGACACACACACATACACACTTCTACAGAGAACTGGTTGCTTGTTTCTTCACATTTGTATTATTATTGATTGTATCACATGTCCAGATCGCGGCAAACTTACTACTGCTCTTCCCATGACCACTTACAATGCACGTTAAGTGTAAGGTTGATTAGATGAATGATTTGCTAGATATGCATTCCAAATAGAGAGAGACAGACATTTGTGGAATTAGTGGGTAGATCATAATGCTTTTTTATTGTCTGAAGAAATTTTTACAAGCTCCTACTTTACATTTGGAGAAATAATCATGTGAATTAATTCCTCTCCTCTCCTACTTGTCAGAAGTACCAGTCAACGGGAGCAGCTCGAGAGCCCTCCTTAACGAGAGCCTGCCACAGATATAACTCAGCACTCCCACCCCAATAACTGATGAAATATGAAAATTGACAGCGCCATCAGGGCGGCCATGCCACATGTTTACGAGTGGCTGTCTTAACTGGCTTCCTCTGTGCTCCATAAGTCATACGCAGAGTGCTCATCATAGAGCTGGGATTTATGGGGCCTGAGTCTGCATATGACCTCCCCCATCGGCTGCCTTGCTGCCATGGAGGAGGAATCATTATCTCGACCCAGCCACTATAAGCTTCATAGACTTACTCAAAGCAAATTGGCTCTGGGGTCTGCTACTCCTGTAAACACAGCCTGATCTCATGTATATGCAGGAAGTGCGCCCCGCAAAACACCCGGCATTGAGGATGAAAGGATATTCTTCTTTCATTTTTGTAGATTTTTTTTAACGTAAATTGGAAATAAGAGACACAAATCACGTAATCATTATAAGGAACTTAAATAAATAATATTTTTGAAACTTTTAGAGAGATTCTTGCATGTGCATTGTTCTGTGGGTCTTTTATATGCAGAGGAAAAATCCTTAAAGGTGTAACCCTTAAGATTTCAGTCCTGGATGCTTTGGTAATGCCTTTGGTTACCGTGGTAACAGCAACAGTGTTTAGTAATACAGCGAACACTAATTGAGCACCTACTTTGTCAGAAGTGCAACAGAAGAAGAACTAGTGTATCTGTTTACAGCACAGCCAAACGAACTCACGTTGCTTTAATGACAAAGTCGGTCAATAATTACTCTTCATCTCACAGCTACTCAGCTGCGGCTCGTTCTCACTCTTTTCTCCATAAGATATTTAAATCTGATCGAGTGAAGAAAAGTGCAGAGAGTAGAAATGTCTTATTTTGCAGTGATGTGACAAATACACTTAATTTCCACTGACTTTCTCACAATATAAGACATGTGAAGCAGCAAACCTTCTGTCTGCATTAGTATTCATTTATTGAAGTGTTGAGGGAGCAAACATTAAACAGGAGAGTTGATATAAAGTTGCATTGTTTTGTTTAAACCCTTGTGCCACTGAAGAAAATCTGGATCCATTTCTCTGACAATGAAAACTTTTATATAGAAAGATAATTACATTGAGCGGATGTTGTTGAATAGACAACGGCGAATACTATCAAAATATGGGTTTCTGTTCATGAGTAGATCAAAGGAAACGTTTCAATATATTTTTGTGGTTATAGTAGCCTTTTTTCTTTTTACTTTTCTAGGGTCGTTAATAAGCAATATAAATATAAACAAATTTCCAAACGTCCAACTATATGTATTTAACTTCTGCGTATCTGTCATGCAGTGTAAGTCTTTGTAACAGGATCTAAAACAATAATAAATCTGGCTCTCCTCTGTTGTATTCCTCTGGTGTCTTGCAGTCGAGCACAGCATGCAGGACTCCACAGTTTGTTTGCATATTTTGCACAGAGAATGTGTGGCATTGATGGGGAGTTTGGTGAAGGGAAGTGCTGAAGGCAAAGAGCCAGCAGGGACAACAGCTATTACAACATGGGAGGCTGAGGATGAACACTGTACACTGCCGGTCATGTTGCCTCTGGGCTCGGTCCTGGAGCAGCATGACCTGGATCTGAAACACAGCTAGAAGCAAAGCCTGGACTCATCATCCACAACCGCACAGGAAACACTTGCTGTGTTGTTTATTCAGGAGGAGTTTGTTGAACATGGCTGAGAAATGTAAAATCAAAATACTTGGTAACTTTTAGCAGTTATTACTAAAACTAGTGCAGTGCCAGTTTTTAGCCTGCGTGTTTGGAACAAAATGTTTTATAGTGAGCGTTTTCATAAAAAAATATATAATTTGCTGCATTACTGTTCACTTGTGGCTTATAAAAAAATATGAATGATTTACTTAATTGGCTATTTCAGAAGTCTGTTGAGCAATTCACACAATCTTTAGGCAAAGTTAAAACTAAATATCTCCAAATTACAGCTCAACAATTTAGGTATTTAGCTTTTACTTTGAATACATGACGGAGATCAGCACCTGTATTATGTGTCTGAGTCTTCCCTGGCCTATTAATTGAACGCATCAACATTTCAAATAGCTTTAAATTTGACACGGCACTTCTCTGAACCATTAATATCCACATGCCAAGTTGAACAGTTCCTTAGATATGCGCAAAGAACTCAACTCTTAGTCCAAGGCTTTAAAACTGAACACAGGTTGAGATGCTGAATGAATGGGACTTTGAACAGAAGAGTGCCTCCAGCTAAGCTCAAGCCTTGTCCCACAGCTCCGGAGACTGACATCCATGCAAATCATAACAGAAATGACAGACCAGGCCTCCCCGCCACCCACCCAGGCAGTCGCTGAGGCCCGACTCGCCTGCCAGCCAGTCGGCCTGCCAGCCCAACAGACAAGCGAGCTTCCCCACCCGAGGTTCCACCCCTGTGCCTGCACAGACAGACAGACTGGGACAAATTGGGACAACCCCCCCTTCCATTACCACCCACTCTTCCTCTCAATTGCGCGCTGCAGCAGCCTCTGCTCAGGGGGCTAATTCCACGTTCAGATCACCATTTGTACTTATTATGCTGACATAATTAATCCCCTGTTGTGATCAGCAGGGGCATGAGGGCCTCTCCGCTCCATTGGCCTACCCCTGCCATGACACAGCCACTCCCCCCTCTGCTTCTAATGGAAATCTGCGACTCGCTCCCTCCCATGTCCATCTTGTCTGGCTGAAGAGGTCTTCTGTCTGTCTTTCTATAATCTGCACTGTATCTGTCTATGTTGTCGTCTGTCCTGCTGCAGACTGACAGCTCGACAGGTCCACAGAATAGTCACATAGGCTCATGTTAGCATACTCACTGAAAAAAAGTGGGGAAAAGTGCTTGCACCAGTGTTCCAGGCTAAAATGGACATATTTATTCAAACTGAAAAATTGCCTTTGATTTATGTGTTCGTGGACCTTTTTTATAATGAATATAATTTACACTAGGCCTCTGGTGTTGAGTAGATAAGTCTTAGGATATGGGTTTGATTTGCACTGCCTGCCCCTATAATTAAGATCCATCAGCAGGAGGTAAACAGGTTTGATGGTAAAGTCAACGCTAAGGACAGAGGAGCAGGGGAGGGGAAGGGAAGGAGAGAGGAAGACAATAAGAGAGGGGGGAGGGGGGATACTCATCAAAAAACACCAGCCGGATTAATAAATCCAACCAGTGACTGTGTCCACATCTTAACGTGTCTGGCAGATTAAAACAGAACCATCTAAAGTTGTGAAACATATGTCAGCAAGGCTAGGCAAACACAGAGTATAATAAGTGAGGAGACGAGTGCTGCTGTTGGCCCCAGATCTCTGCTCTGCGACAGTCCGGACCCGCTGCCGCCTCCAATTCAAAGACCCGATCGCTGAACTTTGATCACGCTTAGAGGGTTGGCATGTATGTGTATTTGTGGGGTCAAAGCTCTAAAATAATTTGCATGAGAAAAGACAAATATAAGATTCTGGGAATTATTCTTCCAGTTCCAATATTATCCAGGCTGAGTAAATACATAGAATTGAAAACAGAACAGTTTCCTGAAACTTGGAAACTCTGAAACTGAAACTCTATCATTTCAGCAAAGTATTCTTATATATTTGATATTTCAATAAATTAGTTTAGCCTTTATGGTATAAGTTCGTTTTTTCTGTCTTCATCTTAAAGAGGGCAGTGTTTTTTGGAAACTATTCTGGAGACCGACAGATGCTCCAGCTGTCCAACAATCCCTTAACAACAATATTTTAAGGTTCCATTTCGATTGCAGTTTTGTATTTGATTATAAAAAATGTGATGTTGCTATACTTCAAAATCAACATCCTGCCCTTTTGGGATTAAAGAAAACCAGGTTACCCAGAACACCTGCTAGTGCTGGGAAGCTCTGTGTTATTCTGGCCAGAGAAGAGAGTGTACAGTCAACAGGTCTGCGTGTACCAGCCGAGGAATTCATCACAAATACCAAGAAAATACACATGAAAGGGAAAGAAAGATCTGCTACATTGAGGGTTCTATCAGATTTGGAGGCAAAACTTTGTACAAATTTGACACAGAAATACAAAGTGAGGGGATGAGTAGCACATAGTTATAGTGATGTGAGTCTACATGTAGTAAAGTTACGATAACAATTATTTTTAATGGTCAGTTTTTCATCACTTTTTTTTACCCCTTCAACGTCAAATTCCAGGAACATTTACTCAAAACACCACTTACCCCCTTGTACTGGAAACCCTGCCCCCTCTCTTCCCTCCCATCACACACACACACACACACACACACACACACACACACACACACACACCCCTTGCATCCCCCCCTCCCAAACTCCTCATCTTTACATAAAAGTTCAGGCTGCATATTAAAAGGAGCTAAAATATTCACACTGTCAAAGGTGGTCAAAGGCTCCTGCGTTCACACAGGAGCTGACAAAGAGGAGGCACCCAGCTCTTGGCCAAAAGAGCACTGCTGAAATAAATCAGCACATACAAAGACACAGAGAGATAATGGGGCTGAAGCTGGGCCTGATCCAGAAAACAGAAACACACACTACGCACCAGAAAACACACACATACACACACTTACACCCGGAGTGTCTGGCTGGGAACAAAGTCTGTGCATAGATTAATATTTAGTTTTGCAGCACACGTTGTTCAGCACATACGGTATCAGGAGACTAAAAAACATCATAACTCCCCCTGTGTTCAACCTTGCTGTGAATCCCATGGCTGAATCAAACAACATAATATAACCAAAATAAAAAGAACCAAAAAAGTCCACAGATGGTTTCACATGGGGGAGTGCATGAGAGGAACTGTGTGTTTCAGACACATCCATGAGCGAGGTGAGTGTGTTTCAACAACCTATGTCTATGTATCTGTGAGATAAATACTATTAGAACAGGTTGTGTTTTGCTATTGAATTCCAATAAAGCCTTTCAGTGTGGAATTCATATGTGTGTGTTTGCGGTCTAAGTATTGCTTGTGTTGTGGGGACCTAAATCTGTTAACATCGTCACACAGCACAAAGCTTAACAGTTTAAGATGAAGACATGATTTAAGGTTAGGTTGAGGTAAGGTTAAGGTTTGGTTAAGCTTAGTGGCTTCAGGTCTAGTTCAGTAAAAGTTATGGTTAAGGTGAAAGTAAGTTGGTGTAATGTCCTCTGAAGTCATGAAGACACAACTAAGTGTGTGTTTATGGTCCAGGTATTACTCATGTTGTGGGAGCCTGAATCTGTTCACACAGTCACATTTTGGGACCAACAAAATAGGTGAGAAAAAATTTTATCCAAATTTTGGACTCACTAATTCACTTCTTCTTATCAGGAATTTATATTTTGTTTTTCCTCTAAAGATATATATATTTGGGTTGAAAAAAGTGTGACAGAGAGAATAAAAAGGTCATTGTTTATCAGCGAGGGTGTATTTCCAATAAGTGGGCTCTACTTTGGCCGTCCGCCCAGGTAGATAAACTCACTTTGATTAAACTTACATAAATGTAACATTAGAAAGTCTCATTTACCCTTCAACACGTTTTTGGCCTCACATCTGTCTGAGTTGCACTGCAGGAACCAAGTGGGGACTGGAGGCTTTCTCTGTGTGCAGCAGCCTGACTAGCATATGCAGACTGCATGTGAAGCATTTAGGGGGCATCAGTAAATTACAGGTATAGAAAATAACCTGTTTCCAACCTGTTGGATGAACTAAGACCTTTTTTATTCAGTCATAAAACAATGCATGATAAAATACAATGATGCAATGTATTGATGTGGGAGAGAACTTGAAAAAAAACATTGTATTTTTCCCCATTCGAGATAACATCTGAATGCTCAAGTGTGCATTGATCATACTGTACTAAGTGAGAGGGGAGTTTTTCTCATTTCTAACAATTTCTCATTTAACATTTCATAACACATGTTTCTCTTCTCAGTCCAATTGAAAAATGGCAACCATTCAACTAAAAGTGGATTTTGTAATGTATATGGAGAAAATTCAAAACTTATCCTGAAAGTCGACTGGACATTTAGCTTCAACTCACTCAGATCCGCGTTTGCGCAGCCTTTTTATTTGCCCCTGTATCAACACAGAGAGGAAACAGAGGCCTCCCTGAACTAATTTCGCTCATGAACACTCAGTCATTTGTTGAGCACCACACAGCAGGCCCTGCTGTCTGAGGCCCGAGGATTAGGGCTCAATATTTGTAAACCTCGGTTGGCTTTAGTGCGGAAATGGGGAGTGGAGAAAAATGGGAAGCCTTGGCAAAGCAAAGTGTGAAAACTATCAAATTGTCAGCCATGACAGAAACAGTTACACACACTGGCTTCTGGCTGACACAGAAACAATACACTGTTAAACCTATCAGACACTATGGCCTTGTTTGCATGAACGTGCGCGAGTGTGAGTTCATAGGTTTTGGGTTCTTGTGTGAAAAGCAAATGCATACACTTAATAAATACATTCATAACAAAACCAACTTTTTGCTGTAACAGATGTTCTAATCCAGTCATTACTTCATTAATCTGAATGTATAGTATGTCTGTTATTTTAATAATTTGCTCCATAATTAAATCCCCTTACATGAAGGCCAAGCCCCTTAACCTCTCTCATAGTCTTTGACCTCCTCCTCACTGGAATATACTCCCACAATGCACATTATCAACCTCACAACGGGCCCATAAAGAACTAAAAATCCCAGGGCCTTATTTCCAGCTGTGACACAAAACCCAGACTTACTTAAGTCCTCTACTTTGACCTTTGTTTGAAAAGTCTCGTTCAGCCCAAGGCCGCGGCCGTAAATTCATATAGCTATGAAATTAATGTGGCAGAGAGCCCATTGAGTCTTTCATTAATCACGGCCAGAGAAAGGAAGAGACAGGTTACCCAGTCATGTTTTATTTTCTGTTTTTAGAAAAAAAATCCTTCTTTCTTTTGTAACAGGGCAGATTTTGTAATGATTGCACTCGATATTAACTGTGTTCCGCTTATCAACATCCACCCTCTTGTGAAATGGAGAAGGTGGTGCAGGGTGGGGGGCGAGCACATCTGACACATCTGTGGGATCTCAGCGGCCTTAACGCTTTAACCTTTAGCACCTATAAAATGCATAGATCCATAGAAACACTCACACGTGTAAACATTTGAATGAATATAATGGAAACATTGAACTTTGCAGCTCTTTTGGTCAGATACCATAACAGCTGGAATTGCAACACATTTGTCATCAGTGGTCAAATGTGGGTCTGCATCTGCCTTTGATGAATAAACTGAGGCGGGGGTTGACAATTAAGAAAAACAGGCAGATGCCCTTCGTACCTGTGAAGGTGATGTAAAGTATACATCCTGCGGGGTAATTGTACAGGCAGTGAACCGTAGCGCTGACAATGAGGCATTGTGTCTGGTCGTGGGTATTAAACATCAGTGGTGTGGCCGGCCACTCTATATGGGACGTTCTGCGCGGTGCTTAATTACACATGTCGTGAGCAGCAAGTGCTCGGAGCAGGAAATGACAGCCGAGTGGCGCTCACTTCAAACAAGGCGGCGTAAAAGAGCATTCAATAACAACAGACCTAAACTCTAAGCGGGTCCTAATGGCCTGTGGGTGGTGGATCAGAGGGGAAGGGGGGACGCATGCAGGCCCACAGGCAGGAAAGTGGGTTTCACTCACACACAATAATAAGAAAAATTTCATTAAGACAAAAGAAAGAAAGAAAGGAGAGATCATTGCATTTGAGACCAGTTAAAGATGAAATTATTGTCAGTATAACATTAAATGAGTATAACTTTACATGGAAGAAACAGATGCTGTTTGGTTTACATCCAAATACTAGTTGTTTAAAGTTTTTATGGATATTTCAGTGTTTGAACAGGAAGTTAACTCTCAAATTAAAATGTAGTTATTTTAGCTCCAAAAGTACAAGAACTCATAATGTAGAGTATATGGGACCCTGGGTGTAGAGGTGTTGGCGGGCTGGGCGGCTCAACTCAACAGACGGCTGGCATATCTCAAAACTCTCCCACCACTTGATGCTTGACAATTTAACTAAATCATTAAAGTTTTTAACCAAAATATCAGTGCAAATGGCTTTTGGTGGAGAAGTCAACCTTTTCATAATATAATATGTGTGGTAGAGTAATGATTAAGGTGAAGACGGGGGGGCGGGGGGGTGGGGGAATACAATGTGCTGAACAAGGAGCAACTATCAAAATATATTCAATGATGTGCGGCTTTGCGCAAAGCACCTTGACTTATCAGGAATTGTGCATGGGTATTGAACATATAATTGGCCCCTCTATGTAAATGTCCCCCCTTTATGGCCCCCGTGTTTGAGAAATCCTGGATCTGCCACTGGATTAAAGAAACAATGAAGACAGGCTTTAATAATATTAAACTAAATTATTTGAAAACCTGGAAACAAGTGAGAATAAAACAATTACAAGTGACTCCCTCAACCAAAGACATGAATTCTGAGGCCCACAGTTAAAGTTTCAGTTTTGGTTTTTCTGGACTTGGAGTGAAACGGAAAAGAAGAGAAATGACTGTGGATGGAGTGGGTGTGGTACAAGATCTGAGAAACACTTGACTGGACGGACTCACTGGGCCTCAGTGATCTTTACAAGTGGCACATTTACGCACATCCACACTTATAAACACACGTATACACAAAGTCTCCTTTTCTGTGACTCACACACACTGAGCTCCAACTCCAACTGCCTTTTTGATCACAATAGCCCCGCTGTGCTGACAACTCAACTGGAAGAGAGCTTAACCTTTGACCCCTGGGGTCAGCTCATTAACACTAACACTCCTCCCCGGGATGCAAATGACCAACTTATGAATAATATGACACGCAGGCTTTATGGATGATTGATAATACGCTGTTGCTTTGTGTTTCACAACATTGAATCAGTTGTTTTATGTGACCTTGGTAGTTTGTATTTAAATGACTTCAGGTTTTGAAGAGTTTTTATTTGATTATTTGAATCTGAATATAAATTGACAGTGTTAGGGACATATAGCTAATGAGGAAAAGGTCATACCATTTGGAGAATAAAGAAAAAATAAACATTTATTTTCAGTTTTTGTTTCTGAATGATCTGCAAAAAAAGTGATCCTTAAAATATTAGGTCATAGAGGGAATTAAGCAATAGTCACACAGCTTGTGGATACACTTAAACAGCTCATCTGTTTCTTTTAAACAAACCACTACCACTTCAGATAGAAACAAATACATGATCTTTTCCTGGGTGACACTAGATGTTTATGGAGGTAAATGTAGAAGCATTTCCTGAAGTGGCTAAAAGTGGTATTACAGCTTGTTGCATGTATCATATTATGGTTCATTACTTAAATACAGTGTTGTTGAGTACTTTTAAAACAGGTGAAGGCGCTTTGCTGAATTTTGCAGGTTGAGCGTGGCACTTCTCATTAGGAGCGGAGCGGTTACAGAACCTCATAATTTGAAGCGCTGTAAGTGCGCAGATAATGTAAGGTCAACGTCGAGAGCGAGGAGGCAGGCGGCCCTGATGTTTCGCTGCATGTAATTGGACAGAAGTGTAGGAGGCAGGTGTGTAGCCATTGTTCAACTTGATGGGATTATTTGCACCTCTCAATGCTGAAAAAACAGGTATCATCAGGAGGCAGTCATCTAAATTTACAATGGCTGGATTTAGGCTTTCCTCTCTTCCTCCCTCCATCCAGGTTGTATAATTACGGCTGCTCTGTAATTAGGGGCAGAGCCTTCAGGACCACGGTGACTACTGGCTGCTTTAAAGAGGGTTTAGCCGAGAACAAGACTTCAAACTGGGGGATGTGGAGAAAGTACAGTATTCCTGTTTAGCTCTTTGTTGCTTTCAGTGTATGTGATTGAATTTCCAACCTTAGATGCATCTAATACATAATGCAGTAAAACATTAAGTAAGTCAAAGTAAGCACAGGTCAGATTGGGCAAATGGTTCGTGAGGATCTTGTGCTTTTATAACATGTATAACACTTTTGAATCAGCTAGTATTTGTAGTTTGCAGTTGAAATATCACCAGACTTTTAAAGTTTCCAAATGATTATTCAGTCAATAGTTGCACAGGAAACTGCTCAAGGTCTGTGATCATACACTCAGTCAGGTTGAGTGATGGACTATGTGGAGAAAGGTATCATTAGCTGAGGCCCTGGGTGTACAGTATGTACATAGACACAGAGAGAGCGTAGGATTAAGGACAGATTGCCCGGGTTATGTCTGAGTGAACTCTGAGTGTGTGCGTGTGTTCTGTGTGAGCGTGATAAATAAGGTTAGAGGTAAAGACTGTATTAGGTTATTCCACCCACCTGTGAAGTCCTGTCTGTATAAGCTAGCCCTCTATGCAGGCATTGATCAGACTCCTTCCCTCCTCAACTACAACATTACATCTACACATTTTTGTATCAAAATATAAAATGTGCTTATATCTTAGAATTTCTAATCCTTGTTTGACTAGTTGTGCAGAGTCCCTTTTTAAAACTGCTAGTCTGGAAACAGTAAAAGTGATCTATGGTAAACCAGATCCTGTGGTTTTGCACTGATTTTATCAACAAAGTTTTTCATAAAATGAAACAGAAAATTCTCAATTACGGTTCACATACATTTCTATATTGGTTTGAATGATTTTCTTAACTGGGTTATTCTTTCATACATTGTATATCGGCTATTTCAGAGGTCTGTTTAGCAACTGTCACAACCTTCAGATACAAGTCCACCACTTTTCAAAATAAAAGCTCTGTTTTCCAGTTGCTATAAAGCATGGCAGTAACAAAGCAGATGTTGTGCTTTTACTTTGAGCAATAATTCCTATAGAGTAAGAGATGGAATGTTGTTGCCATGAGAGATCAGCACCCGGGACTCTGATATGGGGAAATTAAAATAAATAAACAAACTATCTAAATGTTTGTGCGGACCAGTTTGAGTTCAGGGGCCTCTAGTTAGCTGATGAATGAAGACATGTTCAACTAGATCCGCAGACTATCCAATTGACTGCAAAGTGGTGGTTGCCTATTTATTTACATATTATTATTATTATTATTATTATTAAATGTATGATGTGTCCAAATCGCACCAAGTTAGACACTGCACTTCAATAAACCATCAACAATTCACATGCTCAGTGTGAAAGCGATAAGATGAACGGTTTTCAAGAAATGATTTCCACATACACACAGACATTTGTGGAGATAGTAAGTGGATGGTTGAAGCCAGAGAAACACTACAGTTAGCAACCTCCATGACAAAGCTATGTGTAAAGGGACAACAATGCAAAAGTTACATTGCTAAACAAAAAAAACTACTACTACTATGTACTGTAATTCTTCTACTATTCAACCAAATTATTTAGCAACCAAAAATGTTCAGCAGTAAATGCCTGTGAACTGTTTTACATAGATTATGTAACAAAAGTGGTACATTTATACTGGCATTACAAAGTAGTTCCAGCATAAAGCTCAGTGTCATGGTCTTTCTGTATAGTCCTATATCACTAACCACAGCACCTTTCATCTCCCATTCGTGCCATCAATCCAGAAATATAATGGCAGAAAAAAAGAAACATATGCTTAAGTCAGGCGCATTTACTCCTGACCTTCCTTGCCAGGGTGCTCTGGAGCTAAGCTGCAGGGATTTGCACCAGCTCAACATTTACACCATATGGATGCTTTATTACACAGTAATGATGTCTCTTTCTGTCTCCCTCACTTCTCTCTCTAACTAGAGATGATTTGAAAAACCAAACAGCCTCATGTGTAACCAGGTGATTAGAGGGACTTAAGGGGGATTTAATAGAATTCTGCAGAGGAATGTGCAGGCATATTTCTGTGGGCTTTATGTGAGCCCCCTGTCAGATACAGAGCATCCCGCAAATGACTCCATATGGAGTCGTTATATCAGATACAGTTTATTCTGTCATATTTAACTAACTCTGCTAATTCGATGCACGGAAAGTACAGCAAGAGAACAATGTAAACATGGATGAAACAACATTGTAGCGAGAAATTACCATATTAAAATAATGTATGAGGTTGATGTGAGGTTACAAGTGTTACGATTGCCTTGCTATAAATAGAATACATAATTCACCCTGTATATGTTATGACTATACTAAACAAACAATGAGTGTTGAAGTCATTATACACGGGCAAATGAAAATAACATGGCAATCCATTTCCTAACTCATTTCTCCATCTTTACAAATAGCAATAATTGGATTTATATTGAAATGAGAGCCTGGCTACTTATTGATTTTGGTTACTGCATATTAGCAGGGAATAATCAATAAAGTGGATTCAGTACTTATTAAACTGGAATAAACTGGGATGGCCTTTTTTCATTTGTCAGCCAATGACTGTTAATCTCATAACTGCTCATGGTAATCCATTGTTCCTAATAGGGCCATATTACTATTGACAATGGGTCAAATTACTGCAGTGGCATTGATCAGAGTGTGGAAATTTAAACATATTTGTGGAAATCGCAATCAATCCATCAGGGAAATCCTTTAAATTTCAGGTCCTTGTAAATCCCCAAAAAAAAAATTTCTAGTATTCCACAGTAAAGCTACTGTGAGAAGCAGCTTGAACATCCAACCAGTAACAAAAAGAGAGAACCTTAATGAAACCAGGAATTTAAGGCGATTCTGTCAGACCAAAGCTAAATTATAGCTCCTCATTACTTTCTTTAACAGCCAGTTAGAATTTTAGTTTTGGGGAATAATTTGTAAAGGGTCAGTTTGCTAATAAATGCGATTTCAGTTGTGAAAATAAAACTCTGGGCCCAGTTTGGAACGCTGGGACAAACGGCTCTGACACAGAAGAGAGTGCTTCTTAATTTATTAGCGATGTGTAACATTTTCCACCTAGAATCCAAGGCAACTGGTTTGTCGGGCCTGAAATGAAATTAGTGCTCTTCCTGAGCCGGAGAAAACAAAAGGCGTCCCCGAAAGCAAGCGAGGTCCCAGTCTGGCACAGTGAGGTCAGCGGGCTGAGGCCTACAGCCAACCCTGAGCCGAGCTGTGGCGCTGTGTGCAAATTGACCGCTTTTCTCCCATTTCATTTCTCATGCGCGGCGTTTGTGCTCTTCTTTTCATGAATGTAGGACCCTATCTTTGGCCCTCCCCCTCTGAAAGGGCCTTCCCGGTGACTAAGGTGACCTGCCACTGAGAAAAAGGAGGACCTGCCATGAACTGAGTGTCAGCCATTAAATATGATTTCGCCCCTGAATGGCGCGCAAACACATTCAACCACTGAAACTCATTAAGCCCGCATAATCTCTCTTTTCTTAAGCATAACAATGATTTCAGCTGGGAAATGCAATGGTTTTGGGGAGCCGATCCATTGGTTTGAGTTGCATTCAGAGTAATAAATCAAGTCCAGCTTCACATCCCTGGCCCATTTGCCTAATTCAGTGCCTTTCACCATACTGGTCAATTAGTTTAGAGCAAATATATTCAATACACAAGGCAATTCACCGACATGGCATAATAAATCCTGTGGCTTGGAGACTGTCCAAAATAACCTTTTGCTACCATTCTTCGCCCTAACAAACTCTACAAAGGTACCAAGAAGTGTCCGTTACCGATTAAAAACTAACTGTAACAATCACACTCTGCATCAACGCAACTGTGGCTCGAGCTTTAAACAAGTGAAAACTGTTAGAGATAAATCAGAGGCAGTGACAAACCATGTGGTGAACTAACATGTTATGGAAGCTGATCCTGCTTAAAACTCAAATTAGGTCACTTGGAGTGAGAGAGGCAGGAAATGTAAAAGATGCCAGCTCCTGTCTGACAAAGCGAGCTGCCTGTTTGATTCCCCTCGCGCCACTTTCACTCTGTCCGTCTCTACCCATCCCATCCCGGCACACAACTACCTCTAAGGGCCTGCGTTTTTCTCAATTATAATTTTTATTTCTTTTTAACAAAGTTTCCGTGCAGTTTATATTGACTTTGCTTCAAAGCCCGCAGGAGGGCAGCTATAGTGGCTCAGCCTGCTAAATTACAGCCATGCGGACTGGGAGAGGTGGGAGCAGCTGTGAGGAGGGTTCTCGGCAGTCAGACCATTGTAATCTGCATTAACCACATTGCAAGGGAGTGCAAGGGGTCAAAGTCTTTAAGTGCCTGCAGGGATGGGTGCTTGTGGATTACATGTTATCGCTTAGAAAGGTTGTAATAATTGTACAGTGCTGCTTGCCCGCTACCTGTTGTTCACCTAGGATGACTTACATTGAAGTGTTCATTTAGAAGACAACCCTTATTGTTATTTTGGTCTGAGGAGCGGAAATGTAGGGAGGAATCAGGTGTCTTTTACTAGCATAGTAAAAAACAATAAAATGACATCCTCTTAAAAAAAACTAAAAAAAACTGTGTTTAAATTGTTACAAAGATTTCATTTGACGTATATCGAGGTGAGAGGACATGTCACCAGGATCAATCCATACTTTATCTCTTCCTGGTAATGCTGACCAGATTAAGTGCATTTCCTGGAAGGTGTTTGCTGGAATAGCTTTGGCAGAGGCTGTTTCCTGCGATGATCTGCCCTGTGTTCGTTGACAAAGCATTAGACAGTGAGCGGAGCAGGAGTAACCTCGTTTTCTGGTGGCCCTCTTTTCAACGAAGCCCCAAAAAAAACCACAGCAGTTTAATTTTTAATGAATTTAAAGAATTAATGAAGTAAAGTCTTGCTTTCCATCCAGACTATGAATTATTTATAGCTACATTTCAGAGTGATTGAAATCGCGAATTAATCCCATTAACCTCTCCGATGGCAAGAATAAAAGCATATGTCTTGATGAATGTTTGCTGGACTCAAATTTAGTGCCATTGAGAGCAGCTTTTCCCAGGCAAAGCCCGGCAGACAGATTGTATGCCATGTCGCACGGAGCTTATACAGATCCTCGCAGTCTCTGTCTGAGTCTGCGGAGGAATGACAGAAAGCTCAATGGAGGCGTCTGTCTCACAGCCCAGCACCCTGTCCGATCCTCTCCCCATATACCGGCGGGCCCGTGATGAATGCACGCAGGGCCCTCTTTCCCCCACATACATCTGACATTATTAACACAATATAAAATGTGATGGAGCGCTCTGCCATGCTGCCGGGGCCCCCGATCCAGCACAGCATCGCTACGCCATGATTTATTCCCACTACCATGAAAAAGTAAGCGTGCCATTAAAATCACAGGTGTTTGGAGGCCACACGACTCACCGGGCGCGATCGATAATGTCACTCTTTTACATGGCTCATTTTGAGGCCGCCGCAGCATCATATGCCATTAGTGAAGCCTTGATCTATTGAGGAGCCAACCCCTGTCTGGCTCTGCAGCTATGGGCATGCATAGATGCAAGCTAACGAGGAGTATGCACATGCATGCACACCTCCTCCTTAACACACATACATGCATGCACGCTCAAAGAGCTCGTGTTTACAGTGTCTCCACCTGCACACACATTTAATTCAGCTGAGCTAATTTAGGAGATAATGTACTGTAAATGGCAACAGCTCTGATTGATACCCGCACTTAGCACAATTACTGGGTGTAAAAAGATTGGGGAAAGACAAAAGTTTGTGCTACTTACCGTAAGGGTTACCTGCAGTGGCCCGGGAAAGTGATTTGTTAGTGTTTGTTGAGCGTGTTCCCGAGGCTATAAAGTGTGGCACCGGCCACAAATAAAGACTAATGTCCTGATTCCAAATGATCACGTAGCACAACGTATAAAAAGAGTGTGCTGTCTGTGCCCTCTCACAACAACACTCATTATATACAAACTATTTGCTAATATCCCTAAATGCTGTAATTTCATTTCGGGTGAAGAGAAGACAAATAGCCACCTGATTTATTAATTTATTAAATAAATAAATATAATAAAACATATCTTGCATTCTGTTAAGATAGAATTACACTTCATCCTGAAATTGTTCTACTTTCTGCTTTAAACTATGACATGAAGTAGGTGCTTTTTTTATTGTATTATTTTATTGTTTATTGATTTATCATTTAATATCTAGCAAATATCTCTATTAATGTATTGTAAATGTTATCATAATGTAAGTAATTACCATTTTATTTTTATTTGAACTACATTGGAATTATTTCAGAAAAGAGGAAAGTAATAAAGTCAATATCCAAATTCTAACGTTATAATATTGTAATCTGATAATATAATAACATTTTAATCTGGTTCAAAAAATCACATAAAGTCAATAAACATGTTTACTTAAACTTTTTCAAGCAGACATAAACATGTTTTTATTTCCATGCTAATTCGGATAAATTCAAGGAAGGTATGCAACATATTTCTGGAGAGGGAGACCATTGTTTCCACAGCAATTCCCTGATAAAATACAACAGGAGATTATGGGAAAGCGAGGATGGGGCAGCCGTCCTTAACTTCCTGGTCGCTGAGAATGCATTCCGGATGACATTGTATAGTCAAGTTGGTGAAACAAAACGTCTATTCAAAGCAACTCCTGCGAAAATGAATAGACTTCTTGTTTTCTGAAAGCAAAGCATTTGCATAGGGCTAAACAATGGACATTAAATATTCTTTTATCGTGTATTTAATTATTGGAATTAAAAATGAAAACAAAGTTCATAAAATGATGAAATGAAAAGAAGTCCCTTTCAAAAGACGCCTATTTTCTCCCCTCACTCACCTCTCCCTCTCCGTTCTCTTTCTCCCTCTCTCTCTTTCTCAGTACAACTGCCATGAAAATGAACTATTAATCTGTTTCCCAAAGGAATTCCTCATGCCACGCAGGCCTGACAGCCGCAATACGACGGTTGTTGTGTGGTCAACAAACAATTTTCCTGGGCTTCACTGCCTTTGAAAGGCACTTTTTCATCCCGACCAGATCATGTGAAAAATGTCGTTGTCAAAGGTTTTTCTCCTGCTTTTCTTCTCACACAAAGATGTCAGATGGAGAGAGTTAGAATTTCCAAACATGTTAATCCGCGTGAGCATAAACTCAGCCCCTTCCTCCACAGTGCTCGAGAGTTCATTCAGCATGTTGGAAATTTCCTGTGCTTGAGTAACACAAGTGTGCCTTTGAGTCAGGATGCAATATGTCCTTAAACTGAAAGAATACAGGATTATGGCGTGACGCGACCCCATCAAACAATCGCTGCACGCTGAGAAATGCCTGTTTCTCAAAGCTGCCCCTGATTTCATGAAAGAAAATGACACCTGTTGTGTAACAATGCAAATTGTAACACAAAGCGCAGAACTATTTTGTCGGACACAGTTTGGAATATATTAGCTGGAAATTAAGTGGGTATATTAAATGGGGATGGATGTTAGATGAGTGTTTCATCAGTATGTGTAAACTGAGGGAATTGTCTTTCTGCTCTCTGACACACCCCCAATAAGACCATCTCTTACCGGGTCGGCGGGTGTGAAAAGGTGAGCCGCCTCATTACGGCCGCACAGCGGCCCCGCCTCTTCCTGCCTGCCGCCCAAGCGCCACCGGAATCCACCCATCATCCCTTCATCCCACCCCTCTCCTCCACTCTAGCCTCTCATCACGATCTCTCCTGTCATCACACACACACATGGCCTGTCACACATGCCTTCTGATTGATGAGGACACTTTTGATAATGGCATCAGGAACCGGGGCGTCTGCCTTGTCATTAGATAGTATCAGGGCTGTCTTATTACAGCGGAGGGAGACCCGAGGCAGACAGACGGGTCCCTCGGAGCTGTGCGCGATACAGCCACAGATACTGAAGCTCGGCAGCGGCTCAGCTACTCCATCCATCACATGTACCAAAGTTTGGTGAGCTCCCTCTGATTATATAAACTCCCCTATTGTTAAAGTGATGCCTTCCTTGTAGGAGGGACAGAGGTGACAGAAGTTTTTAGTTATTGTGTTAACTTTTTTCCTGATTAATCTGCTCAGTATTATTCTAGTGCAAGAGCAAGGGGTAAGAAAAGCACACAAGAAGACGATAAATAAAACTGTTTTGTTGTTGTTAGTTAAGCTGCTCTACATTATTCTTTCTATCCTTTTACAACAACTTGAATTCAGCCTCATTTCACGACAAAGAAATCCCGCAGGCAACGAATGAATTATAATGGTTTTGTATCTGTGCGTCTTCTATTAATTCAGCACAAAGGTGACGTAATGATCAAAAGACGGCAGAGTGAGGGGGGCCCTGCGAACCAGGATAAGAACCATACAACGCTCACAAAAGGCCCGGGCTCGCCAGCGGAAGAATAACTGTGGTTTGAATTATGGAACGATCTGAATGGTGACTCTCTTCTGTACAGATGGCTGCACACACGAAAATCTCAAGGCCTGTATAATTGTATTGCTAATAAGGAGTAAAGCCAATTAGGCATTTAAGAGCGCTGTAATCACTTGGACAGACAGAGAGGAAGAGAGGAGCATGGTGAAGATAGAAAATCAGGCCAAAGGACAAATTAATGCCTCCCTTATTTCTCTCCCCCACTGACAACCATAATTAGACATAAATTGTATGTATGCCACAGAAAAGTCCCCACAGAAGCTTTGTTGTATCTTTGCTGCTCCTATACTGTGATTCATGTTTAAGAGGTCTGTATGACAAGAGAAACAAAGGGAGAATAGAAAGGGGCATTGCTGCATAGCAACCATACCACAGAAACGCCGTATGAGAAATCATGTAACATGAGAATAATATGACAGGAACAAGAAATTGTGAAAACTTTGTATTTTTCTTTATTCATAATCTTTTTTTTAATTGTAGACACACAGTCAATGCCCACTCTTGAATCTCACAATGATTAAACCACGTTTTAATATGACATTACAAAAATGATTTCCCCCTTTTTAATTGTACTCTTAATCCATATCATATCATTATTGAGTAAGATTTTGATATTACAGTGAATTCTCTAAGCATTGTGCAACAATTGTCATTCACTGTCTTCATTAACATTATAACTCGTGGAAAGTAACTGGACCAGTTCTCACGAGAACTGCAGCAGGAGAATAAAAGTGGACATTTAGGCAATGTATTGGGTAGATAACAAGTAAATTCAATTTTTGGTTGAACTATAATATATATATATACATTGAGTTTATAAAGTCATAAGAGTGAGAGTTACGATGAGATCATAACTAAAGTATGCTAAAAGAAGTAGAAGTTTGTATCGAGCTGAGCAAATGATTCATGGACATGTAGTATTCAGAAAATGTCCGGTCACTTGTTTTGATACTTTGATACTAGTTTACTTTAAATACAATTTATAATCAATTATTAAATCGATACCCACAGAATGTTTTCTCAGAAGCTGAATCAACACATCGACATTAGAATGATGCAGCACATTTTTGAGGTCATCAGGAAAAGTTGAGAACAAAAACACCAGTGTATTTGTTTGAAAAGAAGTTAATAGGTGACTTTAACCCTGTGCGTCATCATGTTTTGATGCTCACAGTAGAACATTAAAAAGTTCTTACTGTTCAAATACAGCTGTTTTCATGAGTTGTTAGTTTGACTGAGTGTATTTTGTATTTCAAAAGGTGAAAGGTCAGTTCTGGACAGTTCTCTGCTGATAACCTTGAGAACGTGCCTCAATTGGGTAACTTTGGCTTTTCACCCATCTCTGAATAAAATGAAAACATTTCTACAAATTTGTCAATCACTTGTTTTCATGGTTAGCCTTGCCCTTTTCAATTTGTGCTACACGAGATCTTTCATCACACCTGACGAAAGAGTGGAACAAAAGCTCAAACCAAACATAACAGCATGTGTTGGACAGAACTAAATGTACCACTGCATGCGGCTTTAAGTGTTGAGGGGGCTGCTCTATGTACCAACAGTGCAGACAGGCCATAAAATCCTACAGACAAGCTGTCTGTCACAACATTTGTTTGCCAGATTACATTCCTTTCTGCCACTGAGAGTGGCCATAAAATGAGGGAAATTCTCCAACCAGCATTGCTCTGGTCTCTCCAACTGCAATATGTCTGTAGTCAAATATGTTTAGCGGTGGTATTGTCAGCACAAAGCCTTGTGCCGGGTCCTTTTTTTCCATGTTCTGGAACTTTTTAGATTTCAGGAGGCCACAAGGACAAAAGATGGGGGGATGTCTATGAGGACTATCAATACATTTAAACAGGGGCATGCATTTCTCATAAAGTGGCTCCAAAAGCAGAGCGAGCCAATGGGAGGGGGGCTGCTTGATCAACCCATAAAGGGAACCTCGGTTATGAACCAGAGAAAGAAAAAGAGGAAGAAAGAATTGGGCAAAAGGGGGAGAGAGAAAAAAAACTTTGAAAGAAAAGGTCATGAGTGGCAGTTGATTTGAGGAGTTTCTGCGACCCCACAAAGGGCCATGACATCATCAGGTATTGAAGTGAGAGAGGAGGAGAAGGGGTTCTTTAAAATGCTGGCCGCTTACCGAGGCCGTAATTACATTTGCGCTAAACATGCCCAAGTGCTCCTGTGCTGTTGGGGTGGATGGGGGGGGGGGGGGGGGGGGGGGGGGGGATCATTTTCAGGGGTGGGGGTTGGAGGCCTGAATTAATCAGCTCTGTTTACTGTGGGGACTCTTTACAACAAAAATCTTTCTCACCAAAGCTTATGTTCCAATAACCTCATTTTCCCTGTGTCCAAAGAATGAATCTCCCTTAAGTGCATTTGTCTTTTGGACTACCTGTTCACGACAACACATCAACTGTAAAACCACCCAGAAAATTCAAACTGTTTAAAAAAAAAAAAAAAATGTTTTACCCACTTTAACACCACCCCTGACGACCCCTCAAACTCTGAGCCTTTCCACAGCACCGGGAGCATATAAAGCCTTTGCAGTGCATGGTGGGTAGGCATGGCATGAAGTGTAGAGGGAAGGAATGCTATTAAGCAAGTTATGCACATAATGAATCTGAGTAATGCTTGGGAAAACTTTCAGTTTAGCCTATTTCTCAGTGAAAAGAACAGGCCAAGTGGTGAATACAGTAAATCACTCTTTAGTTCTGCCAGAACTGTTTTCACCCAAGGCCAGCGCCCCTGAAGACTTCATCTATTTACAACCACATGCTGAGGCCAATCTCGTGTCAGGTTTTTAAATAGGCTCAAAATATACAATGTCTCCACTGTTCGTGGTGTCAGTTTTAACGCCGCAGAGATGAGCCGAGGAACAATGATTACGTTGAAGCAGATTGACAAGTGCTTTAAAATGCGGTTTAACCACGTCCTGGAAAGTGGGAAGATATAAATCAGGCATTCAGCTTGGACAGTTGTGGCGACTGCGGTGTGATGCCAGGGTGACAAATTCACCAGTCAAATGATATTTGCGGGCTCGGGGCTTTGCTTCGCTGCCGCAGACACGCTACAGAGCAGCATTACGCGTCATCACCATGCTGAGAGACCCACAGCGGCTGGACTGCTGCACACCCAGCCAATAAATCCAATTAGATTTCCCACGATGACACCACTCTGCTGTCAGGATGACACACTGTAATATGATGAAATTATACTCAAACACTTCTGATTCAGTCAGAGGCCTGCAGGACACTGCTGACAAGAATCACACAGCACCATGCTAACAGCTTATTCCCTGCATTCCCTTTTTATCTGCTTCCTGCTGAACCTTTTTGTTTCACACCACAAGATCCATATAGGGGAATTATTCAACACATTGATGCACAGGAGTAAACTTGTGCCTTAAATACTGTTTAAAAAAATTTGAATAGGACAAATTGCAACTAAGGTTTGGAAAATTGTGTAAAACATTGCCTGTTTCGTTTGAATGTGAGATAAGGGTGCAGTTGGTGAGTTGGGCTAAGGAAACATGGATAATGTGGCTTCTCTAATCTTATTGTTGCAAAAGTCAGTGTTTCCCATAAATCATGTAGGCTGAGGCCCCCCACCATATTCTAATCTGTCCAGCTATTGATTGAAAATGTACCAAAGAGATTGTTTACACTTTTCATAATAGCATGAGGGATATCTACCTTGGTATTTTGTTCTGTTGTAGCACTGTTCAGACGTGTGGAGCGCTATTTGTTCACGTGGCATGCGATACACTTCCCTCTCTGTCATGAGAGAACTTCCCTTTCACTCTTCAGTCAGTGTTCCTGTCACTTTGAATCTGTTGTGCATGAGTGACGTTTGTGTGTATGCATGTACACCCCTTTGTCTGCCACTGAAATTGAATATAAAATAATCCTACGGATGTTTTCACAATGTGTTTCATCTAAACTGTATTAATTGTTGTTTTCTTTACCCTAGAATGGGCCTTTTTATATTTAAATAATTTATATTTACATCAGAAGTGGCTCCTCTCTATGGAGGCCGCCATTTTTTTTTTTACAGTAGCCCAGACTGGACAAGCTAAACCTCTTTTTAGTTTTTATGACAGAAGATGACTGAAAGCTAACACAGGTTCTATTTCGTGTTTGGAAGGGGAGGGAGAGGTGACAGGTATTCAGCTGCAACATGCAACTTCACCACTAGATGTCACTAAATTTGGCACACTGAACCTTTAAGTCATGTCTATCATCCTATATGATGATGATGATTTGAACTATTCTCATTGTCTGACTTCTTCATGACCTCATGTGATGCATGTTTTTACTTTTCTACAAATTAACATTAAATGTTATTAAAGAGTAAATATATCACAGGTATTTTGTAAATGAACCTTACATAGACTTTTAAAGAATGTTTGAACAATGAATGTCCCCAAAGACATACTAACACGTTCCCATACTGAGTGGACTTTAATTCAGCTGCAAGAAATGATTCCCTACCCGATGGATTGGATCTTTCTAGCCTCGAGCTCTTATCCATTTTCTCCTTGCCATGATCTATTTTATGGATGTTCCTGCATGATGGCCACATGTTGCCATTGATGGTTTCCTTTCTTTATTTCTCCAAGGACTAAGAACACCTGTCTGCTTTAATCGCTAAGACCTTCCCAGCAGGAATGCCATCTCTGAATGGACACTGACATCGACAGAAACAAGATAGTATAGATCCTCATTCGGCAACAACAAAAGAGACAGCAAAGAGATCAACAAGAGAATCCGTCGGTTCGCCGGATACTGAAGTTGTCTCTTTGCAGTCTGCTGCTCTATGACTCACTGATATCATAAAGGAAAGAGACAGGGCTCTCAGCCGTGACTCACTATGAAAACACAAAGGATGTTGAATGAAATCATATTTTCACAAGTCTCTCCAATTATGTGTCATCCTCATATCCACCATGACACACCAATAGGATTTTCCCAGAAGCTGAAACAGTCATCAACATCATGTTACAGCCAAAATAATAAACTAGAATCCAGGAAAAGCACAAAAATATTGAACTTGTAACTGGTATTACAGTGCATTCTAAAATTCTCACATAAAGCAGCTGATTGACAGAAACTTTTAGTATGAGAATATATTTTCCAAACACAAAATCACTCCAACATCTTATTGTGATTATGCTTGTGTCCATTTTCACCTGGACCAAGGTGGTCATGTTGTTATCTGTGTATTCTTTCACTTAGCAGGATTACACTAAACTACTGGATTGATTACAACAAAACTTTTTCATGGATTTCTCAAAGAAGAATGCATTTTTTTCAATTATCTTTTAAGTTGTTTTCACTGAAACACACACACACACACACACACACACACACACACACACACACACACACACACACACACATACACACACAGTAACTTCATTATTCTCGATACAACATGAAAGCATATCCAGAGGTCACCAGAATCATTCTGGGAATTTACTTCCAGGGGTCGACTATTTGTTCCAGTGAGGTACGGCCTTGACAGCTATGAAATAATCTACCAGTGAGGTTAACAAACTACATAGCTGCCTCTGGGGACAAAGCAAATCAACACTCATCATTTGACTAAAGAGCCGAATGCCCTCGACATCAGTCAACTGTCCCTCGCTGGAATTTTTTTCTGAATGCAAATAATGGCTAAAGTTTGCTCAGTGATGAACAGATTGGTCTATCAGTTTTTCATGGAAAACGATTTGTCCTTGAATGTGCAAACGTTTGTACCATTGGACTTTTATGAAAGGTTCCATTTACGATTTCACATGAAACTCCCCAAACCCCCACCAACTCTTAGTGAGAGATAAGGATGGGAGATTAATAAATATCCAACCTTACAGAAACACACACACACTCACACACAACGTCTGAAGCTTGTCATTACACCGGCAACAACTCCAACGTCACCAAAATAATTGCATTTAAACATACAGTTTGATCTCCAAAGTTTCTAATGACATCACTTTATTTCATCTATATATTTTTTCTTTGCAAAACTTATTAACTGTGTCAAAGTTCATGCATGGATACAATGAAACAATCTGCAGTGGATGATGAGGCTGCTTGGGAGGCTGTGGTTACACCTCTCAGAAAGCTTCATTTTAATAACCAAGAACAAATATGCATATACATAATTATAGCTCAATATCTTATGTGATTAGCTTCCTCTTATATAATTTTTAACAACATACAGTCATACCAAAAATAAATAAAAATAAAAACTGCTCTCAGCCCATGGCTTGAGGGGATTGGCATGGGTGTTAATTCCTGCCAAAGCCAGTGAAGGTAGCCTTCTTAGCAGCAGTAAAAGGTAGGATTATCGCCCTGCTTGTAAAGACTGCCTACCTATTTGGGTAAAGTGTAAAAAGCGTCAGGAACAACAGCTGAAAGTTAAGTCAAGGCAGGTGTTTGGGAAAATTACAGCTGTACAAACAACTGTATACTACTTGCTTTAATTATAATATATCCAATGTACACAGTGTATTGGCTAAACAAATAACTGTTAACGTCATACATAAGACAAGGGCAATAGATAAACATATACCTCTGAGCTAGCGGCATGGTTCAAGGCACGGAAATGCTGGTCTGACAGCTGTTGATTGGTCCACCACTTCTGGTCCAGGTTGAGATGGTGCATCACATAGGTTACAGGATGGACTGCAATAACATTATAGGCAGTCATTCATAGTAAACAGAGGATGAACCAGACTTTGGGGGACTACAAAATTGTCCTCAATAATTGGGACTATGAGGCAGGCATTTTAGTTTTTTTACTGTAATTATTTAACAATTGGAATCTCCTGGATTGGAAATTACAAAGGCTTTATATGCTCCCAAGAGAATATTTTTTTAATTTTTTAATGATGCATTAATATTTCATCTTAAACCAGTAGCAGGTCATTGTTCTGTAAAATATTTCAAAATCTAGTGGCTGCTGTGACATGTTGTGCAGGTATAAATGACTCCCTGAAAATGACTAATGATTTTAATATATCCCTGAGTTTTCTTGACTACGTCTGTTTTTTACACTGCCAAGAAATCTTGGTAGAATCGTTTAATAATGATAAGGAATTAATCTATTTTTGAGAATCGATTGAAAGGTTGTCATTTACTCAAGAAAGACTGCCAAGCATTACCTTGATTTAATTACTCACTTGTGAAGATTTTCTGCTTTTGTTTGGTTTGTGATAACAAAAACATAATTTTGGTGTTTCATACTTTTGATGAATACAAAAATAGGAAATCTCTTTGGGGACACCAACACAGGCTTTTGAAAGTTGATACCAGAACATTTTCCCCTGTTTTCTGAAACTTGACCAATGGACCAAACAATTCAACTAGTTAATGCCGGCGTGCAGACAGTAATGTTCCCCTCAAGATGAGTTGTAATAACTTTTGTAAGCCCTTGACATGCATTTAGCACCATCATCTGGTAAACATTCCCACAAGCAGTGGTTATCCTCTCTATACTAACACAACTAATATGTCATCTGATATCTTATTTTACTGAAAACATGTAGATGCAGAGGAAGATGCTGAACAAACACATTTATGCTGTGGCTTGTAAATAGGGACCAGGACATACATCATGACTCTCCAGCCTGTCAGTGTGATGTAAATAAAGCCAGAGTACAGTAGTCTGACGGTGAATAGGATTCCTGTGAAAAGATTAAACCCTAGCGAGGAAACAGGCCCGTTCCAGAGAGACAGTGGCTGCTGAGGTTCAGGGATAGAGTTCAAAGATGACAAGTTTCCCACAGAGAAACACCCAGGGACTCAATTCAACATGTCTTTTTCCATTTCTATGGAACAAAATTCAGCTCCTTGTGAAATAAGATTGTGCTTCATTAGGTTTTAAAAAGCTTTGCATATCTTAGAGCTCCTCTATTTGACATGGGCCGGATATTTAAGAGGCCTTCAATGGGATTATTCTCCAGCTGTGGGGCTTGTGTGTCTGAGTATGTTTGCCCAGCAAACAGGCTCCTAAACTCACCGGCCAGTCACTCTAGCCACTGGTCACTTCTGCCTCCAAAACTGCTTATAGATTTCCTTTGCTGTGTGGCCTGAGACAGGTCAGGGGGTCAGCCTCTTGCATGGCATCCTGGGAGTGATTGTTCTCCAAAGGCCTTGGGTTTGGAATCTATCATCATTAATGCACCAGTCTGCTCTTGTTAACTGGCTGCCGAAACATGACCGAGAGAATGGAGGTCTTTTGAATTGGCTGCTTTTGAAAGGAGATCCGATTCGTCATTTCTTTTAATAAGTGGGCCAAATAGGCAAATGCCAAAGAGGTCACAAGGTCGGCCTCATATGCTGATTTGAGTCTACATTGAAAGCAGATATTTTGAAAATGCATGATTAGCAATAGCATTAATACTGCATTATTAAATAGTGTGAGAATTAAGTATAAGAAAAAGTTCCACTGTGTGACAGATACATGTGTAACTTATAAAACAATATACAAGAACCATCTGCGGCATGACTAACCTGCTGAAAGACCAGTTTGCATAGTAACAGCTGCAAAATCTCACTCTGATGATTATGGCCAAATGTATTCATCTTCAGAAATGTTTACGTTAAGATTGTGAACCAGGGTTAGATATTGCGACCCGGGGCTAACATTAGTGTCCTCCATCACCGGGTCATGCACTTCTTCCAGTTTACTGCTATTAAAACTGTCCACATGATATAGGTGAGAGAAGCCAGCTGCTAATGTTAACATGAAGTCGTTCTTCCCCCCATCCCTGGTCCAAAGCAAACGATTCCCTCATTTTATCATTGTTTCAGTTTAACCTTTGACCCCATGTGAGAAACTAAATAATGAATTCCATATTTCCCCGTGGTAGATAGCGGGAGTGGCTGTTAGTGACCATCAATCAAAGCCAGCAGGGCTGAAAGGTCACATGACACTGACCACCGACTCACACAGACGGTCCACTACGCACAGAAAAACCATCATGCAATGGCACTGCAAAACCAGGCTTGATCCTCCATTCGCTAAAATACAAGTATACATGTTAATCCAAGTACACCAGCAGAGTCATAGTCAATGTCTAAGTTTAATAGAGGTCAAAATACCAATACTCCAAATATAATCTAGTAGGAAAAAAATCATAGGTGTTTAAAAAACTGATTAAATATGAAGTGCCAGCAAAGATATGTGAAATGTCAGGCTTGTAATCGCCCAAAGTTTTGTTTCACGTCATCTCTTTGAAATTGAGCAACTATGAACATTATAGACTCAAAAGGAATTACATGTTTTAAATCCTTTATTTGCAAAAAAACACTGTGGATGTGCATTGTCATTAGTCCATGATTACACAATAATTTGAAATGAATAATAATAAATAAGACAATTTGTTATGAATTTTATTAAACTTCTTTGAAGTACACAATGTGCTTGAACAAGCAACAATCTTCCAAATATATTCAATGATGTGTGGCTTCATTAAAAGCTATAGAGCTAACAATGAACCAGGAATGCCTTAAATGTGCACCTTACTGAACCAGGAATTGTGCATGGATGTTGGACATATAATTGGCCCCTAAGTGTTAACTGTGGCCCCTTTATGGCCCCTGATTTAGAGAAATACTAGATCTGTCACTGCCAAACATAAGTTATCAACACAATTTACATTATATTTATACTATACATTGAGGGTGAACATGTGTTAACTCTCAGAAGGCAAGGGAACATCAACAACATCCGTCTAGAGAGAGAGGCACTTTATTTTTTATACTTAGCACCCTTCAATTTTGATCTTAAACCTTGTGGGTGGTTATAGCTGATATTAATCATTAAGTATGACTAACAGATAATAAGACTAGTTTGGGATATTCTCTTCCAGCAATTAACTTGAATTATTGAATGCCAAAGCCTGGTCATTTCATGATGTTATTAAACCTTGAACATTATGATGTTTACAGAACACAGAAATGTATGTTTATAACCTTGTACCATGAAGATACCAGAGCAAAGAAAGAGGTAAACATCTCACATCAATGAGTCCGACTATGTCTGATGTTTAGAAAAGAGCGTTGATTCATTATTTCTTGTGGGTAGAGAAAGATTTCTGCCAGTGCCAGCACTAGACAGCAGAATTTAATTAGGGCAAAAAGTGCAGAACAACAAGGGCTTAATTAGACAGGGCGGGTCACACGTTTATTGCAATTCCGCTCTGTGATGAAGGCTCAAAAGGTTGCTGCATTACGACATGGAAATCATGCACGGTGCACGTTTATATGATAAAAACAGGGAAAGCAAGGGAATCACAGAGAAGATTGTATAAATGGGGAAAAACTATGGAGAGTAGAGAGATGAGAGAGAGAGAGAGAGAGAGAGAGAGAGAGAGAGAGAGAGAGAGAGAGAGAGAGAGAGAGAGGGACTTGCAGGTGTGTGTATTACATCTGAAATGACACCAGTTTTAAGAGAGAAGGAACAAAAACTTTCTGAAACTATTGCTCAAGATAAGAACCGTGTGAAAAATCGATGGGGGAGCTCAGTTGTCAGTATGACGATGTGCTGACTAACTCTCGGAGGAGCGAGGCAGAGTGGGAAGAGGGTTTTAAGGACGCCCACTAGAGATAAGAGACCGTTCACATGGGAACAGCGGTAGCCCTTTAATTTTTTTTTCTAAAGTCACCAAATCTTTAGAGGAACAGAGTTGAGTATTTGCCTTCCTCCTGATGGAGACTGGGATGACAGCTCCAGGCCCAGAGGAGAGCACTGTCGACAGTGGGAAAGGGGGATCGGGACGAGTGGAGTAATCTCCTCCTAAGCCTTGCCTATTTATCACGGAGGTAATGATAAGAATCAGATTTAAAGGTGAACCCTGAGATGGGTCAGAGCCTCACACAGGCGGTAATGCGATCTGCAGGGGAGCGCTGATAACCCAGGACAATACAGGGGGGACGCCTGTCAGATAAATAAAACAAACGGTGCAGGGCTATAAAAGGGAGCCCATGTGGCATCTGCTTCACAGAACAAGCGCACCATCGGTAAGAATAGGAAGAGAGGGATGGCCGGAGAGAGGAAGAGAGGGATGTTAAGGAACAGATAAAGGAAGCAAAAGAGATGACTTATTTCAAAGGAGCTTAGAGACAGAGTACATTCAGTGTGGTGACAGAGACAGTCAGGGATGGTTGCGGGGGGCGGGGGGGGGGGGGCATCTATGATGTGCACAATGTGCATGAGTGCTATCATCACACAGTAAATTAAGAGTAAAGTCTTGATTAATCAAACACAATTTTGAAATTGCTATTGCAAAAATACTGGTGAATAAAGCTGGTTACATTATAAACCAGAGTTTTGATCTACTTGATTATGAAACAATAAGTCCGCACTCGGCAAGATACATAATTAAGTCACTTAATTGTGAAGATATCTGCAACATTTACATTAAATTAAAGTACAGTAAATACTTTATAAAATGATAATTACATCTGCCGAGGACGCTATGTTTTCTTCTGGGTTAGTTGGTTTGTATGTTAGAAGGATTAAGCAAAAACTACGAGGCATATCACCACTAAACATGGTGGAAGAATGTGGTATGGGTCAGGAAAGAACCAATCACTTTTTGGTGCTGATCTGATTCAGGGGTGGATCCAGGATAAAAAATAATTCACTTTCTTTAACCCTGTGACATTCGGTGCTATTCAACATTATCAGAGAATAATTCATGGATCTTGATGAAAAACAATCAGACGTGAAGTGGACTGATATTACATTACATTACATAACATGTCATTTGGATCTTGTGAATTTAAATGTAGTTCATTAGGGTACAGCTGGGCTTTGGTGGTGATGATTGATTCATAAACTACACAAAGAAGTCTATGTTAAAAAGGGAATAATGTTCCAATTTACCAAACATAGAAAAAAGTAAAAAAGCAAGACTAGAGGACAAGTGTTGTACCTCTCTACACCACTGTGAGCCAG
Source organism: Pleuronectes platessa (assembly GCF_947347685.1). Lineage (NCBI taxonomy): Eukaryota > Metazoa > Chordata > Actinopteri > Pleuronectiformes > Pleuronectidae > Pleuronectes > Pleuronectes platessa. Next base: position 10,174,022 of record NC_070626.1, read on the forward strand.
ATAGTGTGCTGGTTTTCATTACAACCACCAGTTGATCTGAACGTGCACCTTCAACCAGAGATGAGGATTTAATCAGTGAACATGTCCTCTGCAGGGTTGCACTGGCATGAAAACCTGCAGACAAGTAGTGAACATCGCTGGGTTCTACTTCCAGCGTCAGTACAGGGCTGCTCGCTGGTGGGAGTCTTGAGCAGATTGCCCTCTGCTCGATATGTCGCCTGAGTGAGGTCACCCAGTGGCCTCGGGGACCCTCGGGCACTTCCCCTCTGAGGAACAACAAGTTCTTTGACCCCTGGGAATCTTCCCTCTCTGCAACGCGCGTGAAGTCATGTTTTTCCAGACCCTGCGCATGTTCTGGTGTTTTTCGTCCTCCCCAGCGTGCTGTATCAACACGGCTCTGCAGTTATGAAAATATAGCGAGGCACACAGAGGCATATCCTGAGCCATCTAGTGAACAATAGAAGAAAACATGTCACTGATAATACACAGGTTGGTCACCTGAGAGAGAAAAGGAGCGTGTAATGTGTGGGCTGTTTGTCACTAATAAAAAGTCAATAGGGTTTGGAGGCGGACAGTCGCTTCCCACACAGTGAATTAATGGCCAGAGCTGCTGAGAGTAGATGACTGATGACTTGGAGGGAGCTCTGGGGCCTATTGCCACTGTCACCTCAGTGTCTCTTGTGGGGTCTGAGTCACTGGATCATGTCACACGGCACCAAGGAATCACCTCTGTGTTACAAGAGATAAAGATGGTATGATGCTTCGCAGGCTTCAGTCAGTGCTCAGACTGTGTAAACCACCTGTAAACAAGGAATAGCGGGACTCCAGTGTTTTATCCCTTATTCAAAAAAATGATAAAAAAAGGGAACAAACTGAAGAATTGTGCAAAATGCTGCTGAGCACCACCAGTGATTTTGTTTGCTTCCCCTCCCCCTCCTTTTTGGAGAGGAAAACAAATATGTTGTGGAAAGTTCTATACAGGAAGTGAACGCCAAAATTACTGTTTCCTGCTTTTAACAATTCCCCCAAAACATATATACGTGAAGTGGGCGAAAGGCCTCATCCTTTGGGTAGCTTAAACAAAACCGTATTAGTCATATTATATTTACGCAGAGACATTTTTTTAAACTGCTTTTAATTTACAGCCGGAGCAATCTAAACACCACAGTGTGACTGCGATGATTCACTGGATCTCACAACTATGAGGCCGAGCTGTTTATATCTCCTATGAGATCATGTCTTACTCATATCATCTAAACACACAATTAGGATGCCAGCAGTGCCCAACCATGACGTCGACCATCTTAATGCTCGTATGATTTGTTAATGAATCACACGCAATGGACGGATACGAGAAACAGGAAATGTTTCATAGTTAGGAAGTGGTTTGTTCTTTTTTCTTTATACTTGTATTGTTTCTATATATACTAAAAGTTTTATCCAAATGAATTACATAAATACATATATGTGAAAACACAGTCCTTTATCAGACACTGCATCAGCCTGATAACTTGCTATTTACTAACAACAACAGTAAACAGATTCACACCAACCCCCCCACATTCCACAGGTTTTGATTCCCATGTGTGCTGGAAACTCAGTTAACTCTTTGCCACATAATTATACATGCGCCCTCTTAAACATGCACATGTTTGCCCCCAATATGCCACTGTTCTTCTTTTCTGTCAGTTCAAAGAAGTTACTTCTTAAATTCTGCTCGAGTTCTTTTTATTTTTTCTAGCATCAGGGTTTTTCCCTTTGCTCTCAATCTCACTTTCTCCTCACTCCTCTTTCTTTGACTCTCTTGTATGCTGGTGTCTGCAGCTGTATTTTTAATCAAGTGAGGGATCCATAGAGAAATGGGCATTTCTTTCAGAGCATTACATTCTTCCCCCTCCTGTCTGTGCTCATGGATCACTGGTTAGCTTAGAAATACAGCCGGCAACAAAAGCAGCAGCTGACATGTGGGGCTTAATGGTAATAATGGCCATTTTTAAGCCCAATCAATCACATTTAGTGGACATCTCCATTTTTGCCCGTGAAAAGGTATAAATAATAATAATGATAATAAAAAAAAGAGAAACAGGAGAGGAAAAGAAAAACCCACCTCGGTAAATATTTTAACTGCTTATTAAGATTTGGAGCGCGCCACAAAAGGAGCATCTGTGCTCCACGGAGCCGAGTGAAAGAAGAGACCCAGATGGTTCCTAGAACTAAACAGTGAAAACCGATCCATGAATTGGGCAAAGGAAAAGCCCATTTATTTAACTATTTATTTATTGTGTGTGTGTCTCTGGGCCTGTATGCAGGAGCTTTTATACATGGGAGGACTGTATGCGTGCGCTTTTGATTGTGCAAATTGATCTGTAGCACTAAAGTTGCACTAACAAAAAAATCCTAAGAGCACAGAATTCTTTGGACAGCCTATAAAATGTGCAATGAATACCTCAGTTTGTTTATCTTTGCAAGGTCTAGATATTTCAATGTCTCTTCGCCTCTGCTTTTATGAGTCTGTGCGACTTGTGGTGCGATTCGTAAACACGCAACTCGCAGGGCAAAAAGAAGAGGGGGGGGGGTCAGGTTGTCTTTGACCAACAATGTAACTAATTTATGATAAGGTCCATTGCCGTTTTCTCGTCATGAGGAAGAATACATTTATGTCCAAACACTAGAGCAAAAGGTATTAGTTAGAATTAGCAGTGAGTGTGCTGGGGATGACTTGCTGAAAGTTCAAATTACTCCCTCTTGGGCTCTGTCCTTCAGAATGATTAAGGTAAATGTAATAAGAGCGAGCAGAGAACATAGCTTTTCACAAGATAATATGGAAAATTTTACAGCTTTCATCCCTTCCTAATCCTCCCTGCTCTTTTATCTTGTTGGCTTTTTATTGGCTGTGCAGCTCCTGGGAACTTTAGCCTAATAAAAAACAATCCTGCTGAATTTTCCACAGGATTTACGCAGAATACAAAAAGATGGGTTTGTAGTTCCTCTGCGGACAGGACACAATGTCTGTTTTATTTTTTAATCAGTGCAAATAAGTGCGTGGAGGGGAGGCCTGTTGGCACAGTTTGTGACTATCAGAGAAATTCCACCTTTCAGAGAGCAGCAGGGAAGTGATATGAATTCTGGATGACTGTAGTGAGTATAACTGAGGACTAACCAGAGAAAAAGATCTAATTTAATTGTCAGATACTGTACAGACGACCAAAGTGTAAAATCTAAATGTTCTCTTTGTCACAGCGTCTAACAGAAAATCAGATGACTAAATACATCACGGAGCGAAAAGCTTGATGCCATTGGATTTACTTCTTCACACAGTCACACTCCAGTCTTTGTCCAGGTATTACAGTACATTTCATCTGCAACAGCTCTGTTCATTTTCAAAATCAAACTCATAAAAGCATCATATAAGCAATAACCCAAGCAAGCCCTCGTAGAAATTTACATATTAATCCAATGTTAAAAATCCACCTCTATTAAAACGTTTACTGGCTAAAATAAAACTGAAAATGCTTCATGACAAAATTAATCCGTCCTCTGCCAAGACTTTGTTCTGAGCGAGCTGCATTTCTACGAGCATAAATTCCCAGAGTCGGCAGCACGCAGAGGTGTAAAGCAGGTGACTCTGCCTCAAAGAAACGCGTCCTACACACACCACATATTCCTTCACCGTCTATCCCGGTGCAGGCTGTTGTCAGCAGGGGGCAAGAAAACTACCCACTCCTGTAGATAGAGTCACTTCCTGCACACGAAGCACAAGTTACACATCCACAGCAGGGTGACACCAAACCGAGCCTGGAAGATAAAGACACAGGAGATTTCTGTTTGGCTTGATGGGATAATTCCCACAATAGGTTTCTGTGATAGTTTAATGAAGGGAATTAAACCATGGACAGAAAAGTATTTTTGCACTAGGTAATTATTACAATAGCAAAAAATAACTCTGACATATGATATATTCTTATGACTCCTTTTGAAACCTTTATCTTAAGAATAAAATAAAAAAAAACGACTCAGTTGTGAGAAGAATATGTTAAAATCACAAACACCACATAAATAGAAAGAGGCAACAACAAACTGAAACTTTTATAAGAGAGAGCCCAGACTAATTTCTTGGAGGGAGGCCAGCACACACTGCAAAAGGAGATCAATACATGACAGAGACAGAAGAGTTAAAACTACTGTTTGTTTCTGGTCATCACTTCCTCCATTTGTTGTGGGAACAATTCTTTTATTAGCTTATTTGCTTCCCTGTGAAGACACAGATGAGAAGTTTGATTCCACCCTCATGTCTGCATGTGAAAAATGGAGCTGGGCCCAGCAGGCCTCGCTTTGATTAGCATAAACACATGGAAGCAGAAAGAAACGTTAGCCTGGATTTCTGTGAGGGCAACGGAATCTACTCACCGGCACCTCTGATTATATATCCTCTGGCTGGATCTTAGTTTTTTTCAGATCTATGAGGAATGTGTTTTAGATTTTAAGTACATATAAACAACTGTGACCACAGCAGTATGACCATCTATAGGTGTCTGCCTGTTGCCGGGCAACCTTACTGTGATGTCAGGAAAGTTCGTCTGGATTTGTGAATGATATTTGATCATCGTGTTTTCTGGGCGTGGACAAAATGAAAGAGAGGCTAATGTCAATTACTGAAATGGACATGTGACAAATGTACATCTCATGATGCAGGGGGAGGGGACGCGTCTAGGTCATTTTTTGTTCAGCTTTTGTAGTGAAAATTTATTTGATTTATTTATCTATTTATTCAGGCAGGCTCATTTTAATGATGTGAGACTAACTATCCGTTGGGTTCCCACGTCAGGAGTGTTTTGTAAGGTGTTTTTTAAAGTGTCAATTGTTTTGTGTGAGAAAGAAACCTGTGTGGTGGTTTAGTGGTTTAGTGTTCTCAGAGATTTGTGGCAAGAGAGTGAATCTGTATTCAAAAATATGAACTGATGGAGGAGTGTTGTTGTCTTGTTGTAGCTGTATTGTTGTAGCTATTGTTGTATTGTTGTAGCTAAATCATTTAAGTCAAAAATGTCCAGTATCTCTGTCCTCTGCTAAATTCTTAAGTCTTAATATCAATATTCTGAGGTCATACGCTTACAAGAAAACATTCTGCACATTGCTCTGAATACAAGCATGGAACCTCACCAAACTGAAATATGCCAGCATGACTTTAATGATGTTAACTGGTTGGTTGTGGATAACCATGAGGAATACAGACTCTGGGTCATAGTCCACGCCCTGAGAGCAGGAGTCCAGCGTCCACCTGGGGTTAAGATGGTCACACACCATGTGCCTCTGTGTAAATAATCTAATTACAGCTGCTCAGCACCAGATTGATGTGAAACTGATTCATTTATCATGTGAACTGACAGGCAGGGGGCTCAGCGGCTGCATCAAGCTACTTCCTACTTAAAACACACCCACAATGCTGGTGATATGTGAAGAGGAGAGTCAGAGGGGCCCAGCTGCTGCTCCTGTTCCATAATACTGACCAAACCAAAAGGATTTGTAGAGGATCATTATCAACCAGTGCCCAGATAGAAATCAGCCCTTTTTCATATTTGGCCCTATGAATACAATTTTAAAACTAAGAATTTAGTAGCACTTAAGTGGCACTTACTTAGAACACTTTGTAGTTTTACTTTTTTTAGGAAATTGTACTTTCTTGATTGTTGTTGTTCTGGGTTTGTAGCCTCATGGTTGAATGCACTTATCGAAAATCGCTAAAGGGAGAGTTCACCCAAAAATGAAAATGCCTTCATTATGTACTCACCATAATGCTGATGGAGGGGGTGGGTGAAGTCTTTGAGTCCACAAAACACTATGGTGTGTTCTCATTTTTGGTTGAACTATCCCTTTAACCCAATTAGACCAGATACATATATACGCTTTTATATGAAAAAGAAGAGTACTTACAATGAAAACTAAAGGTTTAAGCTATTCAATGTTTTTATTTTGTGTCTTTATCTGATTCAGAGGCTTAGAAATGTAGGTTCTTGTAAACGTTGGCCATTCTGTCTGCTCTTCAGAAAACCCTCAGGTTTAAGGGGGTTGTTTTTAACAATTAAGTTTTAGAGTATGTTGTTATTTACAACTTAGATCTTAGGCTAAACTTGATGAAGCTGCACCACATTTCATGTATATATATCAATCCTCCAAATATTCCAAGTTTTATAAAATTTTGATCCACAAACTATTCCCTGAGAAATTGGTGAAAAAGTAAAATTAAGTCTTATCAGACAATGTTAAGGAAAGTGAAAAAAAGTTCCTGCATCTGCGTAATTTTGATCTGCCCGATAATTTTATTAAAGTTTTCCTGACCGCATCCTTCCACCTAGTTCTTTGTCATCTGTCCATAAGCCTTTGTGTAATGCTGCTAACTAAAAGACAAACAAACTTGCAGAGGCAGGCTGCCTGACGCTGCTACAGTGTTAAATTGTCAGTGTTTGAGACAAACTAATAATAAATATTTAACCTTTTTTATTTACATGGACATGCACAGTGAAACTAGGGGTGTATATATGTCAAATAAGGATGTGTTTGCTTTCTTGTATTAACATGGCTTTCATTTGAATTATTTTTAATGTTGGATGAGTAGTTAACTATAGTGACCACTGGAGAGGCCGAGAGTCCTGTCTCACTGAAATGTAAGATTGAGCGTGACGTGCTTTTAAATAGGGTGTCTGTGCTCAGTTTCAGGGACAAGGTGAGACGGAGCTCTGAGTTTAACCCACTGCTCTTTGGTTTTGAAAATTTAAAAGTGTGTTTTACAAGAAAATATATTTTGTTATATGTGGCACTGGCTGGTGTAATGATGAATAAATTGTAAAAATGCTTACAGGCACTTGGCATTTTGGAGATTCCAGGGAGCACATTTCATACAATCTGAAATGGGTAAGTTGTCATGAAGTTTGCACAGCATATGAATATTACCAAGGACATACACACTGTTGACTGCAGTAACATCCTTTTGTCACCTTAGGATAAACTTCACAATCCAGGATAAGGTTGGACGGTACACAGTGGTCATAGGCATCACCGGTGTGATAGTGCACCATGACATGGATTGTGCAATACCTTTGTCACTGTTATAAATCCAAAGCCTAATTATAAAATATAAAGCATTTTGTTCTGGCGGATTAAACACTTAAACATAATCACTATGTTAGGAGCATGTCCCAACACCACACCAGTGTCACTCCAGGAACCGCTTACTGCTGCCACGCCATGAACGACAGGCTACTGAGAGATGGAGAGATATCATGTGACAAACAGGCTTCGCCTCCCAAAACATTTAAATAGAGCAATATAGTGATAAAATACATCACCTCATATAAAGTGAAAATGGCTCTGATATTAATTCTAGGTCATCCCCGACCCCTGTAAGGTCTTAAAAAGCTCTACCAACACCAAATCCATCTGTTTATTGTGAGTTGGACGCTTTTGTAGTGAGGCCTGTTATCCAGTTACATCCCAGATAACAGATTTTTAGAGTTTCTTGAATAATTGATGACTTTTGGAGTTTATTCCAGTTACTTGGCATCAATTTCATTCTGAATAGAGAAACACAGGATCAGTTTTAAGCTGGTTCTGCATATTGTAAAAGAAAGAAAGAGAAAAAAACATGTTAGAGCGAGTTGAGTTTGGTTTGCACTCTGAAATATGACCAAAAAAAAAAGTCACCATCTGAGTCCACCTCAGTTTGAAGGTCTTCTGTGTTTTTCCAAGCAGACGTCTGTGGCCTGTCAAACAGCTGTGTCTGTCATTGTGGCCTTTCACATTAATGTGATTATAACACCCTGCAACAATCAACAGCAACAAAGAAGTGGCACTGATATACATAATTGTAATCAGGTTTGACAAAAATGGCAAAAGAGAGCGTGCATACATCAGGATGTGGTGTTGTGCCTCCACTGGGGCTCCAGCGGCACAGGCTCTTGAGAGTCTCCACTGAACCCAACGGAGCATGAGAAAAAAAGGAAGTAATGTTTGGTTAGTGACACTGGCTTCCTCCGAGGGACTTCTGCATTACATTCAAGTCCCTTCCATACACATAGGACAGTATCTGCTGTGGGATTGGAGCGTGTAATGAGAGCCAAAATAAAGAGCCACTTAGAGTGTGGCCCCAGCACCCACAAAGGCTTCCTCAGTGTGGCATATAATAGGGCCCGACCGTGTAACCCCTCTATCCAAGCCCACCCCCACATCTGTGTTATTAATGTAACAGGGCTAAACATGGGCTCCAACTTGGCCTCACACTGCCAAACACATATTGAACATCAGCGATCCCAGATAAACTGGGTATGAAGGTATTACAAAAAAAGACCACAACCATTCATCTTGGCTTTGGTGTGGAATGACACATTTGTCTTGTATTCTAACCCTTAAGTACAGGTTAGCGTTTTTATTTCACACAAAAGAACATGTAGGACATTAAATTGTATATCTGCCACACCATAAGTGACATGCCATTGTCCTGGGGCTGCTCGAGTGCAATTCCGCCCCGTTTTATTGTTTGTCATTTTTCTGGAGCTGACATCAACCTCGTTGTCCTGTAAATCACGTCCCTTTAAGTGCCAATGGAAACACAGGCTCGAGTTACAGCTTGATTGCTACAGCGCAGGGAGCAGAAGGGAACAAGGGCAGCGAGACCTGTGGATTCTCGGAGATATCTCTTCCCAGAGCCTCATGGACCATTAACTGCCTATCAAAGACCCAACAGGCTCCCCTCTCTGATCTGCTATCAGCGTAATGGGAAGACATTCAATCACATGCCATTCTCTGAGCAAACAGGCCAAGATCTCCTGGCCTGCATGATGGGTATGAAGTGATTTACTGAATTTTCATTTCAAATGTTTACTGTTAATTTCTGGGAAAACATATTTGAGTAATTGGCCCTAAGGCTATCAATATTTTGTATCCCTTGATTTATTTGACTCTTGATGGAGAAGAAAAAGTGTTAACAGGTCCCCCATTTCTCTAATTCCAAGTGGACCTGGTGTTAAGCCTCATTTATGCTCAAGTGTATGAGTGTGTTATAACAACCTCCTCAACTGTAAACATGTTAGTTTTTGTAGGAAACTCTTGACCATGTGCTTCCGTCAAGAGTATTTATTGCTTAACATGGTTGTCACCATAAAGGAAGCAAAGAGGTAGGTGATGGCTGTATCATTTGAAAATATTAAAGTAATCTTTCCCCAGTTTCAAGTTATCTGTTGAATATTAAAAGTAAAGAACTCCAATTCTGTTGATCGAATCTTTTAATTTTATCACATGACCGGAAGATGAACGACCTCATTCTGTAGTGTCCTGACTTTGAGTTGAGTACCTAACCTGATATTATGTGAGTATATACAGTAGTTATACCAGAAACCTCACTGAGCAGCTCCGCAGCAGAACTGCAGCAGAGATGCTGCCTGTGTGGACAGCAGACAACCACGACACGCTGCAGTAATGCAACAGCGGCGCAGCCATCATGCGGGTGTCAGTCATTTGGCAAAGTAGCACTGTTGCTTTCAGCTGCCATTTATGTGTAAAAACTCTCATAAATTGTATTTGCCATTCTCAGGACCAGAACAAGAGGAAAAAGCGAGCCATTGATCCTGTCAACAGTGTCCTGCATTTTATATAATTACCATGTTTATTGGATTTTTTATTTTCACAGTGACAAAAGGACCATCTGCCTACGACAGCACTCCAGTGGAGCTCTAAGATCAGCTGTGAAACATATTGAGGAACGGATCAAAGCTCCCTGACTCCTCCCCATCAAGCCCCAGTTAAAGAAGATAGAGCAATAACTGTGTCCTAGTCAACCTATGCAACCGATACATATTTTATAAAAGTCAAACTTGCCACAAATTATTTACTTCATCGTGTTGAATTCTCCCTTAATGTTTGCGTAGTGTGATCATTAAGTCGGTTAATATTGAATATTGAATTCAGGTGGGAGTACCAAGGAGCACTAGTAATTCTTCAGTTTGATTTCCTTTAACATTACACATTGTTATTCATGAATTCAGTTCAGACAAACATTTAAGAAATTCATGCAGATTGAATCATATTTTAGATACAATTTCTCTCAAACGATAAGATATAGGTTGTTTTTTATAAATACCTGGTTTCCCTCCTTAACAATGTGATGCACTGGACCACCTCGTCCTTAGAAAGCAAATCACCCATTCTCACAAATATAGATTTGGATGGGTAAAGAATGATGATAGACTTTTTCTGATGAATTGTTTACCCAGCAGGTAGTAAGACACCTTATCAATTGTTCCAATACCTAAATGCAATGATGTGAATAACAGTACTTTCGCACTCATCTCATCTGGTCTCTGCCCGGGAGACGTGTTAAAAGAGAAAACACAAAATCAATAGTAAAAACACTTCAAAGTTTGCTCAGGGGCTGTCAGGAAACCTAAATCAGACTGGAGTAGTTCTCAGCTCCTGTGTTATCCCACTTAGAGCCACAGATGGCCAGGGATTATATCATTTGAACAATTCAGCCAATGCCCGGTAAGTTACCAAGCACAAAGGATGTCAAGTTACCGTGTTAAGTTGTTAAACTAAGTTGTTGATTTGGGATTTGTTTTAAGTCTAAATCTATTTATCCCACGTGAGGAATCTCATTATTGGGATTGTTTAAACATCATGAGGATCTGGTCTGACTTAATATACGAATCAAGAAGATGATTGGTGACAAGGACAATATGGAAACGAAAAATTCCACCAATATTGTTCCACCTTGTTTACAACTACAGTATGTCTCATGTCAAGCATCATGTTGTTACAGAGCATGAAAACCTCTTTCCCAATTGTCCCGACTGGCTCATCTGTGTCACTGGGGCGCCCCTCGACACGCAGAGGTGAGAAGCCTGTTAAAAGACGCTCCGCTGGGAACAAGGAAAGTGGAGAGACTGCCTCGCTCCCTCTCTCACTGGGATCGTATTTCTGAGGGTTATCAAGCGGCTCATTTAAATGAGGGCTGGTCACAGCAGGAACCAGCTGAACAAAGTTACTATTACCAGTGCCTCTCCTGTGCTGCTCTCACTCTCCCCTAATTGGGTTTGACTGCATTTGTTTAAATCCACAGTGGAAGAAAGAGAAAGGAGGGTGGAGGGGTTGCAGTGAAACTGAAGAGTGTCAGTTTGTCCAGACATGGTGGCACTTTAGAAAGAAGGGGCTACCACTCCCTGGGCTTATTAAACAAAGGTTGGGGGGGGACACAAGGCTTGGTGGGTCACAGTACAGGCCTAGTCAGTCATTGACTGGAACAAGCCAATCCTGGTCTGTGCTTGCACATGCACAATCACCTTTGGTGGTCCCAGCTCATTTCCTCAGTCAGCGGGAGCACTGACACACTGTGTACGCTGGTGCAGGGACACCCACATAGGCATGTAACACATTAAAACGTACACATCCACCCCTAATCCATAACCACTAAGAAGTTCAGAGTTCCACGGTACATAGGCTTGCCCTCCAGCTGTCATCACAAGAAGATATCTCTGATTTAAGACAAACAAGAGTTGACAGTGGCAAAGAGAAAGTTAAAGGACAATAACAAGCTCAATATGTTTGAATCAGCAGCTTTGCTTTCCAAGGACACTACTGACCTTTTCACATGCACTAAAACTAAGGTCTCACACTTCAACACAGTTACCTTCTTTGACACACTGCAAAGTCAGACGTTGCTGACCATCAACTAACTGTATTCTGAGGTGACCAGGGACAAAGCCGATCAAATGCTGTTTAAATGTCAGCCATCCGTAGATCCCAGTTCACATAAACAAAGACAAATGATAACTTTAATGGCCCGCTACTTTTTCAAGCATGTTTCTTCCCCTCTTGACCACACTTTGCTTCGCATCACGCTAAAAAGGGATTCCTTGTAAATTTTATTGCAGCAGTGTCAAAAAGACTCCCATCGAAGAAGCAGTAAATATCCTAACAACGCCGAGATGCAAGGCCATTCCTGCTGGCTCCAGGCACTGAATTAGGCCGGCCTGTTTCTAGTTAGACAGTCATTAAAGAGATCTTACAGCCACAGCAAATGGTTTCCTGTCCTGAGTGCTTAACTCCTGTAGTAGGAAATGTCCTAGGCCGTAAAGGGTGAACCAAACTTCCTGAACATTTTTTAAAGTTACCACAGAGGGCATGCGGCATGTTCCGACCATTCGATGTGGCCAATCAAATAAGACCCTGCTTGACCCTAACATGGCACTGACCGTTTAAACAGGTGGTGTCCATTTATTGGACGAGCGTTGTGTTTAATGTGGGAGTGACAGGCTTGTTCACACACCGGGGAAATACTCAACCCAGTATGAAAAAATAACACTTGGAAGATGGAAAAATAAGCATTGGAGGCTTCATTGCTAAGAAAATATCATTCATCAAAGTAGAGATGGTCAATTTTAAAAGATTTTTCTCTTCAGGGCACAGAACACAGGAGGTTGAATGTATGCTCTCAGGACAGAGGTTGTTGTAACGCTGCAGATTGCTAAACCCCTTGGGGGACATTTCTGACACTGGGCTATATAAATAAAGGCTACATCTACACTACATTTTCATTTGAAAAAATGCATACATTCTGCTGCGGATACACCTGGGGTCCCCAATACTCTGTTTTTAAAGCTGTTGTTTTAGAGACACTAAACCATAAAAGTTGGGAAATGCTGCTGGCCCCGTTTTGGTTTGAAATATCCAGGACAGCATTTTAGCATATGCTTGTACACAATGATAAAGACACTCACAACCACAACTATTACCGTTTATGTGTGGGAGACAAGATATTATTCGCCTTCCTGTTTAAACCAGCATGCCAAGTGCACATGAGTGGTCACGTGATCTGTATTTTCCGGGTTTGTTATTATGGACATAGATTAAAACTGCTAAGGAGCCAAAATGCTTGTTGGGAGACTACTTGGTGTCGCTGGATCACAAAGTTGAGTTTAATTGGAATCAAACTTTCACAATAAACAGCATTAAATTCTCAACCAGCTGGTTTGGTTTATAAGATTATAGGAAAATATTTATAGTGACTTTATTGACAAGTTTAATATGTTATATACTGGGAGTGCTGCTCAACTCTTTACAGTAATCTACCTTCTCATCTCCACCTCCCTTCTAGCAGCCAGTATGCAGGCAGCATAATTGCTCCAGAGACAGTAAAGGTGTTGAGATGTGAGAGGCAGAGCACCTGCCGGCTCCACTGCACAGGTTACTGTGTTTCTTTGACCTTAAAAAAAAAGAAAAAGAGGGTTTCCTGTTCCCACTGTCTGGCCTTTGACTAGAACTAAACCTGGCCTGGCAGACAGCACGCATCATCTATTAGTCATGTGGAAACACATTCACATTCAGCTTAGCCGGATGTATAATGCAGCACAGGCGGGGTTTATGATGCTGTGGTTTATTGGGCCGTGCATATGTCTCCATGCCCGGGGCACCGAGTTGAGACAATGAGTTAAAATATGATATTACGGCATCGGGGGGGGGGGGGATGGGTGACTAATATCCCAGGAGATGAGTACTTACATGACTGTTATGAATCAATGCACTCAAGAGTTGATAAAAGTACTGTAAATGTCAAGTTAATAGCTGGCTGCTATGGGTATATGAGTTTTAAAAGGAAAGATGAACAATGCCCACGTTGTAAAAGAGGAGGGGTTGTCTGCAGGTCAGATTCCTTTAGTTCATTAGCAAGCCGTGCACCATGTTTGAGACTTCAGAGATATAAAAATACAAGTAACTTCAGAGAGACGAAGGTTATAAACTCTGTGGTGACTGTCGGTGTCTGAGCCAAGGCCTGGAGCAAACAACATAAACCATGCACCTGACAAAACATTTAATCTTATAAGACGTGGGCCCGTTATTAAACATGGACAGCTCACATTTGCTCATTGCACATGTTCAGGCACACATACAACACATAAAACAGATATATGCATACATGCAGTGGGTGCAGTGTTGCTCTGTTTGTGGCATTGTGTCAGCGGAGGCAGATATGTAACTGCGGAGCAGAGTGTTGGTAATGATGCTGTCCAGTCATTAATCACAGGCTGCAGAGAAAACAGAGAGTTCACTCATGGCAGAATCGGCCTGGCCCTGGGACGGAGATTAGAGGCCTAATGAAAGCAAAACAAATCTGGACATGTGAAATTTATTGGCACATTTAGAAAAGCAGCCCCAGAAGGACACTGCCACCAATAATCATTTCAGAATCCCAGTCAAGTGCTGTTTCCTCGGCCAGACGCAATCTGGAGAGGGGATATTTGTGGAGTGGCTGAACAAACACTGATTTGCTGGTATCTTCATCTTTCCCAGCAGCTGGGAAGGCAGAGGGAAGGCAGGTCGCTGCTGTGCTGGCGGACGCCCCGCCTCACTGCAGTTGACTTCTGGGAACAACACTATCTGTCCTCCTGGCTCCTCCTATGACCCAGTGTGCTGTAGTATGTAGCAGCTCAACGTCTGCCTCCTCCCACCTCCTTCCTATTTGAGAACTGAATCATACTGGCTGCCTACAGTTACCCACAAGGAGGTGGGACAGAAGAATGGGACAGAAGAATACAGTAGACAGTAGAACTGAACTTCATATTTTAGTGTTGTGTGTGTGTCTGTATATATGTTGTTTTTCTGTCTGTGGCAGTGTTTTTGTTTGTAAGTAGGATGACGCAAAACCTACCGGAAAGTTTACCATAAAGCTTGTGGTATGGTTTATGATAGAACCCATTAAACTTTGGTGCAGATCAGGGGGCGGCGCCCGGAGCGACAAGTTTATAACGTGGGTTATTTTATAATATTTTCATTGATTTCTCAGAGAATTATTTATAGAGGTATTCTTTTTTTTTATCCATCTGGTGAATTTAAATCTGGTTCCCACGGTCACCATCCCAATTAACATCTAAGAAGCACATCAAATATGAAAATACATTTCTCTTCAATTTTATGCTTAAATTGTCTGTTTTTCCAACACATACCCACAAATTGCTTTTATCAGTGTCAAGTCCCTTTGAAAAATTACCTCAAAACATCAAACCACATTATCAACATATGTGCTCTATTAAATTGTCAGCAATAAGTAACAGTGTGGAAAAATGAAACACAGAGGGCATGAATCGAGATAGAAATGAAGATATTCGGACTAATGGCAAGATGCCTAATGTGTACCACATGCAGCCGGCTGGAAGGAAGAGGAAATGGTACTTAAAATGGCCATTGTTCTAATTCAGAGCCAATCTAGAGATAATGACAACAACATCAATAGCAGACAGTCGATTCACAGATAATATCTTCTTTTTTTTCTTTCGGTTTGATGTGTTATCATCAGCTTGGGGATAAAGCATTTTGGATGTTGAGGTTGTGACCTTGCTGCTGCAATATTGTCTGATTTGAGTCCTTCAAGATGTGTCTAAGATCTATTTAAATAACTCATTGAGACGTGTAAACAAAAACAACAGCTGGTACAAACAGGTGAGTGGATGAATTTGTGCAGAATACATGTTTATTTGATCGAAAAATGCGTTGTAAGTACCTAAAAGTGAAGGGTACATGTGTATTTCCATTGGACCAGTCCGTGGTTGCAGGATTACCTAGGTTTCTGTCTAGGACATAACCAGTGCAGCTAATTACAAGTTGCACTTTGTGAAATCAGTGCATTGCTCTGTTGCTGGATGGTGTGAGACTTGTGTTCTTTGTATTTGTCTCTCTTGCTCTGCCAGTCTTTGTTTCACTCAGTTTACCGAGCTGCTCTCCATGGTAACCACTAATTAGGGATGATTCCACTTCTACCCTTTGCCCTTGGTAATTTGCCATTTTCATTCACATTCTCCCTGTGTTGTAATGCTACACCGCTCCTCTGAGCACAGTTTAAATTATTCACCTCTCTAAAACAGGCCTCTGGGTGCACAAGGCCTGGCTGACCTTTAACCTGTGCAGCTCAGGTCCTTTGGTCAAAAAAAAATCTATATTTTTCAATTTGTGAAACTCCAGACATTCAGGAGGTGAAGCTTATCAATGAACGTGTCACTAGGCTTCTGCCGATGTACACTGACTAAACCTGAAATGTAAGGCAGAGGACAACCTGTTCAATTGAACTATCCAAGATAGAAATGAAGTGAAACAGCATCCATTGGATGAACTGGGACAATATTTTGTGCAGATGATCATGATCAAAGATATGTTCCACTAACTTAGGTGATCCAATGAGAGTTTGGAGAAGACATCAATTTGCCTTCACGTATTAACAAAAATTACCCCCATATACTGTGACTTTTTCATCAGCACCATTTTTATGTAAACATATTAAATGCCAGACCCTGATCTGCACTTTGTGTTTGCTGCCTATTAGCAAATGCTACCATCTATCGAATCTTCTGAGGCTTTCCCTATTCCAGTTAATGTTGCAGTATAGTGTTCTAATGGTATTGTAGTATACATTTGATTGACAAATGCATACAACATTTTACACATAGTGCAACATCAAAAATATAATTCAATAAATCGGGAACAACAGCCAAAGAAAAAAGACAATTCTGGAGACAAGAGCCTTAAAGGCGGTGTAATGTGCTTGATTGTGTTAGCGTGTGAGCTCATATGTGAACGACTGAGCGCCGTTTGGTGCTTGGCAGTGCAGAGGCTTGAAAATGCAGCGGGGTGCCACCGCTGACACAGAGACACTTCAAACCGCAGGCACTAATCTCTTTTGAAGCAGCCCAGGCACTAACGTGGGACCATATGCTGAGGAGGGCACAAGCTCTTCCCTGCGCTTTTTTCAAGGGGGAGAGAGAGAGGAAAACATTTTGCCAGAACCCCCCCCCGCAATCGGATCAGTCATCAAGTCATGATGAGAGATCTCCGAAGTATTAAAAAAAAAAAAAATTGCGCCCATAACACAATCAGCAAGCCGAGGACAGAAAAGTAAATTACATAAAACAGACGTGTCCTTCTGATTCCACTCACATTGTGGATTACTGCTTTGATTAATCACTCTTTAATCTGAGTGCAGAATATGTCCTCCCCATCACAGAGAAATAAGCTTATTCCTCTTCAGCAAAGGGCCTTGATTATTTCTTTCCTCTACCCGAGCTATTCTTCATTGCCCCAGGATTGCAACTCAATTATCTTTGTGTCAGACAATTATCTCTGGCTTTAATTTAATCTCCATTACGCCCCAGTCATATTTCAATTGAACGTGCTATCATAGCATTAGAACACACTGTATTTAAACCTCTTTATTTCTTTAGTTAATATTGTGCTGAGAGCTACTATGGAGGGTAACAGATGTCATAATTATGCGCTTACTAAACATATTTCACACGTGTCTATGCCGGCAGTATGTCGAGACCTCGGTATGCAGTGTTATGACACACAGAGTTATCAATCTAAAAGCGATATGCTTTAGTGGTGTATTACTGCCACAGTCTGCTCGGGTCTCTGCTTAATTATGACACACGGAGCAAGTATGAGTGTGTCGGGTTAAGAAGGTTCAAGCGCTACTAAATTACTCAGCATATTAACTGTTCGTCAGTGCTGCGATAAAAGCTGCCGTAACAATTCAACCTGTGAGTCTGTGTCTATGAAATGTGAATATGAGACGCACATTTCCAAGTGTATTGTATAGCCTGCTGGATGTATATCATCCAGCACATAAATGATTAACTAGTGGATTCGTGTTATTGTGTTTTGAACATGATTGGGGGTTTTGTCGGACAACAGTCACCTTATAATTTTTAGTGACTCACTGTGAAGTGAGGGAAAGTCAAAGTTCGTGGTGCATGTGCCAGACATTGTAAAGGAAACGCGGGAGAGTTTAAGTGCGAAGGAGAACTGGGTTTTCTGTTGGATTTGCCAGCCTGTTTAGACAAGGTCAATACCCTCACATCACAAAGTGCAGTTTTGCAGTCATTTTGGGGTAAAAGATCCAGAACACAAGCTGTTACAGATGCCGCAATTTTACAATGTCTTAGGCCTGCACCTCACTGCCTGCATGTGTGGCACGTTTGCGTAACGGAACGTCTTGCTTTTCATTTTGATCAGGTTAGACCGTTCATACTGCCTGCGTGAGCTGAGCCACGTCCCAGCTATTTTCTCAGATTACCACGAGCGGGTAACATAAGTAAGGCAGAGAAAATTATCTTTCAGCACAGTTTGAATGTCCATCTGTCGAATATGTCACAAACACAATTATTTGCATCACTTCCTATACTATAGCTACAGTAAAAGCACTCCACCATTTCCGTGAATGAATCTATTAATTTGTTTTAACAAGGTTTTCAATGTTATTGTAGGACTGGAAGATACAAAGCTTCATATCGTATATTCCTGGGCTTTAGTTGAGTTCATAGCTCTACTTTTATTCAAGGAAATACAGCAGTCGATACCAGAAACCTCACATTGCAGCTCTGCTGAAGACACCCAGCATACACACTGCCTGTGGGAACATCAGATGCCTGCGACACGCAGCAGATTCGTGACGCAGCCGCCACGCAACACACGCACAGCCAGCGTGGCCCAGACATAAGAAAGCACTGTCAGCATGTAGCTAAAACTATGACATTACATTTAATTTGAGCTGTAAATCACAATATTACAATGTCATATTTCTAAAACTTTATATAGCTTTTTCTCTTATTCTGACCACAAGTACAATATAAAATAATGATGGAAGTGAAAAAATATGAGTTAAGATATAAGGTTATAGTTGAGGAGCTTGTTTTCTTGCTTTTCTATTCCATTAAGTGTATTTTTAAAGGACACAGTAATAACTTTTATTATAAGATAAGATGCTGGGCAGTGATTAAATGTTTCAGTTTTGTTTATGTCAGAATTATTATATTATTGATCCTTGAGCCAATTCCACTGTTTTTTGCTGTCCCTTCTCTCAAGGTCTTCTTATCTTAGAAAAGAAAAAAGACGGCTTTTATCCAAGTCCCTGCATAATATGATCCATATTTAACAATGTGAATCATGCGGACAGAGGATTGACACATCTCTACTCTAATAGGATAAATTCCCGTTTTGATTTGACACATTTTGTGTAAATAATACAAGGACAATAGTTGTTAGACAACCCCATATAGTGTTGTTGATTTGTGGATCTGTTATTCAGAGATGGATTATCTACGAAATCTTCTTTTTGCGCACTTGATCTCCTCACAGATTATCCATGTTTTTCTTCCAGAGGATAAGGAATCCTAATCCCCACTAACACTGCAGCAAAGGAATACTGTATGGGTCACTGTCACACACAGCTCTAATACATGACATGTCTTACCCTTATTTCATTTACTTCCTCTCTTTGACAAACTCTGTTCATCTTATGGAAATGAAGGACTGTTCCAAACTACTGAGAAAAAGTTGAGCTTTCTGATCTTTAGTTGCAATCAAGGAAAGCCAGCCAAGTATGTCTCCACGTCTACCTCAGCATGATAATGCAGTAACTCTGTTGCCAGTTCAATGAATCCAGACACTGGCTGCCTGAGTTTCCTCCCGCTAAGAAGGGAGAATAGATTACCAATAGCTCAGGCAGGGAGGCAAACAAACATACAAATAAGCTGCACTCAGTCGGAGCACGCCTAGCAATTAAAGCAAAATGCCTGTGATGCCCACCAGATAGGAAATGTGTGGGACATGAACCAAATGTGCAGAGCAGACCTGCCAACTGGCCCACGTTGAGCGGAAGACCTGCAGGGCAGGCTGTCAGACATGTAGGAAACATTATGCAAGGGAGCAACCTTCAAATCTTGAATTGGTTAAATCAGAAACAAAGGATGTTGAGAAGTCCTTAATGAAATGATTATAGAAATTCATATTATCAGATGAATCTATGGATAATAGTCTATACGCAGTATTAGTTATGCTTTGTGTGGGGGAGCTATCAAAAGCAAGGGAAACCGAGACACCCACGTTTCTCTCTGGCTTGTGTAAAACACCAACTGATTGATGCCCTGAAACAAAGTTCGCCCGCTAATGGATGCTGCGTGGTGATCTAACCCAATCTGGGACGTGTTTGAAGTTGAGCTTGATAATCTCTGCAATCTCAAAGGGATATCCTGGCGACTAATTTTTTAGAATCAACACTAATATGAATAATATGCGTGAGAGGCTGCAGGGCCATTGGCTGCACTGCTCTGAACATTGTGTGCAGAGCAACAGCGAGCGGAAAACCCACACAAAAGTATGCACAAACACACACACAAACACACACACACAAATGCAGGTGTGTTGTTAAGAAAAATAGAGCTATTTGCTTATGCTGCTGATATTTACCAGAGTTGGGGTAAATGGATGGTGAGCGTGAGCAGAAGAGGACAAGAGGCAAAATAGTTAAACACTTGAATCCTGAAATTCTAAAATCAGCATCAACACAGCCACATGCTACAAAGATCCATTGTACACAAGTATAGATGCCGAGGGCCCTTACATGGGCTCTCCATAGATTCTACATGCTTTCTCTCCCAGATGATTTAATCTGCTCTCTTACCAATTGCAGCCAACCTTATTTATTAGTTATTGTCTTTATGTTTGCCCGTGGTAATAGACGACTCTATATGTAGTCCCGGAGGAGGGGAGGAGAGGTGGACAGAGCGAGTGGGTGAGAGAAGGGGGAGGAGGCCGGGAGCAGAGGCAATCAGGGATTATTGTCACTGACAGGGCTGCACCTTGATGGGCCGGGCGCTGCATTGTTTGTCACCCAACCAACCTCAATCAATCAATCAATCATCTCCCTCAGCCCGCATCACCGATCAATCCGCTCGGCGCTACGCCCACAGAGGGCCCTTCTTCGCCTGGCTCGGGTTACAGCAGCCAATCAAGTGTCACCGCAACGAGTAAGACCCACATCAGAGCACTTTGCAGAGAACTCAATATTCACAGTGACCAATGAATTTTAATTTGCTCCAGCTAAAAAAACTCGAGTGTTTTATATTCATGTAATTTCTTTCCTCTTCTTTTTTTTTCATGACAAATGAATAGTGAAGAGGCAGGTGGACCACAGCAGGTAATTATCCCCGGTGATGGGTAGTGGTCGAAATTACACACATCTAACAATGCTGTTGTAATGTGACGTTTTATGCTCGCCTGCTGTTTGCAAAGAGTTTTAGGCTAATTCCTCCTCCTGCATTTTATATGTATTTTTACAGCACATTTATTCGTTAACCCCAACACATGGAGTGTAGCTCTGAGGCATCAATCAAACGACCTCTCTGGAAATCCTAAGGAAACGGATATATGAGTCAAAGATATGTGTGATGTGGTATTATTAGTGATCTTAACTTTCTTAACACCTCTGGAAAATAACAATCGATGTTACACATTTAATGAATAACACTTCTCAGAAGACTTTTTACACAGTGTTAGCTGTATTGGCAAAAGAGCTGTTATATATTTAATTGTTTTAAAATGTGTGTCAGGATTTGAAAGTTGTGTTGGCTATTACAGGCTGCATTTGTATTTTTAACAATAAAAAAATGATCAGAAACAATCTACGCAAACAACCCTTAACATAAGCTAAAACACAAATCCTTCTATTCTGTAGTATGAATTTGCTCCCTTTATGTCTTACAGCATGTAAATATCTAAGTCTGCATATGATTCTGTCCACAACGGATGTAAATGTATTGGATAACCACGTCCACCAGCTCTTTCTATTGATCTCCTGCATGTTGTGTGGAAGGTGTGTTTCATCCGATGAGGGTTGTCTCCCTCCCAGGGCCCCAACTGGGGCTGATGTTTCTTTTTTCAGCATATTAGGTTGCAGCCTTAGGGGTGCTTTGACCAGTGGATCAATGGCTCTTGCGCTCTTGTCACCATTCATTTGGAGTGAGCGAGCGTTGGCTCCAGTCCTCGTCTGCCGCTGGCCCTCCTTTCACCTGAGCTCCACTCTCTCCCTGAGCTCCCCTGACAGCTGGCTGCCACAACCAGCAGCAGACAGACGACAAGTCCTTGGGCTCCACAAAATGCATGCACGCCTTGCACAAACACACACACACACACACACACGTCGTTGCGGCGAGTGGTTGGGATGCATCTGGATGCTGACGCCACACACCCCCACTTTTTCTTTTTTTTTTTACTCCTCACTCACACTCCCCCCTCAACTGTTTCTCTACCCCCTTCTACACATCCATCCGTCTGTCTCTGCCGTTCTCACTCTTCGTCTGGGTTTTTAGCCTCTTCCTCTGGTCTCTGGAGTCAGGGGGGAGCAGATCATCTAGTTGGAGGGGAACCAGCTGTGGGCCAGAGTGGCTCCGACGTCAGCTTACAACTGTGATCCAACATGTAACCTCTCCTGATGCTGCTCCTTCACTAGCTGGCCCTACAGCATGTTGATTACATCAGGAAAAGCTAAACAAACCTCACATTCGAGTATCAAATAAAAAAGGAAAATTATGTTTGGGATTTCTGTCAGTTAATAAGCTTTTTATTGGATCAAATATGATGTGAAACAAGTCGGAGCAGCTGGAATACAAAGTCAAGTTTTCAACTCCTGGTATGTGAGGCCAAACCAGATCAAACCGTTTTTACTGCAGCATTAAAACTGTTTACTATTCAGGAACAACAAGCGCTCCTAAATATCCCCACTAGTTATTGTGCCCTTGTGCTACAGAACATATTGCACTGTATGTAAAAATGAACAAACATCGGCTGGGCGTCAGCCATCGACGAGGAGGCTTGTTTTATCACCTGTACTTTATTACAGTTTGCCATCTGCACGGAGGTATGTTAATAGCTAGCTGCGACTATTTACACATATGAAAAAGTACATCCATCTGCCATGTTCCGCCGGTCTCGCATGAATCAGTCCCGCCTTCCCCAAAGAACAACTGCTGTTTATTCACAAGGTGACAGGCAGCACCAAACCCTGGCGACACCTGCACCTTACATCCTGCCGCCTGACATATGTGAACCTCGCACACACACGCACACACAGGAACATCTCCCATCTCACCTTTCCATGTCACACCCTCCCCACAGCCCACTCTCTCCATCACCGAGCTTCTCAAGGTTACAATACACAATATGTTGGGGCCCCTTGACATTTGTGTTTGTTTGGGAAGGATTCATATGGTGAGGCGTTCGTGTCAACTGAGCAGCAACCTATCATTTCTAATCAGTCAAAAAGGGATTATGAGGTTAATTACTTATATAGTCATTTAGGTTAATGCCCTAGCCAGGCCTTGGCTTAACACACTACCAGGTGACAAAGGCCAGCTGGGTACACTGGGCCATATAAGGCAACCGCAAGATCCATAGCAATTATGACCCCACGGAAATACTGTATACTCATTCTTTATAAAGTGACAGAGAAACGCCTCGAGGAAAAAACTAAGGCGCTTTTAACAGCAGCAATAATCAAATAATATACGGTTATGCATAACAGGCTCTACTCTGCATCAAATTATAGCTCCCTTTTCCGCGTACATATCATCCCCCTATATTGGATGAATAATAATCTATATAAACTAAATATCAGCGTAGAAACTGAAAAGTAAATCCTGATAATGCACACAGACGCATCCTTGTCTGCAGCGTGTACAAGACTCGCATTACGCTATAAGTGTGTGGGTAAATCACCCTGTGTGAGAATGTATGGCCCCCCCGCCATCAGTCAACAATAGCAATAATCTCACTAATCGGTGTTTTCTGCAGCAACAGCAACACAAACAGGAAGACTTTTTCAGAGGTGGCAGGCTGCAAAACAGACAGAGAAAAACAAGTTTGTTGTATTGTGGCTTTATAATCACAATTATTTCCTTATAATAACAATAATTATATTATTTGTATATATATATATATATATGTTATATAGCTCTATATTTGTGCTCTTTTTACTGATTTGATTTTCACAACATGGAACAAATCTTCATTGTTTATCCACAACATTTATCCAACATGAGAAATACATGGTGTCGGGGCTAAGAGCAGATCCAGGTAAAGTACAGTGTGCCATGTCGAAGGTGAGGGAACATTAGGCATTAATCCCTACCTGACACTAATACTTGATGTATGATTGACCCTGAAGCAGGACACTGCACATTACAATCTGGGCCATATGGCAAGACATTAGCCCTTCAACCCTCCAGCAGGATAATCTCTCCATTCTGGCAATGCTTTTTCTTCACAGATTTCTTTGCACAATAATTGCATGACAGTATTAACGTACTTGGACAGATTTAGCACGGCCTGCGTCACTGGACAGGGGGAGGGGCTTCTGCAAAAGGAAGGACACATAATCTGTGATCAAGGAAGCCATGCACAGATCCTGTACACGACTAATGCTATACACTTACATTATTTATTTATTTGTAATCACAGATGTAATGTAATATTTCTTATTTTAATACATTAAGAAACACTGAAGAGCAAATATAAAACTATTATTACTATGATAATATACAATAATATAAAATAATTTGGGGGAAAAACTTAGATATCTGGACAATTTTAATCAATATTATCTGCTTTGTGTCTTTAATAGAGGACAAAGGCACACAAACTGCACTGGATTATTTATATCTGCCAATGATCTGAAGAACATGTTTGTATATAAAGTTACATACAAAGCAAACTACTACTTTTGTGATATGGTATTATTACTTGCTATCTTTCATCTTTAAGACCCTTTCAAGTAATCTGTGGTGCAAAAAGACACAGAAGTCTCTGACAAAGGACAAAATCAGACCAGCGCTGGATCTCACCTCAAACCAGTCCACCCAGTCTCCAGTTACACTTCCCTCTAACTCCTTACACATTTAACAGTTTAACGATGCTCATGATAAATAACAAAGCACAGTGCCATGTGCTGTAACTACTGCCAGCAGACATATGTGCTTTACACTTTCATCAGTGAGCACAGAGCAGTGCCGCTGTTTCTATACTATATGTGGTGGTACGGCATATTTTGCTACTGATCAGCAGCGCAGAATGGGAAGAATCTAAGATTATTAGTCAAATTTTTTAATGATAGAGACAATAGAGACGAAATGGCTCTAATAACAATCATATGAATAAATTAACTTTCACAGATGCAAAGACACAGGGCATTTAGAGTGATGTTAACATTAGACACTGTCTCATTAATGTTGTAAATAATGTTATTTTGTTGATGTGTATTTCTGTCCGTCCTAGAAGACGGAACCCTCACATGTGACTCTCTGAGGTTTCTCCATTTTTTCTCAGAGTTAAAAGGTTTTGTGTAGTTTTTCCTCACTCTTGACGAGGGTGAGGTACGGAGGATGTCTCACTATGTACAGATTGATAAGCCCCATGCTATGCAAATCAAATTTGATTGATTGAGAGTCTATCCTAAATAATCGCTTTTTTAGTAATAATCTTTTATACATTATGAATGTTTGTTCCAGTGTATCAGTGAGTCCTAACATCCATAATATCTAGTATCCAATGTTCACCAAACCTTTTCAACCTCCTCGATCTGTAACGTTCCCCAGCATGACCCCCTTATACAGCCACCCCAATGTGTCTGTTACACATACCCCACACACAACGAACAATACACACACACACACACACACCACATCCAAGCTACCAATCCCCTGCAACTCCACACACACCCAAACACACGCACACAACACACATAATCTCACCACCACCATCAAGGTGCCCCCCTGAACCTTCAATCCCCCCAACCTTGAAACACTAGTCTTCCTGCAGCAGAGTGTTGGTGAAACCTCAGCCCTCTCCTCTCCAACCCGAGCTAGTAATGAACAAATTCACTGCGCATTACTCTGGACTTGATCTCTAGCAAAATAGTGCTGGAACAAACAATTTGGTTTGTCAACACCTTTCTCTGGACTCCTCCATCAATGTCAGGGGTCCAAATTTAAACAGCAAAGTGCATTTGACTGCAGGACCTTGAGCTGATTAGACTTCCCAGCTCAGCGAATTGCTCCAGACAGGACGGCAGCTCTGATTGCTAACCCGGCTTGAAAATAGTCTCCGCTGCCTGGGATTAGCATGAATATTTTGATATAGATCGATAAGCAATCTCCACTCCATAAGAAATGCCAGCAGCCTTCATTTGGCTGATCAAAGACACATCAGGCAGCGGGCGACAGCTGGCTATTGTTTTTCAGCCAGGCCTCTGTTGAGGGAGCGAATCCATGGGAGGGATCCACAAGCGCAGCTCCGCTGCTCTTCCCACCTAATCGTGGAAACAATCACTGCTTCACAGGATCCCATCTCCCAGGGATGGACCCACTCAAATGAGGGAGGCAGAGGGCCCGACCGCAGGGGGACAGAGTTCATTATCACTGTGTGTCTCAAGCTGCTGGGCCACCAGGTGCCGCTGACCCGGAAGTAAAGGCAGGGTCACCAATCTATCTGTTTACTTTTTCCTGCACCTAAACGCATTTCATCGGATTAGACACTAGACTGACCAAGGGGCTGGGGTTGATCAAACTTCTGGTGGGCAGCTGCAAAGAGGCAGGGAAGTCTTTATGAGATCATTTAAAAATTCAGCAGGAGCTTCAAACTGGACGGGGGATTAGGTAACCAAAAAGCTACAGAGGACCACACAATGTGCCCTCAGCAGCAAGCTTTCTTCTATAGTGTCCTAAAAAAGCTTGTGCATATTTACAGGTTCCACTGTCCATACCAATGTCTTAGTCCTGCATCTCCTTAACGACAGGGGAGGCCGCACCGATCACGCTCTTCACAACACTAACCCCACTGATTTGCCAGACCCCATAAAAGGGCGCAGGTGTGACCCAAGCATTTAGCAGTTAACTAGTGTGGAAAGAGACCACACGCCACTGACAGAGTGGGAGCTCCCACACGGGACTAATATGGGAGACTGGAAAAAAACAACAGAGAGAATAGTGCGGCAATTGTGAATTGCAGGTTTAATTCATTAGGAAGTGTCACTTTATTCCAGGGCAGCCTGAGCAGGCCGATTAAAAAGTGGTAATCAGGATTAATTAGGAGAATATATATGTGAGGATTAGCAGGCCTATCCCCTGCATGGCCCAGCAGCTCTCTCTCTCTACTCTATATTAGCCTCTCCCTGCTGGTGAGAATCCAGCTCTGCTACCTTTATGTTTCACTCTTCTCTCTCTGGAGCCTTATTTTTTTTCTCGAACTCTCTTTTATTCTCTCTCCTGGTATTTATGACAGATCCTCAGGCAACTTTTCCATGACTGCCTCCGTCTGAGGTCACACTGTATGACCACCTCCTGTGAGAGAAGAATTATGCCATGGTTTGCTTGATGATCTCAGAAAATAATTTCAAATATGACAAAATACCATCCACCGCAATTAAATGTGAATCACAAATAAAAATAAATGCTGGATTTAGTTCCATTTAAGGCCATTTTCATGTCGTTTTGTAATGGTTTTTGAAGCAAATCATGATGTTATTGTTGCTTTTTGGTTTGTTTTCATAGGAGGACTCAAGAGCAACACGATATAAGATATAATAATAATAATAATCAATTTGAGTATTAATGACTTCTGACTTATTTATTTATTTAAATACTTATTCACAGCTTTCACTAAAATGCACCACTAAACCTGATGTGGGACGAACAGCAGATAGATACAGAGCAGATGCATAATGGGAGACTTTTTACATTAACATCCACTTGATGTCATCACAAATTTCGCTCAGACCCCCCATGGTCAGATTTATGACTGAAATCTTCCAAACTGGTGGTTTATCACAGTGTTTATATTATTACTTCAGCATGTTTCAGTTAACATAACCTTGAATCACTGCAGTTCAAGTGCGAGGATGGGCTTGTTTTGTTTGCGGTGCAGACCCATCATTGATGTTAGCAGATGATGCATGACCTGCTCCTTGGCACGAGCTCAGACCAAAATCTTTCATCCTGCTCGCCTCTCGAGTGTGTGGTCGGGACAGCCCTCCACGTTTGAGCTTGAATATAACTTCAACAAACAGGCTTTACTTTGAGTTAGGTTCAATGAGAAAATAATACAGCAGGCAGAAAACCCAAAAGAGGTTTTCTTAAACATATGAGCAGGCGTTTAATTTGTTGTGTGGTTGACTTTCAGGTCGCATCCTCCGAGAGCAACATGGCAGAATAAAGACAAGGTCAGAACAAAAGCGCCAAGTGACAACCTGCAGACGAGTTTACATTCACGCCCATTTGAAATGAAGTGTCGCTGCAAGGACTAAAGTGATCAGACTGCACAAGGCGACCAAAGTTGAAGGCTACGCACTGTTTTCATTTTGAAACAGCCTTTTTTTAAACTGCAACAATCTCTGTCCATAAAAGATCTATGACAATTTTAATCCTGCATATCGTATGACCACTCACGTACACTGTGCATGCGCATGCCGGTGTAAAAGTTTCAGAAAGAACTAAGCTACAACTAGAAGCAGCAATGGCGAATATTAAAAGGCAGAATTACACTGTTTAACAGCTGTTAGCAAAGACAACATAGTCGGCCACACTAGTGGTCGATTATCCATGTTGTGCTCTACACTGGTAGTCAAGGCTAACGCTGGTTGTCTTCTTCTGGAAGGGGGTCATGTGATAAGAGAGCTGTGTCATGGCCAAAAATACCATGTCATCAAGCAGTTGTGATTGTATTTTTCATTTCTGCTCATCCAGACCAAAATGCAGCCACAAAACGTGGCCAACAACGTTTCCAAACTTCTCTGACTAGCAGAAACTGAGATGTTTGGAAAAGATGCCGTCAACGCTCACAGCCACTTGCTGATTGGATCTTACCGGTCTCAATGTAGCCTTTGCTAGCTAGGCGTTCGCCAGGGACCCCAGGTGTATCCGTAGCAGTGCTTTTTAAATGGACAGTAAAAGTAATATGGATGAAGCTGAAGTTCATGACTAATCTTTAGTATTTGTCAGTTAAATATAAAATACATACATGTAAAGATGTTACCGTTAAGTGAATCTAACCCAGCTAAAAGACTAAGACAGCCAATAAATAAGTCAGGAAGTTACTACTGGATGCAATCAACAGGGATACATTATAAGCAGTTTAGATATTTCCTCCTCTTCCGATACTTACAAACACAGTTTACTTCACTGTGCAATTTAATGATTTTGTGGATCTGGAAACAGGTTTGGGAGAAGCTGAGGACTTAAATAATAGCAGGAGCAGTATTGAATCCCCTCGCAGAAGATCAAATGCAGCTTTCATTAGTTTAGTACAGCGCCGAGGCTCATTGATGACTTGTCAGACGGTCTTCCCTTCAATACGCAGCGAGAGGCTCTAAAAATCATCCTTTTACTGAGCCCTCTCAGCTGTAAATTCCGCCTGGCTCAATACTGTGCCCCCCCCTCACATCTAAACCTCCATTATTTCTTACCATGGATTAACCCTATGCTGCTGATCAAAAGGAAGCTTCTCCGTGTGTCTGCTCAGACCTAGACCCGTCCACCCATTAGACACTCATAATGAAATCTTCAACTTATTATTATGGAAAAATCCATTGTTTGTCCACAGGTACCGCGTTTAGTGGAAGAGCAGGATCTTCCGGAGGATTAAGGAAATGCTTCAGGGGGTTTTGCTGCTCTTCAGGGGGAGAGAGGAGGAGGGAGGTGCTGGTGGTGGGAAAGGGGAGGGGTGAGACTGCCTCGCAAAAATCAGGGGTCTTGTGCACCTTTTGTGGGGTGAGACTGTTTCCAATTAAGTCGGCATGAGCCGCACAATATCACATTGTCACGCAGTAAACAGACCTCTGCTTCCCACAGAAACAGCACTGCATCCCTCTTCAGCGGCTAATGACTGTGTCACCGTCCTATTCCCCTGCACTCTAAAAAACACATAATGCAGACATAACCTGAACGAGCATCAAAGCACACTGAACTAACATCAGATACTGATCATATTTAAACAGCAGTGTTCAGGAGTTGACCCGTGCATGACTACAATCCTTACTCGTTCTCGTTGCATTAGTGTGCCCTTGTGTTTGAAGTGCTTACAGTAAATATGATACATACACCAGGGCTAAAAGCTTTACATAAAACTGTCTTCAAAGAGCATATTAACCCATCTTTGTTTACAAGAGACGGGTCGGAGAAAAAGACAATTTGGCACAATGGTCATAAAATGTCGTTCCCCACCTCGCTGGCAT
The DNA here is from genome assembly GCF_947347685.1 of Pleuronectes platessa. Classification (NCBI taxonomy): domain Eukaryota; kingdom Metazoa; phylum Chordata; class Actinopteri; order Pleuronectiformes; family Pleuronectidae; genus Pleuronectes; species Pleuronectes platessa. The sequence goes on from NC_070626.1 coordinate 10,204,107, forward strand.
GCACACACACACACACACAAAGACACACACACACACTCTGCAGACGTAACGCAGACACGAGGCTAAATCACTTGGGACAGGAGCATTTAAGACGGAGTGTCACATTTCTATGTAATAAATAGCAGAGATTGATTTGACCTCCCTGCCAGGTCTTGCAGTTTACTTATACACAAGTTAAGAAAAATGGAAGCGTTCACTCTCTGGGGATCCCTTGGAAGGAAATCAGATAGCCTGTTGTGGGTTTAAGGGCTGCAGCAGTTCAACCGTGTCAATATGGCCCTTACTATTTGGCGGCCCACCTCTCCACGTGCTGCTACGGCCAGACGAGCGGATCGGAGAGAAGCGAACTCCCAACATCTCCATCTGTTATCTCAGCTCTAGCTTCAGGACAGAGAGGAGGGGAAGGTGAAAGGGTTTCTGTTACTCCCAAGACAATGGTCATTTGCATTATTCACCCACAGCACCATACTCATATTGGAAATATAGACATTTTTAACCAGGATTATCTTTAGAGGTCAACAAGCTCAAATGAGCTGTCATCCATTTGCACAAGCTGACTGAAAATAAATCCAGTGAGGTTTTTTGTGTTTACATGAGCATCCAGAAAATATCCGCAGAATTGGGTTTGGACTTTCTCCTGAATTTGCATTTCACAGGTCAGACGTGTTCAAAACAACACAGAAATCTCTGGTGCAGAGCATGCAGGAGGCAGGATGTAATGTTTAATTTCTGCTAAGGAGATCACATGTTTTTGTTTACAGCATATCAACACAGATGCCGGCTCTTATCGTCAAAAGCTCTAATCTCCTCTTTCTCATGAGATATTTTTGATTTAGGTTTTTTCCGTTTTGCATCTGTTGCATGTTAGAAACGTCTTCAAGGTGCCCACTCGCTTGCTGTCAATCTTAAGGAATTCCAACTGCCCCTCCTTCTCCTCCTTTTCTTCCTTCTCACATGGGCTCACTCGGATTTGTCCTGAGTTTTGACCAGGGGGCTAGGAAGAACAACTCTAGAGAATGTTCGCAGCAACTGACTCTCACATTTGCATTCTCACATACAGCCCTTATGGATAATTACGATTATCCGGAGTTCAGTGCTGGAGTCAGAAAGCAGCTTTAGTGTCCTGCTTTTCAATTATTTTTCTTCCGAAGGTCCATCTTTAACACAGCATCTCATGAGCTGCCCTCAGGGGGGAAGGAGCAGACACCAGCAGGTGTAAAGTAAGATCCCAATTTGTAGCACATCACCAGAAGGCAAATGGCTGCTTCCTCTTCCACAGCATATATCTGCAACCCTAAACAGGGGGCGGTGTCTCTGTAAGCATTTACAGTGACATTAGGGGAGGAAATTGCCTGAGACACAGGGCAAAAAATGTATGTATGTCTGGCACCCAGCTGTGGGCCATAGCTCCTCAAACAGTTTCTGCCATACCATACCACACACTACACTCGCAATGACGCCTGGCCGACTTTACACAGTTTTAAGCCACGCACCTGCGCCTCTCATCCCCTGAGAACACTGGTTTCATGGAACATAACATTGGAGACACAACATGGAAGCAGAGTAGAAAGACTGGCCCACACTGAGGAGAGTGGAAATACACAGAAGCTGTTCCCAGACAGCAACATGTGGTGCCCATAAAGCCAACATCCTATTTAGAGTAATTATATTGCTACAGCCACATGAATTATCAGTGACGCAACACATAGTGACAACATCCACGAAATATGTCATCCATACCAAACAGGAGCTAATGATTCAGAAGACTGCAGTTTCCATCACAGGGTTAGTGAGAGCTGAAGGAATATGAATGATGAAGTCAAATATTAACAGAGTTATCTACGTGTTTACGCATCTGTCTGCCAAATAGGCTTTGGGCATACACTCCCACCACCTCAGATGGCCCTACTCCTTGACGTAGCTGTGTTTTTCCCCTCTGTAAGTGCATGTCAGCAAGATGTGCAAGAAAAATTTCAAATCACACAAAACGCTTACTCTATTACTCGATTTTACAAGGATAAAGTCCTCATTATCTTGGAAATAAGTCAGCGGCTTTCATTTTTAAGTACACTTTACACACCATTGCGGGGAACGCCGGAAAGCTGTGAACACGCTGGCCGGTATCGACTGCCCAGCTTGCCTTTCCTCTCAGCACTGCAGAACAGAGGGAAACCAGCCAGTGATGAACGATGGCAGTGCAGTCAATGAAAAAAATCAACTGGGAAGCACAAAGCTCTTATGCTGCGCCATATTGGCTGCTGACGGGAGCAAATAACATCAGGATAGCACTTCCAGGGACCAATCATACATTTCCACCAGCAACGACACAGGTTCTGGACAGTAATAAATTCTTTCCCCTGATTAAACAGTAAATCCTGCATGCCTATCAGGGTCCCATTAAGTGGGGGCCCACTTTCCAAAACATCATTAATCAAGAGAGAGATATGGCGCAAAATATCAGTCATCGATTGTAACTGCTTATGACAGTTTACACAGCTTTATATCTGCAGGGAGTGCTCGCTGATCTATCAATTACCAGCAGCCCTTACTGCATGCTAATTGTGCATTTTCCCCTCTAATGCATTTGCACTGTTATCTTATAGGCTAATGAAACCAAACAAATCAATAAATATAAATTATACATGCAAAGATGTACTGCTGCGAACATAAAGCCTCTAATTAATTGCACTTGATTAATTTATATACTTTAATTATCTCTCGGAGCTGCAGATGGCATAAATATCTGGACAATCTGCTTATTGCTATGTCAGTCATAAAACGGCAGACGCAGTGAAACTATTAGGTGAGGCTGGGTTTGTCACTGGGAAACTCACAGTTGCTGACATAAAAAAAAAACCTTGCCTCTGAATAATTTAAAGAGAGCAAATTGCCAGACAATGCAGGGGCTCGGGATTGTTGTTATTTCTATGCTGGTGTGTTATGGTGAGTAGTATGTCCACTTTGCATGAGCAGAGCAAAATCTCACAACTCGTAACTACATTTTTAGTTCCGTTCTTTATGTCCTTCCCTTAAATGGTTTGGCTGATGCATTCAGGCAATTTCTATGGACAATTTTCAGTAAGCATTTGTGAGTAAAGTGAAAACGAGTATCCAATAATAGACATTAATATCTGCCCATGCTCCTGATCTGCTGTGTAAATACATTTGCACAACTGCCAAGCACCCGAATAAAGCTGAGTTTCAATTATATCAAGTTAATAAAACAATTCTGACATGCTCAGTTTTATCCATACTTCTGTCAACAGCCTGTATGTGTGTGTGTGGCCTATGAGTTGTGGGTGCTTCTGTTAAAACCCGTCACTTAATTGGTGAACAGCCTGTAAGCATTCGTAGCATTCTTCATTTAAGCCAATTGCTACAACAGCCACAAGCTAACGAGTCCCAGAGACAATCGGTGAATCCATGAGTTTCAAGCCAGTTTAACGGACATTGTTGAACGATATCACTTGTCGCGCAATCGTGCAATTGCACTATAATGACGCACATTTAATGCAAACACACTAAAAGGCCTCTGCTATGATACTGTGATGTACTGCAACGGGCAAAAAGAAAAGTTAAAGCACGAAGCCAAGTAAGCCAAATCACTCGTCTTGAGATCGGCATGAGGGGAAAAGATAGTTGGGCTTCTGGGGGTTTACATCTTGATGCAGCTAATGAGGGTGTTTTCAGTATAATTACCCCAACAGGGTGCTTGGCAGTATAATTACCAGAGAGACATTACAGAGGAACATTAGTGTGTCCAGGTACAGTAAATATGTCGGGATACAGGGCGACGAGGTTTATCTTTCAAACATGTGCCAAGCTGCACCCCCGAACATTAGTTACATTTTATCACTGAAACAGTGTCCCTGATAACGCTATAAATATATATATTAATATATATAAGTTTAAATTCAGGTTCCAGTTCCATATTTTGTAAAGTGCCTAAACAATCCAGATTTTATGGCTGAAGCCCATTTTCCACTGGTCCAAAAAATGTGCCTGCCTACCCACACTGTCTGCAGTGGGAGTGCAGCTCCAGCTCCGATCTGCTGTGATGGAAACAAGACATCCGGGCTAATGTGATAATTTGGTAAGACAGCGGGGTGAGGGAGCGCTCCACCTTTCAGCGTGTACATGACGTGGAGCAATCAAACTGCAGCAAGTCAGCTGCCTGCAGTGGAATATACTTTATGAAGTCAGTAAATACCAGACTGGGATGTCGGGCACTTGTGTGCAGGCGAATCCAGACGTATAGCTTAGACCACATAAATGTCACAATGCCTGTAAAATGACCTGGACTTGTTGGCCTCAACTTCAAACACTGCCTGCGCACTGTTCACTCTGACAGACGTTTCATGTGGTCAGGCTGTTCAAAAAAAAAAAATCTCAGCTCATCAGAGCGTGTGGCATCTGAAGGTGGTATGAGGTTGTTACGTGTATAAACCTTATAGAGGCAGGGATGCAAATGAGTCCTGTGTGACTGCTCTGTTCTTCAATTTCTGTACGTGCAGATGGACTAAGGACAGAAACGCAAGATTTCTCTAATAAAGCAAAACCCACGTTTTAACACTTAAACAATATTGACATTTCTTACGAATCTCCAATATTTATGGCTCGAATCGCTCTTTTTCTCATTAGTTCCTCTGCTTCATATATTGTCCTTGTACTTGTTGTCCTTGTGTGCTGTTAAATCCTACAAATAATTACTGTGCATCAATTTCTACTGTACTTTGTTAATGAATTGACTGATTCAAAAATAAAACTCCCTTCAGCATAAATCCACAAAAAAATTTGCACGACACCACAACAATAGACACAAAATTTTGGGATAGAAGCACAATTTCCAGACCTCCTCGCTTTACTTTATCTTCCCTTCAAGTCGAGACTGTTAATCATGCCGATATGATTTAGTCACTTTTAAACAATAATGATCATGGAAGGAGCATCATTTGGGAGGAGGTGATCAATCAGAGGCTCATTCAGCTTTAATTCATGTAGATGCACACCTAATACTCATTACAAAGATGCAATTTCCAGCCAGTCAACACTAGATTAATGGCCAACCGTCTCTCCTAGTGTTTCTTTGCGCAGTGCCATGCCTCCAGCAGGATAGATGACTTCCATACAGACACAACTGGTCCACCGGCTCATTTGTTTAATAGACACGCTTATGACAAACTGGTGAGCTCGCAGCATTTTCATCAGAGAGCAATCAAAATGACACAGACGAGGATTTTGCTTTTGGTAGTTTTATTGCATCGGTTTGACATGTTTACAAGATTCAAGTCTCAACTGTTTCCATGCAAAATGTTTTTAGAGAGAAACAACTAGTCTCTTACCTTCATCAGAATATGAATCATGTTATCCCAGAAGTATTAGACTAGTTATTAAAATACCAGACTGTCCATATAATACAAAGAGTATCAATCAAGTGTTCATGATGATTCACTTTGTTGAAGATGAATTTATTTAGTGTATTTTACTTCAATATGTAGATATATCTGTTTTGTAAAAATTGTGAGACCCTGTTGACTCCTTTTCCATAAAGCGGGTTTTAAATCAATAATTATTTCCTTCTTTTATAACACTATCCTGTTAAAGATGAACTTGAGTTGTCTATGGTTATATGAATAAAAGAAAAAATGGTTCCAAATCCAAATTAGTTTGTTTGAATATGTCAAGATTTTAAACCAATTAAAAAAATGACCCTTTAATTATTATTTCTCTTTCCAGACACAATTGTTATTTAGGGTCATCCACCCCAGTAGTTATATATCGTATTGAATACAAAATTGTAATAAAAAATATCCAGACATTTTCCTATCATTATTTCATTGTTTTATTTCATGATAGGAATAAATATTAAATATTTCATTCTGTTTAAACATATACCCAGATAAACACAAGCAAATTATTTTTTATTTAAAGGAAGACTCTTCAGAGTCCTGATGAATAGATACAAATGAGATTTGGGATTTTCCTTAAATACAAGTTGGACCTTAATGGAATAAGAAAGTGGACACTATCACATTAATTGAAAAAGCAAACTAATCAGGATGAGAATTACAGTATTTTACACACTTTAGCATCAGTTTAAAACACAGATTTGTATTTCCCCCGACTGCCAGAGAGAGAAGGAGAATGTGAGAGAACCTTGTATGTACCAGCCAAGACAATCTAGGAATTGGGACATTGAATAGACACCTGTGGCTGAAATCGTCATTTTCCTGCTGCAGCTCTCATTCCCCTCATATCAGCCGGAGCTGGTGGCTGAAGGTGGCTGTGGGGGGGCTGAGGGGCTCCAGGTGGCTGGAGCTGAGTGCTCCCTGGGCTGTGTCAGTGGTTGGACCAGCAGCCCTCCCCTTCCTCTTGCCTATATCCTCCTTCTCCCTCAGCAGGCCCAGCCATCCATCCTGCATTAATTGGGTTTGGTGTTAGAATCCCCCTCTCACGGCACACACTCACGTCCCGCCGCCAGCCGTAAAGACAAGCATGTTTAGCGCAACAATTATGATAATTGCCGCAGAGCACTCAGCTAAGGGAATAAGCAAATCTGATTAAGGGCCCTTCTGCATGATCAAATATTAATCTGATGTGTCTTCACTCTGAACTGGCTTGGAACATAAGAAGCTCTTATGGTCTTATGCATTAACAGATTTGCACAGGCTGAACTCATAGGAACTAATAATATTGGACATGCCAGTCGGAGTGCTGGAGAAATCCTCTGCACAGAGAATCCACTTAAAATAAACCCCAATAAAAATAGCACAGATATTAATCAGACACATAAGACCTCAATTACTTCAAATGACTAACGACAGTGAACACCTCTTACAGGACAAAACTCTCAACCACCTGTTGGGGCTGGACTGAATGAAAAAGGTTGCCGTCTAAACCTTTTACTGAGCTTTGCTCCTGATATATGTAGGAGACACACACACATTACCATTAAGGTAGGTAGATGACCCTACATATCTATTGTTTCTAGATAGACAATTGTGAAATTATTACAAATATTGTTTTAAAATCTTAAACTAAATCATATTCTAACACACACACACACACACACACACACACACACACACACACACACAGAGAGAGAGAGATATCTATCTGCATTATAACAATAACTGTTTTTGTTCTTTGTCTTTAGAAAAAAGTGAGAATCAACATTTTTGAAAGTGGAGAAACAAAATCTAAAATACTGCCCGCAGGAAGCAGTCAGGAACAGGCAGCCTGAAGTATTTTGTTAAGGGCTGTGGTTAATCATAAAAGGTGTACATATGAACTGAAACAAGAAGAGAACAAACATGATCAGACGTGCGATCAAAAGACCCATTTTCTTCAACAACTAAAAAAGAAAATGTGTGAAAATTAATTTAGTCTAATTTTCAATATTCAACTTCACAGATCAATAAACAGATCAACAGTTCAGAACAATCTATGAAGCCCACTGCTCATCATATTCAGTCGGCAGTAGAGAGCAGGCGATAAACAAGATGAACCAGACAGCAACTGGCAGTTTAAAACAGATTAGAATGATATTAAATCAAACACAAATACGCAGGATTTACCAACACAAAACAGCTTGTAAGAATCATTGGATTATGAATCTGGATTACATCTCTGTGCCCTCATTGCTAAAAGACTGAGCCTACAGGGGGGAGGGAGGGGGATGACCTAATCTACTTACAAAGCATATTTAACTCACTATGATTTATAAATAAGATAAGGCTTATTCCAAGGTCAAATCGTAATTCAAAACATATTGTTTACTCTGCTGGGCATTAAAGCAACAGATGTCTGTGCTGCCCGTTGCTCCCTGATATTTCAGTATGAAATAAAAACAGTGGAACTGTGCGACTGAATGAATCAAACCACAAGACACATGAAATAGCATTAATACATAGAGTGACGTACAAGTGCACATTTGTACACAGGAGCTGTGACAGTGACTTCCAGAACGCAAAGTGATTGCTGCACAATGTTATAATTCAAACCGATATGTGGTGTAATTATATATCTAAACCTAATGACTAACTATGTAAAGGCTATCACGATGCTTTCATACATTTTATGCATGAACATCATTTTTGGAAATCAACATGTTCTCTGAGTTGAAATCTTCAGAACGGTTTTCAATGTGAGTTTATGTTCTAACCTCTTTTCCATTGTGACTCTCTAAAGTGATGCATCGTAATCTACTAACACTTGATGCACTTTATTTAGAACATAGATCCGTGAAACAAGACTGTTTGTGAGAATGATTCTTCCTGACTAATAAGAGATTAACCCAGAAGCTTTGTGTAAGAATAAAAACACACACACACACTGGTAGCTTGATGGTAAATACACAAAGAAAGCAGTGCCATGCAGAATAGAATTAAAGGTGCACTCAATGTAACACACTCATATATTTGATATTTAGATGGACACAGTTAAGTTTCAAATTTAAATAGTGCATTATAAAAACTCAGCTCATTATATGACATCATCGGTGCTCATGAGCTCCCTTCCTGATATTTAACTATAAGTTACCAAAGTAACAAGACTGATGCTTTGCACTACATTAATGGTTAAACTCACTTACAATTTAAAACGAAATACAGTTTACCCAGGGATGACATCAGACAAACAAATTACATAGTTTTTTGTTTGCAAGTTAATGTATAAATATTTGTACACCATGATTTACCTGTGCCTGTCTGTTATTGCCTATACAGAGGCATAAAGAAATGTAACCAGGGCTATAAAAATATAAATTATGTAATTGTAATAATTTAAAGAAAGGTCATATTTAGACGATTACGTGTAAATCTAATAAAAAGGACTCAAAAGCAGAGGAGTAGGCTCATGTTTGGCGAGAGGAAAAACACTTTGTTATTCTTCTCCTCTGCGCAGAGAAGGCTCTACACTACTGTCTGCCTGCTACGGTCATTCCACAGCCCAATCTAAACACTGAAATGGGAGAGGAGATTGAATATTTTCATGGCACGCTACGTTGCACCCTAACGCCACAGACTGACCAGTGTTGGAGTGACCACAGCTCATCTGGCTGCATGGGAGCAGGTCAATAATTCTTCCTGGACGCCCGAGGAGAGAGTGACAGGTTCAGGTCAGAGTATACTTTGTGAAACACCACGTGTGAGAATACGTGAACAGTAGTCTGCTTCTCTGCTTCCTATGTATGTCTCTTGTTCTGTCCTCATACACAATTGGATTATAGCAGCACCCCTCTAATTCTGTCTAATTCTAACAGTTCCCAAAGATTTAATATGCCACTGGAATTTGATATATGACTTAATTTAGATGGAAACCTCATGACATGCAGCTTGTGACTGCCTGTCGAAACTGTCATTAACTCTTTGTGTGCATATTAATGCTTTTGGATGTGAAAAATTCACAAGATTGATTAATTTTTTTCATATCCTTCATAATAATAAATTAAATTTTTTTAAATTGTACATATTTGGGAGGATTCCATTTAAAAAAAAAGTGTAATAGAAGCTGTCCTAAGACTTTGGAAGATAATTAGCCAATACATTTTAAGTCAATATAAAACATAATTCCTTTAATTTTTGTTGTCTTTGAACGTGTTTTGGCATTGTGGGGTAATATCCAACTAAAGGTGCTTCTACAAGTGGCTGAGATTTATTTCCACTTTGGTGCACACGGAGGCCCGGACAGGTGCACGCAGCCCACCGTGGGGTATCAGGTATCCCCCTCGGCCGAGGCCTCTCCCATTTGTCATGGTGAATGAGTGGTCTGCCTGACTGCACTTTCTCATTCCATTTCCTCCCAGGTTGTACTGAGGCCGTACCACCCACTGTACGCTGTCATTTCTTTAACCCCTTTTCCATTCACATGAAGTGTGGGCAATAATGCTCTCTCACATTCCTTACTTTCAATAGCTTACACACTACAGCCCCCCCCCATCTCAGCTAACTCCCCCCCAACTCACCATACACCCCCGCAACCCCCCCCCCCCCCCCCCCCCCCCTCTACACACATGAACACACACCTCTTCCCCAGGTCAGCCTACACCTTCCCTCTCGGTGTGAAAAGCAAATGTTAGGCATTTGACAAGTCACAGGTGTTCTCTAAAAAACATTGACTCACTAATAATAATAATAATATTGATATTATTAATGATTTAAAAAACTCATTGTATCATTAAAGAATAACAATAGATTTTGTTCAGCTGTAACCTGAGGATAAACAAAACCATGGCAGATGCTTAAAAGCTTAATTATTAACCTCTTTAGCAGAAGTCCAGCATGCTCTCTGCTCTCAGTCCACTTACTAAGAAAGATGTTACTGCTGCTATTACTTACGTCCGCACTGCCTCCCACCATTCCTGCTATAGCTGTGATATTTGGCCCAGCCATCCTACCCAGCATGCGCCACATCGAGCGGTAAAAGCCCCGACACCGAGCCCACCGGCACCCTCTCTGCGACTGTAAGAAGCAACTGGAAGGGAAAACACTGTCTGTTCCTACTCAGCGAGGGGAAAAACAGCTTGAGCGCAAGTAAGGGTAATTGCAGAACACCCCGAGCTCATCCTATAAAGAAAGTTTGCGCCTTTTCTTTTTTTTTCCAACTAAAAGAAAACCAGGAAATCTCCACTTATTTCAACAAACATTTGCCTGAACTCAGGAACAGATCGAAAGGGTGCAGTAGGAGATGAGGGGAGCATATGTTGTGCAGCTCCGCTGGAGACGCAATGTGAAGAGATTGCAGCACCATCTGCTGGTCAAAAGAGGGAGTCAACGAAATGAAAGTTGGAGAGAAGTTGGCAGAAAAATGGGTCCAATGCGAGTACTCCAGGTTCAGTACTCACCTGGGTCATATGTATTCATTCTCCTGTACTGGTGCTTTGGATGAAGACACCTACCTGATGAATAGAGAAGCCCCACACACTGAGCACTGTATGTCAGCATCATAATTCAACTTTAAATCACACACCACTGATTTGCAGAGGTAAAAGTTCACTGAGGCCTCTTCCTCACATCACATTCATAACTCTGACCAGGAGAAGTATAAACAACCGTTTTGGTTCTTGCCCTCATTTCCTTCCGTGGATCCCTTGGACAAATAATAACGAGTTAATCAGCCTGATTGCACATTCATCACTGTGATCCGTTTCTTTTTTTTTCCAGCTGACGAGGAGGGGGGAACCATGTTTTACTTGGGAAATGAAATATTTAGTGACCTGTGTCTTTTGCTCTTCCACTAGACACAGAGGCCCTACAGCTGAGTAAACAACCGGGCTGTGAGAGGACAGGTAAAGAGCAGCGCCCACTCTCCCCAGCACTGACCAATATGACCATTGTTAGCCTGGACACTGGGTTCATGGTTAAAAATAAAAACATGGCCATTTTCTGTCTCAATAGATACGTGCAAATGTGTAAAGAATGAATAAGCTCAATACATGAATTACCTACATTAGAGGCATGACTTAAAGAGGCATCAAATAAAAAAAAGTGAGGGAAGACAAGAACACTATTTATTTGATAAAAGTATGGTTATAGGGTTTTCTTAAAGCTGATCTGATCTATGAGTTATTTCCAAGATTCAGTTCCTAACCTGAAATCTTCTTCACCAATGGACTTTGAAAGATTCTGGGCTATTTCTGTGTGTTACTCAGACCCTGATGCTCTTGATCTGGTCAGTAAATGCAGATATGTGATATGGTAGTTTTCTAAGTCCTTCAGCACAAAGACACATCTAGAACAATGAAGCGATCTAACTGTAGTGCTCCATCGTAAACCCGCATCTCAAAAAGCACAGCCCCGGAACTTCAGGGAGAATTAAGATCTTTATTCAGCTCACTTCAAAGTCTGATATGAAAACCAACAAGAACAGAGGGCTCAGGAGATGTTGAGGAAATGAGGAGAATCAATAACTTTAAAAGGAAAGTGGTGAATTGCATAATTGTATTTTTCAAAGTTGAGGAGATTTTTCCTGCACCAACACCGAACGAGTAACCCAGCGACATCACCACATTCGTTTGTAGAGAGGCAGTTTAGGAGGCAGTAAATACACAAAGGCCTCAGGGGCATTGATGCATGTTAAACCTGAGGTGGCTGAATCCCATCATGCAGTGCTTCTGCATCACACCCTCTCACAAGCAGAATTCAATATTTTAAGCAACGAGGCTTGAATCTAACAATCAAGCATTTATCACTGCCTGTACATGTAACACCTCAAAAGACTTTGATGATTAAAAAAAGGAAGAGCACTACTCAGACCTGTTGTGTGTGGAATGAGAAAACACATTTTTTTCCCCTCAAACATATGTTCACAGTCTCTGTTTTGCCAAACTGAATCATTGTTGTACATTACAAGGTGTTAGTAAGGTGAGGACAAAGGACAACATGAGCTGACTAAATGCATTCTTCATGAAGCACCTATTCAGTTTTCTTACTTAAAAAATTGTATTACCTAAAATAACCAAAAAGTCACAATACAAATCTAAAAGATGAATTCATTCTGATTCCCATCCTAAGTTTGTGTACAAAGAAGAAGTTGGAGGATTGATGAAGATAGATCGGTTGTGCCTGATCAAGGTCTATTGAATTCTTACCTCTCAGCCATCCCTAAATGACCAGTCAGCACTAATGCGCCCATATCGTGTCTATAAGTGTGAACTGATTTATATTGCTGCAAAACATCCCCAAGACATTGAGAGAGCACCATTGGAACCCAATACCAATTATATATGTTTGTTTCTTGGGAAATGGCCACTCAGTACATTGGATCAATGTGGACATCAAAGGTCAAAGCAATACATTTCTGCTGAAAAGTTAGTGTGCCATCGAGCAGCTCATCTGCCAACAAACCTCCTCTTGACTGGAAGTGAGGGGCAATAAAGACGGACAGATAGACATATGTGACGGTCTCTAGCATGCACCACTTTTCAAATGAGCACAGCTTGTGTGAAAAATACTCACACGCAAATCTACTAAAGGTGACTCCTTACCATACTGTATAAGTTTAAATATATATATATATATATACTTACTAGTTCCACACACATCTGTCTGTCTGTCCGTCTGTCTGTATGTAGAATGCATATCTCGGGAACCGTTCACCAAATCGTCTTTGCATTTGGCACGTCTATTGTAAATTGCCCAAGAAAGTACATAGTGATGGCCGACCTGGTCACAATGCAGTCAGTGGGTCGGGGCAGTGTGTTAACAGAGGCACATGTCTCCTGGTAATTCTCAGCAGCGGACAACTTACAAAAAGCTTAATATCAAACTGAAGTGCAGAGTTTTTATTTTGAAAAGGTGTGAACTTGGGTCTAGACCTGTGCAGTTCTTGATTTGTGATCTATAAAAAAAAACAGCGGTTAAGTTAATAATTTAGACTTATATATAAGGCACAGACGTGAACTGAAATAAAGCAAATTCTGTTTCCTTTAATGAAAAACAACTATAACAACTTAATTGCAGATAAACCAGGTAGGATGAACCCAAAGTTTTCTAAATTGACTCTACAGCATAGACTACTTATAAAAAGCTCTGCACACATCCAGCATGCAAAAGATGAAAAGTGACCTTAAATTGTGGAGTTGTTTGAGGAGGACTAACTATCGACAATGAATAATTCTGAAGACGGCTAAGGTTTACAACAGGCACTGCACTAGTTAGAGGTGATGGAAGAAAAGCAGATTATGTGTGAGTTTGGTTTAAATGGGCCGTTTTGATAATAATGGGCAGCCTCAGTAGTCTGACCCACAGAGCTCTAAACTTCCAGTACAGTAACCCTCCCCACGGAGCAGGGCCTATCAATATTCATATGCAAATCTCATTAAAGACCATATTAATTACCTGGTCCTGAAAGCCTCTGCTGAAACCAACACCTGGCAAGCCTGCAGAGAGGATATCCTTATGCAAGCATGCCTTATAGATTGTTGCTTTCCCCCCCTTTACTGCTCGTGTCTCTGAGGAGCTTTTGAATCCATATTAATTTCCTCTCTGGCAGTTATGTGGGCAGGGTATGAACTGTGCTATTTCACTTTTAATCTGTCAGTAATTTAGTAATGTGTAAACTAATTATGCAGCAATATTAATGTAATTGGTTCTGGGAGCTGTTCAAAAAAATCAATGTGTTTGCAGAGAATGCAGTAAATTGCATTGGGTTATTATAATCATGTGTCAAGTGCTGATTATGTTATGAAACTAAGAAGTGGATGTCAGCCACAGGTCAATACAACCCAGCTCCATAAAAATCCATGCCTCTCCATTCATTAATGTGAAAGGAGTCGGTGAACACCATCTCTGCTTCCTCCCCAGCTCCCACCACAGCCTGTCAATTCCCACTGTACAATACATGATAAAGAGAGACTCTAGTGTGTATGCAATATAATAATTAAAAAAAAAAGATCAAGAGAAAACAGAGTGGTGTACAGACTACAAAATGTTTTACTTGTAAAGGATTCTCATCATCTGATAATGTCATAGGTATAACTTCAGTGTGATATTTGAAACTTAACTCCTTCCGCATGATGACTAACTGTCTATGATTCAATCTAAACAGAACATTTAAGCAATCGAATAAACCAAACGGACATGGAAAGAAAATAGTGCAGGGTCATAAGAGACAACTAACTTAATAACAGGAAAAGTAGGTGACGCTCTGCAATTTTAAAAAGAGTGATGGGCCGAGAAAAATCAGTACAGCTGCAGCAGAGACTGTGAAGTAATTTTGTTTGATGTTCTCGTCCACTGTGAACTCAAAGAAGACAAAGACTTACTTTGCGGACTGCCAAATTCATCGGGTCATAAAGTCCCAGATGACACGCAATTTGCCTATAGCAGGAAAAAAAGGCTGAGATAATTAAGAAATCAGTTCCAATAAACAGTGAACAGCACAACAGTTTGAAAGTTTACGCAAATGGAAATGGACTACAATTCACTTCAACATGATACTTTGTTGTCTGATGAGACTGGCAGAGACTACCGTGGGACTGAACGATGTCTTAATGCTGCAGCGAGTGAGACGAATCGCCATCTCTGCTAGCAATTACAGCTGTCAGGGGTTATGATTGATAGCCTTTGTTTACAGTGTTTAAAAGGGGAGGCAGATTTCAAAACATCACTCTGCTGAATACATAAATAATTGGGTTAAAACTGAGTGCGAATCCAGAGTAAGGACTTTTGCAGTTGCCCCAAAAGGTTCTATAATCAAACAGCAATAACATGTCCCATCTTTACCATGAAATTATGTCCGTTTTACACACCCGCTCATACATCTTAACTTGACAGGTTGCAACCAACTGTGACAATTACTGGAAGTAAATACAGTGCTTTTGTCAAACTGAACATACTCATCAAGGGAGTGGTTTGTACTTTTCCTCCTCTGAAAATGATTAAAATGAAACGTCTAGAAAAACAGAGCATATACATTTGTTACTGCCTTCAACAAGAAATCTTTGGTGAGCACATTTTTAAAACATCAGGATGATTTCTAATAAAATAATTTGGATTAGTTTAATTTGCAAGAAATGTTACTTTGAAGAATTTCTGGACGCTACTTTTTCTTGGCCGTAATCAAAACAAACCAAGCTTTTGTAATATATCTGCCTCCCTGTCCAATACATTTCAGACATAGCTGGTGACACCAGAGTCAGTCGACTAAAGCTTATATTCCGCCGAGAGGGTATTCAGATGAGACCCAGTGTCAAACTCTGAACAAGGAGTACATCTTTCTGTGAATCCAGCAATGGATTTTAGTTGTTCAAGTGCTGGCAAAATGCCTCAAGATACTCCCTCCCCCGCTACCACCACCCCATTGCTTACTTTATGTCAACTGCACTGTCTGGAGTAGGTAACCTGAAGACTTAATATAATGTTTTTTTGCAGTAAATATTGTATGTATGTTTTTTTAAACTCATTTGAAAGAAAGGAAAATTCATGTAGTCCACAAAAGAACTATTACCATCGTGGTTTTCCAGATACGTTGTTATGCCAGAAAAAAGAATTAAGGCACAATTGTTTTAACCACATTTCCCACTTTAATCAGTTTGTTTTATAATATCCTTGTTTCATACAAAAGATATCATCTGGAGAGATATTTTCATGACAAATTCACATTTGCCTATACCTTTTTTTTTTTTACAAAGCTCTCTAAGTGATATATAAACACATGCTTTAGAAAAACAACACATTAAAGTGAATGTAAAAAGTACAATTTCATGCCTTTCTTTTGACAAAAAAAAGCAAAGTCTGTGGTAATGATCCTAGCAGACTTTTCTTTTTTGTAATTTTATTCTTTCATGGTGGTGGTGGATCACCAGCGCTTCTCTCAGGTCCTGAGTGTCTGAGCTCTGGGTTAGCCAGGACTACTGAAACAACCTTTCACTCCCAAATCACACTAAACCGCTCTCCTGTTTAACAAATTGCCTGAACCAAAGAATTTCTTGTCTGGGGAAGGCTTGATCAAGCTTTGAAGTCTGCAGGTCAGTGTAAGGCCAGCATTTGAAGTCCCTGATTCTGAGGTTAGACTGATTCTCTGGTAAAGGCACAGGAATACCGTGTAAGCCAAAACGCAGACAGGTTTTATTTTTCCCTACTTCACTTTTTTAACTCATGTTGAGCTAAATTTATGTAATTCTTTTTGGAATTTCATGATCAAACTATTACTGCTAGTAAAAGAAAATAGTGATGACCACAGATTCTAAATGATTGTCAGATTATTTGTGTTAAAAATTGTTAGACTTTCCCCTTTTAACGGAAAAGCATAGAAAATGAGTAAAAAAAATACATTCATCATGCAAACCAATAGTAATAATCACTTGTGGAAAGTAAGCAGCAATTAAAAAGATGCAACTGTTAAAAACAATAGTACTGAAATAAATATGTTTAAGTCTCCCTCAGCAGCAGTTATACCGATACCGATATTTGTTTTTATTTTCTTTTTGTTCTTATTCATTCACCTTTTTGTGCCAGAAAAATAATTAAATCATTATTTAAAAAGCACTATTTAAAAAAATGTCAGCCCTTCATCACTCTTATCTTTTAATGAGCTAAATTGAATCAGATTTATGAAACAATCTTTGATTTAACTAAACTTTATTTAACAGAGACATATTATGCCCATTTTACCGCAAGTTGAAATGTTTCCTTGGGATCTTAATGAAATTACTGTAACATATTTTGGTCAAAATACCACAAGGATAATTTAAAACAGCACCTTGTTACCCTGTCTAAAACACCCCTGTTAAAGTATCATATTAGAGAACGCTCTTCTCTTTGATTTACGGTAGCAGTATTGCCCGTTTATTAGATGTGTTACGGCTTCTGTGTGTATGACGTATGTTGTCAATTCCCTTGTTACCTGTGCATGAGACGGATGAATAGAGCCGGTGCACATGAGAATAAAGTACTTAAACAGACGCTACGCTCATACTTTTTACACCAAGTTACACTGCGTGAGTCAAGATAACTTAACAAGCCCTCCTCAGTTTTACCTGTTTTGAGTGTCGGGCAGAAATCACATCGCGTCAACACCCACCGTGGCCCTTCGCGATGCTTGTTTTAATTAAACAGTCGGATTCCCCTGGTCCGCACCAGTTCTCAGTCAGCTGCTAGGCCCCCCCCGCGCGAACAGAGGGTTCCCCCAGCGGTCGCCGTATCTGAGGTGATCCGCGAGAAGGGCCCGACACGCGTCCAGAGTGGCCGCCGCTGACCGCGTACCCGGCCTTCCGCGCCGGCGATGGACACCGCCCCGCGGTCCAAGAGAAAGAAAGCCCCCGCAACAGCGACGCTGTGAGGTGCCACCGGATGAGGACCTCCCGGTGTCGCACGCTGAGCCTCCGGCGGCGCGGAGAGGTGCCCAGCGGTTTTACCACAAATATGAACATCGGCCAATGATATCGGTGAAAGTCAAGTTTATTACCGATAAGCCGATATCAGTAAACGAGGCGAATATCGGCCGCTACCGATGTTCGGCCGATAAATCGGTGCATCCCTAGTTTTGAGCAGTGCATTTCATTTGTATTATTGTACTCTCCTTCAATTTTTTATATGGGTTTCATCCCTTTTAATCTCTAACTCTTTTATGTTTATTTCTTCACATTGGCTCGTTTCTCTTGCTTGAAATTATGTTTTTTTTATTTTGTTGTTAGTGTTAATTTTGTTCTATTATTTCACACAATTCCATTAATTTTATTTGTATTATTTTAACCTAAACTTAAATTATTACATTTGTATACAGATTTATCCCTCTCATTTCTTTTACCTCTTTTTGTTGCTTGAAAACAGTTTTAAACTGTGCTCTTTGATATTAAATTGATTCATCAATGTTGTCTCTGTTGTGTTTGCTGTCCCTGTGAAGTATCGACCTGTGTGGATGAACTTTAGAAATCAACCTGCCTCTCCTGTGGACCGGCCTGCAGGCAGCGGGTCTCACTCACAGTCTCACCTGGTACCTCCCGGTCATGAGCTGGAAGCCCAGTGTCGTCACGTGTGGAAACGGTTTCGAGTTTCGTCATTTCTGGTTTTATTTGTACGTGTGTGTGTGGGGGGGGGGTTCTTTGTTAGGAACAGTGTAAACCTCATGGGGATAAAAGAATGGTCCTATTGAGGCTAAACTTGGTTAACGTTTGGCATGAACTGGTTATGGTTTACGTCGAGGTCACATGAATCCCACTTGTATCAGTTTTTCTGAACTTAGCCCGAGTTTGCAGGATTACTCAAAAACGACTGGACGGATTTCCATGAAACTTGGTGGAAGGATGTGGGTCAAGAAAGAAGCATGCACTTTGGTGCAGGTCTGGATCTGGGGATGGATCCAGGAATTCTTTCTCTTGCTCTTTAACATGGTGAGAAAGGATATGCTTTACTGATTGGTCAGAGAATAATTCGTGGATCTTGAGGAAGAAAATCTGAGAAGATTAAGGGACTGATGTTTATGAGATTGCTGCAGATCCTCTACTGAGTGACACTCTTGCTTCAGATATAAGGCCGTGCATCATAACATCACAACATGCAGCGTTCACATGTAATAATAACTCTTATTATTGAAGTATTCTCATGTACATGTTTATTTTTCATTATTGAGATAGATGTCAACTCACGAGCATCTGGAATCAAGGATCAAAATGGGACAAGAAGTCATTGTTATGTACTTTCCCTCGAAATATATAGAGTATAAATACATATAATACAGGTGGGAGGAGGGAGCGGGGCTAAGGAGAGGGGTGGGGGGGTGGGAAGGGGTTAAGGGGTCAGGAAGTGGGGGGAGTCAGGATGACGAGGTGGTTGAGGTAGAGGAAAGATGAGAAAGGAGATTAGGATGAGCTCCGTCGTTTAAAACTAAAACATGAAAACATCTTCCCAACTTCTTCATCTCCTTCTCTCTCCTCCTTCTCCTTCTTCTCTCTCTTCTTCAGTTTTTTCCTCTCCTCCTTCTCCTTCTTCTCTCTCTCCTGTTGCTCTTTCTTTTCCTGCTTCTTCTTCTCCTTCTTCTCCTTCTGGACCTTCTCTCTGTACTCATTGGTCTTCAAGACGAGTCTCTGAAAAGACAGAGACAACATAAGTTTCAGAATTTGCTTATTCAATGTCTGAACATGAAACAAATCAATCTGTATAATTCAAATCTAAAATTGATCTGATGTAACGTACCTGAAGCTCAATGTTTTGCAGAATCAGGAGTTTTAATTCTTCATCCATTTTTCGCTCTTTTTCCACTGAGTCCTCCTGCTCAGCAGACAACTTCTCCTCTGCCTCCCTGATCTGGTTCATCAGATCCTCTATCTGCTTGAAGCTGGCCTCCTGTTCAAGGACGCTGCTCCTCAGCTTCGCCTCATAGTTCTCCTGCAGATCTTCAAATTTCGCCTTCCACTCTTGTTCCACTCTCACCTTTTCCAGGTCCTGGAGCTGAAGATCATCGAGCTTTTTCTCCAACTCTTCCTCTCTGGATCTTGCTGTGTCCACAGACTTCTCAATCTTGATCAAGTCCTCTCTGGCCTGATGCAGCTGAAAGGCAGTAGAGGCTATCTGCTTCCTCAGAGTTCCATTCTTAGCAGTTAGCTGTTTCTTCACAGCATGTCTGTCTGCAGCTAGATCAGCGTTTTCTGCAGCCCGGTTTTCCAGAATAGCTTTCTCTGCCACATGATCTTTTATAACTGTATTCGCAGCATCCAGCTTCTTCTTAAGTACAATGTTTTCTTCAACAAGAGCATCGTTAAATACAGCTTGCTTCTTCAGAGCGGTGTTCTCTACATCCAGCTGCCTCTTCAGAGCGGTGTTTTCCGCACCCAGAGCAGTTTTCTCTGCCACCTGCTCCCTCAGAGGTTTGTTCCCAGCATCCAGCTTCTTCTTCAGTGCAATGTTTTCTTCAATCAGAGCAATTTTATATACATCCTTTTTCTTCTGAGCAGTGTTCTCTGCATCCAGCTGCTTCTTCAGAGCAAAGTTTTCTATACCTAGAGCAGCTTTCTCTGCAACCTGCACCATCAGAGCTTTGTTCGCAGTATCCAGCTTCTTCTTCAGTGCAATGTTTTCTTCAAGCAGAGCAATCTCATATACATCCTTTTTCTTCGGAGCAGTGTTCTCTGCATCCAGCTGCTTCTTCAGAGCAAAGTTTTCTATACCTAGAGCAGCTTTCTCTGCAACCTGCACCATCAGAGCTTTGTTCGCAGTATCCAGCTTCTTCTTCAGTGCAATGTTTTCTTCAAGCAGAGCAATCTCATATACAGCCTTTTTCTTCAGAGCGGTGTTCTCTGCATCCAGCTGCCTCTTCAGAAAGGTGTGCTCTGCACCTAGAGCAGCGTTCTTTGCAACCTGCTCCATCAGAGCTTTTTTCTTAGCAGCCAGCTTCCTCAGTGACTGAAATAAAGTATATTTGCTATGAAGCGCTGGTCTACTGATGCGGTTTAAGGATGTTGGCTGGGAAAAGATTCTCGTGCAGGCGTCCCCTTGAAAGTTCTCCTTATATGTGTTAGTTGGCTATGATCTGGTCTGGCTTTGATCTGACCTGAATCATCAAAGCAAACTGTTATTTGTTTGATCTGAATTAATCTGTACAATGTGCAACGTTTTCTTTATGTAAAAGTTAATTTAAGACAAAATCAGAGTATCAAACGTAAATAAAAGCACTTAAATATCAAGTTTAGGTAAGATATCTTATAATTATTTCATTTAATACTTATTTCCAATATTTATAAACTAGGAACAGAACCAGTGAGTGGAGAGTAAGGGTGTCCTGCTGGTCTCATTTTTGACCCACGGAATCGGAGGTGAACATTTCATTCATCAATCATTGAAATGTAATTGTTTATAAAATTATTTCTAACATTTGGACCAGAAGTAGTTGATTCATGACTAGATTTGAACCCTTGTGGTTCACGGCTCTCAAATCTTCCATCATTTAATCTGAGGTGCACTGGTTTTATCACCAAAAAAGGAAAAGGAAAACATCATTCTTTTATTGACTTAGATGAAGGTTCTGGGTTGAGTTTAGGGATGCACCGATATGGAAATTCTTGGCCGATACCGATACCGATATTTAAAATAACAATCTGGCCGATAGCCGATACCGATATTTGTTTATTTTCTTTTTGTTGTTATTCATTCACCCTTTTGTGCCAGAAAAATAATTAAATCATTATTTAGAAAGCACTATTTAAAAAAAATTCAGCCCTTCATCACTCTTATCTTTTAATGAGCACAGATTGAATCAGATTTATGAAACAATCTTTGATTTAACTAAACTTTATTTAACAGAGACATATTATGCCCATTTTACCGCAAGTTGAAATGGTTCCTTGGGATCTTAATGAAATGTCTGTAACATATTTTGGTCAAAATACCACAAGGGTAATTTAAAACAGTACCTTTTTACCCTGTCTAAAACAGCCCTGTTAAAGTATCATTATAGAGAACGCTCTTCTCATTGATTTACGGTAGCAGTATTGCCCGTTTATTAGATGTGTTACGGCTTCTGTGTGTATGACGTATGTTGTCAATTCCCTTGTTACCTGTGCATGAGACGGATGAATAGAGCCGGTGCACATGAGAATAAAGTACTTAAACAGACGCTACGCTCATACTTTTTACACCAAGTTACACTGCGTGAGTCAAGATAACTTAACAAGCCCTCCTCAGTTTTACCTGTTTTGAGTGTCGGGCAGAAATCACATCGCGTCAACACCCACCGTGGCCCTTCGCGATGCTTGTTTTAATTAAACAGTCGGATTCCCCTGGTCCGCACCAGTTCTCAGTCAGCTGCTAGGCGCCAGCCGGAGGGTTCCCCCAGCGGTCGCCGTAGCTGAGGTGATCCGCGAGAAGGGCCCGACACGCGTCCAGAGTGGCTGCCGCTGACCGCGTACCCGGTCCCCTCCCTTCCGCGCCGGCGATGGACACCGCCCCGCGGTACAAGAGAAAGAAAGCCCCCCCAGCAGTGATGCCGTGAGGTGCCACCGGATGAGGACCTCCCGGTGCCGCACACTGAGCCTCCGGCGGCGCGGAGAGGAGGGCGACGGAGGGACAGCCGCGGCACGTGCCCAGCGGTTTTACCACAAATATGAACATCGGCCAATGATATCGGTGAAAGTCAAGTTTATTACCGATAAGCCGATATCAGTAAACGAGGCGAATATCGGCCGCTACCGATGTTCGGCCGATAAATCGGTGCATCCCTAGAAATATTTAACCTTATCTGTTGTAGGGTTTCTATCTGTTATTGTTTCTGGTCAAAGATTCAAAAAGTCAGATCCAAGACACTCAACATTTCAATTACACTTGTACAGCATTTAATAATTCAGCACATATAGTTTTTTCTGTCTGACAAACCGTCACTCACAGCTGTGGCTCCAGGGGAAGCAATTTCATATTTCAAACAGACGAACGCTGTAACCACCCAAATAACAGTCACAAGGCAAAGGCTGTCTGAGCCACTTACTCTCTCACTGGTTGCTGGGCATGTGGCGCTCGGTCCCTGAGTGAATGACTCGCTTATGGCCGGGCTGGTCAAGCAGGGAATGATTCGCGGGAGCTAAGGTCACAGGCAGATGATGAGGATAATTAATCTTGCTTTGCACTCGACTGACTAATTATTTGCTTCCATAATTATGCCTCTAACACCACTTTACCCAACGGAACCACTGTGGCCCGTCTCGATTTCCTCCCTGCAGCTTGAGAAACAGCCCATAAATTTGTATTTAAGGTGAACATGTTGGGGGGGGGAAAAGGAATCACATGGTTTCGTATGTGACAGCTGCTTCAAAAACAGTGAAATGTAACTTTGCAGCACTCTGACCCTGTACCCTCCTGCTACTACTGGCAACACCGAAGTGCTTAAAACGCTCTTCTTCACACCACGTCCCAGCAGGAAATCGCACAGAAAAGTGGAAGGAGGTAGAGAGTGGAGGGAAGGGAATCATTAAGTGACTCATTAATTCTACATAATCACTCTTTCAGACACTTTTCTGACACTTCCTCCGTGTGTGCTTCATACTGTTAACAAGCCAGCTTGCTTGAGCCTGGCAGAGACTGCAGCACCAGCAGTTAGTAGCAGCTTCAGATGGTAGTGTTGGTTTGGTGTTCGGCGTAGTGAGACAAGTGAGACATAGACAGGCAGTCACAGATCTTGGGGGGGAACACTGGAGTAGCAGGAGAGGGTGGGCTGAAGACCCCAGGGCTCAAGCAGAGCTAGATTTACCCTTATGCGCAAGTCTGGAGGAGCCATGGTCATTGATCGAGGCTGGAGAGCCATGGAAGCCGCCATTTAGGCTGGAGCAATACAACTGTGCTGCTATTGATTGATGAGCTTGGTCCTGTTAATATTATTTATGGTAGAGGGGCCACATAGATCTCTGGCAGAGTGAGCCCCACCATAATAAGTGGTAATTGATGGCATGGGAGGCCAGGTCTCCCTCACCCTGCCCCCCCAACCCTATACTCACTGACCCCAGTCCTGTGAAAGTCAGATGGATTGCCTCTAACACAGTTATGATTGATATTATCAGATTACATAACCCGCTACAGAAGCCTTGCGGCCCTACTCAAGTGGGAACATTGATTTTTGATTAGGACGCCACTCAACACATCTTGGAAATAGCTGGGAAAATATATCCTGCAGATCCGGCTGCTTCGCAAGATTTCTGAAGGGATGTTTCCAATTGAACAATATCTGGCAACCGCAGCAGTGGTGAGCATTAATATGACTCATGGCTGAGGCAGAACTTTCCTTGGTGGTTTCCTAATTATCATTTCTCCCTGCAAAATGAAGCTAATGATGATCCCAGCAATGATTACAATCGGAAAATGTCATTGTTAGTATCGTTATAGACCACAGGGTATGTTGGTTCTAGCTAAATTTTGATTTTACATTTGTGCTTTAAAGAAGTGGTTGGTAAAGTGTTTCTGAAAATGTATCGTATTTGTTAAAATCCTCTTCATGTTCCGATAGCATCAATGTCTCTTTGCCCCTGACGGACTGACCGAAGGAAATGATTGGCTGGCGTTACTAACTAACCAACCTGCCTGCCTGCCTGAGCTCTCACTGCACACGACTAGACTCTTCTGTTAGGAAGAACTGCACAGCTAGCACGATAGCCAGAATTTAGCGAGGGAGTCACGGATAAGTTGGCTTCTAACAGTCAGTTCATATTCATGTGTTTTGTGGGCATAGCTTTGATGAAAGGGGTGATGGGAGGAGTTGAAATGTACCAATTGCATTAGAATGCTCTTGCTAACTTTTCCAGGATTACCAAACCAAACTTCTTTTAATTGATCTGCATAGCAGGAAGTTGTAATTTTACTGACTCACTTCGTAATGTAAAGTTTTGTAATCACTGTGAAAAGTAATACTTAATATAAGTGTATTCTCTCATTGTTCATGAAAACTACACAGCACAGAATATTAGCCCTAAATTCCATGTAAAGCCCAAACCGATCATTATATTTTATTTGGCTTCCAATATAATAGAAGTTAGTCTTCCATCTAACAATGTGGCCAAATGAAAATGCATCTGACAATAGTTCAAAGTAAAGAAAATAAGGTTCTAATCTGTGAAAAATAAACCACAGTTTTATCCAACTTTGTTAAACAATACAGTCCTGAGAACAGAGATGGCTTTCTTAAAAGGTACCTGTGCAGTAAATGGCTCAACTGTTGCATGACCACATTTAGAGTTCCCCCTCCCAAAAAAGGACTTTCTCAATAACTGTGGACAGATGGACGACATCCAGCAGATCTCAATGGCTTTTTGTGAGTCAGACCGAATTTTCAATTGCAGCTCGCAGTAAGATTAAATCAAAATATGTATGAAAAACACATTAGTTTCCCCAGAGGCACGCCACAGTTTGTACATGCACATGGTGTTAAGGTGACGGTTGAGAGAGGGGCATATGTGTACCTGCGAATGTGTGAGGCAGGCTATGATTAATGTCTCCTCATGACTTTTTTGACACCTCTGGCGTAGTGGGTACTAATTTTAGAAGTCGCTAATTATCATTTAATTTCACTTAAGAATTTTGAAGTTCACATTTTTTTCCCCTTTCTGGCAGGGTAATGTTCAGCTTGCATGAAAGCTGCCTGCCATATGGAAATATCTTAAGGACACCATAGAAAGTGTTATGAATCCATAAAAACATTTAATGTTCACAGTCTGATGGCAACTACATACAGACAGCGACAGAATATCACTGAGGCAGCTGTGCGAAGTGACCTCTGGCTGACCAGAAGGAGAGGGAACAAGGCAGGCGTTATGTAGCTATGAAATATATCTCCATATTAACAGCTTTGCTATTCAAAACCACAATGTTTGCAGATTCTACAGAGGTGACATGAAATGAAAACAACACACAGATAAAGGAGACCTATGGAGTTATTTTAGCTAAAAGTTTAATTTAGCTTTTCAACACACTTGTATTTCATTACCCAATGTTGGACAAATGCCTCAGATAGTACTGATACCAGCATTAGAAATGCCTCTAATGTGGCAGAAATGCCAGGTCAGGCATCGAGTATGCAAATCATGTACCGATCCGATACAACGTCTTTAAAGCATATTGGTTTCACCCGGATAAAACTGTTATTTTCTTTTCCTGCAATCACTTTGTTGCTCCAACATGCACTTTTGTTGTAAGGCCTCTGGCAAGTACAATTTAAAGAGCGGCTAGGAAGACGACATTATTTCTAGTACTGTAGTGTTTTGGGCAATATTTCATGTTGGTCCCATAAGTAAAAAGGGTGCGTGCACCATATACAGTGTTGCCAATTACAACATTAGCAATAGGACATACAAAAATGATAGCAATCATTACTTTGATTAAGGGTTAGTAACATACAACTGATAAAATACATTATATAAATCATTTTTTAATGCACCGGTATCGGACCAGTACTTTGTATTGGCTAATATCCAAAGTCCAGTCATCGGAATCAGTATCGGAAAGGGAAAATGATATGTGTACATCTCTACTCAGGGTAAATCATGATGATAAGCAACATTGTGCAACCTTAATATTTCTGAACATATGATTCATTATGGATGTACTGACTACAGATAATATTAACTATGTTTAGGATTTCTACTATTGTAAAATTTGTTCTTCATAAAGTATTGCTACAACATAAACAGGGCTCTGAAAGTGCTGGTTCCACTTAATGTCTTGTATAAAATGAGGCCTGTATTTGAGCTATGATAAAAACTCCTGGCTCTTTTGCATTGGGTCAATAGACCAAAAGGTAAATTAGACTTGTAAATATGATAATAACAAATTACCCCCCTTGTGCACTTCCTTCATTGTTTTATTGCACACTGTGGGCAATCTTCCAGATAGAGTTGAATTGATTTGTTTAATGATCTTCAATCCCTCCAACGCTTTTCCCTCGTTCTCTAACAGCCTGCCTCTAACCCCTCACCATCTAATGCCCTAACCCCCTGCCTCTTTATCCCAGCCTCACTCTCATCAGCCCAGAGCGAAGCTGTGAATATGGACATTATGAGCTTTGGGTTCAAAACTTAATGGTTCACAAATCAGCCACTATGGATTTTCTGCTGTTGGAATCAATAGCTGCTGGAAGGAGTTCATGATTTCCAGCTCTTAGATATACTTCCACTCCTAATTCATATCAGTGAGTTAAAACCTTGTTTGCGGAGTCAAAAGATAGATTAAAGTGTGTGCCCAGTGTTGAAAGACCCAACTCCTGCTCATTTAATATGTGACAATGTAAAATGCAGCAAGCCACTAGATAAACCTGTGAGTGCATCATTTTTTACATAACTGTTAATATACATTCCATTTTGTTCTACGGTCATCATTGGACATCACAACGAGTTGGCATAGTTCTCTGACCTATGACAAATCACCAAGGTCATAAAAATAATTAGCCATCAGACAGTTTCGCTGAATCCTTCTCTTAATTTTTTTATAATTTTTGTTAAATACCCTTTCGTCTTATAGAGGGACCTTTAGTTTAGCAAAAATGTGTGACTATTGCTTAGTATATTTGACTGGGCAAGAAGAAAAGATCCTGCATACAAGTAGTGGACTGATCATCTTATATACTGATCGAGCATAGTCCAAATCAAATATAGTTAAAACTAGAAAGGCAGTCAGAGAGCACTAACAGCACCATGTCAAAGAAAGTGTAAAAAAATCTTGGATTCCACCCGTTTATCCAGATCTTCCTTGGGTCATGCCCCACCTAAGAGACAAACACAGATGAAAACATAACCTCCTTGGCAGTTGTAATTTTTTTAAATAACAGTTTTACAACATTGGCATCAAGGACAAGTCTTTAACTTTAATAATTGTCAACAACTAAAGTTACGTTTGTTTTTAAGTAATCAAAACACCTTGATGTGTTTTTTGTCAGGTGTAATTTCAGGCAGTATATTATACTAACAGTCCAACAGGTATATCTAGAGAACCAGTTTGGTTTCTATTTCTGGAATGACATGCTTTACTTTTTTAACAGTATAGAGTTAATACTGTATAAACCATGGGGAGGGTTGATTCATACACAGTAACTGATGAGTCATATTCCTACAGTTAAAGCACATTGCATGTTAACAGTCTTTTTGAGTTTTATTTTAGCAGCACCCTCGCTCCGTCTTAAAGCCATGCTAATGAAAAATCTGTCATTATGATCACCACTTAACAGGTCAATAGGCCATAAGCCCACAGAAGTCACCCTACCTTTGTGTAAAATTAAATACCGTTAAATAACCGTAATAAAGTAAAAACATATAGAGTTGTATTTATTACAACCACACCCACACTGTTGACTCTAATGAACCCTGGGGGTGTGCAGTCTCAGAGTTATTATCCATCTTGAGCTAATTGCCCAAGTTTTACTGCTTTTAGCCGCTGGCTGTTATTACACTGGGCCAGGGTTAACAATTAATTAAATATTGATTCAAGAATCAGCGTGGCAATTAAAAAATTTGTCCCACCCCTAATGGTTCAAACAATTACTACAATTACTTTACTGTTACAAATGCTACTTATGATACAGCTTGACCATAACCAAACTCTACCCATCATGACTTGGAACTGGTTTCTACACAGAAGATCACTACATGATGGTCAAAAAGCAAAGAGAATCACAGGACTGTTCACTGCAGGACAGCCTTTCATGATTAATGACCTCCAATTAGGTCCTGGGTGGCAGGTTTCATAGGTTCCTACTGCCCACGCCGCCCCCCAGCCAATGATAATCTCTCTCATGCGTGCCTCAACAGCTCCACTCCCCTACATCAACAACATCCCAAACAGGGACAAGACGCTCTGCTGTCCAGACAGGACGGGGCCCAGCGTTATGCTCCACTCCTTAACATACGTAGGGGGATATCATTTTGTTTCATTGCCAAAACAGATTCACATTAAGGATGTTTAGAGTGACTTGTTGGAGCAAAGAGTAGTTTTCTCCTTTAGTTGCGTTTGTTTATGTAGGAAAGAACTAGTCTTGCCTTTTGTACCTAAAGCTTCATCTTACAAAAACAACAACAGTGTTTCCAACAGAATTAGTTTTGATCTGTGGTTGTAGCCACTGAAGTGGAGGGTGCTTGGGCTGACAGGTACACAAAGAGGACCAATGTTATGCCAAATTCCGTCAGGTAAAAACGTAGTGGATTTTTAGACGGTGCTCAAATACAGCAGGACTTCTCCAGGTACTCCTGGTGGTGAGTCAGACAGACAGGGCAATCAATGTAAAAACAAAGCAATGACATCAAACACTAGGTCAATTATCTTTTTTTGTTCTAATGAAAAGTGTGAGACAAAATGTGGTTCATTCAAGTGTGGGACAAAATAGACTGTGACGGGCATTAGACACCCGAACAGTAAAAGTCAATTCACAGAATTTAATAAGAATAAGAAGAATAAATCCTGCTTAATTACCTAGAGAGCTGCAAAGTAATAAAATGTTGGTGGATTTAAAAAGATAATCTGCAGAAGAGAATAATTCTATTTAACAGATCATTGTTCGTGTTTAGAAAGCCCCACAGGCAGCTGTAGTCTGTTATTCAGGTTATGGTTATCCAGGTGGTTATCCATTTAACATTTCTTGGATGATCAGTTGTAGGTTTATGGGGCTTTTGCTGAGTTTTTCTTTGGATCCAGTGTTATAATATCATTTTTCATAACAGATCATAACTGGCCTCTTTTTTAGAGTCTAAATTAAAATGCAGACCACTTGCAGTGGGCTTCTGGCAAATTAAGGTATTGGCATGTTGTGACAACAGATCACAATACCACTGTAGTATGGTGTTTACATTGTTGTACCCAATACCAATTTATACAGTATTCAGTGCTTTTCTACAATGAACATTTCTGACACTGTTTATGTGTTTTGGATAACAGCGCTCTAGAGATTTTAGCAGTTTGCAAAAAAATCTTTTTCTAAAATAATGGAACTAATAATGTTTGGTTGGATTGGACATACCAGAGTATGTGAATTTATGGATTGAAGTGAAAAGATGGCGGTGTTGCTCAGTAAGGCTAGATTTTAAAAAGTCCACAAATCAATCCGTCTTAATGAGTATTGCATTGTGTTTCATAAGAAAATTCCATTTGGGCAGCATACTGCCTGCTGGAATGAGCACAGGGCTGGAAGAACCACTTCTGTTCATGGAGTTTTGACTCCGACATATCCCTCTAAAACCACTCTGTTATTAAGACCTGGAAAAGGCTTCAGTGGGTGGTGGGCAAAAAAAAAAATCTGAAAACAATTAAACAGAAACCGCATTTGTACTTGGGGGAGTGGCTGTTGTGTATGGTTCCAACCTTAGAGGACCTTCGGGAAGCCACGGAAGTGTCATTAAAAGAGAAAGGCTGAGTGAACAGCTGCTTTCTTTGACAACTCACTCTGCTAACCATGATCTCCCTCTGAAAGACTGGGTCAAAGTTACAGCCAGCTAAACTTTATACACGTGCATACAGAACGTCTGTGTGTAGATGTATGTGGCAGGAGACATAAGCCACAAGAAACTAAAGTGTATGTGTTTGTGAGAGTTGACAACTGTGCATATGTGGGTCAAAGACATCAGTCGTCTATCAGTAGTAGATACAATGTTATTGAGGACGATTCTTAAATCTTACATATTGAGCCACAGAGACTAGAAAGAAAAAGACATTGAGGGTGAGATGTACAAAAATGAGCAACCAAGCATTTGCCAAAAGAGGGAAGGAGAGAGAGATACAGAGAGTGCTGGAGGAATGTGATTAAGTCTGTTTATGGAGTCCTATCACTGCCACACAAGAGCAGGACCACCTGCAGTCTGGAAGTCATTACTCCAGGGTCACGGGATATCCTACATGTAAACTCTGAGTCACTTCACCTCAAATTGGGTGTAAAGATCCCATTTCCTCCCATCGACAAACTGAACCACCTGCAGGCTGATGGGATATGATGCTGTTGATGTCTACATATACAGCACTGATATTCTGATACACTGATATTCTGCTTTTGTTTGGTCACAGTAAATAAAATGTACCACATCACTCTCTCTCTGCATAACCCGAAAATATATAATGTTGAATGTCGCATAAACTTGTATTGTGTGTCTTTGTAAATGGTTTTGTATTTATATAGATTTTCCAGTCTTGATGACCACTCAAAGCACTTTACAGTACAGTTTTACATTCACCCATTCACACACACATTCATACAGTGCATCTACTCGCAGCACTTTGTTATTCTATGGGGGGCCATTCGGGGTTCAGGATCTTGCCCAAGGACACTTCGGCATGCAGATGGGTCAGACTGGGGATCGAACTGCCGACCTTCAGGTTGGAGGACGACCACTCTACACCTCAGCCACAGCCGCCCTGTGCAGTTAGTTCCACCCTAAACTTCCAGACCCCAAAATCTGTAATGTTAACATGTGAACACATTCATTTTTTCTGTCATAATGCAGATAGGTCGATTTATCTGTGTTCAATCAATTTTTTTTTACTTTTCTCCTCAAGATTGACACATGCAGCAATACGTGATATTAATGAAGCAAACAAAAAATAATATAGTTAGTGTGTTGGTTTTTTCAAAAAGCACAGAAAACACATGACCGGTGCATATGCTTTGCATTGAGCATGTGCATAGTTTCAGTTAAGACTTCACAATAATGCTGTTTGGTAAACTCTAGCCCTCAAAATTAGCTTTGTTTGTAGCTAAAAGGTCAACACAGCCAAAACTATACAGAAACCACAAAATATCATATATTATTATTATTGTTGTTATAAGCTATTCCTCACTGTGCAACTATTGTAATTCTGCTTATTTAGTGATAGGCTTAAAATATAGCATTGAATTAAAGGACAAAAGAAAAACTACACACAACTGCCCCAAATTCTAAATATATGATTAGATGCTATGAAAGCTATGCTATGCATGTATGAGTGAACTAACTCTCTCTTAGTGTGATAGTATAATTATGAATGTAGATGTAAATAATCAATTCACCCTTCTCCTTCTTATTCTACCATTTTCATGGCAAAGCTGCAGTTTAAAAAGAGAAAAGACAAATCTACAGGACTGGCGGGCAACATAAGCCTGAATTCCTAATATTCCACATGCAATATTCATATGAAGGTTTTACAACTGTAATGGCTCAATTATGCCTGTCAGGTAAATTGATATTAACATTTTACTATGAATTCATTTGTAGAAAATTACTACCACAAAGTACCAACACTGGCTTCCGTTACCTCTTTTTGAATAAAAGAATAGAAAAGGGACACTTTGGCAGAGACACTAAACAAAGGAGTGTAATGGAAACACAGCCTCATATTTGTTGTGTACACTTTTCACCCGTCTCGTGACTGGAAGGTAGATGAGCTGACGGTGTGGTGAGTTAGATTGATGCATCTCCTCCATTTGACAGCGCTGAATCATTGCTCGAGCCACACATACCACCAGCAGCTCTGGAATGTCTGATAAAATGATATTAATTCCACACATTAATGGGATTAATGAATCAGTGCAGCTCAAAGCAGAGGAACCAGCTTTCCCCTTTTGTCTGGCCCTGAAATAATAACACAAAGGTAATTATAGTGCATCCATCAATCTGCTGCCGGACAGTCTAATTATCTGGGCATTTCTGAAGTGCTCTCACTTCTTCACACCCATTTGTATTGTGTGATATGTTATTTTTTCATTAATGGAGAGCTCATCTGTGGCTTCTCCTGCATGTTACAGTGGCTGCCTGTCAGGGGCCGCAGGAGCGATGATCGAGAGCTGAGGGCCTGGCGATTGAGAGATCCAAAATTTCCATGATGGATAAAGATGTCATACGGCTAAGAGGTACACATCATAGACTCATCGTGCATCTTGACAAAGCACTCTTATCCTCCAAAGGGAATAATGAGGATGCTGACAGCACATCCACTATAATCAATGGCTTTCAAATGAATAATCAACTTCACTAATTGAACAAAGAATTTCCTCTTGGCTTTGGTGTCGGAGTAAAACTGACTATAGCCTTATCCTGAATTTGTCTTAAACTGCCTATTCAGTCAGCCATTTTGAAGAACTACAAATGTTTTACAGAAATGTTTTCACAGATGATTTCCACAAAACATGAGTGTTGCTTGCGGTAAATAAACAAAAGCCACTGTCCACCATGCTAGCCATGTTTCATATCAAATTGGAGAGCATTATTGGTTTCAGTTGTATACATGGTATTGCTAGGATTTTGCAGCTCTTGAACCTAGTCATCACTACTAGTGTGGGTCTTTTTTTCCTATCCTTATTCAAGGCTGTGGTCTTTCAGGTTGAGAAATGGACTTATTTATTTCACATTGAGATTTTGTAATGCTCTCACTCATAACCCTTTATGTTGCACTCACATATACCAAGCTCTGGCTTTGAATTGCTCTGCTTGTGCTTGACTCTCAGGTATGTTATTGCTTGGACAGATGTCCTGTGCTCCAGCTTCAGCTCTTCTGCTCATGCTTACACTGCTTCTCTGCACACATGAAACGCTTGCTCTCAGATTAATTTTTTTACTGCACTTGGATATTTTGGGGTGACAAATCTGTTAAAATTCCACAACCAATAGAAGGCTAGGTGTGGTTTTGACAATTTAAATTGTTCCTCCTTCCATGTAGGTATATTAGCTTTAAGTCCGATATGAAATTGGAGTAATAATTAAGCCATGGAGGGTGGTACCGCATTAACCCGGGTTAAAGTAATCACTCTCATCATCTCTCATAGAAGTAAAGCTAACACGTCCACAAGTGCAGCAACAATTTGATTTGTCCAAATACTAAAATCTGAGAGCAGAGAAGAAATCTGGGAGCAGATGTTTCATGTGCACACAGAGGAAGCTTGAGCGCAAGAAGAAGAGCTTAAGCTGGAGCACAGGAAATCCACCAATGCAATGAAATATATTGAATGCAAGCACACCGTTTGAGCACAAGCAGGGACTTGGGTGCAAGCACAGGGTTTTGAGTAAAAATTTGCAAATGAAATCAGTAAATCCTTTCAAAATGAGAGACCACTCTCTAGTATAAAGATAGGAGAAAAAATGTACTGCCAAAATACCATTGCAAAATAACCCTTGACATTTGGAGCATTTCCAGCAGTCTCAAACATGAAGTGTAACTATTTTAACCTAAATATAACAGCTAGGGTTCAATGCTTTTGTTTTCCCGCTCATGAATGTGGTAATTTCAACAAATGTATTTATTTCCAAATAATAGCATATGCAATGCTTAACACATAATAATTAATAAATCCCACAGTACCAAAGCCCTCAGTGCGTTGCCAGTGTGCCAGAGCAGCTGCATAAACCCTTACCAAAACTCAGACTTCCTCAAACAAACTCTTCAGCTCCATCATCTGGACTGTAATGGATTTCTAAAACAATAATAATTACGCAAGTTGACCGAGGCGGAACAAGGTTTGGCTCGGCCTGCCCTCCATCCCGACTAATTGTGAAGCATACAGAGAGCCACTTCCTGGAGCTTCCTAGCTAATGGTTACAGACGACTGACGTTTCAGAGCAAATAAAATGTCCCCCAGCTGTCTAAATAACCGGTTAAGAGCCTCTTCTCCCTCTATTTTAAATTTCTGCAGCAAGAAACGCAAAATTCATCCCAACATAAGTGTCACACAAAGACGCCAACGGCTGACCTACAATTTACATCCGTTACTCCGAGTGACTATAGGTCCCAGTACACCTGAACAAACTATTACACAGAGTACATCTGTTACTTTTCTTTAATCCATTGTTTAAGGAGGGTGGGGCTGTCCAAGTTTCCATTAGCTCAAAAAATGAATTGAGAAGAAATGCCTCTAAAAGCCTTTATATTCCAAGCACGCCACAAATCATTTGAGAGACAATGTTATGATGTGTCTCCTGGCTTGAGGGCACAGTCACCCCTGAATGATAAACACTCCCTTAGCTATCTGTAGCTATGGCCCAGGGGGAGTGAATGGGAAAAAGTACAGTGTGTACTTGGGTTACAGCTGTGGAGCCAGCCAGACAGGTTAATGGTAATATCATGTAGCAACTTTAATTTCAATAAACTCATTAAAATTTTAGACAAGTCATTCCACTTGATTCAAGTGTCCAGTAAATGGCTCATAAATGTCCATTTCTTTTTATAAACACCAGGGTGAGTCACTTAGTGTGCGGCTGCCAGGCCTGACTTACTCAAAAGAGGCTCTCTTCTTTGTTTTAACGTAGAAGCAGCACAGATGACAGTAAAATAAACAAATGAAGGAGAGTATAAAACAAGACGCAGACCTTATCCTGTCAATGTCAGAGAAGCCCCTACATGTACATGTACTGAATGGTGAGTTTCAGATAAAGTATCATCTCATCTCCTACAGCCTTTTAAGAAACTATAATAAAAAATATAAGTCCATAAACACAGTATGCTGGGAGTGACCAAATCAGAACAACAGGTCACGTGATCACAACGGACAACATCAAAGTTCAGTGGTGTGAAAATGTACGCGTATATATGCATTATTATTACATATATGATCTATTACAAAATAAATGGCTCTAAAACTATTGAGATTTTTTCTTGAGCATATACCAAATTGAAAAATATAATGCCACATACATAGTTTGGAGGTCAAATATATTTGCAAATGACCTATTTCAGATATTTATTTATGAAATGCATATGCTGTTGAAATAAGTTATAAAGATTTTTTGCTGCATATAATGGGTGAGCAATGCTTGTTACCCGAACACAGCTAAGTTTGGATGCACCATTCAGTATTAAGGGTAAAAACTATCTCACACTGTGTGACATGCCATGTGTGCTTCTTGTGTCGCACAATCTAGAAGATCTGTAAACCAACACACACATATGCTCATGCCATATGTCAAGATCCTAAACACTTTTAAAATTAACATCACACGTGAAGACACATGACCCATTATCCTGCTTTCTCCGCAACCACAAACATGCTAACTCTCAAAGTGGCAATAGAAAATAAAAGAAGTGAATGCTATAAAAAACTGAATATTGCCAAAGGGGGCTAAATATCAGAACATGTGCAGATGCTTCAGACACTAACACACACTTTCACTCATCTCACTTACTTCCTCTACTCACTGTTTCTCACCTGGTTTGTTCGAAGTGAGAATTTTTCACTTATTTGATATAAATAAGACCAAATGTCTGTAATCTGAGTCTGGCAATAAAAGGAACGAGAGTGATGACTTCTGCTCGTCCATATTCATTGTATGAACTTACATTTGTAT
Source organism: Pleuronectes platessa (assembly GCF_947347685.1). Classification (NCBI taxonomy): domain Eukaryota; kingdom Metazoa; phylum Chordata; class Actinopteri; order Pleuronectiformes; family Pleuronectidae; genus Pleuronectes; species Pleuronectes platessa. Next base: position 10,240,297 of record NC_070626.1, read on the forward strand.
TGCTATTGGCTTGTGTCACAGGTTTCCATTTGTCCCAAAAGACACACAAACCGAATATTGTTGTATAATGCAACTTCTTATTGAGGATTAGAAAAAGTAAAACACAAACCAGATTAGTAACAGTGGTTTTGTTCAATTTAAGCCGTTTTAATCTTTTGTCTTCTCTGCTCATTTTTCTCTACTGCAAACAACGTTAATGTTAAATAACAGCTCAACGGACAGATTTGTTTTCAGCTCATTATGCGTGTTATAAAAGAAAATATTATAATCAATTATTGCAGCATACGTCTTCAAAATAAAGTGTTACGATTATTTACACATCAGTCTCTGGCATACTTCCCCCGCCTATTCAATTTATACAGAAGTCAAAAGCTTTTGAGTCACATAAACGGTGAACGCGACAGACTCAAAATGTCCCATGTGAATGCCACATGTCTCGTGTGCAGTGAGACAAGGGACACGCTCCCTCTCCTTGAACATGAGGAATCCTGCTCAACCGAGACTGTTAGATCTTATAAGTTGACTTATTCGCTGCAGTATCTGATAGATCACCTCTTTAGCTTGACTCGTGTGGTTTCAGGCGATTTCATTTTCCAACCCCTCTCAGAAGTTATCTAAATAGATTGTACAATAATCTGTTGTGCCCTGAAACCACGCAGCAAATAATTATTCTGTGTTCAAATGTTTGACAGGAAAAATTAGTAACAATCACGAAGAGAGCAGGTGTTTCCCCCCCCCCCCACTCACCAGCCCCCCTCCCCGAGTGCCTGCAGCAGAAAAGGTTGTGTACAAGGCTAGTATTGATTTTGAAACCATTTGACAAAGGATAAATAAGACGGGAGAGGAGGGAGGCCTTAGCCATGAGCTTCTTGATCAATCAACATGTCACAGCTGGAACTAAATTCAATTCTTATTTATCAAAACCCCTGCTTGGTTAGAATGCTATGCAACGATGCTTTGCAGAGGCCCTTAACAGTCCTGTGAGCCACAAGCATCACTGTCACCGGCATAGATTTCATGACGGAAATACTTTGCAGTGAAATCTTTATCATTTAAAAGACAACAAATTCATTTAAATTGCATGAGGTCATTGCATTTTGTATTCATAGAGAAGACTGTCAATGTCAGGTAATGTACCAACCAACGATGTGCTTCAGATTAGACCATAAGACCAGGACATAATTATGTGCACAGTTAGACTTCTTGTTTGCTATTTTTGTTTTTGTTTTTTAGGCTTTATGTCTAAAAACACGCAATTCAAGTGCAAAGTCTAATCTTTAACATTAGATAGGTTGTATCATTATATATAAAACCGTGGTGGGAGATGGAGCACTTTTAACACACAGCGCCCAAAATGTAGCGGTTCAAAAGTATTTGTTACAAGCTTCTTGGGCATCTTTGTTTCATTTCAATATCATGTAGCTAATTCAAAAAGAGCTCTCACATGGCTCTGAGATGACTGACAGTGGAAAGCTGCCATTTGGATTGAGGTGAAGTAGTCTCTCAGTGTGAGGAGTGAAGAACAATGTAATGTAGGTGAAGATGAAGAGGCTAAAGAACAGCTTAAATCTGTCTCCTTGATAGTCATCAAGAGAAGAATTGATGACCATAACCTCGGAGGATTCACCTCAGGATCCAAATTCTTACCAAACATGAAGTACTGAAAGATCTGCAGAGTTTTGGAGCAAAGCTCTTTGGACCTCTATCAAAATCATGTAAATAAGCAAATTCTGAAGAAATATTTGAACAGCTTCTGAACCAAAGCCATGTGCTCATCTGCTAAAGGTTGGTGGTGTAGGTTTGGTTATGGCTTGGTTACGTGTGTCTGCCAATGGAAATTTGATTATTGATGATTCCACTGCTGATGGAAGGAACAGAATACATTTCAGGAGCACTGACAATGATCATAAACACTCATCCAAAGCAACTACGGTCACCTGATCTCAGCCAAACAGAAAGACAATTCGCATGATAAAGACAACACCAAAGGCAAAGAGACTCCAAAACAACAAATGCTGAGGGTGACTACACTGAAGCTCTATAGGAGAGCATCGTCCAGTAAGAAAAAGGTGTCTGATGATGTCTAAAGGATAAAGACATCGGGAAGTCATTGACATATAATATGAAAATTGTAAATTCCTATGTCCAATCACTTTTGAACAATTTAACTTAGGAAATATATATAAAAACGGCAAATATATATATATATATGTACACACAGATGAAAAATGCTCAGTTTGGCCTGTATGTAGCCATTGCTATGTAGGTTGAGTGTACGATTGCATTGTATGCAATCATATGTCCACAGATAAGTAGCTATTACTTTTTATCCCGATGGATCTGCCCCCACACCCTGTAATTTCAGACTATACATGTTCATAAAACAGGGGTCAGAGGTCAGGATGCAACCAGTCATTTTCCAACAATACAGTCTGATGAACACTAAACACCTAGAGCACCTTCACTCAAACAAGCCTGATTAAGAAATCCATTTTCTGTCATCCAAGTCAGATAAAACCTTTCTTGACTTGTTATTACCAAAAGAAAATTGAAAAAAGGTCACATTTTTACAGTCATTCAACGATCCTCCCACTCAGCCACCTCTGCTCCACCATAATGCCGCCATACACTTCAACTCAACCCATGCTGCGCTCATTGACACTGGCCCTGTATCATTTGGTAAGGATTAGGATGCAGGTTGGAGAAGAAACAGAACCTCTTTGATAGGTCAACTACCAATCACAAGGCTACAACAGACAAACACAACACTCAACGATGTCAGTTACCAGTTCACCTAACCTAATTGTCTTTGGACTGAAACAGGATCAACTAAGGGGCACTTACAAATAGAGATAAAACAATGCATGGCACTGAGGCATTACGTCAAACATTACATCTCGTGATTGGGGCTTTGAAATGAAAATTATAACGTTATGCGTATTTGCATATCAAACACAGATTGCTTGTGTAACAGAAGTCAGGATGAAGGGAAATTAAAGCAAATGTTCCTCTGATTGTAATAGTGGGTTATTGCTATGGATTCTTGTGGATAATTTCTGCCCTCGCAAACTCATGAGTCGTATCAAGTTTCATATAATTCAATCCTTTTCTCAAATCAGGAACGTATTCAATCTGTTCAGGGTTATTTTATGATAATGATTTATCTTATGCTGACCTGATTCATACTGTGATTCAAATACTTGGTGGTTTGTTTACAGGGGAAAACAGCAACAGTAACATCACAACGAATGAATGAGTCACATGTTAATTCTGTTTTAGTCACAGGTTACACTGACCTCTATGGAGCTGCTGCAGCAGAGACACACAGACATAACAATGTAAATGTTGTTATCCCATTCAACACCCATTGTCTATTCCCACACACAGCTTTGATGGTAAACTGGTTATCAAATGACATAAGAGAAGTATGCATCTGTGAGCTTAATGCCCACTGGTAAAAGCTGGTGAACATAGTGTTCAATGATTCACTAAAAGCATCCAAGCAGAATAAGATGAAGCAGGAAAACAGGTTTTGTTTGAATGGTGGAATAGAAGGGTAGCTCACAAGTTTAAGAAGTGTAATCTTAGCTTCCCAGTAGTTAAGAACATTGTGTAAAATTAAATTAGATTAAATAAATAAATGTGAAATTGAGCAAAATTGTAATAAACACCCTTAAACAAGGCAGTTTATCTGAATCAATGTAACTCTTTAAATAGCGTTTCATTGATAAACCATGTGGTGAATCATACAATATTAGAGAACAGTTCAGTTAATTGGTGTTTTAGGTTCTGTACCAGCAATACTAAGGATTCTCTAGATTTCAGAAAAACAGAAACTCACCATCATTTAATTGTAGCAGGACGGAGAGAGAGAGAAATCATGTAGCAGAAAAAGGATATTCAGTTGATATTTCAGATGAATCTATTAGTATGGAAATATTTATCTTAAAATTAATTTAGCTAATGATCCCCTTTAGCTATGTGAAAATAAAGAATCATTTGAAGGCAGGTGTTACAATAACATATCTATTTTAAAACAGTGAAAATCATGAATGAAGGCTCATTCCCAGATGTTCAAATAATCAATCTGTAATGCTCATGACAATTAATAGTGTGGATGCAATAAGAGCAGGGTGTTTTGACAGTTTAGGTTTGGATTAAACCTGACTTAATAGGATCATTTTTCTCAAAAAAGGTACTCCTTCAAACCAGAGTAATCAATTATTATGAATTATACATGCATTGAATTAAGTGCCTAATGTCATTAATATGTCTCATTAGTTTGCACTGAGTGCGAGAGATTTTTTCCTCTGTGGCTCCTCCATCAAAAGAAGGATGGGAGGGGGCTGGTTGGTTGGCTGGAGGGAAAATAACAGTATTTGCATTGAGCAGAGGCGCCATCGTGTCAATGTCAAATGGAGTGTTTGTAATGTCTCTCTCTCTGTTGCTAGAAAGCATGAGCTTTATTCATTTCAAATATTTTCAGTGATGCATTAGTGTCAGGATGTGTCGCTTCCATTTCTCAGAGACGAGCAGAAGCCTGACAGCCTTGGTGGATGTGTAAATACAACAGAAAACACTTAACTATGAGATCATCTGCACCAGGTTATTAATCTTGCTTTTTAAAAGGGCCTGTGTGGCCTGACTCCATCCATGATCCTCTGGGCCTGGTGTTGTTATATTCTGTGCCATGTTATCCAGCAGAGAAAAAAATACCCATTAAGGAGATGGATGTATTTTGGGGATGGTTGGAAGACAAAAGGAACACACAAGTGCTGATAGGGTCGGTTATGGGTTAAGGGCACATTTACAATGGGCTTCTTTGTTTGGATGGACTGAAAGATACCACGCATGGCAAAATGGCTGCTGCTTCATGCTGTAGCTGTAAATCCACACATCTCTCCCACTGATGAGTGAATCCTCAACCAGTGAGCAATGCAAACAGATCTCTGCGGTGAGACATTTTTCTAACATACCTGCGCTAGATGTCTTTATTTCGAATGTAACCTTCTTTACGGGAACATCCTGCTTCACATTAATACAGTCGCACACAGTCACACTTGGGAAATGTCAGAGCATACCATTGCAAGTTATTGGTATTCCCGGTCATGTCCCTCACAGACAATGGGTCTCCTATTTATTCAAGACACATCTCAAAACTCAAAACAGCCACTAAGCATGTATATAAATAAAGATACCTGACATAAAAAATGTATCATTATCATTAACATTGTAGACTGCTTGAAAAAGATCATCTGCAACCATGTATTCATAACAACTCATTGAGGTCATTCTCGGCAATTCCAGTATAAGCCACAGCATAAATTATTATTTGCAGCACTAACTTCAAAATGCGCAATGACCCCGTGTATCATCTCGGCTGCTGCTGAATGAAAAGGTGAAGACTTTTTTGCTGCAAATCCCACAGCACTAAATTATGTTATGTCACTCTACGATACAAACTCTACATGTCCAGAGCTTTAAAACCTGTATCTTAAGACAGTGATCAAGTTCTACATATTTGGTTGTATTTGTCTTTCTGTTATTTGTTCATTACGTTCGTGGTTAAGCTATAAAAATGCCAGCCTCGATTACATTTCTTGATAACGGAATTTTCGAAATCATTGCAAATTCTTTAATGGGCCTATGTTTCGGTTTTGGAAAGGTTTTACTCCCCAATATCGGTATCGGACCTCAACTACCAGATTGGCCGGGCTCTACTTGATAGACCATGTTGCCACATGACCAACAGAGGTCAAAACAACCAGCACTCTAAATATAATCACGATATGTGCTTTTATCATTAATGATTTTCTATTAAAAACTGTCAAGCTGTAAAGACATAGCTGTAGAGTGCAGCCGTGATATAGGACCAGAAGCTTCCTTTGAGAGGACAGCAACCTTAGCCTTGTTGAATTCAATCCAGGTATACTTCAATTAATTAGAACTAAATAAATAATGGGCACGGAGCCTATTTAGAGGTTTTATTCTCACAACATAAAAGTCATTAATTATCAGGGTCAATGGGAGAGAGGGAGATAACAGAGAGGAGAGGGTGCATCAAATGAGCCAAACAGGTGGAATTCTGAATGTCAATTAAACTAATAAACTTTATCGCTAAATAAATCACATATGAGAAACAGCAGCAAACTACTGATCAGTTCACGTGCAGATGGCCATCTCACACGTGCCATCTTTCTGAAAGGAAAATATAGCGTGCAACTAAAACAAATACATGACAAACAACATTCCCCTAAAATTACTCTTCCTTGTTTTTGAATGTCCAGGGAGGCAGGTGAAGTCTGCCCTTATTACCAATGTCAGAGATTCGATTAAGCACGAGGAAAGCAAATGATCCCAATGAACTAATGATTAATCCGGCAGGTCTATTTACTAATGTACCAGAATGCATTAGAGGCATAAGTTAATGGGGACAGGACATCAATTCAAATACAAATGAACCACATTTGCATTGGACGCTTATTGACTGGTGTAACAAAACGAATTACGTAGGTAATCTACTTATAAACCTTAGAGACGAATGAAACATGATTCCAAACATATTTACCTTGGATCCACTCCTGCCTCCAGAAATGACAGCATCAATATGTGCAGACTGAACGATCGCTTGTCAAAACAAAACGTGACAATTCTTCCAAATAAAAGGAGAGGCGAGAAATAATTAACCTGATTTCATGTGCATAAAGACAACTGTTTATTCTGACTGGACAAGACAACTTAAACTACAACCTGTGAGTATGATCAACAGGATCATTTAATTAATAAAATATACTGCAGACCAACAAAAAATGATTCTTGTTTGTACTGCAGTTTTCGAACTAACCGCTATCTTGCCTGTTAGTGGTAGAAATGTTCCCACACTCCCATCTGCCAGGCAAAAGACGATGTGGAGGATCGTCAGACCTGCCAAAAGGCGACAAAGCTATGGCACTCCGAAAACGGCTCCAGTCAAACACAGGGCCCTCCCTAGGGTTGAGTAAAAAAATAAATAGATAAAAAATATACTGGTCTCACTTTGTGGATGAAAGGACCAGACTTAATCCTCGCTTTGTTCTTGTACATAGATGAACATGAAAGCCCACTTCTGTGGATTGCTTCTCTTTGGGCCCCTGGGCACAGAGCTGGACCCAGATCGAGTCTTATCAATAATGCTGCGCTCTTAACTATAGGCTTAAACTGGAGGAAAATATTCTACAATTTGACGGAAATCTATCCATCCCCTCTTCCCAACGGTAATGACACTTTTGCTAGCTTGTCTAATACCATCTAGTAAGTGATTTTTTGTAAGAGGAGGAGGAGGGGTTTAGAGAGAGAAAAGCAGCGGTTCTATTTGATGTTTTGATCTGGGATTGATCTCAGAGGAAAGACTCACATTCTGAAAGTAGGATTATTGGCTTCGCTGGCTCTCCTCAGATGTCAAAGATCTTTGAACAGCCTTGTAAAGTGCACTGCTTCCAGGCTGCTGGTGAACTGCTTATGAACTCATCAAAAGAGCACCTGTCTCCATATTAATGAGGCACCATGCACTTGACAAGGGTCCTCTTCCCACACATACCTGTCTTCCTGAGAACCTCACCGCTTTTCCTGGAAAACGCCGAACAAAGGTGCTTCTCCTTCTCGGGTCTCCTCTAAATCAGACTTTACAGTAGGCTCAACGGATCATCTGAGGTGCAGGTAGAAACGATCTGAAAAACAGAAGTGCATATATGCAGTATATTTAAAAACAATTACTACATGTAACAAAAGTGCATATGGGCAGCATAAGGCTGCACGGCATGCTACACGCTGCTGACTACAAATTCTTCAGTTCATGTGTTCAACAGCTGAATAGCTTCTGCATTCAAAACTCCTGGAGTGATAAATCAACATTAAAGCTTTTTTTCATTACTTCCTGTTGTTTTGAATTTTTGTAGGTTTTACTTAGGAGAACACCTGTCTCATTCTGAGTGAAACATGTATTGAACAAAAAATATCAGTCACACTGTCACAAAATACAGTGTGTAAACAGAATAGTCAAATTTTGGCCAGATCAAAAAAAAAGCGTGCGTCAAGTAATTCAACAACGGTATCTAGTATTGGATAAACATTCAGTGGGAAAACGCAAGTGTTTTAGTTGCATACTGCAGAATATGGGGGGGGGCAGGGCTCGTATGTGTGGGTGTGGGTTTGCAGCTAAGTCTGTGGTGGTGGGGTGGGGCGTAGCGGCATGGCTGAACTGTAATTGATAATGTAAAGGCAGATGGGGGTCTCCAGGGAGACGGAAAGAATCCAAGCAGATGGCCAAATTGCCACTTATTTATGTGGAGCAGAGGACTCAGCCCTCTGGTCCACATGGTATGATGGATCATTATAGCTCTCCGTGCATAAACACCAATATGCTTTTAAATCTGGATGGCAAAGCTGAAGACAGCCGACAAACAAAAGTGCCATATTTCAAATGTGCTGTCAAGAGCATGGGGTGGAAATAGAGAGGGAGAGAGGGGAGGGGGTTTGGTAAACCTATGCTACAATGAATCTAATTAAAGACCATCCGCTCACTACCTCCGCTGTCTTCCTCCCTTACTGCCACACAAATGGAAAGTGGAGGTTTGCCAAGTACAAACCTCCAAAGGCTCCATCTGCACTGAACACTGGCATGTTAACAGCTGACAGACATGGAGAGCCAGTGCATGCATGTTTTTTACTTCTTCAGCAGCAGACATCTAGATTAGGAGGAGTCTAAGTAAACAGTGAAGACAAGCAGCCACAAGAACGCACACACACACACACACACACACACACCCTTAGTGGTCAGTGTGTTTTGATGACTGTCATCATCTTCGATCAGCTGTTGTGTTTGCAGACACAGACAGATTGGTTAATATGGTTGAGGCCGTTTGATCCCCTCTCCGTCCCTGGGTTAACTCTATTAATGTCAGCCCGGACCACCGATTTCATATTTACTAAGACCCTTTCATCTCCCCCGTGCAGTAATTGGTCTCCTAATGTGAGAGTGCTGACGTGAAGGCCATCCGTTGCACTGAAATTACAGAGCATGCTCGCACTTCTTCTCATAAAGACACTTCAATACTAACAAGCTTTTCAGAGTTGGTGATTGTAGCTTTAAACAACTGTTCTAAATCATCTGTACAATGTTGTCCAAAAATTGCATTAATAGAATGAAAACCCCACTGAGAACTCATTTGTAACACCTCGGATAAATGATTATGCCTCCATGTGCAGGAGACTGGTGATAAATGGTTTACATACAGGTTCAGCAGTTGACTGGTTCTCTGAAAACTGGCATATGCTGATAGCAACAAACAACTGTCTAAATTCACTGAGTAAAGAAAAATAAGGCTGAATTTTTGGGACATTTTTTCTAACAAGCAAACAAGAACAGGTGTGATGAACGCTGACACGTGCACAATGAAGAAGATGAAGAGTTATTTGAAAAACTAAACTGCCCATAGAACAGGAACGTCAATGTGTCATTAAACGGGGAATGCTCAACAACTCCCTGGGCCTCCCATATTTCACATTCCAGAGTAACACCAGCGAATATTAATATTTGCTTTTCATTTCAAGCAGCAGTGGTACTCTGTTCAGGCGGTGTGAAAGAAAGTGTAAGTGTGGCAAATGTCACCTTCAGACAGGATATTACAGTAAGTAAGAGTGCTTCATTCGGCCAATGAAATAGAAGTTTTCTGTGATTGAGGATATGATTTTTTCCAAAGATAAAATGAAAATAAATGGTCATGAAAAGAGTCACATTGTGGGACCTCATTAAAGCTGACTGTGAGGTACAGGCTTTCTTTGTGTGCAATGATGATTGACAGAAGATGGAAAAAAATGGCCCAGTCACAGCAACTGCCTTCACGTGCCTTGCTCAGAAAAAGGAGCACTATACACTTAAGCTGCTTTCAGACATGCACTAAAGTCCGCATATTTCTCTGAAAGTGGTGCATGTGTGAACGTGAGTCCGGATCACCTGCATCATTTCTCTACCTGGCCCCCCTGTATAACGTCCAGAAAATTCTGCGACAGACGCAAAACAAAATTATGCCGATGAAAAGGTGACGATACACATGTAGAAGACTTTCATGAGGATCTCCAGAAAATGCTGTGGTGATAAGAGCTGACACAGGTGTCGTGTGTTGTTAAGAAAATTACGTGATCTCTGCAGCGGAATTGATGTGTCACTTCCTGTCTCTGACTGCTGCACCCACCACCTCTCGCCTGAATAATGCGGAGGATTTGTTGCTGTTGTGAACGCGTCTGTGCAGAGATCCTCCTGCTGTGCTGTGCATGTGTGAAAAACAAACTGCGGATAAAGTCCGTACCCAATTCTCAGGACTTTACCTGCAGGTCATGTCGGAAAACGACATTATAGTCACAAAGGGAACAATCACAACTTGATAAAGATATAGCAGAGTGCAAAAATAAGGAACCTGACTAGAAAATGGATTACTGAGAAATATCAGGGGGAAAAGAATGTTAGATTGTTACAGCAAAGGGTTTCCTCTGCCCTTATTTAAGAGCTGCTGTGCTTTTTCGTCTGCGGTACTTTTGTTTTTTTTGTCTGTAACATAGCAAGACTTTACAAAAACTACTAGACAGATTATCACAAAACTGGTGAGAGGGTGTGTTATGGGTCAACACGAAGAGCCCATTAAGTTTTGGTGTAGATCCGCATCAGGGGGCAGATCAAGAAATTTAGTTCAATGGGTTTTCAGGGAATAATTCATGTATCTTAAATAAATCAATCTGATATATTTGGGGGACGGGTATTTTTGAGTGTGTGCAATTAGGTGCAGATCCAGATGAAAATTGTATCTATTCAATTTAAATGTGATTTCATACGGACCGTTCAGCCTTGCTGGAGATATGTGCTCTACTGCGTACCATTCTAGTTTCTTTGTTTGTTTTGCCACAGTTTAAGCCAATGTGTACCTGTAAGATTATCATAACACAACACAAATCAACATCATTGAAGAGACTGTAAACATGGTGCTCAGAGGGAGCAGTTTTACGAGCCCCATCATCAAGGAAAATGTAAAGCTTACATGTCTTTAAAGTTGAATTCATAAAGCATATAAGTTTTAACCCTGATTATCTTTTGCATTACAGAACTATCTTTTGGTGGAATGAAAACAAGCACACAGTTGTTTTTTTGCTGAATAAATGTTCTCTATGTAGAATTTTGTTAAATGTTTCCAAAAAACAGCATTTTTGTTGAGAATTCCAACAATAACTTTGAAGTGCAGAGTATTATGTTATCCCATACATAGGTCCAAACTACAACATTAAGTACCAAGTTAAAAATTAATGAAGAAACAACACAAAATTTCCATGAAAGCCACAGGATATTTATGACTCATTTGTACCATTCACCATGGCGATTGCTTTGGGACTGATACTGTTTCAATAGAATAAAGAGCTGCCACAGCTGGTGCTGATAATTCACTGTAATCTGTGGCACTGAATAGAGGTCTACTTTCTACCTAATACATGAGCAGCATATGCAGGAACCACAGATACGTACAGAGGGAAAACTGGTTCATTCGTTTGAAATATTGGGCAATTTTCCATCAATCAAAAATTATTCCTCTCCTTCATGTGCGATGAAATCCCAGAGGAGCACTGATTTCACACATGAAACGATAGGAAGTGGGTAACTTGTAAAAAAAAAAGATAAAAAGAAAGGGGGCCATGTCTCAGATTTAGGAGAGTACCCACTCATACACTTCAAAGAGAAATGTATGATTCTGCTAAAATGGTGTCAGTGTCTGCACTCAATTTTGGTAATAACTTGCTCTGAGAGAAAGAGAATCTGGAAGCAATTTGTGATGGTACAGCCAAGTTTTCTTTTTCCTCTAACGAAAGTTATTATAACTATTGACCTTTTCCCGAGCTTGAATGGCATTTCCAAGCATTCTGGGATGCCACTGCTGCTCTCGAAAACGGAACTTTTTAATTCTGTGCGTCAGTGTTGTTTCAGGCCTGGTCTCCTGGGTAAGGCACTTAAACTATTACTGTATGCTCACTCGTTCACCGCACTATTTGAACAGCAGGGCCTTTCTGCTATTCCTGTACCGTCACTGACACATTGTAAAATCGTATCCAAGGGCTTTTAATTATAAGGAACTTAGATAAAAACTGCAAGAGTGAACTTTAGAATCTATGTATCCGTTCCAATGTTTTAATAAATCTGAATTGTTGCCACTAATCTTAAAATAAATTCACTACATGTTTATCACATCTGAAAGTTGCCACTCAAAACATGTCGAACTCACTAAAGAGGTTGTGTTAAAAAGAAAATCACAACCAATTTGAGGGCCACACTGGTCATATATTTTTAATCAAAAATTGTAATGTGTGAAAATAATGACTCATATAAAAATGTAAACTTTGTATAAACAAAACAAGGTTATCCAGAGTCAAAATGCAAAAATGACATGAAGAGTTCACTGGATCATTACTTTTTATTGAATACCTTCAATGACAAATAATTTCATCAAAATAACCAGATAACCGATATTTTGATTCAGATAAATCTCTACAATTTCATCACTTGCAGCATTAACACATTGATCTACTGAATAAAACTAATATTTTAATGTCTTTCAAAAGTCAACTGTTTTGCAGCATGAAGGTGTATTGCAGATATAACAAGCCTGGTACATGGGCCTTTAGTTTGATATATTTGGTCTGAACATAGAGAAATGAGAGCTGGTCTATGACTCATTTTAACAACCTGCTGAGTTCCTTCCTTTTACACTGCTGCTCCCTTGTGGTGTATCCATATAAGATAATAATCTGAAAGATAATAAACAGAGACACTGTTGTGTTCATTCTTCTTGCAGAGTTAATGTACAAACTAAAGCTTAAAATAGAAATTATATAAAAATGTCTCTGTTTAAACTTAACAGGAAAAAGTGTAAAAGACTACAATTCAACTGAAGTGCTTCAGTCTGTTTGGTTTGATATTTACGTTGTGTAGTTGTTCTCTATTTGTCAAACAGACCAGTAGCGATAAACTGGCTTCATGATAAATGTTAATTAATTTCTCTATTTTAGAAATCTGATTACTGAAAAGCAATGTCACCCATCCCAATCAATCTAATCCACTTGTGTCTCTCAGTCATATCCTTGTCCTGCTATCCAACCACCTTCATCCCAGCCCCCGTCTCTCACCAAAGCAATCAGGTAAATCCCACATTAACTCCTGGGAAACAGCCCATTAATATTTCACTTGTTTCCAAGCCTGTTTGTGCCATACATCAATGCCCAGCCACTCCTTTCAAAGCCATACATTAGAACTATTTTCAAAATACTTCATTGTCAGCCTGTGGCAGTCTCATTACTTATTAAGATAAGCAAAAAGATGTGCAGGAGCAGTTGGTGGCTCAGCTTGCTTTAAAAGCTCCTTTCTACTGTTTCCACCTCCCCTGCCTGCCTGCCTGCCTGCCTGCTTCCTCCTCCTCCTCCTCCTCCTCCTCCACCTCCCCCTCTCTACTCATTTGAGTGCAAAGGCTGTCTGAGAACCCTTAGGAAGTTACTTAGCTGAAAATATGTGGGTTATTACTTTGGTTAAATAATAAAGGAAAATATTCCCATCATACAGGGTAATGTGTACTGATATAATTAAAAATGTTTGCATCATGTAAAGCTGTGGTGCAGTGACCGCCAGTGTAATGATAAGTAATACTCTGATACACACATTTATGGCAAACTTGCAGGCTCTGAATTCATAGGATAAAATGTGTCATCTCTTAAAGGTATTGTGTCTGTTTTTTTCTGCAGTCAAACAACTTTACAGGAGCAGTTGGTGCTGGTGGTTGCTTGCCAAGAGCTTTAGCCATTATTTGTATACAAGACAAAGTTAGAATTCGCCCTGTGAGCGGCTCTACTTCTGGGCCGACTGGATGCTGTGACAACTTGCTATTGGAAAGAGAACGTAATAGCTGGGTTGGCAAACATGACTTAACATGGGAGTGACTTTCCACCAGTTTGATGGTGAAGTTTCAGGTTGTAAATGCTAATGATGGCTATAGCAAAAAAGTAGCCATTAAAAGATGCGTATGCTGAAACGACCATAAATAAGATCCTCATAGACTTAAATAGTTTTCACTTTTGCCACAAGCCTATACCACAATATGGTTTACAAAATATTTTTCAAATATATTCACTCAATTATAACAGTTTGGGCTGGTACACTTTGTGGAAAGGTTCTGGCTGCATAAACATACTGTTTTAAATCAAAAACTTAAAAGGAGTTACATATGAATATCTTTTGTGATAACTTATTTTCGTATCTAGAGTATGTGGAGAGCAAATAGATCAGGAGCAATACAATGGAATGAAAACAAAAGAGAGATTGACGAACTATTACCTCATCCTTTCTGAGGACAAATACTAAAAATGTAACTACTATTAAGAGATTCAAAATCTACTACAAAAGGTAGAAAAAAATCAGAGAGGAAGATGTAAGAATGTTATAATCTTACTTTATAACTTAACTTTTCTGTCATTGATCAAACTTGATAATTCTATCCATTGTTTTATGACAGATATCAATGACAGTTTTAAAGTAGTCTGTAACACGATAACACGTTAAGTATAGATTGAGTTTAGATTTACAATAATAAATGCTATAATTACACAAAATCTGTGTTAATAATTATTAGCGGACATGTCTAGGCTTCCATAGCCAATATGTGGAACGTTCAACACCATGTTTCTGTGCCCTATGCTCACCTTTAGGAGAACACTCCTTATAAAGAAGTGTCTCCCTCATCACCTGTCACCTTTTTGCTGATATACTCCATAGAAGACAATATGGGTGTAGAAAATGTCCATATGTAAGACTATCTGTTATTACATTAATTAAATTACAGTTCATGTTCTAGCTTAAAGGTACTGGTTAATATGCTGACATATTTCTGGAAACTGCCCGATCCTCCAATCCAAATTAGTGAAAATACTTTGGCTGAGGCTCCAAAAACCCAAAACAAACCAGTGAAGAAATGGAAACGAGGCAAAGCTTTGACAATTACCCAGGTGATGTTCTGAAATTAAACTCTGTGAGGTCAACGCTGGGTTGGAAGGAAACTGTGACCGGCATTCATTTCCTATGGTGACATCAAATTTGCCTCAGTGCCCATGGAAAGTCGGTTTGAAAAATATAATAACACAATAATGCCTGGTTACATGCTGCCTGGTTAAAAGTCAATGGATCGGATCAAGGAGTCCTCATTTTTGACCTTGTTTGTCAAACATGTCATTCACCATATGACAAAGACCCCAACCTATCGATTAGTCAGCTAGCTACAGCAACACTGTACTGAACTGACTTTAACACAGCGGACATTTAGACTTGGCCTTACACAGGGACCACAAGTGTGAGTAATAACACCAATTATGGCTGTGCTCCATTTAAGTGTCCATGCCAGTCAGCTAGAAGGTGTAATAGTATGACTGAGGGCCTGAGGAGCTGAATGGAATTTCACCATCAGCAATGTGATTAGTTACACCTGTGAATTTTGTTCCTGCTGTGGCGAAACAAAACGTCGGGAAAAATTTAGCTAAAAGAAGAACTACTTCTGATGCTCTAGAGCGAGACAGAGACCACCCACTTTTAACATTTCAGAAAATCCTTATAAAAATAGTTTTAGGACTGGAACCAGACCAAACAGCCATGAGATGAGTCATCATGACCATAAAACATGATTCACAGCAGGGAAAATGTACAAGACTGTAAATAATTATTTAAGTAGGAAACCAGTTCGAATTTAACCCTGTTTTGGATATAGTGCAGTTAGTGTCATGTACGTATGTACAGCATTTATGTATCAAATATAACACTTCATAAGGTGTGTAGTATGGTAACCTACGTAGTTACACTGAACAATCCGATCTTGGACCTCATGAATTTTGTAAATACAGAGAGACAGCACATGTTAAAGGGGACATATTATGAAAATTCCACTTTTGTAGTGCTTCTAGACGCTAATTTGGGTATCTGGAATGTCTACCGTCCCAAAAACTCTGGAAAAAAACAACTCCCATGATTTGTTGTGGTTCCTCTATGTCAGAAACGATACGCTAGAGTGCGTCGAATGGGATTACGACCAGAATTGACGTCACAGTCACACCATGCCCATGTAGGGAGTCTCGCTACATGGCCTTGGACGAGCGAGGTAATGCTAGCCGGGCCCCACCGGCCCGATTGGCTCGCGAGCTAACGCTAGCCAGGTAGCCGGGCTCGCTAGGGCTAGCTTGGGAGCCCGGCGCCCCGGCTAGCGTTAGCGTTAGCTATCAATGTTGTTATTTATAGTGTTTGTTCCTTTTATTAACCAACTAGCTTACAGCCATGGACAATACTGAAACTTTAGGGCACCTTGAGAACTTGTCTTATGATGTTTAATGTCCTTATTACAATGAATAAGTTGATTATAACTCTCAGATTGTTATTGTATATTAAAACATATATTTAAACTAGTGGTTGGTTTGAGTGATAAAATAATGATGAAAATAGTTCTCTCAATTACACTTTTCATAGTTAGGGCGTTTGAGGGAAGAAACACATCGTTACAGTGACGTCAGAGCACACCTGCTGTGACACGTTAACGAATTTGTGGCTAACGGGCTAGCTTTAGCTTGAGTGTGTGAAAAAAAACGTCGGGATAAAAAACTGTTTGTACTATCAAAATGTAATTAGTCCGGGAGAGAGAGAGGACAAACTTTGTGACGTTACCTCGTGTTGAAGCCACAGAGCGTGTGTCGATGAGGCAGGCTGCGCAGTTGAGTTAGCATCCCGGTTAGCATCAAGCAGCCTCCTCAGCAGCATCCTCTTCAAAATGTGTCCGCAGGACAGAAGAGTTAGTCTCACTTTGTTATGGTCGCTGTTGGAGCTCCTCTCTGCTCGTTGTGTTCTTTTCCACTCCTGCTCCATGTTTAATGAGGAGGCGTGAGGACCCACCATGATTGTCTTGTTTACCTTAGGTAACGTGACCTTTCACCTCTGACTCTTGTCCCGTCAACCTCGCTGCTTCATTGTGATGTATCAACAAATTGTTCTTGATTCATAGGTCAAAATGAATCAGGAAAAGGTTTCAGTCATTTTCAGCAGTAGAGAAACATGTGTATTTTTTACTGGTAATGTTAAATACATTTTTTACAGCAGCCTGTATATGAAACACATGTGAACCAAGAGATGAATGAAGTTTAGGAAGACTGATCGAAAATATTCGTCTCTATAGAACGTACATTAGTCCATCATTTGCTCACGTCATAATAACTGCATTAGGATAAATAATCAAAGCTTTTACAACATAAAATTGCAACATTATTATTGTCTTTGCATTCATTTCATAGATATTTGTTTCTCAGTCGCTCCAACTTAAATCTTCCAGTCAGCTAGAAGGTGTAATAGTATGACTGAGGGCCTGAGGAGCTGAATGGAATTTCACCATCAGCAATGTGATTAGTTACACCTGTGAATTTTGTTCCTGCTGTGGCGAAACAAAACGTCGGGAAAAATTTAGCTAAAAGAAGAACTACTTCTGATGCTCTAGAGCGAGACAGAGACCACCCACTTTTAACATTTCAGAAAATCCTTATAAAAATAGTTTTAGGACTGGAACCAGACCAAACAGCCATGAGATGAGTCATCATGACCATAAAACATGATTCACAGCAGGGAAAATGTACAAGACTGTAAATAATTATTTAAGTAGGAAACCAGTTCGAATTTAACCCTGTTTTGGATATAGTGCAGTTAGTGTCATGTACGTATGTACAGCATTTATGTATCAAATATAACACTTCATAAGGTGTGTAGTATGGTAACCTACGTAGTTACACTGAACAATCCGATCTTGGACCTCATGAATTTTGTAAATACAGAGAGACAGCACATGTTAAAGGGGACATATTATGAAAATTCCACTTTTGTAGTGCTTCTAGACGCTAATTTGGGTATCTGGAATGTCTACCGTCCCAAAAACTCTGGAAAAAAACAACTCCCATGATTTGTTGTGGTTCCTCTATGTCAGAAACGATACGCTAGAGTGCGTCGAATGGGATTACGACCAGAATTGACGTCACAGTCACACCATGCCCATGTAGGGAGTCTCGCTACATGGCCTTGGACGAGCGAGGTAATGCTAGCCGGGCCCCACCGGCCCGATTGGCTCGCGAGCTAACGCTAGCCAGGTAGCCGGGCTCGCTAGGGCTAGCTTGGGAGCCCGGCGCCCCGGCTAGCGTTAGCGTTAGCTATCAATGTTGTTATTTATAGTGTTTGTTCCTTTTATTAACCAACTAGCTTACAGCCATGGACAATACTGAAACTTTAGGGCACCTTGAGAACTTGTCTTATGATGTTTAATGTCCTTATTACAATGAATAAGTTGATTATAACTCTCAGATTGTTATTGTATATTAAAACATATATTTAAACTAGTGGTTGGTTTGAGTGATAAAATAATGATGAAAATAGTTCTCTCAATTACACTTTTCATAGTTAGGGCGTTTGAGGGAAGAAACACATCGTTACAGTGACGTCAGAGCACACCTGCTGTGACACGTTAACGAATTTGTGGCTAACGGGCTAGCTTTAGCTTGAGTGTGTGAAAAAAAACGTCGGGATAAAAAACTGTTTGTACTATCAAAATGTAATTAGTCCGGGAGAGAGAGAGGACAAACTTTGTGACGTTACCTCGTGTTGAAGCCACAGAGCGTGTGTCGATGAGGCAGGCTGCGCAGTTGAGTTAGCATCCCGGTTAGCATCAAGCAGCCTCCTCAGCAGCATCCTCTTCAAAATGTGTCCGCAGGACAGAAGAGTTAGTCTCACTTTGTTATGGTCGCTGTTGGAGCTCCTCTCTGCTCGTTGTGTTCTTTTCCACTCCTGCTCCATGTTTAATGAGGAGGCGTGAGGACCCACCATGATTGTCTTGTTTACCTTAGGTAACGTGACCTTTCACCTCTGACTCTTGTCCCGTCAACCTCGCTGCTTCATTGTGATGTATCAACAAATTGTTCTTGATTCATAGGTCAAAATGAATCAGGAAAAGGTTTCAGTCATTTTCAGCAGTAGAGAAACATGTGTATTTTTTACTGGTAATGTTAAATACATTTTTTACAGCAGCCTGTATATGAAACACATGTGAACCAAGAGATGAATGAAGTTTAGGAAGACTGATCGAAAATATTCGTCTCTATAGAACGTACATTAGTCCATCATTTGCTCACGTCATAATAACTGCATTAGGATAAATAATCAAAGCTTTTACAACATAAAATTGCAACATTATTATTGTCTTTGCATTCATTTCATAGATATTTGTTTCTCAGTCGCTCCAACTTAAATCTTCCAGAATCATCAGACATACTTCATTGATACCTAGGGTTTTGTTTCAATGGCTCCAGACCACGGGTGTCAAACTTTTCATCCCGAGGGCCACATACAGAAAAAGTTGTGAAGGTCTGGGCCACTCACGCCGCCACGCCCCCCTCCCCTGGAGCGGACTGTTGACAGTGCACCTCAATCGCGTCTTAGGACGGGGGGGCATGGCGGCGTTCTGAGGGTACAGCTGGCAGGTCAGGGGTGAGTTGGGTGCCACCTAGTGTCAAAACTGAGAAGTACAATACAGTGGGCCATAGTCCATTACATTACAATTCATTTAGCTGACGCTTTTATCCAAAGCGATTTACAATCAGTGCATTCAAGGGAAGGGGAGAGTGGGGTAATGTGAGACATCGGGTAATGTGAGACACCCCCTGTATCTAGGCAACAGAACACATTTGTGGTCATGTGATCATTATGTTTTCAAGCCCTTCCCATTCCCCCCTTGCCATGAAGGAGAAGTTGGTGCTGGTGCTGTTGTTAGAATGTTTTTTCACAAAGTAAATTTTCTTGGTTTGAACTTAATCAACTGTTGTGTACAAAAAAAATGATCCAGGTAGAAAAACTTTTATCATACATGTTGATGAACTTCGAACATATAAAACCATGTGATTGATGCTATCTGAAGATTAGCCTGAATTGCTAATAGATGTTGTTTTTTCTAAAATGATGGCTGTGGGGTAAAGTAAGACAAATGCTCTGGGGTAAAGTGAGACATATAGCACAAGTTAACATTAGTCTTAAACATATTTTAGTGTCATATTACATTACATATGTTTTTTTTTAATGCCATAAACATTGTAGAAAAGCCATCATGCCAAGAAACTACACCAGGAAGACAACCTGGGGCCAAGCACCCCTCCCAGAGATGGAGAGTGCAGCCGCTGAGTTCATGCAAGGAAAGAAGTCCTTAAGAAAAGCTGGAAGGGATAGAAATATTGATAAGGCAACCCTCAAAAGATTCATAAAGAAAAAAGAGAAAGGGAAAGTAAAATCAGTAGCCTGGGGTGCAGTAGCTGAGGTAAAGAGAATATTCACAGATGAGATGGAGGAGGAGCTTGCCAAACACTTGAAACAACTAGCTGACCAGTTCCATGGCCTTGCTCCAGTGAACTGGCATTTGAATACGCAGAGAAAAACAATATCCCTGTCCCTGCCAATTGGACAGAGAAACAATGTGCAGGTAAGCTAGGGTGTGCAAGAGATCACAATTATCAAAATAATCATAAATGTGCTTAATTTACCCATTACAACATGTGTTGTTATGGTAGTTTTAAAGTGGAAAAAGTAAGTGGATCACTTTACCCCCTGGATTTCTCTGGTCTGTCTCCCTTTACCCCTAAGCTGGGGTAAAGTGAGAAATAAGATCACTTTTTAAAAAAGAATCATATTTTCACTGCCCTTTGTCCTGAAGACATTCTGATCATTTCCATTGCTAAGAAACATCCTGAATTAATGGGAAATGTATACATTTTACTGATATATAATTTTAGCTCGCCAAGAGGGGAGCAAATGTAAAAAATGTCTCACATTACCCCGCTCTCCCCTACCCGAGGATACAAACCTAGAATAACAAGAATTTTTTTTTAGGCGGGCCAATTTAAAATGGATGCAGATGGCCCGTGGGCCGTAGTTTGGACACCCCTGCTCCAGACCAAAACAATAACAATGCATAAAAACATATCATATCGTAAGTATAAAATAAAAAAAGGTGTAAATGTTTAGTGTACAATATATAAAAAGAAGCTGAATAAAAACATGTAAAATCAAAGTATAAACAATAATACATTGTATATAACTTAAAGACAGATTAACTTCCTGTGGCACTCTGTGGTGCATCTCGGTGGAATAAGTCTGATGCTGAATGTACTCCTGTGATTAGCCAGCTTGTCAGGGAGTGGATTGTCCAAGTGAGTCTGTATCTTGGACAGCATGCATCCCTATAATGTCACTGGCCTTCAAAACAGGTGTGAAGAATATAAGGCTACTTTAAAAGAAATGTTAAACAATAGCTAACATCACAATGCAACACTTCAATTTTCATTGACTGTAAGTATTTCCCATTGGGTGAGTCAGACTGTAAACACAGTCACACTTGATGTTGTATCATTGTTACTTAAGATACATGGCATTTATGGTGGATATTCTGATGTCAACAGCGGGGAGTAGAGTTGTTGTTCTAAATGCAAAAGAACATCTTGTTGCCAGGAAACAGTTAAACAATATTTGGGCTGTATAGCTCTATGCAGCTGGTAACAGTGTCAACAAAATAAACTGTGATGTATTTCTCTTGACTTAGTGGCAAATTGTGAAAACATAAATGATGAATTCTTAAATTGTCTTAGACTTGCAATTAAAACTCTTTTTGGGCAGTGAGCACTGGCTTAGTAAAGTTTAAATTGCAGGTTTTTGTCCTCCTCCAGTGAGCTGCACTGCATTAATCAAGATAAATTCTTTGAAATGTTCGGCAAACTAAAAAAGCTGCTTCATTCTTCACCAACTTTAATAAAGGCAAAGCATGTTCGGCACAGGTAAAGTTGATTAATGACTGGAGCCGGGCTGTATTTTTCAAACCACTCCCAAAGTGGGTACTTCCATGTACTTTTTCTAATGGTTTTCGAAAGCTGCTCCAGGGGCCACGCAGGTACAGTACGGGGAGCATCATCTGTTCTCAAGCAGATTATTTACACTGTGCCTTTATCAGCCATCTAAACTGAGGCTATTAGTCATCACGGAGCAGATGGCAAGGCCTGGAAAGTGAGTATTTACTGGTAAATGGTGATGAATGGAGCAGCAAATCAATGGTCATCCATCATCCAGGCTTCACCTACACACTGATCTATCTCATCTCTCTCACAATGAAAAAGTTTACATTTACTATAGGAATCATTGGCAAATCACATTTAAAGGCA
This sequence comes from Pleuronectes platessa, assembly GCF_947347685.1. Taxonomy (NCBI): domain Eukaryota; kingdom Metazoa; phylum Chordata; class Actinopteri; order Pleuronectiformes; family Pleuronectidae; genus Pleuronectes; species Pleuronectes platessa. Next base: position 10,262,617 of record NC_070626.1, read on the forward strand.
TGGTCTTACAAAACCTTTGACACCAAAAATCTTAATTAAAAAGCCTTAAGATATATATACTGCTCACATAAGATTGAGTTTGACCCATTAAATCATGGCTGGAAGTTACAAAGCTGAAACAAAGAGAGAGGTAAATTAATTAATCTACTTACTGCATAGGGAAAATCTGTACTCTCAAAATGTTGATTCACAACGCTTTTATATTCTTCAAACCCTCATATACTTAAGCCACAGCTGTTTATTTTGCACCTAAATGTATCTGTTAAAGATTTCAGTCAATGCAGCAGCAGAGCAGATTCTCTAGAGATGGAGACTCTAGTTTGGGATTCATTGGGTGTTCTGCCAGGAGAAAATGTAGTAAAAAGAAAAAAAAGCAGAAGAAAAGATTTGGCTTGTGCTTGTAGTTTGTCAACTTGGTTCCCAGCAGGAAAGACTAGTTGCCTCCGTCAGTGTGTATGAAGCCAGGATGTAGTCCCTCGCTTGGGTTTGCTTGTTGGCTAATTTCTCTCAACCCCTACTCAAACAAATCAAGTGTGTGTGTGTGTGTGTGGGGGGGGGGGGGGCATGCAAGTGGAGCAAATCCCTGGCAAAGAGCCAACAACTCTCTCAGCAGACACAGCAGGAGTGTTTGGACAGTAAACATCAACAGTACTGCCTCATCCTTACACAGTCTTTATGCACCCACCCAGCATGCACACATGCACACATGCACATACGCACACACGCACATAATCATGCCACATGTTTTCTTTCCATTTATTATGTTGAACAAGTCTTCAATATACAGTTTTGTTCTCCCTCTGCTTATACACACTCATAAAACCCAACAAGCACATGTAGCCTATGCACTGACCATCGCGCAGGAACTGTCATCTACACACAGTGCATGAAATAAAGCTGGATGAAGAGAGAGAGGTAACAGTGGTGAAATCCCGGTAGATCTACAGGTACTGTCCTGTATATTGTGTGTGCATCTTTGTGCGTCTGTGTGTAGATGTGAGAGAGTTCGGGAGGGACGTCCCTGTACTTCAGTGTGTGGCTCCCACGACAGCCCGGGGTGGCACATCCATCTATGTCTTTTTGCCAAATTTGATTTTAAATATTTATCACACCATACATCTTGGCTGAAACAAATTGCTGGCAAAGTGCTATTGTCTGTGAAACATGTAGTAAGAAGGATGGAGGTTTTAGAGGGAACATCAATGTTTCATTTGGTAAAATATATGACTGGGTATGTGCAGCTACAGCACTTTATAAAAAACAGGGGGATGACACAAAAGTGCAACTTTGTGAAGTGCACTATTGCTATGGAGTAAAAGGTGCAAGCAAATATAAAATAATGAAATATCCTTTGTTACACAGCCTTTTTCTGAAAGTGCACTTGTCTATTAAGGCACACGTCTCTTCATATAAATGTGACCTTGTTAAAAATAGCACTGCAAAGAGGGTTACTGAACATTTTTGTCTTTTTGAAAATGTTCTAATCTTCCAAATCTAACCCGGTATGCTTTTTCTCCTTATGTTGTGGCTTTGCGAGTCGTCCTGATGAAGCCTAAAGGGATAGTTCACCCAAAAATGATAATTCAATAATTATCTACCCACCACTATGCCGATGGAGGAGTGGGGGAAGTGTTTAATACCAAAGAACACTTTCGGAGCTTCAGGGAAAACAGCGTTGGAGCCAAATACAATACAATGGAAGTAAATGGTGACGACTTTGTTTAACATGCAAAAAAAACCTGAAAAAAAACATTAAATGCCTCCATACTATTCCTGTGGTGTCATCCAAGTGTCTGTAAGCCCCGACATACAAAATTGTCTTGAACCTGCATCATTTACACTATGTTTTTAGTCTAAATGTTTGCTGTTATCCTCTTCCTAGTGAGCAGCTAATGCAAGTTTTCACATTTTGCATGTTCTGCATGTTTTATGTTTCTTTTCTGTACTTTTTACGTATAATAAAAGATTCCCCAGTTACTTCTATTGGATTTGTTTTGCTGCATAAGCATAGTGGTAAGTAGATAATGAGTGTATTTCATTTTTGGGTGAGCTATTCCTTTAAGTGTTGATTCAGCATGCCAGCAGGGCCCCAGTTCTCCTGCTGAGTTTGTACTGCTCGGTTTCATGAAGCTTTGGTTTAATCCAAGGAATTGATACTTGAATTTTTATTTTCAACACACACTTTGCATTTGTAATTTATATTTAGATCCTAGAGTTACCATAGTGCAGTACGGCCACTGTAAACTACCATTAACCACAAAACAGCCTCAATCGAGAGCGGTTACATATTGTTTGTTGGGAAACAGGTGAGCAAAACCAGCTCAGAGAAGCCAATATATTGGACCTGCTGCTGCTCCTAACTGCTATAGTAACACTGGACCAAATTCAGAGTAATGGTTGCTTTTCCAGCAAACAAAAGATGATGTACAGCTTACCTGGGGATAGGAAAGCCACCCCAGCGTGCAGCGGACCTCTACTGGATGAGGCCAAAAAACACAGCAGAGCCTGGTGACTTCAAATATTGCTCCACTTCTGCTACATTGCTCCGCTCAAGGGAAGGTGCTGCCACAGAATCTGATTTACTACATTGGTTTTGCAACAACACACATTATATGATAGAAAGCAGTAATACCCGAGGAAAGGTCTGTCAATATCATATGGTGGTGAATATAGCAGAAAGGAGTAAAAACACAGTAGCAGATAAAGCAACACTGCAGTAGGATGTAATGAATAAATGATGAGTTGACTTATTTTAGGAGGAATAATCCACATGCTAAGTGACTTTCATATAACTCAGAGTAAATTATCCGATTGAATGCTTCCACTAAATCCTTCTACCCTCCATTGTTTCACAGAAGGAAAAAAATATATATATACAACATTGTGTACTATAATGCTTCACAACATCTGGCTTTGTTTATCTCCCTAATTGATGGATGACTCTACTTGTGCAGAATATACCCAGTATAAATTTAAAACTGTCTCATTATTATTACCCATGGATGAGAATGAATCTGCATGTGTCTGCACGATAAATATACACCTTACTAATCTGCAGTTTACACAATAAATCACTCCTTAGCTTTAAACTGTGCTTTGTGCTCTACCATAGGACGACCACTCGATGGCGCTATTGTCTTACAAAGGATACAAGACAGTAACAAAGGGAAAGATTATACTTATATTTAGGACTTCATATTATAATAATGTTTCTATTTTTTATCTGCTATTTAACTGTTTTTCTGATGTTTAGCATATATAAGCACCGTCCAGCGTCATAACTTTACTTTTGCACCATTGGGTCCTCAGCAAAAACGACTCTCTCCACTTGCTGCTAGTTAAATTAGGTATTTGTGCTATTTGTGCAATTTTTTCATCAAAACATTCCCAAATAGCATTCTAGTTTAATGGTTAATAACTCTACATGATACCTGTTCCTCTTCCCCGGCAACAGCATCATCTCTCACATCTTCCACTAGATGGCAGTAGTGTAGCACCACAGCTGTGGAACCGGCCCCTGTGCGGCCGCCATTGTCTAAGTCAACACCATCCCCTTAACTACAGGACTGGCTGAGAAATGCAGCAGGTATTAATTACCAATTCAGTATTAGTGCCCATTATTATCCAATATTCAGAAAAGGAGCACGCAAACAGTGCTGTGCCACCAAAGGGTACACAAGAAATAAATTAATCAGGAGTTTTAAGGCCATTTGGAAATGCATGCCACAAAGCCTCTCAGCATATAAATATGTATTACATCTGCAACTCAATTAGGCATGGTGAAATCTGGCCTTTAGGGTAGAAACCTGGGAACCTGCATAGATTTGCCTTAACCACTTCTCCATATGCCTTTAGTTGCGCGGCTTTTGCTATTACTGATAATCATCCCAGCTGACCTCTATATGGAGGCTGTAATATGAAATACACTTTTGATCTGCATGCACCGCAGGATTACGGTTGCGTGCATACACCTGGCCAACGCCATAAAAGTGGATCAGGGTCTGTCTGAATAGCTTCATTACCGTCAGCTGTCTAGCCGGCATATGCAAATATCCCAGAAATCCAAATGGAGAACTACAGCTTCATTAAATTTGGCAATAAAATATTTGCAATACCTCATTGGCTTCTAATGGCCATAATGAGGAGTATGACTGAATCCAATCGGCCTGCGTTAGATTTAATTTGTTTGGCATTTCACAGATGAGAATGCATTTAGAACTGTGAGTAGACATGAGAAGTCATTACACAACCAAGCTGGACTTGTGGTGAGCCCAGGTCGCCACAGAGACACGGAGGGCCTCCGCTCTTACTAGTGGGGATGATTCCCAGAATGCTTTGATGGAATACGCAGACAACCGAGCCCCAACCACATACTGGAAATGCCAACAGTTGATTTTACCATATTGCGTTTCAACATATTAGGTTGCAGCGACTTAATTAATGCAATTCCATTCCTTATAACTATCTGCTACTGGCTTTTGTCCAAGCCCAGATAAGATTGGCCAGTAGACTCAGCATGAGATACCAGAGGAATAAACAATGAAGCTGCTTGTCAGCTGAGAAAGGAGGCAAATGCAGTTAGAGGATGCCAGTGCGATGCTGTTTTGCAGAATAGAGATTTTTGTTTTTATTATTCGGTTAAAGCAGCACAGTGCAAATCAGAAGAGAGTAAATCAAATAAAGACACAATGTGAGCTGTTGCTCTAACAAGCAGCTGATAAGCCACAGCAAGAGGGGACTGGGGAGCGATAGTGCAAGTCTCAGTACAGCAGCATCCAAGTGTACTATAATTTAGAGAGAGCAAATAGCGTCTTCAGAAACCAATGCCTCACAACCTGACTTGGAGTGTAAACAGATTCTTGTATGTTTTTTAATCTAATAAAGAGCAAAGCGACACACATGGGTAAAACGGATTGCCTCATTCAAGGGCTGTTTGTTTTGTTTTTCATAGCCAAGTCAAACATGACCCTCTATATGTCTGCCAGCAATTTTCAGTCCATCTGTCTGTCTGTATTTGTCACATGTTCAAATAGTATTTAACGCTAGTGGCTGCAGTAAACGGTAATACAAATCTGCTCTAAAAGGAAAGTGAATAATGAAGACGACAGTGTAGGAACAATGCACATTGCAGAGCAAACAGTTATATCCTTTCAGGAGAATAAGACTCAGTTTGATCCCAATCCTTTCCCTTTCTCCTGCTGCAATCTATTCTATATACACAAACTAGCTAATCATTTACAACCCCCAGCTAATGTAAAGATGCTTTTCATACACAGCCCCCCTCTCTCTGCGCATTGCTAAGATAAATTGACTGTGACCCAAGCATGACCCTGGCTGATGTTCATGAGACCATTAAATTTCCTGCAAAGAGGGTGTAGCAGGGCTCTGCGATTTTGTGTGTGCACATGTGTGTGTACACAAGTCTGCATGTGTATGTGTGTGTGAGAGTGCAAGTGGGAGAGGCAGAGAGAAATACAATGAGAATAGAAGAGGGGGGTGCAGAGAAAGAAAATGAAACAAAGAGAGTGGAAGAGAGCAGTAACACAAAACACTAGTTACATGTTTCCCGTTCGGTTTCTGATTTGCTTCTCTTGAGCCATCCTTTTTCTAAATATGCATCAGAGTTTTGAAATGTCAATGTTAGATAGAAAATGTATAATTTTTTGGGTAAAAGGCTTGATTTGTCTCTTACTGATTTTGGCACACGTAACATTAACCTTTGCATTCATGGAGGTCCCTGAAACCCTCATCAACTCTCCATTATATGAATAAAAAATCAACCTTTTTTAGAATCAATTGGTTGTGTTAACATGTGTTCATAATACTCAAAATAATCCAAATGTACACAAGTATATCAGACATGTAATTTCTCCTCTGAAAAACTGCATCCCTCTAGTCATCATCATTATTAACTGCTAAGCTGCAGCTCATTGTATTGTTTACTTTACGGTCGCTTTCAATGGGCACATCTGACATTTTCTCACTTGACTCTCTGTTTGCTTCTCTCCAGTGGCTGGGTTGTGGCTTTTGCTGCCACATGCTTTTCTATTGCTTCAGTGAACTGCAGTGATTGTCAGGGGCAAAGGTGCATTCAACTCACATGCTTCTTATATGAACTCTATGAGGTACACAGCTTTGATCATTTAGTTATTGTTCTGGGTCATTTTAATCTTGAACTTATCACTGATTCTGCAATCGGCATTTCTGAGACAGTATATCATATGTCATCAAGTTCTACAACTGGTAAATACTAGAGTGAGAACATATCTCCCTATTCATGCTGCTCAGCTACCAAGCTAAGTAGGAAAGTGAATGTCACTGTACAAGCAGATACCATCAGACACAAATTTAAATTTCTCTCAATTTGGTTAAAGACTGTTTTTTCTAAAATTATATCTAAAAGGGAAAAGTTATATGTGTCTAAGAGTGAACAAATATAACACAACAGTTATCTGGTGCTTGTTACAAGAATGATGGACACACACTTCGTCGTCTTGTGTTTATTTATTTTCTCAGTTCGAAGATGTATATACATTTATATCTGAGTTTTAGGCAGAGATAACAGTTGTATTTAATGTAACTCCACATGTTTGAGTGCTGTGGTTTACCATCAGGTGAAGATCCAATGTTGACCTTACAATCTTGTTTTCCTGTATGTTCCAATCCTTCGATTTGTGCTCTGACACAAGCACACGTGGAGCACACTTGGTGCAGCTGTGTGATTTGTAATGAGGAAGATAGCTAAATAAGAGACTGACAGTGATGTGAGGTCACCCTATAGGTCTCCGCACAGAAATACATGAAAATCATCTACATCCATGTGGTTGATTGCTGGGAAAATAAACGATTTGAGTTTCCTGTAGATTGATCCCATATTGTCATTTCAAATCAACGAGTCAATCAATCTCCGAGAGAAAATTTATTTATTTATTATATCTGTAAATTGGACAAATCAGATGGTCCCTAGTATATTGTAAATATCATTTTCAAACAATTTGAGTGAGTGTACAATACACATCAACATCACATCACACCCTCACACTGTACTACACCCAACCAATTACTGTAATGCCATTGGCACAGCAGAGATCATCTGTACAATTGTTAGCTTCTATTAGCAAACAGACATTGAGGGAGAATGCCACAGGGGGGGAATGTGAATCTTTACACATTATTTTCATTGCACTGCATCTAACTATGTGCACTCTACTATGTAGTTGTGTCCCTGATCCCCTCTAATGGATTACCACAGTGTCCATGGATCTAAGGGTCAGCTCTCGTAGCTCTGGGGTATGACCTCAGTGTACTGTCGCCACACTGTTAAAACACTTCCACTCCGCTGCAGCACTCGCTCCTGCAGAAGCATGTGGACGTAGAGAGAGAGGCCCCCGCCACAGTAGTTTGTCATGTTAACATAATCCAGAGTGATGTCTGGTTAATTTGTTTCCCTATTCTAATAACCTTGCGTATAAATAGTTACTACCAGCATGCATGTTTCATGCATTTTCACCTCTCGAGCCTCAGAGGAAATTAGCATTCGAATTTGTAATCATGTCCCTTTTAAGCTGCATCACATGCCAAGACTGAAACGAGGAGACAATTAACCTGCACAGCTAAGTGGACAAGAGGATCTGACAAAAATAGCTCAGAGGCAAATGAAGTCAAGTTACATATTTCATGTGCTTCTTCGAATCAGGTTGGCAACATTGGCTGTAGTTTGATTTTTGAGTGTATGTTTTTGAGTGTATATATGTATAAACTCAAATATATATATATATATATATATATAAATGAGAGAGACAGGGGGAGAGAGATGTGTGAACTTTTCAACAACTAAGGAAACCAGGTTTATTTTGGCTGGATGACATTATACTTGTGCCATTATCCAAAGTGTTTTCAGATGGCTGTGTGGGTTTTGAACAATTTTCTCAACCCCCAAGGAGCATGTAATCCTTCAACTTGTTTGAAAGCATGGAAATAACCAAAATAAGACTTATACTTTAACATCCCTCCCTGAGCTGAACTCATAAGATAATGTAGGGAGAGCAGCACTCGACTCCAGCAGAACAGACAACAAAACAGACAACATGAGGTTTTCTGTAGCTGCGTACTGGACAAAAGATAAGAGCCAGATGTGTTTTGTATTGTTCACATCCAATGTTTCTCATCACAGGACATTATGTGTTTCCTGATTCTCGACAAATATGTTAATATGTTCCTCATCAGGTTTTTTGAAAGCTAAAATTCTGAAACCTACTTTGTTTACATCCGATTACATGCTTCCTATTCCTGGACTAATTCTGGTTTACTGGTATGTAGTCTGTTATTGTCAACGGCTGTCAGGCAAAGTTTGAAACCAAAGGATGTCATGTAACCACACTTGCAGTGACAGACAAGGCATATATTTGTTGATAAATGCCAGTTTCATTTACTGTCATATAGCAAGCTGACCTGCCATGCAGCTGCTGAGTTGTTTCCAGCCGAGGTGAGATGTCTGCCTCTTGTTTTACCTGTTTGTCGTCCCCTCCTCCTTTTTCCTCTTTTTCTCGTTTTATGGTTTGCATGTGTTACACACCCTCAAAGACGAACAGGTTGAATTATGTGCCAAGTATGTAAATAACTGCAAATACAGCAAAGAGAACAGTTGCAAACTAATACAGGCTGTGCATTGATGTGCTAGCATGACTGTTCTATGTTCTGACTGTAGCAGTTTGCACACATGCATGTACAACACTAATAATATTCTGTCCATGCACTCTTTCAACCAAAGAGACATCCAGAAATGATTCATTGGCACATTAATGTAATAAAGGGGAATTACCTGATAACACAGAAGGTTAACTGTGCAACAGTCAGTCACACAATATTTATCTCAGTATCAGTACAAGATCAAAGGTGGCAAAAATGTAATAACAATACACATAATGACCAGTGTAAATTATTTTTTCAAATGAAGTTAACGCAACTAGTTAAACAGGCTCGTTATGTGTTATTTGTGTCTTGGTGAGGGTGATGACTGTTAAATTGTGATATCATAAAGTTACTGAGGTGCTAACAGATTATTTTAAGATTTTATTAAACCACCCTGTGTGCATTTCTCTCTGTATTGAGAGCTTCAATACTTTTATAGTGTTTATATAGGTCGACCTGTAGCCACGCCCATTGTTTCCAAAAGAAGAAATTCATTTTGCAAAAAAAAGTCTATCGAGGCACATTGTTTGTTTGAAGAGCAGAGAGTGAAGCAGTTCATAGCCACTGTTTGAGAAGCTACACACGTCTACATGTCTCTTTTGTCTGTTGTTTTCCCAGTTTCTCTCATCAGTCACTCAGGTGAAAACACGCTGGTGTGAAAGACAGTCAACCTTCTTCATCATGTCAGTGAACATTCCATGAGTGCTATTGATGGTGCTCTTCTACCTGTTGGTCCTTGGGACCAGCATCTGGGCTATATTTTTATATATATAAAAAAAAATACATAAAAACTGGCTCACACATAGAAGGATGGTATAGAAATCAGGTGTTACAAAACTGAAAGTACAGACAACAGGAAACACAGGAGCAGAATGACTGAAAAAACAACAACATACAAAGTCAACCTGACGAAGAGAAACACTAAGACTCTACACACAGAAGAGGCAGAGATAATAGACCACAGGTGAAACACATGACGAAAAGATAGACACAAACACAACAATGGGAAACAGCCTCTCGCCTCATGCCTCTATGCTCTCGTACCAGGGGCAGGTGAAAACACAGAGTTTCTCGGGTAACAGCTGCTCAGAGATCAGCGTTGCAGCTTTTTGATCAGAGCAAAAGCTGCAGTTGGTTTGTACTGAGCTTCAGTTTCTTTGTCCGCCTCTAGTCTGACCTGCTCTCACTAAAATATGCCTCCAGACAAATTTTATTTGGGGGAAGAGGGGGCAAAATGGCTCTTTTGATAGTAAAGGTTCCCGACCCCTGGGCTGGGTGATCTCAGGTTGCAACTTGTAGTCATGAGCTGCGAAATGTAATTAGGTGCCAGCCCACGTTGAGCTTTGAAAGTTATGGAAGAATCTCACAATCTATCCTGTATTTGAATGGCAACCAGTGAACTGATGGCGTGATATGAGACCTATGGTTTGTTTTAGTTGAAATACAAGCAAGGGGAGGAGAACTAACATTATGCTGGTAAGTAGGCTCATGAGCCAGCAAATTGAGCTTGCAAATACAGAGGCCCCACAGAGATAGGCCATTAAGATCCCCAGAATGAAACCAAGAAACACATTTCTCAAAGAAAATATCCTGTGTGATTCTGAAATTAGGTTTTTGTCAGTTTAGAAAACAGCAGAATCCTCTCAGTGCTATAAGGACACATTTAGACAGGTTCTCCACACAGGCACCTGCTCTATGCAGAGCCATTATGGTGTTATGCAACCATTAGAAAGGGTATGAGGCTTAAAATCAAGGTCCTCAGCTAGTAACTCCCTCCTACAGCAAACGCTCAAACCACTTCAATTTTAATATGAGAGATTATTTTTTGTCTGTTGCAACACAGTAGTATTAAACTGACAGTTGCGGTGTGGAAGCACTAATGGGGGGTTGTAGGACCCCTCGATATGGTGAAATTTCCACGGCAAAATCTACGATAGATAAGGTTTCCCTCTTCAAGCGATCGTTAGGAGCTAAACTGACCTGTGATTACTAGAGAGTATCTTCTTGTTAAAGATGGCTGACTTTACCTCTACAATATTTATCTGCAGGTCAAGGACATACCTTTGTTTAAAAGGGTGTTTAAAAGTGCATTTTTACATGCTGTAAAATTAATCAAAGGAAGAATGGAAGGGAATTTGATCAAAACCAGTCTATTGACAACAAAGAGACTTTCTAAGAATAAAATAAAAACACTCTTTAGCGCAGAATGAGCTAAAAAATCCCATTAGTTGCTCTGTTGGTCAGGCTATAAAAGTTGTCCTTTATCATCTACACAAAAATCTGATTTAAACCAGAATCCTTGGAGTCTTTCACCTCGTTTCCCCTGCTGACGTAGATAGCCAGACCCAAAATGAATACCAACACTCTGGAGATCCACTTTTGTGATTTCCCTTCTATGCTTCACCCCTCTGGAGATGCCATCAGTGACCCGATGTGATGATCCAATGACCAGAAGGTCAATGACCCGACCGCTCGAGCCATGTAACTGGGTCTTTATCACACTAGTTATTACATTTTCTATCTCTGGAGCATTTTTCTTTTTAATGACCATAGAAATAATGCAATCACAGGATGATTACTTAAACATCAATTTAAATAAACAGGCCAGAAGGTAATTTGTGCATATTATGGCAACAAGCACATAAGAAAATAATGCAGCAGTTATTTCACTGAGTGGACATGTGTGTTCATGTGTGCATCTCTTTATGCATGTGTGTAGGAAATGTTTTACCTTTAATAAACCACCGCAATATTTCCTCTGTTTATGACCTCTCAGACATATAAGTATTAACTAACAAATAAAAAACATGCACACAAAGCATGCATGAATACAAAACAAGCTGTTAAGATTCACCAGTGTTACTTTATTAACACTGCAGAACTATTAAAGTATGCTGCCATTAGGGCCGCAACAGAGATAAGAATGTGAAAAAAAGCAATTTCCGAAAGGAAGATCTAACTAATCAACAACTCTCTTTTCCAGCCCATCTGATATACAAATTGTGCCTAATGAACCTTGCAAAATCAATTACCTGGGTAATACTTTGCATGCTAGGGGAAACCAACGGAATGCACGGTGCATACGTAAACAGATATTAGTCTCTGCAGATTATTTTGCTCCATTTACATTGCATTAGCACCAGAAACCGAAAACTGACTGGTGCATGTTCCTCAGTCATGTTCATTACATTAAAATGAAACCAGGCCAGATACATAAAACCACAACCATGGTAAGAGCATTCATTACCCTTGATTAATGCTAAAACATGGTGTGGACAAGATAACAAACAACTGTGTGTGTTGGAAAAGCTAGGGCACCAAACAATACAGCATAAAGTATTTAGGTGACTCCTGAATGATGGATGATGGTGGGCCTTTCTGCTGATAACGTTTTTTTTATTATTTTAAGGCTCGGTTTAGCACTGTCACTTTGGCATAAAATACTGTATCACACATGCTGCAGATAACATTCTTAATGTATTGTTTGACTATAATGTAGTCTGTGTTCAGGGGATGTAAAGAGAGAGCCTGTTCCTTGTTGCGAGTTGAGACTTGACATATACGATATTCATACCTAGATGTTATCATGCTCCGTATAGGAAGTCATCTTCAGAGTTAGTGGGTTTTAGTCAGAGTTGGCAGAAGTACACATTCTTTACTCGAGTAAGGAGTACAGATATTTGTGTTAAAAAGACTAAAAGTAAAAGTGTGCTCAAATGTACTCAAATGTTTAAATGTGAAAAGTTCTCCTCTGAAGGTTCTTTGTGCCGGCTGTAAACAAACTAAGACTCATGTCTTGTTACTATATTTCAAAGACACTATAACCAGTCAGATTTTAATTGAAACAAAAAAAAAATGTTCCACCTGCTGAGGAAACTCAGGACTTTCCAAGTCAGCAAGGACATTTTAATCCAGTTTGGTTCACTTATTGAATCTATCCTCACCTTCAACATCTTATCTTGGTACAACGCCCTAACCACTGTCAACATCTAAAAATATACACTGCGCTTTCTAACAGTCCCTCCTTATGTGCCTCTTTTAGAAGTTGGTTTAGATGTTGGCTATGTGTATAAAATGTAAATTGGGAGGACTGCTGAGCCATGTTTTTAAATATGTACTATGTGTTTGTGAATTGTGTTTGAGCCAGTACAATGAAGTTAATCCCTCTATATGTTTATCTGTCTGTATGTCTGTCTGTCTGTCTGTTTCTCTCTCTCTCTCTCTATCTATCTATCTATCTATCTATCTATCTATCTATCTATCTATCTATCTATCTATCTATCTATCTATCTCTCTGTCTATCTATTGAAAGTAAAACAGAGTTTAAGTCAAGACAAGACTTGTGAGCATGAACATTTGTGCAGGTGGAAACTTGTCTGCGGTGCCTCACTTGGGTAGAAAGCTAACAGTGAGCCCACAAATTGCTTTGTATAAAGGCAACAAACAGCATCAATTTTGTTTATTATCTGTCTATGATGTGGAAAACAAAACATTTACATACTCTGCTTCTCAGATATTTTGGTGATTCTCCGCTCAGGGCTTTGCTTGCTAGCGTCCTCCAAACAACATACTGTAACATTACTGACTTTAGCATGAGGACATACATTAGGTTAAGCTGGTAGTGAGCACCCGAAACTGGATCAGGAGACAAAGTACTTGACACGGTCTGATGTCATTCTCTACTTTTTGCTTTGAACAGGTAATTACAGGTTGAATATGAACATTTCCCCCCACATGAATGTTTGAAATTCGAATAAAAAGTGATAGCCAGACAAAGTACTGAATGAAATATTCTTCACTTAAACAGGGCAGGGATGGGAATTTTTTTTGTTGCTCTGCCTCATCATCGGCGTTGTCAGCGATGTTGATTCTTTATTTTATTCCATGTTGTTACTCCTTATGTCAGTTATATGCACGATGCCTCTTTTCCCCAGTTAAGTCTCCCTCTCTGATCTGTTTCGTCTAGAAGCGCCTTTTAGTCTGTGTATGTAATGCGTGATATGCACTGATACATAAATAACAGGGAATCGTCTTTTCTCTGTGATTGTCCATTTAGGTTCAAATCTGTCTTGATGTTGGGAAGGCGGCGCTCAATGATAACAATGGAGAATTCCCCTCACATGCATTAAAACAAAAGTAACAAGCCTGTTAGTAGTAGAAACAGATACAATGAAGTAATGTCGTGAGAAAAACAAATACTCAAGTGAAGTACAGACCTAAAAAATATACAATAACAAAGTATTTGTACTTATTACTTCCAACTGTTGGCTTTAGTGAAATGTTTTAAGATATAATAAAGAGCCACAGCACATATACTGGATAAAATGTATCCTTCAGTTCTTGCTCGGTTCCATTTAAAATAAAGTGGTATTTGATCAACAATATATCAGGCTTGGTGTAAAGTTGTTGAACTGTACATGAAACTCCAAAAAAAAGCTGATTCACCGCTATTCTGCAAAGCAACAAAGTGAAGAATTTTTCCCTTTCTGAGCAGCAAGGCACAAATCTAAATCTGGCGTCATGAATTATTAAAGGGCCCTTTATGGAGCTTTTCTTCAGAGGAGAATATCCAGCACAGTATAGCACAAGCCAGAGATCAAACAGAGCAGAGAGACAGAGCCAACTGTAATGCCAAAAGTATTCCTACCCAAAACGTGTTGTTCTGCACTTGAACATAACGGCAACTTCAGTCGGATACGAGGAAAAGGCTCTGTGATTATGGGTAAAGACAAAGAGGGACGGTTTTCACATGGTCTGTGTTGGTCCCCTCCATGGCAACCATCATTTGAATGTATACACAGAGGAAATGAGAAAACTTGGCGTACATTACTGCCTGACAAGATGATGACAAGAGAGCAGATTTATCTCTGCTGAATATCATCAGACAATAAATAGCTTTGGTTTGGAGGTGAGTGTCAGTTGTGGATGAATCACTCCCCTCGGTGTCATCCAACTCGGCGTGCCTTTGTGAAATTGCTTTTTGAGTCTGAGCTGCATTTACTAAACATTTTTTCTCAACCCTTAACGTGTTTCTAAATGGCATTTCAGTGGAGTTTCCTGCAGGCAAGTAATATACAAAAGTCTTTTATGGGCTTTTCATCCAGTTGATTTGGGCTGTGGAGCGTCTCACACTTGTTTAAAAAAACACACTTCAGTAAAAGGTGTCTTTATTTTCTCACAGCGATATCCTGGTTTGTATAGATTTAGGACACGGCACAAAGCCTCAAACAAGAAATTGTTGTTGGATGGAATGAAAAATATGTTTATAATCATTTGGACCATATTGTTTGATATTCAACACTGTCTTTAACTTTCTTTTTCTAAAAATGTACCTTGTTTTGTATTAGCGCACTGTTTAAATACATAATAATATAGTATGAATAAGAATTTAAAATAAAACTTTTATAGGTTCATAATGTAAATTTGGGACTTATACATACAAGCTATTTAGACATTAAAACAATTTTGCTCTCCTTTAAATAATGTCTAAGTATGTTATCTTTATGTTCCTATAGACTAAATCTATAGAAAAAACTCCATTAAATAAACTGAAACCAACAACAAATTGATCCTAATAATAAGTTATGTCTGTGCAGCCACTGCCTGATACATAATATGCCTCTGTTTGAGCCTGATAAGGTTTTTCAGAGAAGTAAAATAACATAAAATGCCATGATCAACATGTTAAGACAGATAAAAGAGCCTTGCTGCTGTGTGCCGTGACAAATTTCTTCATGACAATAAACATGACCCTCGTCAAGCTAATTAAAAAACAGCAGAGCAGCGTGGAGATAAAACTGTATTGCTGAGCATGTTCAGCTTTATTGTGACTGAAAACAAAGATGTGGAAATGTTTCAGAATCCTGCTATTTTTGGTCATAAATATTATATATCTATATCAGTCAATGCAACAGTAAAAAGAAATGTAGTCAAAATGTATTATTTGTTATTTTCCCTTGAAAGTGGGTCTCTGTGGCACAGAGAAAGGAGCCACTGTATAGCAGGCTGTAGCTACTACACTTGGTCTCTGCATATTCACTGGTTTGGTCATTTCAGGTGAAGTCTGAATAACCATCACAGATGGAAATAAATATATAACACAGTAAAAGTATCCTATAGGAAATGTTTTATTTACCGACTCAACCAAAGTAGCTGAAAATTGTCAGGAACTCAGACATAAAATCATAACCTATCACACCATAGCATAATACACCAAATGTATGTGAATGTGATACAACATATATTTTTTTTCTTTAAGCTCTGATTTGTTCTCCACCAGCTCCATTGGCGATTTAATGCTCCACTGCTGAATTTTCACGAGATGGTTGGTAAATTTGTCCATTAGCTATTTTGTGCTGAACTTAGTTGTAGATCTTTTTCACTCACACCAACTGCCTAACACATAGAAATAGCAAAAAAATTTGAAACAATGAGCGGGAAGACGCTAAAACGCTTCCTAGAGCTGAGTGAGGTGATAATTATCTCTGGGTTTGTTTCTTCGAGTTATTTTTCACCCCTAGTCATTTAATTTCATTCAAGCTGCTTTAACACAATCATTGAGGTAGAGGTGTATGAATTTCTTATTTTAAAGTAATTAACTGCTGTATTTTCATCCAGCACTGGAGGAGAGTTAGCTTATTTAATTTAATTACATATGTTTTCATCCGAATTTCAAATGGCTTAGTTACTGACTACTGCTTTTAACGAATACTTCTACTGTCTGTGTATTTAGAAAAACATGACTCAAGTATGTAGCAGTGTTTTCAGTGAATCAGTATTCAACTAAAGAGTGTTGTCTTATGTGCTTCTCTGTGTTTCTTGGACACATTGATGAACACCTTTACCTTAAATAACATCAAACCAAGAACAATTCCATCTGCAGTTATTCTGCTCTGCTCTAAACTTGTAAAATCAATCTGATTTAAACTATAATTCAAACACTAAAGAAACAAAAACAGACCTAGAATTCTATTGTGCCACCAACTTAAATTCTCCCTTTATTTCCAAATTATTTCATTATTGTTAACATTTTACCACAAACTTACCTCCTGTCATACAAGTCGATGACAGCGTATAATGGCATGGCACAGTGCTTAGATATTTAAGGGAAAATCTTTCCACTATGTCACATGTTTCTTTACCAAACTATATGCAGCTGCTGAAATGTCAGTGGCCGATTTAGTGTGTTGGTTGTTTTAAAACGGTTTAAAATATTATGTCACTCTACTTTGATTACAATGACTACAGGTCTATACTGGATAACTGGATACTTTTTTGGGAAATAAATATGTTTTCTCTTACGATGCTGTTGAATATACTATTTGCTCTAATTGTATCTCATCCACTTAATATGTAAACGTCACCCGTAATTTATACTATCACTCACATGAAAAAGTGCACGTTGTGTTGTACTGTGGGTGTGTAGTGCCCCTTGCAAAAATGTCTGTCTATGATTTCAACCAAAAATACCTACAAACTAAAAACTGAGAGGGAAATAACAGAGAATAAAACCATGAAATATGAAAAAAGAAAAAAACACTGACTTGAAAGTTTTCACGCTTGGCTGAGATGGAACAGATGGCACAAAAGATGATGGGAATAGATTTTTTTTTAATTAAACGTTTTCTTCCTTTTGTTTGATTTCTTATGTCCATGGATTGTCCACATATCTAAGTGTTTCCTATGAAGATAGTTCTCAGCAAAGTCTATAGATTATCGTGAGTAATCTTGACATGTGTTATGGAAAGAGGCATCAGTAGTGAATCTTTTAAATAATAATCAAAAAAATACGTCAACACAATAATACTAATCCACCCCCGTGTTCTAAACATGACTACATGAATCAGGGTTTAATCAAATTCCTTTCATGTGTCGCAGCGTCTGAAATTTGAAAGGAAAAAAGTGCTAGTGGCAATCTCTGCTCCTCTTTGACTTGTAATAAGAATCAGAGAAAAGCGAAGCCCTCGTCTCTTTGGACAGATAAACTAAGCTCTTGGAGTGAAGAGCTTTCTGTCTGGAGAAAATGATTTTCCAATGTTTATACCATTTGGAACCACTATAAATTAGAAAGAGAAAGAGAGGCTGATATAATTTTGTTCCAGCAGAATCTCTCCACCTGACTGAATGTGTCTATAAAATTCTCAGAGAAAAGTAGGTTGCTAAAATGCACTTAATTTGGCATGATAGATTGAGTCCATGCTTCACTGACTGTAATTGAATCTGTGACCTATTTCTTCAGAAGAAAATTGTCTTGTGGGTTATTTGTCACCATACATTTTAATGGAATTCAATTGACAGACACTGAATTTACACATTTGTATCCAATTATTATCACTCCCCTTCCAATCTGTAGGCTGTTTCAAATTTAGTCCTACACATAGGGATATCTCAGCCTTTAACAAAAGAGGCTATCATGCTCTTCATGAGGCAGATTTGTCTGTAGACACCAGTCTATTTATCACAGGTCTTATGTTAAAGATTACAATGGAAATAAGCACCATCGGCACTGAATTACAGAAACAGGGCTGTTGACTAGACTGCTATTTATCTTTAGCTAGTGCTCAGTCTAAATCCCAGCAGAGATCAGCTGCTAAAATGGAAATCACAGCACAAGCCAACCACATCCACGTCCACTAAATGTGTCTATTAGCAGAGATCAGTGCTGGTGCTTCTTGTCGGCTATAAATAATGACATGGAACAAACATCATTAAATAGCCTGGCATAATGTATAGCATAAATAGAGTGCTGGAAACAGATATGATGAAAGAGAAACATAATTACAGTCTTGGAAATCTGTTTTCCACCTGTCAGTCATATAACAGTGGATATAGACAATGTGTGTAAAAGCCAGTGTGACTCAAGGCTGCATATAGGGTGACATAATTTCCGTCTACTTCACCAACATATGCCTTTCACATTCAGATTATTTCATAATAAAATAAAACCTCAGAATGATTTCTAAACACCAAATATTCAAACAGACACATTTAAGCTTTGGCCGCTTTATTTTTTGTGCTGAGAATAAAAACAGACGTAGAACATTATGGTGTAAGATAACATTGCATGTGTTCTAGGACAGTACTGTCCTCCCAGACATAATAGTTTAACCTGATATTCTACTGGAAGTGCTGCTACTCTCCACAGAGGACGCTAACTGGAGGAGAAAGATCTTGTCAAACATTGAAAAAAGAACAAGGTGGAGGCAGAAGACTTGTTCCAGACTACTTCAGGCCACGGAGGGTATTCCTTCTGTGATCAGACAGAACATTTGAGTTGAAACCACATACTCTATATAAAGATGAACGACATTTCTCCACTTTATACCACAATACAGGAAATTAGGTAAAACTATCCCGGATTTTAGCGCTGCCGTCTTGTGCCGATAACATCAGTTGGAGCTAAGTCTGTACAGTAGTGAAAGCGGAGTGTGGAGGTACACACACTCGACCAAGTCAATCAGCACTTGCACATTCATCAGTGAGATAAGAAGTGTTATTTTAATGTGTACTTTGGCTTTTTTGTTGGTCCATGTCCCATCTGCCTACATGGAGGAGGTGGGGTTTGACTTCCCTGTTGGGAAGCAGGCATTTCAATGATCTTTTTGTGCAGTCTGTTGTTGAAACATTACAATTTGTATGTTTCTCATACAATCTAATACTATACAACCAGAACTTGTCCCACTAAACCACTGGATTATAGACTCGTGTTTCCCTTTTAACTAAGCAATGTTCATTTCTGCCTGTGCATTGTGTAATCTGTGTCACTGTACATATTCTCACATTGTATACATTTTGTTTACACTGTATATATTATTTATAGTCCATCTATATTTAAGTGATTTACTGATGTCAATGCTTTTTTTTACTTTGCTCTGTTATGTTATCTTATATAATTACTGGCTATAACATCTCCAGTTATTTCAATCCTGACATGCACTGCATTAATGGTGCTTCCATTTGTGTCCTTATTTCCTGCTGATATTCAGAACTGAAATATTGGATACAAACAAAGAGAGTATTTATTAAAAAAATACAGCATCCACATCCAGTTCTTTCTATAAGGCAATATAGACTGCTATAATGAACTTGTAGTCATAACGTTCGATTTAAGATTACATGACTTAATGCAAGTATGGCCTGTAAAGATAGAGTACTTCTGTTGGTAAAATGCAATTAGTGTATCAGTCAGTGTGGCACAGCTGATGCCACCAGCTGTTGTACGTACATTAATGTGAGTTATAAAAAATTTAAAAGAATTGTTAATTCAGTGTCCTCTGCTTGTTCAATTACGTCAAATAGAGAATGTTTTCTTCACTAATTCATAGTAAACTGGTTGACTCTCAGTGGAAATGTTATCCATATCACACTAATTAGTTCCTAGTTGTTTTGTTCGAATTACTGCTACTAATTCCTGTTAATAAATTGTTGCAGAGGCTCACTCATTCTGTTGAGCTCCAGAAAGGAAAATTGGGTCATTTTAACGAGGATAAAGAGAAAAACAACTTGGTAATATTTAAATATGCGTTTGGTTTTCCACTCTAATTTGTTAAACAAAATGCCTCAGCAGTCTGCCAAGTAACAGACGAAAGCTAATGTTTGCGCAGGCATCCATTTTGCATGAAAAAATCCATCTGGTAAATGGTTTATCATATTCATGGAGTAGCCAAATGTAAAGCAGTACAGAGTGCCAGTGGCAGTCAAAAACATTCAGAGTATTATACTGCTCGAATGTTAACGAGTGGAGAAACGAGCCACAAATGAATTCAATACCATAGAGAGGTGAAGAAGAAGAAGCTGCTAGAAACCAGCATACATCCTATTAGCAAAGGAAGCTGATTTAATAATAAAGATACTAATCTGAATCACATGAATCTTTACGTTCTTTGCGCCTCTATCCTCTGTTGTTATAAGACACTAAACCTGCTGAGCTATGCATCATGCGGTGTGTACCTACTGCCATGTGCTTTCCATGGAATCTGATCATTTGCGTGTAAGTGCTGTTGCTGGTGCTGCGTTGATAAAGGTTAGACTCACACTGCATGAAGGAGCACTGGTCCTCACCAGATTTGAGCTGTTCATTTTGTATTCAGCCAAGGCCTTTCAGATGTGTACATTGAGGTTCTGTGCAAATGTTTGAGGCTGAAATGTGTAAGAAACTGCAAGTGAACGCATTAACCTTCACTGGCTTACATTCGAAAAAGTATGCTGAACAAACTGCTTTGCATTGTGACTCACACGTTAATAAAATGGTTAAATTATATCAGTACATTATATTTACTAGTGGCTTTAAATAACGTTTACATAAATAACATGTAGCATAGTCAGTTCATCATAATCAGCATGACCTTATCCGGGTACCATGAATCTTTGTGCATAATTTCAACCCAATCGTCCCAGATGTTTTAGAAACGTTTTGTTTGGATCAACACACCCATTGACACATGGGACAAAAAGATCTAACCTTCCACATTAAAATAACCCATGTTATATACTTGTGGTAGTACGCAGAGTAAAATCTAAACATGGAGAAGCAGCTTTTATTCACCATGAAGTTTTATTTTATTATTCTACACAGCTCTATCAATTGTGTTTTGTTTTAATTTCTTTCTCAACTTATTTTACAATTTTTATTACAGATTCATCCTTTTTATTTTTTTTCCTCTTATTATCTTTTTATCTCTTTTATACTTCTCTTGAAGAAGCCTTTGGGTCTTAGGTTTCCTGCACCCTCTGATTGGATCAGTGGTTTGACTCCCCTCTCGTTATTAATTACTTTGAATAATATATTGTACAATATGCACATGTAATGAAATATATCATTAACATTTTGTGGAGTAGAAAGAAGATATATTTGCTGATATATGGAATGTATTAAAATTGAAATGTATATGAAAATAAAACTACTTAGGTAGAGCACAGATACATAGAAATTGTAATAAAGTAAATGCAATTTGTTACATCCCACCACTGGGTACTCCCAAGCCAATTTGAGGCCAAAAAACTCTTGCATCTCTCTTTCACTTTAACCACAGATTTGCTACACTTAAGAGAAGGACCTTTTGTGTTCTGCTACTACTGGGGATAAATAGTGTCATGTGGACAATACAGTGGCCCTGCAGAAGACACAGCCATTTGGTGGCAGTAGGATAGACTGATGGACAGGACTGCCCATTACCTGGTATAACAACTCAAGGATGTGACATGAACAGTGGGCTGTGGCTTTGTTGAAAGGAAAACATGCAATATGGCTGCAGTTTGGTGCAGATACTCTGTGCACACGGTGGTGCTGCCAAGATAAACGCTTCTACAGAATTTGGTATATTAAGGATAGCATGCACCTTGATTGCTCAGTTTTAGAGCAGCTCCTCAACCTTGGGGTTAGCACAGTGCTCCACATATAGTCATGTACTAAACAGAGCCACAGGATATCTTATATACCTCTTTTAGTTTGTTCTATTTCTTGTATAAAAATAAACTGAGGAGGCATCAGATCATACATGTGTCTGAGCTTTCTTCTATTCTATTACTAAATTACACAAGTATGACACACTCACATTCACATGGCAACTTGACAACTGGGGTTCTGAGGCTGTGACGACCTAAAAACAGTGTCAATGACAAGAAAATACTGAGACACACCGTTGCAGGTCATTAAACTGTCTTATACATCGTTGCTATTACACAGAGACCAATTAACAGTGTTGCATCGCCCAAAGATACAGTATGATCAAAACTGCATTTCCCAGTCTGATGGTATTGTTCAACAAACACCGGGGCTATTAAAGTTGGCACTGCTGTGGAAAATTAACTACGCTCCTCTGAGATGTTAGCGAGCCAGACAACAGGAGATGGCAGCCAAAACCAACATTATGTTTATAATGAGATTGTATTAAGACGTGTGTGTATGTGTGGTCCATGTATAACTAATGTTTTGGGGACCTAACAGTGAATCCCATGGCTTAACCAAACAAAACCAATCAAAAAAAGTGGGTGTCATGTCGGGAGTGCGCGAAAGGTACTGGGTATCCACATCCATTGAAGCCCTGTGGGTATCAACATGTAAGATTGTGTGTGTCTATACATCTATGTAAAATTTTAAACAACATGTACAATTTTAATCAGCCAATTCTCTTCTGTTATTAACGCCTAGGGCCGGAGATATACCTACTGTTTAAACACGCATTGGCGTAGACAACCAGCTGCGTCATTAACGTAGTTGTTCACATACTTGCAGATGTACTACGAGTGTAGCCAGAAAATACCACTAGAGGGTACACCAAAGAAATCAGACCATATATGACTTCCGGATTGCATGATAAATAAACATGGCGACATTTGAGATGGTAACTAATTTGTTCATTCTGAGATCATGGCAGAAAAATAGACAGCAGCGTCATTGTAGGCGGTCTGTAAGGCCCATAAATGAAGCACGGTGTGACAATGGCAAGTATGTTTCTCTGGTTCTGCCAATGCGAGACATTTGATGATGAAAAAACCACCAGTATTTTTGAATGTCCGCCAGGACGTTTGATGATTTGCTCTGCCGGATTAGCCCACTGATGATACGCCACAACACACACAGTGAACCAATCATTTCAGCAGAGCGGCTCACCGTCAACCTCCGCTTTCTACGAACAGGCATCAGCTACATGCCTTGTCAGCAAGCTACAAACTTGGAACCCTGTCACATTCCATATACTACCGCTACACTGCCCCTACCAATTAAGTGCATATTTCCTCTGGCGTACGCGTAGCATTAACATCTGAGGACGTGCGCAACCTACGCTCCAAATGGACGCAGGATACGCCAGGCAGCCATCATGCGCACCCTTATGCCTACATGTTGATAACAGCAAGTGTATCTCCTGCCCTCATGACACTTTTCAGTTTGAGTGTTTCAGGTATGTTGTGGGGGCCTTCGTAAATCTCTACACATTATTGGGACTTTTCTTCCTTTTTGGGACAAAAACCATGTCCCCATAATGTAAACCATTACATTTTAAGGTGAACAGATGTTTCAAGGTTAGAGTAAGGTTAGGTAAGGATAGTTTAAGTTTAGGTTAGGGTAGGAGGGGGGGGGGGGGGGGTATGGAAGTAGTAACTAAGATGAAGGTTAGACTAAGTCTCAAGAAAATCAACATAGACCAATGTAATATCCTCTGAAATCATGGAGACACAATTCTGTGTGTTTGAGTGCGGTTGAGTGTGTGTACACATCGTTCTGCACTTTAGTCTAAAACAAGGTGAGAGTCAATCTTTTTTAGTCTCCGCTGACTATGAGATGATGATCCATAAAGATTTTCTATACTTTTTTTCCCTCTGCTGTCACTAGGTAGTATGTGTAAAATATTATGAAAAATAATTATTCATCCCCACCGATCAAAGAATATAAATCAAATCCACTTGGACATTTGACCTTGCCTCAAGGTACAGCATTGTGCTCGAGAACACAGTTTGTAAACGTCTTTGTTAACCACCAAAACTAGGATAATAAGACATATACTGCACTTACATGTACATTGCATCATAGATCCATATGAAGCTTTTCCTCTTGTGCTATCTTTCGCTTCATTTCTCCAATCATTGTGACTCAACAACACAGATCCATAGAATGTAATTTGCATTTATTAGTGTATATATTTCTTGCTTTATACAGAAGCATAACGAAAGGCACTGCTTCAGTATTAGTAGTATAATGAAGGGGTTTTGTTTCATAAGAAACAACATGTTCAGGGTTGTAAATCCATGTAACATAATGTGATTTATGGCGGACACTTACTTTACACATTACACATTTATCACCAGAAGGCCATGCATTCCTCCACATCCAGGTTTGAAGAGCACACAGTGATTTAAAGGCCAACATTTATACTGATATATGTTCACTTCAAGGCCTCTTCATGTTTCCTCCAGTATATTTGAGTGAATCTGTTTGATGTTAACTTGATCCTTTCGACATCTTCAACATGGCTGATGTTCACTGGCTTTTAATAGGAAGGTACTTCGGTCTCTGTAAAAGTAAAGCTCAATATTAGCTCTTTTCTCAACAAAGCCAAGGCCGTTTAGAAGATAGAGTTGAAATATAATAATAAAATGAAATCAAGAGAAATGGTGCTTACAGAGAATTTACACTAAATAAACCCTCCGGCTCAAGAAGACGGAACGAATAGTTAATATGAAAATAATCTTCAACTGGATCATTGCAAATGATTGCCCTCTTCATACACAACTCAAAGCAACAACATTCAAATTAATTTATTATTCTTATTCAAATGAGCAGTGTTACCATCATCAGCATCCTGATACACACTGTTGCCCCGATGTGAGGCAGCAGCAAAGATAGACTCCATAATAGTGCCGCTGTTTCTCACAAAGCAATCTAATCCACAAGGACTCCAGACTGTATCTCAGTAAGGTGACCTCTGTTTTACTGTTTTACAGAAAAAAAACATCCACTTCTAGATCTGCCACAGAGCACACAAAGACTACCTTTGTTCAGCAAAGCGATGCATCAACCTGAGGGGTGTTTTAGAAAGTGTAAAAGTGGTTGAAACACCTGCACCTAACATGCGACCCAAGCATATTATTGAGGTCTACGCAGGAGGCCGCACAACAATAGAGATTTAAACCACACAACCTGTAGTTTCCTGTGGCTGTTCAGGCCCCAAGATATTCATTTCTAAGAAAGCATGACTGTGGAAAACAGAACTAATAGTCAGTCATGTTCTCTCAGGTGAACACATCATATGTGATTGTATGTTTTATAATTTAACAGAAGACAGGGGAGTGTTTCTGTAAATAATCGCTGCAGGTTTTTTTCCCCATCAGCAGGTAGTTTCCTCCACAACAACCTCGAAATATTTCAAGGTGACAGAATAGTCCCTGAGAGAAACTAGTAAAGACCTTTCCATTATTCAGATGTTCTTATAGTACAGTCTGTATGTCTGCATAGAATAATCTGAAAAACAATGTGGCTATAGTTGATAATCTGATTATTAGATTTGTATTAATTAGAGAAAACGAATCCTTAAGTTTCCTGATTAATATTCCACCGGTATAATCAAAGTTTGAAGAAACATACTAATATTGTAAAGTTGTCCTGAAGGTAATGAATTAATCGAGATCACTTTATAACACAAGGTACAAAATAATGCTAAGCATATTATAATTATAATAGAGAAAAGACCAATAATAGCGTTGCACCCCAAGTACATAAGAAAAAAACATATATTCCAAAAAAAGTACGGTTTTATTTGTTCAGATAGTTTAAAGTTGACTGGATCACAGATCTCGTAGCTGGTTTGCACATTCAAACATATTTATCCAAGCCCCATTTAACCATGTATCAACGTGACAATAGATGGATGGACAAATTTATGATTTTCTAGGCAATAAACAGCATAATTCCATACATTACCATAGGTACCGTTACTAAACAAAATTATAAATATGAAGAAAAAAAAAATTAACATTATATAAATATTCACTAAGATCAGCGAAGCAATTTAAGTCTTCATCAGGAACACATTCAATTCTCTGAGGTATCAAAAAGTCAAGCAACATTAGGGTTCATTAGGAACTATCAAATATCAAAAACATCCAATAACGATACAAGTAAATATATTACAAAGGATAGAAAATAGATTATCTCAAACAATTTGCAAAGTGAATTCAAATAAGTTTACTAGTGGCCACGGGTTTCCACACAAGAGGGTTTTCTTGGATACACCAACACCGTATATAACCTCCCCTTCAAAGCTCCTCCCCTGTGCACAGACATGCAAATCCCACTAACCCTGACCGCACAGAATGAGCCTTGAGTCTGTCAAGGGAAAGTGTTTAAACATAATAATAATAACGAGAGACAGACAGATTAATGAGAAACAAATATGTTGAGAAAATATGATGATCGCTTAAACAAAATGTGAATAGTCAGTAAACACATAAAAAAATGTCCAAAGGTCTGTGTAAAAAAAATACACACCTCACTCTGACAGGAAAGTAGGTTCATTTTAAGTCTAGGTCTGTTAGGCTCCTTTTAAATAATACAAACTCTGAACATGAAACATTCATTTGCATAGGTTAATTAAAAGAGTGTCTGATTTCTCTTTTCAATGTTGATCAGAATACTAATTATAAACCAGTAATAATGTACATGCAGCTGATAATGTCGAAAGTGTTCCCATGAGCCTCAGGGGATAATTATCTTTTATTTAAAACCTAGGTGTCTATGTTGATTGTATATTGAATATAATACATTCTAATTTTGCATCAACTGTCACAGAAGGTGCCAAATATGAGGTTATGTTTTCTCCCACCTGACAAAGTGCAGAGGCATATCACAAAAAGAACCACTTAACAATACTTGTAAACCATTAGATTGTCATGATGCATCGACTAATGATCGAGTGTATCATGAGATCCCAAACTCTCTTTCTCGCTTGTTTAGAATTTTGACAGAAAAACTACACAGGTACATCAGAGTCATTTGTGCTTAAATGTATTAACAACAGAGTTAAGATGTATTATTAGTGTAGACAGGGACATGAGAACATGTGCTTCACATTGTAGTTTGACTGAAGCTCTCGCCTTCTTCTGTGAGCAAATTTGATATAAACTATATTTTTGAAAGACTAGAATTTCTGGCCTGTGTTTCTGTGACAATTGGTCAAATTTGAAGGAATTCCCTGAAGGCAGACTTCACATATCATTCATACAAAAATGAATTAGAATAGAAGGTATTCAGTTCAGTTCAATTTTTTAGAGCCAAATCATAACATGATAAGGTCAAGACCTCAAATGTATAGAGAAACCAACAGTTCCCACAATGAGCAGCACTTTGGCGATTGTGGAGAGACAATCGCCCTCATTAACTGAAAGAAACCTATAGCAGAACCAGACTCAGTGTGGAGTAATATGGGGAGGAGAGGAGAGATGGGTGGCAAAGAGGGGAGAGAAGAGAGAGAGATAGGGGAGAGGTGGAAAGAGAGGCCAGGAAGTTCACATTTGAACATAAGACTGGTTGTTGTAGTGAAAATAATAATGATAGTCTTCAATTGTACCTTGACATCATCAGGTGTTTCAGCCTTTATTCGTTATAACGTTAAAAGACGAACGTGAGGGTACGCTGAGGCTAAAGGTAAATCTGACTGGCTACTGGTTGTATCTGAAAGCCATGTGGCCCACTAAGTAGATCAGACGTCATTACCTTTATGCCTTTTTAAACTAAACTAAAGACCTATTCTCATAGGCAGCAGAGTGATAAGCTGTCATATTTAAGAAACTACATAAAATGTGGTTGCAGTTAAGGTTAGATAAAAGGAATAAAAGAGTTAGTACCAGAATTACAAATTGCGTGATAAAAATGCGATCCTAGAAAAACATGTTTTGAGCAGTGATTTAAAGACAGGTAGTGAGTTAGCGAGCCCAATGAGACCGATTCCTTAGATGGAAGTAGCCGGATTTAATGATTTCATTAATCTGTGTTTTAAAATTCAGATGGGAATTGAATGTGAGACCTTGATTTTAGCTGTTTTTCTTTATATTGGTTGCCAGGGGACCAAGAAATGGTAGTAGTTTGCCTGCTAGCTGATCGGGACTCAAGATTATTATTTCTATTTTGTTTGAAACCTTTCGAACAACCTTTCCCTTTTGGCCTCCCAGTTCTAATCAGGTCCCCTTTGAGTTCAAGTGATTGTTTATGCCAGATGTAATGAAATTCTCCATGGGTGTTCCTGATATATGAAGTTGACAGGAACATGAGATCACCACGGCCTTGACCTTTGACCCCCAGGAGCCATTTAACCATCAGCTCATCTTGGAGTCTAAGAGAACATTTTCACCAAACTTTAAGAAATTCCCTCAAGATATTCTTAAGATATCACACCACACCACTACACATCACATCAAACTGGACTTCATATACAACTGGAGCTGTTTGATGCTTGTGTAGATCATGCTTCCTTTTTAATACTAATTATCTGACCATTGCAGCGCAGTACTAAGATACGTGGGCAGATGGAAGCAGCAACAACCGGCATGCTGCAGGGAAACTGCTCCAATGGGAACAAGTCTTCAGAAAACCCCTCCCGGGATCTAATCTGAATCTTTCACAGTTTCTGTCAGATTTCTGTTTGTAGTGACTTTGTAATGATTCGTTCTGCAGGTAATGATGAAGGTAGAGAACAGTAGACATGATCCATTACTACAGGCTAACGCGTGTGGACAATAAAAAACCCTCCCCTCCATCTCAGCCTTCTGAAAGTGCAAACATAATGTCTAGGTCTCGTCTTTGCTGCTAATTAATTGGAGAAGCAATTATGTATGTGCAGCTGTTCGGCCAGATGCCAGTGAACTCTACTCTGAAGTCATGTTGGAAAATTGAACTTGACAAACACGAGGCATGTAATCAAAAGTTTGTCTAATGGTAAAAGCTGCATCTGGCCCGGCGCGCACCTGAGGCTCAAAGATGCAGCTTTCAAAATGAAAAGAGAAATACATCAGTAGCTGTGGTAAAATACTTGTAATGGAGAGAATAGCTGTTTTCAAATTGTTATCAACATGTCCCATTTTTGGATTAAAATTTGTGATCCATTCTCTATCTTCTTTGGCTGGTTAAAGCCCCCATAAGGAGTTTGAATCTGGTTTGTGAAAGAGTCTTATTAAAATGTTGACACTTCTTTATGACCTACAACAGCAAATGAGACAATCAGTGAGTAAATTGGCTTTTTCTATAAACTATTGTCAATGTCTGTCACTGGATTACCTGCAGTCAGAGCAACGATTTACGGCAGCCGAGCTGGAAAACCCCATGTTTACGTGTTGGGAGAGGAAACACGAGCAGGGGAAGCAAGCCGGGCTAGGATAAAGGCTAACACACGTACAGACCAGCGCTCCACGTCTCTTACAAACAAGATAGATGAGATCAGAATGAGAACAACGATACATTACCTCATCTCATATTGTCTCAGGTGGAATGTTTTATTTGCCCACGACAAGAGGACTGGGGAATTATGGATTCCTTGTATCTGTATTAATTTATTTAATACTCAATGTTTATGTTAAATCATTTTAATATTGTTAGAAGATTGTCTTTACTGACGAATGGGTTCATATTTTATGTATATTTTTATATGAATATGATTTTTGAACCCCCCCTTAAAGTGCTTGTGTGGGCTCTTCCTTGGTTCATACCCAACTCATCCATAAACTTTTATGGAAATAGTTTTTTTAATTCCTGCCAATAGACAGACAAACAATCAGCAATGAAAACATAACCTCCTTGACACTGGAAATAACAGAAATGTTGAAACTAATAATGTGCAGCATGTGAGTGGCTCTCTTGAGATGCATTTGGTCACTGGTTAGATTTTGTGAAATTATTAAACATTCAAACTGAGGTTGGGAATATGAAACCAACAGTAACAAGCTGTGCTTTGACTTCAGTCACCTTATCATTTATATTTGCATCTTGATAATATGCAGCAATCAGTCAGCACTTTGAATCAACATAAAAAAAACAACAGAAAAATAAATCCCATCATTGATTTAGGTGGGAAAATGATTTAACCAATGCACACAAGCAAACATAGCACTTGAAACTTGTATTGTACACAGCATTAAAAGCACTTCATTAGTCTTCCTCTGTCAGTTCTAGTTTCCCTGCATGTCTCCTTCAGTGAAAACTGCAAAGGTCCAATGCGACCGGACTGTGATGTGCTGCAATGCAGATGGATTTTTCATTGCCTTGCGTGGAGGAATGCAAAAAGGTAACATTGCCTCCATTCTCGACAGGGTCTCTCTCTCTTTCTCAGCAGCCTCCAGTCAAAACGCATGATCATCACTCCTTCTCTCTTTATCACCACAATGTACCGCGTCCTCGCCGCCTGACAATTTCATATACCCTGAAATTCATGACCTCATCACAATGTAGAAATTGATTTAGCATGCTGTGATTTCCTCTCCCTTCAACAGCCCGTTCTGATTTTTATTTTTGATGGCACTGAGAAAATGATGCGCTGAATTGTCTTTTTTTGCACTGTTCAATTACATTTGATGTTGTGGAGTCAGATTTGATGGTGCTCAAAGAACACAAGCAGCTGGTCCAATATATGATACTGAACAATGGAGCACAAAAAAAAAAAGCAGCCTACAAAGTGACTTAAAATCTATATTTCCACCTCCAAATGTTACAACGAATGTGCGTCATGTCTTCGTCAAATTTTTAAAGGCACAACAAGGCCCTTCTTCACATTAATATTCATCTGGGAGGAACCGGGGGATTATGCACTGCAATGATTTGGAATAGGAATTGAATTAATAACTGGTTGGCTTAATAAAGCGTTGTTGTCAGAGATGACAGGTCGCGGCGATGTATTTGATAGGTAGCGTTTGTAAATCCCATTGAAAGGCATCATTAATCTTCTCATCTGGATGCCATGGGACATAAAATTAAAGAGTGGGAAATTACTTGTCATCCTCACAGCAGTGCGCTGGAACATTTTAGATGGGGGTGTAATTGTTTTCCTGATTAGTTCAGTGTGGGTATGTGTATTTATTTACATGTTCTGTTAACAAGGACAGGGTTTGTTGTGACCTACTTCCCCCCCCCTCCCTCCCAGACCCAGTTGAGGATGAAAAATCCCTTTGAGCTCCGGGAGCAGCCGGAGACTCTGCCTCTGCATGGAGAGAGGGACATTATAGTAGTTTTAAGTTGACGGTTCAAAGATGCATTCTCGCCACTGGAATGAATGGATTGTTTTCCTTACAAACAAATGAGCATGTATGAAAAGTACTAAACCCCCCTTAAAGGCTCCTGCTGTGAGAGTACACAAACGTAAATGTACAGTAGCAGGGATGAACAGGCAGGATTAGTGTTTTAAAAGACATATATTTGAGGTTGATATTATTGCAATTATTTATTTGTCAGTGAAACATAACAAGCTGCAACATAAAATGGGCTATTGGACGACATACTGGTTGTGGGAATTGCGAGAGATGAGCAAAAACAAACACTAAACAACAGAAATAATGTATAGTCTAAAGATTCTATAGTAGCAGCTCCGTGAGGCAGCGTTATATACAAGAATGGGTTAGGCTGAAGGGTAGCAATGCTAATGTGTATTTAGTATGCTAACATATAGGCTGTGACAGAAATCATTCACTAATCAATATATTGTTCACTATGTAGTGAGTTCACCATTTTGTAGGGCTGTAAGAATGTTACGATGTGTGAAGTTATTGTTTCCCACAATGCATCATGAAGATTTCGAAAGAAAAAAACAAAATACAAGAAAATGTTCAGTCTTTGCCTCAAACAATATAATGTTAAAACTAGGGCGGCAGGACTTATAAAAAATGTATCGTCATCACGATATCAACATGTGCGATATACGGATAAAAAAGATTGCTTGAACTGCGATAAATGGTGTTTCATGTGCCATGCATTCACTATCCGCATGTCAATATATTTGGCCAATTAGATGGAGCCCTAGTGTGTAAATTAATATTTTCGGAAGAAGAGTATAGAGAGAGAACAGATAATTGCTAATCAGTCTGCCTCCTTCCAACTATATTCTACGGTGGAAACTTGTAGTGATCATGTTTGTCCCGGGTCAGATTCATCACTATGAGCGGTCCCAGAACCTAAGGGAAAAGTATAAACCTGACCCCAACAAGCACGGACTTCGCCTCTCTCTCTCTCTCTCTCTCTCTCTCTCTCTCTCTCTCTCTCTCTCTCTCTCTCTCTCTCTCTCTCTCTCTCTCTCTCTCTCTCTCTCTCTCTCTCTCTCTCTCTCTCTCTCTCTCTCTCTCTCTCTCTCTCTCTCTCTCTCTCTCTCTCTCTCAGCAGTTTAAACATTGATTTGTTTGAAATGACGCCGAAATATCAACACTGATCATCACATTATGATCAGTACTTTTCTTAATAACTTAAATCTTCCTTCAGCGAACGTGCATTCATTAGCCTTCCCGCTTGCTCTTTTCCGGACTTTAACAACTTCAACATAGAAAATTAAAGTGGCAGACACGTTAGCAATCATACCAACATTAGCATTTGAAGTCATGTTTCTGATGAATAAAAGTAATAAAAAAAAAACGCTTCTCTTTTATCCCTGTTTTGCTGTCCACCCCTCTGTAGGGCTGAGACAATGTCCACCAGCTAATATCAATCTGAATCTGTCGCCCGATGAGAGGCTGATGTGTCAGAGCTTCTTTGGTGAAAAAAGTTGCCTACAACACGGCAAGAGCTGAGATATTGCAGGTCATGAAAATAAGGTCAGCTTTTCAGAGAATGATGGTATAGAATAATGGTTTATTGTAATCACGTGACATTTTACATAAATAAAAAAATATACCGTGTATTGAACTATGCAAAGGTGAAGCAAAACTGATATATTCCTGTGAGTTACAGTGAAAAACCCACCCACGATCACTCAGCAGACACTGCAACAGTAAGAAGTAATGCAGTGCCACTGTCTGTATAATGAGTATACACATTCCGAAGCAGCAAGGTCTGTCGTCTGCACAGAATTCTCAATTGTCTTGAAATACACTGTAAAGCGTGGGTGTGTAGTGCTTGGCTTTGATGCTGTACATTTAGTGATAGATTTCCTCTCCGAGCCTATAATCAAACAACCTGTCGTAGTTTAAAAGGTTCTGAAATAACTTGTAAATGAGCAGATGTTTGCATTTGAAGTGCAGCTGTCATGGCTGGGCACCGGCAGCCCCCATAACTTGCATACTGGTTGTAATTGAGAGGTAGTTCTGCTTGTCAAGTGAAAAAGTACATCTGTCATAACAAACTGCTGCTGCAATAGGCAGGATTTATTGATAAGGGGGCTGTAGAAGTTCCCGGCAACCTGGAAATAATTTGAACTTTGTCACGGAGCCCTGAGCCGCACTGTGCCACCGGGCAGGCTCGCCATCCTTCATCACACCATATCTGAACTCTTCGGTCATGGCTGCGCTCGAGCTCCCACTGCGGCTGGACGAAAGGAGAAGAGAAAGGTGGTGGAGAGAAGAAATACTCAGAGAAGGAATCCAGAAGCATCTATGAATGTTTTTTGTATTTCTTTGTCTACAGAGAATTTCCTTCTTCATTAAAATGTGCAGTTTTACAGAGAGAAATGTATGAATACACGACATACACACAATAGTTGTTGGCATGAAACATTACAGTATTATTAAGGTTTTAAGCTGTATTTTACATATCTGTGATGAATGTATTTATTCATTCACAAATGCAACCTAACTTTAAACAGATTTTTTTAACCATAGACTTTGTAATAGTGTGAAACCTAATTTTGTTTTTCTCGTGCACCCCGGAGCGATGTGTTGGTCACAGACACTCACACACCCCGCTTCATGATGCAACCAGATCTAAGCACAGAAAGCTGAACCTGATCATTCGAGTGTCGCGGGAATCTGTTGATGTGCCAAAAAGGCTCAAGTTCACAGGCAACAAAAAACCCAAGGACGCAGGCCACCTGCTGCTGCTCAAACCAAACAACAGGCAAACACTGCGGGTCGCACAGCTCCTCCTCAGGAGCACTGTTGACCGGTCAGCGCGACATTAGCATTGATCGAGACAAAGCCAGCCCCCCACACATGCTGTCAATTATTGATGGTGAGTCACAATAATCACAATGTTTTTTGAAAAGACTTGTTGGTCATTGGTCTTTACAGGAGCAGCCAGCTGTGTTGTAGGAGAAAGTCAAACTAGGGCTTTGCTGGATCTGTGTGTTTTTTTCTTGACTCTATTTAACAGTTCAATATAGAGGCAAACAATAATAATCCAGGTAGTCATAATTATCATTATTATGCTAATATTTTAGGGACAGTGCATATTAATAACAATACTGTAAATGTGCCAGAGTTATTCAGAGTTGTCTGGAATGCCTTATATTGCACTGAATTACTATTGACTTTGGTCTAAAGATTGTGTTGGTTGCTTAACAGACCAACATAACAAACATGTTATGTGTGCACAACTTCCAGTGTGTGGAAGAATAACACAGTTCAGTTAATCATTCAAATGTATTTATAAACCACACATGTGAACAGTAATAAACCTAATTCTGTTTCATTTATGAAAAACATAGACTATACAATCCTATAAAATTAGAATAAATACAAAGCACAAGAGAACAGCACGTTCCAAACAGGCAGGTTCAGCCAGGTTTTAAGTTGTCATCCTAAAATCAAATAACAAATTAACATAATTAATACAATGTAGACAATGTCGGTTAAGCAAAATATAGAGATATACAAGGTAACAAATACTGAAACCAAACACATTCGACAGATGTGTTAGAAATTACACATTATGTCTACACGTCAAACAAAACTGCACCAAAACACTTTGCCACTATTCATGTGGATAATTTGAAATTCATTGCAGCACCCAGTTGCTGCAGCAGAGATGCCGACCATACCCCACATTAGATGTGCTCTCTGCCGCTGTCAAAACAGAGCTTTACATAATGTCTGCTATTTCAGTCTGCAGAGATGGGAAACATGATCCTAAATATCAACGCCCCATTCACTGCAGAGTCCTCAGCTGCTCACAATGCAGTCTGATAAAGGTGCACCCAATCAGAATTAGCTTAGATTCATCAAATATCTAGGACCAAAATAAAGGACTGTATTTTAATAAACAGTTGCCCTAAAAGGAGTTTGTCTCCTCACACAATTCATTGGACTAAATCACCTCTTCACACAAAACAAATCAGAGTAGTGATCACAGCAGCACCACGGTGAGGACATTGAAATGGAGACATGGACTTTCAGACCATTCTGCTTTGACAGCAACAACAACCACAGACTGATATTAGACTGTATTTCCATTTCATCTCACTCTGTTAGTCAGCTTCACTCTGTGTTCAGCCCATTTTCATGCTCTGTTTTGCCCAAAGCAATTAACAGTGAGTTACATTTCAGCGCTGACAAACACTGTGGTAGCAGTTTGGAGGAGCGGTTACCATAACTACAATCAAAGAGATACGCTTGTTTTTCTGACTAACGTTAACCTTTACATCTGCATCTCATTTACACTTGTCATTTCTAAAGTACAGGGTTGCCTTTATTAATTCATACCTATGAAGGTTGTTTACTCAACTAAAACAATTATTAAATCAACCACTGATGGAGACAACAGCAGGTTAAACAAATCAGAGAATTTGATGACAATTATGGACATATTGAACTGCGTGTTAGTTTCAGACCGCCACAGTTCCAATCCACTGCCCACATTGTTCACACTGCAGATGCGCCCATGATGTGTGGTTAGGTTGATTGTTGGACCATTTGTATCTTGTGGCGGCGGACAATGATAGACCAACTAAAACCTAGTCTGCAGTCAGTGGTGCAGTATATGCACCTATAGGCAGATGCACAACACCCACACACACAGCCTATTACACACACCTATCCCACAAGCAGATCCTTTTCCTCTGCAGAAAGCAAATCAGCCCATGTAGTAATCTGCCACCTGGCTTTTAAAAGGAATGGGAGCTGTTTTTTTTGCATCTCACGCCAAAAACACATCTATGATTAATTAAGAACGTAACTCCAACCGTTTTGAGCCATGAGCCTGGGGCAATACTAGATAAACTGGCAAAAGTGCATACAGACACGCCCTAATGCACGTTTGCTTGGAACGTTGAAATACAGCCGTTAGTCTTGCTTGATGCACAAAGCAGCTTGATTAACATGAGTGTCCTGAAAGAAGTTCAATCATGTCACAGATAGAGTCAGAGAACCAGTGAAAACTGATTTCTATTCAGCTGACATTTGGTGTGCTAATGTTCAAACCTGTTCAAATCAAGCATGCACTATCCAACCCCTGCATTGAGGACAGCTTTGTTTGCTGACACTGGGCCAGCAGCAGATATATGTTTATGTGCTCTGAGACATGCAACAGGCTGCGAGCCTCAGAGCACATAGATCTGCTGCTGGCACGGTGTCACTTTTTACATCGTAAACACAAGTGAATGAGAGAAGGAAGTTGCACCTGCCCCTTTGTTCTCCTCCCCGAGGGGGATCTTTGTGTTTGTCCCAAAGCACCACAGAGAACAGTGACAAATTTCACTCTATAAACCACACGGGTGAAGACAATGACTGGGGAGTTTATTTCACCTCCCATTCACCACTACAGTCAGATGTATGTTAAATGAGAAGAATTAAGCAGCAGGCAGAGCCATCGAGACACATTTTAACTGAACAGTCTCCACCCCTGCTCTACTGTTTTTTTTATGCCTCTTTCAAAATGAACATGCACTCACACACAAAAGAAATAAGTAAGGCATCTACTGATTTAAAGGGGCAAACTAATAAAAAACAGAATCAATTAAAATGAATTGGACACAGTACAACAGACCAAACACACATGTTGTTAAGGTGCACATCGCATCTCCAGCCCTGAAAGAGAGAGAGAGAGAGAGAGAGAAAAAAATTCTCCTTCTCCTCCCTTCAGCTGCTTCGGCCCGGTCCTGAGAGATTGGAGCTGTGGAATAAAGAAGGCATCTGTGCTCTTCCAGGTCAGTCATGCCCTGTTTGGAAGGTTGGAATTTGAGATCCAAGGATAAACATCAGCTCCCCAGAGAGAATGGTTACTCATGTTTGAATACTACAAGGGGGAAAATGAATCTCTCCACAAGCAAATAACCATGAAGAACACTTTCATAGGCTGACATTAACCTGTGGCTACAGGGTAAACAGTGACTGCGTTTGGCTCACCAGTTGTTTAACACATACGGAAAATTAATATTCAGGAGAAAACGGGATAAATTAAAGAGCAAATAAAAATAAAGCGTTCTATTTTTGAATAAAAATCATCGGATTTGCACAATTTTCTCTGCAAATATTAAAAAAAAAAACTTTGATGTGCTACGTGCAACCTGCTCTGACCCTGCCAGTTGCTTTTTCATTTTGATTACCCCTCTTTTTACCTGAGGAAAGAATAATGTCTCCATGGGCAGAACCAAGCGTAAACAGCTGCGCCTTTGTATTATGAGTGGTTACAGGTAATCAACAATGCATCCACTTACCCAAGACTCTTCACAGAGGAGATTGTTTTCAGCTGCACTCGTTGATTGAAAGCATTAGTGATGAATGGCAAACCACTCCGATGGTTCACAGACCTCGACTGTGAACACGAGCATGGTGTGATCTCTGTAAAAAAAGATTTTTTTACCATTTTGGTGTTTACTTATCTCTCACATGTGAGTGATATGGTTTTGAAAAAGCACGCACACAGAGGATGATGTTGTTTAAATCACAATGTGCAGACAGAAGTGTGTTATTCGTGAGCTCCAGGTGTGTGTTCGCTGTAGCATAGAGTGTTTTCAGGGCTCGTGATGAACAGATAAGGACGAATCATGTCGGTAAAATCTACATGTCACAGCTTTACTTTCGACAATCGTTTAATTTGAGAGAGCTTTTTCTTTATGTCCACCTCCCACAACACACAGTCCCACCTGTTTTAAAAGCAAATGTTATCAGACCAGGGACCAACCAACCAAATCAAACACGTGGAGCTCAGATGGAGGGATAAGTAACATTTCAAATAGCTGCCTTCTTCCCCTTTCACATCAAATTAACCTTGCTGCAGCTTCAGGGCATCACATCTCAGCTTTTTCTCCATATAAATATGCAGTTGTGTGCTTTTGTGAGGAAAAGTAATAATACTTTTTTTGTATTTTATATATCAGCAAATACAATTTGTGTTTTCTCTGCTACTGAGCCATTTGTCATGAGGACAATCATTTATTATCATTGTTAGTCTGCTGAGAGTCTGCACAGCGATTAGTCTGAGGCTCTCTGGTGAAGCAGGTCAAACAGAACAATAGCACAAAAATTGACTTTATGAGTGTTAATAAAACCTTTTTTACACTAAAATAAGATTATAAGCAGGTTTTTTTAAATTTGGAAAAGTTTGCTCATTACCAATAGAGGAGCCTGACATTCTGATTGTTCCCCGTTTGACGTCATGAACACACGGACAACTGAGGCGCTCTCTCACCTCCCTGTCTGGCCAAATTAGAGCATTCACCAGGGTTTCATGTTTCCATCACTGCCGATCGTAGCTGCAGCCGATAAAAACCTGTGTCCACAGAACAGTCATTTGACCCGGGAGTGATTGCAGATTGTATCCGTTCTCATTGCAGACAAAAGCCAGATGTTGTGTGTTGGTTTGTTTTTGACCAGTGTAAAGGGGCTGAAGAGTTTTGTACGGTGTGCATTTAGTCTCTCAAGTACAAAACCATACATTTCTGCTCTGCGAGCACTAAGAGCACCTCTCTGTGCCACTGTTCTGCGATCACTGGTCTGGGCCGAGTGTAAACTCAGCCTTCCCTTCACGTTTGCAACTACTCAACACCGCCCACCGGGCATTCGCTCGTTAAGTTGAAATTTGAGTCTTTGGAGGTGGGGACATTTGCTGATGCTCCCCTCTTTCGATTGGTCACTTTGGACTCTCCAGTCCCCAGCAGTCTACTTCTGATCTTCTAACCCTTCTTGGCGGCAAGATCATCAACAATATGCCGGGTAATTGTTGAAGTTGTGGAAATATCTGTACATTGAGCGATTTCTATAGTTCCGTTAACAAAAGTAAACAGTGCTTTAACAACACCTACCCGGATTTCTGCGTTGACAGCAGTGGTTTATCCAGTATGATCCACAAAGTTTACTACAGATAAATCAAGTAGATGGGGGTTGCGTGCACTCGTATCATATGTGCTGACATGGTTTTTTCTTGCGATAATGATGAGACTACACAGACCCTTGAACACCTTTTAAAACACTCTTGTATACTTTCAAACAAACAGGTCGTCAATGAGACGTGTAAAAAAAAAAACTGCAGATGAAGTTGTAGCAATACTGCAGATCATCAGCTCTGACGAGTTTTTTATGGATGCAGATGGTGCAGTGTGAAGAAAATGGAATAAATTAATTGCTTGTAAACACACGCACCAAGAAATCAGCATTTTAAAACGTGTGAAACTGCCTCTCAGCATTCATTAAAATCTAGTTTCTCATTTTCTAATCTGTGCATGCTGTAGATAGCGCAAGGGGAGTCGGGTATTGTTTTAATTATGAGGATTCTCTGTAATTTTGTTCTCTCTCAATCTTCTTTTCAATTAATGCACAGATTGTGGCAGAGATGTATGTTTTCGTTTTAATTAAACTAGTGCAGTGGTCGTTTTCATCAGATCTAAGTTCACGACTTTTCAAAATAAATCTCTTTAATTCTGCATGGAATTTAAGCATTGCAGTAACAAACATGTGCTTTTCCTTTGGAGACATATTGTTAGAGAGGAAGGGATTTTATGAATGTTGTTGCCATGACGGAGATCAGCACCAGCGCCTCCCTTACACGTCTGTGCACGTCGGATAAGTGATAAATCACATGATCAAAATAATATGGCTGTGATTTTGACCCAGTTGCTGACAAGTGCTGTAGTTCATCAGATCCAGAGACTGAAGTCACACTGCCCCGTCCCCACTGGCTGTTTCTACAATTTGTATTAATAGTGAAAGTATTGCATGTTCAAATCACACCAAACTTGAATCTACACTTCCCTTGTACTATTAACACCAGTTATGAAGCCGATAAGATGAACAGATATGCGTTCCATAGACAGACAAACAGAGACAGCCATTTGTGGAATTAGTAGGTAGACGTTCATCAACAACTCCGTGACGTCCAGATTTTTGCAAATGTCACATCGTGACCTACATTCCCTGAAGACAATCGAATTCAAAGGTCCTTGTCATCATTTTCCTATATTTTAGGTTAGTTTAGCAGAGTCTAGTTGTAGCCGTAGACACATAGGAACTAGGAGAGAAAAGAAATCTCTGAATCACCACTGCCTCTTCGTCTCCAGGGTATGAGTCTCAGTCATGTAAGTGACCTCATCTGTTTTTGGCTTCACTAACAACTGCCGTCATGAAAGCAAAGAAAACACATAGAGTCAGATAAATGTCTAAGACATTGTCATCCCTTATCATTTCATACATACATATATACACGTTGACATATTGAGCACCACTCCAGGGCAGGAACACGAGATGGCTGAGCAAATTAAAAAATAGAAAATAAAAGCTATTTTGTGTTTCCATGTAAAAGTGTGGGACTAATTACTGTCTAATAGAAGCTGCAAGGAACAGGCATGTGCCAAAGAACTAATTTGATTGTAAGCAAGCCAATTATAACCTAATTACCCAGCTTACCTTGCCTGAATTAGAGCACAGTGGGTGAACAGATCATGCATAACTGGGTTTTAGTCAAGGCAAGAGTTTATTAACACAAATAAGCTAAAGGCTGTTTTTATAAATGATATATGTGGGAGATTTGCTCTTTTGCAGTTCCGAGCTCATATGAACCTGTTTTTACTTCACTCTTCATAGCACCTAATGAAACGTGCTCCTCTGATTTTACAGCCCCAGTGAATCTAACAAATGCCAAACACCTTAAACCTGCAGTAGCTGACACTGTAAAAACACTCAAAGTTGTTGCAGCAACCTTGCTTGTTTAATCATGGAGCAGGTATGAAAACCCATTGGCATTCACTGACAGTCATGTGATGATACACTCAATGTTGCATCACTCTCCTTTTAGCTTTGACTTGATTTTTACAATTATCCGAGTAAAAAGGTGGCTCTTTATTTCTCCACTGTGTTCTACTACGGAAGCACATTTCAATAACTCGACAAAAAATATCTACTCCTTTTTGCTGAATTAACGAGGTAGCTCAAAATCCTTATGCTTTTCATCAGAACAATCCAAAAGTCTTCAGCAGACTCATCAACTTCACTGTTTACCTTTGCTGTATTTTTACAGTTAAATAACACAAAATATATTGTACAAATACCATAACATTTCTTTAGTCAGATACCCCAATTTCCATGGTATAGAGAGGGCTGTTTATGTTTTCTGAAAATAGTCTTTTGCTGGTTTGTGACTGCTTGGCATTTAACACGTGTTTGACACATGTTGGTGTTATAGTTGTTTTACAAATAGGTTGTGGAATATTCACCGCAGATGTTTTCATTATAATTAATAAGTTGTTTAAACAATCTTCTATGTATATGTTTAGCACTTCAATTATGTATATGTGCTTATTTTTGTTGATAGATGATTGTTTTTAAAGCCACTATCTTATATGAGTTTTGTGACATTGCTGTTTATTGTTGTTGTTATGTCAAAGAATTTAATTTCAACTAACCGACTATAAATAGTCTTATTATTCACTGTACTTGAATTCATTCGGTTATGACATATCATGTTACTAAAAAAAATTCCGACATCCCTTTCGTACTAATAATTCACTGTTTCAGTATAACACACAGAGCTTTCATTTCCCACAATGCATCTCACAATTTCAATATTATACTATGAACCACATTTACAGTAAAGCTGTTTTACCATAAAAATACATTTACTGTAACAATGCTTTAAAGCTACTGTAAGCTGATGATGACAGTAGCTTGCTGTCAACGCCGTGGCCCATCACTTACCTATTGTCTCTAAAAGGAAATCATCTGGAGATACACTGCCAAGCAATACCCACAACAAACAATATTGATGATATTGTTATTACTGTGTAGGCCTGTTGCAGGGACCTCAAAGAAGTTAAACTATTTTGTTTTATTCAGAAAAATAAAAGATTTTATTTTTCTCAAGTGAATGCAAAATGCTTCCATATTCACCAGAAAGTCACAAACCATCTCTGTTTGACATGTGCTCAGCACGTGTCAGGATCTGTGATCCGGAGAAGTACAGTGTAAGCTGATGGGCTGTAAAACCAGTACAATGACATTAAAGATGCTGAAAGGAGACATGAGGTGAACAGCAGCGTCAGATGATAATTCTCTTTTAATTGTCTGTGGTTATTATATTTTTTTCAAATGGTGCTTATTATAAATAGATGAACAAATTATCAATAATTTGCCAGTCAGGACATTACACTATATTGCATTGATATTAGCTTCTCCAGGTCCGGGGATGAATCATTTTAGAATACATTAATACAAAATAATTGGTTGTTTCAGCTTCAACCAAATATCATAATATATGCGATAAAAATATATATATATATATATATGAAAAAGGATAGAATAACAGGATGAATTATAACATTCCCAAACGCACAACAACTGGTATCACCATGCAGGTTGTGTTACTCTGCAGGTATCCCTCCCTGATCCTTCCTAAGCAGGTTGCAGCTCTGCTCCAGTCGGCAGTGGACAGCCTGCAGCAGTGTGTCCCAGAGCTGGCTCCAGTTGTGTTGTGTTACGCTGGATTAGAATCAGAAATGACAGCCCGGACAAGTATGAGGCAGATGGTTCCTAACACGGCATCAGTTACAGGTCTTACCGGGAAAACCTTTCATCCTTTTGTTTGCCCTCCGCTCGACGCTCGCACAGATCACATCATTAGAATCCCATCATTCACAGACGCCATTAGTCAACTGCATCGTCAAACTGGTTGTGGGTCTTTTGTTTTCTTTGGGGGAGGCTACTTAACGGACCCGATCCTTACATAAAGGTGGAGATGGTAACATCTGGTCTTTTTCTAACTCTTACTAATCTGTTTTGTTTACCAATCTCTTAAATCCAGATGTTTGTGTGTTTAACAAGGATTTGACTGAAAGAAAAACAATGCATGGGCTTGCCTAGATTTTTGAGCTGTCAATCATGTTGTCAGTGCAGATAAGGATAAATAATGTCTCTTCAATGTT
This sequence comes from Pleuronectes platessa, assembly GCF_947347685.1. Lineage (NCBI taxonomy): Eukaryota > Metazoa > Chordata > Actinopteri > Pleuronectiformes > Pleuronectidae > Pleuronectes > Pleuronectes platessa. The sequence continues at coordinate 10,306,047 of NC_070626.1, forward strand.
TGGTCTATGGAAAGGTAGACTGCAGAGTTTTCTGTTAAAAGCAGAGACAACCCAGTGAGAAAACCTGTTTCTGACACAGAACTGAGCTGCAAACCAGCAGCTGCATAAATGCTGCTGACAATACCCTGTGAGTGCAGCTGCAGCTCCACTGAATCCACTACTTGTGTTCGCTCTCAGAAACACGTGTCAATTTAACATTGCCGTTCAAAGGGGAAACAACATCCTCCCAGCTTCATTACCTAATTTAAAACTTTACAGTTAAACACGCAGAGAGCAGAGAGAGAAAAAACATCTCAGGTGGCCTGTTTAACCCAGAGGCCAATGGGGGACATCTCATTAGTGGACTCATTGCACTGAATGGAACTTTTCAAATTAGTTAAAATCACCATCTTAGGTCCTTTTTCTCTAGTCGTGGGTCTCTCTCTCTCTCTCTCTCTCTCTCTCTCTCTCTCTCTCTCTCTCTCCCACAGTTCCTTTGCCTCATTGGGAGTTTGAGATGATGTCGACATCTAAATACAGACTTTGACTGCATTTACAAAAAGCTGCCATTGCAGTTATTCTTTTGGATCAAAAGTTGAATTCATGTTTATTTTTCTCTGACTAATTTAAATTGATATGCTCCTACAGGGGGGTGTAAACATTGCACATCAAATGTCAACCTCCCTGCAAAGCTTAGCAAACTGTTACCAAGCAAATAGGCTAAGTTAACTTTATAATCTCAAATGAACACTCTGACAGAGTGTAGACATGACGTCCATACAGTCTATGGGTGTTAGTAATTTGAGAACTGCAGATATATAACAAGTGAAAAAGTTTCACTGTTAATACACGAGACATTGGCTTGATGATTGTTCTTAAAGTCAGAGGGTTGACATTAGCTATAGCCATTAACTGCTACAAGTTGAACAGGGTCCAATTTGTGGTCAAAAGAAGGCTCAATTTAATGGTATTTTCATATTCTTAAAACAGAAATCTTTATTGTTCCCATTACGTTATTGTTAGAACCCTTCAATACGTCCAACAGCATATTTATAGCCTGTATTATTTGACTCAATCCCGCTGCAGCTCAGTTCCAATACAAAGGAGTGTTTCAAACGCTTTTAAACCCTCCCTTTCAGACCACTAATGACAAACAATGACAGACCATGCTCCTACTCTCCAAATCTTGTATAAATGGTTTTGGACTGGAAAAGATTTGGTCTGGCAGAATCTTAAACAAGCCACATGGCAATATCTTGAATGGAGCAGAGCAGACATTTCTCTAATTGGCATGCTGTTGTAGAAGAAATAATTGGCTCATTTTAGTGAGTTGAGTGATGACTGGAAAACGTGCCCTTAAAGAGTATCCATTTTGTTCTGTGGGGACTAATCTGGGAAGCATTCATATTTATTGTCTGTGCTCAGATAGACATGGATTTCCTTGTCTCACGTGTCAAGGGTATGAAAGGAAGCAATGATTAATGATGCAACTTTCTCTTTTAAGTGCCATTATGGGGCGTCATTCACCACCGCTATAACCTCAAGCACCGCAGATCTTTATTCAGTCCAAACTGCCTCTGTGAATTCATTCACTCGTTCCTCGGTGGTGGAGGAAACATCATGTTTTTGTTTGGAAAGCAGGTAGAATAGAGCAGCCGAGATTAAGTCTGATGTCATGAGGAAATGGCATGAAAGCAGCCAACAGAAACAAAATGCTGTTTGGGTCTTTACTGTGAAGCGTTCATTGATTTATCAATTGTCGTATTTGGTATTTGAACAGAGAATATGTGTTAAGTTGTATTGGTTGTGAAAGTTATCAAATGTGAAGCAGTTCTGGCTCTGCAGGATCCTACAGCATTTTTGTGGTAATACATTATATAAACCACACTCTCTCACTGAGATTCCTCTGTATCAACATGCCCTACAGCACCTTCTTCACAATGGAAAACATAGCTCACATTTTCCTATACAATAACTTCTAACCATAAATTGTGGTATTTTTGTCTGTCTGTATTTATGTTCTCTCAGCTAAAACTTATTCGATGGACCTCACACGTTGTAGGTATACTGTATGCTGAGAACCAAAAGAAGTGCAATGTCACCTGTGAGGTTTTAGATGAGTGATTTTCGAGAAACATATACATATATCTATATATATATAGAAATAACACAAGGGCAGTCCAGCCTCTGGACAATTCACAACTCATACATGCCAGGGTTTTCTAAAAGAGAGAACATTCTAGCTTGAACTGGAGTGGATCAGGCTACTCCAGCATTAACAAACAAAACCGACTAACCACACATACTGCAGTCTGTGAAAAGCACGGATCAAACAAGCAACACCCACGACTAATGAATTTTGAACGGATGTTGCAGTGGTATGACTTCAAATCTCTGTCTCTTGTTTTTTTTTCTCAAAAAGCAAGAATGCCATTCAGTTGAGTGCATATTTCCGCAAAGGCCTAAATCAATCAAGCTGCGCCAAATTTCAAACACATAGATATCAGTAAATGTGCCTGATTTATTGTATGAGTTCTTCCCTGACCCATACTTCACTCCAACACAGTGTTGAGGTTAGCGTTAGGGTTGTTTTTGCGTAATCTTGCTAACAAACAGACAGGGGTGAAAGCATAACCTCCCTGATGGAGGTAATGATTTATAAATCCCTACACAACCAACCAACTGACAGAGGGTTCGCTTACATCTAATTTGAGTCAAGGATCGTGTCTTATATGAACTTTACATCATGACATAGCATGAATACTAATTGTTACACTTGTATTTCCACACAAACACATACCATTGTACAATCATTTGCGTATATTATGCATTAGCAATCATGTTTTGGAAATGTGGATGAATTTTCTTTTTGCAAAGTGTGTCTACGTTGAGGCCTAGCTTCACTCCGCCTGTGTCGCAGGTTCACTTTTTTACCCATTCACAAAACAATACTGTTGTTTTGAATGTCTCTTTCTGGGCTAAAACACTGAAATACACAGGACAAGTACAACATATCTCTCTGCATTTGTGTGTAGGGCACCAGAGGGTTCAGTGGCCTCAGATTTTCTGTCCTATCACTGATGTATTGGATTTTTAATCATGAAATTGCTTTTGTGATTAATCGCTGAAACAGGCTGAAGATAAAGTCCAGTTCTGCACAACAAAATTATTGTTCTGGTTGAAAGATAAAGGGCAGTGTAATAAGCTTCTATGGTGGAGCTGTTACCACAGAGGGGTATTAATCTGTATTTTGTCTTTTACAATTTACTCACATGTTTAGGCCATTATCACTGGAATGAAAATCAACATGGTGTCATTCATTCATACTGAATCTCTTTTTATTTGGGTCACTTGTAGTAAGGTTTGCTTGGTAACTTTGTAAAGGTACACTTTGTTAACCCAGAGGTTTAAAAGTTTAGAAAAAATTAAATTACAACAACAAGAACGGGAAAATAGTAGGAAGCATTTTGTTGTTCCAAAATACCTTATGAAGCGTGCATAGTTTGACGTAGCATGAGGATAACAAATAATAGATATTTTTCTACTGAAGCCCAGAATATTGATCAAATCATTGTGGATATTCATGTTCTCCAGAATATAATTATATATCCTTTCTGTGACCCTCTGGACCAATACAACCATTGTCAGGTCCAAATTTTCCTTTTGTTAACACTAAGAGGATTTTTTTTGTGGATGTTCATGATATAGAGACTTCATATTAATTATTTTAGTGTAGTTCTGAAACTTTTCCATCAGGTCAAAGGTCCCACTTGGAACACCATTGTAGAAATTCCCCAAAACTTGAACCTTTTTATCTTCTGAAATTGGTATGGCAGACAAAGAGTTCTTCAATTGTAATACTTGTAGAACATATACATGTTAGCTTAACAAGATGGAAAAATAGGTTTACAAAATGCAAACACACAGTGAACTCTCCTTCCATACCATGTCTTTAAAATGATCTGTCAAAGATCATCACATCCAGCCCTAAAGGCCCAAACAAACATGGGCTGTGTTGCCAGGCAACAAGCACATATATCAACAGATTTAAGCCTTCTTTGGACAGAATATTGTAAATAGAGCGACTTGTTAAGCATGACATCAGCTCAGTCACGATGGATCCCTGTGCTGCATCCTGAAGTTCTTTTCTGGAGCAGGGTACAAAATGTATCGCAAACAGGGTGCTTATCTCTCTGTTTACACCTCAGGCAACAGTGCATTTGCTTTTAGTGTTTGACTGCGGTGAAAATGTTCACACACTCAACTTTTTCAATCCAGCACATTTTAAATAGATGTCAAATGTAACATAAACACAGAACACAATGTGTATTAAAATCATTTAATCGTGTTAGGAGCAGGTACAGCGATTCTGTGACCTGTGGAGGAACGGTCGCTGCATTATTCTACTCTGGAGTTATGAGCTATGTTTTCATTAAGTGCTTCTGTTTCTTTCCTCTGTTGTTCCAGCAAATCTCATTTGACCGGCTGTGATTGTTACAGGGACTCATGATAGATTCAGAGTCAGGGTCAGGACCTAATGAAAATTATTTGTATTGGCATTTCCCGCTCCAGACTTAATTTAACATCTAAAAACCCAGTGATACGCCCTGTGCATAAAGCACGACTTCACGCTCAAACTGCTTTTCGTGCAGTGGAGACTTTTTGAGTAAAGTCTCAAAAATGGGTTGAAACACAGTCTTTGCAGTTAACAGTTTAGTAGACACTAGGCCAGAGAGGCTGAATCCATGTATGAGTTTCATACAAAGACCTGTTATTAACTTCTCTTTCACTCCAAGGTTACATTGCTTAAAATTACACTAAAATGTAGCATCCTGTTCCACCATGTTGGTTATAAATAACCCTTCACACAGAATAAACCATGATTTTTTAATTTATTGTATCTCCTTATTTTATGGTGTAGTTGTCAAATATCAGTTACAGAAAGCTTAATAGACAATAAATTAATATATAAAGATGGAGATTGAAAATGCAATTGGTATTTCACCTGGAGGTGTTGTGAACTGCAACTTCAAAGTACCTGGCCATAGTGGCTATAGTATAGGTCATAAATCCCATCAAACTCAGCTAAAAACTCAATGAACATGCTATATCATTTTTTCTCAAGGGTAGTTTCTGTCACTTTAAGTTCTTATTACACTGATGTTTGTTCAAATGCAAATTTTTCACGTAGTTTTAAATAAAAGACTGACTCGGGATTGGTCGAGCTCATGGATTGACACAACCTAGCTATCGCGGCTCCATTGCTATTGCGGTTCCAAATGCACAGGATGGCAGTGTTTGTATCCAGGATATTTTAGCTTCATTTCTGGACAGTAGCAGAAAGAGGAGACCATCTTTATATACAATATATGGTATATGTCTTACCAGTACAAGGAAATATACTGTAGAGTAACCATGGATATCATATTACCGTGATATCCTTATAACACTATCATCTGTGTAAGTGAGTCAAATATTTAGAATGAAGAATACAATATTAAAGATTGAAGTGACAGATGCCACCACAATGACACTCTACCTTGTCTCTGAGAAATTATAATGATGTTACAAATTTGTTATCCCAATAATGCTTTGATTCAAAGCCAATCTGCCTCAATCATGTTTACTTGCAACTTTTTTCCTTTAGCTACAGCATGTTGGCTTTTTTTAACGTGGGTCATTTTTGGAACCAAACTAATTTTGTTAAATGTGAGAGATTGTGATTTGAGATTTTTGTTAAATGGTCATTAAACAGAGCCTTTGTAATGCTTCAAGTCACTCTTGAACATTTTGGCCGGAGGCATTATGTTTTCAGTTTGGTCGTCCATCCCATTCTAGTGAATACGATATCTGTAGCACATCTAGAGGAAACATTTTCACATTTGGTACACATGTTCAGGTGGAATCTAGGTCAAGGTTGCTTGGACCTCACAAAGCATATTTTCTCTCTTGTCAACACACATATGGTTTACAATTTAGTACAAACGTTCACTTGGACTCACAGATGACCTGATTCGTTGGTAGTCAAGGGTTAAGGTCACTGTGACCTCACAAAACCCTTTTTGTCACATGACCGTGTTATCTAAAGAGCTCCGCCAGAGAATTATTTCAATTTTGGCACAAATGTTCCCTTAGACTCATAGATTAACTGATTAGATGTGGGTGGTCAAAGGTCCAGTTCAGAGTGGCCTCAAAAACATGCTTTGGCCTCTTGAACATGATATTTCCTGTCTTTCTGGAATTTCTTCACTGAAACTAAACTGGGTGGCGGAGGCAAACACCTGCAGGGTGGTAATTATAATTCGAGCTATGACTAGATGTTGTCATATAAAAGTAAATATTGCGAGGGGGAAATGTGCATTTGCTTAGTATGATATAGTTTACAGTTGGCTTTATAGAAAAGAAGTGAGGAGGGTGGTGTTTGGACTGCTCTATATACTGGCACCTCTCCAGGAACTGATGAGACAGACTGCTGTGAGGAAACAGTTAATAATTGCTGTATTATATGAGAACTTGAAGAAAGAATTAAGCTCACATCAGGTTTTCATTACATGTTGCACCCCAAAGAGCACTTGGATCAAATATCACAGTTTCCTCAGCTGCAAATGACTTATCAGGAAGTGCTAAACCGTTAACAACTCTACTTGTGTGTAATACGCTACTGTATGAGATTTGTAATATCAAGGCTTGGTCAGCTACAGCTTCCTGCAGCCTCCTGAAACAGTAACCTGTCGTGTCTCCTAAGTTCTGCCGTGTCCCTGCAGCAGATGGACAGTGAGGCCACAGAGAGCCAGTGGAGCGTGCAGGGAGCAGGCCTCATCGTGCTGCAGAGAGAGAAAGTGGAGCAGAGCCGGCTCAGGTTCAGCACATGTTCTGCTGCTCCGCGCTCCAGATGTGCAGTCTCGCTTGTTTAGCAGTTTACCTAAAGACTCGAAGTTAGAAAAACTGAGCTTTTGTTTATCCTCAATACAAAGTCTGTTTGTCGTCACAGTTCATTTCATAAAAGAATTTCAGCTCACCAGGCAATAATGCAGACATTTACTCGAGCTGACATAATCTGTTTGTCTTCTTATGTTAGAATAAGCTTGCATTTCATTTGGTAGAGCTTTAATATGAAAGACTACCTCTGTGACCTTTAGCGTTCCTAACTTAGTGTTGAGCTTTTGCTTGTCGTAATACATTGACCTGACAGTTCTGCAATAATAATACAAAACTCCTCAGCACGTGCATGTAAATGTTTTTACTGCAATGCTCTGCAGAGATGAGATAAGATGAGAAGAAACTATAAGAGCTGCAACAAGATCAGATCAAATAAGATTTAACGAGATAAAGCAACATGGTTGGGGATTATAGATCAAATGAATCAAGTGAGAAAGTCTTAACTAGCCCATCATTTAACACGTTTGCAAATTTAAATGATTGTAATTTATTTTAGATCAATAATCCATAAAATGTTAGTCCTGGCTGATTTAGCAACATCTACAGTTACATGATGGTAACACTAAAGTCAGAGTGAAACTTCTACAACACATCGCGGCTCCAGAGGGAGCAGCACGGAGGATTGCGTGACAAAGTGATGTCACTTGAGGCAGCACAGTTTTAGCCGGCAGACTACAAGTTTGAAAATAAAGGAAAATAAATCTGCAGCTTTGTAGTTGGAAAGACGTGAACGCTTCATAAAATCTCTGCAGACTGATCCTCATCTCTGCTTAACAGGGTGAGGCCACATTAACAGCTATTAGCATAACACATCTGACTCTCTGACCTTGTGGCAGTCATCCATTATGGGTATTGTAGATACCAGACAAGAAACAAACAATAATTTAACATAGAAATACACTTCATTTTTGGTGATGTTTGAACACAGATAGCACGATCTCAACCTAATGAAGTCAATTGTCTGACATTTCTGATCACCTTATCCTGACTGAGGTCATACTCTGAATAAGTGATGATGGAATTACGACATGTGGCGTATTCGGACTCATACGAGACACATACGAAAAAGTTTGTTTAAAAAAATATCCACATTAGCTTAAATAAAAAAAAAAATGTTTTAAGAACTTCCAGGCATTTGCATTTGAGGGTGTGCAGATAACACTAAACAACAAAGGTTATTACAGTTCCTAAATAATGTTGTAACTGAAATCTCATTTGTCTTTGCAAATTCAGCGTCTCTCTACAGATCTGCAGAGCCAAGTCTTCATCGTACTCACCGGATCAGAGAGAGAAAAGGATCAAATGAGTGATGTAACATGCACATGAAGACATTGCTCACACTTTTGTTGTTCCTGCTACCCTACTTTTGTCAAATGTTATCGAGGGAGACTTGAGGTAGCACTGCAGTGAGTCAAGCTCTTATCCACATGTGAAGGGAGAAACACTTTGAACTCTGCAGGAACAGCAAACAGATGCTAATGAACATGATGTTCTAGTACAGGCCTCTGGCAACAGGATTAAAACAGTTTAAAGAGAAGTAAGAGAGAGGAGACATTCACATGAGCGAGGATGAACACTTCAAATACTGATGATGAGCGTACTCCTCCTGGTAAGGATTACCAACAAAATGATTTTCATTATTACATTTTTATTGGAGCCATTTTAAATTACAGTCATCTGATTCAAATGTTTCCTTTTCTTTTCACATTTTCTCCATAATTTGAACAGCTATTTTGGGATACTCCATCAAGCAGTTATTATTTTGAGATCAATCAGTGAAATCAGACTAAATGAATTTAAAGGTTTGGATTAAAGGTCTTTTCATCTTTCGAGTACTTTGTCAGTGACCTTTTTTTTGGTGAATTTTCATCAAGGACATAATATAATTGGTTTTCAAATGACCACGGCCTATTTATCTGTATAGCTTAGAGGAAAATAAATGGAAAAAATTAATCATACCAATTATGGGTGTGAAAAGAGAAGGCTGTGTTATCACTGATTGGCAGGACGAAAGACTGTTTCCTATTTATCCACCATGTTTTCCTCATTCGATGTCAAGTGCCAGAGTTGTGACCATTATCATGGTGAACTGACCGTCCGTCCCCTGGAGCCTCCCAGTCCAGGTCCCTGTAACTGGAGAGCCAGGTGTAATTGGTTACAACCCAGTCTCATCAGAAAACGTTCAATGGCAACGTTGGTCCACTTGGAACGACGTTACCATCTCACAATCTGGCCTCTCAGATTGTGAGATGGTAACATTTAGTCCTCCCATTGTTTTGCATTGGCGTGTTCTCACGTCACGTGACTCTCAAGCTCCCGTCTGCGGAGAGGAAAACATGGCGGCGAATCCTTGTTTTTCAGATAAAAATATAATTTTGTAACTTAGTTTGGGCATAAAAATACATTCTGACACCATTTCTAGCGAGAAATGTGCTCTTTGCTTCCACAGTCTTCAGCCAGTTCGTGCTTATGATAAATATTTTAATAGTTATCACGCATGTTTTTATCGTTGCTATGACGGTTGCCATGCCACCACGGCGCAGCTTGGTGTTTAAATCACAGTCCCTGCGTGGTGTCCTTCAGTGATCGTGAATGTTATTCTTGTTATATAATAGTAATATTTGAGGCTAGATTAGATCTCTAATGAGAAGGATCCTGCGAGTCTGCTCATACCGAGGCCGGCCCGAGTGCGCGAGCGGACCGGACCGAGTGCGCGACCGGACCGAGTGCGCGAGCGGACCGGACCGGACCGAGTGCGCGAGCGGACATGACGTGTGGCTGTCGTAAAAACCCTATTTGTAAACAACCAGTCCTTTTAACTCGGGGCTGCGTCATAAACACGGAGCGCTTGGAAGACCACGATGTCATCTTCCTTCTGTCAGGTAAGTAGTTTATTGTTTTTAAAGATCGTTACGATCTAGGTTTACAGTCCGAGTGCGGAGAGAGTCCGTCAATCCACACTATGGACGCTGTTCATCAGCTAATACGCCATTGTTAGCCACATGCTTCAGCCCACATTAGCCTGTGCTACCTGGGAGGTGAATACATGGTTGTTGAAAACCAGTTCAAGACGCTTAGCTCATCATTGAGGGACGCTACAATATAAATATAAACATGAATTTGATTTATGAATGCTTTAGATTAATAAGGAGTGTATTTGTCTACCATTACTCCACAATATCAGATCAATTTGGTTTAATGTATAGTATGCAATATGACAATATTTTCATGTTATGGAGTTGCGATTCATTTTATAAAACAATTGCTATGTTCTGTTTTTTAATCAAGGAGGATCAAAGTGAAGCTACAGGAGTTTCATTAACGTCAATAACTTGGACCGAACACTTTGTTTTGCTTGATGAAGAGCAGGAAGGGCAGCCTGGAGAGAAAGAGAAGCCGGGTTGAGCCCACTACCATCATCCACGTACCACGAGGAAGATGAGGGAGAGAAATGATCCTACCATTAAAGAGGTACTTTTAAGTTACATACCAGAAAAACCATTTTATATAATTTGCCAAATATACATTTTTATTAAATCCCCAAAGTACGCTTGCTGAAATACAAGTTAATATCACACTGAAAGAATTTTGATCAATCATGCTTCCCTGCTGTGATTGTTTAACTGGGAAAACAACTTTTTCCACAGGAAGGCAAGTAAATTTAAGGAATACATGTGCAAAGTTTTCCTCTGTTATGTATAATGATGACCCCCATCAAACAAAATGTTAGCAATCTTTACACCTTTTAATTTATACTGATTATTTCTGTCTACATGTGTGAATTTGCCTTCATTAGTTTCAGAAAAGAGCGATGATGTATCGGTCAGTGGGCGGCAGCACGAGACTCCGCAAACTAGTCTGTAAGCAAAGCAGACGAAGGCATCGAGGTTGCGGCCTGCCATCATTGTTATTTTGCTTAAGGGACTGAATATGTTTCATGCAGAAATATTAGCATTTCCCTTATATCTACCAAAACTGCTTGTTTCACAGACTGCAGTTTTGTTTTGATCCGATGTGGTGTGCAAATACAACCGTATCTGCAATGGGTTGTGGGGCATTAACATTTGTAACTCTAATTTTGTTTTGACAGACTGTGAAAAGAACGTTGAGAACATCACCACTCTACAGGAAGACACAGTCCAGTAATGGGTGTCAGAATTTCAGTAGTGAACGACAGGTACTGTGGGAAAATGTGTGTCATTGTTGTACAATGTCCTTTGACTCTGTTTACACAAGGTTAACACAAAAAGGTTTGATTGTAAACTGATATTGGTATGAATTCATGTTATTCTCCTCTTCACAAGAAACAAACAATCCAAATTACCTGCAGAAAGCCCTTGATGGACGCTTCAGCTGCATCGTCAGACTGGTGAGACAGCAAGATGCCAACTTTAATGCCAATTTATTTGTGTAAACCTGTACTGCTTCTCTTGAGAAGAACTGAAGGACACAAACAAACCATAGTGTTAAATTATGAAGATGGTTCCCTCTGATTTTTTTTTTAAACATAAACGTCAGACAGGCCACTAAAAACTAAAAATGCTGAAGCTAACAGCTACCCAACAGCAAGCTAATGCCTTCCTAAGGCTGCCAGGGAGTAGCATGAGTAGCATTGTAGCAAGAGAGTGTAGCTAATCACAGCCCTCACAGTTCTTCATCAGTGGAGAAGTACCTCGAAGTACCTCCAAAGACTGTGCTGCTGTTCCAGAATATGTCAGGCCCGCTGCAGCCTGCTGGGCTTGAACTCTGAGCACGCAGAGTAGGCCCTCACGTCCCCTCTCAGTAAATGCTTCAGTACTGCCTGAGAATATATGATAAAAAACAAAACGTCTCAATAGTGCGTTTGTGTGTATGTATACATACACACATACAGGGCTTTCTTTTCTACAGAAATATTTTTCCTGAGTTGATGACTCTGCTTATTGCCATCTAGAATGTGAAACCAAATATATTTTTTGGTGTACCCATACAAGATGTCCAATGTAACACCAATAAAATCCAATCTACTACACTACGGTTTTAATGCCTCTGCAATAGCGAGTCGCCGGAGGCATAACTGCATGTTTTCGGATTGTCTAACTTTGTATTTGTCTTAAAGTAAAAAGGTCAAGGCCACACTTACCTCATCTTATGGTTTCAGTTGTCAAGAGATACAGTGTCATTTATATGAGAGAAAATATGTAGAAATATGTGGACGGATACTGCACTGGTTAGCGGAGTCGTACAACGCAGTGCGGTAATTCTAGTGTAGTTTTTTTGTAATAAATGGGTTATCTATTTTTACAATCTACAAAAAGTTATCTATACATTTGGTCACAGAATGTTACACAAATAAATTGGCATTAAAGTTGGCATCTTGCTGTCTGGCCAGTCTGACGATGCAGCTGAAGCGTCCATCAAGGGCTTTCTGCAGGTAATTTGGATTGTTTGTTTCTTGTGAAGAGGAGAATAACATGAATTCATACCAATATCAGTTTACAATCAAACCTTTTTGTGTTAACCTTGTGTAAACAGAGTCAAAGGACATTGTACAACAATGACACACATTTTCCCACAGTACCTGTCGTTCACTACTGAAATTCTGACACCCATTACTGGACTGTGTCTTCCTGTAGAGTGGTGATGTTCTCAACGTTCTTTTCACAGTCTGTCAAAACAAAATTAGAGTTACAAATGTTAATGCCCCACAACCCATTGCAGATACGGTTGTATTTGCACACCACATCGGATCAAAACAAAACTGCAGTCTGTGAAACAAGCAGTTTTGGTAGATATAAGGGAAATGCTAATATTTCTGCATGAAACATATTCAGTCCCTTAAGCAAAATAACAATGATGGCAGGCCGCAACCTCGATGCCTTCGTCTGCTTTGCTTACAGACTAGTTTGCGGAGTCTCGTGCTGCCGCCCACTGACCGATACATCATCGCTCTTTTCTGAAACTAATGAAGGCAAATTCACACATGTAGACAGAAATAATCAGTATAAATTAAAAGGTGTAAAGATTGCTAACATTTTGTTTGATGGGGGTCATCATTATACATAACAGAGGAAAACTTTGCACATGTATTCCTTAAATTTACTTGCCTTCCTGTGGAAAAAGTTGTTTTCCCAGTTAAACAATCACAGCAGGGAAGCATGATTGATCAAAATTCTTTCAGTGTGATATTAACTTGTATTTCAGCAAGCGTACTTTGGGGATTTAATAAAAATGTATATTTGGCAAATTATATAAAATGTTTTTTCTGGTATGTAACTTAAAAGTACCTCTTTAATGGTAGGATCATTTCTCTCCCTCATCTTCCTCGTGGTACGTGGATGATGGTAGTGGGCTCAACCCGGCTTCTCTTTCTCTCCAGGCTGCCCTTCCTGCTCTTCATCAAGCAAAACAAACTGTTCGGTCCAAGTTGTTGACGTTAATGAAACTCCTGTAGCTTCACTTTGATCCTCCTTGATTAAAAAACAGAACATAGCAATTGTTTTATAAAATGAATCGCAACTCCATAACATGAAAATATTGTCATATTGCATACTATACATTAAACCAAATTGATCTGATATTGTGGAGTAATGGTAGACAAATACACTCCTTATTAATCTAAAGCATTCATAAATCAAATTCATGTTTATATTTATATTGTAGCGTCCCTCAATGATGAGCTAAGCGTCTTGAACTGGTTTTCAACAACCATGTATTCACCTCCCAGGTAGCACAGGCTAATGTGGGCTGAAGCATGTGGCTAACAATGGCGTATTAGCTGATGAACAGCGTCCATAGTGTGGATTGACGGACTCTCTCCGCACTCGGACTGTAAACCTAGATCGTAACGATCTTTAAAAACAATAAACTACTTACCTGACAGAAGGAAGATGACATCGTGGTCTTCCAAGCGCTCCGTGTTTATGACGCAGCCCCGAGTTAAAAGGACTGGTTGTTTACAAATAGGGTTTTTACGACAGCCACACGTCATGTCCGCTCGCGCACTCGGTCCGGTCGCGCACTCGGTCCGGTCCGGTCCGCTCGCGCACTCGGTCCGCTCGCGCACTCGGTCCGGCCTCGGTATGAGCAGACTCGCAGGATCCTTCTCATTAGAGATCTAATCTAGCCTCAAATATTACTATTATATAACAAGAATAACATTCACGATCACTGAAGGACACCACGCAGGGACTGTGATTTAAACACCAAGCCGTGGTGGCATGGCAACCGTCATAGCAACGATAAAAACATGCGTGATAACTATTAAAATATTTATCATAAGCACGAACTGGCTGAAGACTGTGGAAGCAAAGAGCACATTTCTCGCTAGAAATGGTGTCAGAATGTATTTTTATGCCCAAACTAAGTTACAAAATTATATTTTATCTGAAAAAACAGGGAATCTCCGCCATCTTTTCCTCTCCGCAGACGGGAGCTTGAGAGTCACGTGACCTGAGAACACGCCAATGCAAAACAATGGGAGGACTAAATGTTACCATCTCACAATCTGAGAGGCCAGATTGTGAGATGGTAACGTCGTTCCAAGTGGACCAACGTTGCCATTGAACGTTTTCTGATGAGACTGGGTTGTTGGTTATGTGACTGGCGTAGTTTAACTGTGGTCGATCAGTGATGAATGCAACAGTGAAAGATGAGGCATAAAATTACACAGTGTATACTGAGGCAGGCAGCCAGCTGTGGGTTTCGTACAAAAGGTTGGAAAATGTCATGAGCTGTGTCTTGGTGTAGCAATAACAGGCAGTAGCATGGCACAAACAGAAGCATGAATAATGTATTTACATGTGCACATCACCCCCACCCTGCACAAGCACACACATGCATGCGCAAACAAACACGCACGCAAAACAAATCACGTCAAATAAATGCTTGATTATAATGTATGAAATGTTTCTGATCAGTCAGCTGAAAAACTAATTTCATTTTCTCATTAGAGGTCTCTGCCTGAGGCTCGTTCTCATGTCAGTGTTTATTACTCTGAAAACAGAAAATTAAAATCATCAGCTTGGTCAGTATCAGCGCCGTGAATCACTATTTACGACTGAGAGGGAGAAAGAGGGAGAGACAGAGAGAGGGAGAAAAAAATATTAAAGACTGGACAACAATTGGAGGAATACATCTCATTTTACTGCGGCGGGGGATTTATAGCCCACATGACCTTTCCCTCTCCAGAGATTTGTTGCAATGCAGTCATCCATCATGTTTCTAATTTGGCATAAGGTACAGTAGGTTAGTGAACAGTTTCCATTAGGTTAGTGAGTAGGTTTTGGCAGTTTAATGAATGGGTTTCAGTGGAGAAGTGATAATATAATATGGAGGATCAGAGTTTTCCTTTTATGGCTTGAAGTGATGTTAAATATGTTTAAATCTGTTCATTATAACATAATAATCATAATACATACAGAGTTTAACTTCAGTCATTGACAATGTAACCAAACCACATTATATTTATCACAAAGCAAGAGCAGCACACACTAGATGCATTTAAACTAATATTTTACTATATTTTTCCAGAATAATATATAAAATAATCAAGGAGAATACATTGGTCTGTTGTATAAGATTTACATATATATATATCTACTTCAATCAATCTATTGATTTTAATACTGTATCAAAGGATTACATGTTAACTAACAGACAAACCAACAAATGGCAGCCGTGCACACATCAACCCAACAGTCCCTTACATTCAGTAAAGCTGCACTACACATGTTACACACTTGTATCAGCTCCCTAAATGTGCCTGAACCTATTTATCAAGATCCACTAATTATTTATCTGGAAAAACTGGAAAAATTTTGAAAAACGCTCCAAAGAGAGGGGGGAAAACGTAATCTTGTTTAAGGACGTAATTATCAACTGACTCTGCACCTCTCAGCTCTGGGTGACGTTTAAGCATTGTTCAGCTCACTGATTTGGTTTTGTAGCCAACTACTATGGTTCAATTTCTCCGCTGAGCTGTTTCAAGCAAGATAGATCCAGATATTTCCTGAGGGAAACACAGTTGTGAGTTGGTGGAGTCCGAACAAAGCTAGAAGAAGAGAGAGTATTGAATTTAGATTTGCCAGGTGGATGGAAACACTCTCACTGTTACAGATTTATTCACAGATTCACCGAAGCTAACAAACCTTGGCTGGTGTTTTCCTTCCTTCATTACTACTGGAGCACTTTATCACAATAAAAAACCAAGTCAGTTAAACTTCAGGGATATCAATCTGTCCATTTAGGAAGCACAAGTATTTGTGAATCATTTTCACCTGCTTTGGTGCAAATGAAAGTGACAACAGGTTCAATGGAGAGACAAAGCAAGACAACCCCCAAAAAGGGAACCGTTTTGCTTCTGGTGGCCTCAGACAATTTCTCTGTCCTTATCCGTCCTGACTGATTCTTCTCTAGTCTTGCATTCTGCTACTGTCCTTGTCACTACTGCTAGCATGAAAAGGTACCTACAGCCCAATCAGGTTGCACAGGTAGTCCAGGTTCTCCAGGATTGCACATACATACGTGTGGTCACAAGCAGGTTTGCTGTGTCTCCCAGCACAATCTCAAGAGCATGGAGGAGTATCCAAGAAGCCGGTTGTTACACAAGGAGAGTTGAACAGGGCCGTAGACGGGCATCAACCCAGCAGCAGGACCTGTATCTGCTGCTTGGTTAATGCCAGAGCCCTACAAAATGACCTCCAGCAGATTAGGGTGTGCAGGTTTCTGACCAACTGTCAGAAACAGATTCCATGAGGGTGGCATGAGGCCCGATGTCCTCTAGTGGGACCTGTGCTCACAACCCAGCACCGTGCAGCTCGATTGGCATTTGCCAGAGAACACCAGAATTGACAGGTCCCCCATTGGCCCCCTGTTCTCTTCACAGATGAGAGCAGGTTCCCACTGAGCACATGTGACAGGCGTGAAAGGGTCTGGAGAAGCTGTGGTGAATTTTATGCTGCTTGTAACATCAACCGGCATGACCGGTTCGGTGATGGGTCAGTGATGGTTTGCACAGACCTCCATGTCTTAGCCAACGGGACCTTGACTGCTGTTAGGTACCTGGATGAAATGCGAGACCTTACATTGCAGTACCCGGGTTCCTCCTGGTGCAGGACAATGCCCGGCCTCATGTAGCCAGAGTGTGTAGACATAGGCATTGATGCCATTTAATGACCCTCACATTCCCCTGACCTTAATCCAATTGAGCACCTGTGGGACTTTATGTATCGGTGCATCCGACGCCACCAAGTTCCTCCACACAGACTGTGCAGGAGCTCTCTGATGCCCTGATCCAGGTCTGAGAGGAGATCCCCCAGGACACCACCGACTCATCGGGAGCATGCCCAGATGTTGTTGGGAGAGCCTACAGGCACACGGACGCCATACACACCTGATGAAATTCATGCAAGTATGATCAGCCTGTGATTTCATTATTTTACTTTGACTTTCGGTGTGGTTTTGAATCCAGTCTTCAATGGGTTGATGATTTTAGATTCTATTGACCATTGTGACGTAATTTAGTTCTCAACAAATTATCCAATGTTCATCAGTAAAGATTTTCAACTGGAATGATTTATCCATCAAGATCTGATGTGTGATTTAGGTGTTACCTTAATTTTTTTGAGCAGTGTCCATAACACCAATAGTTACAACATAGACCCACATCTCACAGGCACATGGCTCCCTCTGTCTGGATATTTTTTGGTACAGTTATTGCAAATCCCCTTCAGTGTGAAATGATTTCTGATATGATTAAATAAAGATCAAACCATTTGCTTCTCTCTTGAGGGTTAGGCCATACTCACTATTTGTTTTTAATAAGGTTCAATTGACTTCACACACCTGTGTCTCATGACTATTTTAAAGTCTAGGATGAAAATAGTTAGCATCATTATCATTTGTGAGAAACTGAATATTATGGAGCAAATACTGTGTTAGAGAATTTAAGAAATACCCCAGCACATTTAAACAACACTGTTATTTATTTTGCTCGGTAGAGATTTAGCCCTGACTGCCAGGCTGCAAAATTAACATTTATAAATAAATGAATCAAATGAGCCACTTCTAAATCATTTGAGTTAGAGAATTTAAAAGAATCCTGCTTCTCTGTACTGAGGGATGCATCTGCAATGTGCTACCCAGAATACACTGGGGGCCTGATGTACAATCATTACTGGTAGTTTGGTTTCTTAATGTGAATTCAAAAAATCAAACTCAATCAGTTTCTTCTGCTGAACGTATATGTTGAACAGTGCTCGGGATAATGGTGTTATTATTGGAAAAATATTATTATAAAATATTTAACATGAGATTAGTTACATATGAAATTAACTATTAATCAAATTTATACTGTATATGTCTGGATTATAACATGAGGTAGAAAAAGAAAGAAGTTCCTAATTGTACGATTTGTACCTTTGACCACTAGGGTTCTACCAATCAAAACAATAACATAAGGCCTAGTTTGTTCACGTTGTGAAGCAGCTTGGGATCATGGGAGTTGTTGTCTACTGTAAATCTTACACTAATCAGGTGCAAATCATGATCAAGTATTAATGTTTTATTCATATTATGCAGCAAACGCAATGAACAATCACGATTCATTACGAGCGACCAATACGAACATTAGAAGGAAAAAAAACAAGCATGTGGCTAACTGGCTAGCAGTGTGATTTTACTTCGTCATGCATTGTTTGTCCCGTAAGCTAAAGAAGATATGACGCAATTAAAAAGGGACCATAATGAAATGTCCTGCTACCTTGAAGAAAAGTTGTTTGAAGATTGTCAGAAACATTTAGGATAATGTAAGTACATATGTCACCACACTATATAACATATGTTGTGTTGTTTTCAGCCATTTTAAGGATGACTTATTACATATTATTTATTTAACGTGATCATAGCATCTCTTTATTTCACTGCCTCATAACTTGGTGAATCTGCAGCCTCCTCTACGACGACACAATATCCATTTTCACATTACGTTTCCTCTTTATAGCAGCAGAGTTCAACTCTGATTAGGCCAACATCTGGTCGGAGCACATCTGCTCTAACTGTTGTCTACAGGGATACATCAACGTTTTTTTCCTCATCTCATAAACTAAAAAAAACAATGGGAATTGAAATTGAAACATTCACAGGTATAACCAAGTGCAATGTCACAGTCGTCCTGCCAACGCTGATTATTATGAATCCACTGATGTTGGTAAAATAAAGACAAGACTTAAAATACCTCTCTTATGCATGTCAAGGGTTTAAGCTTTAACTTGTTTTACAAATTCCTCCGACGTGATCATTACAACACACGCAGAAAGTATTTCACTGAGACTCAATAAGCCTGTGATTTGTAGGGGTCTTTGTGTATGGAGGTGCAGTCAGCCAAACCTGTCTATAAACAGACTTTATTCCACATCACAGAAACATGTGTCCTGACCTTTCCGCCAAGACCTTTCATTTATTTTCTAATACACTTCCCCTTGTGAGTTACTCTGTTCTCATAGTCATAGAAAAGGTCAAAGCAAGAACTCATGTCAGATGTCTGCCTGCTGAATAAGCTGTGTCACCTTTAATTTCTCCAGAATCAGATCTCACCACATTGCCAAACCTCATTTGATTATACTATGTGTTCAGTGGCCATGCTGTATTAGGGTATAGTGATTGTGCTGTATGAATATGAAATTAGGAGGGTAATAACAAATGTGCATTCATTTTCTATTTACAGGTCTCCATATCTTGTAAATGCAACTGTAGGATTCTCCTGTATAAGTGGTATTGTATTTTGAGCATTAAGAGTGTTCACCTTGATAAATTAATAAAACCTCAAAAATATAATTAATATAATGTATGATATTTAACAGACTTTATAACTGTATCATTGCAATAAGAAGGCACTAAATATTGTGTGTGTGTCAGTCTCCATGTCTTTCAGTGTGTGAAACATAAAAGAACTGCCGAGTGGTGCATCTTTCCTGCAGACCCCTTTCATCCAAACACACAGACGTTCCTTTAATAACCAAAAAAGAATGAGGGGACGTGATTACCCATTAATCAACAGTGTCACCGCAGCCTCATTTATATTGTTACGGAGTGAAATTCTGAATTTAGGACATTGTGAAGAAGTGACCCCCTTGTGCATGTGAGCAGCCTCTGAGAGGGGAGGTCGGTGGGCGGAGCACGTCACGGCGATGTTGATCGATGATGCTGCCTTGGATTATGAACACAGAATTAGCACATTAGTACTTGTATGATAAATAGACCAACCTCTGGCTAGTCCCCAAATCACCTCAAAGAGCAGTGAGACAAATTGACTGAACCCACAAGCTTAAGCTAAATTTCAGCTGGCCGGCGATGTGTGTGCTCAGCTCGTCCTGGTTACCCAACCGTCCACAGCGTCTAGTTAAGCAGTAACAGAGCCTAAAAGCGAGGATTGATCTAACTACATAAACAGCAGTTAAATCAGCAACTTTAACAATTAATTTAGCTGTAAGTGGATGGGGTCATGACTGGTTCAACATTGGTAGAATGTGACCTTTATTGTTTCACTGTTAACCAACAAGTCACTTTGAGATCTTAAGGAATGGATTTAAATGCTTCCACAGCTTATTTGCTGCATGTGTTGCAACGGTCACTTTTGTTCAAAATACATACAACATGTGTTGGAGTCATGGTAACCTCATGTCGTTCTGTACCAGCTGCTGAGGGAGGAGCTTTATCAAGCTAGCTAGCTAATAATATACCAATCAACATATTACAAAGCAAAATACTGCTTCAAAACTCACTCAACATCCAGTCAGTGTATTAACAAAACACAGATAAAAGGACAAAGTGAACATTTCCAAAAGTTAAAGCGCTGACATGCTCTTAACGTAGCGCCCCCTTCTGGACTCTGCATCACTGATCAATTACGAGCAAAGGCTGAACAAATAAATCACATATTAAAAGTGATTATAGGGAACAGGTGTTCTATTTTTTATTTTAACCCTGATAATCCATTTCTAACAATTTGGCATTGTATCATTTTTATGATAGATTTTACAGTCACATAATTCATCACTTGTTTATGATGAATTGCATTTCCTCCCAATGACTGTTTCTAATAACTGTTGAAAATAAAATCAATCGGTCTCGCGGACATTTTTTTATCCAAACAATCTCCAGCTGCGTTCTTCACATGTGAAAGGCAAACTCTGTCCAGACCCAATTTTCCAGAGTTCATGTCTGAAACCAGCTTTAGTCTGAAACCTGACTGCAGTAGACCATGTAGGATGATTTATTTACTTTCCAGAATTTTACATGTATATTTTATAGAGACAGGTGAGTCTATTTTTTTAAACTCCTCCATATTCTTCAGCCAGGGAGAAAAACCCCAGATAGCTGTTCTTCATTCTCTTACCTGCCTGCACACTCGCAAAGTTTATGCATAGAAATATCTGACCTGTAGCGTGTGTATGTTACACAACACTGGTGCACATAATAAACATTTGGCTGTGCTGCCTTTTTAGGACTAAAAAGGCCGTAGGTGAGAACGTGCAGAGGGTAAGTGCAGACCCCTTGCACCCGGCAAGACCCCGGCCCAGCTCCTTCCCTCCCCTTTAGCTGGCCCCTTCACTCTCTGCAGGCGAGCGAACAAAGAGAGGACCCAAACAATGGATCACTCTGAGAACTGAATGGCTTTGCGGGTCAAGCACTACCCCCCCAGCCCCCCCAACCCCCACCCCCCAGCTCTTTGACAGAAACACAACCCACACTTGTTCTGCTGAGGAGAGGCTGACCCTCCCGGCTAAGAAATAATGAACGCTGCCTGGGCATTAAACTGATAAAACTACTGGGACTGGAATCATTTTGGCAGACAAATCACCTATAATGGCGCGAGGCTGGAGCCTGTCTTCTGTCCTGTCTGTCTCTCAACCCCTGCTTCATTACATGTCCACTGTACACTGTCCAGGCATCCACGCCACCGTGTTGAGCTTCTCGGTGGAGGCTGCCGCTCAGGACGTGACGTAGGGGGAGCAGCTGTCTAGGCAACGCTCATCTATAACTTCAATTTATGTTTGTTTTTATGTGCGAGGCTTCTCGATATCCCGTTGCCAACACAGAGGCCACGGATGAACAGCCAACTGAAAACATGTTGGAGAGTAATTTGTTAGTCAAATTGACTCATCAACTGCCATAGAAGCTTCTGTTTATAAATACAACCAGTATACACCTCACACAGCATCAGGGTCAGACCCAAGGATTTGCATGATTCACAGGCAAATTGCTTTTAAAAATCTTCTGCATCATTCATTATCCTCCTCATTCCTCTAATGTACCAACATCTGGAACATCAGATAATGCCACCTATAAGTCACTTCATTCAAGAGATGAATGTAATCGTAATTCCTGTAGTTGTCTGAAACTTCCTGTGCTCGCTCGCTCGTTTTACGGCAGAGAAAACACACCCAACCATCTGGCAGTTTGAGGTTAAGGAATTATTTTAATGTTATGAATTATGTGAAAATGCAATTAGATCCAGGTCTGCTTGTAGTCAGCATAAGGAACGATAAGATAAAACTTAATTATCCCCATGGGGACAGTGCAGGGTAAAATCATCATCATTTACTAGTCCCTCCCTCCTCTGCCTCCTCTTCTTCCTCTTCTCTAGCTTTGATGCCTCTCAGGTCGTCGTTTAACCGTCATGTTGTTGTATCAGGTGCGTTCCAGTCAGTTTTGTGTATATTGCTGCCGTGACATGGCTCAAACGGTGGTTTTGAGCAGCTGAAGTCTGGAGGCATCCAAGCTGTTCGGTCTTTCACCTTCGCTCGCCGACCCTCCCCCAGGTCAGCAGCCATACATTAGATCAAGCTAGGCCTCACGGGGTCGAGGACCGGTGCCAATCACGCCACAATGCAGCATAAAGAAGGGGAGGGTGAAAACGATAAAGCCTGCTGACGCAAGAACACATTTATTCTTCTATCCCTTATATTCCAGTTCATGTTTGTTTGGGTTTTTAAACTGGCTGTAGGTTGTCATAAAGAATTGTGTAGCTGTCGTAACGAGTCCGTTCATTGATGTTAGAAAATTGAGTAGCAACAAAGTTGTTTTTAGTCAAATTTATTTAAGTAATGTACATAACTATTTGTTTTTTACTTGAACATTTCTATTTCAAAGTATGTTGCTTAATTTATTTGACTGACACTTTGCTCATCAATATTTTACACACAGAAAACATGGTACCTTTTATGTTTTATTTTCTTAATGTAAATGTTGTTAATGTAAATAAATACATCATTAATAATGCTAATGTGTCATGTTTGATCAGGTTTTGGTAGAACAAGCAATAAATCAAAAATTCTTCACTATATTCTGCATCTGCATGAACAAACGTAAACTTCAAAATGATTAGTTACAGCATCAGAATCAGAATCACAATCAGGTTTATCAACATAATAATATTTTGATGCCAAAAGGTATTTACAGTAAAAGTATATAGTTCCTGTCTTTGTATTACCTGCAGTAGCCATACACTATGAACAGACTCTATGGCTCAATTTATCTGTATAAAATATATTTATTCCGTCAGATTTCACTTTTCTAGTTACATTTAATTATTTCCTGAGTTTGTTTGAAGTATGATATTACCAGATGTCCTTAGTCAGTACTTCTACATCTGTATGTAAATTAATATGTTTTGGGCAAAACATGCAATTCCAACAAGTGTGATGGGCACTATTTCCCCCACAATTTTTTTGCAGCCACATAACAATCCAGAAATCAGTCCTCAGGTTGATAATCTCAAGAGCCTCAACATGATAACCTTTTAATACCAACAGGTATTTACAGTATATAGCACAGTAGCAGTATATAGTCTGTGGGTGACCTGTGTATTACCTGCAGCAGCTGAACAGATTGTATGGCTCATATACTGGTGCCTCTGAGAGGTGACTGTGTAAAAGAATCATCCTCAGCTTGAATCTATTATCACCTGATCCTGCACTGGTTTCTCGTCTTCCAGCCCCACACACTCAATCGCCTCACGTTTAACCCTTTCCTCCTCACCTCTAGAGTAAATGTTTTCCTTCGCCCCCACTCAAATGAGTAATTTTCAGTGGGAAACTTGTCTCTAACCTTTTCCGACTCCCTTTTGTTTGGCTTTTGTTTGGCAACAGCTGTTATCATGGATTTCTTTCTTTCTTTTTTTTCTTTTTTTTTTGGTCAGCTGTGATTGCTCCGGGCAAAACAGGAGCAGATGGTGTTTTGCTATGCATGAATGGAGCGTTAGAGGAGTTGGACTGAATAGGCCAAGTTTTGAATGGTGTCTACACAGCACCTGCCTCTTGTAGCAGCAGGGACATCCTAGTGGCATGATCTGTCTTGGCTTCGCTGGCATCGTCGGGGATGAAAGAAAGGAACGAAGGGGGGACCTCGTTGGGCTCCGTCCATATTTATTGATTTTCCTGCAAGTAGTGGCATAATGTGGTGTACAGTCAGTTTGAGTTAATTGGATGTGACACAGCGTGCACGTGTAATCTATCACTCTGGTCTCCCGGTACACTTTATCAGTTTGGTTGCCATAGAAACATGTTGGCTCTGTAATAGCCTATATTAACAGGCTAAGTGAGTTGCAATAAAAGACAATTTCGGAGTCGGGATCCTCTGCCGAACACGAAGCCTATAAAATAAATCGGAAAAGTGGCGGCGGGGGGGAAGAGCGAGCTGCGGTTTACACTCTCAAACCAAACAAAGTCCTAAATAAAAAGAAACTGCTTTCGTTTCCATGCAACGCAGCGACATCTGTCAACCTCTGGGGCATGATGATCTGTCACAATAAAGAAAGCTTGCACAAATCACTGACAGCTTTTTCCCCTTCAAATCGACTGTATAACTCATCAGAGAGTAAATGCTCCAGATGCATTTGTTCTGCTAAACACTGACAATGCACAATAACAGACTGAGCTAGCCGCAACAATCTGAAAAAAACCAGCGCCTCATATGCTCCCTGATGTTATTGTGATGGTGATAAACTGTTTTTCTTTGGGCTTCAGATGTTTATGCCACAACCTTTATGACGCTGACAGCAGAATTATGGGGGTTTGCTTATTGTCCCTCAGTTTAGCCTGTGCTCGACTGTTTGTTACATAATACATTCAAGAAAATCTGTGCTATCAGCATGAATCTAATGATCCATCAAGATAATGGTTGGTAAGTTGTTTCTGAAAAGCTTTTTAATTCTTATTTGTTAAACTTAAACACTGGTTTTAGATGTTATTATTTATATATTCTTTTACTTTTAAGGACTCAGATTTTACTATGTGTTTCATACTCTATGATGTATTTGGATTGTGTGTGTGTGTGTATTTTCTTAGTCCATGTTTAGGTGAGCTCGCCAAGACAAATTCTAATTAACTCGTAATGTTGACAAGACTATAAAGTATTAAATTAATTAAAGTTAAGTTGAAATCCTCTTCTAGTCCCGATAGCCTTTAATAAATAGAGTCTGAAAAGAAAAGAAAAAAGCTTGTGTCTGGCCCCTCGCAGGACTGTACCAAACATCATTGGCTGCCTGAAGCATTGACGATAGTCAGAAGTTAGAGAGCAGGTCACTGCTTCTAGCAGTTGTCAGTCAGTGCACGTTAATTTGTTTTTGTGGGCGTAGCTTTGAGAGGACTGATGGGAGGGGGCGGGATGTATCAGTTGCAAGTGTAGCCTGCTCTTGCTAACTTTTCCAGGATTACCAACCCGAGCTTTAAGCACCTTTAAAATCATTAAAATGCTGACACCTCAATGTGACATCGTCAACTTCGCAGCAGTTTCTTCTGAAGGTGTGAGATTCAAACTTGGATCTAAAACATGAGGCAACAGCAGATCTTTGTTCGTTTCTATACTGATTATGAGAACATATTATTATTCATTGTCATAAACATCTGCCTGCACCTCTCCCTCTGGCTGTGTTTTATACGTGTATGTGGCGTATATATGAGAAGAAGATTGTATCAGAGTTGATTTAGCCGAGTGGTGCACAGGTCAAAAGACAGACCGGACTCACCATATAACAGCATTCAACCAGAGGGGGATAAGCCAAAGGGCTGAATCAGTGTCACCAAGGCAACCTCACTGCACGGGTATCCAAGGTAAAGGCCAAAAAGACGAAGAGGAAACATGTGATTATTTCCACTGGAGCTCATCATTTCTGTGGAAAAGCCTTATCATCGTAGTCATTTCCACCCTCTTTAATTAAGAGCCATTTTAACGTCCCAACTCACAGGTTTAGATAAGATTATCAGAGCACTTGTGAAAGGGTATAATAATATTTATACTAGTCCCCTGAATATGCCATTGACTTTTGCTCAGAGGCATCGTCTGTGGCACCGCTTTAGTCTGGTGGGTCAAAAGTTCTCTAAACAAGCGTTACCATTGGTCAGGGATGTCAACGGTCCAACCAGCCCTACAGCCCCCAAACAAAGTTCACCATTCATCTCAGGGGTCAATAGTTCCCCCTCATGAAGCTCATCATGGCAAGGTCAGGAATTCCTTAAAACGCGTTTGACTAGAGGCCTGTAAACAGGGCTTGGCATTGGACTTGTAGGTTCAGCTGTCTCTGCCCTGGACCAGGTCTTATCACAGAAAAAAGGCCTGTTGTGAATTTTTTTTATTCTTTCTCTCTTAAGGGAGACAGAGTTTAGTGTCGGAGCAGAGTGGCAGCTCCTGCATCTGTGAGCTGAGAGTCCAGACTGTGAGATTGGCCGCGGCGTGGGTCTGATGGTCAGATGGTCAGTGTCAGCAGGGCCTTTGTTAGACTCACATTGTATCTGTGCACCGGACGGGAAAACAACAAAAGAGCCAAATAAATCATTAGAAAAAAAAAAAGTAGCGAATCCCCCATAGCCTCCAGATCTGACTCCTTAGTCATCGTTGGCACGGCGCCGAGTGACTGACCTCGGTTGGGAGGAGGGAGGACAATTAGGTCACCTCGTGATTGCATTACTCAAATGACATATTAATGTCATAGTGCCCTTCATGCATTTCATCAGCGCTACTTAATGATGAGGACAGAGAGAAAGAAAGACGAGCATGGCTCATATTGATTGCTTCATGCCTCTATGATCATATTGCACTGTGGAAAAAAAATATTTATATTGCTGATACAAGTGTACAGCAGCAAGCAGGTGAAATTTATTTATTCACCTATTCAAATTAAACTTCACTCCATTATAGACGCTGCAGTGTATTATCTTAGTGAATTGTGTGTGTGTGTACAGCAATGTTTTGAAAATATCCGTAACCTTTTTATTGCGGAGTCCCATAACTCCAACCCTGGCTGAGAGATATTTGTACACACAGTGACCGCAGTACTGAGGGGTTATGGAATAACAAGGAGCTCCATGCATTATTAATGGGCTCTGCTGTGAATCTGTTCAGAATAATAACAGCCATTTCCCAGAGCCTCATTACTGTGTGTTTTTAAAGCATGTGTTTGGTATCCATGGACACCCCGCTCTCACATTCTCCTCTTCTCCCCTCGTATTGAGATTCAGGTCATGCGCGGCACTTGCTGTTTTTAATTTTCATTTCATCATAAGCACTTTAAGACTGTTGCCAGCACTTATTTGCAGTTTTTCCTGCAGACCTCTTCACTCGGGCTACTGACAGGACAGATGCTGCAATTAATCAAGGCAGAGAAATGGGCATGCTTTCCACACCCGGAGCTGATGAGCCAATTGCAGCAGCGGCGTCGGCATCAGGCCTGGGCCCTGAATTACCAAATGCTTATTCGAGAAATGGACTAATTGAAAACAAACTAAAATTTAAAAATTCTATCAAGCTGCTATCACAGAAGCGCAGGAGCAGATTCTCGGTGCTAATTTGTAACTAACATTAACTCATGTCTCAGCTGCATGGGGAAAAAGGGGAAAAAAGAAACTAAGGCCCTTCTTTGGCCAGTGGATTCACAGCCTATTGTGAAGATATGATAATTATTGTTTGCTTGCCTTCCCTCCCCCGCTCACCATATTATTCAAGGGAGCTCAGCAAACCCCTGGGGACGTCTTGGAAATGAAGCGATTTTAAAGGGAGTAAGAAAGAAGCAGAATCCAGTGCACTGGTGTGTGAGAAGGGGACTGTTATTGAGACAAGTACCAGTTACACGCTGACCTTGTCCAGTATCAACACTGTTTCCTTTTCTTTTACACAAGTTTTAATGGACTTCCATTCAAATCACTGATAAACAGCACACATGAGAATAATGCCAACATTAATGCTCTTATGTCCCTGCAAAGTATTTCCTTCTACACTCTTAGATTTACTCCAATGAAACACACATTTTATTTTGTGTATGTCTGAAAGAACCGAGTGGTATGAATATTTATCAGTTTGATTTTCAATAGCTTAACAAGGAGATGTCGAAACCTTTTAAAAGAATATGGCTTCAATATCTTTTGAAATAAACTGATTCCTTCAAATAAATATTTGTGATTGATAGTTTAATTTTGAACAGCGACACAAAGAAATATATACTTCATACAAAATTATGGCTACTATCATATTAGAGATGGAACGTCTCTGGATTCCACTTCATGGCCCAGCAAAAAATAAAACCCCTAAACATTTAGTGAATTTTTCCCCCGACGTTGGCGGAAAAAACACATTTTCTAGAGCTCTGTACCAATAAGCATTTATTCTATGGACATTTTCCAGAAGCAGTTGGGTTTGTAAGCAAAAGTACAAAGAAAATGAATCGCTGCTATTGTAACTCATAAAAAAGTATAAAAGAGCAGAAATGCACTATGTGATATAGCAATCCACAGGTCGTTTAACAATGTTTTAATTAAAGCCTCACATATTAAAACTTTACAACAGGTGATATGAAAAATGTACAACATTTTCAGTTTTTTTTTCAGGGACTTCTGTACAGCTGGCAAAAATACCTCCGATGCCTCTTTAGTTGGCTTTGGCAGTGCAACAAACTGGCTCTGCTAGTTTTTTCTTTTTTAAACAATGACAGTATCAAGGAGCAGAGTAAAAATACATCAATCCCCAAACCATCTTCCTTGATCCAGAAATTTGTATTTACCATAAAATATCCCCTTTTTTACACAAAATAAAAACATAACTTAATTGTTAAACATCTGAAGTAAAAACAAATAGATTAAAGATGTTTTTTTTTTATGGGGGGGTGCCAGTTATACGCTTTGGGGCAAATCACCTGCAGGGTAGATTACTGGATAAAGGAGGTCTCGTCTCTCCCCACTCTACAAAACATGTACAGCAGATTACAGCTACAGTTTGATGATGTGATTACATAAATGATTTATGGCAGTCTCTGACTCAGTCTGTTCAGTCCTTCATATTTTCAGTTCCCCTTTTTCTTCACAACACTGTCTGTGTGTGCATCATTCGTCTGAATGTGTTCTAACACCACCGGGTCCCGACGCCTGACTATTTTGATGATTTCCTCTATGCTGTTGTTGCTCAGTTACGTCTGTAAGAGTTGATTGTTAAGAGAGGAAGGTTGGAGTGAAGAAAGTCTCATTATATACTGGCCAGTGTGGGGACAAAGACGTGATGTGTGGGTTCACTGGTTTCCACCTGTGAGTCACTAAGTCCAGGCGACAGCTGATAAAAATCCTTTTGTGTAAACGCATGCAAAATGTACTTTTGCTGCGATGAGCTGACGACTCTGGCCTCATAAATAAAGCTTTATTGTTAAATAAAACAGCGAAAGACGCACGTCTTCCAACATATTGTGTGCCTAGTCAGTTTAAATTGACAACTGAGAGACCTCACAAACAAACAAATAAACAATCGCTGGGCGCTCGCCCCAAACAAGCTTCTGTCACAGCTCAGCCTATTTTATAGACAAAACCCCAGCTAACATGTTTTACTTCCTGTACACGCATGTGCATATCCGTCTATAACAATGGACAAGTTCTTTGTATAACATTCTAAATCTTACACACTTCTTAAGTGCAACTTAGAAAAGCAACGTGGAATGATGCTTTTATTTTTATTCCTGTTCTTTGAGATAGGATTTCCATTTGGCTCAGTAAATGCTGACCTGGGACAGGACCTGAGCGTGGGCCTGGATTTGGGAGGGGTGTGGTTGCTGCTGTGGGGCGGGCTGGGGGCTGCCGAGCGACGCAGACCCTGCCACTGAATGTGGTGTGCCAGGGGAATGCTGGGGTGGGGAACACTGGGACTGGTGCTGTTGTTGCTGATGCTGCTGGAGATGTTGAATCTGCTGATGATGCATTTGATGCTGCAACTGCATCTGCTGCATCTGCATCTGCTGCTGCTGCTGCTGCTGCTGCTGCTGTTGTTGCTGCTGCTGTTGTTGTTGATGCTGCTGTTGTTGCTGCTGCTGCTGTTGCTGCTGCTGAATGTGGTGCTGCTGCAGCTGCTGCTGGAGGTGGTGTTGGAAATGCTGATGCTGCATCTGTTGCTGGATTTGCTGGTGATGCATCTGCTGCTGCTGCATCTGATGGTGCTGAAGGTGCTGCTGCATCTGCTGCTGCTGTTGCTGCTGCTGGATGTGCTGCATCGCATGCTGCTGCACCGGTTGCATGGGCGGGCTCATCTGAGCTGTGGACTGGGCACCTGCCACCATGCCCCCTCCGGCACCCATCTGGCCAAGCTGCTGCGGTGACATCCCGGAGGACATGTTTGGGTGGGAAACTGTTACGGAGGTCACAATCTGATTTCCCCCCAGTCTCATCTGCAGAGGCTTTGGGGCTATGGCCCTTGGAAGTGCTAGTTGGAGGGCCTGGGATACTGCTGACATGGAGGGGTGGTGGTTTAAGGGTGAAGGCATCACCAGGCCTGGAGACAGGCTGGTGGAGGCCAGGGTCTGCTGCACAGAGCGGATCGTCTGAGCCTCCGCTGACTCTGCTGCGGCCTGGATGAAGAAAGAAATATATTTAGACATAGACAATATTTACAAGGTCAACATTTTCACATCTGAAGAATGCAAATCCATATACAAGTACACTGGGCTTTTTGTAGACCTGAGGTTGCATCTGTCATTACAAAAGAACTTTCTACAAATGCATAAACAACAAACTCTTGAAATTTACAAATTTTTCAGGTGAAAAAAAGCAGCAGTTTCTCACCTTGGAAACCAGGCTAGCACGATACGCTGCGAGGGCCTTTAAATATTCTTTCTTGGCAGCTTCTGTTTTGCTTTTGTAAACCTGGAAATTACAAAAAGATACGTGTGAATAGACAAATACAGGTTCTTTCCTATTTACTAAGACAACATATACGCTACACACAGTATTTAGTTATATAGTTTGCATAAACATAAATACACAATTGTATTTTGTATCACTGTTCAACTGGTCTGAAGAACAAAAATGTATAATACCTGCTTCTGCTCCTCTCCCAGACCGTCCCACATGGACGCCACGATCTTGGAAACCTCTCCGAAGGTGGCGTTGGGATTCTGTCCCTTGATGGCGGCCTGCGTGTCTCTGAAGAACAGGGCATAGGCCGACACCGGCTTCTGAGGCTCATTGGGATCCTTCTTCTTCTTCTTCT
Organism: Pleuronectes platessa; assembly: GCF_947347685.1. Taxonomy (NCBI): domain Eukaryota; kingdom Metazoa; phylum Chordata; class Actinopteri; order Pleuronectiformes; family Pleuronectidae; genus Pleuronectes; species Pleuronectes platessa. The sequence continues at coordinate 10,337,457 of NC_070626.1, forward strand.
TAGGAGTCTTGGGCTTCTTTACGGGATCTATGGGAGCCGGTCGTTTCTCACCAATGACCTGCAATAAAAGACCATTTTTAGATACGATTTCTTTTTTTTAATATTGGGTCATTACCATACAGATAAGTCCTCTTCCTCACCCTGTTGCCGTCATCCTGGTCATCTTCGTTTATGGAGCTGGAGGGCGACGGCGTGGCAGACTTGCTGGCCGGCGGAGACGGGGAGGTGTGGGTGATGTTGGGTCCCCCCATGTTTAGGCTCAACTGTGCGTTAAGTTGGGATTGGTTGATGGTGGTCAGCTGATTCCGTGATATCATGCCGTTGGTGCTGTTCATGTTGATGATGGACTTCATCACCATGGCTGGGTTTTGTGGGTACTGGCGGAGGTGGCCTGGCCCCATGTTCTGTGATACAAATGCAAAGAGAGAAACTAATCAAATAAGGAACATACACACAGTTAGGAACATACACACAGGTCTGATCAGCCTGTGGTGGTCTTGCCTTAGCAGAGGGTGTATGTGATTAAAAAGGCAGAAACACTGATGATGCAATGGTATACGACTGATGATGAGTCCCTTACATCTTCTAGTGGTCGCCAACATATACTGGTATATGCTTTCACACCGCTGCACAAAGATTCCTCTGTGCTCACTATGACAGCCTGCTGCCCTGTGTACCAAGATCATGGAGCTGTATCCCTTTACCAGGGAGGAAATCGGGTCAGTGGATTCGTTGGATTGTTATGTGGCAGATCACATGTCACAACGTCCTGGGTCTTAAATGTCTCTATTACAGGCCATGATAAATTATCTTGACACCCGAGGAGCCAGCTTTATAAGCCAGTAATAGATGGCTGCACAGCTCAGTTGATTCATTTCAAAACTCTATTGTATGGAAATCTGTGACAGTTTTGACTGGCCGCTCCCTGGAGGGGAGAAGTGGACTCACTTCTCCCTGCACTGTGGCACATAACTTCAAATTCCACTATACAGTCACCGTTCTGTATGTATACACCTACATGTCAGTTCAGTTTGAGGTGGCCACCAGCCTATATGCTTTGGTGTAATGCAACTTTAAAGTTAGAATTGTGAAAGAGGAACCTTTCATAAATCATGTTTGACCAGCTAAGAGTGGAAAGAAATACTTCTATATAATCAAATCCATAAATCAACCAGTTGAAGGTATGAAGCTTTAAGAGCTTTGGACGGGTCCCCTCCCCTCTACTGTCGAGGGTAAAATGTAATAACAATTTCTAAATCTCTTGCACTTTTATCCTGGTAAATAAACATTAAGTTCTCCAAAAGACTCTTAGAGAAGGTGTAGAAAATGTGTTTGCATTGATTGTGGCACGGATGAAATTACGAAGCCTGCCAGCTCCCCAGAGGGAAGACTGATCAGAGAGCCCACAGAGCTGACATGGAACAGAGGAAGGGGACGTGAACACAACAGAAAAGGTGATTTGTTCTCCCTGGATACATCCATCTGGTATTCAGCAGCACAAACTCAATCTCTCCCAACATCAACACATCATAAACCCACTCACCTGGCTTTATTGAAAGAACCTTATGAATGCCCGTCTTCCTAAACAATATTGGAACACTGTTTCAGACAGAAACATATTGGATCTACAATCCATTCTCTCTCATATGCCATGTCTACTGCTTATCATAAACACAATCTATGAAGTGAGAACAGATTCACATTTCATGTGCAAGGAAGATTCTGCGGAAAAAAGGTGAAATGGGAAATCGAAGACATATTGTGATTCTTCAAAAAAAAGAGAAAAGGATGCTTTCTGTTTTCTCACAAATAAAAGCTGCGATAAACAAGCCTGTGACCAAATGACACATATCTGCAACCAGCCACGTTCCAATTGCTATTGTCATCTTCATTACCGCGAACACGGTGGCTCGCAGTTTGCCCTCTGCTCGCTGTGAACATCAAAGACGCACACACTGAGCTCATTAGTCGTGGCCATCTGTATAATCACACTTCTGCCCAATCCCACAGATGCAGTTTCGACTTAGAGAAATGGCCCGTGCTGCCATTTTGTTTGGAATATGATGATTTCTGTTAAATGTTCTTTGGATGTAAAAAAAATAAATATGCACTGATGATCAGAGTCAATCTTAAAAAAACATCACATCAAATCCAACAGCAAGCTAAATGTTTTATTTCACCACTTATCACTGCAGTAACTGGAGTGGCACCACTTTTTTGCCCCTCATGTTACAGAATAGTCAGTGAAACGCCAGCATTAGCACGTCTGATTCGTATGACAAGATAATGGCTAAATTGTAAATAACAGCCTTGATTGTGAATATGAATCCGGCGCTAGGATGTTTATTTATGTCCCTCTGCCGTCTCATTTGCATTTTGATTGCAGCATTGTCAGCAGTCACAGCAGACATCCAAGCAGATATTTTGATAGTGATCGTAAATCTGCAAGTAAGTCCTTATCTTGAGTACACAGTGGCCAGATGTGCCCTCCCCAGTCAGGATTGTGTGTGTGTGTGTGTGTGTGTGTGTGTGTGTGTGTGTGTGTGTGTCTTTGTGTTCGCACGTCAAACACTAACAAGCTGAAAACTACTCTGCAATCAATAAAGGTCTCTTTTTGTGCAATATTCCCCATCGTGTTGCGTTTAATGTCAAAGCTGAAATAGCTGTCTTCAACAAAATGTTGTTAACCGCACAAGAAGTAAAAAAGAGGAAGAAATGTGCTTGTTTTGTGCTTTATTGTCGGCTCTACATGTCCACATGTAGTCACATAAAGCATTTTGAAAAGATGAGAAAAGACGACTAACAATGTGTGAAACCTTTTGCACTACAAAACGCAGACCAATGAACACAGCGGCTGGGCTCCGAATTCAGCATTATGCAGCCACCGAGTGATACAAATCTCAACACCGTTAGAAACCAGTCTGTTCTTTAAGATATTGGAAATCAGAATTTTTGGGGGGCGAATTTATGAACAGTGGCACTATGCACTAAGCTGTAACAGGCTGAAAAGAATGTTAACAAGTTCAATTTCCATTCAATCAATGCTCGGGCTCTTGGAAATGTTCCATGGCAGGAGAGGGGTAAAATCATCTATATGGTAATTATAAGGATGAATCCCCCAGTAACTTTCGCCAGCATGAAAGGTCAGTCCTATTAAAGATAGTTTATCAGCACTCTGCACATATTCCTTTACTCGGTTCTAAACGGGTACATCATTTTTTATTTTTTTCTCCCTCCATTTTCTGCAACCTGCTGAAGTCTGTGCTTAAGCCAAATGAGAAAAATGGAATTGTGAATGCCGGTAAAGGCTATAATAGCATGAAGATAAATTGTTTTTCTTTCCCCTGCCCCTGTCTCAGTCAAACACACTTCTCTCTCTTTCCCCCTCTGTGGCGTGCAAACTCAGTACATCTATCTCGCCAACCTCTAACCCCCCACTTATAAACAAATCTCTCTCCCGTTCTCCCCCACCCCTCAGAATGTGAGGCCACGAGGTTCCCTCCCCTCGGTCCACTGCAGCCGCTGACCCACACCTCTTTCAGCCATTTCTCCTGATGCATTACGGGTATTTAAAACTTGTCCAACATGACATCATTTCATTTTCGGAGCTGCCCGAGAAAAGTAAATTACAGAATCAATCATGCAGAAGGTCAAGCTGAGTCTTCATTACAAGCATTGCATGCCTGCATGAATATCTTTCATTTCTGACTGACCCAATATGTCACAATGGTTGTCAGTCCAGGGAGAAAAGAAGAAAGAAATGAAGCGAGAGGGAAAAAATCCACTCTCTTAAATTGATGTACAACTCATGTCAGTGCTTCTTGGCTTGGAAGGGAGATAAGAGGGAAGTGAAGAAAAAACATGCTTTCTGCAAGAGTGCTCACATTTTCCATTTGATTCAGGATATAGTGGTTTGTGACCAGTCAAAACCGAGGGCATTATACTCACTGGTAATCTCCACTATATCAAAGCATATCAAATCATGTGAACAACAAACTGCAAATGGCTTTTTCAGCCTCACTTTCATCTCCTTGCATGGTGCATGCCGCCCAAACGCTGTTCTGTGTTTGACATTAGCATATCTTTGCTGCTGTAAAGCTAATGACATGTGAAGCTGCCATGTTTGTAATGAAAAATATATAATGTGTCACCTCATTTCAGTAAACCTAATAAGACAGCAGGGCTCGTATCTCCTTAATATTGATTTCAACGTGTAATACAACTGGTTGACGACTGCAGGTTTCGAATCCAATCACGGAGGACACGGAGCTCACTGCATCCTTACATGTGTCGAGAAAAAAAAAACTAAAAAGTGGCGAAGGCACCAGGTGTTTTTTGAAATAGAAGCTAGAGACCCTCGCTGTGCAGCGCGGAGAAAATCGAGGCGAGATTGTGAATAAAGCATTACAGGCAGCTCTAACTCCAGTACTATTTGGCACTATTGAGACTCAATCACAGATCAGGAGGACACATGCTGGGAGACAAAAATGAGAGTCAGAAGCTTGTTAGGAGAGCAGATTAAATAAATAATGACTTCAGATTCAGGGCTTGCCAGGCCCGTTGCAGTTGAGAAAATGTACTTCTCTTTGTAGGAGCCCAGCATCTGTGGCCAATTTGCCAGACATACGCTGAACGTTATAGGGGGACAGGAATTAGCAGAACACTTGGCAGCGCAATGACATGGAAGAAGCTTTTGAAAACAGCCCAGGTATATTCACTGGTTGGGTTTCTCATTAAGTTCTGATAAGAGAAAGGAAATCAGGACAAGTGTTTGGGAAATATGAGCGTGGCTTGATGAAAAATGTAATTGCAATAGTGCACAGATTATTTGTTTGCCCCTGCAGCCATAACAAATAACACAGAATGTAATCATGTATATAAGGTTGTCATCCCTTTATCAGTGCGCTGACAAAATGACAAAACACCCCTCTTAGGGCCTCCGTAAATCATTGTCTCTGTCTATAGAATGTGCTGCAAAAAATGCACTGTTACTTATCTCATTTAAAAAGTTGCGTTCTCTTTTCAAGATAAACCTGCAGATGAATAGAATTTCTAGAGCCATTGTCGCAAGACTTTTGGGGATCAATCCCATTTACGGGAAAAATGAAGGGCCACCACGAGCCCTCCCGCGGTACAATGTGCGATGACTGATAACGAGTGAGTGGTGTGCCAACGACAATGCCACAAGGCAAGGAGCAGAAACCCATATTCTCTCCCTCAGTTTTTAATAGAGTCTCTGCACAATCAGAGACATGAGCCATGCAAATGGTGTTAAAGAGGAATAATGTTTGAGAATCAAATCTAATCCTCCAGCAAGTCGTGAGAAAAGTCGGGAATGTAATTGTGTCAAGGTTCTGTTTCTTCCAGATGTAGAAAGCTTAACTGACCATGAAATGAAAATTCTTTAGGCAAAAGCCTTGTGGGGCTCACTTACTGTATGCGGCAGAGATATTTTAAAAGCTGCAATTATTTTACATGCCAGGAGCACGGGAGCAGGAAAAAGAGCTGTAAAATGTTATAGCCTGTTCCCATATGGAATGTAAATAAATATCTCTAATATCAGGGTGATTCAACAAATGTGTTACAGAAAAGGGAGGTAAATGAATAAATGTGTGAACTCCTTTATTCACACAGTTATAATGATCACCTCTTATGAGCTTCGTGGTTCACCAAGCAAATTCAACATCACTATCATCATCTCTCCGCTCATACCTTTGTCCTCTTCGTTTCTTTTCTCCTAAATGAATCTTCTGTTTTTCTAATAGCTCTGTAAGACAACTAGTCAGCCAGTGACATTTCCATTTTTCCTCTTCAATGCCTCCATGATTGTGGCATTTGAAAATGCCTTTCCAACCCAGAGACAACAATCTCACAATCTATGGCACATAACAGTATCAACATAAAGAGAGTGATTACTTTGTCTACTGCTCCGTGTTTGACTATCTGTCTATCAAGCCAGCAGCGCAAATTTCCTGTCCATTCTAAAGTGTATTTTTTGGCAAATCAAACTGTTCCTGATGCGTTTGGACCTCTCGTACACACCCCAACAGTGTTTTAAGGCATGGAAACCTCTTTCAATGTATACATTTGCTTTGTGTTTCTATAGCACTTTGGGCCATGCACCAGAAAGGTCTTAGAAACAGATATCAAATAAATACAGGCAAAGATATAAGTAAAACATTTATGAGCTACCCATCGTTGTAGTGGACTTCATTGCTACCTACTGGTATGTTTGTCGAAAGATACAAATACATACAAAATACAGGGCGAATCCAGAGGCCTCATGAGACATTGGAAAGAACCATGCATCAGCATCTACAGCATCGAAAAAAAAGGACTTCCTCGGACATCATGAATTAAATATGAGCATGTGAAATGGTGGCACTTTTGGGGGTCCCATTTTCACTGTCCTTCTGCGGCCGAATGTGCTCCAACACCTGTGATCTATTCACATCTGCTCGACTTACAGAGGAAGATCAGCCACGCTATATGTGCTTTTTGCTTAAAAAAAAAATACTCACAGTAAGTAACATGATATCATGACATTTACTCAATGTGATCATATACCTTCTGTGAAGTAAACAAGGCCAGATGCTGTGCCAGATGCACTGACAACAGGAGGCATACACAAACTGTGAAGGGGACATCATGGTTCAGCAAAAAGGCTAATTTAAGGACTTAATGCTTCTGGCATCAGGGGTCTCTAGTAGTATATACTTATGTATCATATCTTTGAGTTTGGTTCCCACATCTGGAGCTGCAGCTAAGAGCAGGACCCATGCTGGTGCTGTGCAAGTGCAGGATTTTGTGTGTTGACAAATGAGGATTTCTCTAGTCGCAGGGAATAGATAGACTTCTTGATTTATTAGTTGTATAAATGCATGGGACTGCTCACCACAGGTTGCTCGGCATTGACAGACATGCCTTCCTGGTCCATCATGTTGCGTGAGATGGTAATGGAGGGCAGGTCCAGGCTCTGAGGAGGGAACTGGGGGATTAATGGACCCCTGTGTGGACCCGGGGGCTCCGGCATCCCTGGGAAAGGTGAGTCCACATCCGATAGACCCAGACTAGACTCGGTCTCTGGTGGAGGTGTAATGGGAGGAATTTCAAACTCCTCGTCACCCAAACTGGGCGTATGGAAAGTCTGAAAAGAAGGAAGGAAAAGGAAAGTCATGAAATCCACAAACACAGTGCATTCACTGAGGTGGGCCTTATGCAACATGCCGGAAGGAAACCTGTGGGGATTAAATCAGGCAACTTTGTTTAAGAGAGGGAATGTTTCAGTGGAGTGGTAATACACTGTGTTGAAGTGCACTAAGATGTAACATTTACCAAACCTATTAAAGTACACTTTGGGTAAAAAGAAGAGAAAAAAGGCAAGTGCGAAAGAGGACGTCAAAAGCAAAAATATCAAGCAGCAATCACAGGAGAGGGAGGATACATGATAAAAGCCCTTAATCTTTGGGATGGAAGATGTTTGGTTGAAGTGCAGTGAAAATACACGTCACAGGGAGATGGGTTTAAAGAACATTTTCAAAGATTATTACGCTTGGCCAGAAGTGTTTCTTTTTGTTCCCCTTGCTTGCACCCTTAAATCTGCTCATCAAACAGCCTAATCCTTCTGCCTTTCGAATTAAAGCTTTTGGTCACACTTAATTTGCTTATGTGCCTTCTTGGAGATGGGACTGTTCACCTACTTGGGTCTTGTCATCAGTACATTGCATGAAGCCAGACTCTGGAAAGTCAATACATTCATATCTTCACAATGACCACACAAATGTGTCCACGTAAAATGCAGTCCAAAACAGGGCCAAGCAGCGGGGGCGCCGGGCTCGGCTGCTGCTGCTTAGTCACTGAAAACCTCTTCAAAGCACATAGGTCTCTTACTAAATGTGATATGGTTTGAACTGCTAGCACAGCTTGGCATTCTGCTTGAAAGCATAGTGGTATAGTGCTAAAAAAAAATCATACTAAACACCCAGCGCTGTTGAAAATCCTGTTAGAAGCAGAGACAGAACGCAGCTTTGCTTCGGGACTGTTTCAGGTTGATGTCAAACAATGCTTCCTTGTCTTCATATCACTTTTACAGCAGTGTTTAAGTCTTGCTTCTGGCGACCTCATCAGCAGTTTCTCACTCTTAACAAAATTTGACAACATTACAGCACATGCAAAGCAGCATAGTCTGGCTTGTCACGTCGAAAATCAAACTCCTTCCCCAGCAGAGGTGAGGTTCTTCAAGTCTCAAAGGAAACTACACTCAACAACAGAGCTAACCCGGCCTGTCTCCTTCAGCTCTCTCTCTGTCTCCGCTAGTGGATTGAATAACAGAAGGGAGACAACGGAGGGAATATGCCAACACAGCCCTTGATTAGGGAGTATTAATGTTCTTCTTGCTTGCTTTAGCACACAGACACTTGAAACTAATTCATTGCCTAGTCAGGGCAGCTGTCTTGACAAGGGCTGATGAATTCCTGTGGCAGAGGCAGCTAATAGAGTTTTCATTCCTCCCTCTTCCTTCTCTCTTCCGGCTGCCTACCACTGTCTCACTTTTCAGTGCTTGTTTCGCAGCTAGAGAATCAGTTCTCCTTTCAGAAGGAGCTACGGTCATATTCATCACCCCTGGCCTCTGGCTCGAACAGTGCAGAATAAATCACGAGAACTCTCAGTAGGAACTATGTGCTCCAAGTCCTCTGTTGTCAAATTGTGCGACTCAAAAGCCTCTGGAACTTAGCTGACAATGATGCCTAAACAACAGCACGTGAATAAAAACCAAAGATTCTAATGTTAAGTTAACTAAATCAATCTGTCATTGATGTAGACATCAGGTAGCACATGAAAAGGATGCGGGCTCGTCCATCATCTCGATCTTCATTCATCTTTTTTTAAACTTCTCCTGTGGAGCAGGGTCAATCCCCACACCAGCCTTTAGCTCTACCATTCACTCTCCAAAAGTACCAGCCATGTCTCAGTCTCCTCTTGTTTAGTGCAGTCAGACAAACAGCAATTTGCCACATTTCCCACATGAGCCTATGCAGGGGTGCTTTCGAAGAGAAAAATATCACCACTATTTGCTGAAGTAGGTTTCCTGTAGTGTCGCACTGTCTAAGGTAAATCAGGTCAGAACCACTGTATATAGGTCACTGGATCCTATAGGCTGGTCAACCATGGCCTGTATTATAGAGCCAACCCAGAGATTTGAGACAAACGTCAAAGAGCAAGAAGGTTGGATGAGGTAAGCTCCACTTTTGTAGGAGAGAATCAGAAGCATTAGTGTGACCTTTAAGTGAAACACAGACATGTACTTGGAGAGGAGGAATGCTGGTTTAGGGGCCGATAAACAGTAGGCTACTGAAAGAGGAGGATAGAGGAAGAAAAACATCAAATCATCCAATCACTATCGCTTGTATGCTTTGCCTCTCTTTGTTAAAAACGATTCAAATTAACAATCTGCACCAGGGGCGCTGATAAAGGAGACATGGCGTTTGTGTCTCATTTGGGGGCACAGCATATGTCAGCAGTCAGCGAAGAAAAGGGCCTCTCCCCGGGGAAGAGGTGCCAGATTTTACTGGAACCCACAGAGTGTTACATTGTTGCACACTGTCTGGTGTCATTTCACATAAAGCCAGTCTAATTCTGCACCAGGAGCAGCTTAGGGGGCTCTGATCGGAGATTAAGAGATGCACAATCCACTTTCTTTGCATCAGCAGCCTGATTATCCATTTAAATTGTTCTGAAAAGCTCAGCAGAGCCAAGTGCCAAGCCAGATGCTGGATTGGGATGTGCAGGCATGTACAGAGAGAGAAAGAAAGCGAGTAGTATGTATGGGTATTTCCATTGGCAGCCACAGGGTTCAGTGGTATGAGGGCAAAGCAGAGGTGTAGCTGAGGTGAGACGTACTCATCATGAGTGGTCTGACCAGGTGTGTCCTCACTGCCTATAGGGGGTGGAATTAATCATGTCTTCAAAACGTGAAGTTACCAGTTAAAAACTGTCTCAGACTATAAATTGTCAGTTGCATGAAAATATTATTCTTTATAAGACTAGGATAAGGCTAATGCTAACATGGTGGCATGTAGCAGGTACATTTTGCAGGCTTAATATCCAGATGACTTGGCGACAGCTACAGCCTATCCAAGTGCAAGTTACATATGTTTACTACCAATTTCATGACATTCCATCCAATAGCCTATCCAAATCCATAAATATGAATCTTAATTCCAAATGCAAGAAGACCCATTCCTAGTAAGGATACAAATGATCCAGAAAAGCACAACTTTTGTGCAAAAGGTCTTAACCAGGTCTTATGGTAAACAGTACAAGTTGACTTATATAGAGTATGTAAACATTGTTGTAACTCTGTATACATGACACCTTCAAACAATGTTGACAATAATAAAAAAAAACACAAGGGGATATGTAAATCCCCCCCCCCCCCCGAAATTCTATCCCTTTCCTGCCATGATTCAATATGAGGACAAAGAGCATGAAAAGGCTTTTCAGGCAAGGTTCCCAGTCCTTCAATAAATGTAGTAATGCAATTCACAGATGCAATGACCAAGACTTGTTAAAGGCAGCAGTATGCAATTACTGCATATAATAGGCCTCAGAATCAATCGAGACAGGATTGAGGATCCAGTTTCAAATATCTAGACAGGCAGAGTGCAGCTTCTCAAATGACAACATCAACCATGGCACCCCTAATCAACATTATTTCAAATTTGGATCATTTGTAGTCCATTTCTACATATTTATAGTTCATTACACATCTCTAATTTGATTGGGAAAGTAAAGTGATACATCTGAGTGGAACACTATCTCACCATACAGTATCCTTTTCCCTGAGGAAAGCAGTCAAGCTTTCCCTGCTAGGATGTATGCTTTACCAGGCACTCCAAGGTCATCTTATCTCATCCTCTAAGTGCATAAGGTAAATGATACACCGGCCATCTAAACAGCAAATACAGGTCTGCTGTGTGGATGTGGAAGCATTCTACCTTGAGCAAAAGCACATTTTAAATGAATAATACTGTTCTGAGGGATATGAAAGTAAGCTTATATTACTTTGTAATTTGTATGGTTATAAGGCATTAAATGATGGCAAAAATAGTGAACATCAATCTACTTTTTCAAAGCCCCGAAGACAACCAAGCTAAAATAAATATTTCTATAAAAGACAACAAAGTGTAAGTGAAACTATGCAAGATTTGAGGAAAACAAATACCAATCCTTCATCTACCAAAAGAGGAGTTTAATTTATAAGCAATAAAACACACCCTTGGTCAATATAACATTCTGCTGATCAGGCTACATCCACGCTGACGTCTAGTCTATGCTTGCCATTCCTGTCCTAGCGAGCAGGGCTTCGGGGCAGAAATTATGTAATTTCCGCAGGCACGTAGCGTCGTTTTAGCTGGTCCTGCCACTCCCAACTTTTCGACTTGGCGCATGCTGCACGTGAAGTGCAACATAATGGATTGAGCTGGAGGCAAGAGTCTGTGAACAAGTTTTTCTCTACAGACATCTACATACACCTTATTAATGTAATCACAAAAGGCAGAGATAAATAAAAGGAAACAGAATGGTCATTAATGGTAAATAATGAATCCTCACTACTGTCATTAATGAGGGTGCATAGAGATTCTCTGATGGCTCCTGGAGGATTACAGAAACTGTTGGTAAAGACGAGTCTTTCTGCAGGAAACCAAAAAGCTTGAACAAGCCCGAAGTGGTGATCCTGGAGGAGGAAAGCTATTCTGTTTGTGTTTTCTCCTCTTCTTGCCTTTTTCCAGTGCCTCGGGCGCAAGTATAAAAGGGAAAGGCGTTGTGTTAGTGTCACAGTTGGTGCGCACGGACCAATCCATCAAGTATAACTGCAGCTTAATACTTTTTCGTTTTACTTTTTGCCACAACGATGCTGGGTATCCATGTTACTCCAAAGTTTCCAAACACCTGATACTTTTGGAAACGCTGCTGGTACCATTTTAGTTCATCGTATGTACAGGAGGAATATGCCATTGCATATCCTCTTTCATGTTGAACAACAGGTGATTTAAAAAAAGAAAAGGCAGCAGAGCTGTTGACTGTTGTTCTTGTTCATACCGGTCAAACTCTACCTGGTTGGATGTAGAACACTAAGAAACGGAAACACTGTAATAGGACGAACATGGAGGTTAAAATATTGTTGTGGTCAAACAGGTAAACCTGAAACTCTTATGTGACAGGGCAAATGCTGGTAAGCATTGTAGCTTGGCTAACAATTGTACCATGTGGGCTCAAACTCAGTGCACTAATCCAATTAAGTCTCAAAACTAATGATATTTTTTGACACACAAAATAAGACTGGGGTGTATCAATACAAAACATAAGAGTGTATCATCATAAACAGCACACAGTGCTTCTAACCCACTGGTTGTATTTGAAAACAATAGCTACCCAAATGTGGTGGCGTAAATTTAACCTTGCTGTCAAACCTAGCTTTTCATCATGGAGCCCTCATAAAGAAGACTTCCTTTCCCTTTGTACCCTCAGCCCAATGTAGTCACATGAAGTAGATCAATATAGCATTGCAGTGGAGATGATGTGAAACTTCACAACTCAAAGAGGAAGCCACTTTAATCTTACTTTAGCTCAGGTTGCACCAAACAACACTTTGTACACTCCATCGCATGAAAATCTGAATCCACACTTTAAACTTCTTCTCCTTCCAAGCACAATACCATCTGTGCCTTAACACTGGACACAGTTGTTCCTTTTGATAAAATGCAAATGAGCTGGGCTGTTTTTATCAAGGAGTTTCCCCCTCACCCATACACCCCCTCACCCATCCCCCCTTCCCCTGACTGCCACAGTGGGCCCTCACAGCTGGGGGCTGAATGCTCTCCAAGCAGCTTGTGTCGGCGTGGTCCCCGCTGCACTGGGCCTCAGCAGCCCATAGATACAGAGGATGCGTCCACTCAGCGTAAATGTGGGGGGAAATTAAACTCCTTCCATAACACTCTGTGGCTTTGTGAAGCGGCCACTTTATGAACATGAGGTCAGACACACTCTCAACACTACTGAGCCTGAACATCACTGTTGCAATCCCGACTGGCATGAATGAAAAAATAATGACGTTAACAATGACATCTAGGATAGAAGTTTGGAGCGGTGCAGTGATGCTTTTGCTGTGGGTTTTGAAACCACATTAATCTCCTGTGCTAAACTGGATGAGTTTGAACCACAGAGGATGATGGGTATTTTTGGTGCACTTGTCTCTAATGACAGGGCTGCAGAGTGGGTGGAAGAGGGAATAAAACAAGTAAATTTAGCAAACTGTTAGGACTACTATGGCTCGCAGAGGCGGATATTTACCTCCAGCGAAACATCTATTCCCTTCTTTTATTTTAATGCAACAGTACAGCACAGAGTTATTACAGCAAATCCGCAGCCAGAGATTGTTGGTGACATTTCATTTTGTGTAAGTGCCAGCATAAAGAGTGGCTCAGAGAGTGACAGAACCACAGAATCTCTTAAGGCTCCTTCATTATGTCTTTAAAAAAAAGAACAGGATGAAAACAGATGTTTATATCCTCGGCTTCCTGAGATATCACTTTATCTCGTTGAGCACAGTCGAGACAGTCAGGGCACATCAGCGTCAGCTCTCAGAAGTTACTATGAGACAATATAGGGTGAGCCTATATCTCATCTTTTTGTAAGCTGAGAGCTTTGTGGGGGTCTCAGGGCGAGTTGCATTTCAACAGGCAGCATTTCAGGTAATAAAAATAATGTTGCTGATAATAAAAGTGGAGGAATTTCAATCAGAGTCCGATTATGGATATTTCTGAGGGCTTTACAGTGTGAAACAAAGGGATTACACTTCATGATATTGGTTTTTCCATTCAAAGGTAAATTTCCTTAAAAAGCCTATCCCCAACAACATGAATAAAAGTGCAAGTTCTTTATATACACAAGTCTAACTAAATGAAAAATGGGCCATATGTATTACTATACATGCAAATGAGACACTGTACTTGGCTATATTTACATTGCAAAGGATGAGAATGAGAATTTTATTATGGAAAAAATGTGAAGTATACTCACATCACCAGCAGCGAGCAGCGCACCGTTTGCCTCCGCCATGTTCATGTAGTTGTTGTTATTCTGGAACTGCAAATGAGAAAAAAGAAAAACACACAATCAGCCACTGGTGTCCAAATAACATCCTTTGCAATTGAAGCCCTTCATAATAGACACCTGTCACTCAAACAGATACTGTCATATTTGGCTCGGAATGTTTACACGCTGAGTTAACACCTTTTCTCTCAGTGCACCGCCACTCTGCCATTATTGGGACATGACGAGAGGCATGTGAGAGGCCCCGGCCAATTCGAACCGGCGTAATGAGAATCTGGTCTGTCTATTCAGCCCTTATGGGATGGCAATTAAGGATATGTTTGCATCACAAAGCCAAGTATCAAGATGCAGTGGCAGGTTATTAACTTCAAGTAACCTATGGGAGTGGAGTGATACCGAGGGGAAATAAGGAGGTGGAGTGTTTTTATTGTGGGTGGAGTTTGGATTAAGAATAAGTGTAACTTTTTTTACATTTATCCATGATTACGAGGGATCCGATTGTGTTAGGGGTTCATACTGTTTAGTACAACAATGAAATACAAGTATTTACCTGTTAATATCAGAATTGATAGAAGAGTAATAACGGTGTAAAACAAAAAGGGTAGCTGAGAAATAGTGCGTGTCACACTGTAGGACAGCTGATAAGCTATTAAAACCCTGTACCTTGATAAGAAATAACATGTTTTCACAACATCTCTCCCCGCCCCCCTCAACCCACACATAGCCTGCTGGCAAAATGGCAGCCACTTCCTTTCTTCGGAGACACAGCCACGCTGACAGGTAGGAACAATGGGACATAGAATGAAGAATTATGGGCTAGCAGCTGGGCCCAGGAGCACAATGCACCTCTCTGTGAGTGAGGAGTGCAAAAACCCAGCCTACACGGCTCGGAGGAGAAAGAATCGCGGCAAATTCGTGTCTTCGTGAGGTTCCACCGAGAACGCTCCTTGTTTTCAACAAAGCTTTGCAGTAATCTCTTTTCTGTGTTTATTACAAAGTCACTCTCTTAAAATATTATGAGCGATGAGGAACGCCAATAACAAAGAGAGGAGGGGGAGAAAAAGCTGTTTCTTATCTGAGCAGAAGCAAACAATAGTGGAAACAAATTAAGATCAGAGTGAACTGAGAAGTACATTAATATATTTTCTAGCCTTTTGTGTTTTTTTTCCCTTTTCTCCTTTTCTTCTGAGTGGTTAGTATGAGAATGTAATTACCGAAAGAGCTGCTGCTAATCAACCGCGAATGGTATCCATTAATTAGTCTATGCCCTGGAGAGAGAGTGGGAGAATCAGCAGCAATGTTAACAGTGTTACGCACCAATGAGAAGGGGAGCCACAAGCTCTGCTAGCCGTTGCTGAAGCAGGTGGTTTGTGCTGTCTAGGCCTCTGGTGCCATCTTACCTGGAGCTGCCCCACTAAACTATATCTGACTCTGCGCCGGTGTTAACATGTTTGCACAAAACACTCACACAAATGTATAAAGACAAGCACACACACACACAAGGGACTCACAGGCGTCAAGTGAGAAACATCTGTCAATAGCTAGTCCTCCTTCACTTCCCAGCTGTGTGTAACTTTGAGACATGACCAGGCTGGGTTACATCAGCCACTCGGCTGGTAATTAACCTTATGCCAGGCTTATCTTGGAAGTGTTACCCCCCCTTCTTTTAGATAACAAATTGAAGTCTCAGAGATATCCCTCTCTATTCAAGCACTAGGAACATTGTTCTGATGGTGGGGGGAGATAGGGCTTCATTCAGTGCTGTCTCTGTTCCTTCTACCTGTCGTCTCTGGATGAGAATAAATATTTTAAAGAGAGCTCTCCATTGTAAATACCTGATAATTTGGGGATATCCCTAAAGAATACAGAGATGTGTAATTCTCCAAAAAATATGCCTAAAGTATAAATATATAAAGTGTCCCATATCACTAATAGGTCAGACACCAACTTGTATTGCAACTTATGCGGCGAAAAAAACAAAGGTTCATGGTTATGTATTACACAACAATGTCAAAGTTCAATGCGCAAAAAAGGTACAGTGTCAGCACTTAGATTGCCAAAATAAAAAAGAAATGAGCAACTTCACCCAGGTGTCATGTTACCTTCACTGCCAGAGGCGGTAAAAAACATGTGTCTACTGCAGAGTAATTTGACCGAGGAGTGAATGCCGATTAAATCCATTCCCACTGCAAAAGCCAGAAGTTAGAGTTAGTTGAAAATGGGCTTTAGAAAGGTTTCTGAGCTGAGTAGCTTCGTCTCAAACTTCTTGTTCGCAGTAATAGTCACACATTTTCAACTCAATTACTCGCCATGTTACGCATCACTGGTTAAAGTGGATGACAAGTTCAGGAGCATGCAAATGTTTATATATCAGGAAGAGATGTGTCATTAAAACAGAACCCCACATTAAGAGGTATAGCTGAATTACATACTGTAAACACGGAGACTGATCCGAGTCACATTAGCTTCATCAGAGAAAACACAATCCAGTTAAGTCCAAGTGCTAATTAGTAGTGTGAGACTCCCTGGGCTCGGTCTCTGTGAATCATGTTTTATTGTGTTTCCAGGGCCCTTTAAGAGCAGCTCCAAATCTCCTCTGAGAACTGTGACTAACATCCTAAGAAATGTCCCCAGCCACTGGTATCAATCTTCACCATTAAAAGCTGAACCATGTTGTGGCGCAGCCCGGGCTGGAGGCCTCGGTGGACATCCAGGGCAGGGAGAGGAGGCTGTTATTGTTATTCCCCCAATTCATTTTTTGGGGGAGGGGGGAGAAAGGCATTTGCACTCATGTTGGTGGCAGTGCCCATTGAGTCAAATGCCAGATGAAATTAAGAATGATTGGAGGGACCGCGCAGCTGACGGTAAAGAACCGCACTAAAATGGGTCAGCGCAGACAATGAAGGCTCTGTAATTAAAATGATGTGACTAGCAAGAGAAGAGCTGTGTGAGGGGCCAAACAACCGTGTCTACGTGGAGACGCATTTTTGATACAGATTTAGGAATAATTGTGGAAACTTTAGGACTGGAAACCACATGATTTATGAAAGATAAAAGCTCCTGAAACACATTAAAGTAGTATTACATGTCTTATACAGCACAGTAGCAGTATCCCCGGCAGCAATGTTACAGTCAGGAAACTGGCATCTCACTTCTTCACATTTCCCAAAAAACTACCATACACTTCTAGAAGGGAAATCAATGGGGAACCATGAAAAATTCAGCTTTAAATTGCTTTAGGAGGCTTTTATTAACAGAGTGTTCACAGTTTAAGGTGCTCTGTAATATGAGTCGCAATAAGAGCCAGACGTGTCTACATGGCAGAGCAAACAGTGGGCACTCTGTGTTTTTATTTCTCTTTCTGCACCACCAGCACATTTCTTCAATAACTGTTTAACAGGAGAGAATTAAGAGCTTACATGGACGCTGATCCTGAACTGAAAAGACTCCACTGTCTGTGTAATCGCAGGCAAGCAGAAAACCAAGCAACGTTGCATGTGAATGGGCATGAATATGAATTTCTGCATTTTTCTGTAAAATGCACAGCCGTGCCTTTTCTGAGTCTAGGGTACTCTTACAATCACAACTTAAACAACAAGCATCAGCATGCACTGCCCTTTTTTCTTTTTTTTCTGACACAAATGTAATTTTGATGCTTTATTTTTTTTTCTTCCTCTCACATTTGAAATCCCATCTCAGGAATATTTGTATGAAAGAATGTCCAGCGGGAAATAAGGTGTTTTACAGCTATTATAGCAAACAAAATTATTTCAACCTCAGGGCGAACACAATATTGCACCACCATGACCCCATCCCACCCCGAGTATGATGGAGTTACCGCACCGATCCTATCAGTAAACATGAACTGGAAAACCAAGATCCACAGGATACATGCTGCCATCCCTGCATGCATACAAATAGGAAAACATGCACTGGTTTATTGTTTTTCATCTAAATATTGAATAATGCTTTGTAAATGTTCATTAAATGGATATTACACACGGAATGACTTTATTAAAAAAAGGTGATTCAAAGAGATTTGTTAATGTGTGTTAAAATTCTGTTTCAAGGGACTGCTCTTTGGATTTATGGTGCAATCAAAAAGTCACAATACCAGTGCTGTCTATCAGCAGGTAACCAAATTGGGCACATTCTTTCTCCCCACTAATTCAATCGAGCGCCCAAGCTTTTCCAGAAACATATCAACTGCTGACAAGCGATTTTACAGTTCAGCTTGAGCTCAGTAATCACAGCCTAGCATGTGTTCTCTGGAACATGACACTTGTGCTAATATGGTCTCCAGTGCTCTCCATAAAACACAGCAAAAACACCACAGATAAAGCTCAACCTGCAATCCTGAGAAAAAACCCACAGTAATTTGCTATGTATTATTTTATGCAATTTCCTTTAAAGCTTGGCCCACCTCCAAGTTTAAGCCTTGCTCCTTTGCGAGGGAGATTGGAGACTCAAAAAACCAGGAACGGGTTTTTTTCCCGGCAATTGTGGTTGGCCCTGTTAAAGCCTCTGGAAAAGTTATCTTTCTGACTCCTGAGGTCCTCCTCACCAAATACATGCTCATTTACAACCCAATTCAGCATAAACACTCTGTAGCTGCCTCTCTGGTGATCACAAGGCCTATTCACACCCAGCAGGCCGCTGTGCATGCAGCGCAAAGCTGACATATATAGATATATTCCCTCCTATATGTGCAGTAGTCAATTTGTAAGGCGACTCTACAACACAGCATGTCCGCACAGTCGGCTCGCAAGCTGTGTTCTGATCTGGAGGCCAAATCGATTGGTAATTCAGTTTAAAGCTGAAATCATTACTCCCCCAGCCCAGCACCGTCTTCCACCATTAGGACTGCTAGTCCTCAACTACACAAGGTAGCATTGAGGGGGAAGTTTATTGTAAGCATCTCACTCTTCCTTTGCCTCTCAGTGTGAGTACCTTCACAGTCGTGCAGAGTATCCAGCTTTAGGAAAAGTGCAAGTCTTATCTGGGATATGAATCAAGCTGATGACAGTTGTGTTCAGGTTGTGTGCTGATGTATCTCTTCTCTAACACCACACTGACCACTGTGGTCCGAGCTGTTGTCATCACAGCTTGCTTTGCTATAGTAAATATAAACCTGAAGGAACAGTTTAAGCCCATGTGGAGCAGTCATCCAGGTATGTGTTACACTCTGCACTTTAACACCTGCCTTGTTTGGTCTGTACCATCTGACTTTTCAGTTTAATCTAAGCGCAAATAACAGGTGTAAAAAGTGCCGAAGACCACGGTCTATACCAACAGACCAAAATTTGGTTGGACACAAAGATTTGGCCTTGGTTCTAATCACACTCAACTAGTTTATTTTGTCTGCAGTGTGAGAACACTTTTTTGAACACTTCAGACATTCAGAACAATTGCAGGAAGTTGAGACATCATTAAACAATAAAAGAAAAAAAGATTCGTAAGTGGCTTGCAGGATTGCTTGTAGTCTTCAACTTCAACGATGATGTTGCTTTTTGTTCGCATGATATTACAAATTTCACGAAAAGAAACGGTTATTTTATTTTTTCAGAATGCACAGAAAACTCAGCAAAAACGACAGCCAAGCTGACAACACGCCAACGTCAAATAAATACAATGTGATTGGTAGAGGTATTACACATGGGTGATGACCGCAGGACAAACAAAATTCTTCCATGCGCTCCATAAATTGCAATGTAAAACAAAAACTAACCAGACAAAATGTAAACAATGAAACTAAGACCTAATCCTTGATTCGGATCATGGCCCAGGTTTCTAGTTGTGAAAACGCCCAGAGGGAGGACATCTTACTTGAGAAGATGTCCTCACTAAGGTCTCTAAAAATTGAGGGCTGGGCGTTACAGAGAGAGGCTGTCATGATCAAACCTTAAAGCAGAGCCTCTTTTCTTCAAATTACACTACAGCATACAGGAATACTACAACACCCTCAGTATGAAACTAACTCTGCATATCAAACCAAAATGACAAGCTTAACTATAAAAATAAAGGAAAACCTTAAGCGATTTCACAGTTCAGCAAATATATATTGTGGTTTTTTCCAAGTCTCCCAGTCATTATAGCAGTGTTGAAAGACAGTTAAAGGGCACCAAGCACTCAGAATATTCCTCTGGGCTAAATTTGCATTCAGCACTGACATTGTGTTTAAGAAAGATAACATGGAGACGGAAATAGACCATGATGAAACAACATTAGTAAAACCTTCCTTTTAAAAGTGTTTGCAAATAAGATTAGTTGAGTTCACTGCATTAAGCCATACATAGAAAAGCTGCCAATCAAATTATGGGAATTTTGAAAACTACCTCATGTTTGACAATGTGTCTCTTCAATTGAATGTGTGTTTAAGCCTTTCAGATGAAATATTAGCCAAAAATCCCAAATTGAAAACCTCATGATAGCACCACATGGAAGACCATTAGAAGTCATGGCAATTCTCCCAATAGTTGTTCTGCTATTCCAGTTTGCAGGGCTACACTGCTATCATGGCTAAAAATAAACCACTCTTATTTGAACTGTACTTTCCCCATTTTTTTATTCCTTCATTACCATCAAGATTATATTTTAACCCAAACATCTGTGTCATTGTGTTTTATGCATAAATGTTTATTTGGGAGAAAACTTCATGACAATACAGTATCACATTAACACTATAATTCTGTAGCATCCAACGCCTGCTTGTTACACAATGGACCATAAATACACTGAGGTTCACCATAGCTACTGTTTTCTCTAAGGCCTAAGACTTGCAAATGCTGCCAAAACAAAGATGGTCTCAGAATTTGTCATAATGGACCCATAGTCTGAGCCCAGTAGTCTCAATAATATGCAGGTCAAGTTTGCTCTGTACTCTCAAGAGCAAATCCTAAAAGAATGCACAAGCTAAATGGGGTGCCATCTTTGATCTGGCGGGGTGCAAAGCCATTGGCCCAGAGCCACAAAGGGGCTTAGAAGATGGAGAGGGCCTCAGAACCACAGTTGAGTTTTCTCACAATGGCTTCTATTGCACGGACACACAGTTCTAGAGGAAACAACATGGAAAGGCCCGGCTTGGTGGTATAGTCTTGCTTTTGCTGCTAAGCCATGTCTCAAGACTTTTTACTAGTAGCAGCTTTGAAGCAACTCCTACTCAAGATGGTATCAAAGGTGAGGATTTGAACGAAGCTTCCTCTGCTTTGCTTGCCACTCTGCTACAACAGAGCACGAGGCTGCTGTGGGGTTGAGGAGGCTAGCAACTAAAAATGACAAGGTGTCCAACAGAAGAAGGAACAGCTTTCTGTCACAAGAAATGGGTTTGTTTTCGGTGGCACTAATGTTCATGGTTGTAGGGCTTCTCTTGGTTTGTCGGGCGCCTATGAGCTCTGGGACTTGGAATCACATAAAGCTCTGTTGAAAGCTGCTGGGAGTAGAGTCCTCTCTTATTGCTGTAGCAGCAGAGATGCATTTTTCTATTCCCTGTGTGCCGTTACTGGCTAATACACTCATTATAACCAGCTTTGAAAATGTGCAGTCAAGAGCTTTTAGTGATGGACTCAACACGGTCCTCTATTTCTTATCAAGTAATGGCAGGAGATGGGGTGATTTTGTAAATAAAAACAACGTTATGTGACGCATTTATAGAGCAGGAAGAAAAGCCCAAAGTACAGAGGCCTAAAACATCAATGTATTCAGTCCAGTAAAGCCTTAAAAAAGACATTGCTACCTTAATTCAATGGAACTTGATATTGATTAACATTATTAGAAATCCACTACTTGTAAAATGGTCTGTGCCATTAAAAGACTAATGTATTTAATAAAACCTAGATTTTTTTTATAGTGTACCTTAAAACATTTACAGCCATTTGAAGCATTCTGCCGTTTCAATCCACTAATAGATGTTAAAACCTTCCTGCATGTGCTGTCACAGTACTTCCAAGGTTTGTCTTTTCTGTTATTCTTACCTTAAGTCCACAGTAAGCACAAACCGACCAGTTGTTCAATCTCTATAAATCTGAAAAACACAAACTGCTGAGCGGTGACTCATATATCAGTCTATTATATACTACAGGGCTGACTGTATTAAACAAATGGCTGGGCCTGCAGCTGGAAAAGAGAGGCAATATAGAGAGAGCAGAGGTTATTGTCTAATTTAAATCTTGGCTTCTTTCCCAGAGCTGTACCACATTCCAATTTGTGACTGTGTTGCTTGGCGCTACTGACAGAGGTCCGGCTGCAAATACTCTCGGGCTCCTCTCCAGAAATGTGTCTCCAAACTGACAATCAACAAGTTGGCAGAGATTACCGGAATGACTGGGGCAAATTAGGTGAAATAATGGAAATGCACAGATATGGATATAGGGCTTTGTGCTGTGTCTGCACGTGCCTTTTTTTAATCTCCCACTGTGGTTGCGATAATGCATCTATAATCATTATGACTGGATGTGCAGCAACACAGGCTCATCAAGAACTGAGGCAAACTGTTTCTGTAATGTCTTTCAGTTCCATAATGAAAAAGCAGCTGGAAAAGACATCTGTGAAAATATAGTAGTTACCTAATGGTTGAGCGGGCTCTTAGAAGCAATTAGCTATTTCAAGCATCTCCTTGGCATACTATTGTCCGTTCATCTGCTAGACTGACAGCACACCAGGACATCATTAGCAAACCTGACGGCTGTCGAGTCGCAGACATTGTTTTTCTGGTGAGAGCAGCCATCAGGCTAAGTGCTCCGCTAATGTTTTTAACAGTAGTTAAACTCAAAATGTCACTTTAACATTTCCTACTTCAAAAGCACTGTGAGATTAAGACACCAGCTTTGAATAATTACAAACTCTAAGCTTCAACTCTGATTCCATATCATTGCGCTGACATTTAAAGAGATTGGGAACAAAGACACACTACACATCTTTTCGTCATAATGCAAAAATCATTCCTTTCGTCTTTGTAGAAATGACAGGTTGCAGATCAAATGCAGTTAGGAACCTGGAGGTCTGCCGTGTGTTCAAGTGGTGCTTTTAAGCGAACAAGGTAAGTTAGCAAAGTATGTTGGAAGATAAAACTGTAAAGAGCTCGATGCAAGAATCTTTTCTGCTGATGACACTTTTACTCAAGACTGGAACTTAACATTATCACTATCAGGCAAAACCAGTGAAATTCCATTTGTCTTACAAAACTTGCATGTGCAATATATGCACAGTGTCAACACAGGAATAAAACAAAAGAGTGTCAATCAAAAGCAGAATGGCACTCAGAGCGCATACCTCCACCAAGGACAAACAAACCTACACACGTCAGTCTAGCTGGTACAGTGGAAAATAAAAGGAAATAGTCTGATAACATAAATTATGTATTTGCTATTTTCAAACCGCTCTTGTTATTATGCAGTTTCATTATTTCAATGTTTAATATAAGCATTTTCAAATGCAGCTGATGCTGTATGCACAGTTTCTTTCTATTAATGAAATGTGCATGTAGTGTAATAAGTGTAGAATGAAGGTACGTTTTGTGTACTTTTTTCTTCACCAGATCACCAGACAAAATCTGTTTTTTAACAACAAGATCCATACAATGTTTCATGAGACATGGATGAAATGTTCTAAGAATGCGATATATATGCTAATATATGTTAAAACAATAATTCCTGGATCTGACCCTTTAACCTGATCCAAAATTTAATTGGTTCTACGTCCACACCCCCCACCCCCTCCGAGTGTGGTACAAATCGGTTCAGTAGTTTTTGCATAATCCTGCTGACAAACAAACAAGACATGGGTGAAAAAATCACCTCCTTGGCAGAGGTAATAATTCGTAAAATGTACAAAGTGGCTCGTCTTTGGAGTTTTGACAGGTTCCTCCAATGTTACTGCAGATGAAAGAATGTACAAACAAATAACCCTGAATCTGTCTACGCTCACAATTGAAAACAATTGTGTATGTTGGATTTGTACAACCCTCCTTTACAGCTGTATTGATTGCTGTCTTTTAACCATAGCGCCCTCTAAAACACTTCTATCCCATCTTTCTAGTGCGTGCAGCAAAAAAAAAGGGGGGGTCACTGACATTTTCTGTATTTGAGCCTTGACCTCTATTTTTAGGATCATGCTGTGAGCTTCGCCACTAAAATAAATGAGTGCAGGGCACAGTCTGCTCTGCTCTCCACACCTTCCCATGTACATGTTTTCCCATCACTCTTCATTAAGCTCATTCTTGACCCGTCTGTCTGACTCTCTGCCAATACCTACAATTTGCAGAGCATCAGATAGTGGAGCACGAATCTCCTGGTATCTTGTTGTGTATATGTACGAAGGTGATTGGTAACTAAATTAAAATAATTGTTTTCAACACTTAAACCTTTTACGGCCTAAAATACATATAAATAAAAACTATATATATAAATATATAAGGTGCATTCAGTCAATAAACCATCAGAGACAAATATCACTAATCCAATTAATCAATATGTAAACAACGCATGTGATGAGAAAATCGGTGACTTCAACAGGGGGCACTGTGCTGTAAAAACTGACTGAGAAACAGACTTCCCACTGTCAACTTGTCATCAGCTAATTTACCTGCAGCCGGGGGGGGGGAGATTCACCAGACGCATGGGGAGAGTTAATCTTTTCATTCAACTCGCTGAAGAGATCGACCCAATTAGCTCGCCACATTGACTGACAGCCCCTTGTGTTTGCTTTGCCTAACTCAAACTTCTCCCCATCTTCTTAAATCAGGAGTCATGCAGTTTATGCTGGCTTCAGCTAAAGGCTGCAGAAGTTATTGGAGGATACTGTACAATACTGAAATAATCATGATGTCTTTATTCAAATCTGTTGAGTTTGAAATATTCACCACTGCAATTTGCTGTGACTGATGAGCCAGTGGAAGGCTTGCTTGGGGATAGCTCTCCAGAGCTCTGTAATTGAGCGGATTTGACTTGAGAGAGTTTTTTTTTTTCTGCTGATAACTACACACATTCCCTTTTTAATGTACTTTTCTTTTTTTAGCCTCTCCTAAGAGTCAGTGCACATCAGAATTATGATGCTTGCTGAAACAGCTGTATAAAGTGCTACATGTAGGACAGTTTATATTTCAATTGCTGTCCCTGAAATGTGCTTCGGCATCGTGTTTCCTCCAGTGATTTACCACAATGTCTCTGGCTGTAGCCCAGAGAACATTCTATGTTGGTTCGCACTGTTGACTGCAGAACTGTCAGATCTAGAAGCTCAAAGATCAGGGAGAACAACGGCCCAGAATACTGCCACCGTGGCCTCTGACATCCCACAATACAAACAGCATACAGCATGTTGATGCAAATAGTAATTTTGAATTACAGGATGTTAAGTCTTAAAAATGCTATAGAGGCATTTTGCAAACTTTTACATGGATTTCATCATTTGGCATCTTTTAGATCTAAGTGGTGGGGAGAGTTATTTTGAAAATCAAAGCAGAGTTTTGTTGGAACAGCCGTCGTCAATCTGGTATGAGCAGTAGCTTGTGGTGGTTTATTGAAAATACAGCAGGACGATTTGGCCAAACAATATATCAAAAATAAATATGATATTACTCAAAATAAATAATTATGATGATAAAAGTCATAATCTTATTTATTATAAGTTCAAAGACTTATTTTTGCTTACAAGTAAAAGTTATGGTTCTAAACTATTCTTCATGAGACAAATACCTGACAGCAAAACATTTGACAAATCTGAGATAGATGAATTATGTGGGATACCTCCTCACTGTGCATTGTTATAGTGCTATTGATGGAAATTCAGATTTAGGTAGATATTGCTTGATTTTGTTGTTATTCTTACATTTGTTTTAACATCTAGCATAATTTTATATATACTGTATACTGGTAGGTTTTGACCTGTGACAATATCAAGTATGGATAGATGCTGTAGCTGGCACATAAATGTGAGGGATTACAAGGCTTAAAGGGGATGATAAACAATTCACTTAAAAGGCTAAGCCATCAAATTGTCTTTAATAATGAGCTGTTCATTATTACCATGTGTGGATAATTATGAGATTAATACATCAATCCTGGTTTTGGCAGGTTCTGCCGCCAGGAGAGGCTGAATTCACCACAGTCCCTGTGTCACTGAGAACCGTTTTTCATTCTCTCACATTAAATCTCATTTTATTTGGTATAGAAAACAAAGTCAGATGCTGTTATTATTCTCCAAAACACAACACTAATGCTCGGGGGCATGATTTGTCATTGTTATTCAGTGCTCACTCACCTACACTTAAAACATGATCCTTCTGGATTTTAATTAAGCACCGAGGTACCTCCCAGGGGGTTCTGACTTGGCAAAGGAAACTTCTTTGATTTATGTACTACTTTGTTGTCCCTGCTTAAAGCTTGCCTGTTATGGGAGACTGTGCTGATGATGGATTTAAGAACAGGGCAATTATTCTTATTTGTTAATTAGTTTCTGTTAGGGATGTATCCCTCTGAAAATATGAATACCAACCGATAGAAACGCTGAGGATAGAGCTGTCATCTTTCTAGCTCATGACAACCCAACAAAAAACCAGTGAGTATGTTATAGGACTGGGTAAACTGGGATGCAGATTCATAACAATTCACTCCTGCATCACTGAAAGCTGATAAGAGTGTGAATGCCAGAAGCATAATTCGTCGATTTGGATGCACCCCTACCACCCATGCAGCAGAACATCCCACAAATCAGCAAAATACTTTTAAAGGACACTACACTTTCGCATTTCGACAGCAAATGTATTCAAACACAATAGATTGGCTGCTAAATTACAGCAAACATTATTGTAACTCCAAATCCATGAGCAGAAGTGTGCATATTTACCAATTATCAATCTGCCTCTGAGAAAGAAAATGTGATGTTATTACAATAGAATATTGCGTATCAGGGCCCAAGGCGAAACGATGAACAACATAAAGAAAATAACATGGCCGTTTGTTGCTAAATAGTTGGAGTGGGTTGTACACTAACTAAAAGATTGGTGGGTCGATCCCCTGCCTCCTCCAGTCTGTATTCCTACGTGTCCTTGGGCAACATACTGAGCTCCTAAATGCGCTTGAGGCAAGTGCCGAAAGTGCATTAATGGTATATAGAAAAAGAGTATGGAAGCGCAGTCTGAATGTGTGAAGCGTTAAAAGTGGTTGGTGCAGTACATTTACCATTCATAATCTAAAAGTACACATACAAGAATGTGTAGTCAGAGCTTTTTACAGATCGATGAACATGCTGTGATCGTTATACTTGTTTACCAGAGCTAATATTGTTGCTTCTCTTTCTAAATGCGTATTACTTACTCAGTAATTGTATAGCGTGGATAGCAGCCAGTTTTCAATATAAAATGTAAAGTACCGGCAAGAGTATAATCCAGACTACCCAGGTGTACAATATACTGCTGTTTTTAATAACAGG
The DNA here is from genome assembly GCF_947347685.1 of Pleuronectes platessa. Taxonomy (NCBI): domain Eukaryota; kingdom Metazoa; phylum Chordata; class Actinopteri; order Pleuronectiformes; family Pleuronectidae; genus Pleuronectes; species Pleuronectes platessa. Next base: position 10,364,994 of record NC_070626.1, read on the forward strand.
CTGCCTGCACTGCAATAAAAGATGACAAATACTCACTTGTGATGAGATAATGTGCTAAGACTATTTTCTTTCTTTGTAAAACCTGGTTATAAAAGTCCCTATAGCTGTAGATATCATTACGGTGTCAATCTAAGGACTGAAGTTTCCTCCACTTGTCATTCATTAATGACAAAATAAAAAGATCTAAATCATTCTTCTCACTTAGCTTCTTCATCATGGCCTGCTATGCAAAGTATCCACATCAACGATGTCCAGAGCAGCAACGGGAGACACATCCCATGAAAAGAGTTCTAAGAGATGGTCAGCCACAGTTGACACAAAAACGGTTTCAGAGGCGGACCTTGTACGTGGGCTGCTCTCCTAGATGCATATCAGAAGCTAATGGACTCTCCGAAATACGGGGGTGCTGCGGGATCGCTACGATTAGCTCGTGGAACTGCTGAAGGTCACCACCGCTGAGCTGAGCAGCCACAAGCCTTCATAAAACCATGCAGCGTATCATTATTTTCAAAGTGTTTCATTATGGACGGTTAACCTTGGCTAACTCCGACCTAACACTTTAATCAGCTGCCTGTAATGCCTTTGAAACAGTGTAATCATTCAGCTTCTCGTCTTGTTTATCAGCGGGAGACACACAAACGTAAGGTAGACTATTAAATAAAGAGTCTCTCTCAAGGCTGCTCAGGTATGTGAAAAGTTACACCATGAGTCAGAATCTCCACAGATGAGGAAGTGGATCAGTTTTCTTGAAAGGAATGCCATTTGAAATAATCGTCAGGGGCTGTTCGGCCGGGGAAACCCTGCCAGTGCTCACAGACCTTGATCTTACATCTACTGCTGCCATCCCGCACTCTGACCTCAAGAGAAAAACCACAAGCCAGAAAGAAACACACACACACAATAAACAAGGCTGTGCTGTGAACGAGCCTTGAATTTCACTCGTGAAAATATCAGAGGTTGCCTCAAATATTTCATGGACCTCATTCACAATAGAAGCTGATGTTTCAGGGACTGAACGTTTATTATGTGGAGGTTTTACTGAGGTCATGTCAATTGTTCCTTTTTATTACATGACTTTACAAAAACTAGAGAGATAAATAAAAAACGTGAAATGTAACGGAAAATCTGAGAATAGGGATAGTTGGGTCACTTTCAACAGTTGGGTAATTATTAGTGCTAAATATTGGATTTGCTATATCAGGGTGCTATTGTGTAAAACGCACTAAACTGCAAGAAGAGATGTTTTTTTTTGCTAAAGCAAATTGGACTTTCAAATTTAACATACTAACTGCACATGCAATGCCAGATTGGGACTGGATTTTGGTTCCTTGTCGTAGTAATTATGGGCAAACGACTGTTATAAGACTGATGTAATGAGTTAATAGTGTTTCAAATTGTTTATTCTACAAAACATCTTTCCTCAACAGATTCCAGTCCAGACAACTAAAGTGTGAGCTATGTTTTTATTGTTGTGGTTAGACAAGTCAGAGTTGTTGGTCAGGAGATAATGATGATAATAATAATAATCCTCTCAGATCAATACTGAACGGGCCAGTACCTCCTGCCTCATGCTTGCAAAAGTCATGCATGCTCAAGTGTGCAGTCCACACAAATACAGAAGTACTTCAAGGTGAGATATTGTATAGGTGACTTTGCAGAGAAAGGCAGTAAATTACAGAACAGAAATAATAAAGACAACATACATTGTATGACATAGGTTTCTAAGGAGATACGCGCTTCCCCAGGGACTTAGCTCTACAGTGAGAAAATCCTCCATCAGTGTGCTGTTTTAAGATCTTGATATCATTCAAACTGAGCATAAACTATAGCAGTAAATATTTTGTTATAGTGCCAGAGAATATTGCTTTTGTCTAAGGCAAATATTTCAAACGATTAATTCAAACTGTGGCAGGGTTAGATGGCTATGAAGATCAACAGCGTTCATTTATTATTATATAATCAGCCAGAATGTTGAAAGCATAAAAAGTAGACTTACCACAAGCTACGAAATTGTGAAACAATCTAACATGCAATGTTAAACGATTCCAAATGCGACTACCCATGATCCTCAGGGGAAATAGCTGCGTCTCGGATTGGTGCAGCTCCTCATTACCATGGAAATGTATACATCAATCTATTCTAGAAAAAACTGTTACTTAATTAAAGGACGCCATGTTTTTATTGTGTGAAAAAGGGTTATAATGAAAGTTAGTCTTCCTGGAACCCTGCAACAGGTTTCTCCAACATTCCGCCTACTTCACCATTTAAATGAGAGTTATTTACCACCCATTTTTTTTTAGCTCTTTGTCCAAGAGGTGTGAGGGATATTTGCACACCTGCTACTATTGTCAGGTCATTTTAGTACAACTTGGTAACAAGCTGCATTATGGGAATGTGTGATGTAGGCGGGGACCGGTGAAAAGGGGAATTACTCAATGTGTAACATAAAACACACCAAACACAGACACACACACTAACATATACAGCCCATAATGAGATAGTGAATCAGAAATTCAGATTCAAACTGATACATGAACAATGGCTGGAACAGTGACTAATATTTATATGAATCATAAATCAAACCATAAAAGCATAAAATGAAACCTAAATCCGAAAATATTTCTAGTTTGGTTGACAGGACTAATTTATGTGTTACAGGAATAATAACTTCATTCTGCATTTACCCAATTGGAAGCCGACTTAAACGAATATGACAAACTGCTGGAGGAAGAAGTCTGATATAAAAAGAGAGAAGCAGTGAATTCAACTAGTCAGCTGCAGGAAATATCAGCCTTAACTGTGTGAGAGAAGGAGGAACATTCGTCAGTGGCCCGTGCTTCTTGAAAAGAGCCAAGGGCTTAAGTCAAGTTAAAAGGAAAACAGCAGAATGTTTTGATACAGCTCTGTGAGCCCATTAAGAGAATTGGACATTAGATCTATGAAACATGGAATGGGTGCCTCTCTGGAAAGCTTTAAAAATGAATGTGCCTTAACAGCGAGGCTAACCACTAAAGGGACACAACACTTATTGAATCAGCCAACCAGGAGTGATTGACTGGTCCTTTTGAAAACTGCCTAATTCACGGTAAAAGCGGCTTTCTGGCTTCCCCCTGCCTTTTAATAAGTCAGCAAGGGTGAGGCTGTCAAAGATGTACTGAGCCAAAACCAGATTAAAACAGTTTATCATGGTGGAAATAAAAAAGATCTTGTTTGATTCAAAGGAGCACAGTATTCACACAGAAAATAAGACTTTCTCAGAGAGGAGCTCAGTCCTTGTGTGACTCATGGTTTTGTTCATCTACTCTATTTTGGAGAAAAGTAGCAACAATGCAGAGTAATTTTAATTTATTGACGACAGATTGTATTGCACTATACATCTCAACTCCACTGTTAATCTGATGATCGGAAAATGGGACAAAAAAAAGAAAGCGTGAAGACAAACCAATGATCGGTTACAGTGCACTTAAATAGCTGTTCAACTCCTTCCGGACTACACCTGGAAAAGAATGTACGACTTTGGATGTCAAAACAAACAGTTTTTTCTCAGGCAGTAACAAGGCGTGATGGATTGTGTAGCGACATTGTGTACATGATCAAAATCCTATAACAAATGTGTCTCTCCTGTGCATTCATCCTCTTTGCATCCCTGAAAGAGATGTTATCTCAAACAACCATGTAGCTGCACATTTTCCAGAAAGAGAAGGTTGCTTCAGTTCACTGGGGACCAACACAGTACAGGGTTAAAAAACAAGCCTAACACACATGGTGGACCCTCTGTATAAATACATCCAACCTGTAGGCATTCAATTCTCTATATTTGGGCCCTAATTTGTCCCTGGTCATGAGATCAGAACCTAAGGCACAGGACCGACTTGTTCTTGGTCTGCTGCCATGTCAGATGGACACGTGACGCCCAGTGTTTCCTCAAAACACACCGGTTGTGGAACAATTTTAGAGTGTGTGGTCTGCCCTAAATGAACCACGCTGAGTAAGGCACAAGAAGTAATGAAGAAGATTTATGAGCAGCGATGGCAGGATTACAGAGGGTCTTTACGAGTGCTGATCTGGGTAATGGACTATGTCTGCATACGATTTCAGATCCTCATTGTCATATCCATCTCATAAACAAAGCAGGCAAACTGGTCGTGTGTTTCTCACAGGTTCAGACGGTGGTAAAACAGGCCCAATTGAACTCATACGAATCATGGTGCTTGTGCACATGCATAAATGACATGTCAACACCTTAACAGGATCAGCAGAGTGATGAATGACAGCTGTGATAGCGTGGTGCCACAGGAATCGGAAGAGAATGCTGCGTTCACATCAAACTCGAAGCGAATGTTCACCTTAGGTTACCCGTGCAAGTTTGGCTCCAGGATAATTTGCTTATTCGAGCGAGTTTCATTCTCAATGCTGTTCAAGTTCAACTTAAACTCGAGCAGGTGAAGTGAATGATGTAAATTTTGCATCTATGCATCGCATTATTTGTGTTATTTGCGCCGCCTCACACAAGTGGCATGAAATGCATTTGGGTCTTTACATTGACTTTGTATGTAATCTCATCTTGCAAAACGTTTACTTTGCGTTGGATGTGAACGCAGCATTAGACTCAATAGAACAAAGCTTTTACAGGTCTAGTTTGGGTCTCCTCTTCAGAAATTGAAAATCACTGTGAAGCCCTAAAATGCCAGTTTTCACCTATTATGCCTCTGTCACTGATTTGGGTAAAATCATAACAACCATCATTAACTATGTTCACAGGAAATCTATGTTACGACACATTACAGGAAGTGCAGAGCTGTGCATTAAAACAAGGTAAGCATCTGCTCAGTAGAGAGAAACATGTAGACAGAGCCGTGATTCTTAGTTGCAGGAAAACTCAGAGTTACAGTGTGTGCATGTGTGTGTTCTAGTGAGTGAACTAAAAATAACACACTCTAATCTGGGTGGGAAAATTAGGTGTTTAACAAATCTCCTGACAGGCTACAACTAAGAGGCTCAGCAAAACACGTCAGCTATTCACTTTTAGGACATTTGAACATTTAACATGCACCTTGGAGTCATATCCATCACCTGATGAGTTTGACAAAGCAGGCAGCCTCTGAGGTTAAACACACACACACACACACACACGCGTTCAGTTGTGTTTGGATATGTTTAGAATGTGTGTGATGAAATGGCACCAGCTGTGTACACTGGAAAGATGCACAAGGCCCCCTGGTTGAGCAGAGGCTTAACCCCTTCCCTCCCAATGGAGCAGGAGGGACAGCAGGGAGAAAAGAAGCTTGGCCCACAATGTTTTGGACACAACCGTTTGCTGCTGTAGAAGTACGGAAACTCACTAAGATCAATGCCCCAGTTGCTTAAAACTTTGTTGTTTTTGGTTTCCGTACATATGCCGTACATGGTTTGGTTAGAGCCACATGAACCATGAACAGGTTAGTGTTACACCTCCACATTTTACAGGCTCCATAAAGTCGTCTGATAATTGCTGCTGCAGGGAATAACTAAATACATTTTGGTGCAGATCCAGGAATTTATCACTTTCTTTAACGTTGATGGAGAGGTCATTTCTTTTGTCATTTTCACTGATTTCCATGGGAATAATTCAAGGTTGAAATCTTGTATGAAGCAAAGCAGCAGTACATCTCACAATCCTCAACATCAGCATTGACACAGCAGCTAATGCTACATATGTTAGCAATTTTCCATCTTCAATGTGCTGTGAAGCTACTTGTCCACATGCCTCTGCTCAAGTGCCATTAATAAGCTGGGATGTTTGGTCGATTACCAACTGCAAAGAGTTACGATGACTAGAGGATGCTGGTGCAAGTTTTGCAAATAAACCTGAAGTGCTTGCACCGGCTTAGGAGAAGAGTTTGTATGTACATCTGTTGGTGATTTCAGTCTCTCTTTGACTGGAGGTAATGAAAGCCCACACTAAATGGATACTGTATCTGAAACATTATTAAACCTGAAGAAAAGACCAGATGGCCATAAATGTGGGAATAACACAGGGTCTCTTTCATGAAACCATTAAAGTCAATCAAATGTGACTTCAACAAATCCAGAAACCAATCAAATCCAAACAACTCCCTGTCTTTAGTTAATGCTGTGTCAGACTGAAGAGCTCACAACCAGAGAAAACACATCACTGGCATCACCAAAATAATACATTGCACAAATGACAGCTGCATGAACAAAAGCACACCGCTATATACACTGCATGGTTTTCATGCACACGGCTCTAATTTGTCCAGGTCATTATTTTGACATATATGTATCCATGTCACTTTAAGTTACCAATAACAGCCAGTATGAGTAAGGTCCTTAAGTGCAACTGATCCGTGCTCAACCTTAAGTCAAGATAGTTTAAGAGAGCTCTGGACCCTGCTGTGACAGCCCCGTCACCCACCTGAACACCCCTGCATTTAATGTTTAAAGATCACAGACATAAACCTTAATGTTTGCTTTAAGCAGAGTCGATAAAAAGAGCAGAGATTAATTCTGTCAGATTTCAGCAGAGCACTGACTTCTTGCTGAACATCAGTCGTCTGTGTGAAATTTGTGGTGTGTTTCTCTTCAGAACCCCCCCCCCCCCATCTCTGTGCCAAGAAACAGGCGGCTTCATTAGTCATGACTGCAGCACCTAATTAAGTTTGTGCCACTCGTTTGGATATTCTGTAAATTTAAAAGAATCTCTGATGTTTTCAAAGCGCCTCTGGGAACTTCTGTCTCTGTTGTCATTAAAATTGAACATTTCCTGTGCCAGCGTTTTTTTTTAGGTTTTCAAATCAAAACTGCGAATCTAGTGGAAATTGTTTTTTTCTCAAAAAGGTGCGGTGACAGCTTATAAATAGATGTAAGAAGTGGGGCTTTAGTTCCGTGGGACTTGTAAACATGCCACATCTTTTGGATGACTAACGGCTGCGCATTGTGCTACCTTTCAGCAAGTTGATTCAAATTAACTGGAGGCTTATTTGAAAGATGCATGCAAAACAACCTATTTGTTCACCATGGAAAGGCTTTGTCATTTGCATGAAACACATCCTTTATATCCTCCTGTCTCCCCAACACAACTGCTAAGAGATACTGGATAAGCACCTTCTTTCGCCACCCGTCCTCTCGCTCCCTCTAACTCCTTTTTGCATTGTGGCCAATTACTGTTGCAGTTGGAAAAATTTCGCTTGACCCGGGGAGTTTACGAGCGGGAATAAAATTGCACTCTGACACCGATTCAAAGCAACGTAGTTAACATTTCTCAGGGCTGATGAAGACATGATGAAATTGGGCACATATGACAAGTTGGCCACTTGACAAAGAGCTGATGAAATAGTGAGAAACCTGGTAACTGTTTTGAACAGCATCAGATTGCAAGGGGCTGAATAATTTGGGAGGGGGTGGTGTGTGTGTCTAGGTGTGTGTGTGCGAGGGAGAAGGGGTGGGGGATGTAGGGGTACCATTGTTTAGACTTTTTTTTTTTCAAATAAGCATGTCGCTGTTGTGCTATTTTTCCCTGTCATAGTGATGTTCTCTCTCACACGGGAGTCAAGCTGCTGATGGATCACTGGCCAATAGTGTTACATCACTGACAAAAACATCACAAGCCATCAAATGGGTTTTACATAACCTCTGCCTCACAATTGAGACTTCCAAAAAACAACAAGAAACTCCGAAACCGCAGCGCTTGTATTCAGTCCTAACAAAGTGGATACACTAATAGTTACACTATGAATGCAGAAAGTATCAGCTCTGCAGCAACATTGTGTCGGGTGGCCGTTTTGGTTGGTCTGACGGGCTGAGGGTTTACTGATGCCATGTTTAAGATTAAGTGAACAACACAGCACAATGCTGACAATGAACGCATTCTTAACAGAGCAGATAGAGTCTGTTTGTCTTTGACTGCGAGTGTGTGTGTGAAGTTGAGAACTGATAATCAGAGAAAGCAGTGTCTGCAACACTGGAACACAGCAGCCCAGACTTACTAATACTGTCTAAATACTTAAAATAATAAAGTTGCCTCTAATATGCGAGAATGACTTGGATGTTATTTTGTGCACTTACAGAAATCTGCATGCAAATAGCAGTCACACGTGTCTGTAACACACTGTTTAACCACAATCATGTTGAGGGTCATGAAACTGGATCACAGCCGTGAAGAGCGGTTTGAGTTTACTTGACACCAGATTCTCTGCCTTGGACTTCCATCACATTTGAATGCTTGTTCAATGCAGGCTACTGATGCAATGACCCAGCAGTGTGTTGAACTGTGCAATCCAACATCGGCTCCTGTGCACGACTTGTCCTCTTCATCATACTGAACCAGTTGACGTGTGTACATACTCTCATGGTGTCTACTTTTAGAGGTGTTGCTCATTAAGTGTTAACTGCATATTCTCCCTGTTCCTTTCCACATGCTTATCGCACTGTGCAGTCAAGCCCTTCCACCACTATGCGTTTAGTCTTTTTCTGCCATTTACCAAGTCAAATTTTTTCTAGAGTGGAAATATTCCGGTCACACTCTGATTTATGTCCCATGGAATAATTTGACAGAGCCAATTATTTTACAACACTTCTACTTGTGATAGAATAACAGAAGAGAAATGTCTTAGAAATATACTCATTATGTATTCAAATATTTACACCATGCCCACACAAATGTGATGATCATTTTAATGGATGTATCTAGAAACTTTGAACAGACCCCCGAACGTCCTCGGACCCACCAATTAAAAACCAGTGCTTGAACTTATCTGTTCTTTGTATTGTTGTTACTGTCCTCATCACTATAGCTGTAGATCTATGTCTACGTAAGTACACTACAGTCGAGCTGGCTGTATGACAGTGGATCACTTCGCCACTGCACTAGCATTGTGTTGTGCTTTTCCTTTATTACACAGCCACAACAAAGTTTGTGGCAAAGCAGGGAAATGTCCCTTAACTTCAGCATCGGCGATCGGTCAACATGAGGCAGTGGACGGGAATCAGCATCTCGCTTGTTTTTGGGCTTCATGTCCAGCGGTAAAGTGTTGGATGAGGGAGCCGGGGTGCACGATGGTCTCACGCGCAAACACACAAACAAGAGGAGGCTTCCCGAAACTCACCTTGTTGAAGTTGTAGTAGCCCAAACAGTGGGCAAAATCCATGTTGGGCGGCTCTCCGGGGATAGTGTTCCCAGCAGCGGTCGGATAAAACCTTACATCCATGGTGAGTGTGCGAGTGTCGGAGCAGCTGGAGCCGGAGCCCGGTGACTTTCTGCCGTTTACAATCCAAGCGCACGGAGGAGAGACGGAGGAGGAGGCGGCGGTGCTGACCCCGGCTTCTGCTCTCTTTCGGGGGGGAAGGTAAACGAGACGAGCCGGAGGTCAAAGTTTGGATATTCCTCCTCTTCACGCCTGGTTCATGTCTGAGGGAGTCCACATGTACGGTGGACTGTGCCCGGCGCGCTGTCTGTCAGGGAGCTGCCGTGTATACAAAGGAGCCACGAGACCGGCGTCTGCGCGTGGGTCCACCTCCTTTTTTTTTTTTTTTTACCTCCCTCCTTCACATTCAGGAAGAATAAAAAAGAAATAGAACCACTTATGATAACGAGTGAGACAAAACCTCACGCGGGTACCGTCCGTATCCTCCGCGCTTCTCACAACTTCATCCCTCCAACTTAGTTCACTAGTTGACAAACTGTCAGTCCGCGCGAGCCCATCTGTTCGATGCCGCGTCTGTAGTTTCTGAACAAGCACAACAACAGTCCACAGATGGCGTAATGAGATAAAGTGGTACACACGCTGGTGTCCCTGTGCAGCCTTTAGCTCTGCCTGTCTGTACCATAGGTCTGTACCACAGGTCTGTACTGGTCTGTACTGATGAACAGCCAGGAATGTGTGGACAAGCCAGCCACGCCCCAAACACAACAAGCCCCGCCCACGAAAACACTGCATTTAAGTCCATGTGACAGGTTGGAGTAGGATCTTTAATTATTACCACGGCAGTCTGCGGTGTGTGTGTGTAGGTGCACATGTTGTTGTTGTTTTAAAAATATTCAATCAGTCCTTTGTGTATTTTGTTGTTGGGCTGTGTTTTGCTTTGGAGACAGAGGCACACAAATGTATGCTAGCTAATACCGAAAGTCTATACATCTTCCGCCGTGAACTAAAAACACACCTCTTCCGACTATACCTTGAATAAAAGTTTAACCTAACAATTTAGTAGCACTGAGATGGCAATTAATTATAGCACTTTGTAGTTTGGCTTTCTTGAAGAAATTGTACTTTCTTGGTTCTTGTTGTTCTAAGTTTGTACCCTCATGGTTGAATGCACTGATTGCAAGTCGCTTTGGATAAAAGCGTCAGCTAAATGAAATGTAATGTACTGTAATCTAATACACAAGGGGCTCAAACTCAGAATTTCCAGCCCCCAGAATCAAAGGTTGCAACCGTAACACCCCCTCAAGTCAGAATTTCAACTTGAAAGGTCGGGGGAACCTCACCACCCCCGACTTTCGAAATCCAAGATAGACCCTCTGTATATCACTTGTAGTAAAAGCTGTAATCTTTACTGTTTATTTGCACTTCTGTCGTTAAATGTGTCCCACACATTAGAAATGTCCAATTACTGTCTGTGGATGTTTTACTACGGTGTTAAAATGCGTGAAATGTAGCATAATGCATTATTATGAACTGTTTTTGCTAACAATGGCTAGCTGGCTAACTTATACATTTTTCAACTGTTCCATTACACCTTGAAGATCGGCCGTTCTCGATTTCAGAGTTGGCTTAGGCTGTTTTACTGCTATCGACAAGCTAAGGCTAAGCTAATTATGCTAGCGTAATACAAGCACACTTGGTTAGGTAACAAGTGAATTCTATCACAGTCGTCTATAAGAGTTAAGCTATTTGACTGCTTCAACCATAGACTGAATAAATAAAGATGGACGACTCCTCCTACTATCCGTAAAAGAAGCAAAACTATCTCAGATACGAGCGCTGCCTTTTTACGCATTTTGAGCCAGAGTCTGCTCAGTAGCAATCTGGGGATGAAACCATGGTAGTGAAAAATGAAAAAAAAGTGAGAATTGGAGTTAAACCCACTGTCCAGAGCAGTCACAGCAGGATCCAGAATTTCCCACTGACCATTTATATGACTTAAAGGCTCTGGGTGCACATTTCCCTGTTGCCACTAAATTATCATTGCCATCAGTCATGATTTTCTTTTTTGTGATGTGGATGCTGGGCTAGCTTGGTAATTGCTTGCTGGTGTTGTTATGTTCAAAGATTAATGTAAAGCATCACCTGGGGTCCAGATCTCCATTTGACCGCATTAATCACACACATATAACTTTGATGTGAGCAACACTGTTTTCTTTCTGCTTACACTTTCTGCACCTTTACTTGATTTTTGTATATAATATATCCAGATGCACTACCCTTTCATGTGTAGTCACACAATGTAATCATCCAAATGCACTATAGTCAGGTCTTAATTTGTAAAATGATATGTTGTGGTGAGTTACCGTTTCTAGATTGAAGGGCTTTTTCATGTAACATCTCTCTCCACAAACCTGAAATCAGCCCCGGCAACACCCCTGTTTGAGAACCCGTACAAAAATAATGGTCAGATGCAATAATAGGCTATTTATGTGGAGGTGGTGGTGACCCTGAGAAAACAAAACACCCTGTTCCTGTTATACGAGCTGTAGTTTTTTAAATGTGAACCTCCTTGATATGAATACACATGTGTGTTTTAAACAGGTCATATTGTGGTGGTGATTCAACGCGACGAGATTCATACAATACCACTTGTGCATCCCTGGATGCATGACACAACCCTGTGCACTTCACCACTTGACTATAAATGCCCGCGGTGTATATGCAGTGTGCGTACAATGCAGTTCTCCCAATGCATGTCTCAGACAAGTTTGTGAAAGTGTTACTTCTAGGTGGCTGCTGGAGACTGTTATTTCCAGACTATCAGATCAGAGATATTATTTTTCTGTTGAAGTACTTCACAGCATTGGAGGAGAATATGTGCACACCAGGGATCTATAGAAGCCCACCTACTTTAAGAACGTCTCATCAGGTGTACAGGAAGCTGTACTGTATGTATGAATAAAAGAAGTAAAAATAGTTTGTTGTTTACTGGTTGATAGGTTGGTGTAATAGGAAAATCATAAAGGAATAGAAATCAGGGCTTTGAAAGTAAAAGTGTGTTCAGTAAACAAATATTGACAGTGTTAAAGGGCATAATTATGATTTGTCTAGAGATTTCAGAAACATGATATTTTTCATTCAAGATAAAATATGTAACAATTCTTCATTAAAATGTCTAAAAACAATCAGACCTTTGTTTTTTCTGGGTTGCGTCAGACAGGTTTGGTGGTTAAGACAACAACTCCCATGATCCCACGCTGCTTCACGGTGTCATCACCAGGTCTTATCATTTCGATTGAGGGACCCCTAAGGGACAAAGTTACATATTTAGTTTTGAATGGAAATCATGCAATAAATAAAAACATATGCCTGTATTGTAGTGAAAGATAATGAGGACATTTTATATATAATGTGACTAATAGACAGGATGAAGGGTTCATTAGCTGAAATTTAAAGTGACAATCCACCCAGAGTCTATACGAAGCGTAACCTCTTTCACTGCAGACATTTTGATTTCGCATAGTGGGAAAACTACAGGTGTAATTAATAACATTAATAATGGCCTTGTCATATTAAAGTGTTCCAGTAAGACAGCATGCACAATACCAATACCAGGGAACATGCACTCCGAAATGGAACACAGCCATAATTAATGCCATTAATTACACGTGTGCTTTCCCGCCCCGTGACATGTCAAAAGTGTAATAAAGTAACAGGTTATCATTTCCATGTACATTGTGAATCTCTATCACGAATACAAAAAGAGGCACAAATAGAGAAGTGGTGCATTTACTGCTCACAGCAGTCCTGTTTGTGCAGTGAGCACACAAAAACAGATTTTTCATTCACCTGTCACAGTCAGCTCTCTAGACTGGAAAGAAGAGGTCAGAATAAACATGAAAATCAATGCTACCGGCCATGAGGATACATCAGCAAAGCTTTGCTGTTGTATCATATTTGTCTGTAAATTGTCTGAATTGTTTTTTATTTACCATTAAATCTCTGCTTTGAAATATGTCAAAATGTGTTCTGTGTATTCTGTTGAATGGTGTGTTCCGTTTTAATGAACATCAACGACTATGTAATATGAACCTTTCTCCCTTTTGCATGCTCCAGCTTCAGCAGTGTCACATCTTATTCACTGTCCGTGGGGAGAACCGAGCTCTGTAGTTTGAAATAATAACTTAATAGGATGCACTCAGATGTAATCCCGATGCATTTAAATTGCTTGTCAAACTGTAACCAGAGATTGAGGGTCATTTATTTATAATGTTATGATATATTGAATGTTAAGGTGTTAAACTTTGACTAGTTTACCCCATGAATTAAATATTTGTATACTGATAAGATTTAACAAAAATTAGATCTAGGGTTTAAAATTACAACACTTTTAGCTTAAATGCTTTGTACTCTGGATGAACTTTTACTTTATTCAATATAAAAAAATCTCAGACCCAACTTCTACTTGTTTTGTTCCTTTTCAGTTGGTGAGTTGGAGGTCATATAGCTCCTGTCCTTCAACTATGGGGATTATTACTGAAAGTCCTCAGATATATAATAGAAAAGGGTCACATGTGCCCTTATGACTATTTATTTATTTCATCTCTGAATTCAGCTTTGTAAGATAATTCTACTTTACACACTGACTAATATATAACATATATACTAGACATAACACAAGGAGCTATATTTGTTTTATTTTGAAAAAATATACAGTATTTCTTTACATATTCAGACAATATATATGTTCATCTTTCCTTCTGCATTATGGTGATTTTCAAAACTGACACTATGCAAGTGGGAAGTGTGTTGGCATGTAATATACGCAAGCTTAATCAATGACATACAGTGCTAAACTGTGCTATGCTGTGCTGGAGGAGATAATCCTCATTTGAACACTCTCCAGTGCTCACTTAGAGATGGTCAACAATCCATGATAGTGGCCAAGAAATCTACTTTGTAATTATGGACACATTGATGCATATGCAAAACATTTTTCGTCATGTTCCCGTTTGATAGTGGCTCTTGCATGCATAACTAAGCAATGCCTTCATATACTACACACACTGAAACGCCCACCCAATCAAATCTCATTCACTCTTGCACATGCAGACACATAAAAAACCCTACGCACTCTCCCACACAACACATATCAGATATGCAGGCTCCAATACATCCCCAATCCAGCCCAGTTATTGCATGCTTGGATTTCAATACGACAAGAGTGCCGTGTGTGTAGTTTGGTCGGTGTTGTTATTTATTCCTGTTTTTAATGTTGTTTGGCTGTGCAGCAAGGGAGTGGAATTAATTTCCTTTCTGATGGTTGCGTATCAGTGTCTCAGCCAGATGAATTATGCTTTCCTACCATATGTCATTTCCTCTCAGCCTGGCAGCTCTGGAACCATTTGGTAACGTGAAAACAAATTATCTTCTGCTGGCTCCTACTCACATTCAATTAAAGTGGTACAGAGTAATTATATGCATGTACAAATGAGTAATAAATGCAAAAATAATTAATTAACAAAATAATCTTTATTTACTGTACAACCCATCCTCATTTTAAGGGTGTGATGCTGTCATTGTTACGACACCTGCACAAATAATAGTTTTCTGATGTTCGTCACTGATGAAGTTCTGCCAAAGGGAATTTTGCATAACAAAAGTCTGATTTACGATCACATATTTATTTCTTTTAAATCAAATTTAAAGTCAGACAAAGGTACCTGTCATGTTCAGCGTTTGTATTATTGCTGTCACCATCACCTGAAATAAGAAAAGCGGCGTTTTATTTACAAGCATTATATGTAGATTTGTTATCTTTAAATTGCATAATGAGAATAAATCAACAACAAACATATAGGAAGTGATTGCTACAAAAACAGTTGGTTACTGTATACTAAATGTATTTTAGTATAATAATGAAAAATACTGAAGTTGAAGTGAGAAATGCCACTAGTAAAAGAATAGTAGTAAAATGGAAGAACTAAAAGAAGTTTGAGAAGTAGCTGAAGTTTCAGTTTGATTGTAACTACTGAATAAAGTTGACATGTTAACTGATTTAACTGTGTATAAAGCTGAAGTATCAGTTAAAGTATTAGAAGGAGAAGAATATTCAGATAAACAATAAGGCCATAAAATTCCTCATTCTTAAAACCAAAACTATCTCTGGCCACACAAGCGTTCTGACCTTGGATCAGTTCTAATCCCTGTCCATACTAACATGCCTGAAAACACACATCATGTAACTACTCACGAACACTGTGTGTGTGTTGGTGTAAACAGGAAGATATGCTGGAGAAAGGACTTGCTCGTCAATAACCTTGTGTCCTATGCATGTTAGCAGTTGCATCATTGTAAAATGCAGAATGTAATAGCACAACAGCTGTTAGCAAAAACAACAGGATCAGTAATGTTGGTAATTGATATTCCATTTTGCGCTCTACACTATTAGCAGAGGCTAGTGCTGGGTGATTTCTTCCGTAAGGTTGGGGGGGCATGTGATAGGAGCCTTACGAATCAGCAAAGGCTGCTTCGTGACCGAAAAGACCCAATCAGCAAGCAGTGTCAACATCATTGTTTCCAAACATCTTAGTTTCTGCCCCTCAAGACTAAAACACAGCTCAGGAGTTTTCAAACTAAAATGTGGCCAGCAGTGTTTCCAAACTTCTCAGTTTTAGAGGCCCTTAAATTCCAGAGTAGTGTGGACACAAGGCGTATCAGAGTTGATGCGTTTTCATGCAAAAAGTTAGTAGCGTGGATGTAGCCTAGGTTCAAGAAAGTTAACTGTTTACAGTTAGACTAGTTCTTTTATCACAAATCCAGATAATATTTTGGTTAATCCCTAAAAAGAGCTATTTATATATGCATGCAGATAAATTAAAAAGCTGATGCATTTCAGTAAATGTGGTCCAACTCTTTTGCTTTCCACACAGACTGTTTACCTGCGGGCCACCAAAGCCTCCAACGAGATTGGTCAAACTAGAAAAGGAAGCCAGTAGAATTCCAGCCCTCACATCTTGTCCCTAGCCTACGGATTCTACATATTCACATGGAGAATATGTTCATCGAGATGAGCTGAAGTGTAGCCACTGAAAGCAATGAACTCTTAAAATGAGAGATGAAAGCAGTTGAAGTGTCGGCTGAATGTCACTGGAGCTAGTTGAAGCCAAGTGACTGGTCATGTACATGAGAAAATTCTTGGTTGGTGGAAATGCTTAATTTGTTCCTCCTTTTAATATGCTGCTCGTGAATTAATGATAAATACTCTGACCTGGGAAAGCTCAACATCTGTTTCACTTGAAAACCATTTTTAAGTTGTCGTTTGAAATCTGAACTGTGCTGACAGCATTAGTACTAACTTTACCTTGACGTGCATTGGCCTTGGAAATTCCCTTGCCGTTAAGTGATAAATGAACATCATCTATAATGAGACTTTTTGTTTCATAGAAAAACATGATTCCTATGTTTTCCTTGTAAAGATGTTAATAATACAATTTATCAAGCGATAAGATGTCCAGCTTGTCCAGAAGTATGAGACAACCTAGGTGGAGCAAAATGTTATTGACTTCAGAGTGTGAAGCGTTCTCTGCTCAGACAAACATCATACATGCCATTAGAGGACAAAAATGAGCATAGTAGAAAGACTTCAGGGTCGTTTCTGTTGGAGTGTTAAAGAACTGCCACTCTACTGAGACTTAAACACACACACACTCATCAGTGACACATTTTAGTCTGACACTCACTCAGAGATAGACAGTGGCCTGCAGCTAGACACTGAAAACATGAGGGGATAACACACTCCAAACCTCACAGCAAATCATTATGCAATTCACTTACAACTTCTGCCATTGTTCTGAAGACATGCCCCATAGAAAATATGATAATTATTGTGGAGGTCAGTAATATCCACATTTAATTTTAAAGAATTTCAAAGGCTGGAGAAATAAAACCTAATCAATGCTGTTACTACAGTGATAATCAGTTTAGAAGGTCAGAGAACATGTCTCTCTGTAGAGAATGCATTTTTGGCCTT
This sequence comes from Pleuronectes platessa, assembly GCF_947347685.1. Taxonomy (NCBI): domain Eukaryota; kingdom Metazoa; phylum Chordata; class Actinopteri; order Pleuronectiformes; family Pleuronectidae; genus Pleuronectes; species Pleuronectes platessa. The sequence goes on from NC_070626.1 coordinate 10,382,169, forward strand.
GAGTCAACTACACATCAGCTATATCCTTCCGTCGCCCTTGCGGAAGATACACTCTTACTCAAGCACGTTTTTATGGTTGATCAAATTCATTTACAAAAGGGCAACATTTTGGGTGAATTATATTCTTTATTAGTTCACAGAAATGACATAAAAGTGCAGTGATCAATCAAATCCTGCCAGTTGTTTTAGACGAAGTACCCCAAGGCTTTGGAGCATGCAAACACACAGTCTAATGCAATTCAATACAACTGCTCTGGCATAAACTCGACTTTTATGATGCCTACAGGAATATGTAATTGATTTTTACACATTTCTGACAATGTCACCACTGAACATAATGAGCTTTTTAAAGATAGATGGTATGGTGGTTGTATTGCATATGATTGTGTATATAAACTGAAACTGAGTATATATATATATATATATATAATTTGCACATGTGTGTGTGTGAGTGTGCAGTGGTTTTTAATAGAATTTAGACCCCTTCACATTTTGAACACTTTACTTTGTTGTAGATTTCATTTTAAAAGTCATTCCTATTAATCTACTCTCAATAACATGATTTTTTTGCAATATAATATATCTCATTATTTCGGATGTTCAACTCAGTAATTTTTCAAAAAACCCTCTTTGCAGCAATCAAGCTTGCACACTTGGATTTGGACAGTTTAACCCATTCTACCTGACATCCTCTCGCGTACCATTAGAATGAATGGGAATCATCTTTGAACTGCCATCTTTAAATGCCTATATAGATGTTCTTGTCTGATCAGACCAGACAATCTTCGTCCATGTGCAAAAGACTCCTTAAAATACTGTTGATAAACTTCAAGTGGGCTGTCATAAGGGGCTTCCATGGAGCCACTCTACCACGAGGGCCAGATTGATTGAGTTTGCTGTGATGATCATGTTTCCAACAGGTTTTCCCATCTCTGCAGAGGACTTTTGAAGCTGTGCTTGAAAGAGACTGTTCATTTCTTGGTCACTTCCCTGATCAAGGCCCTACTTTGGCCTGGTGACAGAGATTGGCCAAAAAGCATAATTTACTCCAGGACAAGGCCAGCTGGTTCAAACATTTCCCTTATTGACACTGCAGAATTTTATCACAGAGGTCGACAATAAACAAACATCCCTTGGACACATGGTACCTTATAAATACACGTGTGGGTGTGTATGTTTCTAAACTATGCTGCAATATTTTATATTTTTTATAATCAATGTATCAATGTAGGTAACAAATATACTCTAAAAATGATAAAATGCAGGGTCATAATTCTGACCCATCATATCAGGAATCTGTTTGCTTCATCACAGATCCCTGCAACCAAACTGAGACACTACTGGATGTGAGTCTGCTGCATAATACAAACAGCATCTTGTAATATCTCAACCTGCCATGGCTTCCGCCCCCACCGCCCACGCTCACCCTTATTACCTCCCTCCAACCAATGTGTTTGTGTTTTATGCCGAGCTCTTGGGGCCCATTACCTGCAGTATATTACTCTTATCAGCAGTGATAAGGGAGGTTAGACATTGAAGGTAAACTAGTTTCTTTTTACTATTGAATCACATGTTTTCATATCATGGACATGTGAAAATGTTCAGAGACTGTTGGTACCAAATATTATCTGCAAAACATGAGTAGATTTAATGTTTTGATTTCTAACTTCCTACTTGATATTCATTACGTGTAAGCATGCCAATTTGCAAAGACGAGTTAATCAGGAAATAAATGTGGTTATTCTCTTCATGAGTTGCACAGATAATTAAATGATTTGCTTCTGTCCCAAATAAACCAAGAATAAATAACATCTTTGCATTAGGAGGGAGAAAAAAAAGAACCTTTTTGTAGCTGGATTGACCGCTGGCTTTTATTACAAGTCTTGCACCTTTGTGGACCAATAAGAAACGAGGACTACGTACTGACAAATCTGCAGGACACTTCATTATATTATTCTCAATTAAAACCTGTCCTCAGCTGCATTAGTCATCTTAGCACTCGTCATTCATACTAATTAGCAGTTGCCTTCCGCGCCTCATGCTGCAAGAGGATATTTCAATATCCTATTAAGTGATTCCAAGATATGTCCTTGATTGACGTTTCTGCAAACCTACAAAGTAATTACATTATATGCCTCAATTATTGTCTTATAAATAAAAAATTTCTTTTAATTTGTGTTAAATGTATGTACATCAGGACAGTGTAAGGCAAAAAAAAGCAACATAAAGAAATGTCAGGTTAATAAATTAATGAGTAAAGCCTTTAAACATACTGTACATGTATATACATAAACAGGAAGTAAGTAAATGCATCAAAATAACAAATCATATATTGTTCTATGAGGCTACATGACCTGCAAAATACAACCTAATTAAAAAGCAGCCATCAAAGGTACATAATGACTTAAAGGAAATCGCAAAAGTCCACATTTTTTCCCACTTACTACAATTCCCAGTTCCCTACAGTTACTTCATGTCTGTATTTTGTTTGGCACATTTGCAGAGAGGGGATGAGGTCTGTGCTTCACTTCAATTACTGACTTGCTGATTTAAAGCCACATTAAGCCATTAATGGCTCTTCATGCTGGGCAGCAACTACAGCACACAGATGAGCGTCCTGATTTTGTGTCCACCTCATGGTCAGCAGATTTTATTAGGAACAATTTTCTAGAGAAGATTTTTAAAGGCTGTCTGCAACAAGAGTTTCCCTTTCCACCTATTGCACTGGGATAGCAGGTATCAAAGATACACATGTTTGGTAAATAAAATGAAATGCCACTAGGAGTAACAGGGGGAATTATAAGCACATGTGGCATTTTTTGTTATCCAGATAAACTGACCTGCAAAATTTGCAGTACTTAAATGTACGTCATTATTCTTTCAATATCGATGGTAATGTAACAAATATCATTCAGTACTTTTGGGTCTCATTTAGTTTTTTATTTGACTGAATGGTAGAATAATCAGAACAATACATTTCATGGCTTCTCCTTTAAAAACAGAGAGAATTCCAAAAACACATTAATAACTGTGTGGTTTGGCAGAACATCTGTTACTTTAGAAAGCTTTGCTCGTAAAAAAATATAATAAATGTGTCCAACACAAATTCTTAATGGTCCAGTGTAATGAGTTTTGCTTTTATAATGAACGTCTTATGCGTTATGATTAATAGTTGCAGGCTGTTATTTGTAGAATGCAATCTGTTATTCTATTACATGTCAGGGTAAACTTATTTTTGTTTGCCATAGATGAAGCAGCTCTTTGTTTTGGTTCACATGTAAATTACAGTGTTCACAAGGTAACAATCGACTTATCACACAAAGAAAAGGGAAGTTATCACCTGTCTCACAGATTATTAACTATTTTCCGGACAGTGTAAGCATCAAAACACCAGGAAGGTCTAGAAAATGAATCATACAATTTCTTTCTTCATCGGAATCAATCAAGGCACATTATCGTGGGTTTGCATATCATTTACATTTGAGCAGATTGTTAGTCGTCTCCCTAACTGTGGTTGGTTTCAGCTGTTTGTTAATCTTACTTTATTATTTAGGTATAAAATAAGGTATAATTCAAACTCAATATTCTGTATCTTTGTGTAGACATGTTTCTACATGAGCTGTATGTGCTGCACTACCATTAAAGAGAGTTAGGACTGAACTGGGAACATAAAAAGCATCAAAGATCTTTTTGTGCTGTGCTGCAATAATATAAGACAGATTTCTTCCATTGCAGGAAGTTATTTTTGCAGAGTGACATTTGGTGTCTTCCAGTAATTTTTTATGGCTTCGAAAGTGGACAGTGGAAAGACAGAATCAAGTAATCTGTAAGAGAGAGGAGTGATGACAGATAACAAAATCATAAAAGTCATTACATTAATTGCACTGCTGTGTCTTATAAAGCTATCAAAACTACTTTTGAGCTCTAGCTTCAGTCTACCATATTTTTTAACAGTTTCTATTGCAGTTACTGACTGGCCCTATGACCCGATAGCAAAACACTGAATGGTAGGGGAAGCAATTTGGAAATGACTGTTGATATTCAAAATCAACACCAAAACATATACACCTCCCGCTTCCTGGTCCTTCAGCAGCTCCACCCTCCAATATTCATGCTAAATGATTTTAGGCATAACTTCGTGTGAGATAGCTGTAGTAGCAAACACGCATTTCCAGTGGCTAATAGTAGTGGTTACGTCCTGGAACAGTAACAGTAAGTGGTAGAGACGATATCTGAGGCCACTTTTTTAAGGTCGTTCTCACATCCCTTGACAGTAGAAGGCAAAGGAATGATTACATCATTTGAATTTAGATTTAACAGGTAATGTTTAACAGAAAATAAGTGCACTGTTATATATAGATTTACTATCGCCATGGAAATTGCTACTACCGGGTGTTTGTTTCCCAAATACAGAGTGAGGGCTTTGTATTTAAATGAGAGTTTTTTCCAACGTACACACACAGAACGAACAGCTAGCAGCACTGTGAGAAAATATTAGTAGTATTTGAAAAAAAATTGTTGCTGATTAAAATCACTTAACCACATTTAAAGATTAATCAAACTCACACATATCAGGCCTCATTCCACACTTTTATACTGCCGTTCTATATTAATTATATACCAATATTATATATTAATTATATACTGTATAATTTTAAACTAAAATAATATTTGGGCTTTTTCCTCTTCAATCCCGTTCAGTCTTTTTCATGGTGTGACTGTTTTGACAGATGCCCTGGATGCTCACTTGCAACAACCTATGCAGTACAAGCAGGCACAATAACATGAGCAACAGGACGCTACAGAGAACCATTAAAGATAATTTCACTATAGATATTCATGATCCCAACAGGAGGAGTTGTTCTGCCTTTGTGATCCCTTGCATTTAACACGAGCACCACTGGCAGGTTGACATTTTTTAAGCTTTTAGTTTATTATCTTGACCAGTGTTGGATGGATTGCCATACAGTACAGATATTCAAGGTTCCCAGAGGATGAATCCTTACGACTTTGATCATCAGGACTTTTCCTCAGTTTTTACTTCATTCTTTGAGTGCCATGTTAAATTATTGAACACTTAAATCTGAAACTGCTTCTTCTCGGAAAGGTTTCTAAAGTCACAACTGATAATGATGCTACTCACAGTTGGTTTTCAAGGTTCGGTTCAGTCAATTTTAAGAGAACCGAGTCTTTACGAGGGTCAGTTTTGAAAAGAGCTGCTCACAGCAGTAGGTTGTTCTTAACAGAGATGCAGCTTTAGTACTTCTCTGAATAGAAGAATCCTCAGGAAACACATTCAGTTCCTAGAACGTTCCAGTTCCAGTTTCAAGCAGAGGGAGGTTGTTGTACATAGCTCTTTTTTGCTTTACATATAAATGTTTTTGTGTTTTAGACAAATTCACAGTGTTTGTTCATAATGCAGAGATTTACTTTGTCCGTCATTTATTTCAACAAAAATAAGAGTTTTTTTCTAGATTTCTCTTGGAGAGGACAACATTTGGAATCTACTAGTTTTTTCCTGACAATCACCATGATGCATGTCAGCAGTGACTCGTATCGGCTACGATTGTGCTTCGTCCAGACCAAGACCTTGACCTGACAGGTATACAAACAAAAGGGAACACCCTAAAGAACATGCTACTATTTTTAGTTTTCTTTATTATTATTATTATTATTATTATTATTATTACAGGGGGTTGATATATCTGAACTGTGTGGCTGGCTTTATACAGACAAGTAGTGTGAGGTTCCTCACCACTGCTCTATAGCACCATAACTAAGTTTACATACATGGTTTTAAATTAAACTAATCTTGGTGAATTTGTACTTTTGTTAATCATTAGGTCATATTTTTTACTTTTTCAATGTTTTGGTTAACAAACAAATATTTGCAAAGTTGTACTTGAGTGCATTTTGATAACTAGAAAATGTTAGTATGCTAACAATATAAACTAAACATGATAAATATAGCTGCGCCATAAGCTTTACTTAAATAAATGGGAATTGTGGCCTCCATTAAAAAGTAAAAAAAGAACTCAACATACATGAACTTGTCCTTAACATAGGTTTTACAAGCTAAGGTAGCCCTTGATATTGTCCCAGGATGTCAGGTCAATATTGGCATTGTGTTACCAAACACATCTCTAGTCATCCCGAACATTTACTCTACTTTGTTAATGCCAAGCTGAGGGAGAGATGTATTAAAAATATATGTCCTTTAATCATAGTAATAATGCTGATACCTCTGAAGCATCAAAGACAGGTTATTCTGCTTGATCCGATGTGACCATTCTCTAATGCCTGTCACTGGCCATATTCTTATGTTTATATCATGGGTTTGTAAGAATCCTCATGAATATTTATGCCCAGTGCAACTGAATGCTCAGCATGAAATGAAATACTGCGCTGCTTGAGGGTTGTTTGCCTTCAGACACAAATCTAAGTCTACATATTGCCCATTGCATACAAATAGAAGTGCTACAGGCCTGAACCTGCAGGCTACTTCAATCTACTAGTCTGGTCATATTGAGGACACTAGTTCATTTGGGTATGTGCACAGATTGTATCTAAGAAACCTAAGAAACAGTTTTTCTTTTTATTTCTTCAAGATTTATAATTTGAATAATATTTAAGGGAACTGTTAAACAGAGTACTTGTATAACTCCAAAACTATTTTTGGAGATTCATGTCTGTTGCCTGACAATCACATCATGCTCTGAGCACCAAGATGGACATACTGAATGGGCACTATGACCACAGCATCATTTTCCAGCTACATTAAAATAACTGCATTTTCTCTTCCATGGTCCAATAACTGAAGAAAGGATCTTGATTTGTTTTCCCCTATGGCTGCAAATCTCATTTTTATAGCACAAGATATTATGTGCAAACCAATTCCAAATCCACTTTTCCAGTCTACTTTTCCATTATCACAATAAAATCGTGGCTCGATTTTATGATAGCTGAATGCTGAAATACATTAAAATGGGCCTGAGAATAGCCTTGCCCTCTTGGCCGTTGTCTTATGAATTAAATGTCAACACAGGTGTAAAACAAAATGTAACCTCATATTCTGCTGAATATAAATGTGCCATTTGCTGATATAGATGAGCCTGGAAGAGAAAGAGGCTCATCTCAGCGCTCATAAATTAACCAGGGGCTGTCCGCTCTTGAGTGACACATCTTTGATTTGTAGCAGGCAGTTAATTTCAATCCAAATCCACCGTGCAGTTATTTCTCGCAGCATATTTCTTGCTGGACGGCCACGTGGAGGCAGAGAGGAACACACCGCTGTCAAATAAATGGCTAATGTAAACCAAAACAAACACCACACAACTATAGACCATCGTTTAAATAAATGGGGAGAAGTCAGACAGTTAACTCCTAAAACTAATAGATGATGGTGCCTGGTGACAACCCAATTTAATGATTTCCACCAGTGATATTTTTCCAGGGTAATTGATTTCCACAGTGTAATCATGTCTGGACAAATGCAGTGTTTTCACTAGAGCGCTGTAATAAGTTGTGTGAAACGAGGCTCAGGAGGGCAGCCGGCTTGGACAGGAGAGAAGCAGAGGGGTGGCTGGATCCAAGCCATGACCCCTCTACTGTCTCTCTCCAAAACTGTCATTTCCATTAGTGTAGAGACTCAGGGCCTTGACAAAGTCTCTCATCCCTTCCAACTCTATTTGATTGGACAAGCACTGAACTGTGTCGTTAAACTCTTCACAAATGGTTGCGTTTTCTGAGGCATGAATAGCTCCACAGTGCCGGTAAATGAAATCAGCATAAAGTATATAATGGAGATATTTCTCATAATGGTGTACCTTTCATTGGAATGTGAAATTGTAAAGTAGTTGTGGAATCCTATACCTGGAGCTTGTCCAATATGGGGTTTTGAGTGTTGGAATTTCGATTTGAAATAATGAGGGCTCTAAGATCCTCTTTCTATATGGAGCATGTGGACCATAAGGCGAGCATATGCCACTGATAGTGAAAGAGACGTTACTGTACATGTGCCTGCACAACGTACGCCTGGCTATTCCTTAAGATATTCATTTTACCTCAGTTCAATTAAAAAGCAACTTTTCATTCTGGCAGGAGCTTTACATAAAATGTTTAAATCCAACTATGCATTGGAGATTTTATGTAATTTAGGGTTATAATGATTATCCATATTATTGCGTTGCTGCTTTGGATGAAATCAGCAATTACAATTCTCAATTCACGCGAAATAAAAGCCTTTCAAAAAGCAATGGAATAAAAGCTATTGCCTGCAAGACAAAGGACTGAGGAAACAAGACAAGAAAAAACAGCAAAATTGAAGCGAGGAGAAGACAAGAGAAGAGAGGGGAAGGTTTACAAAGGATGAAATGCTCTCTACAGACAATCCATTTACTCCCAAACACACCTTGGGTTATTGAGAACGATAACAATGCAGTGACGGCCTTTTGTATTGCGGTGCACAGACACATGTTTCTTCTAGCCTGACATAATTGCCATTCTTCCTCTATTTTCTATCTGGGCAACATCAATCTCTGTTGCCAGTCTGTCAGAATTGTCAGCGGCACAGAGCAAAGTCAGGCTGCTAGTATTGCAGGTTTGTGAAGTGCCAGAGCTAAGCACAAGCCTAGGATCAGAGAAAACACAAACAGCTCAGTAAAAAGACTCTGTCCTGCTCTTTACATCATATGTCACAACATAGATTTGGTGAAAAAACTCTGACTTCAGTACCATACAGGCTGACAGTAACAAATTGATTCTTGTTTTCTTTGCGATTTTCTAATATCCCATCAATAACGTCTAATGGGATGGCAAAACCAGTGACCATGAGACAGTGAATATGGGGTGCTACAGAATTAATGATGATATACACACATTAAATATAAGAGTGCATGAAGGAATCATACTGGAAATCATCAAGTGTGAGTTTGTGCAGTCGGCAAAAGTACAAAAAATGGAGCGAATACCCTGTGTACTGTGAACATAGACTAATCACTGTTTCAAAAAAAATGTCACAACTTTGGGATGAAAAAGATTGTTTGAGGAGAGAAGCAATATTTCACTGGGTGAAATAGGTGCAGGCAATCTGCCTTTGGAGTGGAGAAGGCAGCAGTGTTTTATAATGGAAGAAATTCAATGTGACATGTCGAGAATGAATTGCTCAGTCAACCAGAAATATCCCTTGTTCTAATGGCTTGGGACATTCAGTGGCGTGTTCTCTCCTCCTCCTCCCCTCCCCCCATATTTCTCTATATCTCTCCCTTCCTCTATCTCTCTCTGTCTGCATAAACACACGACTGCTGTAATGAATAAGATTATAGATAGGCTTTTATTGTTGAAGTACACCGAAATATGCATATATCCCTATAACAGCTAGTCTTAAGGGAGGTTGATGGTAGCAGAACATAACTGACCGGCTAAAAAAACATAGCTTTTGAAAAACGAAATAGGATTTAAATTGCAAATAAAAATACATTTACGTAGATTAGATTATAGCAGAGAACCACATCAGGTTCATTTAATTATGAGAAAGGTAAATCTCCATGTAAAAAATCTTAAATTCAGTAAGCAATAATTGATGGCTCATCAATATTCAAATATAATCCTGAAATTGAGAAATGGTTGTATATTTATTGATAACAGCTAAAGCAAGGTAGGCTAATTATGGTAACTATAAAAAACTGCCGGAATGTCTGACATTATTTTCTGAATGGTAGCATCTTATGATATTGTTAGTAGCTGTATGCTCTCGCTGCTTAAGCTAACATTAACATTAGCTCAAAGATATAACCTATGGCAGCATCAATTCGACAGCAAGCCTCACTCCGACCCTCCGAAGCACTCATTACACCAATCCTCATTAGCTGGTGAATGTGTCCATTGGCATCAATGTGTCCCTTACCCTAAATCTTGCTTTCGGGTGACACAGCACCACTCAAGATAAGCAACCACTTCTCATTAAGAAAGCAAGAACGGTTGTCTGTGAGAAGTGTCACTCACATTACTCAAAGAATCAGGGTTATGCATAGGATCATAACTTCTTCAGAATATTTCATTTGATGTCTCACGGAATGTTGTAGCTCCCATGGCCAGACAAGGTTTTCTATCATGGCCCAACCTGCAGGAGGTTCACTTCCAGCTCTGACTCTAAGAGTGCACGCTATGCACAAGGCAGAGACACGACACACCTTAAAATCAAAAGGGATACCAGGTGGAGATGAAGAGTCAGCCTCAAAACCAGCCTAGAGAGAGGCAGTTAAGGTGCTCTCTTCATCTTCGTTGCCTAAAGACTGACAGATGCAGGTTGAACCGGAAGACCTACCGTTGCTGGGACTTTTCTGGGCCAGCTAAATTCATCTCATGCCTAGGAGAGGATGATAGGTTAGGGCAGGGTTTTGAGGATCTTGAACTGAGAGGGAACCAGGGCTTTTAAGTGAGACAAAACTGAAGCTTGTTGTCTTCCTTCTTCATGGCCTTACATTTCTCTTCAGAGGCCAATGCATAGTTCAGGGTACCCTCTGGGACAAAAAGCATGTAAAGGATTATTGCTCTTTCTATGTCGGACTAGTTGCAGAGGTTGAGCCGCTGCGCTTATTGCTGTAAGACAATGGTTCCCATCGCCTCCCCTGTAGTGTTGAACACAGAGGCTGAAGTTGATGATGATGAGATAACCCATTTCCTGCAGTGCAGCCTTCTTAGTCTGCTCATAGTAATAACATATCTGCATCTAGTATGCAGTCAGTGAGAGGATGTTGAATGCTCTGGCTGAAAGTGCTGCTACCTCATAGACCTTCTTGGCCAGGGCTGATTGAGTTTGGCCTGACTCTCACAACCAGTTCTATCTCAGACATATGCAGGAGACCCCGGCTCTTCATGGCTTCATTGTCAAGGGATGAGGCTTCAAGTATTTGCTTGATGTGCTATAGTTTCTCTGTTGCTAAACCAGAGGCAATCCTTTCTCCTTGTAATGAAATCGGTTTGTCTCTGTAACAACAGAGATGTTCAGCTTTTTTTCTGCAAATTTGTACACATCCGGCATGTCTATGGGGAGAAGAGTAGCTGCTGTGCTCCATTCATCTGCATCCCCATGAAAAGTGAAGGACCTGGGAGTGGTGAGGAAATAGTCCTCCTCTTCATCCTCTGATATGATGCTATCTGAGGTTTCATCTCTTCTTCCTCATAGTCCATTCCAGGATGTCTTCCCAGTGAGAGAGGCCCAAAGCTTGCTTGAAACAAGAGCTCCCACCTACACAAGTCTTTGGTGTGTCTTCCACCACAAGCTCCTTTTTATCTTCAGGCTCACCAGCATGGTTGCTAGTAGTTCAATGTGCAGGCATAGCTGGCTTGTTGCATTAACCTTCCGTGGAGACTTTCAAGTGTGAGCTTTGCAGGAGCCACTGGGCATGTTACAGCCCTAAGCAGCTGGAACAGACTTGATGTGCGTCTTTGCTCAAAATCTTATTTTCGAGGCAAAAGGGACAGAGCTTGGAGTCTCTGCTACCTCTGTTAATTTCTTTTGTACTGGTGTGTAGACACGAGCAAATGGCAAATAGCTGGTATATGGTTTAACCAGAGAGCCTAGACATCACCTGGGGTACTAACTCCTGATGGCAAGGTTTTGGGACAGCAGTGAAGGGGGGTAACTAAGTTGCGGAGAAACCAAGTCTGATCTGGTGTGACCTCAGAAGATGTCGAAATTCCAAAGTTAGCTAGCGCTAAGTGAGATTAATCTATGATCTGACATCAGATATGCGCTGGGCGAGAAGACATTTTTGACATTGAGGCATTTTGTCATGCGCATGTGCTATTTATGGTAAGTGACACTAACTGGTGTGGAAGGACACGTTCACCTGCCAATCAAGATTGGTTTAATGTGATTGGTGCCTCTGAGGGACACAGGGAGGCTTACTTCCATATGTAGATATTTTATGAAACTATTATTATTGTTACCATAAAAAGGATTATTATATAATGCACAATCAGACCACACCGTTTGGCTACTAATTTTCATCTACATTCCCCAGGTGCCAAGCTCCCTGCCAGCTACCTTTCTAAAACTCACATGGGAGATGTTGTTTGTATGGAAAAATGACAGACTTGTATTTCTGCCGCTGTAAAAGCACAAACAACATCAAGAATCTTTCTGTTTTATTGGATTGACGTTCATTAGCCAGACCTAAGTTAATTTGGTAGACAAACAAATTGGTCATCATATTGTAGCTGGTGGCTCCAAAGCTGCACTGCCTCATCCATTCAGACAACATGTTGTGATACATTAACACATTTTTTGTTTAGAAGAAAAACACCTCACATTCGATTCAGCCCAATAAAATGGCTCCCTGATTTTCAAATGACTTAACCTGAAATGTAAACTTGCCGTACGAACATGTAAATAAACGTGGTTGCCTTTACAGAGACATGCTAAATGGTCATGTGGTAGCGTTATCTGTGAAGTGGGCTGAACGCAATGTGGCGAGGTGAGTGCAACAATAGAAACGTATTTTCTCTGGGTCACTGCAATGTCCTGATATGTGTACTGTTGCTGCTGATACGGAATATTTATTTTCTCCCCAGTGGAGATAGAGGATGCACTGTCATGTATCCTTTTGCATTATTGGTTTTTGAGTGTGTACACTCCATGATTGGCACGTTAGATATCCCTCCTGTCCACAGAGCATGTTCTACCTAACATGAAATATGATTTCTTGAGAAGTGTAATCATGGGTTGGAAAATGACTTTCTATTATCCGGGAGTGAACATGATAAATTGGCACTGGGAGAAGAACGTTTCAGATGTCAGCTTGTCGCAGGGTTATTTTGCACACAAGCTCTATTTCATTGTGTTTGGTGTCTGATCAAAGTATTGTCGAAGATTGTGATGATTCTCCCCTGTCATCAGAAGGGGTTTGTGAGGGCCAACACAGCATATAATCTGTTCTCGGGATGAGTTAACCTGCAGTCTGGGCAGGCAGCGGATCAGAGCTTCTCTAAGAACCACCGTCTTATTCACAAAACTTAGGTGCTGTCCTTGTGCTGACATACAAGCTGGAAACAACTCAGTGGCTAAAAATATCGCACCATAAGATATGCTATCTGGTTCCTGATAACAGGCTGCACAATACGTTACATATTAACCAGCGTTCGCACTCTGGAGTTTCAACACTTGTGTGCAGCACAAAATTATAGAGGAGCTGTAATTCCTCACCCAGCAGTGTGCCTGCTCTAAGAAAACACACAGCTGGGCAATTTTTTTTTTTCTTTTTGAAAACACATTGACATTATATTAAATATATTTCTCTTCAATATTTAATATAAACAAGCCAGAGGTGTAATGCAGTATTGCTGAATCTTTAACATTAGTGATTTGATCTATCAGTTCATCAACAGATAAGTCTGTGATATTGTATGTTTGGAGTATTGTCATGTTGGTCATGTTATTGTCTATAACATGACAAGATCGATACTTAAAACGAATTGATCTTACTGACAAGTATCTGAAAACCTTATACAGCTTATTCCTAAAGTGCAGTAGAGCTCCATTGTTGTCTGAAAACTATTCAATCCTCAAAATGAGCCACATCATTACAGTGGCTGCCACGTCCCATCATAATGATGAACTTGAACACTATAGTTTTGAGTCAATAGCAAACACACACCATCCTGTTGCTGTAAATCGGGCTAATGGACGACTCCTGTATGAACAATGTGTGCTATAAAAACCACAAACACATAGACTACGTTTACACTGACAGTCAAACTATTGACCTTATTTTGATAATGCAATAGAATATGGCAGTGTCTTATTCAGACTCTTGGCCAAATCAGGTCAATATCAGAAATATTGTTATTCATGTGAACATAATTCTTGTTAGTTGCGGTCTAGGAATGGAATTAGTTGAGTAGAAGAGACACAAAAAGTACCACCATCATTAATCTATGAAGCTTTCACATTTACTCTGGTGTTTACTTTGTACTGTTGTTTGATGGGAGATTTAAAAAAAAAAAAAAAGTCTGGTGCTTTAGAAGTAATGTGTTTCATGTTTTATGCAAACAGCAAAATAAGAAGTGTGTAGTTAGCATGAGCAGTGATATTTATCTTGGCTGCACAATGAGAGAAAAAGAGCACCACCTGCAGAAAACCAAAACCCACTGAGTCAGATTATACACTGTTTCATTTCCAGGTGATTTGTGGGAAATGCAGTGATAAAAATATTGCATTACAAAGCAAGAATAAGTGCATCATACAGACCGCCACTTCATCATAACTACGCGAGTAAACATGTGATTGTTTACTGGTGCTGGCTAAGAGCTAAACACCTGCTGTGCCAGACGTGTTGAGCAGGACAATAATGTATATAGATGGAATGTGTAACGACAGTGCTGTTGATGGTGCATGCAGTATCCCAGCTGTTAGTGGGGAAAATCCACAGCAATCCACAGGGGATGAGGTTCGACAAAGTGGGCTGGAGAATTTGTTATTAGATCGTTAGCAGTGGAAAACCCCCTTCCTCTCGGAGCTAATGCACTGCTCTCTATTCACACAGCCTCATCTCCTCCTGAGCTCCGGCTGCGCTGCACTAATACTCTCCGAGGCGTTAACATTAAGCTGTGCTACAATGTCCGGTGGAGCTGCGGAGAGAAAAAAGGGGGCTCCCTGTGCAAGCCCATCCAGCGCGCTGTTTAGAGTCAGCACACCATTAGTCAAATCTCTTCAGCCATGAAAAAAGACGGAGGGGAGGAGGGGAAAAAAATCAAAAAACAGAATATGCATGCATAAAATTCAAGACATTTGTTCCCATGGCAACCATTCAGCATGTCATTCAGTTGTCAAGCCGCATCAGGGTCGATGGGGTCCATTGTCTGGGTCCTGGTGAGCATGGCTGCCTGGAACAGACCCGCCCCTCTCTTCCTCCCTCTGACCGACATCCAGGTCATTCATCACGCTGTTATTTCTTTTTAATTCACATTCGGCTCGTTTTTTTTCATCGCTAATCACATGACAAATGACCACCACGGCTACAAAAAAAGGAAGGCGGATAATGCAGTGCAATACTGAGGCATGGCTTTTATGATTCTTTTGAATAGGGGGTTGGGGAACGGGATTAGGGAGAAATTCGGGGCCACTACCCTCGGAGCAACACCTCAAAGATTTCCCTGCTTTAGTTTATAGATCTGGTGGGTGGTGACGGCAGCACGGAACCTCAACATCTATGACTGGCTGTCAACACGAGTTAAACGCTCACAATGGGTGAAGAGGCCATTTGACTTCTGTAATCTTTTCCAACATGCTCCGGAGTTGCTGCTGATTGGCACTGCTCCGGCTTCCCCCTGGTGAATAGCACTGTGCTGTTTGGATGTTAAAACTTGTGCAGAGGTTGTTAGACGTCGTACGCTGATTTAAACACTTTTTCGTAGAGCTTTGAACACATAAATATTGCATGAGACATTGATGCAGAAATTAGCTTTGATCTCCTGTAGTTGGTAATTTTTAGTTTTTCTTCTCCTGTTGCTTTCTGGAGCTGGAGAGTCTGGATCTGTGACTGCAGGCCATGGATTGCTCAACACCTTCCTCTACAATAATTATTGTTATCTTATTCATTATTATTAATATACTTGCACTGTAGTATGTTCTCTGCATTATAATATGTCCTCTCTATGAAAGTGATATTAAGAGGTCCCCTCATTTTGCCAGCTGTTCTTTCTGATACACTGACACGGACAAGGCAGCATATTATCATCTTATACCTCCTCCTTTACACCAAAATGATTGGGTATACATGATTTATGTGAATGCGGGTAAATTAGAGCATAAAAAAATGTTGAGTCAATGTCACGAACAGGCCGGACAATGAGGAGCTGTCACACCTCGCTGTCCTGCCAGTGTTGCATCTTGCACAATACAAAGATAAAAATGCTAGTTTTGCATTGCAGACAAAAACCAGACGTTAGCGGTGACATGTCATGTTGGCACTTCTCTTTACACAGACATTGATCCATCTCTGTGACTACGTCCACTGCCGGGGTAACAGCAATGCCCCCCCCCCCCCCCCTCATCCCCTGTTTGTACCTTTTATGCATCGAGGAGGAATACGGGTACAACATTCCCGCATTGAACATGCTGCATAACCCCCCCACCCCCCAACCCATCCTCCTCCCTCCACCCAGCCACCTGAGGCAAATGGCCACTCACCCAAAACCTTTTTCTGCCTGTTTAAATTGAGATCTTCCTTCGCACTGTCGACAGCTGTTGGCTCATGGGAAATGTTTTGGTATCTGCAAATAATAAGGAGTACTGTTCAGACCTGCTCTATAATGATTGGATATAAATAAAACAGTTTTTCAACTTGACTAACCTGTTGGGGTTTTGGCGCTGCACTAAACAAACTTCCTCTTCCACTTCCTCCTTTAGTTTCTAATCAACTCAACCTTTAGCTTGTTAATATGACAAACAAATTTATTAAAACTTTGCTGTCAGGTCCAACCCCTCTGCTGCACTTGTTTCTATGACAACAGCCAGTTACAAATCAGTCAAATGTTCCTACTCTTTTAAAACAGATTGCACTTATTGACCACTTCAAGTTGATAACAACACATTGCCAATTGTTTGCATGCTTCCAAGCAACGCAACAGTCATCGATCATGAAAAACCTGCCTGGTGGAGGCTACCCGTCCAGCTGGGCACATGTGGAGAGCAGATAGTTGGTGTTTATTAGCCGGCAGATCATCCTCCTGATAATGGCTGTAAACTGAGGCTCTTGGTCAAACAACCGTCTCTCAACACAACAACATGGCTGCTCCAACCAATCATCTGCCACGGACCAATCAATATACATCAGTGGAGATAATATATGGTATTGAGCAGTGTATAAATCTGTGTTGCTGTCAGTTCACTGGAGTTTTGATTTTGTCTACGACGTGAAGGAGGCTGCAACAAGCATGGAGTGAAGTATTATAAGACCAGTAGAATCCACAGTAATAATACAGATTTTTGTTTACATCATACCGGCTGTTATTAACCATCTTCACTCATTGTGCAGTATCTCAACATGTCTGTTTGGAGTGAACTGTTCTCTTGGCCTGTGTTAAAGCTCCTGAGCTACTTCACAATTATTCCTTGTCAATAGTGAGTCCTCCTCAAACAGTTCTACGATATACTGAGAAGACATAACTCAAAACTCGGCCCTTCACTTCCATGGGCAGTTTATAATACACAATATACATACATGCATAATACATGCCCAGTGTGAAGTTGATATCTTTAACGGTTTGCGAGATATGCCTTCCACATTCAGACAGACAGACGTTTGTGGAATTAGCAGGTAGACGCTCATGCACATTCACCACACTGGAACCGTCATACTGCCAGAGATTAGACAGAAACTAGGAAGTCATAACTTGTACAATTAAAAAAGAAACTGTGAAAAGAAGGAAAGGGAGACTTTCACGGTCGAGCCGTGTTTCAGAGCGGTTCGCACAACAGCCAAATGATTAAGTCAGCACAGGCGCATGGGAGATGGATAAATGAGAACAGGTATATTAAAAATTAAACTGATAAACAACATAATAACACACCAGACAATGTCCTTGTAAATAGAGGAGAGATGATAAATTACCAAGTATAGCGAATGCACAGGAGGGGAGAATTAATTGAAAATGTACTTTTAAAATTAAAAATGGACACCGAGAGAGAATGTGTTATTCGCCGCTGTGCGCTGGTATGAGAGAGGCCTCGAGCAATGAAGGCTTATATTTAACAATGTGTTTTACAGAATTGACAAAATACACTTCATATTAGTAATTCGTCTAAAACTTTTACAACAGAAGATTGGTTCAGAGGGGTTCCCACACATATTGTTGCATTCTCTTGCAAACAACAGAAAATAATTTAGTTTTACGAGGTGACTAAACAAATGGGGGGTAAATGCTGATTATGTACCACGATCCCTATAATTACAAAAAAAAAATCTATTAGAAAGCAAACTTTTAGAATGTTCGGGTAGCTGTCATTTTAAAACCACGCATCTCCTAAATCTCAGCTTTAATGACAAAGTTAAAACAAGCTTGATTACAGTGTATTTAATGTGTCTCAACATATCCCAACCAACAAAGTTAAACCTTACATTTACTATTCACACATGAGTCAAATAGTTTTTTTTCATGGAGGCTGATGTGATTGAAAGCAGCATAGAAAAGTCAGACAATCACATGAAGAGATCAGGGATAAGCCTTGACAAATAAAAAAGACCCGAAGATGCACTCTGGCCCTGCTACAGAGTGGAGGGTGTGAGAAAAGGGGCAATGAACAGTACCCAGGTTTCTGAGGGGGGGGGGACTTCTTAATAATTTCTCCTCTGTGGGGAAAGTTTGGGTGTGGGAGTTTGGGCTAAATAGGCGCGAGACGTGCCGCCCCTGCTCACAGCCAGCACCGGGCCTAATGAGGCATTAATCGGAGGTGTGGGATGTTGTTCTAAAGAAAAGCGCCAGGTCAGCAAAGCACAATGAAGATGACAACAAAGAGCGGGGAGGCAGTGGCCCAGAGGAGCGTTTCTCTGAACTGTATGCTCAGCAATCACTTCAAAAGCACGGTGACAGAATATTCACCAGATTTCAATGGGGAAACATATGAAAGGGCCTTTGAATGCTTTTGTTTGTAGGTTTTCCTTTTTTCACAAGGGTGATTAACCCACCTTCACCACCCCAACCCCTGCGCACGTGCACACACGCGCACACACACACAACACAAACCACACGTCAAGTCCTGTGGGTTCTCAAGACAGAGATCATGCCTGACATCTATGAGAGTGCACATATTCGATTTTAAAGCATTTTTTTTCCCAAACACAAAGGGTCTCATTTGTTTTGATGACCAGGTTGTGATTCCATAATAACTCTTTAACACTCACTGCATACAAAGAGACAGATTTGCATTTAACATTGGCAGAAATCAGCAGTGGCATGACCCTGCTCTTACCTCCGGTGCATATTGAGACGTTTCTCTATTATCACGAGAAGGATGGAAACAAACGTTTGATTGTTTTTCACTTTTTTCATCAGGACAGACGATCGGTTGATTTTCATGTTGTTGTGTTTGCGCTGCCTCTGTTTTCAGACAATTTGTTGTCATCGTCATCATGGTTATTGAATCTAGTATTTTATTTGAGCCGAAGATACACCACTGCCTCAACATAGCAATTCAACAATAGTAGCTAGACAGCTATAACACTGTTATTCATTTATTTATGTCTGCACAATAACCAGGGGGAGAATGCATCTAAAACCAGAGGGTGCCCTTCTCCGGAAATAACATTTCTCCAAAGGTACAGAATGTTAGGCACTGGGTCAATGATCATAAACTAGTTTCTGTGCACGTTATATTTGGTTCATGTTCATCTGCCACAGATGGCTGTTAGAGGCAGCCATCTGGATGTGACTGCCCAGTCCAGAAACTGTGTGTCCCAGAGGAAACTGACTTTCCCCTGATTCAATGAGGGGTCTCTGTTTGACCTGCCCCCGTTTATCTCAGATGAAAGTATATTTTTTGTCGTATCTATTTTTATTTGTTGTGATTAGACAGAACGATTTAACTGTTACTGAATAACTTGACGTGTTATTAGCTCAAGTTATATGATACTGTGATATATTCCACATTTCCCACTTGTGCCCTTCTTTAGAAAAGTATTATTAAAGGTATATAAATGTATAGACTGAATATATATCAGAATATTTAGTACTCTTTAAGCGTTAAGTCACAGTTCAACATATACATCATGTTTAATCACTAAGCCTGTTTCCACAGCATTTTGTAGCCTTAGGCTTTAGGCTTTTTGGATGTTTTATGGCCAGCTGAAGAACGTCCAGTCTTATCTCTCCTTTGAGCTCTGATTTGGTCTTGTCTGGAACTATCATGCTCTTTAGCATCTAAATGCTCCGCTGTGTTCGCCAGCCAGTCGATAACTTTGTGCGCCTGCTGTTTGGTACTGGGCAGGTCATGCACACTGACTTTTTAGAGTTTTACTGAAACCAGCTGCCAGCTGTGGCCAAACATGATGCCAAGAGAGTGAACCAAAATGGTGAAGTTGTTGATCATAAAACCAAAGCAATAAGCTGCAGGTCATTAAAATGCTTTATGGACCTTTTAGGGAACTGCGAAGTTGTTATGTCTATTATTCATTTGTTTCCGTTGATTTTCTATAGTTGATGAAAACACTTGAGAATTTCCATTTCCTTTTGACGACCTTTTGAAAATGTACGTCAGCTCTGCGTAGGAGTTGAATAACAACAATTACAGGGTAATGGTGTTAACATATCTTCAAATATAATGCAGACCTTTGTGCTAATTAGCGCTGCAGCTGTTATCAGTACTGACAGGTCGGGAGCCCTGATATCAGCTGCGAATGAGACCACCTGCTGAGAGAGACCCCGCTGCCCTCCACCAAAGAGCCAAGCCATGTGAAAACATGTTTCAAAAATTCATCACCTAATGAGACGCATGAACCAATACAAGACAATTACATCACAACACGGTGGTACACCTGTGTGTGTACTGTGCACCTGGGTTTGTAATCAGGAATGCCAATAATTTATTGCATCTGATAATCGGCCAAGGAATTTTAATAATATCTGGGGAAGATGACATCCTCTGTTGATGTCCAGTAAAACATTTAAAAAGATAACATTTTTTATCAGCCAATAATTTAATTAAAGTCAAATAATAATGTAAACCATCATTATAGTCGTGGAGAGTGTGGTTGTGGTGCCTTAACAGTGTATAAAGGCTAGTATTGATTGGAATTGCCTTCCAGACACTGCCTCATCACGACATTAGACTTTGATTGAAAATGCCTTTAAAGTTAATTGCTGGAAAAAGGTAATTTATCGGGCAGCTACTTAATTTATTCCTCCTCTAATGCACATTCGTCAGACAGATCAATAATCAAATGATTCCACTGATTATGTGAAATGAAATGTGCTGAATTAGCGCACGCAGCAATCGGAGACAGCTCTTCAAATCACAGCAGACAGACGGGATGTGTTACACGCTCGCAATAGTTTTTATGGAGCAAATTAGATGAATCTTCGAGAGGTGTCTTCCACTTACTCTTGATCTCTTGTTAAATGCAAATGAGTGCACTCAGTGTCGTCTCCATAAGTGCGCCGTGGATCCTTTGAGAAGGAAAACAAATGGCTACAGGGAAGACACATGGATGGAGAGGTATAGATGGTTCAAAGAAACAGGCGCTGTTCTTTATGGAGCTTGTTTTAATCCCAAAATCTTCTCTTGGTTTTAAATTAATTTGAACAGTTGACCTTGCGTGTGGTCAGAGCAACAGACTCTTCAACATTGAGGGAGATACTAAATACAGTTTTTTGACAAGGACCTGACAAAATGCTGTTGCTGTGGCAACGTGGACACAATGCAAAGTTATGCCTTGCTCACAACGTTGAGAATGGGAATTATAATAACATTTCACCGTTATGTGTCCTTAAAGCTTCAGTGTGGAGGATCTGGCTGCCGATTGTGACCAGCTGAATAACCCTCACCTCACATTCTCCTACCAAGTCTGTATGGTGAACATATTGTGCTCCTACAAATTTTGTTATGATTATTATGATTTTCTACTGACAGCTCCCTTTAGATTAGAGATGGGGAACATTTTGTCCTCTCAAGGACCATTTGTTCACAAAATCTTTGTTTCTGAATAGTGAATTTTTTTAAGTTATGAAAGGCACCTTCTCTTTGCAAACCTGGTTTTCCCACAACATATGCATCTCTGGTTACGTACCGCCACTCTGTTATAATGAATGCAGTTTTTCAGATAACTAGAGAGTGGTCATAATTTTTCCCTCTGGCAAGAACAATATTTGCCATGTGATATTCATGTGTAGTAAAACAAATACACAGGTATTTGTTAGACACTGTTCCCTGTGACACAACTTAAAAGTCTAAACAGACTGAAAGAGCAAGCAGATGTGTATCATTTTTTTTTTTGAACAAGGAAACAAAATTTGATTGTAAACTAGATCATCTAAGGAATGCCCGATCAGCTCAACATCACTAATTTTAACATAGTGAGTCCACCTGCATGTACAAATGGGACGGAAATATGCAACATTTAAAAAAAAATGTGCAGTCTTGTGAAGAAGCAAACCACAAGTAGCAAAAATGGATCCCATGAAAGCGCAATAAACCACATTTTAAGTTGCACCCACAACTGCCTGCAGGTCTGTATGAAGTCCTTCCCTTTAAAATGGACACAATCCTGCAGCCATTAAAAAAAAACCTGGACCTGTATTAACCCATCTGAAGTCTTTCATTTGATAGAAGAGCTATCAAACCAAAACCAGACCACTGATTGCATCATGCACAGCTTACTCCAGGAAAAACTGTTCGGTTAGAGCTCAATACTGTGTAGGATTCAAACTTGTGCAAATCATTAGGAGGTTGTGTAATAATAATAATAAGAGACATTATGTGCAAAAATGGTATTTGTACATTGTAACAACATCATAAGCTTGTTTATCCATAACAAAAATAAAACTGTACTGTTTTCTATAGAATGTTTTAGTAAGATACCATATGCTGAATTTCATTTCTCTTGTTGTCTAAATGTACATCGCATAACAATTTGCACTGTTTGTGATCACGTTTAAACACAGGCCATAGTCAGATGTAAATAAAGTACCATTTGTTATTACAAACCTTAAAACTGATGCATGCAAATTGGCTGCATTTACTGTTTATTAGAATAAGCTATTCTAGTGTACAGTAGGCTGAGACTATTGGATTGAGATAATCAGCCCCCGTCTATAAAAAAAACAATAAAGGTCTCCTTTATTTATTAATCTTTTAAATCTACAAATGAAGACCATGCTCCTCATAACTTGTTTGCCCCCATTCAGCATTAGTTGCTGCTGCACGGCCTCACAACTTAAAAAGACTGAAGTGGATTTTCTTTGTGCATGGCAGTGAGAAGCTGGCAAGGCTGGGTGACCGAGCTATAAATACTCAAGAGAACAAAAGAGCAATTGACTGCTGCAGTGTCGGTGTTACACCATCTGTTAAGACAACAGAGTCTACCTTCTGGATTCTTCATATTCACACAATATATATATATATATATTTCATGTGTATGCTCTATTCCCGTACGTGTTTGTTAAACCAGGACAGTGTGACTTTGACAAGTGGAAATACATTTTGCGTGAAGAGGTTTAGCTTTCACCAACAACATAAGTCAAAATCTAAATGAAAAATGTAATCCAAGCTCACTATAGTCGTAAAAGCCTTTTTATAACCAGACATCTGGACACACGTCAACACAGGAGAAACACAGGAGAAGCCGTGATCTCCATCTAGTTCAGTATGTCCTGTAGTGTTTGAGAGCAGCAGCACTTAATCTTGGCAAGGACTCACTATTGCAATGCTAATCAGAATCCCTTTAATCACCAAGTGCACAACAAACACCAGTGTATCTAGGTGACATTGGTGTAGAGTCATATTGAAAATTGGATTAACAGACTATAGTATTGCAGGACCTCAAATGCAGAGGGTCAAAGGATCAATGTAAGACATACAGTATGACTGAGCAGATGTGACGTCAATATACTGAATAGTTACTCTTCAATAATGTATTAGTATCTTTGGTTAGATCTCAAATAAAGCTATGTGAAACCCCTAAATTTGAGAATAGTTATGTGAAATAGGTATTTATGAAGTAGGTAATATTTGCTATTGAAATTTGTTGCAATCTGTTATGCACATTCTTTAAAAATTAGCACAGCCAGTATGTTTTAGATTGGACACCTGATATTACACTGTATCCACCTCATGAGGCTAAGAGACCCATACAGATATGACAGCTTTCTATTTATTTTTCGTTTAATGATAAGAAATATGCCTCTGCAAACTCTACAATTGAATGCCTGTTTTACAGTTTATGTTTAACCACTTCAAGCTTGTCTATACTTTCTTTAAAGTCTAGAACCTGGGAAGATCAAATGGAAAAAAGATCTGGCAGACCAAACACAGTCCTCTACAGGTGCCTAATTAAAAAGACTGATCTAGGCCATTTCTAATTACATCTAGGTCATCTCTAGCAAAGCAAATACTTCAAATTCCACTTGTGACTAGTTTTTATTCACAATTTATTCTTTCTAAACCGGTTTTTGGTGCCAATTGGGATCAGCACAAAAAGCTAGACAACGAAGACATGTTCATAAACTACACATACCCATATTACTACAAATCCAGCAATCGCAGTACTAACTTAATGTTCATTTTAAACCTTTATTCTTATTCTCATTATATTTAAACCGTAATTTCCATCCACCTGGGGAATTTAATCCAATATTTACAATCCCATTTCCTACATTTTGGTCGCCACCAGTCCCTGCTAGCTATTTAGCTGCCAAATGCTTCACTATCTTCGTGAGCTAGTCTCTAACATTGTTTATTTGGTGTGATGCAGATACTGTATATCAGGTTTCTGGGGGGATTAAAGAAGTGAGCATAAATTGTCCAATGAGACGCGTTAAAAGTGAAACATAATGGAAAGTATATTGAACATATAGTACAGAGCAAATGTAAGAGAATAAGACATCTTTCCCAATTGCTATGGTTCAGTTGCCTAAATGTAACCAGACCTAAACCATAGAGGTGCCGGAACAAACAAGGCTCATATGAATCATGTTGGTAGGAACTGAAAAACAACCATTGTTGGATTAAACATACTCTTATCATGCTGCTCCTTGTACTGAATGTCCAGGCAATAACAAGTGAAAGATGTGTGGATAAAATAAAAAAAATCCAATACATGCTACACAAAGAACGCCTGTGAAAGAGGGTATTTGTATGGTTTAGAGTTTTAATGAGACCGAATAATACAGAGACCAGTACTGGAAATATATGCTGCTATCTCTTTCTGCCTTTGATGCTTTGTTGCCACAGTAATGAACACAATTATCAGCCATTCTGTTGCAAATTTGATGATGCGAGACATTTTATAATGTTGTTTCACAATCCCAGCCATTTCTTTACATAATGCTTTAATAATGACGTTTGCTTGTAACCATTTGTTCTCTGGATTATCTTGATTTCTTGGGGGGGGGGGGGGGGGGGGGGGGGGTGCAGCGAGGGAGCAGAGAAGGGCATCTAATTCATTAGCTTTCAGGTTTAGTCCCGGTCACAATCCATTAGGTTTGTGTAAGATGGATCTGATGGTAAATATAAATTATTTTTGCAGAAGCAAAGACCATCTCTCTCAAGCATATGTAAATTTGTATATGCAATACTGTGTGTTTGTGTGTTTGTGTGTATGTGTGAGTAATCCATGCAAGCTTGCACAGCGAGAGAGAATAAAACGAGGAGTGGAGGTAAAAGGGCGAGAAATAGTGAGTAGAAAAAGGTGAGAGAGGGAGAACTGAGAGCAGTAATATCCATTAGATTTATTGTGCTGCAATTCCCAGTCCCTCCAGTTCTGCCTGAGGGGGACTATATTACATTTCATCACAGTTTCATTTTCTCCTGCAGATGAGAAATGGGACTTCTGTAGCAGTAATGTAGCATGTATGTGCTAAATTTCATCTCTAATAAAATCAAACACATCACAACTCCTGGCACTTTTGCTACAGGTCCATGACAAAATGAAACACCATCTGTTATCGTATCAAGAGCGGCTTATTAGAACATAAAAATCCAACACACCCAAGGAATAAGGATGAGGATAATGAATATAGGAAGTAATGGGAAGTGATGGCAGGACTGGCCTTAAAGATGGGAGATGGTTCTTTTTGAATCAGGGCCACTTTATTCCTTTATTTCCACTTTATATATAAATGCAGCACATATACGCTATAGGAGGAAGAATCATATGTTGACATTCCTCAACAATGACTGGAGACACAGCTCAGAACAGGTGAGCAGAGTCAAAGCTGTCCTCTCCCGAACCTGCTTTAATATCTTCAGGATGCAGTTACATTTGCAGACTATAAATGGGAAATGAAAGACAGTCTGGGGGTTAACACTTTGCCATTCGATTACATTATGATATATTCGACCCAGTGCATTCTTCTTTTGTTTCTGTTTTAAAGGATCTTGCCAGTGGTTGTATTTCTAATACTAGAAAGTACTGATTACACAATTGAGCATGAGTGCATGTTACTTTCCTAATCTCTTTTACTTAAATGCACTATAATTACATTATATATTATATACATATACACACTATAATTACACTCACTAATGTTAATACATGGTCATTCAAGTTATGCTTGCAAAAATTGCAAATTTGATTGGTTTGTGGACCAATGTGTGACATTTTAACCATGAAGCTGTGTGATGGGATTTAATTAACAGATTATTAATAGATTAATAATCTGTTTGATTCCAGTAGCGAATTTACCTCATGTTAGCCGGAATATCTGTATTTTGTGGTTTAAAATAAATGTTAATTCTCAATTTATTTATGTACTGACTTTGTTTATACACATACCTACAACACACATAAAAGTAGTTTGTCTTGTTTGTAATTAAATTGTGAGTCAGCCAGTGCTTAGGAGTAGCAGGATAGTAAACATAAGTGACATGAATTTTTTAAGTAGAAATAACTGTTTCTCAGCATTGTATTGCAGATAGCTTCCTAAAATGCTCCTTACTTAATTTAATTAAAAGTTTTTTTGAAAATGACGTTACAGAACATCTTTAATTTAGCCAGCTCATCTAGACTATAAATTAAACAATATCTAACAGGTGGCCCCAGTTTATGTAACTGCACCTACCCCAGCACCATCAAATCTAGTAGACATTCTTTTCTTTTCTGGACAGCGTGATGCATGTCAGTGCTGAAACACTGCAACCAGTGCGTGTTGCATTCACACCGATTATGACCTGACAGATATGAAGTCAGGCAACATTAAATCTACCACGGTTCTGTTAGAAAACGCATTGACTCAGCTATGGTTACCCTTGGAGTCCACATTCCTCCGGCGCTGCACTTGTGTGCCCACGGGGCTGAGTTTCAGTCTGCAGGGGCCGAAACTGAGATGTTTACTCTTGGCCCCTCAAACTCAGGTTTGCTCTCCGAACTGCGACCTATTGGAGACAGAGCCTTCTCTATCGCAGCCCCCAACCGTCCACTCTCACCCGGCCGAGATACGCAGCGCTGCACCTCTGGACATCTTGAACCACCTGCTCACTAAGTCCTTTGGCCTCAGTTAATGCTCTGTAGTATGTAATGCAGTTAATGATATGTAAAGCATTCTTTGGTCTCTTGAAAGGCGCTATATAAACGCAAGGTATTTTTATTATTATTATTATTTGTTTGGCAACGATAACGCAGACACTTACAACTACTTGCTGATTGGGTGATTTTGGTCATGACATAGCCTTTGTTAATTTCGTCAGGCTCCTTTCACATGACCTTATTTCGGAAGAAAACAACCAGAATAAATTTGATAATTTTCTTACACTGATATGGAGCCAAAAGGCTTCATGAGCCTAAATCACTTTAGTTTGTAAACAGCATTTTCAAACAACAGTGCTGTAGTATGGATTCATCCCCAGAGCCTCAGCCCCATCCTGTCTTATCAACCATGTTCTTATTTTATTTTCTGGCGGAAAGATGTGATAGCTGAATTAAAAAAGTATTTGTATTTTTAAACTGCTATTTTATTTTTTAGTACTACCTCTCCCTGCCAAAAAGTACAAGTAATATCAGTAGTCATGGTAGCAGCAGTAAAAACGTTTCAACAGCAGTACTGTGGGGTCAGTAGTACTACAGCAGTGTTAGTCTTGCTGGCAGTTGCTTCATAAAGCAGCTCATTAGTCAGTAGAGCAGCAGGGTCAGTTGCCTCAGCTTCATATTGTGTGTCAGTTTCAAATAGCTGACAACAGGTGGGGGATTAGAATCATGGTTTCACAACTAATAATACCAACTGCTTAACATATCAGTTACCGCATAAACAATGGTCAATCACTGCTAAAGGGAAAAGCATGTGCTATGACAACAATGCTATCAACACAGACTTCAGTGTCTTTGTTTTAACTGGAGCAAATCCAGTCAAACCCATTTGATCTACAGTATGGGAGCTTTGGGATGTAGACACGAGAAAACAAAAGAGCAGCAGCAGAACAAAAAAAGAAAAGCTAGACAGTCGGGGTGAAAATGATTTTCTTTGCTCTGCTTTGTCAGTTTTAGAGTGCCATCTCCCGATAGTCATTAAATAAGTTGTGTTGTTGTTTTAATTATCGATAGTAAAGCAATCTGTTCATAATTACAAACATTTGCTTGTGGCAATTACAAACAGTGGCTGGTAGCAGTTTAATTTGCCCGCTCTAATCTTGTCTGTAATTAGAGCACACACAAGCAGAGCACCCGAGTTGTTCACCTCCAAGGCAAACAAGACAAGACTGAAATTCCCATTATAACAAACTGCTGACTGCCTGCGGCACACAGACTCGTCTGCCTTCAGAGTGAAACATTTCGTATATTTTCTAATCCATTTGTTTAGCTTTACAATGCAATTGCACCGTTGTGGCAGGTTCTCATTTCACCCTCTCTGTAAAAAAGAAAGACAAATGAAATTGGAAAAATATGTCACAATATTGCACCCCAGATCCAGCAGGGACGACACGTTGTGTTTATTCATGCTGATAAAAGGCTCATCTTAGATCATAGCACGTATGACAATATGTGCTGCAGAGTGCGCTTCGAATAGGCATGAAAAGGGCTGTCATTAACATATTACTAAATCAAATCCTACAAGTTATAAGTGAACGTCTGTGACCACAAACTTGGAAGATGTGTATAGCCCCCGCTTTTTATTTTTAAATGGGAGGGTAGGGTATTTGATTGTGCCTTTAACTTAAAACAAATGGGTTACATGGATTAACAACATAAATTCCCATCTCAGTGCAACAGAAGTGAGTGGATCTGTGATCTCTGGTCCAATGCAACATGGCTCCAGATGGTGAGCGACTGACTGAACAACATAGGGAACTTGATTGGGAGACTTAAAGAAGGGAGAGGGTACAAGAGCACCAGTAGGATAATAAACACAAACAGCTGCAGCAGAAGGACATATAGAAAGAGTCATACTAACAAAAACAACTGTCGCTATTCATGCATTGGAAAACAGTGTTAGTGCTTCTGACTCGGCCCAAGGATTATCTATGAGCCTCAGACAGAACATTCTTTAGGTGGATAACCCCAAACTAATTTTTTGCATCAGATGTTCTGTGTGGACCTGCAAAGGATTTTATAGATGGCGCCATGAAGGCAAATTGTGTATTTTGCTTCATTTACACTATATGTTCGATGTTGCGCCTTTCTACCGCCCTTTCAATCTGTATAAATAGTATGAACTCAAAATGGGGGTCATTATTGTTCTGCCTTTATATTATTACTAAGTACTTTCAGAGGCAGATCTGTGTAGAAGTGTGAGCCGGCATGGCAGGACAGACGCCAGCTCTGTTGTGTTACACCTCATGTCTCACATTCCAGAGTGCCTTCATGTTTTGTAAAATTACGACCATATGCCAGCTTGTTTGGTTCAATGTAGACCTAAACAAGCAAAGGTGGCATAATGAAAGGGTCTTCTTAACAACAAAATAATGGGTTTCATGTTTTAAAGGAGCCAACTTCATAAACTCTTTGGAGTTTTTTAAAGAGGAAGAAACCCCCTGAAGCAAACAACAGCTAAAACTAATCAACTGTGAAGAATGGCAGAACATCTCTCCACAGATCTGTGCAGGAATAGTATCATCCATTAGTGTAAAATAAAAGATTAGAATCTGACCAACGAAGGGTGAAGTACCTTTTTGCAGGTGGTTTTAATAACCATGAGAATGGACATGACTTGGATCGCAATGGTCTACCCTAACCCAATGTTTTCCATGATAACAGGTACGTGCAGTGCAAACAAATCAAGGTGATAGCTCAGCCAACGTGACCGAACCCTACCTGAACTATTCATTTTTAAATGTTGGTCCAAACCAGGCTCGACGGGTCCTTAAAGTCTCAGATCTGGTGTCCACACTCAAGTATGGACTTTCATTACAGCTCATTAGTATTTCAAAAAAAGATATTGGCTTTATTTGTCTTGGGCTTTGTATAAAATCAAATTAAAATGTACTGAATTTCTAGTATGTGGAATTACTTATTCCATTAATGTTCCCGAGGAGGATACTAACTTTTGTCCATCAATTGCCCATTTTATTTGACGCTCTTAAACTGAAATCAGAGTGACTCCTCAAATGCTCCCTCATTCCATCCCCCACCGTCCATCTGTGGATCACAGTGAAGACGAGGCTGTGTGGAGGGGCAGGGAGCAAATTGTTTGACAAACCCGGAGATGTGTGTCTATCATGTATTTACCTCCCCTCTCCTCTCAAACGGCAAGATGGTGTCATGAAATCTCTCTGTGAGGTCAGACGTGTCAAGTTACACTGGCCACCTGTAAAGAAGGAACAGAAAATACCAATAGAGGGTAACTGGGGTTATGTGTGGTGCAGTCTCCCAAGTCCAAAGTTCTTTTGTACATTTTGTATGTACATGAATTCACGTTTTGCTGCCTTGCAAATGCAAGGCGGGGATTGCCTGGGTATCTATGTGCCCACGAACATTTTCTTTCTGCCTTCTCTTTCTCTCTCTTGTTGTTTTAACAATAACTCCAGGGGTACATCTTTCACTGTCGCTGCAACCCCCCATTCCAGGCCGTCTGAGGCACTTTTTTTCCTTTCAGATGATAGCTATTAATTCCCCTCAGAGGCTGCTTGATGGAAGGCTAACAACATTTTATATTGTTGATACACTTCTGACTCGAGCTTCATGCTCTCAATTACAGATGAAAGATAGCTGGTAACCTGGTTACAAATAGGCTTCGCTGTTTAGATGATGTCAGCCACCTTTATCAAGCCGGGATGGAAATAGAAAGGGGGCTGTCTACACCCCCCCCCCCCCCCCCTTCAGCATCTTTCAGCGCTGATGTTATCCCACTGTGAAGAGATAGTTAACGGCGCATCCAGTTTGGCTTGGTGCCATTCCAATCTGGTCAAAGTGATTATCATTCATATTCATATGTTTTCACCCGTGTCTGTTTGTGTACTTGTCGGCAGAGTCATGCAAAAAGTGCTCAGAGGATTCGCACCAAACTTGGTGGAGGGATGAGGCGTGGGTCAGGGAATAACATTTTGAAACAGTTAAAGCAGCAGATTCATGATTTTTTTTCTTTTATCACTTTCTTCATTTTGAGATAAGCATTGAACATTTCCATCTATTTCTCAGGAAGTAATGTGCAGATCTTGATAAGACATATTTATGGTTTTGAGATTTACGAGTTTTTGACAATTTTGTGCAGATAATCACACAATTGTCTATTTAATTGTTGATACTATATAATACTTCTATTAACTTTATCAAACTGACACCAGCTATTCCCTCCAGCCCTGTTTGATATAGGATGGATCTTTAATAGCGTAGTGGTTGTGGAAACTGTTGGCTTCCTCTAAAACATTGCAAGGCCTCCTTGAGATTATGTATGTTGTGATTTAAGTGAATTAATTATGGCATCAACTTTTACAGATTTTGTCGCTCCACTAAAGGGTTTGGTTTGTACTGAAATATATAAAAGTGTATCATGATAGATGAAGATTTAATGTATTTAGACAAATTTTAAAGCTTTATTTACCTGGGTAGAGGTTTCAGATATGATAGTCCATAGATGAAATATGATGAATAGAAAAGGTTAAAGGATTCCAAGACAAATTCTCAGAGCAAATGCAGAAATATGTTTAAAACTTCTATTCATCTTTTTTTTTTACACCACTTATCCTTTGAGGGTCCCAGGGAGCCTGGAGACAATCCCAGTTTATGTAAGATGAGCGGCAGGGTACACCCTGGACAGTGTACCAGTGTAGAACGTAACATGCATAATACAACATAATATAACAATATAACAGTGTTTTGCATGTTCACACTTAAAATGAACTAGTTCACATTCATAGTTCATTTATTCCATTTTTTATTGGGATGATTTAGGGGATTTAGTTATTAATGGATGGTGTCAGATCATGTCTGTGTGTTGCTCCCCTCACTCTAACACTGAGTCCTGACTGTGAGCATCGCGTCTCGTGTTGTACTGAGCACAAAAAGTTGACGAGCTATTTTCCATGATGTTTAAATTCAGCCTCAAACCAACACTAAGTTACTTAATGTACTGATCGGGTCCTGATAACTAGTGATGAGTGCTTATTAGTAAAAGTGAGAGCAGGTCAGAGTGAAGGAGGACACAGAAACTCCAGCTGCAGCTTCGGCTTTGATCATTGAGCAGCTGAGACCAGAAAAACTCTGCATTTTCACTGTTTCCACTGTTCTTCAACAAAGTAACTTACCGGCTGCTTCACATAACACTCATCATCTCATCTGTGTGTTGCTCTGAGCGAGTGAGTGGGGACGGAGCCCCAGGGCCTGTGTGTGTGTCCGTTGCCTGGGAGCACCCACACATATTTTCGCCAGCTCCTGGTATATCACTTGGTGGCCTGATACGATGATGATTCAAAAAATTAACATGAATGTTCATCATATGTGAACTGATTCGTTCAGTCCATCGTTCAGAAAACACAACACTGCAATATAATATATATGATACAGAACCATAATGCTTTTGTGGACAGAGATAGTAGTAGTATTGTAGCCACAGAAAAGTACCAGCCATATTTGCAGCCAATGGAGTTATTTCACATAAACTGCAGGTCTTTGGAGGCTGGGAAGAAGCCAGGGTACCCGATACTCAAAACTTTAATGAGCAGACAGAATTTTAATTGAATTGAAATTTTTTATGCCAACGATGATATAATCACACAGGAGTGCATCTGTTTGGACGTACACGACAGGAGTTGTATGGTTAGCGCCTCTGGAAGAAGTGTAACAGCACATCAAAGGCTGAAAAGAGATATTTATCAAGAGCCTTCATTTTCCTAACTCTTGACATAGATTTAAATGTGAAATTAATTTGAACACTAAGGAAGAGACTGGGAACTGGAGCATTAGAAAAAAATGTATCAGATTCATTTTCAAAGCAAACAT
Organism: Pleuronectes platessa; assembly: GCF_947347685.1. Lineage (NCBI taxonomy): Eukaryota > Metazoa > Chordata > Actinopteri > Pleuronectiformes > Pleuronectidae > Pleuronectes > Pleuronectes platessa. Next base: position 10,415,249 of record NC_070626.1, read on the forward strand.
TTGACGGCCCCTCTGAACAAAGGGATTTCATTATTGATATAAGCTGTTTCTGAAGCTCCGTTTCTTTCTGAATTTCTTTGTTAAGCAACATGAAATGAACAATTCCTCAATCTGGGCTTTTTTATTAGTGGTGGCAGCTTGTCATTAGATTAGAGCGAGAGTAAAGAAGGGAGTAAAAAATAAATGGATGTTTTTTTATGAGTGGCTCAATGAATGTTTCTGAACCCTTGGTCTGTGGCCTGAATACAAACTGTTACATAATGAATGAGCGCTTTACTCCGGGAATAAAGATTAGCAGCTGACCCCTTTTACATCATCATCTTATTTCAGGAAACCAGAACCTCTTGGGCACGAAAAATTTCTCAGCAGTATTTGTCCTGCAGGGCCAGCACTTTCAGAATACTCCGCTTGGTGAGAAATGAAAAACGGAATCAGTTGTTTATCAAGTGAAATTGTTTACACAATTGTGATCACTTTATTATGTCATTTGTAATTCTGTTGTGCTCACCCTTCATGTTAGTTGTAGAGAATGAGGAGATGATGGCATGATCAGGGCGAGAATTAAACGTCTCTCCAGCTTACTGCTGAGGGTCAACATACAAACACAAGCTCCTGGTTAGTGAACTTAATGAATAAATCATTGAGTGTGAGCCCACCCCCAACAAAACACACACACACTTCAATCCGTTGCCCATCACAACAGGAGCTACACACACACACACATACACACACAAACACACCCTCTCTCTCTAACCCTGGACCCTCGCACATCTGCTACCATTACATAGCCTGGCCCATATTCACGACGCCATTCATTATCCCATGTCACGGTGCGCTCTGGGTCTCTGCCAGCAGATATTAAACTCTTCAGAAAAGATAAACATCATATTACTTCATTACCCTTTTAAAACACATGCAAATTAGAGCTATTATGCTAGCCCGGCCCCCCCTCCCCTCACCCCAGCACATACTTTTCTCTTTATTCCCCCCCTCTGGTGAAGTTTGTCTGGCTGCCGCTCAGTCATTCCTCCTTTGTCACACGCTGACCGTGATTGGGTCAAAACCAAACGGCTCTGGCCCGCTCGTTTTCCCACCTCCGAATTAAACATTAATGTCGCTTGACAGCAATAAATAACATTTATCACAATGGGGATCAAATAATGATTCGGCTACACTCGGGCCTCTCATCAGAGCCCGTCAACTGCGGGGTAGCGGTGGCGTGATTATGCCGGCAGCTGTCTGTGACAACTGTATCTAAATCACTCAGAGCACATCTACTTCTCTTTGATGTCCTGAACGTGTGGCGTTATTGACGGGTTGTCTTTCCAGTCATCTTTCAACCTAATCACCGTTCCAATCACAGATATCGTCACAGATGTCGTTAAATCGGCGGTTAGTTCTCGTTGGTTCACAGTACGAGAGGATTTACTGAAAGCAAACAAGCACACACCCGTGTAGGGTTAAGTGTATCAAATGTTCTTTCCTCCTCTTTTTTATGAAACAGTGTGTGGTCTTTAGCAGCCATGTTTGATTAAATTCTGCCTATGTATTCTCAGGACTTTTTTCCCCTCCCTCTGGTGAAGACTGCAAAACATTTTGGTTTTATGATGAAAGTTATTTCATTTACCATTCACTGAGTGTAGCAGACTTTTTTTTAAATTTTTTATTCCTTTGCAAGTTAAATGGTGCTTGTGCTTAGGACTGCATTTTAAAGAGAGAGATCATTGGCCAACTGGATGGAAAATAACCATGAAATGCATTAACAACCTTCTTCAGATCTCGGGCCATGCAGTGTGTGTTTTCTGAATGTTTGTGTCCGTGCATATTTATCCATATGGGTGCAAGCATTCAAGCATGCTCGTATGCACATAATGTGGTCGACCCATTGGGCTTGTAACGAGCACAGTAACAGTGTGTGATTCCACAGCGCAGAGTGAAGTCACAGAGAGGATCATGATGACAGTATTCCTCAGCTCTGCTTTTGATCTTTCTGTCTCATGTGACAGAAAAAAGGCTGTTCTCAGACAAGTCTCTTGTTTGATCTCAAAAGGCATAATAAAAGTCCTGGCTATGTGCCTTTAAGATAAGATAGCCATCAGGCCTTGAGAAGATGAAAAATATCAAAGATAATTAGAGCGAGGGGGGAAAAAGAGATAATTAAATTGTATGCTGGGAATGTTAACGTCACAGGCTTCTTTTAATAAGCAGATTCATTAATAACCACAGTGTTGTATCAGTATTCCATTTGTGTTTGATTAATAATGAGCAGGACCCATTTAATGAGAATAAAACTTTCATCATAAACACACATGAATCAACTAATGATATTTCTTTGCCAAATAGTACAATTGGATCTCATTAAACTCTCTCTATACACTGGTATCCTGCATGTTAATTGAAATGCCTTAGAACCTTTCAAAAAGTGTTCAAGTTAATCATTTGGTTTGATTCACAATTAGTCTAATCTCTGTCAGTGGGAAATGGAAAGTCCGACCAAAGAGTGTATTATTTCCACCCGACGACTGGGTCTGAGTCACCTTTTATGCCTGTGATTGGTTGTTAAGTTCCATTGCAGAGGGGATATCAGGAGGCCACACAAAGCACGAGGTCATTAATCTTCCATGAAACTGCGAGAAAATTGAGTTGAGAATCGGGACTGATATCCCCCAAAAATGGCGGAAGGCTCAATAAGCTTCCTAAAGGCGAGCAGCAGCTGAACGAAGCCGGGCAGAGGTGCCGCAACAAGGAGCTCATATACGTCTAGGTACCTGGTTCTATGAAAGAGTCTGATATTTGTAGTAGCTGGAAGTTAATGATTGTTTTTTTTCGCGCTTCCACTATCCAGAAATGAAGACAAAATATCTGTATTATGAACGAAGCCATCTTGCACATTTGGAGCCAGAGGTTATGCTATAAGGTAGATTTGTTATAATCCTAAAACACTAATAAAACCAAAACTTACCAAGAAAATATGCAACATTAGGGTGAAAGAAACCACCATTAATGATAGAAACCATTTTTGAGAAAAAAATATTTTACTTTGACTCTATACTTTAGTCCATGTCTCATCAACTAACATGGAGGAGGCAGGATTTATGACCTATTCTGCAGCCAATCACCATGGGGCATGTGTATGGGAGCTGTCGTGTCGTCCATCTTTGTAAACATTCATACCCCTGATCAAACTTAACCTCTGAGAATCCAACCTTTTTATAAATGTTTGCCTATATGACATACCCAAAAACTTTATTTGCAGTTGTGATTGGTTAATATGTGGCTAAAATACAACATTAACTACAGCAGTTCAAACTAATAAACTATCTCATCTCATCGTCATCCGCTTATCCGGGGTCGGGTCGCGGGGGGAGCAGCTCAAGCAGCTAATAAACTATTTGAATAAAAATAAATGAGAGGAATAACATAGTTGGGTCACAATGTGTTCACAAATAAGTGTCTTAAATAAGTGTTAGTATAATTGCTCATTAGTTTTGCTGTAAGTTTATGCTCACAAATACTGTATTGAAAAATACAAATAATGAATAATAACATAATCTAAACAGTAGCAACATGTCCGACAGTTCGCTAAACAACAAAAACAATGAAGAGACACTGTTTTTGAAAAAAAAAAGGCTGTTAAATAAATATCCCCTTAAAGGTCAGACTTCAGCCAGCACATGAATAGAAAACACCATTCATAATACAGTAGGTTACGCAGAGCTACATGTAATGAATTTAATTATAAATAGCACTTTTAAAGGGTTATTCAAAGCCCACTCAGAAAGAGTAAACATCCAACTATGATAGGCAGCTGTTTTTCGCTGGTATCTCTCACTGCACTTCACTGGACTCTTCAAAGCAGCACTTAAATGAAGAATGATACAGAGATGCCTGGGGCAAGAAGAGAGCATCTTTGACTGCATACAAACGAGCCTGCACCAGTACACTGTATCTGATGATTGGTGCCTGCTCCGCTTCAGAATAAGCTTCCTTAAAGACATGGCAAGGGGCCTCACCCTAATCTACTGCTCACAATGGAGTGTTCATGGCAAGTCAACAGTCTGATGTTTTATGCATTTAGAATAGATGGAGTGATTCAAACACTTATAAGTTGTCACTGGTCTTGTGTGGAATTTAATCAGTTTACCACTGACTTACTTATACCATGGAAATGAGTAAACAGCTACTGGTGTGAAGTATTAAATGCAAACATGCATGCACAGCCAAGCTAAGCGCTCCACACACACACACACACACACAAACACAGACATTTTACATGCACACAGCAGCAGCATTGTGTGTTCACACATCAGAATATAATTGTTATTGATAAATCGAATTGAATTTAAAGCTTTTTTTTTTACACGCATGGTTGAATATGTACTTACATTTATATATATACTAACCAGATGTTCTCTTGTCTAGTCAAATTGACCAGGGTTCACAAAATCAATCGAACTAATACACAGCCGTACAATGAGAGCAACGCATCACACAATCAATTTTCTTTATCAGTATTAAAGATAATCATTAAGGTACAGCTGTTCCTTAACTGTAGCATTTTCTCTAATCATTCAAAAAACAAGCTATAGTGAATATTTTATAATGGATATGGATCAATATATGAACGAGTAAAAACATAGTGATTAACCCACCATTATTACTGTCGTGGTTTCCCTTAACTCTGTTTAGGTCTTTTAGTTGTTGTTTTCATTTTCTGGCTGACCACAGCCTCCCTAGTGACCAAACAAATCTGTTATTACCGCCACCAAGGATTTATGTTTTTATTGCTGTTTGTGTGCTTGACTGTTAACGAGATTTCGCAAAATTCCTACCAAAGCCATTTCTATTCAAATGACCCAAGGAGGAAAACAATACATTTTGGATCCATAAAAACAGATTTTTTTTAACATGGTGAGATGAAGTGATGACCGCGTGGCAGAAGTACATGCTCGTCACCACAGGTTTAAAGGATAAGGTTGGTGATATGCTTTATTATTTTGAATTCAGTAAATCCATTTACGGAAAAAAACATTTCAATCTATCTGTTAATTTGTCTTTCCGGTCCCTTAGCCCACTGTTTACTTCTGAAAAAGTTTTAAGAAAATGTTTTTCAAACATTAGCAACACTTGTTTTAGTCAGGGAGTATTTTCAGGCCTGAATTTGATGGAATATTTACTGTGCCACCCCAGCTTTTATGGGATTGACTCAACATAAACTATTGAAGAAAACATGTCAGTTAAACCAGAATAGTGTGGTCTAGAAAAACAAGTCCGGACAATTATGGAGGTCTATTGAAAACAGGAATAAAGAAACACTACTAAGAAACACTACTGAACAGTGGGCAAAGATTAGTTGAAAGTAACCCATTTATTTAAAGAGTAGATATTTTAAATACGAATTAAAACCAAATAGTGAAACTGTAAAAACAATATTTCTCAAACAGATGTGTCAATTATGTGAAAAACAGAAGGAGGGGGATGAAAAGAGAAACCATATGAGACAGACATTGAAATTTGGGGCCCCTGGCGGCTGCAGGTTTCCTCACGCCTCAGGCTGTCTACCTGTTCATGCGTATACCCACAGACACGCTCAGACTAACACAAACACACACACACTGAGACTTATAAACATACATACATGTTTACTCAACAACCCTATACTGCTCTCCCTGGTATAAACAGAGAAGCTTATGAAAAGTATAGTGGTGACCTCAATCACTGGCGTGGATCAAAACCACTTGTCAGCCAAGCAGTTTCAATTCCAGGCTAATCTGTTTACATATCGTATGTTATTTGGATTATATTGCAGACTAATCCCAAAGGAACACCACTGTAAACATAGATCATAAACAGCTGTTTACTGTTACCCCACGATTATATAAGCCTTTTTCCTGCTTGCTTTCCATTGTGAGAAATTTGAGAACCGTTATTAGTAGATAGAATTTCCTCTCTTTGCCCGACTCTTTGAGAACAGCTTCCTTATGGTCCACACATACCAGCCTTTACAAGCTTCCATTGCTATTTGGACCAACTCCTGATGCAGAAGTAATATCATCCTTTTCCACGTTCACATCATTTGGAACACAGCAGGGATTTGTTTCATTTATGTAACAATGAATGTGGCTGGCTCAGTGCCCACATGTTGCTAAATGGAACGCCAACAAGCGAGGTCCTTTTTAAACGGAGGTGGAGAGACACCAGTGAACGCTTGTGGGGGAAGAGTGAAAGAATTGGACGGCGGAATAGAAACCGATCCATGTCACTGTGTGTTGTGCACAACTTTTCAACTCAATAGCTCCTCCACTCCAGGAGCATTTGTGAAAAAAGTGCATGAATCAGGCTTAACTATGGTAAAGCAGAGTCATATCGATGAACCACAGACAGAAGTGCTCTGCCCGACACCGAACCCTCACAGCTGTATGAAATGGTACTCACCTTGGCCTCTGTACAAAGTTAACACCACACCCACTCGAGTAAATGCAGCAATATTTGGACTCATTTGTGTGTCGAGGTGCTTTAGGACCATTCTTCTCTCCAGATGGGCAAAGATCACTGATCCTGCAATGTGTAATGGTGGTTGTGGGAAAGCACTGGCCTCTGCAAAAATGCACCTGTGGTTGGACTGATTCAAAGATACGCACCTTGTGTGGCGTCCAGAAAGAGAAGATCGTTTTAATGCTGCTTTAGGCAAAACTAGTTCAGTGCTATTTCTAAACTTTGCTGTTTGGAATGTTCTGTTCTCTTGTCCTTTGTTAATGCTCTGGAGCATCTTCAGAATTATTCCATATCATTAGTGAGTCCTCCTCAAACAGTTCTATACTTTTTAGTCACTTATTATTGTTTGTTTGCTGGACGTTGTGTGCAGAGCATTTTATAAACTGTCTATGGTGTAGAGTGAAATAAGTAAATGATGCGATCATCCTACCTGGTTAATCTGCATTGAAGAGTTTATTGTCAATGTTTTATTTTTGTTATTTTTTTTACAATTTTCAGTTCACTACTTTCCAAAATAAAAGTTGCTATTCAGCTCAATAGATAGCTTTGCTGCAACAAAACCCAAATTGTGCTTTTTACTTTGTAAACAACTTTTCAAAGGGGAAGTGATTGTATGAGGGTTGCTGCCATGATGCAGATCAGCACCCGTCACACCCGTTGAAATAATTATCAAAATAATCAGGTGGCAATTGGGACCTGCGGTTGTAGACCACTACTGCAGTTTATCCAAGGACGTAGCAGAAGAAGACCCACAGACTGAAGGCACACTGTCTGCTTCACAGCGCTGGTCACACTCCTACTCACATTTAATTAATATTAAACGTTTGGCATGTCTAAATCACACTACAGTCCACATTGCACTTCCACGGCCATTGAGAATACACATGCCACTTGTGAAGCCTATAAGATAAGTTCTCGAGATATGCGAGCCACTTATACACAGACAGAAAGACAGACGCTGTGGATGTTTGTGGAATTTTTTGAAAATACACCTGTCTTATCCCATTCTGCAAACTTGTGTTACCGCCCAAATTATTTTAAGCTGCACTGTCAGACATGAGCAAAGAGATCAAACCATGAAGAGCTCTGTGGAGAGACAGCTGGACTTTTGTTGGCATGTTTTTCACATCTGTCATGCTTCTCTTTTTTTAGCCTCTCTTGATATAAATCAAGCGAAGGCTGCTTTAGTAAACATGTACTTTTGCTGACATCATGGTGTATTTCTGTCCACACATGGTAAACAGTGGTTGCTGGCATGAGGAGCTGCCAGTGTGCAACGGCCTATAGTGCAACTTAAAGTAGAGGCTGTATAGTTTTTTGGGATGAAATGCGAGATGACAAAGATGTAGTTTTGGATAAGTAACAGTTTGAGTGAGTGAAACAGCATCTGAAGATGAGATGTGATGTTTGAAAGATCGTCTTTTAGCTCTGATGGTCTAAACTATACCCAACAAATATACACTCAATTCAGAAGGTCTTGCTTTTTCACATGCTTTTTGGATTAAGGGAAATAAAGTCAATTTCTTTACCATAATGTACAGCAGCTCTGATTCACCCCGTTCAGCTCACACATTAGAACTGTTGTTTTTTCCCTATAAATTTATGTTTATCCCACAGCACTGTGGGGGCAATATGTTTTCTCCCACCAAGTAAATAAAGAAGAGGTTATGTGATCAATCTTTTGTGGGTTTGAAATCATAATATTGAACACAACTGTCAGCCATGCCATTAGCATGATTCATTTCTGCCGTTTTACATTAAATATTTTCCTACAAGAACAAGCATTGATTCCCAGTATGTGTGTGTGTGTGTGTGTGTGTGTGTGTGTGTATTCATCCATTATTTGCCTTAGAGTGTTTGTGTGTGTGTGTTCCCCAGTGTATTGTATATGTATGCGTCTGACACAATTTCCTTCCTTATTTCTTCCATAATTTGAATCAGAGAAAATGTATTAATTTTGCAGGGGGCGAGGGAAGCCTACACAGAGCCAGTAAATAAATCTCTCCTATTATTACCCACAATGCCCTGTCAGGTCCATACATCATCTCAGCACATCATAATTAATTGCACACTAAACTATTCTGTTCAATTAACCATGAGGGAATGGACTGAGAGAGAGAGAGCGAGAGAGAGAGCGAGAGAGAGAGAGAGAGAGAGCAAGAGAGAGAGAGAGAGAGAGAGAGAGAGAGAGAGAGAATGAGGAGGGTTGCAGAATGTTCAAACTTTGATATAATGATTGTACAACTATTTATCATACAGATATTTTTCTTAATTTTATGTATTTTTCCTTCGCTTTTCTCCCCGTGTGCCCAATGACCTGCTCTACCTATTTTAATACCATCTCCATTGGGTTGTTAACGCCCATTCAAACACTTTATAAGATATTTTCCCCCTAAAACGTAGCATGACTATGGTTCCTCCCGAACCCCCAAGAAATGTGACTTCTACCAGCCAACCTCTGCACAAAGCACATGACATCAAGCAGTTGGTAATTGATGTATGCCTATGTTGCGAAATTCTGTAAAACTCCAATAGGATTTTAATATGCGATCAAGATGTATATATGTCTACATAATGTGAAACTATAGGTAACCATGACAGGCAGTGGTTAGTGTAGACATGGGTATTTTTCCATCAGCATAGTGTTAACCCAGTTCTATTACCTTAGATGTGCATCGTTCAGCAAACCAATGTATTTCCCAATCAAGCAAAAGTATCAACCACCTTACTCTGTCTCTGACTGGTTAGTAGGGGAGAGCGGGGTAATGTGGGACATTTTTTACATTTGCTCCCCTCTAGGCGGAGGAAAATTATATATCAGTAAAATTTACACATTTCCCATTAATTCAGGATGTTTTCTAGCAATGGAAAAGATCAGAATGTCTTCAGGACAAAGGGCAGTGAAAATATGATTGTTTTAAAAAAAGTGGTCTTGTGTCTCACTTTACCCCAGCTTAGGGGTAAAGTGGTCCACTTACTTTTTCCACTTTAAAACTATCATAACAACATCCCGACAGCTAGATTGACAACCACCAATATCGGACTAGTAACAGAATCATGGGGATTGGTCAATTAAGCACATTTATGATTATTATGATACATGTGATCTCTTGCACACCCTAGCTTACCTGCTCATTGTTTCTCTGTCCAATTGGCAGGGACAGGGATATTGTTTTTCTCTGCGTATTCAAATGCCAGTTCCCGGCACTTAACTGGAGCAAGGCCATGGAACTGGTCAGCTAGTTGTTTCCAATGTTTGGCAAGCTCCTCCTCCATCTCATCTGTGAATATTCTCTTTACCTCAGCTACTGCACCCCAGGCTACTGATTTTACTTTCCCTTTCTCTTTTTTCTTTATGAATCTTTTGAGGGTTGTCTTATCAATATTTCTATCCCTTCCAGCTTTTCTTAAGGACTTCTTTCCTTGCATGACCTCAGCGGCTGCACTCTCCATCTCTGCGAGGGGTGTTTGGCCCCAGGTTGTCTTCCTGGTGTAGTTTCTTGGCATGATGGCTATTCTACAATGTTTATGACATTAAAAATAAAACATATATAATATAATATAACACTCAAATATGTTTAAGACTAAACTAAACTTGTGCTTCATGGTAAAGTGAGACAGTGTCTCACTTTAAGTGAGACAGTGTCTCACTTTACCCCACAGCCACCGTTTTAGAAAAAACATCTCTTAGCAATTCAGGCTAATCTTCAGCTAGCCTCAATCACATGGTTATATATGTTCGAAGTTCAACAAAATGTATGATATAAGTTTTTCTACCTGATTCAATTTGTTTTGACACAACAGTTGATTAAGTTCAAAGCAAGAAAATTTACTTTTAAATTTGTTGGATTTGGTATGAGGAGGGGTGATTGGTTAGTTAGGATCAGAATATCTGAGTAAGCCAAAAAGGCAGATTAACGCGGGTCATGGGTGTGTTTGTCTTCCTGGGAAATATCACCTGCCCTTTACCTGACCTCCTGGTTAAAACTGGGGAAAAAAAGTAAAAAAATTTGGCCTCGAATGAAATTAATCCATGAAGCAAACTACTCAAACAAAACGTTTTAGCAGAAACAACTTTGTACTGCTGCCTCAATGCTGCTCGCCAGCAGCTGCGGTAGTGGTGGTAGTTTAGAGCCCACACCAGTGCTGTACCCCACTACGACACTCACTCAACAACTTTGAGTTAAGGCAAAACAATTTAATAGAAGAACCTTGTAAATTATGTAGATAACATGCAGTGGAGTTTTCTTTTATATTGTAATATTCGTAAACTACAATACTTATTCAGTGGCCCAAGATCCAAAAAAGTTCACTTTATAACGATGGTAAACTATGGCCTACACTGTAAGTTGCAAATTCCAAGTGACAGTTTACTGAAGAAATTACTGGCCCACTGATTAATTACAAGATGCGATGATAATTGTCCAATTTTCATGTGTGGATAGACTAATAGTTGAAATGTTCTCACCCTAAATTCTGTGGTCCAGTATTGATGCAAAACGTGCATCTGCAGCAGAAACTGAGGGACAATGTGCAAAATACTATTGGCCTCTTATTTGGTGAAGAGTAATATAAAAGAGAATAAAATGCCAATGCTTTAATTAGTTTAATGTCAGAACACTGGTGTCTGTGTAAACATAGTCACTGACTGCATATATCCATATTTTCCAGAAGTTGTTGTATTGAATGTGGACAGGAGATTTGTTCAAATTCCACTTGCCCTTCAGTGCTGTTCTAATGGGAAATGTGCTTATGCAAGACGATCTCACCCCGGAGGCTCCACATTTTCCACAGAAGCTCCGTCAGGTCAACAGTCTCATAAAAAAAAAAAAAAAAAGGGGAAAAAGTGGAATAACATTATGAAGATGGTAATAGTGAAGTGAGTTTGTTGCTAACACATTTCCCATGTTGCCTGGGGAGCATCTCAAGCCAAACATACTTAAATGTAAGTTTTTAAAAATCAGAGAAACACTGTCAGTTTGGGTTGCATCAACTGCCCTCCTGCAGAAACACTCAAAGGGTGGAAGTCTTCGCCTTAGCTGGGGAGTGCGCTGTGTTTGTCAGGTTATGTGGACCGGTCTTTGTCTGCGAAGGAGACGATACCTTGAACGCAAACCAAAAGAAGAAAATGTAAACAGAGTGAGGGAAAATAACTGTGTTTTCTGTCTCCTCAGAAACAGACATATTCTTGGCTTTGACTAGGCGTGCTAAATGTACTGTTAAACCCCTCCTACAATGATGCAAATCTGATGCAGGGATATAGGTCAGCTCTCTCCCCCTGACTCACCAGCCTGAAATAATCAAGGCTAGAAAGTGAAGCGAGTCTTAGTTTAGATTTGCTCAGGAACACAGAGATGTTATGAGCAAGCTGCAAATGTGGAAAAGGGAAGAGCAAATGTAAGAGGAAAGATTACAGTTATGGTAAAATGAGGAAGGGCTTTAGCATTATACAGTCTACAACAGAACTGGGTCAGTGACAGATGCTGAGGTGCAGTTATAGAAAACCAACATCACTAGCATTACTTCCGAGGCTAAGGAGCATGTCATGGATATTTTCTAAATATGTTTGTATATCATGTTTATGCACATAAAACATGGCTTTGCAGCACTAGCACATCCACTGTGTAGCAGCCAGTGTTACTTACAGAGTTATGAGTGCTTTTTATTGGATTATAGATGTTTTTGCTCCAGTTACCCAACATTGTTTAACGTCTGTCCAACACATTGGCTATTCCCCAATGCAGTTTTTTTTTCTTGTAACGTTAGAAGTAAATATTTACTCTTTGAAAATATGGGAAAGTATGTGAAGCCAAGCAGCCAAATGTGGTTGTGTTTACACAAACGAGAAAGAATAACGCAGCTTTTTAACTTTGCATGTTTGCTTTATGAAACAGCTGGCGAGGATGCTAACCTTTCTATCTGGGACAAATCTAACTTTACCCTCAGTCTCTGAGCATATCAGTTCCTTGCATTCAAATTAGTCTGCTGGCCAATGTTTCCGTCTTCCTGTCGGAAATCAAGACCGATGGTTTAAAAGTGTTGTCTGTTTAGCATAGACTGTACTAAAGCATAGACTGTATAAAAAGATGGACGACAGGGCTGCTCCCCAAAAGTGAAACCAAAGCGTCTCGATTGTCACCTGATGGCTGGCTGCAGCTTCAGTCATAAACCCCACCACCTCCATGTTGGTGGATGGGAAATGTACCAAACCGAAAAGTAAAGTCGGTCAGAGTTGGGGGCACTGAGAGGACGGCCATAAAACGATGTCATATTAAATGATACACAACAAGCAAGATATTTGATTTCATATATGACCACATACATTGAACAGCAACATCCCGCATGTCAAAGCAGCATGACACCATATTCAGCTGCAGAAAAGTTCACACAAGGTCTATGTCTTATCAGAAGACTATTTAATGTTGACAGAGACATAGCTATAGCACAATGGAGATTACGCTAGTGGACATTTACCCGCTGTTAGCTGTCATAGAACCATCCTTCGTATTAACGTTAACATTGCAAACGTCATGAATGATAGGCATCTATGGTGGGAGGAATTGAAAGTTTGTGTTGTCAATTTGTATATACAGTCTGTGGCCATAAGAGAATGAAAAGCATGAAAAGGCGGGTGGGGTTTATTAAATGCTCGCTTGTGAAATATAACATCTTTAATGAACTGCAACTCTATTTAACGATTATTAGTGTGACAAATGCTCTAGAAACTAATTCTAACACGAGTTACAACTGCTATTAACTGCTTTTTTTTATTTAGTTAGTCAATCTTAGTGAACTTCATGTGACATATACTTTATATTTGATAAAACCTGACCTGTTACTTTAGTGCCCCCATTTCCATGACGACATCATAGCTGCATCTTTAGTAATGTAGTCTGTAATAAAGAATGCACGGCAGTGTATTTTTCCACTGTCACCCTACCTTTTCACTTAGCAGGATAAATACTTGTTTCATGTTGAAACCATTTCTGGAAAAGGGATGAAAGTCCCAAAGGAAATTTCCTATCTGATGTACCATTTGTCATTGCTGCATGCAAGTCAGAATTTATGGTACCTATTACCGGATCAGTAAATCCAATGTTCTGTTGCCGAAAGCTCTTTTGTTGCTTGATTTAGTTTATCTGAAAAATACATCTCACAGGTGTGAATATGTTGGTAGAGGCAATTTATATCACAAAAATAAAATAAAAAATAAAAACTACTTGGATGGATTTATACTATTCTGGGGCAGTGAAATTACTGAGTGTGACCACGGGTGATAGTTAAATTATGTGGTATAATATTATTTCACTGCTTAAATGAAGTGGCTGAAACACCATTAATGCTGAGAATATAAACACTATTGCTTCAGTTCAAAGCCCTTATAATGAATGTGTGTGTAGATACAGCTCATTTATAGTTTTTCATTTGTATGAGCAAGCAGATGTATATAGTATATAGCATAGAGTATGTGTATAGTAGTTCAATGCAAATAAAATTGCTCTCTTGCTCTTATTCTATGCAGAAGTCCCTCAGGAGCCGGAAACAAATCTATGGCAGAAATCCAGCTGTAACACATTGCTGTCACTTCACATACATGTTTTGGCTTCCATCAAATTGTACGTCTGTACATTACAGTGCACAATCAACACAGTGTCACTCTAGAAATTCACATCTTCTGTCTCTCACAACTTGTGTTTGCCCTTGAGCTGTGCAGTATTGTACACATCCCTCTGTTTTCAAGCAAGCCACTTACAGGGCTTTAAATAACTGAAAAGAAATTCAAGGGTAACTCTCTATTTCTCTCTCTCCCTCCGTGTGTATGTGTGTGCGTGTGTGTGTTAGTGTGCGTCTGTACAAAAGATCAAATGAAACCCTGCTCAGTTGTGAGCTGAGAGGGCAGAAGGGCTGAGGGTTATGCAAATGTCTTGAGGAATATTGGAATTCCCCTTCAATACTGTTCCAGATAATATTCAGTGTCAAAAAATGTCCCCCCCCCCAAGCAGCTTAGAAATGAAATAATTAAATAGAATCACTTATATGATACATTTGGACTTAAAAGGCCGATTGGGGTTAGTGTATATGTCAAGGATGGTGTCCGCCGTGTCATCGCAGATCTCGATTGCTCCCCTCAAAATTGATTCCTCCATTTAAATTCAATATGGGTTTTTTTCGGGCCTCGCTTTTTCTCCCCCACATTAGTTGTAAAAACCCTCACATCACATGCGACATGACTGACATGCACTGCTCCATCTGACGGCTCACATACAAAGCCAGGGGTAGAAACTCTGTCTGCCTTAAAGACACTGATCAAAGTCGTCGTCTCTGTGCATGATCGGTGAGCAGGGGCGAGAGAAATACCTGATTATTATGTGCACAAGATGATGGATCACACATACTGTATATTCTCTCCCTTATCTTGCCAACAACTGTAGGTACTGCACTTATCACTTAGCAAAGACAGATGCGACGGCTCGCAGAAGTCAAACGGCAATTTAACTTTGATCGTGCTACATTTCAGATTTACATTTGAATCACTCTTTGATTACATCAGAGGATTTCTTGTGACAGAGAGAAAGAAAGGAGGAATAAAAACAAGGTCAGAATACATTTCAGCTGAACTTGGAAGTTCCCCCTCTCTCAGCCTGCCACGCACTTCAATTTTCTGTCTCATTATTCAGAGTGAAAATGAAAATTGGAGCCCGAAGCATTTGTATTTGAACAAAGAGAGGGAAGCAGATTATGAATGTTCAAAATGTAATTTCTATTACATTTCCATTATTCTTCTATTAATCACAGATTCATTCTCTCCCTCTGCTCTTCAAGTAAAACACGCTCATACAGTATTCATGTGCATACAAGGGTGAGAAAAAGAAATCAGAAAGGCTATTTGAAATGTTGAATTTATTGAGGATACATCCTTCTGCTGAAAAGAGAAACTAAAGCATATGTTCTATGATTACAACTTTTGCCATCTGACAAACCTGCTGTAAACACCAACAGCAAATGTATTTTTGTATAAGAATAAACTTAATTTCCCAAAAAAATTTAATCACAGTATTTGAGAAGGGGGGTACTTGCATCTCCCTTTGTTCTGCCTGCCTTCCATAGAAAGGCTAATATTCACAGAGAGAGATGATATTTAATGCATACTGATTACTCTGGAGACCCACTATTCAACTGTGGGAGAAAGCATCAATTAAAGAGTTTTAAGCCTCCATAAACTGCACCTTAAACAGCTGATCAACGCTATGCAGGACCTACCTTCTGGAATTGGGGCTGAGTTTTGTTTAAATGGAGCAAATTCATCTCTGGAGAGAAAGCTTGTAATCCACTTTTAAATCTCCAAGCAGTTGAATAAGTATGCTAATAATACACAATGATTATTTCCGTTTGCTCACACACTTGCACAGAGCAGCGGCGCAGCCACAGAACAGTGGCAGCGCAATTACAAATCATACACAGTCACTGTAGTGTTCAAGAAATATTAAAGTAGCACCACTGAAACATGTCAGCTCGTGTAGAAATGCAAAGCGTGCATGTTAAAAGGAACGCTATCAACAGAACAGAAACAGCCTCTTGGGATCTATCTGTTTAGATTCATTTGGCTTATTTATGTATGTATTCATAAGCGCTGGGGCATGAATGCATGGAGATATTTTCATTTGTGTGCAATGAGGCTTTGACATTGACCTCACTTTTTAAAAACGCACCACAATGGATGTACAACGAACAATAACACTTGGCACGAGTTCAACGCTAAACCCACAAGTTTATTGATACTGGCGCAAAAAACTGATCTGTGCAAACTGCCCTCATTATTGGTCAGTCATTATTTTTGATTAAGAGCGTAGAGTAAACTCCCCCAGGGCAAAGACCTTGGCCTGCCAAAAAAAAAGCAGGACCTCCTCTGCGTGTACCTTGGACTCTTGTCGCGGTCCGGCAAAGTGAATAACACCTAAACGCCACATTATCCGAGCATGCCAGCGTTACAACAACAATAACACAGCAGGACTATTTTGCAGCGCTCATTTTGATCCGCGGCAAATGGAGTGAGGTGGGGAAGGTGAGAGAGGTAGATGGAAGCTATTGTATCCAACAGGAGAAGGAGATGTTTAAGACATTGATTCACCTTGGGTTCAGAACCACACTATCTAATTATAGCCTTGGGAATCCAGTCAAGGCCCTGGTATTTCAGGGCTGGAGAGAGACAACATTCTGCTGTAGCTAGGCTCTGCTCTACATGAATCATATTCCCTGTGTGGTTTGGCAGCCATTAAAAACAGAAAGAATGCCCTTTCTCCGTCAGAAGCCATGGGCTAGTGTACCTCTGTTGTAGCAGAAAGGTTAACAATTTTTTGACGCCGTCTGAGTGATCAAGACGGACTGTGGCAACGTACGTGAAATCAGGTGAGCTAAAACGGGAGCACCTCAAAGGCCGTTCATCCACTAATTGTAACGAGCTGGTTTTAAGCCAATGGGTTTTCATTCCAGGTGGAAATAACGCGATATAAGTAATCACAGCATTGGACATAGATAGGACCGTGAGCTCCTAAACCAGCAGTACTTGGCACCCCATGAAAGTGTTGCTTATGCATATATCATCTCCATCAAAGAGGAGGGGGAGGAATGGGGGATGGTGTCTTTGTGATAGAGTGGGGGAGGTGGAGGAGGAGGAGGAGGGGGGGGGGATGAGGTCTGCTCTCTGAAGCACACAACCTCATTATTCAGTCTATAGAACAGCACATCCACTTCATTGTTCTTCAAATCAGCCCCAAACTCACTGGGCTCATCCAGAAGCCCTCAGAATAGAACAGAGCGTGCTTTATGTTTTAAAAAAAGGAAGCTGCCAATGAGATATCCAGAATGATCAGTCAAGAGCACGGTTATTGGCTCTTTTTTTTTAAAGATCCTCTTCATTGTCAAGTGCGTTGATATGATTTCTCCTCCGAACATTATTCGTCATTAGCAGATCAAAGTGATACAAACATGAGGGAGAGGAGATGTCTATACTGCACTGTGATTTCCCCAAGGCGGAGCTGAAAGGTTGCTCGGAGATGACGTGCGATATGTTCGGGAGTTATAGTATCTGGAAGGCCCGGGCCACATGGTTGAATCATTCCCAGTAATGGAAACTGATTTCACCATATAGGGAACCTTTAGAGTTGGCCTGTTGTGTTGCAGCATTCCTGTTTGGCAGGGGCTAATGCTGCAGAGTGTGCAGGACAAATAATGGCAAGACAAAACCGCCTGCTCACGTTGGCCCTCCCACCAGAGTTTCATGTAAATATGCTCTAACCATTCTTCTGCAGCCGCATCAATCATGGCAGATATGACAAGGCGCCTTTGTTCAGCACAAAGAGTGTAAACACAGCTGGAGCTTGCCGGAGGAACCTCCCCCCCCCCTATCGTGGCACTACACCTGTCGGACACACTGCATCAAAACCTCATTTAGGGCTCTGATTATCCTAATGACACCAATGTCGTCTCCCCACCGCCATTATCGGTTAAATCAGTGATCCCCTAATTAAAGACACACAGTCAACACATGGTCAACCTTGAAAAGGTTCCGCTTTGTCTTCCTCTAAACACAAAAGGAGAATCCTTCGCTCTGCCATTTATCATTCTGTTTATTTTGTCATTATTTGTTTAACAAAGATTCCCCCCCAAGTATTTTTTTAAAAAGACTTGACATTAAAGTTCAATAATGTTAGGTCTGTTTATTTCATGTTTAAATGAACCATGAAGTAGATATTGATATAACATCAGTATAAATTATGTATTGACTAGACACAGAATCACATTAATGAAATCTATATTACACCATGTTAGAGCACGTTCATGTTAAGCGCTTCTGTAACTTTTAATTATTAATTGCGAATACATTTTACAATTATGCTTTTATAATTAAATTTTTGTTCATGACATTGAAATCAAGTAATACAACATAATGCACCATAAGCATGAATATAGCAATTTTTCAAGGGCTGCATGGCTTTACAGCAGCTGTTGATGCTTCTCAACTGTGGTATTGTGCGGCATCAAGGCTGAAATCATATTTTCAAATTAGTTGAAATTATATTTTTAATGCTATGAATTAAATGTCATTCCTGTGATTAAATATTATACCACCTACAACCTTTTTGTATGCATCAAGATCAGAGGTCTACCTTGGCGTAAATTAAGCTAATTCACAATTTTAAGTCAAATTCTCAAGTCACGATTACACTAAATCAGTGACAATTAGAATGCCACTCAGTAGTGTAAACCTCCGTCAACAGTTACAGAAACCACATTTAAATCCGATTTATCAGGATATATTTATTTAGATCCGCACCAAATTGCCTAAACTCATAAATATCAGTCCCCTAACCAAGCCTGATATTTTCTAGATCAAGATCCATGAATTATTCTCTGGGAGAATAGGTCATGGATCCTCCCCTGGGTATGGATCCATGCCAAATTTTAATGGGTTCTTTTTTGGCCCATGTCCCATCCTTCCACCAGGTTTTGTGGAAATTATGTAATCCTGCTGACAAACAAACAAACCACCATCGGACAGGGGTGAAAGCCTTGGTGTAGGAAACTTACCAAACTTACCAAAGTCTTCAGGATTCATCAACTGTGCAACATTATGGTCTATACAAAATGTCATAACAATGTATCTGATTCATACATGATTCTGTTTTGATGGAGCAGGCACCAAGTAAACGTTGA
Source organism: Pleuronectes platessa (assembly GCF_947347685.1). Lineage (NCBI taxonomy): Eukaryota > Metazoa > Chordata > Actinopteri > Pleuronectiformes > Pleuronectidae > Pleuronectes > Pleuronectes platessa. Next base: position 10,434,458 of record NC_070626.1, read on the forward strand.
ATTTCTGTTTCTATCCAACATGAATCATTGCCCATCATTTCAAGCATCACTGTATTTGTATAATGTCTTTTACCCGAATAAGAAAAAAAGCTGATCAACAGCAACACACTCTACTCGAGCTAATACTGACTGTCAGTTATGCCTTTACAGTCTGATTGGTTTCTGAAACCAATCAGGCTGTAAATTTAGTTTGGCAAAACTGTATATTCAGCTAAATACCCAGCAAATGGAATGGAAAAAGTGATGGACAGGCAGAAGTTGCACTAACAAGAGTTTAATAGCATTTAGCGTTCAGTTTATATTCTGTCACTGCAGTCACCCAATCCGCATACGCTGCCAAAATAAAGGTGCTGTTAATGGTTGTAGGCCTAAGCCACCTGACCCGGCTGACCTTGCAGGGATAATGCACTGTTGCTGATTTGGAGAGTATGAGAGTGGAGAAAATTCAATTTTGAGTCCGCAGAGTAGTTTCAAGTGTTTTTGGTCTAATGGAATGGATGAGTTGTTGCACACAGAGGTCACCCTGGAGAGGCTTTTTTCTTCTGTTGGCTTCAATCGTGATCTCCGGAATGAGATTTGTTCTGCATTCTAAATATACAGTGTTTCCTCACCAAGTGTTTCCTCTGCTGTTTAGTTACCGTATTGCTATTTTGACTGCATCATTGAATACTTACATCCCTATTTGACACATTAGTCGAAAGTCATAATATACATTCTGTTTTGACGTTTTTCCGCTGTTGGTGAAATATGCTAATTAAGAAACTTTAAGAGTACGCCACTGATTTAGTGTTGCGCTCCTTTAACATTGGTGCCCAAATAAAAGTTTCAAGACTGATGCCCCAGAATCACTGATGTTTTCTTTTTTAGACCCATTACATGAATTCATCTCTCCCGTCATATTGTGGTGACTACATTACTCACTATGCAACTCAACTCAATTCCCCCCCTCTGTACAGATGTAACCTGATTACAATACTAACCCTGTGATGTTAAGCAAGTGTCATCATTCTTAGTGTAGCATGTTAGAAATCTCTGTCCGTATGTGGCTTGCATATCTCGAGAACTGGTCATCTTATCAACTTCACACTTGGCGTGTCTCTTGTTAAGGGCCAAATGAAGTGCAGTTTTTAATTTGGTGCCATTTGGACACACGATACATGCAATTTGAATAAACTCGAAATAAACTTCAGCAACGCAAGTGACGTAGATCACAAAAACAACGTATTGACAACAACTGTACATTCATGTCAATGGCAACAGCAACTATTCCCTAGTTCAGGGTTCTGCGTACTTGAGCTTCACCGAACATCGAATAAACAAATCAACAGCTGGTCTTAACTTGCTGCAGCTCAATTACTGCAGGTCCCTTTTACAATTATAGAAAGGAAGCTACAACCAGCATTAACACGGGTCATACAAACATACCATTTCAAAAAAGCACATGACGTACAGTAATTTGTGCCCATGATATTTTAGATTTCCACCATTACGCTCCTGCTCCTTTAAGATTTAATTTAAAAAGTCTAAAAAGAAAAGAACTAGCAAGTGGAAAAAAACAGCTACTCATAAAAAAGTGAAGACACGATTGAAACCTAGTTGCAGTTGTATTGTAACTGAGTGATACCTGTCAATATTGAGCCAAGGTCTAACGAACCATAAGTGGAAGACAGAGAAGCCACTGCTGTGCTGCTACCATGTTCCCATGCTTTTCTATTTACCCCAAGGCCTCTGGAATTACCTCAACAAGACCTCATCAAACTCTGCAGCTCTTTTTACAAATTCTGTCAGGGGACAGAAAGAAAAATCCAATTCTTCACAGAGGAATGGTACACTTTTTTTTATTTTTTCATATATTATTTGAGACATGGCAGGAACAAAAAATACGAATGGAGTGAGATAGAGCAAAACTTTCAGCAATGTATACCTGGCCATGGTCCTGAATTATTTACCTTCAGCAACTCCTTTGAAGGAGGCTGAGTGTGTACTTTATGTCCCCTCACATGACAGCTAAGAAATAATACTCCAAGTTGGGTTTTCACAGCTCTTCTTTAATGCTCTGCTGGTTTGCCCTTTAATTTCACCTCTGCTGTGAGTCTGCCTCAGTACCCTCAAGAAATACAACTTGACCTGTGCCAACTTTGTCAGAAGACCTTGTGATACTTTTTCAAAGGCAAAGTTTGTAGACAAAGGATGGCTTTTGATTTATTTAAGCCTAAATGTTTGTGTTAGACGTTGGTGATTATACTATATGCCTGTTGTTCGAAAGTTTTTTCTAAATGTGGCAGTGGTTTACAGAAAAGTTTGCATGTTCTCCCGATGTCTGTGTGCATTCTCTCAGGGGCTTCCTCCCTTTACTCAATATTCATGCAGGTTAAGTTAATTGACTACTCCGAAAACTGTAGGTGTGAACAAGAGCACAAAATACTGGTTAATCTCTATTTGTCAGCCATGTGATAGACTAGCAACCTATTCATGTTCTCGAATCAGATACTTATGTGTGCTTTACTCTGTACATAGTGTAATTTATGCCATAGTGCATTATTCCAACATAGTAATGTTGGGTGCATTCACCAGAAATTATGATAAGAGCGTGATCCTGTTTGTTAGTCAAAATAATTGCTTTCTTCACTTGACTTAAAAATTGCAAACTTAAAAAACTATTTACTTAATTGTCGGTGCCCCTAGTGTGATGCGCCATGAAAATAAGTATAATAATAACTTTGCAGAAAATATGGCCATAAAATATTTTCAAATCAAGTCCTTCCATTTGGCTACATAGCCTAGATAGAAACTGTTTAGAATAATAAGTATCCAAAGCAATGGTTCTTAAGAGGGGCTGTCTGAACACATTAGAAATCAAAACAGTTTTTTAGCTGTTACAAATTGCTAGAGGGTAGATTGAAAATGTGGCTTTTCAATTAGAGACCCTACACTGTTCCTTAGAGATGACAGCCATGCTATCCAATGTTTGACTGTACTTTTTCCCTAATGACAACATCAGCATGCTAACATTCTCATATTTGAGATATTTACAATTTTAGTTTACGAATGTTAGCATGCTAACACTTGCTAATTAGCAATACATGTATAAGTACAATACATACAATTGGTCTACATGAGACGACCCTCTCAAAGCAGGGGCCTGATTTGAAGATATTCTCATCACCTGGTCTGGCTGAAGTATATAAGCTGGTGACATTCAGCCACTCCCCCAAGGATTCCACAGCATTTGGTTTTGTTTCATGTTAATTTGATTAAATAAACTTATTTTCAGTTTAAAGTTATGTGTGGTCTCCCCTTCTTTGTCCAGCCTTGAGACGGGTTGTGACATAAATCTGAAATTGATGGGAATACATGTTTCTCGTCATTACCAGACAAACAGAAATTAACCATTAAACTACCAAATAGTTGTCACTCTTAACCAAAGACGCGGACTAACAGACACAGCAACAGACAAGTATCATCATCCCAGCTAGCATGGATAATAAAAACATGTCCACTTCCGGTACAGTAGTTTCCATGTGATGCAGCATGTTACCATACATGTTGATTCCTTGCTTAATTTATCCTAGACCCAGCTCGGAGTGAGTTATAGAACCTATTGGGGAAATGTTTTAGCATTGCCTCAGTGTGTAAACAGATTCTTACAAGCATTGAATCAACCATCCTGCATGCATACCTTTTTTATTATTGCCATCCCAGAGTCTTTGTGCAGCCAAATAAACCGCAGACACACCATTGCCATGTCTACCTGCCCACACTGTAATGAAGTGCAACCTTGCAACCTCTATATAAAATGCTCTCTGTGTCCCTTTATTGCCTGGAGGGAGTTGAAAGCATCCTGGTGTTTTGCTTTAAGAAGGAGCATGGTTTTCTGATGGGGGGGCTGTGGAGCTGCTGGTAGCTATTCTTAACCCCAGCTGACAGAGACAGGATAGGGAGGGTGGGGCTTGGTTGAGTAAAAACCAGGTCTGCAAGCAATTTTCATCAACTCGTACTGTTTTAACAGAGCGCGTGTTTCCACTCAGTCAAATAAACATCGTGAAAGCAAAGAGCAAGAAGAGGAAAAAAAGAGTTTTATTTTTTTTCTAGCACAATATGGTGGAATTTCATTACATTTTTTTTCTCCAGATGAAGGTGGCAAATTTGCTTATAAAACCAACCTAATCAGGCAAAGTAAGCCACATATTGCGGCTTGAAATACAAGATGAACTAAATGAAAAACCATAAATGTCGCTGTCATATTGATCCTTATTCAAATTTAGGGCCAATCATGAAATCCTTAAGCTCGGGTACTTCCTCTAATTCCAGAGGACTGAAGAGGCCTTATAGTAGCGTGATGGAATTCAGCAACATACGGCCTGGTTTGGGACACCAACATTATTTAAATGAGTGCTACAGCCTGCTGGCACAGTTAACATATGGTGCTTCAGACAAGCACTGCCATATGGACCCATATGGTCGTCTTTCCAGACATAATGACAGCACAACCAAATTTAGGGTCATTTCTGAGTATATTTGCTTCTGAAGGAGAGACAAGCTCTGAATTTGGCTCCGAGTCACATAGTCTAACCAATCTGCAATGGCTGGCAGCGAAAGCAAGGAAGATTGACTCAGGCTGATCAAAGCGACGGAACAATGACAAGCCTGAGTCACAGAGGGGAGCAGTGCTATGGAGTAGTGATGCTTGGCGTGCGCACCACTCTGAGAAAACGGCAAATAAACAACACAAGCACTAATCATAATACTTTGCATATACAAGGGATTGATAGGGATTAGGGATTGATACCAAAAATTCAATCAACTCCCGGACCCAAACATGACCAAATAAATACAGCCTTGATTGGACCATGTTTGAATCAAGAGTGCAATTTTCTCGCTAGAGCTTTGTAATTTCGGGCCATTCAAAATCACCTCTCCACGAATGAGCAGTTCTTGTTGAGATGGAGAAAATAACACAATTTATAACCTGTCCAGTAATCACTGCTTTGCATATAGAGGAGGGGTGGGCTGTATAAGCCTTTGGTTATGATGCTGGGACTTAATGACTGTGTAGACCAGAGCTGGACAGATGAAGAACCTCTGGGTTTTGAGACGGTTTGTCAAAAACTTTCTCGAGTGTCACATTTAAAATGAATATATGTGCACTTGTTGCAATGTGGGCATAGAAGGATGAAGATACACTCATTTACTTTTCAGTATTTTCCATCCACCCCTCTCCCCCTCTCTCTTCTCATTCCATGATGTTGGAAGTGCTTCGGGCTTGAAACCCAATTTCTCAGCCATTGAATAGACAGCAATTTCATCCAGCTAACTCAATTGTGAAGATAGTGCAGTGAAGCTTCTTGAATAGATTGAGGCCTCAGCTTTAATACAGCATCACTCATGTAGCACATACAAACACAGTGCTATTCCATTTCATCCAAAGCACTTTAAAACCTAGGATGTTTGTGAAGCAAAACAAAATCTTTAATAGTCAAGCAAATAAATGGCCCAGATACTAAACCTTTGTCGGACTAAATTACTCCTGATCTACTGATAAGAACTAGAAACCAGCACTTTCATAGGTTATTTTTTATCAGGCCTACTTCCTTTGATATTACTGGAGATTTTTCTAATAATCATATTTATTTTACAGAGACTCAACGACTGAAAAACAGACCCCAGCATGAATGGCCAACTCCATCTCTATAATTACGCATTTCATTACACACTCTTCTTACATGACGACATTTGTAATACATTTATAATAAATCTTATGTCCCAAGGCAACATGTTTCATGTATTTGCAACGGCTATCTTTCCCTTTCATGAAAAAGTCTGCAACCACCATTTGCCTGCAATCAACATTTAGATTAACTAAAAACGTTTATTTGTATGAGAGTATTGTTATACTTGTTATATTTTGTGTTATTATTAAGAGTTGATTCAAGTTGAACTTACGTACACTTGATTTCTTCTTTCTAAACACTTTTTAAGCAGGAGTGTAACACACCATCCATATGTAGACCAGTGATTGAAACAGCTGGAGACCCATGGGAGCCTGTCTGCCAAACCCAACTCAGTGCTTTTGATTGCAGCTGTGTATAAATGGCAAACCATTGATGACATGATACAGTTGCTGCAAAAAGGCTGAAAACCATTGGTATGTCCAAAACCTGATGACTCATGGTTTCCTTGCATGTCTTGACAATACTCTCAGCAGCTTATTGTGACATCACAGAATGCTTGGCCTTGTTTCTCTTCAAGTGACCCCATGCTAGGTCAATGAGGTGGAGGTCCGGGGATTTTGGACAAAATTCCATGTCAGTGAGGACACTTCAAATCATTCTTAAAAAGCTTTGAGTTGTTGGGTATTTTTCGTCATTATCCTGATGTGTTTGAATCTTTCTCCACAATGATTAAAACCACTGGGTATTTAAAACAAGAACTGAGTGGCACATCTCCTTGGTCATGGTGAAGCCAATTGGTGCATTTGTCTAACTCCAGGCAAACCCCCAGCCCAAGACTTGAATATCCTGTTTCATTGTCAGTTTGATACACTGCAGCATCATTCTCTCTCATGTTCTTCTCCTGACATAGATCCTTTGTTTTTACTGCCACAAATCCCAAACGTGGATTCATCAGTAATTTAAGCTTTTTTTCACTCATCCATTGTGGAATGCTGGTTTTTCTTAGCCCACCCATGTGCTGGGCCTTGTTAGCTCTGCTGGCAAGTGGTTCAGAAACTACTAGTGGTCCTACTTGTTCACAAAAAGACAGCCTTATTTTGACAGTACTTTTGCTGAGTGGAGTCTTGCGCTCTTTGTTTAGCAAATTCTGTATCTGTGATGAAGTGGCTTCTTTATCCCCAAGGGAGCTAAGCTTGATGTATTGATCTTCTGCTGGTGTGGTCCTTTTTTTTGGTCTATCTGATAGTGCTTTGGATACAACTGATCCAGTTCCTGCGAAGCATTTTCTAGTTCAATCCACTGCCCCATTACAAACCTTTAGACTAGCCACTATTTGACACTGGGAAAGCTCCTCTTTGCCTTGAATAGTAATTTGACTTCTGACATTTTTCGACTATCACAATACTACAAATTGAGTAATGATCTACTGGAAACGAGATGCATTTATTTATTTATAAAAGGTACGGAAGATTTCAAAGTTGAAGGCTCAAAGCAACAAATTAACAGAACAGTCACAGCATTCCTTATTTAAGTTAATTTAATGAGTAAATCCAAAACCCTCTGAATTGTCTCAGTGAAGAGTGTGGTGCCACTAGTCTGGTGACACACTAGAGGTAGTCATGAACAATGGAAGCCAGGGGAAGTTGACATGCTTTGATTAAAAAGTATTCAAAATTAGCCATCAGATGTGGTCACAGCCATTTTAGCATCAACACAAATGCTGTTGCATTTTAGCATCATGAACAGTGCATTTCGGGGGGTTGTTGTTTTTGCCATTACTTACGTTGTTTTCATCCTTTTCTTGTTCCATTACTTTTAAATGACCTTAAATAGTTCATCTGCTGTCTTTGATTTTAGATATTTTATTATATCATTTGCATTTTAATTTAAATAACAGTGTAATAATTTGCTTCTTCTATTGGGTGTTTCTTGTTCTTGTATTTATTTATCGTCTATGTGAAGCACTTTACAAAGGCTATTTTGAAAGACGCTGTATAAATAAAGTTATTATTATCAGAGGTTATTATTTCATGACATGGATATCAACCACAATTGCTTCCCTGAAGGAGAAGAAAATGTGGACCTCGTCTTCAAATACTCTGTGCAATGCTTTCAGAGATACAATGTAACCCTGAATTTATCTGTAATCTATATTAGCCTCAGGATAATGCATATCTGTGATTGCAAATGTACAAATCTGTTAGACCAGACATTAAACAGACATTAACCCACCAGCTTCCTCATAAAATGTCTCTGTAATGTAGGAAACCATTTGGGAATAGAGAAAACAAACCATCTCTATGAAAGTGTTTTTTGTCTCTGCTGCTTGTAGCTTTACTCATGTATGGCCTGCTTTGGCTGTATTTACTTATGTGGCTCCTAAAGCTGAAATTGAACAGTAGGTCTCTGATGTTTGTATCGACATTATAGTTGTGCTACTATGAGACACTGGACCAGTCAGACCCTCAATCAATTTAAAACTTTCAATGTAGGCTACATACATTTTTTTCTTAAGGGTTCACAAGCTCTCATGCTATTCATTAGCAAAAATCACTAGAATTAGAAAATAGTGCAGCAAATATTAAGCTCCAGCTTCTCACTCTTAGCCGGTGCTGCGCGTCGCTGTCATTGTTAAAATAAACGTCACTGGGGCTTCATCGTACTAAATAATTAAATGACAGGCTGAAATTAAACTTGGCTGTTGTCAGTTTGTGTACGAGCTGCTTTCAGTACTCGTCATAGATAGTTTGTGAGAGAGGAACAGCCACTGTGTAAAACCAATGTACAACCATAAGTGTTCCTACAGATCAAAGTGTGACATCTTACACGGCATTTGAGTTCATGTCACTTGTCAGGGATGGCACTTCCCCAAAATTAGCTTGCATTTGTATCTTATAAATAAATAAAGCTCAATGACTTTGTTTTGGTACCATGACCTTCAGTATTTGAATTAGGAATCTTAAACAATGTGTCGTGCTTTTGCAGTGTTTCAGCCACATGTGTATGTGTGTGTCTAGAGGGGGGGGCAGAAAGCTCATCATCATATCGACTGTCCCTAATTCTAAGAAAATAAAAACACACTTCAGCCTTAAGGTTTGATTTTTCTGGTTCAAAGAATTTATAAGTTGGTTCCACAGACAGTGAAAAATTATAAGGGCCAGAAAATATAAGATGGCAACCTATAACTTAAACATTGCTTTTTCTTGTTGCAGCTTGTTACGCTCTCAAAGCGTGGGCCGAGGAGCCCAGGCAACATATCAAACTTAATTACCTTTCAGGTTGCCTCATCAAGTCACAGCTTCAATGAAGACAGATTGTTCCTGTTCCCACAGAACCTTTAAAGCCACAAACACCACATGGTGCTGTCTCTAATCTTTTTTTCCTTTTTTTCTACTGCTGTCGTGGACCCTCGACAGGAAAATGCACAGTATTGAATAGCGCTTGGTCCTCGAGCCCCATTCCTCATCTTAATATACAGATGAGACCTCTAACTCCTGTGCTACAGCAGCAGCACAAGGTTGCAATTTGGATTAGATCTGAGGAATAACAACATGTTTACCATGTAGTACCGTGGTAATCTTTCACTTTTATGTTGTAAGCGCCGGTTGCTTTCCTATTTTATTGGGTATTACTTTTGTTTTATGGAGCAGTTTTCACATCCTGCCCTTGATGATAGTGGCCTCACTCTCTGTTAGCACCAGCCGAGCAGGCCTACTGATGAACACACAGCACGGAGGGGTGATTATGGAGTGCTAAACTAATGATTGCCGATGAGAAGCTGTTCTCTCCACAGAGCAAATTCATTTCTCTTTTACTAGGAGTTAATGGCTTTAAGGAGATGAAATCTGGTCACTAGGGAAAGCCATCTTAAAAGACTGCAGGTAGCTTATTCCATTTGTCTAAAGTCCTATTTCTGTTATACCAGAGCATATGGGCCAAGTGTTGTTTAAGCAGCTGAATACAACCCACACATTGGCCAGCACACGAGTACAAGTCTGTATTTCTGATATCAGATCCATCATCAGAACCTGTGTGTGAATTCATTGAACATGTCAGGGTAAAGTGGTAGACTGGAGGGACTATTAAGCACGTCACCTGTGAGTGATCATTGCAGAATCTCTGCACACTACACCGGGGCTCTAGATGTGTTCTGCCATGTCAACAGGTTACACAGGAGGTCACACAGGAGGGGGATGGGATGACACGGGGCTATCTTTATGGAAGCACTCAGTGATGGACCCAGTTCACTGCTCATGCATCTGGAGGTCCTTAACCTCCGGTTGGTAGCTCTTTATTATTAATGTAGCAGCTGAAGTCTGACCGCATGTTATGGTAGAAGCTCAAGGCCTCTAAACGGCAAAGCCTGAGCACATTTGCTGCATACGGTACTAGGTAAACATTTATGAATGATTTAGGAGTGCAGAGTGAGTTGGTAAAGCTCTTCAGGTACATCACGGCACTCCCAGCTGCTCTCCACACACTTTTCAACCTTAGCAATGAACTCTATAGAAATGTTGTACCTTTCAGAGTCGACTGTAAACCACCATAACCATAATATCACAAAGATCTCTAACTTCTCTATTTCTGTAACAATAACCTTGAACGTTGTAAAAAACGAAATGAATATATAATTAAAAAAAATACAGTCTCAGATTTGTGATAAATTATAAATTCCTTCCTTCTTGTTTAATACCAAAGCGCCACAAACCACATTTGGCGTATTCCGGATTTTCAACTATTCTCATGAGTGCCTTCTGTGATTTTATCCAAAGAAATGTTTGATTGATTAATCGCAATGTTTGTGTCAAAAGCAAATTATTTAGGACAGAAAAATGATTGAAGTTGTCTATTACACATTGCTTTGCATGACACCTCTAAAGAGAAATCAGAAATTCAAATCGGGCCAAAGAACAATGGAAGTTCAAAATGCACATGTTGGATAACATTGCTTCTGATCAAGGGAAATACACGACCCTGGCTGATTTACCTGCTCAAATACTGAGCAGCTCAATTGAAAATTCCTTTTCATCTGCTACACTCACTGGGTGCAAGGCCAAGGATGTGTTTTTTAACACATGCAGTATAATTGTGACGTGCTGTCATCTTGTTCATCTGACTGACAGATGGTTGGTGCACCTCACGCAGCTTTCTTACCGACAGTGCCAGACATGAAATATATATATTATTAAATAAGGTATATTTTGGTTGAATCCATATGTTGCAATTCTGATCTAATGTGAAGGTGTTGTAGCCTTATCTTAATCAGATAATTTGAGTTTCCACAATTCTTCATTTGTTAGAAAGGACACTACACGACTGACTCTTTTTCGTGTTCCACCACCACGGCCAGCATGAGAAAGCCGTTTGTCAAATACTGAATTCTTTGATAAATGACTAGTACGTCCATGAATGGTGCTGGACCTACAAACCCCTAACATCTTTTGAATGACAGGGAGATGTGGAGCAACATTTTCATGTTTCTTCATAGATGTGTTTGGAAACTTGTTGGGAAACTTTGTTGTTTTTCCTCTTTTTTTGGTCTCACTTCCTCTAGTTCCTGTTTATGTGTGCTGCTGACTGATGTGGCTTCCAGCGCTCTCCTCTCCTGCCAACTCAGCCCCAAACCTGAGCCTCACCCTTACATCAAGGCCACAAAGACACTGCAGTATATGAAGACCGGTTCAAAAACCATGACTCATTGTACACCTGATTCTCTTGCGTATTTTGGAAAGTTTTTGGAAGCTATCTACTGCTACTATTTCTCGAATCTATGTCTGTATCCCACATCCTGACAGCCGTTCATCTTATCGGCTTCACACTTGCCATGTGTTTTGTTAAGTGCCCAAAGAAGTGCATTGAGACGCACACTCCTGGGACTCAGCTACGCAAGTGACGTATCGGTGAACATGGAGGATTTTATTATTTATTTAATATATTGCTTGCTAATGCAGAAACAGAACCATCTACGTCGAGTTTTCGAAGACTTGTTGGTTTGGTCTGCAGAGAAATTGAACTGTGGTGAGTGCTGGTCTGTATTTTGCAGTGCTTGCAGCTGTAGCTCTGCATCAGTCACTGTTGTCCGTCTTTCAATATGCAAGACTGAAACAGGAAAGAAAAGTATTTCTGTGAAAATCAGCATGACATTGATAAACTGGACCTGTGATCTGAGCAGAAAGCACTTTCAAAATATGACGCATCTTCAAAATGATAAAATTGTAAGGAACCGTTTGTTGCTAGATGCCAATCACAGGATATCCAGACAAAAATCTAACCAGAGAAAATGAAATAAAGTACAGTATAAGTGGTATAAATCATAAAGGCAGACACACTGATTGTTCTTGTTTTCAAACTTTATTCCGAAAAGCTTACATACAATCTGTCATAATGTTAATAGGGGTCAGTAATTAGAAGTATACGGGTGTCAGATTTTGACTAAATAAGTGCTTCAATGCAGTTATATTTCATCACTACGTTTGCTGTATTGCTCACAGCTTTCTTTCATATTTGTTGTTTGTAGCAACCAAAGCTAATGAGCTCTATTCTGATTTTCACCTCAGGGTGTCTTAAATGAAACCTCAGTTATCATTACTCTATGTCAGGCTGCCCCGTGTTAATATAGTGGAGGTTATATTTCATGGTAGAAGGATGTGTACAGTAGTTCCACAAAGCATGAGGGCATAGTGAATATGCAACTCACAAAGATCATTTCATCACAAGTATTTTTCTGTTCATACCAGAGCAATGCAGAACTAAAATTATATTTATATTGATAATGGTATGATTTTATTTTCAATTTTTGCTCCTTTTTTGTGCCACCCACACAATATGTGAAGAAGAGACATACAGTTGTATTGTTTTGGTTCCTGCTCTGTAACTTGACCTCTTGGTTAGAGTCACAGAGCTACGTTTTAATTTATTCGTTGATTTTTTTCGATGACTTTCTGCTCTGTTACTTAGTTTGAGACATGGGCTGCGACTAAACTTCTGACTGTACTCACCCAATTTTTTTGATATTTTGTATTATGTTTGTGTTGAGAGGCTTGCCTACAGTAGGTGTAAAATGTCTGAGATTAAAAGTGTGGCTCCATTTGATCAGACTCGATGTCAGTTCCCCTTGATGCCATATATTTAAAATCTCCAATACAACACATTGAAGCCCAAAGAAATTCAAGGGCAGAGAGTTGCTGTGCTGCAAGCTTCTTCAAAATGCGGAAACCACATCCAAGATTATGATGGAGCTATAACCAATCGTATTACACATGACATAACATAAAGTAAACATTAACATTTAGTCAATTTGCACATGTTTAGAATATTTATCGTTACTGTAATAATAGTAGGTGTACCTGGGTAATGGCTAATAATAGCATTAGGATTGACTTATTGATTAGCTTGTCCATTGGGTTGGTTGTGTAAACGGCTCAGCAATGTGGTTCTTTTCAAATGTCTTTCCTTTTTATCAGAATATAGAAACAGGCTACATGATGTTAATAAATGTAATTTCAACCTCAGTAAACCAAAGTAAAAAATGACAGCGGCCTTAAAAGTATGTTCGAGAAAACAACTCTGCCGGTGTTCTGGATTAAAGTCACAGCAGAATACCCTGAGACTGCCACAACAGCACTAACACAATTACGGAGTAGACTGGACATCAGCAACACACTTCAGGTGTTATTGTCACTCCTTAGCCCTAGATGGAACCACCTTATTGCAGAGAAACAGGCTCAGGGCTCCCACTGATTCAGCGTTGTGGTTAGTTATATGTTTCATGAACTATGTTTTTTACTTGTGATTTATTCATTGTTACTCACTGTTGTGTTGTTGGTGCCATGTTACGAGGACGCTGCTAATAAAGTTGCACATTAGAATACACATCAGTTTCACTCTTATTAATATTATATTTAGAAAATACCCCAGTTTTTATGCTAGTCGTATATAATTATATTTTGTCGTATTTATCCGCCACATTCGATTATTGTTTACACCTGATTTTCTTGGTTGAATTTCATGATTTAAACTACCTCATTCTCTGTCTGGTGACATTTACGCACCGAGCCAACACACAACGTACATTCGTTCATCTTTGGAGTCTGCAGTTATTATTTTATTATATCGGGATGCTGTTGTTAAGAAAGCTTTATATATATATATATATATATTTATAATATATTGATAATATATTAATAAACTAATAATATATTATTATGCGTAAAGACGCTTCCAAAACCTCTCCAAAGCGCACAGAGGCGCAGAGTGTGTGTAATGGAGCTTTGGTATCCGTCCGTCTCCGTCTTGCTGGTAACTTACCAGCAAGGCGTGCACGGCCTTCATCTCGTTAATTTGTTTAATAATTATATTACGATTTGTTCGAAATATTAAATATTACTATTATTAGTAGTAATTCGTGTCCACGCATTGTTAGTAAGTGGCCATGCAATAATTAAATTGAGGCCGTGTATTAAACATTCGTTAATCTGGTTAAATAAAAAAAAAAATCTAAAGATGTCACCAGAGGCCGTACCAGAGGGACTCCGTAGTGAGGCTCCATAGCCACACCTTAAAGGCCGGTACCTGAAAATATTGTCGGACATCCAATCAGTCCGTAGCCGTAAAAAAGGTTGGGGACCGCTGCCCTAGGCCACAAGACCCATTCTTACTCAATAAATTAGACTGGGTCTGAGTTTCTTCTTCAGAGGACTCCTCTATGTCACCAAAGAAGCCTCACTTTATTTAGGAGAGCCTGATTCCAAGACACATCCACAACTCCAGCTTGATCCTGTGGAACATAGTCTAGGTCATTAGCATCAGAGTTTTCAGACTCAGAATCAAGACCAAGAATTTCCTTTTCTTCATGCAGCATGTTTATGATCATGCCGCAAATCTGTAATGATTGCGACCAACTGTACTTACACTCTGATATTGTTAAATATATTTACATGCATCAGATGTGCAAAAGCAACATGAAATGTATGGCAGATCTAGTGAATACATACTGTATTGTTCATTTTTGACCCATGTGTGAAACATTTATATAGAAATTCAAAAAATGTCTGGAAAAATGAAAATAATGAATTGTGTGGTAATCAAAAACAAGATATTTAAATAATAATATAATCATTACAATTTCAATAGGGCCTCCCACTGTCAGTGCTCGGGCCCTAAATATAATTGATCCATGCTCATCTTTCCCTGGAGAGTCTAATATTGTCCACAAATCTCCATGAATATACAAAACAACATGAAAGGAGACATTTTGCGACGCCCATTGGAAATTCCTTCAGAATACGTAAATTTTCACCACTTTCTAACTTTCTGCAAATTTTGGTAAGAATTTGAGCAGCTTAAAGCCTTCAAAAACCCAATAATAATAATCATTACAATTTCAATAGGGCCTCCCACTGTCAGTGCTTGGGCCCTAATTAAAGACGGATAGTAGGGATGAGCGAGTACAGCATTATCTGTATCTGTATCTGTATCTGTTAACCATATGAATTATCTGTATCCGTATCTGTACTCGGAGTGGGCGGGGCCTAACCCGGAAGTGGGTGTGATTTAACCCGAAAGTAGGCCGGGTTGTCTTGAAACGGGCGGGGCTTTAACCAGTATGTTATTTTAAGCATGCAATTGATATGGGTTGATCAGAAATTGTTATATTTATTGCTGATTAGAAAACTATTAGAGGACAGCATCAGCATTGAGCTTCAGATCAATGATTTTGAACACAATAGCAAACAAACTATTTACAGAACAGGTTTGCAACAATGAATACAACACATGCTATTGCAATTATGAAGTGAAATGTAATAACAAGTCTTTTCATACTCAACATAACTTTCTTTTTTAACTTTGAAATTTTTTTATGATTTTTTTATTTTTATTTTTTTTAACTTTATTTCCACACCAGGTGTGTGTGTGTGTGTAGCTTAATTTGTAATATTTTTTATACCACTACTACCTAGAAAGTGTCAGACACTCAGTGCGTGAAGTAAAATAAAACTGGTTAGAGCCAACTTACGGTTTAAAAAAAAACAAAAAACTCCAACGACCGGCAGAGAGAGGGAGAGAGAGAGAGAGAGAGAGAGTAGCCAGACGCTAGAGAGTAGTGAGACACTCAATGCTTGAAGTAAAAAAAAAAAACTGTTTAAAAAAATCTCCGACAGGCAGAGACGCAACGCGAGTCGCTTTCTACCAGCACCACGTCTGAACGAACTCACGTTTAACAGAACTCTACTGGTTAATAAGTAAGTACAAACTGAAATAAAAACAAACTTCAAGCTGAAGAAACCCTAAACGTTAACGGAAAAGACCCGCGAACCTGAGTGACTGAGAGACAGAGAGCTGTTCTGTGAGTGAGTGAGCAGAGCGGTGTGTGAAGGGGAGGAGCGCTGTGACGCTGTGTGAGGATTTTCATTCAGTCCGAGCACAGATATTGACTCGTATTACTCGTATAATACTCGTGCTCGGCAAAAGTGCTTTATCCGTACCGGATACTCGTTTCAGCCGAGTATCCGGCTCATCTCTAACGGATAGTGTACTATAAAGGCATTTTGGATTGTTATGTTTTGATTATTGTGGAAGCAGTTAAAATGTATGGTATCCATACACTGGATTCTACTTCATAAGGCATCAGGTGTAAAACCTCCCAAGACTGTTCAGGCCTGTTCTGAATTGATGGCCAAGCAGTCAGCTGTTGGTTGGTATATGTTGATTGCTTTCTATACCGACCCTTAGTACTCCTACTCCATAATGCATACCTTCCATACTGTACTATATGTTCTGAGAAGTATGTCCATACTCACAAGAGTAAAAAGCACCGCCTCTGAAATCATGAGGAGGCAACTGATTCTCAGATCCCAAAACAGGGGAACAAGATATGATATATTATTTAAGAGTATTGATCACATTTTATCAAATCAATGAGAAGTTAGGGAAAAAAAGCTGCTCGTATGAAAGTCACGCTCGGCTTAAGGTCCTTTCTGTTTGAAGTATTTCAGCCTTTCAAGAGAACATAAGCAGATCAAAGAGTAACCAGAGCTTCTAAGATAGAGGGGGAGGTATGTGTGGATGAATGGAGGAATTCCTCCAAAAGGGAATGGCCTCTGTCCATATCACACTGCCAGAGGGAGAGATGTGTAGAGACTCACAGTGCTTAGTTCTCATCTAACGGTCCTTCTGAAATGTGTGCTAACATCTTTGCTCAGTGACAGTTTGAAGGGCTTTCTTGTTGTCACTGAATTTACTAAATTAAAAGCAGCAATTCGCAAATCTAGTCAAAAACCTATTGCTATCAAGGGGGCTTGTCCGGCCAATTCCAGGGACTAGTAGGGTCTACAGAACTTCCAAAAGGATTAGGGGGCAATTAAAAAAGACAGCCTCCAGCCATGTTCTTTCGGGGGGGGGGGGGGGTTCTAGCTATACACCTGAAGGCATGAACCGAACTCATGGCAAGTGATTTTTGAGGCAGGAGAGCCCTAAAAAAGGATAACTAGCTGAGATAACAGCAGAATATCAAACACGTCTGAATCTTTGCCCACGTTTAGCATACAAAGGAGCTGTAAGCACAAAGCTGACATTTAGTAATCGCATGATGAAGTACTTTAGGTTGGAAATCACTATACTAGTGGCAGAAAAATTGGACTATGGGCAGAAAATCAGAGTGGATGGTCTCTGGTTCGACTCAACAGAGTGACAACAAAGACATACCTGGATGGACAACACCTGGATCTGTTCAAATATCCAAGAGGACTCTCCCTAACCCACTGTCTAAGTGCCCCTGAGCAAGGCACCTTACTCCCCCAACACCTGCTCCCCGGGCGCCGTGCATGGCTGCCCACTGCTCTGTGTGTCCTTTTGTGTTCACCAAATGGGTCAAAAGCAGAAGACAAATTTCCCCGCATTTGCATGTCGGAGACCAATAAGTGTATCTTATATCTTGTAATGCAAATCTAAATATAAGGGTTTCAACCTTGTTAGTTTCAATCAAAAAAATCTAAAAGTGCATCACTAAAACATAGCATCACAAAACACAACAGCCCTTACCTCTAACAGAAAAGGAAGGCACCTGCCATCATCAAGGCTTGCTGCAGATTGGATTTGAATTCACTGTTCACGTGTTTTGTGAATTGTTGTTTTATTTTTTCGCAATTATATTTTCCATAAACAGCAGAGCGTCTTCAACTCAAAAGTTGTGATGTTAGCAAACTCAACAGGGTATACAAACACTTACCTCACAGGGTGTCATCATTTGGACAGTTAGTTGTATTGAAGGATGTGTTAGTTATTCCATTGACCTCAAACACAGCTTCAGCTGCACAGTAGCACTAAAACACGGTGATCTACACAGAGCAAGGCTTCGAGTAGGCCGGGCATGTTTCCTGCTAAGATTAAGATTTAGATTAAGATACATTTATTTATCCCAAACACATGCACAGGCACACTCATGCAATTGTAGGGAAATTTAACCTCTGCTTTTAACCCACCTGGTGCAGGACACACAGAGCAGTGAGCGACCATGTACGCCACCCGGGGAGCAGATGTTGGGGGAGTAAGGTGCCTTGCTCAGGGGCACTAGACAGGGCAGGGAGAATCCTCTTGGATTTTTGGACAGATCAATCCAGGTTCGTCTTTTTGTCTTTCTCCCTGGAGTCGAACCAGAGACGAACCAGAGACCTTTTCTGCCCATAGTCCAAGTTTCTGCCACTAGTCCACCGCAACAAAGGACCACACAGAGGACATGTTAATAACTGCTGTGGAAATTAGTACCATTTGAAAAGATTGATTTATAAAAGTGAAATAGAAAACCTGGTATATTTCCTCTTACCTCTAGCTGAATGTTTTTGTGAATGCTGCTTCATTATTCATTTCTCTTTCCAAAGTGCTGGCGGGCAGGCTCTGCCTTATATCACTGCAGAGCCTCATCTGATCTGATTTATCATAAGTGGATGTGCACCAGAAACCATGCAGTCTTTCTGACATGAACAACACACATATTAACATTAATAAGATCCCAGATATAAATGCTCTATTTAACTCTGTATTTCACGAGTGTAGAAATTTCACAATATACATTTTTTATTTTGTTTCTCTATTTCATTGGAACTGAGGCTGAATGTGAGATTCAGTTACACAAGAATTATCACTTACTTTTATTTCCCTAATATAATCAAGGACCCATTTTTTTTACAAGCGACAGTAATAATTTTTGCTGCTTCTAATAGCCTATACATCACTGGCAGGGTGTATATTTCATTTTCCTGAAGCATGAAGGCGAATAGAAATCTTAATGATTTGCCCTTGCTAGCATAATTTTAATTATGGATTTTCCTCTACATGATCGATTTGGTGAGAGCCATAGTAGTACAAGTTGTACATTCTACTGTATTAAATATTGGATATCCATTAAATTTTTTATGATTAATGTTCTGGAAAGAATCAGTTTCTTTAAACCCCTTGGTTTTATCGCAGACTAAATTAGGGCTTTACTCCCTTAGCAAGAGATATGGCCGTATATTGCACCAAAGCTTTGCCTGTCATGAGAAATAGAGCAATTTGATATTGATTATGAGGGATTTTTAAATTGGGAGAAATGGTCCTCAAAAGGGAGATTTTACAGATGTTCGGTTTCACATTGGGGAGAATCAGATTACACAATCCAGCATGTTCTGTTCCTCAGGTTTGATGCAGCTGCCCTTTTATTTTCAGTGTATTGATGTTACATCGGAGTATCACAAGACAAAACACATTTCAACCCCCACACATTTGTAAGTGGTCATTATTTCCTGTATTTACAAATGTATTTATCGTGCAATCTTTTCTAAATAAGTCTTCAACTGAGATTTTAAAGGACATTGGGGTATACATGATAATAGTAGTGTTATTAATGTCTAGACTCTAAGGTTAAATGGGTGTTTAAATTTGTGCGTTAGCACACAGCTAACGCTGCTTAAACGACAAGAGCACATCTAAGCCTGTAGACACTGAATATTGATAGTAGCTCTATTATCCATTTAGTCCACAAAGTGGTTCTTTAAACGTAGTGATTTTAAAGACTCAATTAAAAAATAAATTCCCCTTATATTTAACTTTTTTGCAGGTCAAATAAAACAGAAAATTATCAAATGAAAGTTATGTATAGCTTAGCTTGGAAAAACTGCAGTGAATCTCATATGATTTAACTTTACATTCAGGTTATTTCAATACCTGCTGGGTCTCTGGTTGTTCTGAATGCTGTCTTTGTCCTACATTACAGAATTAAGAGCATGTAACTATATCATCGTTGTCTTTCCACCATTGTTCACATTGACATAGACTTTCAATTATTAAGTTGTCTTCTGTATAGGATGTCCATTGAAACAAAGTAATTGTTGTGTTATACACTGGTATTACTAGTTTTCAGTTTAGTTGGACCATTAAATGTAAAAAACGCTCTCTCTCTCCCATCACAAATACTACATTTCTTTCATGACACATTTTATTTAATAATTTACCATCACCAATGTAATTGTTTCTTCCAAACACCATGTAGGTTATGCTTCACTTCACAAAGCCTCTCAATCAGTATGGGATAGTCCCATCGGATTGTGTAACTTTTTTAATAAATTTGTATTATATATGACAGGTTTAAATGTTACAGGGGAGATAATGATGTAGTAAAACAAGTTAAAATCACCCAACCTCCAAAATCATATCTCTTCCACTTAACAGGTACAGTATCTCATACAGTCCAATCTTTAACTAACTCCTGACTGTGTATCTGATGGTAGAGGACCCCAGCGCATTCCTATCTCTGAACACCGAGGTGTCGGGGGGCAGCCCAGTGCATGTGGAGATATGGGGGAGATGCAACAACAGGAGAATAATGAGGCACCAAACCCTGACGCCTGAGTTTTGCAATTCCTAACGATGCTGGTTTCAGTTCAAAGGAGAAAGACCCAGTTGAAGCCAACTTTCATTTCCCACTACAGAACAGTGGATCTCATCTGGTAGAAGAATAAGAGGTATCGCACTCTCCATTCCAGACCTAACAGCAGATAGCACCTGCATTATGTCCGACGGAGAAAGTAATGTGTCCTACAGGAGGACTGTAGATAAAAAAAACTCTGATAATAGCCTTTAATGTCGACAAAATCAAATTTGCCACATTGTCGTTTTGCAGGATTTTAATGGTCCATCGTCCATGTCAGCGAGAGAGATTCTACACACCTTTATTCATCGCACCACTGGCACTTATGTGAAATGCAATAAAAGCGAATACCTCTTAAATTTATCTTGGAAGTGTTCAAAGTCTCTGAGCTTAGTAGCTGTCAAACTTATGTAACAGCTTCTACCAGGAATGGCTTTGGCATGTTTCTCTCATTTGATGTGGGGGTACAATTCTCAATGTAGAAATACAGGTATCTTTCCCTTGCTCCCAGATTCCACTGTAGAAGAGTCACAGCCAAAAAGGTTTACTCATCTCCATCTCTGTTCTCAGTTAGTAAAAAAGTGTATCACACAACAGCAGTCGTTTGACATCTGCCAATCAGAGGAAAGAAGTGATGCGCTGAGAGTTGTTCCTATTATAATACACATAAACGAGAAGTGTTGTTTTTTCCAGGGGAGTAATTGTCACTTCATCTTTAGCCCTTAGCATCTCTGACAAAATGTTTATCTCACCGTGGCACAGGCAGTATTGTGGGTTGGGTATAGACATAAATTGCATTTTTATGCTGTTCTGTTGAAAGGCGTGGGTAGACACTAAACGCTATTTCAAAAAATCTTACTCTGCTGCATTTACTGCTTACTTGGGATTTCTCTCCAGTTCCCCCTCTTAATATTACTCCCACATGACAACCCTCCATGCAACACGCTCTTATATCTGCAAGTTCATTATCATCAATAAGTCAAGTATATTCTATCTTTCATCATCATATCATGCATTCCAAACGCAGCACCTTTTTTCTGCAATGTAAACCAATTTATTTTTCCCCTCTATTGCAGATAGTATTAAACAATGCCCTAAGAGTAGAGGCTGTCTGAATGGGAATGATTTATTACAAAGAGAGAAGTCTGTGTGTCGGTTTGCAGAGCTCTGCAGTGTAAAATAACCTCATTTATATTCTATATTGCTCAGGCTGCCTCACTTAATATTCCTATCAGCACTCGTATGCCATGCCATCTGTTGGCTCTGCCTGCAATACAGCAAGGGCCTTTGAAAAAGTGTACAAACAATATTAAACACATTTCATCAGATTAGTGCAATGCGGCAGGAGTGCCTTAAATACAAAACAGCAGGGTCAAGTGAGCCACAGAGCTCAGTGTGCGACAAGAGATCCTCGACCTGTAAGAGGAATTCTTGTGACAATTGTTTTGCTTGTTTGTACATGAGAATCAGTACATAAGGTAATCACACCACATGTTATGTCGCCATAAAGCATTAAGTCTGAGAAATTGTGTTGGATGTCTCAGATCTACCACATCTAAAGACAGTGGTGGGATGTAATTAAGTACATTGACTTCATTGCTACACTTAAATAAATTTTCCATGTACAGTGCCTTGCATAAGTATTCACCCCCTTTGGACTTTTCTACATTTTGTCATGGTATAACCACAGATTAAAATTTATTTCATCGTGAGTTTATGTAATGGACCAACACAAAATAGTGCATCTTTGGAAGTGGGGGGAAATATTACATGGATTTCACAATTGTTTACAAATAAAAATCTGAAAAGTGTTGAGTGCATATGTATTCACCCCCTTTACTGTGAAACCCCTAACAAAGATCTGGTGCGACCAATTGCATTCACAAGTCACATTTGCAAGTCACATAATTAGTAAATAGGGTCCACCTGTCTGCAATTTAATCTCAGTATAAATACACCTGTTCTGTGATGGACTCAGAGTTTGTTGGAGATCATTACTGAACAAACAGCATCATGAAGACCAAGGAGCTCACCAAACAGGTCAGGGATAAAGTTGTGGAGAAATATGAAGCAGGGTTAGGTTATAAAAAAATATCCAGAGCTTTGAACATCTCTCTGAGCACCATAAAATCCATCATAAGAAAATGGAAAGAATATGGCACAACCGCAAACCTACCAAGAGGAGGCCGTCCACCCAAACTGAAGAGTCGGACAA
This sequence comes from Pleuronectes platessa, assembly GCF_947347685.1. Taxonomy (NCBI): domain Eukaryota; kingdom Metazoa; phylum Chordata; class Actinopteri; order Pleuronectiformes; family Pleuronectidae; genus Pleuronectes; species Pleuronectes platessa. Next base: position 10,457,247 of record NC_070626.1, read on the forward strand.
GGAGAAAATTAATCAGAGAAGCAACCAGGAGGCCCATGGTTACTCTGGAGGAGTTGCAGAGATCCACAGCTGAGGTGGGAGAATCTGTCCACAGGACAACTATTAGTCGTCTACTCCACAAATCTGGCCTTTATGGAAGAGTAGCAAGAAGAAAGCCATTGTTGAAAGGGATCCATAAAAAATCCCGTTTGGAGTTTGCCAGAAGCCATGTGGGAGACACAGCAAACATGTGGAAGAAGGTGCTCTGGTCAGATGAGACCAAAATTGAACTTTTTGGCCTCAATGCAAAACGCTATGTGTGGCGAAAACCCAACACTGCCCATCACCCTGAGCACACCATCCCAACAGTGAAACATGGTGGTGGTAGCATCATGCTGTGGGGATGCTTCTCTTCAGCAGGTACAGGGAAACTGGTCAGAATAGAGGGAAAGATGGATGGAGCCAAATACAGGGAAATCCTTGAAGAAAATCTGATGCAGTCTGCAAAAGACTTGAGACTGGGGCGGAGGTTCATCTTCCAGCAGGACAGTGACCCTAAACATACAGCCAGAGCTACAAAGGAATGGTTTGGATTAAAGAATGTTAATGTCTTAAAATGGCCCAGTCAAAGCCCAGACCTCAATCCAATAGAGAATCTATGGCAAGACTTGAAGATTGCGGTTCACAGACGGTCTCCATCCAATCTGACTGAGCTTCATCTTTTTTGCCAAGAAGAATGGACAAACCTTTCCATCTCTAGATGTGCAAAGCTGGTAGAGACATACCCCAAAAGACTTGCAGCTGTAATTGCAGCGAAAGGGGGTTCTACCAAGTATTGACACAGGGGGGTGAATACTTATGCACCCAAAAGATGTCAACTTTTTTGTTCTCATTATTGTTTGTGTCACAATAAAATTTATTTTGCACCTCCAAAGTACTATGCATGTTTTGTTGATCAAACGGGAAAAAGTTTATTTAAGTCTATTTGAATTCCAGTTAGTAACAGTACATAATGGGAAAAAATCCAAGGGGGGTGAATACATATGCAAGGCACTGTATCTATACTTTACTTAAGTAGATTTCATACCTGTTCCTTTTTAACTTTTACTCCACTACATGTGGAGTAAAAAATAATTAATGGTGGAGTGTTGCATTAGTAAGTACTTTTATTTTTAATACTTTCGGTATATTTAAGGCAGTGTACAATTTTACACTTGTCTATTCATTTGTACTTTGACTTTGAGTAAAATGTTTGAATGTCTACAGAAACATTGTTGAACGAAATTTCGACTATTTGAAAGTTTTAAGGAGAACCTACAATAATTTACTGGTTTCAACTTTTAAGTTGTGATTTTCTTTTCCTGCGAGTAACCTGCAAACCTTTTGGAAGAATAATTGAGGATTTCCTCTTGCCACTCTAAGATAATGAAAGAGGTATTATTCACATTTTTCACTCTTGCCTGATTCTTTTTTTAAAACCAAACAATTTCAGAGACTCTGAAATCTGAATCTTAACTGTATTATAATCTATTATTATCCTTGAAAATAATAACCAGTTTCAACCTTAGAAGAAAATCTAGTGCCAATTTCAACATGAGTTATTATCTATATTCTGGTTGTTTTCCACAAATACTGGTATTGTGACTCCCACACAAACAAGTCAATAGAGTCCATTGGTTTTCTGGGCAGACAAAGATTTGAAGAAGCAACAGTACCAGCTATCTCCCTTTGTTCATACGTGATGTATAAAACCTTCATGCCATATTAAGATATTAGTGATGCTATTCATAGAATTAACAACAACAACAACAGACACATCACAGCCCAACGTGCATTCCACTCAATCTTCCATCATTTAATATTAATTAAATACTTAAGTATATGGTTATAAGCATGCACACAGCACCATATAGAATAATCCATCTTTCCTACCCTGTCATCATTCTTCTTTAATTAGCTTGAGCTAATTGCTCTTTATGAATTACAAGTCCCCCCCCACCCCTCTTACAACATCATAGCTCTCTTCCACACCAATTGACAATCATGACCGCGGTTAAATGGCTTAAGAATGAATTTACTGTGGCCAAGAATATGTGAAGAAACATCAGCATGAAAACACACCATTGTCACAGACATAAATGGTGTTGGCAAAAATAATAGACAACAGATTATCCTCGCAAAGATACAGATACAATCACGTGGCAGGTAGAGTGAGGACAATACTGGAATCGCGGTCCAAGCTCTTAAATAATTAAAAAACATTTGCTACCTAACTCCAAGAACAGCGGCTTGTACTGCTTATTGAATCAGTTCAGCCTTTCAGCTGAGGCCTTGGGCACAGATTAGTAAAGTACTTCCTGTAGAGAAAGGAATTGACTGAATTAATCGACTAGTAAGCTAAAATATATTTTACCTTGAAAGACTACAGCTATGTGATCTTCAGAAAAAAGATTAGTTCAATATGAAAGGTCTATATCCCTATTAAGCTTAATGGTTAATGGTGAGGTGAAGAAGATATGTACAAATCATGTCTTTTAATTTAGAAATATATGTTAACTACACATAAATCAAATTTGTTGTTTCTGAGTATAGATTTCTTTTATATACCACACCCACCACTTCCCCCCGAGTTACAGAACATTATTTTGGTTATTCTTGACTGTATGCCACATATGTTTTGTGAAACATATATTAACTGCTCTAAGCATTTGGTTTATTTAATCTGTAAGAATAAAAGGCTGTTTCATGTAATATGATTCCTTTTTGCCTTTGGCATTGATGTAATAATTTGTTTCATCTCAAATCAATCTCGGAGGCCATCGACTATCCTCTGATGACAAATAAGCATCTGGGGGTAATGGACAGTATTTTAGGACTTCCTGTGAAGACAGTGGATATCCAGGCTGAGACTGTATCTTCTTTGGGCTGCATACTGTTTACAGTCCGACGAGTCTACACAAGTGGATTAACAGCTATTTACAGCTATCTGCACAAGAAAGCAGATAAATAAAAAAGCCAACAGCCGATGCTTTTTGGTAATTGTGTTATATCTGTTACTCTCCACACAGACAACCAAAGCCTGCATGCTCAAACATGATTAGTCAAACTAGAAACAGAAACCAGGCTTCCAGCCCCAAAAGCTTGTCCCTTACCTACAGATTCTACATATTCACATGGAGAATATTTTTAAATAAATACAGACGACAATTGAAACTAGCAGTAATGTTAAAAGACATGAAACATTCTGTGAAAGACGGAGAATCTTTTATTGACCCACATGCCAGGTGAAGTTTCCTGAGATGTGAGCGGCAGCTGTGCCACCAGTACAATGTCACACCTTTGTGCAACACAAGAGACTTTTATTCACCCACACACTTTACACAGGCCACTCAAGATGAGCAAAAAGAGAAGAAAGAAAAGAAAATAAGTATGCAGCTATTAAGAACTGGTCGATTCTCAATTCCTGCCCTCTTCACTATGTGTTCAAGAAGGCCTTACCCAGCGCATGATTTTTGTTCAGGCCTTTCGGAAGAGAACTCTTATAGGAGGAAACAAAGGTGCAATACAGTAACCGGTTTCGGCCTTTCCTCCCAACCTTCACCACAACACTCACCGGAGTGGTCTCACCGTTAGCATCATAATAAGGCTTTTAATTGACATAAATAAGGATATGAGGAGAAAAGCAAGGGCCCAAGGGACAGGTTTTGTGTTTGCCTGGACCTGATGCAGTGAATGTGTTCTGTTAATCAGATGTGAACACATGGCTGATGAGTAGGGGCCCTCTGCTAATTGGCAGTGTTTGTCTGCTGGTGGTCGTGTTCCTTCAAGGACCCTGCTGCCTCCCATTGGTATTCAGGGTACTGCTTTGTGTTCCCTGCAGCGATGCCACACTATTAGGGAGTGGGACCAAGGACCCCTCCATTTACTAACAAGGGGTGAGAGCTTTCTCTCAGCACTGAGCGGGACTCAACCCCTCCACCAAGTGCCCAGCGTCCCAGGAGCTCCTTTTCCACCACAGATAGCCCTGGAAATGTTTCCACCTCAATGTTTCTAACAGACATTATTGGTTGAACTGTAGGGAAAATTATAGTTGAGATTATTTTGTAACGCTACAGCAAAGGCTTCCATGATTGTAAATTATTTAATCCATCTTTCATCTATAATTGGAAACTCTGGGTACCATAGATATCGCAGCACTATGAACGCTTTGAATCCATAATTAAACTTTCATGGAAAAGTAGCCAAATCATCATATTCCAGTTAATTATTGAGATTATTATCTCATTAGTTTAATCTGAGTGAGTTGTTGCCTTTCAAAAATCAAAACAGGCTGCAAGGTCCTTGTGATATGATGCTACATAAAATACTAAAAAAGATTTTTAAATCAGATTTTAGGTTTAAAGATACGCTGTGTCTTACTTCGCAAATCCGTGGGAAGCAGCACAATAATATAATCAGAAGGTGTCTTCATGTGGATGGAATTGGCTAATGTGTCGATTTAAGACCCAAAAATGACTGAAGAGATGTGTGTGACTAGTGTCGAGTACTGCGCCTAAATAACCGTAACATAATGATGTAAACATGGCTGCGGTTCATTCATTTTCTCGATTCAAATGGAAAGAGTCCATTATCCTCCACTTGACACCATGCCAACATCAACCAAAACTAACCTTTTCACATATAAACTATTTAATAAAGACATGAATGCTGGTCCAAACCATCAGGTGTGAAAACGTCCTCACAGAAACCCACACATTAAATTCACAGTGTAAAATGTAGATGAATAGAAAACTAATGGACAAAACCTGAATCAATGAGTAGAGAAAGAACGTAAATCTTTCAGTCAGAGCTCGCGATCATTGAATGGTTTCGATGAGCATGAAAATCAAAACTTCACAGTGGGCAGATCCTGAACTTGATGGAAGATTTTGGAGGCATCTTCATTATCAGATACACACTTAGCAGGATCCCATGATCGCATGGTCCCTGCAGTTAATTTCTAGAGACTCAACGTTTAAAGCATAGTAGCAATGAAGCTCTGTGTTCATGACGATTTCTAAAAGAAAGAGACATTAGGAGTTTAGACGGGAGTGAATATTTTCCAGGTTTTGAGGTTATAAATATCTATAGGTCAGTTTTTCCCATGGATAATAATCTGTAATGCCAAGATGTAAGATGTTCAAATAGACACTTGTATCCACACAAATCAACATGTGCACTGTCACTGTCTCTTCATCGAGGCATTATTGAATTGTCAGCTATTCTGTTTGTGTCTGGCTGTTATTAATTACCTCCTCATTTGCTCCTTTGCTTTGGAGGTTTCAAAGCAATTTCCTGTTCATGTTCACAAATTAAGATATGACGACCCAACAACATGCTAATTACATATTGGAAATGTAGCTCGCAGTCACTTACACTTGAATCATTGTGCTGTGAGAGACCTCTTCATGAGTGTTAGTTGTTTTAAGAATAATTCATGATGCAATCATAGGAATGATATGCAGACGCGCAGGAGCGTGATGAGATGCATTAACTTCCACCTCATCTGCCAGCATATGTTACCAATTATGCTTGTTACATGCTGAGCGTGTTTGTTTGTTTTAACATACCACATACAGTTCACCCTGAGATCCTATAGTGTGCTAAAGTCTGCAAAACCAACCCTGTTAAATATTTGATATTCAAATTAGAGAAAAGGACAATGTTCTCTAACCTTGGACTTCCTAAAGATAAAAATCATTCCCCTATGAGCCGGAGTTTTATTTTAACTCTCCTGCTGCTTTCACCGCTGAAACATTACCCAGTTTGACCTTAAGATTGCTATTAAAATGTATATTTTGACACTGAAGTTTAGTTTTGAACTTATTTCCATAAAGGTCAAGTCCTTTATGAAATTTAAGCAGTAGAGGTTTGTTATCGTAAGAAGAAAACATGCTGTCTGTCTGATGGAATCCACTGAGCGAATGCTGCTAGTTATTAGTGTTTTTTTATATGCTTGTTTTTAACAGAAGTTCCATCCCTCTTGGGACACTTTGTCCTCCACAGTTCAGAAATTGCAGACAAAGCCCCTGTCAGTTAATCAATATGTGAGTTTCTTCGAAAATGAATAGCAATGAAGAATTATTATTAATATTAGTAATTGTGGAAGCAGATATACAAAACATTCATTGTTTCAAACTCCACTCCAATGTGAGGATTTGCAGCCTTTCTGCATCACATCTGATTCTAAACATTGGGTTTGGGACTGCTGGTCAAATGAAAGAAAAAAATACACAATGCAAAAAAATATAATGTTATTTTAACGAAACTTTAATTGATTAATACAGAAAATAATTGTTGGCTGCAGCTGTGTTACACATGTTCCAGACTGTTGTTTAATTTCTGGATCGGGTTCACAGATTCTTTCATCAGGAGAACATCCTCAACATCCAGTATTGATCCAATAGTGTTAAATCAATGAACTGTATTGTATGCCTCACTGTGTGGAGGGGACTGGGATCAATCTGTAATGTTTTAGGCAAAGCTTGAATTAGAAATAGTTTTTCCTACAGTTGTTTTAGTGTAAAATGAACTTAGCTAAGATAAGACAGAGCTGTCCTTGTTTTTTCTTTACCCACAACCTGAAAATAGTTTTATTCAGTCAGAATTAAACTAACTGCTCCAGCTACTAGTTAATGCTAAACTGGTGACTTGGTTGATGTACTGGTGGAATAAAATGACTGATCAATCATTAAGCTAGAAATGTGACATATGTGAATAATATAACTTTTCTTAGCTCTCTCCTTTGTGCTATAGGTTGCTGCTTTGGAACTGGTCAGTGTGGGGGTTCACTGGTGTACTACTTACACATGACAGTGTCAGCAGTACATGTATTGATCTTGTATGTGATATCAGTATTGAATCAGAGCATCCCTAGTCTGGATATGTTGACAAGAAAAAAACTATATTTTTTCACTTGAGGTGAGATCCTGATCGTCAGAAGCTTGAAGGACATGTGAAAAAGAATCCCTGTATCTTGTAACAAAAACAGTTCTATTAAAGACTTTCTCATTATGTTTCATAATGACTGGAATATAGCTGGACTGTCCTAAATACAACAACAGCGGGCTCTGTGCTCTGTGTTTCACCTCTGCACCACTGGCTCATCGGTCTGTCACGTAGTGTGGCCGCCTCTTTATTTAACCCACAGTTTTACTCTACAGCCATGTTAGGTTAATGGAGTGAATCTGGCTGCTGTATGGAGGAGGCTATGTTTGATCCGTCCAACCGATGCTGCTGAGATGGGCTCAAGATGGGTTTAGCATGTTTTTCCCCAAACATCAGCAGCATTTTCCTGTCCATTTGAAAAGCAGGGTTTGGGTGTTAATCTTTGCAGACGCAGGAAGTGGTATTAGATTCCCGTGATTGATGGATGGACATTTAGTGCATATGTTAGCAATGGAATGAGATCCATGTGGAAACTGGAAACTGAACCAGGATGTGATGGACGATGAGGGACAGTAGAGCAATTACACACAGAGGATTTAATGAATCCACCAGGGCGACGGGTTTCGTGCTCTACAGGTGGAGATTTGATTTAGATGATGCAGAATTTTGTCAAGCGCATTGTGGAAATTTCCATGAACAGGTTCAGAGAGGCACAAACATTGTGTATCAGTGGAAGGTTGGGGATCTGGATGGCTTGGTTACATTTCTCTTGGGATGGAATCAATGTAAAGACCTAAACTGAACACTTTGAAAAGGACTCTAGGATTGTGGGTAATTGCTTCAATACTGTTTGCAAAGTACTTTTTGATTAAAGTTTTCCAATACTTTAATTGGAAGCTAAGCTTCAAACGCTATTGGCTCCCCCTCAAGCTGTTTACCTTTCTTTTTGTTACAAGCTAAGTCTTGTTAGTGTAGTTTTGGCTGTCATTCCTCCTGAAATAAAAAAAAGGTGTTTTACATTTGACGAGGCACTATTGCTCAGAGCATAACAACAGGTTGTTAAAAAGGTACAAATATTACGACTGTTTATTTTAGCATCGACATCTGGGGAAAGCTCAGGGTTGAAAGTTTTGACAGCTTAAAAGAAACTTGAATGTTTTGCTGAAAATGATTTATCACCTGGGTTTCTCTACCAAAATCAAAGAATAACACAAATCTCACAGGTTAATAGTTAGAAGATGTGAGACCCAGACTCACTTTTCTTTAGTTGGGATGACGTCCATTCCTCATACTGACATAAGAAATACAACGCGAATACATGACTGTGTGTCCGCGCTCACACAAACCTACATGCACAGGAAGAGATTCATTAACACTATGTACATCGTTTGAAGAAGCCATGTTTGCCTTTGGATAAAAAGCCAGAACCAAAGCAACTTAAGGGATATAGCTGTACAAGCTTGATGCTTCCATAGTCTGACAGATTTAAAGTGTGATCACAACTATGCAATCACACTTTAAATGTGCCTTACACCCAGGGAATGGCTGGATGTGAGTAATCAGGTAGATGTGACAGGAGGCACTGCTGTGATCGCACGTATTTTGTGTCAAGCTTGGATTATTTTCTCTACATGTAATTTAATGAAAAATCGGACCGAGATCAATCACTCCTCATAAACCAGGACCAAAAAGATAAAGGTCTTGGAAGTGCAAGAAAGATCTTATATTTAAAACATTATTCTAAATGTTTTACATTATTATACATAATGCACACGGATCATGCATTTTTAAAACTGTTCTCCCAATACATGGCTATAGGGCTGTGGATGTGCTCCCCATAATAAATATACCTGGTAGGTGATTTTGAACCTGTCATATGTTGTTGCAGAATAATAAGCAATGATACAGAAAGGGAAAAACAAGAGAAATAGATGAAGGAAAGAAAATAAACAATTTGATATTTCTGCAGTGCTACTGGGAACGTCTCTTCTCTTTGGTTTGCGTTGCCTTTTTCCATTATGGCTTGGTTCAGAGAAGATTTTGACTGCTCGGTAGAAAAGGGAAAAATGAAAGCGAGAACTCACACATCCTCGGGGTGGATGTTGATTTGAAAGGAGAAACAATCCTTTGATGTGAGAAATAAAACCAACCATTTCGCAGCTTTGATGGGAGAATGTCAGGAAACATCCGCCTAATTGGTGTTGTAATCTCCAATGAAGTGGGGACAAAGAGAGAGACAACGCTCCCTGGCCTGCGTTCTCTGATTGGACAGATGATGGGGTTAAAGTACACACGGGCTTCATACCAAACATTTAGCATCGCATTTTCACTGCCACACACCCACAGGCAAGGTGGCAGAGTTGCAGATGATGGGAGGGGATTACTGAAGTCAAATAAGAGATTTGAGTAGTGAATAAACCAGTGGAATCTAATAAGATTAATACAAATAGAGCTCAACAACATGGTTTCAGAAGTGAAAATCCCATTCATCTTCTGAGTAAGGATTTTTTTATATTCGGCCAATACTATTTTAATCATCCAAGGTAGATTTAACCACAAGCTACAAGATTGTGAAACAATGTTAAAAAGTCCAGGAGAAGCTACAAATTTGTATATAAACTGGGATAAAAAAAAAAGAAGAAATACTACACTACCCACAATCCTTAGGTGTGCTCATTGTAACCGTACCGCAAAAATCATGCCTGCTCTGATGGCAATGATGGGATCTTTCAGCGATACAACACCAGGTTGCTACACTATAACGAACACTATATACAAACATACAAGACACAAAACTACAATATATTGCAGCACTATATCGAGAGAAAGTGCACTGTAAGTCTTTGGAAATAAATCATTCGCAATGGTTTATGGGATGCGTAGGGTGTCAATTTTATTTCGTTGTTGCTCTGAATCAAATGCTTTATGGTCATTACAAATGTAGATACTTAAGGAGGCCAAAACGTCTCAGTGCATGATGGGAAAACACAAACACAACTGCAAAATGTCACAACAAGAATGCAAAAGCCAAACAACTGAAACTCAACCACAATGGAATTGAGTGACAACAGATGTTGAAGTACAGGTGTAGTACACATACCTGTATGCACACAAGTACATTGTGTTCCCTCTCTGGGTGCTCCTGCACTGTAACACCTCAAACAGACTAGCATATCCCTTTAAGTGGTGACTGATTTATCCAGGTTTTCACAAATAACCGTCAATTTGACTCATACATCCATGTGGCTTTGATGCAGTTGTGTCAGATGCCTCGGCCACTGTAGTTGTAAAAAGCTCATAGTACTAATGGCTAGTTCAACTATCAAGTTTTACCCTGTAGGCTTGAACATGCTGTTCTATTTAATGTACTAGTTACATAAAAAAAATCATTTTTCTACATTGATTAAATTTGGATTATTACCCTCCATAAACATTTGGATGTCATTCAGCTGTTTTAGGACCTCTTTCAAACCTACCCAGCGACTTCAATAATGCAGTGCCTGTTATACACCCATAACATCTTAAAATCAAGAACAGGAAATCTCATTAACTATTTCCCTGGTTACAGCGAGAGACAGTATAGTAATAAAGACCAGCTTGTCCTGCTTTATTGGTATCATCTGCACTGCTGGAAAATGTTTCGGACCGATTTGAAAGTGTCCTGTTATGTAATTCTCCCATAATCCCACATCTGCAGCAGATATTGAAGGCAGGGTTTGCAAATTACACTCGCTGCAAAGCATTAAAGCAGGGTTGATGGTCGCTGGAAATATTTGGGGAATGCATGATGTTTAAAGGACGAACCAGCTTTTTGGGTCATTTGTTCAACCTGAACCAGAGCAGCTTTTACATGTGGCCTCACTGTCATGGTTTCTGATCTAATTCCTAGTATACATTTCACTTCTGCAATGCGGAGCCAGCTCTTACTTACTTTAGCACGACCCAGCTTTATGGTCTCAATTTTTCACTGAGCAGACCTTTCTTATAAAGATACAAGTCATCCATGCAACTGCAATGATTTCCAGGTTTATAAACAGCAGTATTGAAGTAGCGGCATCCCCTCGGTTCCCAGTGGGAGGAAACAGGATGAGCTTGCAGAAAAAAAAGCATCTCAGTGAGGAGAAAAAGAGGCTTTGCAGATTTTCCTACTCTGCAACAATAGAGATATCCATAGTAATTAAGTGAGCCCAATAAAAACATTGATAGTACAGTAATGAAATAAGCCATGTTACGATTGAGGCCTTGGCTTCTTAGAGAAAGCCATTGTAATTGAGGAGCAGTTGTGTTATCCCGAGCTCCATTAAAATTTCATCACACTTGCACATTGCCATGAATGGCATTATTCAAATTATGCTAAATCACATCAGCTTGCTTGCTTGGCAATGCAACGTTGCCCATTACAATGACTGAGGCAAGATTCCCAAAGTCCTCGTCCCAAAGAAAAGGACCTGCATGTGATTTTAACAGCATGCTTCATATTCTAAACAGATGCTGACAAGCTACTGAGTCTTGGTCCTCTGACTATGTGGAAGACTGAGGGATGAGAATACTGAAAGAGGGAGGTTCTACACAAACCTTTGCTTATTTAAACAAATATAATACATGTGGTTCTGAAACACAGATGAAAAGCTTAAACTGAACCGACAGATTTCTGCATCAATATGCTGCGGATACATATATTACACATAATGTATTGCGCACTGTGTATGTAAAAACTTTTAAGATTCCAAAGCCGTGTTCTATAAAACAAACACTTGTGCATCTCATGTCTTAACTGCCAACATGACCCATGCAAGCCAAGCCCGGCACAGCTTGGCACTGATTTGTTATTGCATGTAACTCAGTTTGCAGTGAAATATTCATCAGGTGGAGGGAGCGCCAGCCCTCCTGCCCATAATAAGTCATCTGCTAACCCACCGAGTGTCGCCATTCTTAACCCAGGCCATGGGAACATCATCATGATTATAGCCGTGATTCCATGATACCTGTGCTGTTAATAATACATGATAAATAGCTGGATGAATGGAACAAAGCAGTGTGTAATATTGGGTGACCCCGTGTTATTAGCACTGAGAGGAGCCATTAGTGGGTTGCCTTAACCTACCTTAATGAGGTCTCCCTGCTCTGGGAGTGAAAGGGACGATTGGTGCATATAATAAAGGAGGAGCAGGAGTAGGCGTTGGTGTGCGGTCGCTGTGTTTCTGCTGCTTACTGCTGTTTTTGTCTGTTCACTGAGGATTGTTGATCCATTGTAAGAGATATATATATGTATCATGCACTATAGAGGTATCAAGCACAGCTGGGTCCCACAAAATGATTTATTATGATTTACTCATTAAACTACATCTGACGTTTGAATAGTATTGGTGCAAATATGAAACCATTTGCATGTTTAGACTGCGGCTTGAGCAACTGAATCAGAAAAAACTAAATGATATAATAAGGGCATAATAAAATACAGAAGAAAATAAATAATTGATAAAGCCACATAGAAAGTGTTCACATCACCTCAAGGACAGTAGATAGAATACAGTCCACAAGAAGCACATTTGTTAGGATATGTTCTGAGATGTGACACATGCTTGTGATGTAAGGACCTGACCTTTCTGTAACCACTGACATTAGGAGATGCTTCTTTATTACTGTTAAGAAGATCCATCATTATGTTGTCAAACCAAACCAATGCGGCTGCCCCAGCATGGGATTTTAGACGCCACCTCTAGAGCATCTAGAATCTAGAGCTGCGACGTGTAACACAACAGCGTCAGCATCACTTCTGCCATACCGGCTCTACACTGACATCAATCCAGCTCTGTTACCATAACTTTGCTTCCAGCTCCATTGAGTTATCGTAGCAGTTAGATAGACGGGTTGAAAGTGCACCACCTTGACCAGGTTGTGTAAAAGGATGTTATATTTCTGTCTCTGCCACACAAGCTACAATAGTGTACTGCACTGTATACGCAGGTGTACGGCGATAGTTAGGATAAGAACATCAGAGGAAGCCAATCAAAAGCTAAGTAGGGTAAGAAGAAGAAGAAGAACAACAACAAGAAGACGGCAGAGTAGGTCGGGTTATATGTGTGTCTGTCTTCCTGATAAAACATATTTCATCTGATTAACAGAACTCATTTAAAAACGAGACTAAATTCGGTCTCTGAGGAAATTTTAACATGAAGCAAACGACACAAACAAAAGTGTCAGCAGATGTTGCATGACGCTCTGCTGCCTGTGCTGCTCGCCAGCAGCTCAGGTAGTGATGGTAGTTCAGTGCCCACACCAGTACGTGCTCCCTTCCCCAACCCCGTCAGATGGTGACAGATATTCTGCCTCTTTAGTAACAATTTAAAGTGAAGACGTCAACCACAGTGAGAAGATTTTAATGGCTGAACCTTGTAAATCATGTTAATAACAAACAGTAAAGCTATTTATTCATATTTATAATATTTGCAATCTGTAATATTTCGACAGTAATGATATTGGCAAGTAATGATGCGAAATCTGCATCAGAAATTAAGCGACAATTTGCCCATTTCTGGTTGAACTAAATATGTAAGAGTAGTCTCACATGTCACTGTTTACAACATTTATCCTTTGTTGTATGGGTTGAAAAAAAGAATGAAGAATATACCCACTTCTCCAGGCACCACTGCACCACTGGCTACAGAATCCTAGTGGCAGCCTGTGTTCCACTAGAGAACAGAGTCATGTTGAGTAGCTTGATGCATTAAAAGCAGCTGGTTTCCTGCATGTTGATGCTGCTACATAACTAAAAACAATTACAATCAGAGTCAGACATATTGAATTCCTATTCAGGTATGCATTTGATCTCTATTATGTCGATTATAATTTGGAAATAAGAATCATATATTGTGGTGGCTAAATCTTTATATTACGACGATAGAGGGAACTACTTACTGTAAGAGGACACGTTACCAAGTCAAAAGCAATTTTCCATTTACTGTTATCGATCAATATTTATTAATTTTAGTCGTCTAACTGCCTTGCTGGAGGTTTGGGTTCAATACAACGCTGGGTCAATACTGGTGCACAGCAGCCACCTATTAACTCCATGAGTGAGCACATTGCCGAGTGTTAAATAAGCTGTGTTGTAAGCAAGTTAATAATTAATGATCAAATATGCTTAATTTTTTATTTATTTTTTAGATAAGATGAGTAAAAATGTTAAGTTGGATTAACTGACCCCTGATCATTCACATGTTGTATTTACAGCTGCAGGAGGACAGATTGTTTCCTGTGGGGAGCACAGCTCAATTCATGTCTGCCACAGTGGAACAAAATATTCCTCTCACTGCACCATTCAACACTACAGCTCTATCAGCACATTACCATTCTCTCAAGTCTAACAAAATAGTTAATGTACCTGTCAAACGCATATTAAAGGCAGTGTCTGTAGCAGCCTGGAAGAAAGAGTAGAAGTCGATACGTAGAAACACGTGAAACAAAATTGAAGATAGGAAATATTAGAGAAGCTTGACAAGGGATGACATTTCTCCAGCTGATGCTAAGATCAGCAACACGAACAACTGGATACCTGCAAATATAAATCCCCTTTTACAATTTTCAGAAAACCCACTTACCCCCACTAGTGTCTGGCTTTTGTCTGCGATAGGAATGGAAACAGTAGACACAGGTTTTAATCAGCTCCGGCTCCAACCGGCAGTGATAGAAACATGACACCCAGGTAAATGTGTTAATTTGAAAAGACAGCGAGGTAAAAACGTGCCTCAGTTGTCGGTACATTTGTATCATATAGGCAAACTCCTCTAATGGCGACGGGAGAGAATTCAATCGTCTTTCTAGTGGGTTTAACCGTGATTAAAAAACACGGGCATACCCGCTAATTTTGATATAAAAGACGTACGGCAGAATGTATGGGAGCCAAACAAAAGCAGTGCGTGCAGGCGCCATGATGTAATGTTTTAAATATACGGAGCCATAAAGCTAATTATCTGAGTCAAATTAATTAGTGTAGCTGCTTGTTAAGGCACTCTTTAAATAAGGGGAGGGGGTGGGGCAGGGCCTCCAGCACACAAAGGAGGGGGAATGAACCCAAACACTTTCAGCCACGCTCCGACCCAGTACTCCACCCATCAATAGAAATGACAGATGGCCGGCAGAGAGTGCAGTAGATTAATTACTGTACGTGGATTTGTGCGTATAAAGCATTTGTGTTTATCTATATACAGTATGAGTAGACACTCATGTTTCTTTATGTGTGATTAATTGTGGGAACACAAGCTTCCACCACAGTGTTTGCAGGGGTTCATGCTACACACCCACATTTACTCACAGCCTTTTTACTGCTAGCTTTATCTAGTTTTCTATATTCATTTGTCAATGCACAGCATGTACTTGTGTTCACTTATTATTTTCAAAAGACCAACTTTACTTTGCCAAACTGGAAATTAACGGCTGTCTCCCTTCAGAAAGACAGTCCAAATAAAAAGAGACAAGGACGTGACAAGTGTGCAAGGTGACATGCTGAAAGTATTGTTATTGTTATTGTTTGAGGTATTATTTTCTGGCAGAGACTTCCATTTCTTCTCGTGGGTGTCAGGTGATTGACAGTAAGTACAGCATAAAATAATGTGCCCACTGAGATGAAAACCCCAAACTCAGCCACAGAGTAAAGACAACGAAACAAGATGCTTAAAAAAACAACAGACCTTTAAAGCAAATTAAGACATCATATTCACTGTGATAAATTGTCTATCCTGGGCTGCTTCCCAGCCAGTGGAAGTTTGTTTTCTCAGCAGAAAAAAATAAATGGAAACAAATGAGGAGAGACATTTTATGCAGTAACACAGCTTATTCTAATGTGAAGACTAACGGTTTTTTTTAATGCCATTTCACTGACTTGTAGTTATTCTATTTATTGTACCTTTATAACTTTTAGAATCTATTTTAATGGAATGTCATTGTCAGCATTTTTTTGTTTTTATTCCCATGCTCGTGCTATGGTCCATAATGTTTTTACCGTCCGCTGCAGTTGGAGCATCAATGCATTCAAGTGAGAACACATCTTATATTGTACACTTATTGTACCACTCTGAATCTGTGGGTGTGTGAGTCACCTTCGTGCACATGCACGTGCACACCTGTTACCTCCATAGGTTGAATTAATCCGCGTGAAGCGCTGATTGACTGATTGACACTAACTAAAACACTGCATTACCCCTGGGATGTTGGACTATATTTTTTGGACTACAGAGCGACGACCTTTACAGTAATGACTGCGACGTGCACCACGAGATGGACAAGGATTCTTTAGGGATGATCGGAATCAGAAGAAGAAGAAGAGGAGGAGGAGGCAGGAACATTACTTGTCAGTCATGTGACAGAGCCTCATTACACTCACACATCACCAAACCAGAGACTCTCTCAAGTGTTTATTACACTGGGCTTCAGGGAGAGATCGATCAAAAATGACAGCTGTTAGCTCCGTGCCTGCCGAGAGCCGAGTTGACACGAGCACAGTGGACGCTCCTACACGTCTACCTTAACTCATTGTGTTCCTCAGTGTGATTCTATCGTAAAGCTTTGTTATCTGGTGACATTAGGTCTTCTGCAGATTGCATTTTTCTTTTACAAGAGAAGAGAAGATAGAGTCGAGAGGAGGATTTAAAAACGATTGAACGTGAAGAGCTGCATAAAGAAAGAAAGAGATCTCTAGCAAACTGTTTGGTTTGCTATATATCGTGCTGTATTTCTCACCTTTACTCTATTTCTCATTTCTTAAATGTAATTTAGTGAAGTTATCTGATAAGAGTTGGTTGCTGACAGGAAATACGATTCCAGAATACTATAAAGCCTTGTGAAAAAAGAATACAGTACAATAAATATGACTATTCTGTAAATAAATATCTTTAAAAAGGGTCAAATTGTCAGTTACTAACAGATACAGCTCCTAGCATGATAACTCTCCTCTTCGTTCAGGGACCCTGCACTACACTGCCCATTGCAAGAGAGTAGAAGATTGAGTCGAGAGGAGGGTTTAAAACAATGGCACATACAGAGCTGCAAAACAAAGAAAGAAAGCAAAATCTAAAGCTTATGCATGTTTTTTTGTTCTAACTTGTGCTGTATTTCTCAGATCTATTCATGTATAAATGTAAAAAAGAGATATATACGTTAATGTAAGAGAAAAGGGGAAAGAAACAGTAACAGAGACTCTCAACAGTTATCAGTTACTGATAGGAAAGATAGATACTCAAATTCAGAACACGATAAAGCCACTGAAAAAAATTGTCAGTAATTACAAACGAGATTCTATTCTATAAGCAAATTAAATGGGGTAATAATTGAATTTGCTACCAGATGTAGCCCATGACATGACAACTGAAGTCTCCCCTCTTCATTCACGACACTATATTTTGCAAGTCTCAGTGTGCTGCACCTCCCAGTTGGTTAAAGAAATGAACAACTGCAACACTTCCTCGTACGTTCTTGTGTTGTCGGTCTGTGGGGAACTCGCAGCGTAGCACAGCTGTTAAGTACTTTTAGCAGCGCCATTGTTCAGTGAAACAAAACAGTCCATTCAGCTTGGCTGGTTTCCAGAGCGCTCCTATAGCGGCCAAATGTTTATCATTGTTTTGACACTGCATAGGACAGGTCAGCATGGGGTATGGCTATACATAGAGGTGTCGGGTTTGTGAGCTGGTGAGAGAGAAAGAGGTTGTAAAAAAAAAAAAAAATTAGTGCTACATTGTAACAGGCTATTTAGCATACACTCTCTCTCTCTGTGTCGGACAATACAGGCTTGTTTTTTCAATGTAATTCCTCTTGGGGCTGGAGAGGCGCAGCAGCAGCTCAGTGAGGGTGCGGTAAAAGAAGGTCTTTTAAAACATCAGGTGTCTTTGTGTTCTAAGTACTCACAAAAACACCTTTTTATTATTGTCCGTTTGTATAAAGCAATCATCCCCCCGCGGTCTCGGACTGGCATTTCCCTCTGCCCTTGAAGCTCCAAGAATCCAGTTCCGTCTTTGGCGAAGCAGTATAGGGACAGAAATTAAAAGGTTTCACATTATCTGTTTTGACTGCAGTCCGATAGCTGCTGCTGCACTAATTGTGCCTTCCCCTCTCTCCTTACCCATTTCATCTCTTCATTCTGGCAGTCTGCACAGCCAGGACAGTTCTGCTTTATTCTAATTGCATACTTTCGATTAAAAAAGCTTGTTTTCCTTGATTACTTTGATGTTGAAATGGGAGCAGGGGAGCAATTCGCATTCATTCGGCAGTATGTTTTTCCCCTCCGCTCTTTTGTGCTAACAGCAGAATTCCTATTTATATATTGGCAGTGAAACTAAATTACTGCAAACATCCCTATGGGCCAGCCAGGCATAACAGATTGGGAGGGACCTGTATTATGTCAGTGCCCCCTACTGGCCGCCTTCGGAAGCACACCATTATTGATGCAATGCACGTATGGCAACAGGGGCTGTTAGAAACACATGAGGAATGGGTTCCTAGATTCTTTACTGGTATAATGGAATATTTGCTTGATGAATCCCTCGTGACTGGGATTCCTCTGCCAGGAATGAATCACATTTACCTCCACATTTAGTTAGCCTTCAAAATCTCTTCTCAGAGACCTCACTGCCAGTCCAGGATGCTTCACTGTCAACATCGATGGTGCATTCATTTGCAAAAATGGAAGTGCATTTTTTTTTTGCGAGGCCTATAAGTGCTGTAGTATTCTAGTTACTACAGAGATCATACAGTTAGGGAAAGAGACACCAGACCAGATAGACGTGGAAGACATTGTTGTGATATGAATCAAAGGACGAGGGAGTGACATCTTTAAAGAGGTGAGAAATTAAAAGAAAGGAGTTCCTAAAGGGATATAATAGTGCAAGATAGGAGGGAGGATTACTTATCTGTGGCTAAATGCTACATGTGACAAGGTTTACTTAGGAGCTCAGGGCTCGACTGTCCGTACAGCAGAAAACCCGATCAGCCATGTATCATTCATGCCCTTCATAGATGTTAACTCACCAGAACACAGGGGCAGGTTTGCAACTCAAGGCGTGGGTTGACTTCCCTGCTGGGATGAGAGCGTCTCTCCCTTGAGCCCCCACCCCACACTGCCACAGCACTTGCAAAACATCAAGGGGCTTTTGCTCCTTTCATATTTCAGGCTCTCTCCTCTCACAACAGTGGGGATGCAAGTTGCGCAATTGTGCACAAAATGCAACAAACATAGTGCCATTGGGCTATTAGCGCTCAACTACAGGTCAATCAGGAGTGTTTCAACCGCTGCGAGCTCAGCCGGAGCAAATAGCTGGGAGATTAAAACATATCTGTTTCTCCCCAAAGACGAATAGATACTGACAGACAAAAAAAAACCGAGAAGGTGAAAGCTCTGCAAGCACCGAGCTGTAATTACTGGAGGAGTAGATAAGATCAGCAGGATGGTGGAGCAAACAGGTTATGCTATGCCATATAGCATCAATTCAGAATTAGCATGTTTTTTTGGAAGAGTTGTCATTTTTAAGACCAAAAAAAATTGCACTGTTATCAGTAAAAGTGAGATAATTTAAGGCTTTTCTCTAGAAAGCAAATGCCAACCTCTGAAATGTCAAAAGAAGTGCATAATAGCCTGAAAACTGAATAACTGCTCTTCACTTCAAACTCTAATTACTGAGTATATGACAGGATTTTAAATAGTTTTAGAAGCATTTGTAATTATTATTTGTATTATTATAGCTTTTTTTCTTCTAAACAAAAAAACGAGGCAGCTCAGTTGATTTGAATGGGTGGATAGACGAGCACCTCCCCATCATGTCAGAGCCTATGCCAGCTGCAAATTGGGACGAGGTTGTTTGTCTTCATTAGCATCCAGCGTTTCTTCACTGGTTTTCATTTGCAAGGTCCCCTCCTGTATTTGTCAACCGCGGCGAAAGGGCAGAGACAACAGAATCTGGGTCACGCTTTAATCGTTTTCATGCTATCTCTACCACTCTGCGAGGTGTTTGTCGTCTATTAGCTGAGGAGGAGACTTTCCCACACAGGTTTTTTTTTCCTCAAGCAGCTGGTACGGCCCCGGCCGTGCCAGTCTGGGGAATGGGGGGGGGGGATCTGCAGGTTTTGTTCCCATGCATTCCTCGATTCCCACCTGCGTATGACCACAGCATAATGCTTTGCTTGAAAACAGGCTGCAATGAGATCCAGATGAGGTCAGTTTTGCTCAGTTCTGCAGAGTCAGGTGTCTTGCACAAACACACACAGACACACACACACACTTAGACACACACACACACACACTTTACACATGGAACTTTCACAAAGCAGCTCTCAATAATAATAATAAAAGTGTCATATATTTTAAGGGGCAGTTCTAGGAATATTAAATCTCTCAGATCTAAAATGTTTCATGTGATTTCATTGTAACTGTATATTTTGTTTCATTGTAAACATGTCATATATAATATTTTTTTTTTTTATAGCATTACAGTGGAGCCGGGTACGTGCTGCTAGTTAACTTCTTTTCCCCAAAGTCTGGTGGCAACACACTCTCTTTGGTTCTGGCAGCATGTAACGTTAGCTACCTCAAACTCGAGATGACACGACAACAAAATACTAGAAAGCTAAAGGGTCTGAAGTATTTCACGTGAAAGGGCCCCAGCACCGGGACGTGCAGCAAATGTTTGAAAACTATTCCGTGTGAGGAAAGGAACACGACAAACTCAATGAAGCACCTGGTGATGCATGGACACGTTGGAAAGCAGAGGGATGCAACGTGTTTGACTGTTTGTGTGACATCCTGATAAACATGAGCTGGCGGTGTGTGCGTCCCTGACTCCGGCTGTTGGGAGATTAATGACGAGTTTGGAACTGGAGTGTTTTTCTGTATTTAACACTGAAACTGTTTAGTGTTACATTTTAATTGAGTTTCATTTATGATGTTATTTCTATAAAATGTAGCATTTATTTGTATAAGCCCTATGAGACAAATTGTGATTTGTGAATATGTGCTATACCAATTATATTTGATTGATTATTTATATCTGGTTATTTAAGAATACTGTTAAAGGTAAATGTGTTAAATTGTAACTTCCAATTTGCCCTAGCAATAAAAAAAGAGGCATCCCAACGCCTCAAAAGTATCAATTTAGCACTGGTATCATAAAAAAATGAAACAATACCCAATCCGTCCTCATGCACATGAACCATTTGGCATCAGGTCACCCCCACAGGCTGAGTGAAGGATGGTAGTAGGATTATTGCACTTGTATGAACTTATATAATGGTTAAATCCATTACACACATAGGAGATCGGCCTAATCGCGCAGATATACAGTCGTCAATCTGCTCGGCAGAACAGCGCCGGTGCATAATCATCACATATTGTGACCTCTAATTAAACTATGAAGAGTAACTTTGTGGAGGAACCGTCTCCCTCATTTCATTTGCGTGATTGTTTGCCGGCTACAGAGAGAGAAACGGCCCCGTCAGCAGTTTAATGAGCCTCTCACCTATTGTTTCCAGAGCTGTTTCTGTGCAACCGCATCTCCATGCCTCGCTCACAACGGAAAAATGACTGCAGATAGTGCTCCCGGTGTGTAAATTGCCGTGATTAGCAGCTGTGATTTAAGCTCTTTCTTAATTAACCTTGCTCTTTAATTCCCTCCCCCACTAATTTCCAGGAGAGACAATGGAGACGCAGCGCCGACTGCTCGTGGGACCGAGCCGGTTCTGACGACAGGGTGACAGAGATATGGTGTATCTGACTTTTGAGCACACTAACCAAGTCGATGAGATGTAGGGAGGAGATCATCTTAAATCCTTAACTTGATTCCATCTATTGGTTCTCTACAGTGTAATGGGTAGGTTGGTTTTCTGTATACAGTGGTTTCATTCCTATAGAGCAGTTATCAGCGACATGAGCTCTGTTTACATGTGCACACTACTGCAATTACAGTGTATAGCTGAGACTGTTAATCTAAGGGATATCTCTGTGGGTCTGTGTGTTTAATTCCTTTTTTTCCCTGAGTCAATCATTGATTTTTACTTTAGTATTATAGTAATCTCTGCTTAATATACACTAATTTACAGTCTCGGTGCAGAAAGAATCTGCTTGGGAGTAGGTTGAAACGAAGGAAAATAGAGGGGGCGTGTCAAGATAAATACCAAGAGCATGTAGTAGCTGTCGGTTCATGAGAGGAGCTGTGTGCTCAACAATTCTGGGTTGAATAGCTGGAGGCAGGGCATCCGAATCAGGTCAGTCTGTTTACTGATCAGCCCTGAGCCTCCAGAGAGCCACTGGGCTAACAGTTCTGTGCAGCAGAGTGGGGAGAAGGTACCAAGCGCCCTGGGCCAAACTCAGCAGCAGCATAATTTCTAAATGCAATGACCATAAGTCAGGAAACTTGATATTTGTGGGTTAAAGTGGCAATGCTGTAAGTATTCATGATGTGCATTACAAGAGTGGTGCTCGGGTTTAATGGATCAGAGCTTCAGGGTAGTGCACATCCATCATAACATACAGGCTCAGGCCGACTGTAAACTGTGCATAATAAAATAACATCTAAACAACGTTAACGCCTTGTTTCCACAAAGCTCTGGGTCCACATGTGAGTCAACTCTCAATATTCTTCTGTCCAGAATTTGCCTCCATGTACAAAGCACTTTACGAGAAAACCGTATGTGAGAGAAAGTTAGCATAAAAACGAATTGGCTACACGGCCTTTTCATTCAATTGTTTCACGTTGTTGATAGTAAACGGTGTAATTGTTAAAAAAAATATAAACATGTCCAGTTAAAGTTAATGATATAATATTTAACAATTATTCATTAAAATGTCTTAAATGACTAGACCTACGTTATATATTTTGTTGACTTGTGTACTTGAATTATCCAAAGTGCTTCCAACAATGTTCAAGTGCAGTGAAATTCACACTTGTATTCAAGCTAACGGGACGTTTCATTTGAGTCTCCTTTTAATTGTGTTTTATTTGTCGCTTTGCATTTCTCTGCTTTAACTTTCGGGGGAAGTGATAGATGATGAAAGACAACTCCTGACAGCCAGTTTGCCGGTCAACTGATTTGTTTTTCTAAAAACGTTTGGTCGCTCATATATATCAATACATATATTGATAATAATATAATCAATATAAACAATGTGCTTTTATCACCAATCTTAAAGCAATCTTAAGTATAGATCCAGCTTTTGACTTGATATTATCCAAGCATTATTTTTCCATTACTTTAAACCAGGCAACTAAAAACCTATATTTAAGTCACAGATAAATTAAACAAAAATTTTCAAATTTTAAAGTTTTAATCCTACGTCTGTGTTAATTAATCGCTCATCTCTTGTTACATGCCATATATCTATAAAGAGTTGTTTTCAGATCAATGTGTCTCTGTCTCTTCCTTCTTTAAAACAGAAAAATATTTGTGATGACACATCCTGCTCTCAGGGTTGGTTTTATAAATGTCTCCAGACTAATGTGATGTTTTTGTTTTCAGGTGAGCAGCTAACTTCACCATTCTTATTCCAAAAAACAAACAAGGCAACCAACAGCATTTACCAAAACACCAGTATTCTATAATTCATCACCAGCAAGAGTTCTCCCTGAATGGGCTTTAGAGAAAATTATTTGACCTTGTAAGGGAGAGAGTGACGGCAGAAACCCGACAGGTAAAGACATGCAAGTGTTCAAACTACTGCATTCCTTCACCACAACAGTCAAAGGAAGGAATTCTGCACACCTGACCGGGAGCGCTCAATAAAATTCACTCAGTGATCAAAACATCTCTCTACAGACACACACAGATCACAGAGTCAAATGTTCTAGCAAAAAAGGTTAAGTTAAGGTGGTTACACACATGAGCAGAGAAAGGTGAAAGAATCAGAATCACAGCATCTACCATTTTTACAAGATGTTCATTTTCCACCGTCTTTGTTCACACCACCAACCAGACATGAGCGTGGAAAGATGGGGGTTTGCTGTTCCCTGGGATGTAGTCCCAACTATAGTGGCCAGTGGGTGGGTCACGTCTTATGCCAGGTTGACATTATAGAATTTCTATCCCAATTT
Organism: Pleuronectes platessa; assembly: GCF_947347685.1. NCBI lineage: Eukaryota > Metazoa > Chordata > Actinopteri > Pleuronectiformes > Pleuronectidae > Pleuronectes > Pleuronectes platessa. The sequence continues at coordinate 10,481,219 of NC_070626.1, forward strand.
GCCACTTGCTGGGAAACTTTTGAACTCGCTGACGAGACCCAGATCTTTCCCACATCTGCGTTCAAACAGAAGTCTGCAGACGCTGTGTGTGAACTCAACAAAGATGCAATTTGAGCAGCTCGCTGAAACGTTGACTCCTCTGACTAGATTTCTAGCAGGCTACATTTGCAGACAATTGGTGACATCTAAAGCCAACAGTTTAAAGACCAGACACAAACAGTTTCTCTTGAAAGGTCATTAGTGTGTGACCCCCCTGCTGTCAGTCTACTGTGTTAAATGATCTCATAATGGCTGACAACCACAGGACATAAAGTCATGTAGTGTGAACTGCACAGAGAGCCAAACATTAAAAAAGTTGTGTAATCTGAACTTGGATGCAACATTTAACTGCTCTTGTACATCTATAGAAAATAACAACTGGTTAAAAAGACAGGAATTTCAGGGGCTGCCTGGTAAAGATGGACATTTTTAACAGTTTAGTTGATTTATAGTGCACATCTCATGAAATAATATGATGTTGTGCTAGTAGAGATATTTTCTGTGGTCAGGAGGGATGAACAGAAACCAATAACTGCTTCAGTGTACAAGTGGATATGTTGCTATTGTGTTAACCATTCCCTTAACATGTTAATGGTGTAATGTAATATTTCAGTGCTTATGGGTTTACTATGGAATTGCTCTCACACCTGCTGTGTCATATCAATAATCTAGGCAACAAGAGTCTCCACAGTCCTAATTTACTCGTTTAGGTTCGAGGAGCAGTGACTCATTTTCCAGATAAAGATTTAAAATGATCCATTTTTCTCCAGCTCCACTTAGGGATTAATTCATTCTATGGCCATGAAACAGTTTGTATCTACTGATCGTGCGAAAGTATGGATGTGTGTCTGTGCAAGAAGGTGCTGATTATTCCTGTTAGAATGGTGTTGTGTTTCAGGCACAGTAACAGCAGTGTCATCTGCCAATGTTATTTCATGCTCAGTTGGGTGTGAATCAATTTCATTCCGGGGAACAATTACTGAAGATTGCAGATTTTTTTTTTTCCCTTTCCTTCCAATCATAACATTTGAATCAAATCATTGTGCGCTGCTCAACATACAGTGCCAGAATCAAAACACATCAGCCGCTCGCTGCTGTGATCATGTGACGCTCATGTGGCTGTTTGCAAACTGCCATGTTTGTTTCTGTCCTCCTCAATTTAAAACCATAGAAAAAGATTCCCCCAAAGTGTTTTACCCTCTCTTTTTCTCTGGGTCAGTAAATACCACACGTGACCCCGGTGAACTCTGACTCAGAGCGTTTACATTGTTGGGGCAGGGTTGTCAAACAATACGCGGGATGGATGGGAGATAAAGCCTCACACGTTCTCCCATTACTCACTTAAAGAATGTCCACCCTTCAGCGATGGACAGGCAGTCTGGATCTCCGAAGCCTAGTTGGGCCAACTCTGACAGTTATTTCTGGCCCCGGACTTGGAATGAGGCAGGCCGGAGGATGGGGAGGAATGGTGGAGAAGAGGAGCCATGCTTCAACAGTTAAAGAGGCTGATCAGTTTGAGGTTGTGCAGCGTTCACAAACGTGGAAGTGTCATTCAAGCCCGGCTACCCTTGAACTGGAGTAAAGGGTCCATCCATGGATCACTAAACAACACAGACAGGCCCTCTCCAATTAGACCTGGCTGCAATATATCCACTCCATCTTCCACTGGCTTTTAGTTAGACACGGGCTTGAGTACGTCAGGGTTAAGATGATGGTCAATATACTTACACTGGAAACACTTAAAGGTCACCACCAAAGTGTTAAAGTCGGTGGTTGAATTTTGTAGTAAATGACAATAAATAAAAATGTCCACCTGCCTGCTAACAGGGAGAAATTAAAGTAACGTGGTGCACTAGGTAAATGCTTTGTTAGTAAAACTTTGATCAAATGAATTATTTACTTATCGGGTATTTTTATTGTGCTACAATCCGACGGAGTTGAAATATTACAAGAAATAAGATACTAATTAACAAGAACCAAGTTGTGATATTACAAGAATAAAGTAGAAATCATAAAAAAGTCATACATCTATGAACATAATGCTTTAAAATTTTGAGTAGTCAAAATATCGAGAGAAAGTTGAAAATTTTCTGGAATGAAGTTTAAGGAATGAGGATTGTGCAGCATTACATTACCTTAAACTTTAGGTTTCACAAATAAAATCTTTAACCATACACCAATCAGACTTCTATTTAGAAGAGGAAATGTTTGGCAGTGGTCGACTGTATCGTTGGTTATGTATGCATGGTATTCAAATGGGCTTTGTTGTTTTCCAAGAAACAATTAGATTGAAACTGAAGAACTGAAGAATGACAAAAACATCTGTTTGTGGGCGGTGCCTCACATACCCCATCACACGTCATCTGCCTTAAAGGCGTGCATAGTGATCTCTTCAAACAGGAACACAAGAGGGCGTGATATCTCTTACATTATGTGTTGTAGTCATAACATTTCATTCTTCTGTCTGCTTATTTGAAGATGAACTTTTGATTTATTTATTCTCTTAATATTGTGACATTCCACTATTACGACATTATTCTCGAAATCTCGAAATTTGTACCCTTATATTCCCAATATACTCTGTAGTACTGAATAATAGAGTTCAGTGAGATAGTGTTCAATTTAATAGCTGAGAGATTAAATGTCTGCAATGAAATGTTTTCTGAAACTGAGTGACGAATCAAATAATTGTCATCGTACCTGGCAGAAAGATTATCTGATTTAGTATTGTGTCTTTCCTTTGTCACAAAGAAACACCTGGGAGAGAGTGTGTGCACACAGCATACACAGATTTCCTTCTTTCATGCCTTGTGAACTACTCATCCCTTTCCTGTCCATATCACACAGATACCCGACCACTTTCTACAGGGCTGCAATCATCAAACCCTGATTTTCCACTCAGGTCTCCAAAATATCCAATTGAAAAAAGAAGAAGCTATTTCTGAAAGAGGCACAAGAGCATAAAATGCACACAAATAACACAAGAACAAGAATCGATAGAGATTCTGTTTTTGCAACATTGGGGTTGTGCGATGTGGTGTATTGTACGGTACATCAACCTTCCACCCACACTTTGCAGATCTGAACAGACACTAGGCTAGTTGTTCGTCGTGTTGCCACAGCAATATTTCTATTTATCCTGTGAGACAGCTATACAAATAGATGAAGTGCAACAGCATGACATTTTCTGTACTTCAATTACTTTGCGGGGCTGGGCCACGTGGGTTAAAAGCCAACAAACCATAACTTTCCCTGACATTTCCTCCCCCCACAGTGATGGTTGATGGATTCTCCCTGACAAAGCATTCATTATCGCGGAGAACAGAGAGTGCACTAAAAATCCCTTCTCTTTTCTTCTCCCCTCCATCCTCTGCCTCCCTGTCCAAATCGAGATGAACTCAGCTGCAGGAGCAGAATGGACTCCGCGCACAACATCAGAAAGGGGGAGAAGAAAAATGTTAAACCGCTGCAGGATATTCACTCGGAATCAGAAAGTATATCCTTATTGACGGGCAGCCATGATGGTGCAGTGGGCAGAGGGGCATATCAAATGGAAACAACTGTTCATTGCCAGCTCGGATTTGAACCTGCTACAATGAGAGAGGGGCTGCTATGGAAATGAGCTATGATGGGATGCCATTGAAGATTAGCTTTTATCATCTATCTCAGAGTTGAATGCAGAGAGGCTCAGTAGCACAAGATGTATCGAGACTCCGTACGTGGCAGTACCCAAACCCCCCCCCCCCACACACACCTCCGAAAGCCCCCTGGAAGAAAATAACTATAAAATCTAACGTTAATCATCGTCAATGAAAAAGATGGGTAAAGACGGAAAATTTGCTGTTTTTTGTATGGGACTTTTTTACAATCAAGAATGCATAATGCAATATCTTTACATGCCAGAATTGAGTCTTAATCCTATGTTATATGGATCCAAATTCACAATAAACATAATTTGTGAGGCCATCGTTGACCCACTAAAATCGAATCAGTTAATCCTTTACTCCAAGTGAACATTTAGGCCAAATATGAAAGTATTCCCCCAGGGTGTTCTTAAGTTATCGTGTTCAGAAGGGGAAAAATATGCTACGTGAGGCCACAGTGACCTTGACCTTTGACCACCAAAATCGAATGAGTTAATTATTGAGCGCTGGTGAATATTTGTACCCAGCTTAAAGTAATTCCCTCAAGGTGTTCGAGAGATACTGCGTTCACAAGAATAGGACAGACGGACAGACAGACAACCTAATAATGCCTCCAGACACTGGCTGTCGTTGGTGCGGTGTCATAACAACACACACATGCAAACACACAAACATCTTCTCCACACACAGGCAAGGGGGCGACTGATTGTCTTGTTGAGTTAACATTCCTGTCCAACGTTGATAGAAGCAACACAGGAATCAGGCTCACTTCAAGAGGTTCACATCACAGACAGAAACTCATCCATTCACCACGGACAGGCTAATAAATAAAAGAGAAACCCTGTGGCAGTAACAAGCCTATAAAGTATAGCTATGTTTTACAAGTGAACGAGATGGACGGCCAAGAAAGATGGTTACCTTGTGATGGCTGAACACTTTACAAGGCTGAGAGAGGAGCGTGTGCAGCTCTATCCAATACTACACACCCTGCTGTAGACTGGCTCTGCTTCATCATGATATGAAAAGAGTGTCACGGCATGAATTATCATGTTTACACCACAGAGAGGATATATATTGAACATCTCTTCAGCTGATGTGCATTTCCCTGAGATATGAATTGGAGTAAAAATACACTGTGGTTTGAAAAACGCATTCAGAAGTTATCATCCATCAGTTGCCCCCCTCACAATTGCATGAAGGATGTACCTGAGGGCATGATACAAGTTTCACTTTCATACAGAGATCCGGATATGTTGTTTGTTGAGGAGACTCCTCTCAAACCACCTTTGTTTTGTTCACACTGAACCAAACAAGCCAGCATATTGCTGCCTCAGTGTGTGATTTTTAGATAGCCTGCCGGAGGTCAGGAATCAGAGGCGTGACATGTAACACAGCAGCGGCCTGTCCCGCCATGCCTGTTCTCTGTTCTATACACAGAGACGTGGATTTGGCTCTGTGACTGTCTCCGCTGCCGGGACAAGGGCAGGACAACAATGCCCTCGATTCTGTTTTTATTTCTTTTGTATGAAACTGTGAGGTGAAATAAAGGCACAACATTCCAGGCAGTGTAATAAAAGGGGCCATTGGTTTTGTAGTAAAATATTTTTATGTTGTATGATTCATGAACAAAAATGTCAACAAATGTCCCTCATAATTTCCAAAACCTCAACCTGACATATGTAAGTTGCTTGTTTTATTGAACCAAAACACTCTAACCCACAGATGTTTAGTTAACTATCAAAGCAGTGAAAAGCTGCACAGACACTGTGCATACCAAGCCCAGTTTTAGCCCCAGACCAATTTCAACAATGGGGACAAATTTCTGCATGATCAGTTGTCCTTTGACACACATTGTTAGGGGAGTCATAACTTCTGATTAATTGCCCGAACGATCAGCAATTTAGCTTTGGGATGATGAGGAGGAATCACGGCAGAAATCTTTGCTGGCTGAAGTCCCACAGTCCAATTTTCCACATGGCTGCTGTAAAACATCCATCATAAACATAGTGAGCTTGTTTTAATAAAGTTCAGCTTTACGTGCGTATAAAACTTATTCTTTTTTATATGCAGGCTATAGTCTTGAGACGGCTGTGACGGAGAACTGAACTGCCCAATGCAGCCCACATCTGCAAGACATGTGTAACCCCACTTTTACAAGCTATCTTATTTTTATAAAACTTTACTGGAATTGTCATGTCGAATAGAAAAAAGGTTCAGATTTTATGTTCGGCCAATTCCACCTGATTAACACAATGGACAAAATCAAAGACACTGCATTTTGCACTTCTGTTTAAATAATGACTAATCAGTTGTTAAAACTGCTTTGAATAAATTGTCTGGCATTTGACTAATTGATTTATCATCTAATCATTTCAGCTCTACCGATAACAATAGATGTGTCCAGCACTTCACATTCCTCATGCTGTCCTTTGCTGTAAGTCTTCTTTTCAGTTTCTGTCTAGAACGCTCGGATTTCCTGTCTCTTTAAGGCCCCCCTCCCTTCCTGATACAGCCCAGTGAGATCTGATTGGCCAGCTGGCCCACTCTGCTGGGATTGGCCAACCTTTTTAACTTTTGACATTTTACAAACACAAAAAACTATGTTACACAAAGAAAAATAAAAGGTCACCTTTAACAACTGCCTCCTATACAAGGTGTCAACTACACTGACATTTTGATGTGATAAAGTATTAGTTGATTTTTTCATGAATAATATACTCAATATAGTGCAACCCAGATCCAAACTGTTTGTTGCCTCACTAAGCACAACTATACCCAGCAAATAACTAAACCAGAAGTGGATAAGAAATTGCTCTGAGGCTCCTGTCTGGCTGTCATACCACATCCAAGCCTGGTGGACACATCAGCACTGAATGAAATGACTCCATGTCGGCTCCAACGTATGCACTTCAAATACTAGATCGGAAAGGCATCTGGTGGACACAGGCCCTTATATTTACACACCGTCTGTTTTTACAAGAAGAACCAAAAGCCAACCAATTAGAGCAAGCTAACTCAGCGGCCTCCATTACAGGGAGGGTCTGAGCAGCCAAAACAGTGGCCTCATCATGTCAGCGTTAGCCCTACGCCCGTCCACTGAGACTGCAATCAGCAAGCAACATCACAAATGTAAACACATTAGCTTTAATCAGATTGTGGCCAGCACTTTGACTCCATCAAATCTAATACATGTTACGCTGGATGTAATCCAGCTGGTTGCTATGGTATTTCCATCCTCCACAGAGGAGCTGGGCAGGAGAATTTGTGCTGCTGGAGAAACGGTGATTGGGAGATGGGAGCATGCGAGTCTCTGCGCTGGGTGAGTGTGTGTGCATGTGTAGGTTGGGAGTAGTAGTTTTAATGTTGGTGTGCGCATATGCAAATATGTGTGTTGTTGGCTATTTTTCAGGTGGTTTAGTGTAGATAAATGACTGTATGTGTGTGTGTGGTTGAGGAGATAGGGGGTTGCTGTTTGTATGCATGGTTACGCACATGTGTGTCAGTGCAACCATGTGTCACATCCAACATATGCTCCCCTGCAGCTCTCCCTTGGAGGGAGGCTGAACTTTGGCACACAGCATGACACTCCCTGAGATGATCAAGGGGGACAACATGGAGCATGGTCCCTGGGGCCACAGGGCTCTGCCTTGAGAGAGCTGGAGGTCTGTTTGTATCCGTACTGTCACTGTGTTGTCTGCCCAGTGCTTGTGTGAGAAGGGAGATGGTCAAGGCCGCTCAGTGGTCCAGATCTGCCCCACATAAAGGGACATATGCAATCACAATAACAACATAATGTTATTTTTCATATGGGTTAAAATGTGAATCTGTTGACCCTCCTCATATTTATCATGGCCCCAGCTCCGATTGGCAGTGCAAACTGTAAACATATCCATCCTCTGCCCACAATGGGGATTTCAAACCAGACACCCTGCATCACATTGTATGTCTGTGGACAACAGACAGGACAGCAAGGCAGTGCCTAGGGGGCTATGCATGGTAACCAGCTACTATCCACAATGCGTGGCTACAGAGTGTGCTGGTCTCAGGGCTGAGTATGCATCTCTTTGCTTGGCTCCAACTTTACTCAGCTGCTCCTAGCAACAATACAATCAAATGAATGAATGACAACGAAAATAAAAAAAATTGGAAATTTGAAAAGTATTGACTGAGACCAAAATTACACTCTAAAATGTTTTGTCCAATCAACAGCTAAAAACATGAAGACACTATGTTTACAATATAGATAAATATATATATATTTATTATGTGTATATGTATATAATATTTGACAATTAACCATATATCCTTAAAGGTCCAATGTGTAAGATTCAGGTGAAAGGGATATATTGGCAGATATTGAATCTATAGCCTAGAACGGGCCATTTATATTTAAATACTTTATATTTGCACCAGGAGTGGGTCCTCTCTACGGAGGCTGCCATGTTTTTTTACAGTAGCCTAAACTGGACAAACTAAATACCTTTTGAGTTTTTATGACAACTGAAGGCTACCACAGGTTCTCTTTCAGGTTTGGAAGGGAAGGGAGAGGGCAGGCCCGGGAACTTTCACTTTCTTTAACATCGGAGATTGTGCATTTTTTCAACATTAACATTGATTTCTCATAAAATAATAATATAATTCGTGGATCTTGGTGGTTGGTGCAGATCCAAATAAATATTTGGATGTAGTGAATTTAGTTTTGGCTTCATATGGGAACTATAGGGTTCTATAGGTTCCATATTCGTTTTCTGTTGATTAATTATTCAGATTGTATATATTGAATTACAACTTGATCGTCTTCTTTCAATTTGAACACTTTACTTATCTCAGCGGATGCATAGCAGCAGTGAGCTATTAAACAGTGACACCTCTATCAGTGACGACTTAGCTAATTTATGATAAACACCTATAAGCATGTCCTGCATTTACCTCTGTTAACTTTACACAACAGGGAGTCGTCCAACTGCTGCAGAGCTGCTACTGCTGATACAGACCAGCTCTCCAGCCCCTCTAGGAGATGAAGAGCCGTACAGACATCTCAGGTCTCTCTGTCTACAAATTTATTAAGACACCTCAGGATTGCTAGTCCTATAGCTCTGCTCATCCTTCTTATCCATTAGGACTTGAGGGGAAAACTTGTGTCAGGTTTAAAGCTCCCAGTCTGTGTCTGTATTACAATTGACATTTCTTTGTTTGTCAAAATTCTTACATTTACCACATCAGCTGTTGTTATCTGAACAGGAAGAAGAGGTGAAGACAGGCATGAATAATATTTAATATTTTAAAAAGGGAAAACTTTCAAGTGATGGTTTTAAATATTTATCTTTGACAGAAACAGAGTGCCTTGGTGGCCTGGTCAGCAGACTGGTTGAGCCAGGGGCTATAGGGATGATGTGGGATGGGACCTTTGAGCCTTGAGCTGTATGAGGGAATGGTTGACATGTTGTCTGTGGGCAGGCCTTCACTTTTCCTTTCTGTCACCATTTCTTGCCTAGAGCCCCATTAACAGGGTGAGAGAAGGAATATAATGGACGGTATTACACAAACAGGAAGAAAGTCAAACTCGTTGTTTGAGTAACTGGATTTAATGGGTCAATCAAGAGAGATGTTTGGGCCAGATGAATATGAGATGTAAATATGTTTAGAAACATATGTTCCCATACATACACATCAGCAACAACTAGTCATTATCATTGCATTACCAGGATCCAAATTATTCTCAGTTTCTTATTAGAATTTAACTAAAAATGATTAAATAAAACAATCCAGTTGCACTGAAAGCAGTTTCAACAAAGCTAAAACACTTTTTGGGCAGGGAGGGGAAAGACTCTAAATCGTAGGATAATCTGTTTTTAGCCTGGAATGAACCCTAAAGGAGAGAACCCTCAAATGTCACAGCCTCAGCCTCAGCAGATCTCTGGCCAATGAACACAATGGGTGACGTACAGTAAGGCTGGGCTGAAAAACTAACTTGAAACAGGATGACAGTCAATGTTATGCTTTGAGCATTTTTACTCGACATGTGTACATATAACAGCCTAAGCAACAGAAGAAACAACCTGACTACAACCTGTCAGTCTGCAGGTTTTGGCTTGCACGTCAAAGTACATGCACACCTCCTACCACAAAGAACTGTTTGAACTAACAGACCTTTCTGGAAATGAGATTTAAAACAAGAGTGGAACCGTTGAGGGGCATGCAAGCAACTGTGAATATTAGCTTGTGTTATCATCCAAAGCTGAGGAAATTGTTGACAAAAGAGGTAACAATTATATCAAAGTGCTTTGGATCTGTTAAAAGCAACAAAGCGCAGATTAAATACGTTCCAATTGTAAATGAAATTGGAGCCTAAGCAAAAACCAACAGGCCTGTATCCCTATGGTCAATAAGGCAAACAATATCAAATCTCTGTTATTTAAGTTAAGACTCATTTGCAGTGTTTTGGTTTCAGGCTTCAGCTAACCACTGGCCAGTTAATCAACAGATCTGAGGCAATGTTATTTTATCAGCTCTAAATTTATTACACAGTGAGGATTTACTATCCTAGCCCCACCAGACCAATTTGCAATGGGTTTGAAACCTGAACCAAACATTAGCTCGGACAATACGCCTGCTCCCCAAAAGTGAAGGGCTAAGGGGTGAAACAGGATTGGGCCTTAGACAGTGGACGGACTAATCTTTCTTTGTAACCAGTTACAGATGATGAGGATTACTTGAAAGATGAAGCATAATGATTTGATAACAGGGTTTACATATCACCCGTTTAACTGTAAAATCTATTGAGACCTGAAAGGCTTTGCCGGGTTCAGTTTTTATCTCTGGGATCCACAGGATAGTCATTACAGCTTTTAATTTGATATAGTTGATATATGTATTGCTACGAGTCTCTCAACTGAAACAATAACAAAAGACATATTGATGGTGTTAAATAAGATTTGACACAATAAAAAAGTCCCATTGAGTAATTTGGGGATTTCTCTGGGTTTGAAATATTTTAACATTTTGAAAAGTGCAAGTACACGAGTCAGAAAAATATATAACCTAGGTCTAGTCTTTGATAGACATTTGAATCTAGAATAGGTGGTTATTATTTTATCAAGATACATGTTGCCACAGTTTCATGTCTGCGTTATGTTATTGGAATTTCCTTACTGAACTATGTTCTGAAGTTTAATGAACCCTCTGGTGTCCTCATGCATAGCTCTTTATCAACTATACTGGCAGCATCACCAAATTGTATCATGAATTATTTTACTCATCAAACAATACTGAAAAGTATCATAATCATATTTTTGCCATATCATCAAAGGGGCTTTGCTGCTGTAATGTTCAAATATCACTGTTTGAGCTTGTCTGGCTTTAAACTACTCGAGTCTCAGTGTCTCTCCAAACTTGGAGCAGCAACCAAAGCTGTGTGCAGTTACACGTCTCTAATCCTGTAATTACTGGCCCATCAGCGCCTAGTAAAACCATAATTGGAACCAGCTGTCTATTTGTTTAGTCTTTTTTCCTCTCCAAATCTGCACCATGACCAATTTGACATTTCAAAATGCATCTCTGGACCTCCAATAGAGCCTGTTTTTTAACAAGTGGCCACGAGTTTGGTCCAAATTGCATTTGTCCAGAACCATGAGCCAAAGAAAGGGGAGGGGCAACCTCGTCTCAGAAAGCCCATGATTCCGTGGGGCATTGTTTTCTGGCTAGGTGTGAGTCCGACATGGGGTCCAGCTCTACAGCAAACTAAACCTGGCAACCTGGCTCAGAAATTAAAATAGAACAGTAAATCAATGATCAGTCAAACTTACAAGCAACATGAACGTGCTTAAAGGCAGATATAAAGATTACTACAATCCAAACTGACAGAGAAGAATAAGACAGGAAAGGGAATTAGTGGTCTGGCAGAGAGAGAGAGAGTGTTTGGAGTTTTTATATACACAGAAAATTCCCAGAGCCAGCTGCTGTCTGAGCCAAAAGAAATGTTCACTCGCTGATTTTATTTACTCTGTATTTAATTTATATAATACATGCCTGCATACTGTCAACTATTAAAACCACAAATGCATCTTTGTAGATTCATTCATTTTGACTTTAGCCATTTCACAAACTGAGTTAATTCACTGGATCGTAAAAGGCTATGTCCCTCTTTAAATGTCTTGAAGTTAGTTTTGTCCAGTACATTTTATGCATGGATTTGTTTGTATTATTATACTTTTGGCCTTTAAAATGCAAATAAATTATTGTAAGAAATAAATTATTTTTGTTATTATTTTTTATTATTATGTTTTTCTTTTATTACATTGATAAACAAAATTGTGTCACTTGTGGACAGCAAAAACAAGCTGTCAACAAAGAACATAACTGGTTAGCTAATGGCTGCCTATTTATTCAACAGATAAAGGGCAAAATTAGGATTATATGTGTCGAACCCACCTGCCAAATGTGAGGAAAGTCCAGAATTCACCTCTGTTCACCAGGTAGTTTCTACATTTTGGCTCTTCCAGAAACAAGTGAGCACCCATTGCAGAATACATGGAAAGATCCAATGTCTCTATTTTGGCTGAAGTTGGTTGAACAGGTAGAATCACAAACTCAAAAGGTCAAGAGGAAGTGACCCTGCCGCACTGACAGGGGTGGACTGGGACAAAAATTCAGCTCTGGCATTGTCTGTCCAGACCAGCCCACTACATTATCAGCGGACACCACATAGAAGTCCACAAATCTCGCGGCGTCTTCTCTCATGCATACTACTGTTACCACCTAGCTCAAAGATGGCAACAAAAAGGGAGGCCACACACAAACCTCTCAAGCCTAAAGTGAATTTATTTAACTCCAAATCAAGATAGCTCTTACTACATAGTGGGATGTGTAAAATAAGTTACGCGTCAGTGGTGTTAACAGTGTTTGGATGTGTGAAAATAAGGTGTGATGTATGTTGTAAGGTGCAGAAGCAAAGAAAAACAAAGGCTGAGGGCCCCATGCCCCTGGAAGCAGCCTTTAGATCTGCAGCTGAAGCCCAGCCCAAAAGGGCAGGCCCAGGGTGACGCCCCTGCCAGCTCTACCTGTGTCTGGAAAACAACTCCTCAGGCTCTCACATGTCCAGTGGTCAACCTGAGAAGGACATGGATACATTATAATGTCTCTAATCATCACAAATTAAGTATGATTTCATAAAACATAAAAAATGATAAACTCACCAGACTAGAGGAGACTCAACAGACAAACTTTGGTACAGTGAAGGCAGAGAGTGGAGGCAGACAGAGAGCAAGTCCTCGAACATGGACAGAGGGGGAACAACTCCTCAGGCTCTCACATGTCGAGTGGTCAACCTGAGAAGGACATGGATACATTATAATGTCTGAAAAATAAAGAAAAAAATTTCCTCTGTCCTGAACCTAGAGTTGAGAACTTTTTGGATGTGTGTTTCTTTTAAAACCTTTTGAAAATTATTATAATTATGAAGTATGAATTTATACATTAAAAAATACATGATAAACTTACCAAATTCTAACAGTGGTCCCAAATGTCCACATATAAAACAGAGGGAGAACGACTCCTCAAATATATCACTACAACCTGTAATGGAGAATAATTGATCATTTAGTGTACATGATCACACCATTAAGGATCAACACATAAGCACAATAAAACTTCTGAAAAGAATTAGCTTGATTCTGCATCTCTATTTACAGCTCAGAAAGTTTACTGTTGCTATGGCAACAGTAAACGACGTTAGCAGCTCTTAGCTAGCTTAGCTAAATCATCTGAACAATAATAACCCATAATATCACAATTCGGCATATTAAAACAAAATCAAAAACGTTTCTACTTTGTTTTGGACATGTCTCAAAAATGTAGCCTAGCCAGCCCCAGGCCAGCGTTACTTACCATGTCTGCCTCCACTCGCTCATCATTGTCGAGTCCTCCTCGCTCATCTCCCGGCGCACCTGCTGCTGCTGGGCTGGTGAACCCGGCACCAAACAGGTCCGTCAGTTTGGCACATTTAGCAGCCTCCACCTCCAGAGACTTCAGCTTTTTTTCCCGATGCTTCTCAGCGCCACCCGGGCGTTTTTAACTCTTATTATCCATTTTAAGTTTCTGTCTCAGCAGCAGCCCGTCCCGCGACTCCCCCCGCCAATGCCATGAGGTCCCGCCCCACCCTGGTTTGTGTTGTGATTGACAGCACTGTCAGGGCTCTCTGAGCCTGTCATCCCATGATTGATTTACAATGACAAACAATAGACCAATAATATGTGTCGATGCTGGCAACACACTGCTAGCCCTCTGTAGCCAATTGGCCGGCCCAATTGGAGGGAATTTAGAGAGGAAGAAGAGAAGAAAAAAAAAGAAAAAAAAGAAACATAGCGGACCAGACCGGCCCACATTGGGTCAACGGCCCACCGGGACGATGCCCGGTATGCCAGATGGCCAGTCCACCCCTGTATATATATATATAAATATATTAATACTAAAACAAGAAGGTGATAAGACAGGAGCCATTACAAAATTAAAGATCAGATGCTGCAAGAATGACGCAATTAAAAATCCACCGAAATGAAACGTCCTGTTTTTATTTATCGAAATAAATGATCGCAAAACTTCATCATCAGTAGGTTGTTTTATCACCATAACAACCAGATGCTAAGATTTGAAATATTATTTTGATTGACAGGGACACTCTCCCAATACCTCCTTTGATGCTTTGATGAACAGCATCAAAGTTGTTATTTGGATTGGAGACCTCTGATTGGCTGTTGATTGCTTTAAATACTGTTCAAGTTTAAGACAGCTGCTGTTGCACTCTGACCTTGACTGAGGTAAGTCATGTCTCACTCTCTCTCTGTATTTACCCAGCATGCTAACCAATACAATGCAGGCTCATTATTCAAGTTTGAAATGAAACCACTGTGTAATATGAAGCTGCTGCTGTTACATGTTGATAATGTGCTGTTTGCTGTTGCTTTTATGACAAATGTGAAAATATTGTTGCTGGCTTCTTTTGTGTTTTCTGCTGCTTATCTTAATGGGTGATATGTGTTAACGTGATGCTAAGTAGCGTTAGCTCGCCGAGGCCAGGCAGAGCGAGGCATTGTGGACAAAACACCTGTAGCACCAGGACATTTCCACATTTCACAGCTTATTCTACCAAACGATGTGTTTTTGTAACATTGGGAAGATTAACCTTGGTGTTTAACTTTAGTATTTAAGATAAAGTAAAAAAAACAACAACTGCCATCACTGCCAATCCAATTCAGATTCAAATCAAAGGGGCTGGATGCCATGGTGATTGATTTAAAAAAAAACATTTACTGGTTATTTTTTGGTTAATGTGTAGTTTGAATGTGTTGAAGGACAAGTTGACGGGAGCGTAAGTTAATGCTAGGAGCACATGACATGAGGTGTGTAGCTCCTTTAAGGAAAAAAACAATCCCTCTCCATTGGGTCTAATGTTATTTCAGAGAAAACTTTTCTGCATCACCTCGCATAACTTGCTCCCACGGTCCCATTTTTTTACTCTCACAAATTTCAAATATATCGGTGTGTCCGGCAAAGTCTTGGAATTCTCATGATGTCTTTATTTCACCGATAGGACTTATAGTTTTTGAATTATAGTTGTTTGAGTGCTGCACTCAGAGTTTAGATTTCTCTCTTGTCCCAGTGAGGAGAGAACAGGTGCATTCAGTTGAGTTTCCATGGCAACCAGATACACACACGTAGCAGGAGGGGAGTCTCTCTCTCTCTCTCTCTCTCTCTCTCTCTCTCTCTCTCTCTCTCTCTCTCTCTCTCTCTCTCTCTCTCTCTCTCTCTCTCTCTCTCTCTCTCTCTCTCTCTCTCTCTCTCTCTCTCTCTCTCTCTCTCTCTCTCTCTCTCTCTCTCTCTCTCTTAAACCAGCCAGTCTGTCTCTCTCCCTCTCTCTCCTTCTCTCTGTGTCTCTCTATCTGTGTCATTTGTTTTATATTGAATGTTTGATGGATCAAATTCACCCTAAATCGTACACACTATTTCATCCTGTCACCTGCAGACATAAAGCCTTTTGACTTCAAGTTCCAGACAAGAAAGGAAAATAGTGCATCATCTGTTCAAACAGCTTCTTCAAAAGATCGATCTACTCTCTGTGGTGAACCATGCAGAAACCAGACGTTGTGACGGCCCTCAATGCCGAACTCCTCACAGCCTACAGGAGGATTCTGGCTCTTAAGGAGGAGGTGTGGCAGCTGAAAAACCAGCTTCAAGACAGTGATGTCATAAAGATGGTTTTGGAGAAGGAGAAGGAGGAGGAGAAGGAGCAGGAGAAAGAGAAGGAGAAGGAGCAGGAGAAAGAGAAGGAGAAGGAGAAGGAGAAGGAGAAGGAGACCCAGGCCTTGAAGGAGAAGGTGGAGCAGCAGGAAAACCAGCTGAAAGAAAAAGATTGTGTCATAAAGAAGGAGGTGAAGAAACGGCGCGCTCGCCTCAGGGCCTACCTTGACTGCCTTGCTGAGCTGACTGTCTCTCAGGCCAAGAATAAGATGATGGAAGCAAGTCTGCTCCAGGAGCCACCCCAGGAGGAGAAGGAGAAGGAGAAGGAGAAGGAGAAGGAGAAGGAGAAGGAGAATGAGATCCAGGCCTTGAAGGAGCAGGTTGATCAACTGCACCTTCAGCTGAAAGACAAAGACTGTGTCATAAAGAAGGAGGTGAAGAAACGGCGTGCTCGCCTCAGGGCATATCTTGACTGCCTTGCTGAGCTGACTGTCTGTCAGGCCAAGAATGAGATGATGGAAGCAAGTTGGCACCAGGAGCCTGCGACAACAAGGAGCAGTGAGGTGGATGTCAAGAAGGAGATGGAGAACGAGAAGGTGCTCGCTTCAAGGCCTAAAGGAGACGAAACTGCAGCAGGAGACAACACCAACTATGGGACTGAGCTGCAGAAAGGAGGAGGCTGAGCTGAGCTGGAGGAGAGAGAAGAGGTGGAGAAGCCCCCGCCCTCACCCTTTTCCTACTCTTAAAACAAACCCCTCCCCTGTCCCCCTTTCTATATATTTGAAATAATCTAATGTGTTGTAAATATGTTGAACTTTTTGAATAAATATGACTAGTACAGTAACATCTGCCTCTGTCTTTCTGAATATAGATACAGGATTCATTGATCAATTAACACAGTGTTGGAGTGAAACAAATCAGTGTGATTCATTTAGTTTGCTACTATTCATACAAACACAACACAGCAACAGAAGACAAACAATGTGTCTTAACTTTATTACATTTGGTCAAATCTATTAATTATGACAACAATACAATAATAATACTATCATCTCATCTGAGGGCCCACCCATCACACTGACCACGCCCATCTGACACGCACACACACTCACGCACACACACACATGCACACGCACACGCACACACACGCGCACGCACAAACACACACACACACGTCATTATCATTTATATATTTAGTGTATATATATACATTTATTTCAATTAATTTATGGTTGAGGTCAATATCAGATCAGAAGACGTGTTCATGGCACTGAAGTCAATGTAAAATGATTTAATTTATATAATCAATTTGTAAATTAATTATGTAAATTATATTACAGTATGGATGTGGTGGTCTAACTATAAATACATTTTATTTTCATTAAATCATATATATTTGTTGTAATTAGTGATTTTATTTTCAAATTGTTGATTTAACGATTAAGTCGTTTTCCCAATTGCACCTAAAGACTTTTTAGTTTTTCTGGTCATGATGAACCTGTGTATTGATTTTTGTGAAGATGGGTCAATGTGAACACGTTCTGGGGGTCTCGGGGGGGAACCATTGAGACATTTTGCAACGCCCATTATAAAATCCTCCAGAATTCCTAAATTTACACCACTTTCTAACTTTCTGCAAAATTTGGTAAGAATTTGAGCGTGTTAAAGCCCTCAAAAAGCCAATTCATTTGCCTGAATAATAATAATAATAATAATCCTTACAATTTCAATAGGGTCTCACCTGACCTCTGATCAGTGCTCGGGCCCTAACTAGAATGGCCACCAGTAGAGTCCATAAACCCAAACCTAACAGTTAAAGAACATGTTTGGTTTTCCAAAAACATTGAAACCACATTTAGATTCTTTAGACTTTTAATTGGATCTGCACCAAATTCTGAAATGACATGTTTTTACTGGGATGAAATGTAAAATGTGACAAACTATACCAACACTGAGCTGAAAACAACAACAGTTACAAGTACAGTGTTTCTTCTATTCTGATTGAAGATTGAGGATCAACTCTTTACGTGGGGGGTGATTAATACAGTCTGGTGTTTACACGGGCTGACACATTTAATCAGAACAGCAGCTGCATGTCGCCATCAGAAGTGATGAACATGTCATCCACTCGTCTTCTTTAATGGCGATCTCATCTCTCATCTGTATCTCATCCCTTTGTCACGTGTTTGATCAGCTCCCAGAAGACGGATCTATTTTCTGGCGTTACCATCCAGTACTTATTATCCAGTACTCTTCAGTTCCAGTGTGTACTAAAAAACAAACTCTCTGCAGAGAAACCAATTCATCTTTAAATAGGAGGAATGTTGATTAATTTGAATATTTATGGATGCACAAACACTAAATGAGACAAAGATGTAGAGTTAAATCTCAATTACAGTTCAGGAAGGAATTTTCATTGGGGGAACAAATGCCCAAATATAATTTTTTTAGAAACAGATGAATATTTAGGTGTTTAATCAGAAGAAGGACGTTTCCCTCTGCAGCTAATGGATCTGTTTCAATCTTTTATGGCCTGTTTATTGTAACTGAGGTGTTAAAGCATTTAAAATTGTACTTGCTCTTTTATAATCAGAATATTAGGCTCCATTTAAAGATACCTTAAGTCCAGGGGTGGACTGGGACAAAAATTCAGCTCTGGCATTGTCTGTCCAGACCAGCCCACTACATTATCAGCGGACACCACATAGAAGTCCACAAATCTCGCGGCGTCTTCTCTCATGCATACTACTGTTACCACCTAGCTCAAAGATGGCAACAAGAAGGGAGGCCACACACAAACCTCTCAAGCCAAAAGTAAATTTATTTAACTCCAAATCAAGATAGCTCTAACTAATTAGTGGGATGTGTAAAATATGTTACGCGTCAGTGGTGTTAACAGTGTTTGGATGTGTGAAAATAAGGTGTGATGTATGTTGTAAGGTGCAGAAGAAAAACAAGGGCTGAGGGCCCCATGCCCCTGGAAGCAGCCTTTAGATCTGCAGCTGAAGCCCAGCCCAAAAGGGCAGGCCCAGAGTGGAGACAGACAGAGAGCAAGTCCTCGAACATGGACAGAGGGGGAACAACTCCTCAGGCGCTCACATGTCAAGTGGTCAACCTGAGAAGGACATAGATACATTATAATGTCTGAAAAATAAAGAAAATGTTTTCCTCTGTCCTGCACCTAGAGTTGAGAACTTTTTGGATGTGTGTTTCTTTTAAAACCTTTTGAAAATTATTATAATTATGAAGTATGAATTTATACATTAAAAAATACATGATAAACTTACCAAATTCTAACAGTGGTCCCAAATGTCCACATATAAAACAGAGGGAGAACGACTCCTCAAATATATCACAACAACCTGTAATGGAGAATAATTGATAATTTAGTGTACATGATCACACCATTAAGGATCAACACATAAGCACAATAAAACTTCTGAAAAGAATTATTAAAATGACAAATCATGAATTACTACATCCATAATGATTATAAATGATTAACAATGACAATGTGTGATAATAACTGGCAAATTTATCAAATTAAACTAATTATTCCATATAGGTTTACTTGTATTCTGTTTTCAATACGGCTAAGAAAGTTTACTGTTGCTATGGCAACAGTAAACGACGTTAGCAGCTCTTAGCTAGCTTAGCTAAATCATCTGAACAATAATAGCCCATAATATCACAATTCGGCATATTAAAACAAAATCAAAAACGTTTTCTACTTTGTTTTGGACATGTCTCAAAAATGTAGCCTAGCCAGCCCCAGGCCAACGTTACTTACCATGAGGTCCCGCCCCACCCTGGTTTGTGTTGTGATTGACAGCACTGTCAGGGCTCTCTGAGCCTGTCAGCCCATGATTGATTGACAATGACAAACAATAGACCAATAATATGTGTCGATGCTGGCAACACACTGCTAGCCCTCTGTAGCCAATTGGCCGGCCCAATTGGAGGGAATTTAGAGAGGAAGAAGAGAAAAAAAAACAAAACAAAAAAACATAGCGGACCAGACCGGCCCACATTGGGTCAACGGCCCACCGGGGCGATGCCCGGTATGCCAGATGGCCAGTCCACCCCTGCGCACTGACCACTACACACAGTTAACCAGACACGGGTGAAGCTGGTGAAGGTGATCAACAAAGGGAAACCAGATAAAGAAAGGAAGTAAAGTGAGAGAGTTTTCAAAACAAAACAGGATGAATGAACTAAAACTGCAAAGACATTAATGCAGAAACAAAACAGTCCATAATCAATTGGAATCCAAAAAGAGATCCAAAAAGAAATCTTTCCAGAAAAAGTTCCCAACACAACAGAAGTCCAAACACAAATCAAAAGTTTGTTACTGGTGAGGCTTGTATTTAAATGTTTTTCAGATGGAGTCGTCAGTGGCAGTGTGGTTTTGGTTTGACTTTATACTGAGACTTGCCCTTATTATTCTCACCCACTCAAACCCAGTGTAAAATGGCAATGGAATAAATGTAGACACGCTAATAGAAACACCCACAGCTCTAAATATTTGACAGTGGTGATTAGGTAAAGATGAGTGGCCTGTTAAGAAACCTCTGCTGAAACAGTTTGAACAGTTGTTTTGATAGAGTTTTACCAGTTTTATTTACACAGAAGTTTAACATTTCATTGAGCTAATAACAGTCTCTTCAATCGAGAATCTTATTTCAAGATAAATTGAAGAA
Organism: Pleuronectes platessa; assembly: GCF_947347685.1. Classification (NCBI taxonomy): domain Eukaryota; kingdom Metazoa; phylum Chordata; class Actinopteri; order Pleuronectiformes; family Pleuronectidae; genus Pleuronectes; species Pleuronectes platessa. The sequence goes on from NC_070626.1 coordinate 10,501,836, forward strand.
TTCGTTTGGCTCACAAATAGTATAGACTCATATTGTGGGATATTTTGGTTTTCATTCCCCAGGCATAGAAGTGTTGATGTTCCACACAGTCACGCTAACCTTCATTCTGATTCTGTTCTCCTAGTGAAGGTCATTGTTTGCTTTCCTCTCTCTGTGTACATTACATTTCACAGTCTATTGCTTCTTTCTCTTCTAATGACTCACAGGCTCCTCTGTCTGATTTGCTAGAAATGAGAGCAGACATGGCAGACTAAATGCCTTCAGTTCTACTCTGGAGCAGACAAACACACACACAAACACACACACAATCATACGATAAATAAGAAACAGAGAAGCAAGCAAAAGTATTAAAAAAAATCATGATGCAATAAAGCTGCAAAACAACAGAAAAGTCATGATTCAAGTTTATGGTATCAAAAGAAAAGCAGCCATTATTTAACTTTAACATCTGCAAGAGGCAAAACCATTTTTGAGATCATGAAATTAAAACAAATGTGAAACAGCCTGTCAGTGTAACCGATGCTTTGTCCACCTTAATGAGGATATTTTGCGGAAAAAAATTCCTCTGTGTTTGAGCCTCTCGTCCACATGCTTTTAAAAAAATTCTGGTTTCTGTTTCCATGCTTGTTGTTGAAGTTGTTTCTTTGTTCTCAATATGGGGAGATATATGTGATTTCTGGAAAGTATCCATTTGAAAAATACCTGCAGTAGTGTAGACATATACAACTGAAAATGTTTTAAAATAAAAAAAAATTGGAAATATATCATTTATTTGCATTTCAGAAGCAACTTACAGGATAACATGTAAAATTCACGTATACCAAGAACAAAAACTACTTCTTTTCTTTCTCTCATCAAATTGTTATTTTAATTCTTATTTATGATTTTAAGGAGAATGAATTTGGCCATGAAGCATTTTTCCCCTGTAATACAATATTGAAAAATTGTTGAGTTTGTACAAAATGCTGTTTTAACACACTATATAAACATCCATGTGGGATAACAGTGTTACTTTATCACATATTTAATAATAACATGTGATAGAGTTTTCAGACTCAGTGTTTGATACCGTACCTTTGGCCATGCAGCGTTGCCTTGGGGCTCATATTTGAAATGCTACAAATACTGTAGCAACACAGGATAATTTAATAGCTTTCTGCCTGCCAATCCCCAGGAGCTAACATGAGACAGGAAGAGAGGCAGCTATTCTGATGTGCACTTGGCTCTCTTCCTTGACTCGGCTGCAGCTAGCACTGATAGGAATGATGGTTTTTATATGTATCTCTTTCTGAGTGGCGGCAGATGTTCCGCATTCTCCAGCAGTGCTCTGTTCCAGGGGGAAATCAGGGAAAACTACGCACTATAAAATTAAACCACTGACACTTCACCGGCCCTGAAACCAAATAGAGCCCGCAGCATCAGCAAGCTGGAGCGAATCCATCATTTCTCATTTTTAGAGGGTTCCATCTGTGCTAACTTCCATTAACACTGGCTGTATCTGCAGTGAACTGCTTTGTAATAGATAAACACCACACTACTTATTCACCAGGGCCCATTGTGTTTGATATCATATTAAAACATCCAGAGTGTCCAGTAAGAGGAAAAATCCATATGACTTAAATACTAGTGTAGTTTTATTATTTACAAAACAATTATGTAAATCAGTATGTGCCACAGTTAACATCTTTTTCAGTTCTTTCACCAAAGACACAACTGTGTTTAAACTGCGTGTTTCACTTTATCAGATACCTCGGACTCTGACACAGAAAGATCAAATTAGCCAGATAACTCATAGTTATACTGACCCAACAAACTTGATATTATTTGTTGTTCTATTGGTATTATTAAAAAGAAAAAAGTGTGTTTTAGCTTCTATTTGGTTTTTAAAATGTGGTAAAGTAAAGTAGCATTTGGTTGGAATGCTGTAACATGCTGCACCATTGTACAGACTTGACTACAGAGCAAAATAAGTACGGCTGCATCTAAAATTAGTCGGGGACGTCTAAAAGTGATGAAAGGCTGATTATTACCCAGTTTATATTCATCTACATCAAAGTACGTCCAACTTAACAATGTTCATGATAATACCAAATGTATGTCTTTGTGAAATATTAAGCATTTGCAGTTTGTTGCACAACCAGGCTTGCCAATTATGGCAATAATATAGTATTGTTTGTTTCAGAGGCTTATATGTTTGGTAAGTCTAATATCCTTGATGAAGTCGTCTACATTTGGAACCTCCACAGCTGCGGAGGCTGTGCTACCAGAGTTCCACTTCAGCCTCCTCAACCGTTTTCAAATATCTCTGGAACAATATTGAGACAATTAGCAAACACTTGTAGCCTGAAGTCGTCCATCTGCAGGAGGAGGCACCCAAACACAGCTGTGATGCTGTGACAATTTCTGTTGCCATTTCACTCAGTGCATTCTAGCAGGTTTTTCCAAACACCACTCAGGATTGGAGGATGACACATTTAGTATTCAGGGTTCAGCTCAGGGTGCAGAGTATTAAAATGAGGGAGCAATTCATGCTTTTTCACCCCCCATGGACCCGGACCTGATACTGTATGAATAAAGAGGGTTTTTTCACTCTCGATTAAATGAAAAAACAGAAGGAACTAAATAAAAAAGGAACCTAACCCATTATAGAAATAGAAATGAAGTAGGTTGCTTAGGATAAAATCTAATATAATTTTATGGCTTAATATTGTAGACATATTCTGTTGGAACTGACCAGCTATTCACTGAGAATTGAATAAATTATTAATTGCATGATTTAGATTATAAAAAAATAACCCTGTAAAATCAATTTGACTGTATTTATTGTCCAGATATACTATTCTTTCTTCTATATCGTTCTATAAAAATGCTACACAGGAACTGTTTCAATTGAACTTTATGCAATGGGTCAATGCCTTTTCTTTGTCTGAGTATTCTTATGCTAGATATTTTTGGTATCATGAATACTTTACTCTGTAAAGTGTTGGTTTTCAAAGATGCCCGACCAGTAGCTGCTGACACCCAGTTGAACCTGGATACGGGGATTAGACCTCAGCCATTATGGAAATGAAAAAGAACAGAAGAGAAGCAGCAATGGTCAGACCGCTCACACAGGTAGACTGGTGGAACAAAGCCTTTTTAATTACCCTTTTAATTGCCCCTTTAACAGTGTGAATTAGCATTTTAATGATGGGTATGTAATTAGGGTGGAAAAGACTGGGAGAGCTGCAGGCTGCTAATAATGCCTCTCAGCTCAGAGATCACAGCAACAGGAGACCGGAGCAGCTGCACCTGAGAGCCAGAACACACTGCACCACTCAACCAACAAAGAACAGATGTTACATATACACACACATACAGAGAGCCTCCCACTGACCACACAAACACAGTTACACCTTTGGGTGCAGACAAACTAATTTAGCTGTCACTGGGTTGACCATTCGGTGGACATATAAGCAGAGAAAACTTTGTGACAACAAGCATATTATCAAATGTGTAAGCACACATACAAACCACTTCCGTAACACCCCCCCCCCCCCCCCCCCCCCCGCCCTTGTGTAAATACATTTAGGTCTACACAACATTGATAATACCTGGACCACACACACTCACAGGTTTGCACAAATGGAGCAACGCCTGTTCAGGCAGCCCACTCGAGCTCCGCACATCATGTGACATATCTCACTCTCCACAAACATCTATAATACCCACCCATCTTATTAGGTGGTCTATTTAAGCACGAGGAAATGTACCATCGCCCCTCTTTGCTTGCCCCGCTGCTTCGACAGCATCCACCTGTCGTCTTTGACGGGGTGGGGGGGGGGGTTACATCATTTGCTCATCACTCCAATAGTATCTTTGAAATCATATCTGAGGGAGCGATTAAATCGGAGCCTGAACACCAAACACTAACCTGTTCTACTGTTGCAATAGACGTTTGAATGTGAGTTGCCTGACTGATCTATCCTTATTAGCACTATTTACTTCTATTCAGTGTGGTTAGCCAACCAAAACCATATCTCGAATCTTAACCATGACCAATTCATACCTTATCCAAACCCTAACCTGAATAGAACCATGGTTAACATCTTACTACTAACCTTAATACTTAACCTCATTAAGACTAAGTTTTGGTCCCCATGAAGTCCTGACAAGGTCAGTGTTTATACTGGAACAGGTCCTAAAGATGCAATCAAACCAAAGTGTGCACACACACACACACACACACAGTAACACATTGGGACATGTTCACCAGGGCTCACATGCAAACAGACAGCTTATGCAAACACATGTACTCTCACTCTGCTCCAAACATACAGTCTGGCAGAGGAGAGCTTTGGGGACCTTGGCAATTACAGCATTTACACCAGGCTCCCCCAACAGCTCAGTGCAGAGACTGAAGGATGGTAAAGGGATGAGAGTAGTTTGGCTAAAGGCTTTCCAGCTAATTAAAAGACTAACGTAGCCTCCAAATGACCGTTAGGACCGTTCATTTGGCTCATATATGCAAGAAAAAAAAGCAGAGATGTTCAGTATATCTCATCATGAGATGGGCCATGATGAAAGCGAGCAACATCAAATACACCATTTCTGTGTGCGTACCATTTTTCATAACAAACTGTATCTGTGTTTACACGCAAATTGTTCAATTGCACAGTCAATATCAAAGGTGTTCTACTAATAGTCATATCACAAGAAATGTGCAGTCTTTATGTATCATCACTTCAATAGGCCTATTGGAGACATTAATGATGCAGTAATTATATGGTATAATCGCACCATATAATAACCCAATACTGGCACATGACCATTATAAACCAGTATATCTATCAGCTGTGTAATAAAAAGAAATCTCATGAAGCCATCTAGGAGCCCATCTATTGTGAATTCCATCCATTGCATTGTTTTGTACATGATCAAATATACTTTTTCTTTCACTCTTTGATACTAGTTGTGTGCTTTATCCAGCATCTTGACTTATTTATGATTGGCTGCTCCTGCTTGCGTCGCTTCAACTACAGACCAGTTTGTAATGGTTTCTAGTTGAAGCCACGTTTCTTTTATCCAGGTTGTAGATGATGTTGGTTGAAAGTGTAGTACAATGATCAACGACTAAAATAAATGTGGGCCAGGGGTAAAGGGGGGGGGGGGGGGGGGGGGCAATGCCCACTTTCCTACTTCCTATACCCCAAACTTCAGCACCCTTGCTTAAACCACATACTCTTGAAAACGTGATTTTGATTCCAACATCACACCTGTAATATTTTTTGACAGTATCGTGGGCTGGTATCGTTGTGGAAAAAATTAAAAAATAGCCTATGGTGGCCTAATCGTAACACTCATCCTAACCTCAACCAAGAACTACCCTTACCCTAATCCCAAAATATGTCCTTACTTTAAAATAAAATGACACACAACATAAAGAGGTACAGTGAACCAGCCAAAAACGAGACGTGATGATTTCATAGGTCAACATCATTCAATTAGTTGGGGATTTGTGACAGGGTTGTTTTACAAAAATTCAAGCACATGAGCAAATGTTTTTTTGTGAGTGAATAGAAGCAGCCTGAGCAGGAAGAAACAGACTTGACCCATAGATGGTTATTGTCATTTTAGGTAGAACTTTTCACACTGCTATATGTTCAAGTGTAAGTTTGGTTTTCATCAGCAGCACCTGTCCATGAAAGAAGTAGGAATGTGTCGTCCCTCTTTGTTTACAGTCCATGACATTTGTAGAGCAACACTACGTGTGACTGCAGCCGGTTTCAAACAGGATTTTCAAACAAGACTGTGCACATGAGCTGGGCCTGTTAGAGAAAGGAGGGGGGGGGGGGGGGGGGGTATGGTTTGGAGAGCAAACATCATAAAATGTCAACGTGAAATTAGGAAATAGTTACTTCAAAATGAAAGACCATGATCCTGAATAATGATAGGAGGGAAAATCCACACACTCACACACAGCTCCACACAGGTTTATGAGCTGCAAAGAGATGGAACCTGACACGTAGCTTTTATTTCTGTGAAACCTGTAATCAGGTTTATCATTAAATCTGAATGCCGCCCATCTCCTGGCTAATCTAACTCTTAATTGAACCTGCTCTTTTCCAGGCCACAAAACTTGGTTGCATTTAGCAGCCACATTAAGAATATTAGCCTGAGCCCATACAGAAATATGACGTTGGAGAACAGAGGGCTGTCTTTGTGCTGCGATGCCTCCGGGAGAGAGGGGGGGGTTCTCAGTGTGCTCTGGGCTGCTGTCCTAATTATTTTTTCCCAGAGATGAGGTCACATTCCTCATGGCCCAATCATGGAGAGAGGAGGGTTTGTTATTAAAAATCTGCAGACAAACAAACATGCTGGCCTAAAGGAATCCATTCAACATAAGCCCTTGAAGGTTGTTTTTTGTTGCTCTTGTCGTAATGACCATTTAAACAAAATTCAGACACAGAGGACGGTAAACAAATAAAAGAAAACATATTTCAGCGATGACATTTTCAACTTGGAACAATAGAACAGATTTTTCTCTTTTTCCCTTGAGCCCTGCAGGACTGTGGCATGATGACACAGCGGGCAATAATGCCATTAACAGACTATTACTGTTATTTGATACGCGTTAAGCAACCTCTCTGCAGATGGTTTAGTAATGTTCGGGGGTATTAGGCCTGTTGTCATGGTGAACACTGCAGCAAACTGTCAGGGAAAATGATTGTGATGATAAGCCTTTCTTATCCTATTGGCTTTGTTCCGTGCGATGTTAAATGTTGAATACACCAACACACAAAGCAGAAAAACATGCGGTACACCAAACAAGCACATTCATCTGCTTTGTTTTCCCTGTCATAACTGTCACATATGAATACGTGTGTTTCCTTGTGTATCCTCATAAGGAAATTATTTTCTTCTTCTTCGTCTCTATCCAAAAAGGTTAGAAATCCCGGTTCAACTGTCAAACAAACAGTCCTTGAGCTGGTAAGAACCCAGGTATTGGATAAACAATTCCCGGTAGATGATAAAAAACCTTAGAGCTTAAGCACAGTATGTTTGAAGGATGATCTCAGGCCCCAAAAACAATCAACTGACCCTGTGTCAGACTCTTGCTAAACCCTGCTCCCCTCGGTTATGTTGCTACATCTGTCAGGCTTGATAACGGTGGCGTATAATTCTTCACTGGGTCCTTGAATGCAGACAGAGGTGGACAAAAGCAATGAGTCTCGTTTCCAGCTGACAGCCGTGGATTCTGTTGCCTGAAATGACTGTCGCTAGCAGATTTTATAAGCTGCTGCTAGTTAGCTAATTAACAGCACTTTGATGAGTTGGCTGAAAATACTGTCTCCAGCGACCTTTATAAGGTTTCCAGCAGACGCGTTTTTAAAATGAGAACCCCGTAAACGGTCAGTAAATACGCACTTGATGATATACATGATGTAACACATCCAAGGCTGAGGTTAAAGCTACAAGTCCCAAGCAAAGAGTTGTCATCTTTAAAGCAAGACTAAGAGAATGATGCCTCCTTTGCCTTTACTACGTGTTTGCGTAGGTAGAACTACACAAGTGTTTATCTCACTGCACAACTTTAAGCAGCGAGCTAAACACACATGACCAAAGACAAATCTGTGTACAAATTAAATATGTGCATGCATAATGTACTATAAGGGTAACTGTCAGTGACCGAGCAGGAAGACCAGAGAGTCACAGAGTTTCTTTGAACAAAGATTGTTTTTTAATTTGGTTTCCATTAACAAACTGAAATATAAATGTCCCAACCGGTAAAAAGGTAAATTACTAAAAACTAGCCTCAAGTAACAGCTGGAGACCAGTCGACAGCATCACAAAAAAAAACTCAACTGAGAGAGGGGAACATATATGGTGGATGGTCAAGACACTCAAAAACAAAGAGCGGGGGGATACACTTAGACATACTAACATTGAAAACAAACTACAATCACAACATAACATCCCAGTATAAGACCATATAATATCAACTAAGGGAAATTAATTAAATATAAATATCAAACGATAATTAAAGATTTAACAACTACAAATCGAGATAAGGCAACAATGATGAATGGCCAGATGACTCCAGCAACAACCCCCAGGAACTGGTAACTCATAATTAATTATCATATAAAGAAAATATTTAATAAATGAAAGTATGTTGTATGAAATTAAAATGTGTCCAGTTATTTAATAAATGAAGTGGGTGCGTGTGCAAAAAGAAACAACTAAGCAAATTAGGAATTAAGAGGTTACCACCATGTTACCGAATGTCAGTGTGTGTGTTTGCTGGTGCCATAGATATATAGATATATATAAAGGCTAGATGTCTTGTCCGCTTTGCCGGCCAACGGAGTCGAACGTCCGCACATGGCGGCCATCTTGCCACAGGCGGCTCGCCCACCCATAACATTGTGTTGGTAGAGGAACATGTACTTTTTAAATGAAATAAAATAAAATAATTCTTGATGTATATTCGTAAAGGGAAATCTTGTACCTATGTAGAACATTATTTTTAGAAAATAACATAATTATTCATAAGTATGCAGTGTCGTAACTACATCTCTGACGTTTATAACAAACCAAACCGTTTAAAAATCGGTTGAAAATTTAGCAAGTTATGGTTATTTAAAAAGTACGTACAACTACAACACCATGTTATGGGTGAGCGAGCTGACTGTGGCAAGATGGCCGCCATATGCGGACGTTCGACGCGGTTGGCCGAGACATCTAGCCTTTATATATATATATCTATGGCTGGTGCGGCCATCACAGTAACAAAATGAAACCAGGAAGTAAAATAAGTTCCAACAAGCCTCTGAAAATAGTCAATACGTTTTGACTATTGGCATCTGAAATGTAAACAGAATATAAACAAATTACCTTACAGATTATGTTTCTCGATGAGCAAACCATTCCCCGGGTGGGATTAAAACAAGATGGCCTATTCGAAACAAATGGATATGAGCCAAACTGAAAAGTCAAAGTAAGCGTAAAAACTGTTATTTGTTGATGTAAAAATGAGGTGATACATCATGACTGACAGCTGAAAGGTGCAATCTGCAAGAAGCTGAAATTGCAAAGAATCAGGCCCAGCAAGTTCAAGAATAATGCCTGACAAATTTAAATTTAAAATAGGAAGAATTCTCAACAGAGTTTGGTGTATTTGTGACAGCTGTAGCTCTTCTGGTTCAGGAAGCCGGGGATCATGGGTAGTATGCACCGTTCAGTTGCGTTTCACTCCAGTGAATAGGACTACACAGTCAGAGCTCCACTCAATAGATTGACAGGCGTTTGTTTTTCTCTACATGAAAAACAATGAATTGCTAAGACACAAAGCACAACAGAATTAATCGCCACACTGCAGAGGGCGCTGTTGACAGTTAGCACAGTTAACCATAGTAAAAGTGAACTGTTATATCTTCCGAAGTTGTGCAAGTGGACGTAGGTAACTAAATACCAAACCCTGATACCAAGACCTGGATGACTGAGAACCTTCACTGACTAAACTGTTGCAGAAAAGGAGAAGCAGTGTTTTTGTAGTGCATAAATTTGTTTGTTAGAGTATGATTAGAGAAAATATGATAAAAAATTGTATATTTTTCTAGCATAACCATATTAAAACATAGTTGAAAATATAACACTTCAGTCAGATTTATTTACCTTGACAAGAGAAATTAATTTGAGGATGAGGACTGACTGATTTATGTAAAGTAACTCTATCTCAGGTTGAGGCTCGGCTGGAGTGTTAACTTACCCAAACCAAATATAGAGCAGAACAGAGTCGCTTTAAACTATTACATAGGGATGTCTGTTTTTTTTTGTCCAAAAAAGAACTTTCGCTAATAAACTGTGACCCAACAAACAACTGGGGGGCAGCAACACCTACAGGTAAAACAGGATCCTCCCATAGGGATCACAGAGTCACATCCCAAGCCAGTCTGGCCGTTCACTGGCCACGATCACATGTTTGCCTTCGACTTTTCTTCTTATCAAACTTGATATTTTACAGAGCCCACTCGTCCACGCTCACAATAGGAAGAGCTGATTCTGCTGAAGGTCACCCTGACACCTCAGCTGAATGAATGACATTTAGAGCACCATTTCCTATTTTTCACCAGTTTCTTTGAAAGGACTTACTCTCCATGAACTCACCATGCTCACGTGCTCACGATCATGCACACAGCCGTACAGGGCTGCCCCTGAACATATGTATTTCATTGCAGAGAGTTAAACAAACTGTCATAATCTCCCACTGTGGAGCACATCAGATGTAGACACACTAAACTGGACTGACTCCTCAAACATGTATCTATAGTTTAAAGATGGATACTGGTTACACAAACAGTCTACACATGTGCTCACAATTGAAGCACACGGTTGTAATTTAAACCTATGAATATAATAGCTAGAGCTATAATAGCTACAATAGCTAGAGCTTGCATTAATGAACCGAAAAGCTGAAGCCTCTGTCTGTCGCCTCATCACTTTGTCACATGCGAAAATGGAGTATCAGCAGGAGGTGGCGTCAGGGGGTTTCACTTCTCTGCCTGCAGGTGATTGTTGTTTGTATGATCCTGTTTAAATCGATCTGGAGTAAGCTACACTCTTTTTGCAGCAGAAAGTTTGAACACATCACATTGTGCACTCGTGGTGACATTGACATCATTATGTTTCGTTGCGTGTGGTGAAATTGGAGTTGATAATGCACGGTGGTGCCAGGGAGTGGTGAGGAGGAGCAGAGCAAAATGAAAATAGTACATCGTTCAATCATCTTATGTTGTGTTAAATATACAATATGTAACTTTGGCCACTTGGGGTCTCTCAATGAATCAAAAACAAAAAGATCTAGTTTGACAACGTAATGAAGCAGCGTGAGTAATGAAGACATCAACTCATGGGAGTTGATGTCTTCACCACCATTGCCGATCAGAATCTACCTGAAGTGCCCAAAGATGAGGTAATGTATGAAAGAATGAATAATTGTGAACATGTGACCAATACAACAGCTGACTGGCTAACTGGCCGTTTGTTTTATCTTTATCATACGATGTTCGCCCCAGAAGTTCCTGCAGAGACGGACAAAACAGATGCTGGAGCCAATGAAACGTCCCATTACCTTGACATTACGGAATTCTGTGTTTGAACATCGTAAACATTTTACATCATGTAATTACACAACAAAATATATAAAATAAAAGTCCAGTCATTTTTTTATTAAAATTAATTACATTACCTTTAGAGTTGTAAATATTTTAGATATACATTTTTGAAGATACTCAAGAAATGACAACACAGTAAGAAAAAATACCAACATGGACACTGGTGGATTATGTCAATTGTGGAAAGGGCTGAAGGATTTTGTTATAAGTCTTCGGTCATCGCTCTGTCACACTTATATAATATGTAGGATTTCAAAAGATAAATATTGACTTCCGCAGTATAACATCTGGTGTACACCATCAGCATTCTTCAAGAATTAATTTACTGATATGAGATGAACATTTATAGTCTGCACTTTTGCTCCTGTTATTAAAAGATGGTATTTCTTCTAACCCTGTTGCAAAAGGACATGTCTCTTTGTGCTCCCATCCAGGATAATCAAGTCATCCTCGTCCACATGCCTCCCCGTATCTCTCCTCCAGCGCCCTGACCTTTATCTTCAGCTAAATCTTATTTGCCTTCAGGACTTTATAGGGCTTTCCACTCATTCATAATCTATTTGCAGTGTCCTACAGACTTTTCATTGCTATGACATTTGACAAAAAACTTAATGGTAAGATATTTCAGCCCCTGTATTCATTTGCGGTCGACTTGAAGTGAATCTTTTTGGAGGCAGTGGGGAGACAGATTGTGAGCAGCTTTGCTCCAGGGACATTTCACCATAGTTCAAGGAGATTACCTTTTTGGATGTGTGCTCCATTAGGCAGCTCCACACATCATACAAATACTCTCCAGCAGCTTTTTTGCATTTGCTATTGTTTAACTGTAACTATGGACAATATAACAAAATGATGAAGCACCTTCAGTGTTGGACTTTTTCTCTTTAAGTGAGAAAAACAAAACACGAAATACAGAATCCAAATCATTTAGGATGAAATCCGGAAGTTGATTGTATATTCACTAGCATTGCCACACTAAAAGTATGTATTGTTTAAATCTTTTGATGCTTGGCTGAGATGTTTGGCTGTTGCCTGACTTAGGGATGGCTGGAGGATATGGGCATTCAACAGGTCATCTTTCGATCAGGTAAGCTGATCTGAAATCCGGGATCCATCTTCATTTTTTGACTTTTAGGTGTGTAGCTTGTTTGGTCTGTCTTCGAGAGATCTTAGGCTAACGGGGCAGGATGGGTTGACCAGGTATAAGTAGGGTTGACTGGTGATTAGAGGAGTGGTTGAGGCGTGGTCCTGATCCCGAAGCTAAAATTAATTAGTAACTTCATTTAAATTGAACTTGCTGCCCAGCTGATGTTTTGCATAGGAGTTTTGCCACTGGCCCTTGGAGAGACTATTGTTTTAACATAATGCAGCCGTCTCCTTTTTGATTTGAGCATGTGGCCTCCACAGAGTCCTGGTCTCAGCATCATGGAGTCAGTCAGGGATCACATGAGACATAAGACATTGAAAGCAGAATGCAGACTTTTAACTTTATTCTGAAAAATACATATATTGTTTTCGTGAGAATATTCCATTCATAATCTTGTTTGCATGTTATAGAGCAGAGTCTGATTATGACTCATAACAACATTAAGTCCCACAAACACAAGGCATGTGTCGTCAAACTGTGGGTAACTGCTTTATGTTGATTTCTTATTGAAAACTCTAATAGGACATCAACAGCAGTAAAATGCGATCAAGACGTATACAAGTCAACATAATGTGCCCCAAGTCAGAATACATCACACGTCTTCAATCATTGCTTATTCGGAATATTCTTATTTTGGTTAGTTAATCACAAAATGATGTATACATGAAAATGCCGTATTCAGACTGTTGTTAATATCTGATTGTTGGTGTCCAGATGTCTACTGAGACGGACTGAATCTACAGAATAACTGTTTCCAAGATGCTTGGAACAGCCTACCTGCCTGTACTTGTTTGGTGCACTTTGAATGCAGTTAATTGATCAGTTAAATCTATGACACTGTGAGTATTTTAAATGTTTGCAAGGAGCTGTGTGTTCACATTCTGATCAGTCAACAGATCTCTTATCACTGTAACATGATCATTTCATCCCAAAGCAGTGTGGGAGAACTGATCTAGATACAGAACTGTTTCATAAAGAGCAGTCCATGTTTGTCGGAAAGTCTCTCATTGTCTTCTCACACCTTGTGCATGCTCAGACATGTAGTAATATACAGGTGCAAAGTGACCAGCAGCATGTAAACCAGCACGCGACACATTCCATTTGTAGAACACAGCGAGAGCAGAGTCTGAGCATTTACTTGCTGCTGAAGGTCAAAACGTTAACCTGTGATATAAGTGTAGTGATTATTACCATTGAATTTGATTTACCTGTGGCACTGACTTCACTAATGATTCTACAGGATCACAAGGTCGAGGCAAGTTCTTGTGAATATCTGCAGATTTTTTTTGCTCTACACAGAATAAAGAAACTCATACCCTTCAAAAAAAAAAAAAAAACAGAAACAAGCAGAGATGTGTTGTTGTACCGCAATGTGAATAATAGGACGGTCTGTGTAGCCTGCAGTAGTGGTGGAGAGAAGTGGAGGGGGGGGGGGGGGGGTATGGTGGTTGGAATCAGTGACATTCTTCAAGGCCAGTGTAAGATTAAAGAGCGGAGCTGTCGAGCCTCTGATCATATATTCACAAAAGATACCCTGTGAAGAACACATCTTTAAAGGGAGGCTGGCAGAAAATAAGACCACTACTTGTGAATATTTGTGGCAGCCCCATTATACATGTCATATAAATGGTCCATTACTGAGTAAGGAGATTACACCCCCGGAGAGATTTTTTACTTGCCCTTCTCCTTTTCTGTTTGCCCTCTTTTTCTCTTTTTTGGTGGCACAGTCCCGAGAGCGGCTGCAGCCTCCAGTGGCACAAGTTTGTCCTCTGTGATGTTTTATGTTTGGAAAAGTCATGGAACCATCTTTTTTTTTTGATCATACCGAATCTGTCCAATATTATTGCACTGTGGTGTTGGGTTGGAAGAAAAAAAAGATTCAGCCTTGGGCTTAACTTGCAACAAGCAGCGTTTATGCACAAATGAAAAATGTCAATAGTTCTCCCTTCCATAATATTACCTATTTCACTGGAACACAATACTGGCCTGTGCCTCATGAACATAAATCCAGCATGCACACGCACACGCGCACACACACACGGTACAGTAAACTGAATTATGATTAATATAACTTTCATCCTGGGTTTGCTTCACTTGCTGTGGCCTTGGGTCCTTTAATAGTCATGGCACAGTGGAAAAATGTAATAGCTTGCTGTTCTGCATGTCCTTCAAATAAAATGTTTCCAAAACGGCTTCTCATTGGTATATATGTGTGTGTGTGTGTGTGTGTGTGTGTGTGTGTGTGTGTGTGTGTGTGTGTGTGTGTGTGTGTGTGTGTGTGTGTGTGTGTGTGTGTGTGTGTGTGTGTGTGCGTACACCGCACCATAAGCCTTGCCCTTTTTGTGTCCTGCACTAGAGAGTTGATAAAAAAAAAAAATCTGCTACATCACATGATTACAGTCCCTGGAAATGGCCGAGCTGCTGACAAGTATTAATACAATAATCAAGTGTTTCATGTTGCTTTAATTCAATTGTCTCTCTTAACATTTTGCGGCTGTGTCAATCAATGGGGCTGCCTTGTCTTTAAAGCAACAGAGGAGTTATCCATTTGGCTGCCATTAAAACATCAATGTCTCATTTCTGCTAAATGGCAGAGGAAAGATAATCGGCATGTGTGCGTGCATATTAATTAAATGATAATGAGACGATAAGCCCCCTCCTCTTTCTCTCTCTCTTCCTCTCTCTCTCTCTCTGCAGGTGTGCAGCCACTGATCAATTGGCAGTGGAATGGGCTAAAAATTTGCTTCTTTTATCCCACTACTGAAATTAAAAACCTATTTAGTGCCACGGTTTCCAACAAAGTGCTTTTCATTTATCTTCTCTAGCACATTATTCAATCACACTTTCCATTTGTATAATGGTAATATTTTCATGTAATTTTCCGCTGCCTCTGAGATGGGTATTTTTGATATACTTTGTGAAATGGCTATTTCATTCCAGCTCCATTCATTGGCTGGTAATAAACTTACAACCTATATTTCAGATTAAATGTCTTCAGCAAATGGAGCCAGAGTCCTCAGATGTATCCTAGCAATGTGCTATAGACCACTTCTGCTCCCTGGTGGCAGCAGATGGGACTGCATGCAGTTTGCCAATGCCTCCTGGTGGCGAAGACTGGAAAGTGTTGGAACAGTTTTCTTTAAATCCCTGGCAGCATGTCATGATTTTTTTGTATAAAGCACTCACTTGTCCCTGACTGTCCAAATGAACATCAGTACCAGTCTTGTGATATGCAGAGCAATGCCATCCAGCCGGGGAGCTGAATGGTACCCGCAGCTGAAAACATAAGCTGACTATCTTCAAGGCTCGCTGCTGTAGCCTGCAGCAGAATTGGAAGCGTTTGAAAGAGTGTGTTGTAACTATCAGCCCTGACCAGAGGTGTGAGCGCTTCAGAGGAGGAGGAGGAGGAGAAGAATGATCAGGGAGAAACAAACAAAAGGTGATGCAGAAGTGATGCTGCAGGGTGCTGGCTGAGGATCTAAATGCAGGCGACACAGGTTCACACAGGAGCACGGCACAGTTTAAAATAGTATATTTATCATAAAATATTTTCTAAAATATAAACACTAGAGTTACATTTTTTTTTGTGTGTGAGTAGCTGGCCCAGATGACACAGAGGTGGAAGGAGAGAGGTGCAGCTTCTTCATCGCCTCCTCCTCCTCCTCCTGCTGACAGGCCCTCCTTCACCCCAGACAGGCCAATCTGTACACACTGCAACACAGACACACACAGCCCATTTCAGTCACCACGCAGCCCATTTGTCATGTCAGATAGCCTCAGAGAGACGGAGCGGTCAACTTATAGAGGTGATTGTATCAAAGTGACCCCAATGCGATGGCCATAAATTGCACACTTTATAGGGGAGGTGCTGTATCCTCGTTTCATAGATGGAACTGAAAACAGAATGAGGGGAGCATAGTCATCAGACTGGAGTTTGAAAACTATAAGTTATTTTTCATATAGAAAAATCACCTTTGCCCAGTCAGCGTGTTCTTACCGAGCAGCACATACCTGGAACACCACAGCTATAAACTCCTCCTCCAATTCTATACTGTTTCGTTTGGTTTGCAAAATTCTATCTTCTTTATTTGTCGTATTTTTCTCCTGCAAGGATTTTCCCCAAAATGTAAACAGAGACCTTTTAGCTTTTTTTACTTGCTTGAAATTGCCTTTGGGATTTTAATAGATTTCTTTTGGGTTTGTCTTTTCTTAATGTTCCTGTACAGCACCTTCAATCTACCTATATATGAAATATAACTGCCTTGCCTAATTATGATATTTAATCTTATTTAGGCTTGATATGCCTGTCTTTACATTCCTATCTTTATATTATGCTTGTTTGTTTCTGTGCATGTACGTCTGTAATCTTCTACATGTCTATTTGGCATTGTATTTGTATCACCCCTGGTGATCACATAAAAACTAGCCTGTGTGGCTATATCTGTAACGTTTACATGTTGGACTCAAGAACACATTAATTAATGTGCATTGTCCCTTTCAAATTGATATACATTAACAATTCTTACTTTGAGTTTAGGATGAGATGGTGGTCATCCTCAGCTGGGAACTCTCTGTTTTTTCCTCCTTGTCTTTGTCTACTGTTCCATTGGTTTCCTCCATGGACGCTTCCTTGGTGGACGCCTCCTTGGTGGACGTCTCCTCGGTGGATGCAGCTGTGTTCGGCCTCTCTGCTGGCTTTTCAGCAGGATCCACCACCACATCCCCCCGGCTTGTGTTGCAACCCATGATCAGGTAAATCCTCAGCTATATGAGCTGTGCAGCTGATGAGAGTCGGGAGGCGTTTAAAGCATTAAAACACTGGTCCAAACCTTACAAACCCTATTCAAGTGTTGTGGGCTCAGGTGCCTTTGTGCTCTATGGCAACCTTGAGACGTCCTTTTGAGGTTGGGCACCTGGCTGCCTGTTGGTTTTACTCTACGAGCCTTTGTCTCCTGGCCACATCACCTTGTGTAATTACCTCCTAAGCAACACGGGTTGAGAATTAACTCAGTAGAATGCCACAACATGGTTACTGATAAACACTCAGGGGATTGTGTGTCAATCACAGGGCAGCCATGGTTACCAAGTTTCTCACATTGGACGAGCAGAGAGTTTCTGCTCCTAGGAATTTATGAATTTTATTTATTCTTCAGGCAGCTCGAGTCAGAGCAGGTCCTGATTTACAGGCCTATATGTCACAACTGTTCAGAGCATAGAAATGATATTGATATACAAATGTACAGTCAAAACTATAAATCATGATGTTGTGTCCTTTGCTGATTGGTCCGTAGGTATTGCTGCTCTACCAAGTAATAAACAAAGAAGTTAATATGAAGCTCATTAGCTTTTTAAAAAGAGAAGACAGCTGAGTGAGGCTGAGTTTAAAACAGTTCACCTAACATTAGGTTTTATAAAAAGTGGAATACAAGAGAATCCAAACAGACTTTGTTGGAAACGTTTGTACGATAATTTTAATTTGATAAAAAGACTAGTCATCTTCTCAAATAAATGTGTTTATATAATCACTTTTCAATAACTTATCTTAGGTTTCACTATCGAGGACCACTTCCCAACAATATGTGATTAAAATGATTGAAAGGAAATTTGATATGTTGGATGCTGAGGAGAAATTCCGGGATGTTGATTGAACGGATGAAGGTGAAGATGTGTCTGATTGGCTGGTGTTGGGGGGATGCACTGGTGACTGGGGTGAGGAGAGTGGAAGAAGGGATGAGGGGAGGAAGATAGAGGTTTGAGGGTATGGATGAAGGGATGTAGGTAATTAAGAGATTAGGAAAGGGGTGAGGGAAGGAGGATGAAGGAATGAGGGAAGGAGGATGAAGGGGCTGAAGGAAGGAGGATGAAATGATGAGGGAAGGAGGATGATGAGAGGAGGGTAGGGATGAGGGAAGATGTGGGATGGGTTGACTGGTATATGTAGACTTAACTAGGTAACTACACTTTAAAAACACCTAGCTAACTAGCTAAGTTAACTAGTTGACTTAAGATGACAGTTGGAGGAATGATATATATTTAAAAAACGATATTTTCAGGAAACATCATTAGAGAATAAGAACAAATGATTGGGAGTCAACTACACTGAACATGTGGTCTTCATTTAATATTCAAGCAGGACACAGACACTGCTGACACTTCACAAGTGAGGCAGACAAGCTTGTCCCACACTAACTGTGGCTTGTACTGCAAGTTCACACAACCTGAAGAGAGCTGATCAGTACCACCATCCTCCTCCACTGGCCAATGACAGCTTGTGCATTGGTCAATTACACTTAAGTCATTTTCAGACATGAACTCCGGAGAATGTCCGCTGCTCAATGGGGTCGGAACAGAGGCAGAGGCTGTTTACAGCACATCCACATCGGTGTTGGCTCTTATCACCTAAAGTACCTTGACACCTTCATCAGTGTCTTCTACGTGTTTGGCAACACTTGATCCTGAGATATTTGCATTATCCTAGTTTTTTGGCAGAATTTGGATCCAGCACGTTTAAGAAATATCATCAATGCGGCCACTCACTCACGACGAATCCTCCATTGGATCTCCTGCAGTTGTTTCTCACATGGGCTCATTCGTACAT
Organism: Pleuronectes platessa; assembly: GCF_947347685.1. Classification (NCBI taxonomy): domain Eukaryota; kingdom Metazoa; phylum Chordata; class Actinopteri; order Pleuronectiformes; family Pleuronectidae; genus Pleuronectes; species Pleuronectes platessa. Next base: position 10,520,737 of record NC_070626.1, read on the forward strand.
TCTCCTGAGTTTTTATTTGTGGCCTAGTAGGAGAACTTGCAGAGAAAGTCTGGAGCCTCTCACTCGGACATTTGCGTTCTCACATACGGACCCTCCGGATAATTTCAGGAGATTATATGAGTGCATGTCTGAAAGCAACAATAGGCAGCAATATTGGTTTCAAAAATAGTGCAGAGAAACCAACTCTATGAGCTTCCAAACTTGGCGCATTGGTTTTCTTTACAGATCGGAAGACAATATGTGCTCTGTGCTTTCCCTCTGACACCTGACAATGTAGCTTCAGTTTCAGAGGGCGTGGTGCTGTGCTCCTCTTCCCTCTAGTGCAGCTTTGGCTTTGTAACCAGAGAAGGTCGGCCCTGCGTCCCTCTCGCGACACGAGCGTTCACCACGCTCCTCAGTCTCCTCTGCCAGGCTGACTGACCATCCAAACGGAGCCTTTTTGCCAAAGGGCTCTGGTCTCCTTCCTCCTCCTCCTCCTCCTCCTCCAGCTTCGCCGGATAGCGCCGTCTGGTGGGTGACCTGCCCGTCTTGATCATATTGTTGATCTCACGCAGACACTGTAAACAGGAAGGACATCCAAAGTCTAGATTGCACACATGCAGTTCAACTGATAACGACGACAAACACATTGAACAGACCTGGGGGGGACTAGCGTTGAAGTAGTAGCACAGGCCGGTTGTACGAGCGGAGGGGATTTCAGGGTTGTATGGTGAAATGTAGATGGAGGGGTTGCTGAGCACCTGGTGTCTGCGAGGAGATGCTTTCCACGGGTGAGGATATGGAGACAGAGGAGGAGTGTCACCCTGCATAAAAGTTCCACAGCATGTGTTAAATCCAGTCTTGTAAAAGATGAGGTATTACAGTATATTACCACATTTTACATCTCCATGAATTGGCTTTTTGTCACCTCTGTCTTTTACCTCCTCCAAAAGTGCAGACACTCAAAATGGTCCACTTACTCCAGAGGTCGGGGCAAACTGCTCGGCAAAGTGCTGCATGCTGGTCGTGTAGACCTGGTTGTAAAAGTCGATAAGATTGCCCCTCCGCTCCCGAGAGGCTCCTGGATAATGTGTCGATGGCGTGTTAGGAGTCACCATTATGTCATAATCCTCTTGTTTTCCTGTGGCTGGGAAAGAGGAAGTGCTTCATATGGACCAACAGATCATATTTATATCACTGCAACAGCTCCTTTGCAGCGTCTGTGCTTTGTTTATTTTTAAATGATCGCAATTTGATTATAATAATATATTGAAATCAATTCAAAATCCTTCAGTGACTAAAATGCTAAACAAACCACAATTCTATTTATAGTTTGTTTATTATGGACAATAATCTAAATAGTGCATGTTGATGTGTATTTGTGAATCTGACAGCATTGTAACATACTGTGTGATTTATCAATCATGTCCACCTTGTACATGTATATGTGTGTAATGAAGGACATGCTGTTACTTCCTCATACAGATGATTGGCATTTATATTTACTCAATGGTTTCTTACTGTTGGGAGGGTCGTCCATGTTACGTCCTGAAATCAGCACATTGCTACAGACCTGAGGACAGAAACCACCTGCTCAAGAATATTGAACCAATGTTGCCAGAATACACAATGCAGATATAAAACCTCAAATACACCTGACAGATTATTGACCTTCTGTAACACCCACTGCAAAGTGCAGCCCAGCTTCTTTGGGTTCTGCCTTGTGTTGCTTTGACAAGATGTCATGATACCTTTCATATCTCATATTCCCTATAACATGGGAGCTGGTTGTTTAAACAGCTAAAGCACTTGTGTCCATCTGAGGGCGTATTTCTCTGACTATCCAGATGGTAACATGCACCTACATAGACACATGTGTACTCTGCTTGTTACAGACCGAGATGTGCAAAGTGAAGGTGTTTCCTGCATTGTCTCTGATTACCTGGCAAATCTGCCACTACATTAAAGGTAATGTACAAAATACACCCACAGTTAATTATGCGACTAAATACAATCCCTCTAAACCAGTGGTTCCCAAACTTTTTACAGTCCCGTACCCCTTCAGACATTCAATCTCCAGCTACGTACCCCTTTTTAAAAGGGGGGCGTGGCCGGAGCGGAGTTCAGCCAGAAATAATCACCACGGCACAGGTTAATGAGACAGGAGTGCTTGAGAGGATGCCAAAATAATGTCATAGACGAAATTCTTAATGATCAATTAATCGATTGTCGATTAATTATGCCCATCCCTAGTTTTGACCCTGAAACTTGCTTCTGCGTTTTCACGGGCCCGTAAGCGCAAGAGCCCTTCCGGGTCCCTTACGTGCTTATGTATCCCTTCTTACGTGCTGACGGGTGTCGACCAACTTTTCTAAAATTTACGGCAAAGCTCCGCAAGCTCACTCAGCCCGCAAGGCTGTGATTGGTCTGCTCTACATCCCTTCTGGAGCTGCATTTCCGGTTTCATGCCCCATAATACAGGCAGAAACAACGGGAGATTTAGAAGAATGAATATGGCCAAATAGAAGAGCGTTTGGCAGAGGAGATCCGAAAGTATGTCCACTTGTATAACCTGTCACTGACTGGTGTATTTGTCCGCCTGAAAAAGGCTACAAGGAGCCGCAGTAGCTATGTAAATAAACAATCGATGAAGAAGAAAGAAGTTTGGGAACCGATGCTCTAAACCATTTGCCTTTATCCATGAAACTAGAAAAAGTGGATCTGGACATACCATAAACCTCAGCTTGCACCATGTGCTCAGGCAGTTAATGTTAACTAAATTTTAAACTTATTTACAATTCTATTTTTATATGTTATTCATTCAAAGCTGATCCAGAAAAAAGACTTACACCTTTCCTGGCGTTTGGCTGCGACTTGTAGCTCCTCATTATGTGTTTGAAGGGTATCTCCACCTTGGTGATCTGTAAAAACAATGCAAATTAAAAAAGTGAATTACTGATATGTCTTTTATTTACGTATGTCACATTCAATACATTATATTGTTAACAAACCAGTGAGTCTGTGAGTGATTTCTTAAAGATGCCTTTTAACACCCACTGATAAAGTGTTAATGTTTAATGATATAAAGTCATTCTTTCACCCTGTAAGGGCTGAAAAACACTTTCTCTGTGCTGCTTGTTCTGACAACATAGCTGCACCGTCATTTAAAATATGTAGAATAAAATTGATTACATTAACACGCCTCAGTGTATTTTCAACCCAATTTCACAAAATCATTTGCAGCAATAGAGAGAACTTTAAATAAATAATATTCAGTGGTAGAATGTGATTTATTTAAACTTATACAGACTATTATATTTTTTATTTATTCAGACATCGGATGGAAATATTTTTAAACATGACGATGCATTGCTCCATGTAATGGTCTCTTCTCATCATGCAGCCGCTCTGCACTTCATTATAACTTGCCTGCTGAGCAAAGCACAGACGACATATATTAGCTATACTCAATCGTGTATTTTATGATCATTCTCTCATTTTCTCACACCGGGTAAGTGAGAGGCGTGAGTTTACTCTGAGGGCTGGTTTCACAAAGAGGTGTAGAGTAATTGACTACAGGAGAGAGAGAGAGAGAGAGAGAGAGAGAGAGAGAGAGAGAGAGAGAGAGAGAGAGAGAGAGAGAGAGAGAGAGAGAGAGAGAGAGAGAGAGAGAGAGAGAGAGAGAGAGAGAGAGAGAGAGAGAGAGAGAGAGAGAGCTGTGTATGAAACCTGTATTCGTTTAGTCAACATATCGGTGATGAAGATTATTTAGTTTTGATCATTTATTTCTGTTGTTATCATTACAACAACAGTGCTGTGTGGTGCTTTGAGAACAACAGCCTTTAAAAACCTGTGTGTAATAATACTGGTGGGACTGGAATGAGATACACCAAACTGTTTGTAGCAGTTATTAGACGTTCAAGATGCTGTGAGAGTACAAGAGTAGCAAAGAGTAGCAAAGAGCAGAAGAGCTATCACCAAATTAATTTAACCAGGTTAAAATATTGAGATCATATCGTGAAGCGATCTATGTCAATTTATTGTTGAACTTTAAAGATGGCCTAGTAGCGTGTAACCTTCTATGTTATGCTACGTATCTTAAAGCCTATGCTCTAGCGACATCTAGTGGCATCAAATCAGTTCATCCTTAAAGGGAGAGTACACCCCAAAAAATTATTTCTCTCATTATCTGGGTGTCCAAGACCGGAAGTAGCGGTAACCAGGGGCCATCAGCTTACCAGACCAATTAAAGGTCATTATAAACTCTCTCAGATATTTCCCAGCTCACCTTAGCTATGATGTAGATAGCACACATGAGCGATTGGTCCAGGTGACAGTCGACCATGAGGTGGGAGCAGTGGACCAGAGAATACTCGAAGCATGTCCAGATCTTCAGCCGCAGCTCGTCAGGAATGTCAAGGATGGAACACAGCTCCCTCAGACGCCTGCTCATCAAACTGTACACCTGAGACCGAACAGGACTGCACTAAATACACAGCAAGCTGCTATCTGTATCACTGAATAGGATTGTGCACGCTAGGAGAGACGGCTGCAGTGTGGTGGATCAGCTGACCTTACGAGCAAACAGATGGAGGGGGCTGCTCCTCTGAGGCCTGGTCACAGCTGATGGTAGAAACGTTAGCTCACAACTGACGTCCAAAAACACAACTAACCAGTCAATCCAAAATGAGACGTTTTTCAAGTTATGTATTGATGTGTTTTAAAGCTGGGGCTGGTAATCCTGGTTATCCATTCTGACCAAATGAAATGATGGTCGGGTTTATTACAATCATGCGTGGGCAACAGACACCGACTTTTTACCTTTTTTTTTAGACAACTTTATTTATTGATCGGGATGTGAAGAGAATTTTAACAACTAACATCTTACATTAGAATATAATTAAATATAGAATTATAATAAAAGTGTTTATACCTGCTGGTTTTGTGTCAGGCTGTAGCTCTGGTATCTTTGGATCTTCAAGCTGTGCAGGATGCATCACCTACATATGAAAAAAAGCCATTAATTATTAAGGTCATTTATGTGCTTTTCATGATTTCATTAACGATTCATCAAACACTCATTCTGTACTGTTCCATCATATTTCTAATTTAGTCTTGCTCAGCAATCGACGCCACCTTGAGAGAACCTTGAGTATGAAATGTGACACAGCCCCATGCTGCCCTATGAAGAGGTTTTGTGATTTTATGGCCGACCTGTTGGCAGGTAAGCAGCTGGCCCCCGTTGGCTCGGATTTCTTCCCACAGCGGTGAGTTCCTGGTCCAGGCCAAGCTCTCCAGAACGTTCTCCTCCACCTGGGTGAGGTGTCTGATGACAGCATGAGGTAGCCCTGCTTCAGCCCGCAGCACCAGCTCAATCACCTGTCGGGCCGGGGCACAGTGGTCAAAGGAGAAGGTGGCAGAGCCGTCACATGTTTTTGTCACTGACTAAAATCCATCAGTTTCAGCCCGGGAGGCCGACATCCGCTCTATGTTCAAATGTTGGCTTATTTTTTGATAAAGGTTAGAGTTAGAGCTGGTTCAGGTCTTGGACCAGCTCTCAGTCATGCTGCTATAGGTCTAGATCACCAGGGGACACATGGAGCTCTAGCTGTCAACTGTCTAACTGCCCTAACCCTAACCCTAACACACACCTCCTTGGCGAGGTAAAAGGACATTTACTCTCTAAACATGTGTCCGACAACAGGTTGTATACATGTAATACAAATGTGAAGTTATAAGCTGCTGCGAAACCCACCCTCCAGAAGTGGTGTGACTTCATCTGTAGGATCTGAAGGAGCTGGGGCAGATCACATGGTAGATGGTTTAAGCAAATGGAAATCTGCAGACAACAGGCCACCAGGCAGCGCTGCACAAGATCCGCCTCGAAGATGCCCTGCAACACATGCAAAGTGTTTTCCTTTAAAACAAAAACTGAATAATGATGCAGATCAAAACTTTTATTTTAAGATGAGAATGTGTTATGTGAAAAGTATATTGTTATTTGTTATATTTCTTTTTATTTAATTTACCCCAACAAGCTCTTTACTTAGTTCTTTTAAATTGTGCATCATAGAGCTCTTTACCAACATCGATACAGTTTTCAACATAAATTATTGCAACAATAACACAGAAGAGACTTAGTTGAATATATATCAGTGCATATCATGCACGACATACATAACACAGTGTTAAAGACGTTTATCAAGACTAAAGGGAGAATAAACTGTAAAGAAGAGGTGCAGGACACATGTCCGTGACAAGATGGAAGAAAGTGAAGATTAAGTCATGACATTGACAACGTTGACAACAAAGCAGAGAAACAAACATTTTTCCATCCATGGCCTAATTCAAATGAAGAAGACTTTATTCATAAACATGTTCACATTTTTTCCAGGAAATGTTTTCATGCTCCCAAATCATTTCTTGCTTTAACCTGTTTTCAGTTAGTTTTTTTTATCTTATTTAAATTAAGAGTGGTTTAAGAGACTTAGTCTTTGAACTATATTCATGTGACATGAGTCTTAGTTTGCTCTGCACAGATGGAGAAGTGGGAAACGACCTTCAGAGGGGAAGGTTTTACTTTTATACTTTGAGTACTTTTCAGAGCCTGCACTTTAATACTTATAGGTTAAGATAAACTTCATTCATCCCGAATCCTACAGGATAAAATAAAATAAAAATAATATAGGCCAAGAGATAAACAATTTTTTTTTATTAAATAATAATTACAAACAATATTCACAATAGGAAATTTCCCCTTAAGATGGAAATATTAGCTGAGAAATGTACTCGACTAAAGTGAAATGATACAGGATGATTGAGGATGTAAACTGTATTTGTTCATTAAGTATAAGTATATTGAAATAGGTGTGTGGATATATAGACTGCATATAGGAAAAACATGTATTTTACATTTTAAATAGTGTTGTAGAGTCTAAGAGCAGTTTGAAGAGTTCCTTCTTACACTCACGTTCTTGAGTAAATAGGTTTAATCAGTCCTTATTAACTCATTTTTAACAGGAGTATCTGCACTTCTCTGTATGTGACCCACACACGGTTCATAACGTGGTAACAACTACCCTGAAAAAGACTCAACAGCAGTTCCACATGTGGCCACAGGAAGGGGGTAAACTCACAGACACGTCGCTGACGCCCAGTCTTCTCCTCTCCTGCCTGACCAGGTTCTCCAGGATCCTGTAATACCAGAACTCTGCCTGGTGGCAGCACCTCGCTGCCAGCTCTGCCAACAGTATCACAGGGATTAGATGTGACATGCATCAGCAACAAGAGCTTTATTCCACAGTGTTATACCTATTATCAAAAAACCCTCTCATCATGGAGGGATTAACTGTTAAAGGTTGCTCGCAGACATGCTTTTGCTTCTGAGAGAACAAATTAATAATCTGAAGAATAATAATTATAAATTGTTTTAAAAAATCATAAAAATCTGGAGATTTTGTCATCAAGCAACATTGAACACAATCCGTCATCGTGCATTTATCCCAAACATTTAATTACTATCCCCTGGTCCCATTGTTAAATCAATGAATATGTAAGTATACCTTGGTCCTCTCATTACCTGAACGGTCCCCCTGCTGGAGCAGAAACGTGTGCAGCATGCGCCTCAGTCTCGCTTGGACTGCCTCGGCTGGATCTCTGGAGCAGGTCCTGAATCAGAGGAATCATAGAAGGTCCGGGAGAAGTAAATAAAGGAAGAAGACGTAGAAAAAAAGCCACACGACTGCACAGAAACCTCCTCAAATAACACAGTCATGTACTGACCCAGGCCCGGAGAGCTAGAATGCTCCGATTTTGGGGGCAATTAGAAATTTTGGTGGGCAGCTTTTCACACAGTGGACTTAGTGTTGAGAGTATGTGTGTGTGTGTGTGTGAGTTTAGAAGAACGGGTCACAGTAGGAAATTCAACAAAGTCGTGCTATAAAAATAATAATAACAATAGTAATAATAATATTATAATAAGTATTTTTTAAACGTGCCACGCACAGACTAAGGTCCCCTGACTTGTTTATGAAGCACACATGCAGGTGATTAGTTCCAGTAAGGAAGCTGTGAACGGACAACACTGCAATTAAACACAGCGAAGGGATAATTTTGAATGATACATGAGTAATTAATTTGAAATATGTAAAAAAAAAATCAGTTCAACAACCTGGTTTGTTTTAGTAAATGAACAAACCGAACACACCAGGAGACTTTGGCTTGGTTGTCCTCTGTTAATGTTTATTTTTTTTTAGAGCACCTGAAGGCAGCACCAAAAACAACATATATTTAGCCCCTGAGACCTGAGTGGGATCGATCCGTCCTTTTTATTAAAATCTATATCAAAGCAAACATCCAAGTTAGTTTCTCCGGTCATTTCCCGGAACTCTTTCTGCCTTGTGAGATGTCCGGATAAGGTCAGAGTGAGCCCATGTGAGAATCCAGCAGGATATTGTCTGGAGTGAGTGGAAGCATTGACTGTGTTTCTTATACACTACAGATATAATACACCGATATAATAATAAGATACCAGGTGTAAAAAGAGGAGCTATACACGGAGAAGACGCCAACAAAGATGACAACTTGGAAAGACAACAAGATTAGAGAGCTTTTGTTGGAATTCATAATTTACATCCTGCCTCCTGCACGCTGCTCCTGTCCCACTGCGTTCTTCATATGTGAAAGACCGACTCTGACTGGACCCAATTGTCCGGACTTTTTCCAGAGTTCATGTCTGAAAACGACTGTAGGGAAACAGACTTCTCTCTTTGTACCAGTAAACCACCAGTAACACTCGGTAGCTGTTGTTATTTTCTATAATGTGTCCAAACCTAACATGCATGTAGCAGTTAGGTGGAGTAATATCACACGAACACAACAGAGACAGTGTCTTCAAGACAAAGTGACTGGTGCCCAGTACTCTTAACTATGTGTTATAGAATGTGTGAGTCACTAGGACAACACAAACACAAAGTGTCCACAGTGTGAGTACTACAGTGAGATGCAGCACTAACCTAAACATAGACATCAGGTGATCACTGGGGCCAAACCATTGTGGGTTGCCCCGAGGCTCGGTTGCCATGGTGACCCTCACACTCACAGGGCGAGAGACGGATGAAGCGGCTGCACAGCAGAAACACAGAGAGACAATTAGGTGACAAGAAAAATCTATGTTTTTTGAAAAAGAGAAATAAACAGTTAAGAGGTACATAAGTGCTATATTTTCTTTTCTTTTTTCAGTCTTAAACAACTTTATACAAATAAACTAGGCTTAATGAAAACAGTCACATATGCATTTATATAAAGCAGGGGTCACCAACCTTTTTGAGACTGAGAGCTACTTCAAAAGGTACTTAGTAGTATGAAGGACTACTTGTTTGATACAAACGTCCTGAATAACAAAGTTCCAAAGATCACCTTTTAATATTAATAATAATATATGTGAAGAGACTGTCTGATCACGTTAATGTTAATTATTCCTCACATAATTATTAACAATCATTTCCACAACAATAATGGTAGGAAACAGATATATTAATACATGCATCATTTATTTATGTTATCTGTTTCAACTTTGCTTAAATTCAACATAATTGAAGTACTTTTGGTGACATGTATCACTACATTCCTCCATCAGTCTGTACTCTTTAAAAAAAAGATACAAAATAAATTAAATTATAACCACTTTGTAAAAACGATGATAAAGCTCAACCAAAAATAACACTTGCATGTGACTGGGGTGTAATGTTTCTGAGTGTCTACTTAATTTGTTGGGTCCCTTACTGTCAGCTGCCAGAGTTTTCAGACCTAAAATCCACACTGGTCTCTCCTCATGTCCTCCTTCATTCACTGTGAACACAAGAGCAAGACAGGCTTCATCCTACTTTCTTTTCAACTTGGTTTTTGAACACTGTGTCTGGTTTGTAACTGAGCGGCTGCTTCACGTGAACGAGCTCTGATCTCACTGTGTCTCTCTGAGCGAATGAGTGGGGGCGGAGCCTCGGGGCCTGTGTGTGTGTGCTGTCTGGGGACACTCACACACATTTCCCCCTCCCGGTCGCGCGCCCTAGCTATTATGCCTCTGAGTCACACCGTTTGGGAAATGAATGGCATAGAGTAAGATGGCGGTTTGACTTTTTTTTATTTCAAATTTAATTATTATTATTATTATTTGTATTTAGAGCATGCCTTACTAGCGAATCGCGGGGTCCCTGCGGGCGACACCGTGTTTGTGACCCCTGAGAGAAAGAAAGAGTGTCTTTGTAGAAACTGTGTCCAACCCTCAGACTGTAAAAAACATGAACGTGGTGATTGTGTAACTTTACTGCTGGTTTCCTAAAGAGCATCAAAGAAAGAATCATTTGATTGTATTATTACTTCAGGTAACACACTCATTGATAGGACTCATTTTTAAGAACATGTGCAACAGTATCATACACGTCTGTCAAGCAACTAGAATAAGAGTGTGTGGTCCCCTGTGTTCACAGTGCACGTTCCAGTAAAGACATACCAACGGCATTAAAAGGCAAACAAGATCATTTCAGGTTGAGCTGACTCAACGCTCTTTTTCCTTTTAAAGGAATGAGTTTGATCTCAAAGCCACAGAGGTCATGTGTCACTTTATAGGTCGTCATAGGCCTGAAGCACATTCTCTAACTCTCAATCTACACTATATCAGTGTGAGTGTGCGTGTGTCCTGTCTACACAGAAAGGAGATTCTGTTCCTCTAATCATTCTCACATGTAGCGTTTATCATCCCGTGTAACTGTCCACAGTGTCTGCATGACACAGGAGGGAGAGGAGGACTGAACACTGATTGTGTGTTTACATTCATCTTCATATTAGGCCACTGATCCTGATCATGTGGTGTTTGTACGTCTGTAAAATCAAATCATTGCAGAGATACAGAGCGACATCGTGTCAATCTGGTATTTTCTCTTTATGGACACAGTCAGACTCCATCAGTCGCTCAGAGTTAAAAACAGATGTTCACGTCCAACGAGGAGGTTATGCCTCCATTTAAATGTTCGTTCAGGAGAACACTTGTGGGCCTTGGTAGAGGTCTGACTATTTTCTTTATTAACTGATGAATCATTAGATTTATTTGAAGTCAGTAATTAGTCAATATAAATCAAAAGTTGGCCTGAAACCCGAGGATGACTTCTTTAAATGTCTGGTTTTCTCTGACCTATGACCTGAAAACTAAATGGCAAGAAGGTTGCCGGTTCAAACCACAGTTTTCCGGGGTCTCTGTGTTTGCAGCTTGCATGTTTGCATGAAATGCAGATGACTTGGAGACTAATTTGACTTTAGTGAATGTGAAGGGTTGTTTGCTTAAGTTAAAATCCTTGCAGACGAAGGGGTACCAGGAACTGTTCGCTATTTTTTCTGTCTCAAACGACTCAGCAGTCATAAATTAGTTTTGGTTCATCAACTGATTAGTGGAATCATTTATGGCGTTTCAGTTCTGACATTTGTTTCTATTTGCTCAGGCAAAATGGAGGTTTAATCCGACATATATCCTGAAGCCTCAAGATAAGGTTCTTTCTAATCTAGTATTGATTTAGAAGATATTTATTCATGATTACTGCAGCTCATTTATCTACTTCCCTCATCTCTCCATTACATCTCATCATTATGGGCTGAGATGAGCTTTTACAGACAGATTTTTTTAACAAGCTTCTAAAATTAGAAGACAAACTGGCACATTCAGAAACTTGAATAATACAGTTTACATAATTTACATTTTCACTTATTTTAGACTCAATCCACTATTGTAAATTGTGTTACTGTATCTTTGAGCAAAGTGGCACAAGAATTTCCTTCGGGATAAATAAAGTCTAATTCATCTTAACTTATCTTAAAGACCAGTTTCTGAATTACTTCCAGCTGCAGGTGTGAGACGAGACATTTCACTGTGTAGCTGCCTACAGCTGTAGAACAGGAAGTGCATGTGGAAGTATCAGGTTACACACCCCTCCTCATACAAATGAATCATCACTGTGGCCTGTTGTGTTGAGCATGAAGCTCCAGGCCCTGCTGATTCACTAAAAAATACCCAGAATTTGTATCCTCCTTTCACATCAGATCAATAATGTAGCTTCTACAAAGAAGAACCAGCTGATAGAGAACACAGGGAAGGAAATAAACAATACTATTTCCCAACTTATTATTGTCTTTAATGTCATAGGTAACACAAATCAACAATGCATTATATGGAAGGACACAGCTCTGTGCCCTCCCAGCGCCCACCGTCTAACAATAATATCCATAATCCAAGAAAAACTGCTGATCATGTTGTTTATTACAAAGAATTGGGGCAAATTACACAATTATACAACTTGTATCTTTCTATTGCACACTTCGAAAAACAGACTTTTATCTCATTTAATCGGTTTCTGTTCTTATTTCCAAAATGTATCCCCTGCTACTTCCTTGTGCTGCTGGGTGAACTTTGAACCTCCTCTACAGTGGTACAATACCTTAAATCTTATTTTATCACCCAACTTTACATATTTGTTTTGTATTTTTGTTCAGCTGCAAACTTGGTAAACAATGACGGATCATGAGACGTAATGAATAATGTATAATCTGTGGCCTGTTTATTTGGGTCACAACCAGTTCCTGTTTCCTCCTGTTGCCTTCACTGACACATGGTACATTTAACTCTGGCTTTGCTTTCACTTTTCCACACGTGGTAAACCTCCATGAGGCTGATTTTGTTCCTGATCATCAATAGAAGGGTATCAGTGCCGGGTTACAGCAGAGATTCAGTTATTGAAAGTGTGTCCTGCAGCTTTTAAAGTTACACCTCATAGAGTGACTCCTCGTCAGTGTTTGGTTTCAAACTGTCAGCTGACGTTTCACATCATCTGTCTGGCATTTCTCATTTGATCAACAGCTGACTTACCAGGTCACGGTGAGGGTCCAGGAGTCAGAATGAGGGTCTTCTCTGTGTGTGTTTCTGGCTGGGAGCAGTCAGTGCAGAGTGCAGCATGGTTCAGAGAAGACGACCTGTTGCTGCTCTGCAGGCTGAGGAAGTTCAGCCCACTGGCCTCTGTCAGCAGACAAGTCCAAACATGTCATGTGTGTGTGGTTGCTATGATCAGCACTGGGCAGCCTTGCTGGTCCCCGAGCGACACCAAGAGGAGGTGTGGAGGAACACTTTTTAACCCTTTGTTTGAACCTTCCCACTCAATCTAGTTCTTATAGTAGAAATATAGTGGAAAACAAGTGTTTTGATAACCATGTATGGGATTTGTAATAAAACATAGTCCTAAACGGTAGAAATCTGTGTATTGTTCCCTGAAAAGTTAGAACAAATCTTGGAACTGCACTTTTGCACTCTTTAATCAAAATCTAGACTAAAGTGTGAGGAGCTCCTACCAGGCCTGGACCACATCCCTCCATCGAGTTAGGAGGAAATTGGTTCTGTAGTTTTTGTGTAACAACATGTAAACCAACAAACAACTTCTGCCAAGGCCCAAAAGACCCCTAAATAAACCACATTCAAATTAATTTGGATCTGCACGAAATTACACAGACTCACATATAAGTCCCCTACATGTTTCATTGTGATCCATGCATTATTCTCTGGGAAATAAACCAAAATTAATGACAAACGCTCACAATGTTAAAGAAACTGAAAAAAATTCCAGAGACCAAATTTCATGCACAATCCTGTTCACAAACAAACACACAGACGAAAACATAACCTCTTTGTAGTTAATAAACCACTGATGTGACTCTACAGTCATTTAAGATTTAGTTTATCTTGAATATAGTTTATCTGTCAAGAGAAATTATGTATTGTGTCATTACCAGGGTTATAATTTGCACTTTGTATATATTATTATTAATGTTGTTTTCAAAGTGTTAAAGTTACAAAACAAAGGACATTTCCTTCTTTGGTTTGTAACTTTATTAACTTGATAAAAAAGGACAAACTTAACTTAGGAATGTAAGGATGAAGGAGAAGTGAAGGGTTTGATTGGTTAAATAAGGGTTGAAAAGAATGAAGAGTTATATTGCTCAGAGAATCTGATTCACTGACCTGGACACACTAGTCTACAGATATGAGGATGACAAGTTTTCATATGGCATCAGTGATTTCTAGATCAAGGCCCCACAAGACAAAGCAACAGGCAAAGAGCACACTTTATGATAGTCAGAAGAATATGTTTAATAAAAATAATTAAACCTCAATTTCCTCTATAGAACTTCATAGAAAGTAATCCAATAAATTACAAATGACTTTTAAGACGTGTTTTCCTGCACTACATAAAGAATTATTTCGACTACACAAAACCACAACTTGCAAGTATTACAACTGTCCAATGAAAAAAAATTAAAATAATAACCAAGACAAAAAACTGACCAGGGTGACATTTATGCTATTATCAAGCTTGAAATAAAAAATACAAATCCCATGATGCTTGTCATCTCAGTGATTACATGTATGAAATCTGAACACAGACGTCCCTGTACAGCAGTAATGTGTTTCATCAATCCTCTTGCATATTGGTCATTGTTTACTTAAAGTTGTTTTTGACGTAGGTTTAACACTTCTTCTCTAGCACTAGCAGTGCTTTGGGATACGTAGAAAACAACAGGAAATGAAACGAGCAACAGAAAAGTGAAGTCCAATCTTACGTCTACTTTTGTTGTTGTGCCATTTGTGTCCTAAAGAGATTCAGCACAGTCGTCACTATATCAACCCATCAGTGTGGGTAGCAAAACATTAAACCTACAGCAGAAGAAGCGATGGCTGGGTGTTTGCTTAAGGGCACTACGAGCTTTAAGAGAGCAGATGTGCAGATATACAAAATGACAGTGGCATGTAGAAGGTCTTTGCTTCCACATTTAGAAAAATACCATACTGTTAGTATTAATATACAACAAAAGATGCAATTACATTGCTAGCAAACCCGTGATGAGCTCGCTATTTAAGAGGCGTACAAGAAAAACGCTTTAAAGCAACATCAGAACTCAGGCTTGTCTTCAGTCTGTCGGTTCATTCATGGTTTAACCCACTAATAGAGAACAATGCTACAGCAACACTAACCAGACTGTGTTAAACAGTGGCTTTCTGTAGCACAGGAGGAGCGCTCTGTCGCCCCCTCCTGTTCAATTCAAGACCTCATCCCAGAAATCACATGCAACTTATTAACAGTCACTGAGTAACAGCAGTCCTAGAGAAAATTACAAAAAGGTACTTCGGCTTGAGTGAACTCCAGTGTTACAGCTTAAATGAGCGCGTGCACAGATGATAGGGTGAAACGCACAAGCATGCAGCACAGCTTGCTTGGACACACAGACGATGGATGAGAGGGAGAGAGAGAGAGGTACAGAATAAGGGCACTTCTACATCTAGCTGAAACTCCAGTCATCAGCAGAGCGGAGTCAAGGACAAAGTGAAAAACACAATGACAACAGTGCTGCGAAATTCCAGCGACACAAGCTGCTATTATTGACCCAATCCTGAAATCAGCCCATCTGGCACTGTGTTCAATTTCAAGAGACGATGACAGTTTAGTACAATCTCAGGTAGGGGTTTGAACTATTCAGTGCTTGTGCCGTGTATCTTCCACAAGAATCTGTCAGACAGGTGGTCATGCAACACAAAATGTTTCCTCCGAATTTGTCGTGAGAAGAGTCGTGTTTTAAAAGGTCAAGAACACTGGTGATGTGGTTCCACGACTCTCAGCTTACAGGCCGCCCTTCCTTGATGCACAACATTCAGACTGGAAAGTTATGGAAGCAGTAGATACCTGGTGAGAGGTCCAGACAAACTAAAGGACGCAATGGAAGCTCTCAATAAAAATAAAGGAAAGGAAAAAGGAAAGAGAAACAGGCTCTGACACACACAACCACACACACACACCCTCCAGCAGAGACAAGGACACGGCGGGAAAACACACACGCATGCACACGTATATTTTGCACAGTGAAGCCAATCCATTGAGCACAGTTGAGGTATAAGATGCAGTCAATACGCCGGGGCTGCAGTAATATCATCCGTGTCATAACGAGTCCAATACACAGAGAGCACAACACTCTGTCAGGACCTCAGGGGGTCAAAGGGCAGTTTTTTTGGCACACAGTATAAAGGTTGTTTTCTTTCCCCACAGCTCCGAGAGTTTCTGACACTGTAAAAATAATAAATCAACAGATGCGCATGTGTTCGATGTCCACTGTGGGTAGTAGCTAAGGTGCGGGTTGGACATGTTGGAACATGTTTGTAAGGTAATGGTGACAATGATGTTTCTAAGATCACAAATCCTTGTGAATAATGAACCTTCTTGAATGATTGAAACTCATGTTCTTCACTGAAAAATTAAGAATAATACTTCCCCTTCAAAGAGATATTAAGGAAGGGGCGTCAGCTACGGGTATTTTCTTTCCATAATCAATGAGAAGAAATGTAGAAATGGCGTCTTCAGCGTGACGCAGAGCCACGTGACAGGTGAGGCTGCACTGTGCACTGGGGTGGGACCATGGCAGACAAGATAATATACAGCTTCAGTGACATTCATTAGCTGCCCAAGTTATTGCTGACATATCCAACGTATGATCTGCAAAGCATAAGTGTCAATGAACCTGTGCAAGTACTGAAATATTATTTACAAGAGAAACCAAAAGTGTTTGTCAAGTGTCGCTTCTCCCCCAAACCCACCCCCCAACAATCAAAATATATTAATAGCACAGCTCAAACGAGCGTGTTGATGTAGTTTCACTTTTTTAATAAAATTAAATCCTGACATAATTACAATAATGCCTTTTTTGTTGCAATTGTACATAATAATCGTGTGGTACAAGTTCACAGAGTTCAGAAATCTGCTAAAGTCCTGACATGCAAAATGTCTCAAACAAGACTGTACCATGTTAACAAACACTGAAATTTAATTTCAGTTCCTTTTAAGTCAGTTTTTTTTCTCCATTTTTTTAATTTTTTGTCTTTATTACACAACATTTTTAGTTAGTTCTTGTATTTACACGTAAAGAAATCACAACAAGTGCTGGAAAATCAATATATATGTGAATATACTGTATGTATACATTTCTAGGCGATACATAAATAAATTTATAATTATATTCTCATAGATTCAGTCAGCATCACTGGAGTCTGAATCATCTGAGGATGAGGAGGAGCTCCCAGATTCGGATGAAGACGTCTCTTTACCCAATCCTTCAGGACCACTGTTTTCTTTCTGTTCTCCCTCCTCCTCCTCCTCTTCGTCGTCATCATCCAACGCCTCGTCCTCATCAATGTCCTTTTCTGCTCCTGCTGGCCGTACTGTCTCCCGCATCAAAGACTTGGAGGGTTTTGTCGGAGGAGAAAAAGGAGCAGGAGGAAGGGTGGGGTCAGTGCTAGAGCTCTGCGACTGTGTTGCAGACGCAGGAAGGTTAAGGCCTGGAGTGAGAAGCATCCCTGGGTAAAGCATACTGGAGAGTAACAAGGGGTTAAGAGACAGTGGGTGACTAGAGGCTGCGGAGGCAGCTGAAGCACTTTGTGGGGCAGTGGCCGAGGAAGAGGAGTTGGACGCTGAGGAAGGAGTCTTGCTCAATCTCTCTGTCCTTTCTCCTTTGGTGTCTGAGGTGTGAGAAGGGGCTTTAGAGGCAGACGGCTCTCCTGCTGCTCCACTGGTGGTTCCCTTTGTCTTTTCCTCTGAGCCTCCTGCGCCCTCCTCAGCGGGCTTCCCGAGCATGCCACCCAGGCCAAGCAGGTTAGGCAGTCCGGCCATACCAGATAGCATCATTGGAAACATGGCGGCTAGGTTACTCGCGGCCAGGTTGCTTGCGTCGGATGGCAGCCCCATCAGGCCTGCGGTCAGCTGCAGGGATTGTAAACTCTGGAGGTTCTGCTGGAAGGCCTGCAGGCTGCTGAGGTCCATTCCGGAGAGGAGGCCGTTGGCCAGCAGGGGATTCAGGCCGAGGGAGGAGGCTACTGTGGTGGGTTCTCCTGCCGCCGCCGCTGCCTTTGCAAGAGGATTCTTGGGTCGACGTCCACGTCGACTCACCTCCTCAGGAACAATGGGTCCTGTCAGAATCCTGTCATACATACTCGCTGGGAGGTAACCCTGGATGAAACATTGAATATATGCTTGTTTAGCAGTTTTACACAGCAGAGCAAAAAGATTCTTCATTAAACACTTCACAGTTCATGTAATAACAAAAAGGGTAAACATAGACTGATGAGCCAAATTATTATGAGCAGCATCGACACTGTATGCGTTGCTGCAACCTAATCTACTAAACACTCCCACCTTACACTAATTCTTAAAACATTTATTCACCTTTCAGCATATTATACAATTACTAATCTGCCTTCAAAATGATCACGATGTTAAATCAACACCTCTCTAAAAACAGAATTATGACTCCATTAAGTATGATTTACTGCTGTCCTTCACAACTGAGTGTGTTATTGATTCTGTTCAAAATGGCCTCCCTTGCTGACACAGCTTCAGTTTCTATATGGTGGACGTGCTCCTGTTTGACTCACCGACTGTTTGACCACATCTCCCCATTCAGGTGGAACTCCGTACTCCGGGTTCTCCTGAAGGAACCTGCACAGATCCTTCAGAGGAGGAGCAAAGGCTCCACCAACCTACAGGGAAGAAGAATTGAGCTGCATGAAGCAAACTGCACAATACACAGATGTATGAAGTACATAGTTGTATCAGATGCATAGAGTACTCTTTTTTCTTATTATTCAGTCTGGTTAACAAACCAAATGTAACTTCCCCTGTGTTCTTGTTTGTAATCTGTCCTTTTTATGAATGATTAGGTTTATTATGGTAAGAACTGCAGACATGTATCTGCCAAGTATTTGATTGTTATTGTAGAAGGAACTGTCCTTCATTTGTACATTTGTAAGAGAGCATGTAATGTCTAGTCATAAGTCATTAGTCATAACTCAGCTTTTGAAAGGATGATTTTGCTTTGCTATTATTTTTAGATTCTGGGAAAAGAACAAGGGGTTTTCCAGTCTCTCCTCTACATAAAGCATTTTAATTCCCACCCTAAACCTAAAGAGAATATTTGAAAACCCAATCAAACCCACACACAAACTCACCTTGCGTGCGTTTCTCCTGTTGATGATTTGGACTCGTTCCTCTCCTGTTAGGCTGTTGACGTCGATCTTGTTTGGATTCCTACAGCGGTGCCTCTTCTGCTTGGGCCGACCGTCCTGGAAGTGGAACTGCATTTGCATCTTATTTACCCCCTGGATATAGAATAATTAAAAAATGTAAATTTCCAACTGTAGGTGGTTTCTACATAAAATAAGTATTAGTTTAATAGTCTTCCTCTGACATTTTTCTATACCTCCATCTATACGAACCCCCTTAAAGATGAAAACATTTGTTAACTTTCCTGTGGCACTACAGAAACTATTACTATATTGATTGAGAGAACAGAAAAAAAATACTCACAGGAATATAAGCTCCTGTATCTGCTACAAAGCCTGGGTGCTCTTGCATCCACTGTTCAAGATCTTTCCTCCTGGGGGCGTCGTCCCCAGCAAGGCGGGTGCCATCTTTGAGGTTGATGACTGGGACCCTGCATTCTGTGTCTGCAGGGACCTGACTGGAGCTCTGGCTGTAGCTTGGTGCACTAGTCGTCCCTGTGCCCAACTGGCCGATTCCACCCCAACCTGGAGGTACCTGGAGATAGATGGACACAGTGATTTACATTTACAATACTTTTACTACAGATCAAACATTATAAACAGAGCTAGCTGAATATTTGCGCTGCTTTCTTGTGACAATATACCAACATTACACCACTGTGCTCCTCTTTCTGCAAAAACTCTTTACCTGATCAGGAACAGAAGGGACTTTGCTCCTGTTCATGAAGAGCAGGTCCATGCCCTCTACGTTCTTCCTCCTTCCCCTTCGCTTCTTGACCACGGGTTGGCCGTCCAGTACTCCGTTCAGCCTCATCTGACCAGTAAGAGCTGGAGGTACTGCAAGAGAACCAGCCTGTTAGCTATAACACGTCTAGTTACTAGAAAAAAATTGAAATTCACTCATTATTCAATCACCACTAAGCAGAGTCCCAAAAACACTTTTGGAGTCCCAGGGGACAAAATAAAACAACAGAAAAAAACAACAGAATGCCTCCATACTGCTCGTGTTGTGTCATCCACGTGTCAGCAAGCCCTGACATTCATATTCATCAAGAAATGACATCATTTACTCCGTGTTTTAAGCCTAAATGTCCTTTGATATCCGCCTCGGAGCAGCGTTCAAGCCTGCACGCACACGCACCCATGCGAGCAGTATGGAGGCATGTTAAGTTTTTTCCCAAATCGGATTTGGCCGTTTACCCGTGACTCCAAAATTGTTTTGTTGACTATCCCTTTAAGTCACCAAAAATGACATGTTGCTGTCATCTAGTGGTGGTAAAGTAAAACAGGGGAGATCTCAAAGCAAGGCATATGCATGGGTTTTGGGGTAGTATCTGTATTTCGAATGGACGCACCAGTCTGGAAGCTGCACTGAGGCTTGGTGATATCAGCCAGCCCTGTGTCCGAGGCGCTCTGCAGCTCATGAAGGCGGGCCAGGTACTGCTGCTGGGCCTGAGGGCCATCCTCGGACTCCAAGGGCCTCTTCATAGGTAGACCCTGTTTCTGGAAGGTCAACTTCAGACCTCCCTCCTGCTGTGGACAAACAAAAAAAAAAAGGTGTGAGACTAGTGTAGGAAAAAACGTTGAAGGGAACAAAAAGGTTTATAAAGAGGCAAAGCGTTACCATTAATCATTTTAATCTTTGTCAGACTGTTTATTACACGATGAAGCTCGCTCTGCCTGTTTGTTTATCCAGTAATTATCATCACGTTACTTCAATTTTGACAAGAAAATGTCATGTCAATTTGTAAGAAATTTGTATATATTAACAGCAAATATTGTTCATGCAAATTTCTTGTTAGTAGTATTGGGACAAATAAACACACAGTGGGTAGTGGCTAGCAGGGCGGTGGGTGAGTCTGTTTGTAATTTGTACTGGGAAGCCATGCCAGAGAGAAGATGCTGTTTGCATATGCAGCCCAGATTGTAAAGGAAACAAGCAGCAGGTGTTTGAGGATCTATGGTGGTAGAAAACATACAATTCAAGAAAATATCATTATCAAAAAAACAACATTTAAGCGAAGGAATAAATTAAAGCGAGCCCGCCGAGTTAATTGCCACGTTGCTGCATTTTAGAAGAAACCCACAACTAAGGTCTATGTTTCAGTTACATCATAAGCAAGACCCCTTTAGTCTAGAGAGGCGTCAAACTGCACCTTATTATATTCTCACGACTGAGTGATTTGTCCTGATGTAATCATAGCCCCGGAGCCCAATTCATATTGAGTGTGTGGGAAAAGAGATGGAGGCTGCTATTAAATTAATCTCTCCTCCTGCCAGGCAGCCGAAACCACTAATCATACCCAAAGGAAAGACGGAAGAAGAGAACCAGAGCAACATGCTGAACGCGGCAGCTAACACCAGCCATGGCAGCAGAAGTGGTAGGGTCCTACGATTAGGGCGAAGCGGAGGGAGGAGGGAAGGAAGTGGAGAAATCAACATACATCGTTGAGTTTTACTGAGAATTCCTTGTTTTCTGCAACATGCTTGGTCACCTTTGACCCCTGTGGTGAGGCAGAGGGGTCCTCGCATAGGCTGTTGGCGTTGTCCAGCAGCTTGGTGGTGTAGAAGGAGGCCACAGCGCCTCCAGGCTCATATACCCGCCGTGTACCCGGCCACTTGCCCTTCAGCACTGCCTGGCAGATGCTGTCTAGGCGGTTGATAATCACACGATCCTAAAAAATTAAAAAATTTAAATAAATTACAGACAGCACAGATGACCCACAAATTCAAACACTGATTTCCCCATTGCCCACATGCTATATTAATAATGACACTGGTATTATAATATATATAGCAAGGTGCTTTACCAGGTAGAATTTTGAAACTGAAGGCAGGATAAAACAAGATAAAATAACACATAATATAAATATTAAAAAAGACGGTAAGATCAGAACTAGGAGACCGCACAGCTACAAAAATGTGTCTTAAGGAGATGTTTAAAAGAGGATGAGGAGTTTGCCAGACAGATCTCCTCAGGTAGATTTATACAAAAATTGGAAGCCTTGAAGAAAAGTCACATGGGCTCCTGAGCGGGACTGTGGAATGGTGAGTTGGGCCTTCAGTGAGGACCTCAGGTTATGATCGGCACATATGGTGTCAAAATATCCTATATGTCCTGAGGTGCATGTCAATCTTCAGCTTATTTTCTTAATTTAAATCATGAAAACAAATCATCATAGACAACTACACGTTGTATTTGATCACCAGTTGAATAATGACTATGAAGATCCACAGGTGCAGTGCTATTGACTCTCTGCAAGTCAGTCACTGTCTTTATATATCACATGTGCAGTTATTTACCTTTGGCCAGTAGGATGCAGCGAGCATGTATCCTCCTCCCTGGAAAGGATGCGAGGCATTGTGGTTGATTCCATTCTCAGCAACATGAATGTCCTGTGTTTCATCCTGTGTTGTGCTCAGTGATGCCACGCTGTCCTCATCGAAGCCCTTTACACTTGTTGGTAGAGGCACTGACAACGTGACAAGAGAGAGAGACAGAAATTAATATCTAATACTGTATGATATTATTATATAATAATTCAATTTCAATAATTACTTGAGGTATATGTTGACCAATTCTTCAAATGTAAAAAGTCTAAATAACAATTCTACTTCAATTGTATTGGATTTGGCGGCAACACTGATCACCCCTGAAACTCCTTAAGTGTTTAATGGACTCCAACACTTCACCCACCCCTCTATCGGCATAGTGGGGGGAGTAGATAATACATTTTAATTTTTGGGTGAACTATCCCTTTGAGTACTCACCCTTCTTCTTTCCTTCCTCTCCTTCACTTTCGCTGTCAGCAGAAGATGATGAGGAGGAAGAGGACGTTGATGAAGAGCCAGAGGAGCAAGATGAAGAGGAGGAGGAGCTGGACCCGGAATGTGACGAGGAAGAAGAGGAAGATGATGAAGAGGAGGAGCGGGATGAAGAGCTTGAAGAGGAGCCATCTGAGTTAGACTCTGAGCCACGCCTGGTCTCCCGACGGCTTCTCTTGCTGGCCTTCTTGGGTTTCCTCTCTGAGGAGTTGGGTGTGAGAGGTTTGGTTCGTGCTGCCACCATCTGCGTCTCCTTGTCCCTCGTCTCAAGAACAGGCTTCTCTTCGAGACCTGTGGGAGTAGCTGGTGCTTGACGAGGACTCCAGCTCTCGGCCGGTTTCTCCTTGCTCTCCTCCCCCTCTGAGGTGGGTTCCAATTTGGGCACAAGCCCAAAGGACTCTGTGTCTCTCTGGGCCACCAGAGGCCGCGGAGAGCCTGTCAACGCCGAGCTGGGGGCCAGGTGCTGAGTGTGGAGGAGTGGTGTGGATGTGTGTGATTGCTGCTGTGCAGTTTTAGTTTGGCTGTAGTTGCGTTGGGCAGCCATGAAGCTGAGCTCAGGGTCTCTCAGAACGTGGTAGTCTGTGCGACTCACGCCGTGCTTGGCCGCACCAATTAGCAGATCACGGTCATGGGTACCAGCTTCCCACCAGACGGGTAAGTCAGAGCTCATCTGGCACAGCAAGAGGCGCTCAAAAAGTAATGTATGTCGAAGGACTTGTTCCCTCACCTGGCGAAGCAGCTCTACTCTGTACAGGGTGCGAGACGCTCGCTCCTCTGTGATGGGCTGGATGGTGAGAGACGGGTCAACCGCAGAGTCTAAAACAAAGAGGAAGATGCAGGAGTCAGAGTCGGTGTGTGAGAAGAAATGAAGAAAGCTTTACAGGCACAACCCACAGACCTGTTTATGACAGGAGTTTAAACATCACACTGTTTGTCTTTCCAATAATGATTAACCTTATCAACCCCTCTACCTCAGCACTGCTGAGCCAGCTTGTTTACCAGGGAGCTACTGACCTCTCTAAACTATCTACAATCAACAGTACATGTAGTACAAGAGTTCCTGAAGCAATGTTAACAGACCACTTCTTGAGTGTTTCATTGACTTCAGGCAACGCATAATACACAATGCTATAAATACAGTAGGTATTGGAACAGAGGCTTGCCATCAAAACGAGCCATTGGGCAGAATAATTAAGTTATAGGTTCTGTTATTGGTACTCTGGATTTGTGTGCTTATTATTGATAATTTTTAACAAAATTGAAGTTATCTTACAAATGAATGTGTCTGTATGAAATGAATGAATGTGAATGTGTCTTTCTTTTTATTTCTTGATGTGATAAGAATATTGTTTAATGTTCCAGATGGATGAGCAGTATCGGTTAGCAGTAGTAGTATTGCTAAAATCTTAATGATACCATCCCTTATTATAAATTGGCTAACATCCACATTTAATTCTTTGTGAAAAAAGGAGTTGGACAGGCATAATTTTTGTAATCATCAAAATGGCAAAAGTATAATGGTCTTCTGAGAGTCAATAATTATTAATTTGATGTACAGAAATAAAAAACGGAGGGTTTCACTTAATGTCTCTGTGTGTGTAAGCAAAAGCTCCACTGACCTCCTTCCTTGGGTGGCAGGCGGCACACCCGTCGGCTCATGGCGGTGAAAGCACACAGGTATTTCTGCAGGCTCTCGTCAGTCTTCTTGTGCAGCCGAGCCATGGCCCTGAACTTGGTCCAGTCGAAGCAGCCGAGGGTTGGATCGAAAACAACACCGAAAGTGGAGACTACCCGGTAGAAGTCAGCTTCTTCTCGCCTGGTCCACCTGAGAAATAAGGACAATTTACATTGTAAAAAAGTTTCACACAGAAATCAAACACACTACAACATTTTCGGTCAAAACGGCAAGAGTTACATTTTATTGCTCATCTAATTGTTGATCTGATCTGAAGGTGTTACCTTTGTTGGCGTTCGATCTTAGCAGCCATCTTGGGGTTGAGGGTGTCGTTGAGGGTGGGGGGCAGCGGGCAGAGCGGAGCAGACAGTATCATGGGCTGCTGGGATTGAGACTGAGACTGGTGGATGTGGAGGATTTGCCGACTTTTGGTGTATCGCTGGGAGGCTGTGATCAGACGCCTCAGCCTGGCTGTCAACACCGAGGACGAGGGCCAGTAGCCAGTTTCACCTTCTCTCACTGGAACTGCTTCTGGATCTGGGTAATATACAATACAATCTCAAATAAAACTTATGGAATGGAGAATTGCCAGGTTTCAGTAAATGTATCATGTTGAATTTCTGCTGTTTAATCACCATTAAATTACACATAGTTCAAATTTTATAAAGATTTCTCTGGAGTGTCTAATACCCACCTCCGGGATTGTCAGTTACAACCAAGTCTCCAGGAGAAGAGGCGTCATCCTGCATGAGAAGGACAGTACCAGAACATCATATTTAAATAAGTATAAGAAATGTGATGGTTAATCTCAAACAATCAGATATACAGGGAATATCTTCCTCAACTCAATAGTTATTTCTGGTTGAACATGCTCCCTCACTTCTTGTGGTCTTACCTCCATATCGTCCTTCAGTAGAGCAGGAGCAGGCTTGTATTCTGGATCATCCACATCCCTAAACAAGCACAGGTAAAGTTTTTATCATTCCTTCAGCAGACAATCTTCACTGAAACAATTTAAATAATAACTCTTTGAGCTAATGTTAAAAAAAAAGATCAATTTAATGTTTTGTGGGCCCTGGTGTTATGTACCCACCCATCCATAAAATCATTGCCTCTCTGTTCGGCAGCGATGGCCTTCTCATCCGGTCGCCCCACACGGTCTAGGAAGCACAGTTTAGGGTCTGCACGAATAGTGTTGTACTTCTCATAACCTGAGAGCACACAGGAGGAAAAGCAAACACTGACATAAGCAAAAGATAATACACGGAAACTCTTAGATAAAGATAGATAAACACCACACAACATACAAAAGCTGGTTGATTTCCCACACAATCATTTGGTATCAATAGAAAACACTAAAACACAGTAGTAAGTGGCAACAGTTTAAATAATTAGTCATTAACCATAAATACTGTGACTGTCACACAGGCTTTTTAAGGATTAGTGTCAAATGCAGACTCTTCCATATCTGTACAACACTTTGAAAGTAGAGTAGAAACAAGGTGAGTTGTATTAAAATAACGACATTTCTAAAAAAACAAGTCACAGCAGGAGCTGAAGTTTCTCACCATGCTTATGTATACCCAGGAGTAGACATTTGTCGGAGATGGCATCCCACCACAGGGCTGGCAGCTCTGAATGGTCGGGCTCTGGCACCCAAATCTTTATCTCACTGAGGAGGAGAGTTGGACAGATATTATGTGGGATCATTTTTATAGATTTTATTAATTTACTGATATCCAACAACCTGGCATAGTTCCTGTCTCTGTGCAATTGAACTGTGGCAGGAAGCAACTGATCTCAGGACCAAAAGCTATGTAGAGATTGTTTCGCTTCGACGTAGAATGGGCAAATATTGTAAAAAGGTCTTCACATGTAATATCATATGTCTTTATAAATAAATATTGTCCGTTCCTATTTTTAAGGATTTTTATTTTCATTGTGAAACAACAAAATGAGAACTGTAAAGCAATTTATAAAAACTGATCTAGATGGTGTTTTCCTCCTCATAAGTAGTTTTGACAAATCGACAGTGTTGTACCACAGAAGACAGAAAATAAATTACATCTTCCACCAGCAGGTGGAGCCCTAGGACCTTCTTATTCATTTAGCTGCTCAGCTGTTTCTTCCTTCAACAGGTTGCTACCATATGCTAATGACCGCAATTTTAACTCCAGAAAAACATAGTAAGACAATAACTTCAACTCGATATGGAAACTCTACACTTTGCGTTTATACAATTATTAAAGCTGCTAAATCCATCTGCATTTTATGAATCTGCTTTTCTTGTATCTGAGCATTTCCATAACAGTACTTTGCAGAGTGTTAGGTATCGTGTACCATGATCTTGTATTACTGTTATATTTGTTTGATTAAATAAATAAGAAATTAAGAGTCCTGAGACTTGAAAGTTGTATAAAAGCATAAAAAGAGGATGTGCATGTAAAGTAAGTAAGTGAATGTGAATAAGGTCAAAGTTGAGCTCACCTGAAGTCCACGCCGTCCAGCACATTCTGGGCCTGGCTTCCTATCACCTCTTGTTTCAGGTAGTAGAGCATTCTGACCCTGAGCAGCACCCTGCACAGACAAAACCCAGCGGTCACAACAAAGCAAACAACAAACGCTGAGTGAGCAGAACCCTCACACAAAACACACACAGAGCTAACACACAACCTGTTGACCACAATCCAAATGAGTGAAATGTGGTACAATCCAGCTGAAATTCTAAAATCGTACAGTATAAATCTGTCATTTCACTCCTGTACACTACAGCAATGACACGCTCTTTTGAATATATATATATCATGTATATCATACATATCATATTCACATTGTACAGAGAATGAGCAGAGAACAGGTATACATCATTAGTTGTGCAGCCCACAAAGCAGGACACACACTAACTAACTCGGGCTGATTGACAAGTATACGTCAATTACCTTGATGACTTATTGTATCGACATTATTGTATGGTGACATCACGGTGAGTCACGAGCAGCTCCACATCCAGGCTATTAGGGCGAACACACACACTCACACATGCACACAAGTCTTTCTCCACTCGTCATATGGCTGTGTTCTGGCAGTAGATGAAGGCTGGGAAGTCGAGGCTGACAAGGTAGAGGGAGGGTGACTCACCAGGGAGACATTAGCTCTGTGATGCATGATCACACATCCCAGCCAGTAGGTTTTGAGCACAGACGTAGATAAGTGGTGGCAACCTCCGTGCGATGATGTTCCAGGCTATAACGTCTGACATGCCTCGAGATTTCGTTTAATGTAGAAAGCGTTCTGTGTAATCATTTTGTATGAACACAAAACGATTTTTAAATTCCATGGTGTAATGTCTGCCGTTGGGAAAAAAAACGTGGCGCAGAGCTTTAAGGATTTCTGGCATGAAAAGAGTGAATTTTCTGCGGAGTGTTCTTATTGCTATGGGGCTATTAATTGTCCTACAATTACAGTAGACTTTATAGAATGGCTGCATCTCAGAGGACGTGTGACATTGTCAGATGAGCAGGGGGATTAAGGAAAGATCCAGACAGGAACATAATAATAAAGCTCTCAGATTAAAACATGACATTTTTTAACCAAATCAATGCAAATTACACATTCAATATCATAATTTGTCAAATACATTGCCATTCTTATTATTACTGATGTTTCTTTACTAAGCTTGCCTGTTTGGAATGGACTGTTTACTTTTTCCTGTGTTAAAGCTCCGGAACCTATCCAGAATTTCCTATTCATTAGTGTGTCCTCCTCAAACAGTTCTACAATATACCTTGCCTTTTTTTTCGTCTGAGTGCTTGACATTATAAACAGTCTATGGTGCAGAGTTACAAAAACCTTGTGTGTATCCTGCCTGTAGGGTTTGTGTATAAGTTTGATTGATTTACTGAGCCTGTGTTTTTTCATACATTGCATGTTGGCTATTAAAGAGCTCAAAATAAAAGCTCTATAATTCAGCTCGATATAAAGAATTGCAGCAACTAAGTGAATGTCATGTTTTAACTTGGAAGACAAATTGACAAACAGGAGGTGATTCTATAATGGTTGCTGCTATAAGGGAGATCAGCACCTGCAACTCCCATGAATATCTGGGTTAGTCCGATATGGTAAAAAAAATTGCTCTGCCTGTGATTTTGACCCGTGGTTTGACCTAGCTGCCAACTGCTGCTGTAGTTTATCAGAGAATGTAGAAGAAGGCATGTTCAACTGGATCCAAGGACTGAGGGCACGCTGCCCCCTCCCCACTGGTTGCAAGGCACTAGTCACCAATTTATTAATATTGAACATATCCTGGGTCCGAATCACACTAAATTTGACACTGCTCTTCACTGGATTAATGACAATACACCTGGTAAGTGCAAACCAGATAAGATGAACGGTTCGCGATGTATGCGTTCCACAGAAAGACAGACGTTTGTGGAAAACATTGGTCCGTTACATGCTGCCTGACAACTGATGCCTGAAACGTCCATGTTACATTAAAGAGAATAAGAACCAGGAGGCTGAATAATCACCCCTCCGTAAACTCTGATACTTTGAACCTCTTTGTATTTGCTCTACTTTAAAAGAAATATTTTCTACGGCTACCATATTCATCCATCATTCCACGTGGACCTGTGGACACTCCTGCCAAGGCTTCTCTACAATGCAGCTCTTCTTTCAAGAGCACTGAAAAAAACTACGTACTGCTACACTTAAATTTAGAGAAGCAGGCGCCCCATCTTTCGTCTGCTGTAACTCAGCTGAATATTGTTATAAATGAGCTCCACATCCTTCCCTGATTCTCTGACAGGACCAGGTAAAAACACTGCAAGGCTCTGAGGTCTGTCTGTCTGTCGGAGTGATGGATGTCTGTGGTGACCGGTCTGGACTAGCAGCACTGGTAAATCAAAGTCTCGAACTTCCTCCCTCTCCCTCCAAAACCCCTTCATCCTCCTGTGGGCCCGGACCCGCCCAGGAGCAGCTGCCGCTTCCCCCCGCCTGTCAGCAAGGCACTTCATCATCACTCTCTCCGTGCCTTTTGTTTGTCAGTGTCTGTGGGAGTGTGATGTGGTTCACTTAGAGAGAGAGAGCCTGTGGAGGATCCCAGCACAGTCACACGCCGTCTGTTGGCTGCAAACACGGATTGTATGCATGACATGAGCGGCATGCAGAAAATCCATCGTGGCCTCTTCACAGAAGACAACCAATGAAACAGGGAGATACTGAGCCAAAGACCTAATTCTCATTTAGAATGCATAAACATTTTGATGTGCTTTCTCAAAGCTTTATCTTGTCTGATAAAATCGTCAGTCTTATATCTTTGTAGTGTACTAAATGCTGATATTTGTATTTAAAAAGCACAGGCAAAGTGCTTTTAGACTAAGAAGACTCATGAAAATCATATCACATCTGGACACTATCAGGATATTTCCGCAATACTTCCTATAGTTTCCACTCCTGCGTGAGACCCTCATTCCTGCATTGATTGCACCATAAGAAAGATAGTGAATGCCCCATCGCACACCGCCCACCCAACCAGTCACATTCCAGGTCCTCGGAGTGAAAACGCAGAGGTCAGCAAACAGCACTGCATGTGGGTCCCTGTCTGCCCAGCTTGTCACGTATTGGACAATCCCTGGATTCAGCACTACTGCACCGGAACACAATGGGGAACTTTCTATGGAAGCTGCAGCACTCTGTGTCCAAAAGCTTTATGGACACAACGCCCACCCTTTAAAAAAAAGGAAAGAAGCTATCTATTTGGCTGTATTTCTCAGCAGCCCATGTTTTGATAGCAGTTATCTTTTTTCTCCTCTGTCTGTAAATAAGAGAGATCTATGATGGCCATTAGCCGGGCTGAAGTCTCATTAAGATTTGTATCAGTCAGCTGGTCAAGATGTGATGCATGTCCGGTAATGAATCAGTAAACTGTCGCCTCCAATAGACGTTTTAATGCCTCCTAATTACTTTGGCTTGGAGGTGCCGCAGTTTTAAATTTGAGCCATGTGCAAATTGTATTTTCATACACTTAGGCTTCATTCTATTAAAAACAAACAGATACATGTTCAAACACAGGCGCAAGAACTCACACGGCCTCAACCGCGCAAGATACAACAACCCAACAGCAGACCACCATGTGAACTGTAAGCAAGTTAAAGAATAAAAAGACAACTGCCACTTTAATCTGATAACACAACTGATGACACTACTTTGGATGATCGAGAGGGGTACAAAGAGTTGTTGCTTATAATTTGGTGATGTTGAAATGTCTATAAAAAGTGCTCCACATGGGGTGAATGATGAAAGGTGTCACATTGTGTGTGCAGCATGATCTAGAGTAGCACTCAGTAGAGCACGTACCTCCACCACGGCCCAACTGTCCCTTTAAATTCAATCAAGCTGCACCAGATTTCACATACTAAAGAGAAAACACACCCCATTTCTGATCCAAACCAACATTTTATGGGTTCTTTCCTGACCCATACCACATCCATCCACCAGATTTGTGGTGGTCTTTCCAATTTGGTGGGAACAGTGCTGAAAACACAGCCCCTTGGCGGAGGTAACAAAGAGGCATCAGGAAACGCTTACTTGTTGCAGTGGTGTTTGAGGTGTTTCTTGTAGCCATCGTCCTGCAGCATGTGCTCCGGGTTGTGTTTCCTGAGCCACTCTGCTTTGTGGATGTCAAAAGCACTCGACTGTGTCTTCATCTTCTTACCCTTTCTGCCCCGGGGGACTGGGGCAGATAAACCTAGTGGAAGAAGAAGAGGTAGAAAGTCAAAAGGTGCGCTATAGAACATTTGGTAACATCCTAAAGCCTATTTGGTTCAGTCTATAACTATAAAGACAGTTAACTGAGAGATTTAAGTCCCAAGACTCACCGAGGTGATTCTGCAGCTCCTTGGTTTGTCCATCCTCAGTCGGAGCAATCAGGTCCCACATGAAGCTTTTGATTTTGTCATCTCCACGGTAATGGACCAGGCAGTATGCCAGTAGAGCCCTGCAGATCGACTCTACATCCCGGTCTGTTAACTGCTTCTTAAAACGCCCATGGTTAAGAATGTCCTTCCATCGACCCCACCTTGAAAAAAATGCAAGCCTTAGACGAGGTAACACTTGTTTGGTTACACTAGGAACTTTCATTGGGAAACTCTATTCAGTTTGTGCATCTTGGCACATGAATAAAAACAAACAAAACAATGACTGAAAACTTAAAGGTCACTGCGATGTGAACTATTTCATTGTTTTCTTTATTTATTATTATTTTAATATTTTTTCCCTTTTAGCTGAGCGTAAATGAACAGCTCTTTTACGGTGTTTTAGAGTGTTAGTTAGTTGTCATTGTTTTATTGGATGTTTGTCAGTGCAGTGTCTATATCTTGTTTCTAGTATTCTTTTACTTGCATGAAACCATATTGCCTTTGGTTAAATTGGATTTTATGGACATATAAAGTGGAATATTTCTTTCCTGTATTATTTAACATTCACTTAACTCAGTTGATCATCACCACAACTTCTACTGTTTCAAATCTTCTTACCCGTATACAAGCAGGTTCTTCTCTACTCTGAAACACTCTGTGCGCCCGTAACTGTTGAGTCGGTCATGGTTTCGCCGGAGCTTCGGTTTGGTTTCGTCACTGTCACTTTCGCCCTCTGAAAGCTCCGCCAACTCATCCTTGGTGGCGCTGAATGGCCTCGTCTGTTTTCTGACCCGAGGAGTATCGATCACCAAACTATTCTGTAGAGAGGGAAATAGGATGGTAAACAGGATTTCAGCAAAGATGATTTGGATGAGGTATTTCTTTGCAAGATGCAACATCTTTTTGTGCAGTGTCCTAATTATCCTTATTCTGTAGACTGTATAATTTGTGTTGATGGTTCTTACCCTGCCATTGACCATATCCATATCGAGGTCGGCCTTTTGGGCCCACTTGTCCCAGAAGTTGGGGTCATCCAGAGAAATGTCTGTGCGGTTTCCAGATGCCACAAAACTGGCCTGAAAGCAAACATCATAATCAGATTAATCATCAGATTTACAGATTCTCGTATATTTGTTTCATGTCTAAAATATTAAACAGCTTGACATTTGTAAATTGATGAAAGATATATAAAGTGGTCTGAAATTGCACATTCAATTAAGCTCCAATTTACAGCCCTTGTGTTAGCATAGTATTATTTAACCATTTCATTAACCTTAGCAAAGGTGGAGCCTCGTCCTTCAGACTCTATGGTGATGGTCTTTGTCCTGCGTTGGAGGATCTGGTCGATGTCCTCCTCGCAGAATTTGGCCCCTTCATCCTCGTCATCCATGATGGCCCCGTAAGCACCACGTCGCAAGAGATCCTCGATCTCCTTCTTAGACAGCTGCTGCTGCACTGCCTGGGAGACAAGGGAGCGAGGACGAAGATTAGGATCAAGAAACTATATCCAATAAATAAAAATAAACGATACTGGAGAAAAATATTGTTAGAAATAGAACAGCGTGGATCATAATACACACTGGATTATTAAAATTGTATAAGCAGCCACGTATAAAAACTAAGCAGCTGTTTAGTATGCAATGATGTTCAGTCAGACCAGATGTGGAAACCTGCTAATAGCTCAACCTCCTTATAGTTCAGATAATTCTCAGAAGGGATCAAACGCAGCTAAGTATCCCCCTACACACTGTTGACACACTCCCTCAAAAGAAAATTAGATTAATAGAATTGGGTGCATTTCAATTGAAAATGTTGCTGCAAGTTTTGGGGTTTTTATCAGCTCTGTGTCTTTGCTTGGCGTCCTGTTTTATCTGCCATCTGTCACAGTGTCGCTCTGATGTCATCAAGAGAAACCGTAGACTTTTATTTTGTTGAAAAAAAACAATTGAACAAAACAAAACCTCAATGTTTTGTCCATAATTTTCACAAATTTAATTTAATTCAAATATTTACTTATTTGATTTTCCTTGTAACTGTTTAGTGACTGTTAAATCCAATCCAAGAGTCCAGGTACACCAAGTAAAACACATGGATAATAAAATGAGTGTTAAGTTTTGTCTCAATAAAAAAATGTGTAAATGATATCCTAGTGCGGCACCACTTTGTGGAATGGTTTGATAACAAAATATTGAAGTACATGAACACTTTTGCGAATAACAAAATGAGATGAGCTTTATTGAAATGCTCTGTTCCAAATCATTTGTCGAATCCTCAAAAATAACTTACCCCTCCCCCAGCACCTCCTCCTCCCAGGCTGTTGTCTCGACCACTCATGCTCTGCAGCACTGCTTTGTCCAGGCCAAGTTTGAGGCTGGCACGATCGAACATTTCCCGCTCGTACGAGTTCCTGGTGATCAGGCGATACACCTTCACCGCCTTGTTCTGACCAATCCGGTGGCAGCGAGCCTGGGCCTGTGGTGGATTGAAAGTTACATGTACATGCTCTTGAATGAGTAGTATGTCAAACACAGTATCTTGCTGCCAGGGAATAATACTACTGTTAAGTGAGTGTCATGTGTCTCTCTCGTACCTGCAGGTCGTTCTGTGGGTTCCAGTCAGAGTCAAAAATGATACAGGTGTCTGCTGCCGTGAGGTTGATTCCCAGTCCACCAGCCCGTGTACACAGTAAGAAAACGAAGCGGTCCGAGTCGGGCTTACTGAAGCGGTCGATGGCAGCCTGCCGCAGATTCCCACGCACACGTCCATCTATCCGCTCATATAGGTACCTACAAGACAGACATGACCCATGATCCCACCATTACAGCCATGGCACTTATGAACTCCCATCAACACCTGGGAAACAACATCCTGAAGGATAAACCTGTTCCTATAAGGAGCTGTTAAGCCTTTTTATCATTGTGTCCACTTTCACCCCCTCCCACAATATGACCCTTCCTGCCCTCCCAAGGGTATTCCACTTCAACTCAGGAGGAACCTTACAGAAACACTCTCCTGTCTACTGCGGTAAAGCCCTGAGGGCTTCTGAAACCTGCTGCTGAACCCTGACTGAGGTCTGCGCTGTGCAGCATCTCACATGTTTACAATAGTTTACGGTTTGCTCCTGTTGCTGGTGGGAAGCCAGGAGACATAGACAGAGACAGAGACAGAGAGAGAGAGAGAGAGAGGAAGAGAGAGAGAGAGAGGGAGAGAGTGAAACAGAGGCAAGAGAGCAACAAAAGGACCTTCACAGACAAAGATAAAAAAAAAAGAACTGAGGAGACTTGAGACTAAAAATAAAGACAAAGATGATCACCAGAAACCGACAATCCTGTAGTATTAATAATTCAAAATCATCTGATCAGATTCTAAACCTTGATTTTAGTTATAAAACCTTCTCTGTGAATGTCTGAATATTTCTGATCACTCCCATTGAAGTTTCTATTGGGTGTTTTAGGCTTTATCCAAGATGCTGCTGACAATGTGTGATTTACAAAGCAAGACACACTGACTGAAGCAGGGTGAGAGCTCATAACTTGATTCTCAAGGCTCAGTGCTAGCGATCGCACACAGAAGCTTTATGGCCATTACCTGACCCAAATCACTTTCCATCTGAGAGCACAGAAGCAGATGACATCCTTATCCTCATATTTCCAGAATCTGTGCTGTAATTCTTAAGATTGGTAAGCAAATAACAAATTCTTCATCATCTGTTACCTTCTCTGAATGAGGTAGTCTTCCAAGATGTCCAGGCAGCGCACCATCTGGGAGAAGATGAGCACCTTGTGCCCTCCTGCCTTCATCTTTGGCAGCAGTTTGTCAATGAGGACCAGCTTCCCGGCAGACTGCACCATGGCCTGCAGGTGAAAGTCGATGGCAGTGGGGCTGTAAACTTCCCTGAAATCCTCCATGATCTTCTCTTCTGCCCCTGACAGAACAAACACGGATACACAGGCAATAATGTATTTTAGTGCTTCTTGAGTTGACAAGAACAAGATTTTATTTACCTACATTTTAATTCATGATGATCAGAGCTTTACAGTTGTACTCAAGCAGCAAAAATTCACTTTGCAGGGGCACAAAAAACCCCAGAGACAAATTAATATCCTGTCTCTGAGGATACATCAACACAAATGTAGTAGTGATAGTTTTAAAATGCATTACTTTTACCTCATTTACACATGGCGCAGCACTACTTTGGAGTTATTGAGGCATGATTTAGTTTGAAAACTGAGGTTTTCTCTGCAGTATTTCGCGGCAGATTCCACTTCAGGTTCAACTCAATAGACACACCATTTTCATTCCTTTCCCTTGTTTTGAAAAAGTGTGATTTAAAGGGATAGTTCACCCAGAGCCGAAAATTAACTCATTATCTACTCACCCCTATGCTGATGGAAGGCGGGGTGGGTGAATGTTTGAGTCCACAAAACACTTCTGGAGTTTCAGGGATATACAGTTTAGCTGATTAGGGACCTATCTTCAGATGTAATAAAACAGGAAAAACACGACATGCCTGGATACTGATCATTTGGTGTCTTCCAAGTGTCCGGTAGCCCCGACATTAATATTCCACTAGAAACGAGGTAATTTACACCAAGTCTAAAAGTCCAGCAGAAGTAGCTAAGCTAGCGGACGTTAACATTTCCAACGGTCCCTGAATGCACCTCGTCAGAAGCTATCAGCATACATTTACACTATAAACACGGTGTAAATGACGCCGTTTCGAGTCGAATATGACTGTCAGGGCTTCTGGACACTTGGATGAAACCACAGGAGTAGTATGGAGGCATGTTATGGTTTTTCTGTTGTTTTATTAGGTCTAATGAAGCACTCACCATTTACTTAAATTGTATTGGATTCTGCTCCGACAAAGTTTACCCCGAGACTCCAGAAGTGTTTTGTAGACTCAGACACTTCACCAACCCCCATCGACATAGGGGTGAGCAGATAATTAATTCATTTTGGGATGAACTATTCCTTTAATGTGAGACTGACAAATATAACATGCCAGGAGAGAGACCTGGCTGGCACCTCTAAAAACAAAGAAACATAAATCCGAAAGTAAACAACATATCCTTTAATGATTAGTCAAGCTCCCATAACATGACCCTTTTCCTAGAAATAAAAAAAAAAACGAAGCCTCGACAACCAAAGGCGAACGCATCAAGGATGATGAACTACAAGTGTTTCAAACACTTACTGTCAGTTACAATTCCACCTTTTTCCCCAGACAAAGAAAGTTAATCCCTGCTCTTATTGCTTCTCCTTCTATGTGACTAACCAACTGCAGAGTAGACAATCTACTTTCTGTTTACACAGGAACACACTATTGTATACATGTTGATGTGATACGTGTTTGGAAGTGTGTTACACTCATCTCGAATCAATTTACTTAAAATTTCCCTTTTATATCACTCTTTTAAAGTGTTAGTGAGGATGTAGCCAGAGTTGTAACTTTATAGATGTGTGTGTAATATATATAGTTTGGCATATAGTTCCACTGTCAAAAGCAAACCTGCGTTTGGTTCTGGTGACACTGCTGTTTAGTTAAAAGGGGAACAAATTATATCTAAGAATGTTATCAGTATGCCAAGTCTGTTGTAACAATCTCTTGAGGTATCAAATTATAGTGTGCACCTGATTCTGATAAACTGAGCCAACATCACCTCAACAAGACTAAACAGGAAACTGGGTAAATTGCACTTTCTGCCGTCTACCCAGACGACAACTATACATTTCAGTTATATTTAAATACATGAACCTGTATTTAACCTTTAAAAGGTACCATCATACCTTTGATGAGGTAGGGGTGGTTGCAGCACTTTCTCAGCTCCATCATAGTGTTGACCAGATTGGGCACGTTTGACTGGCCAGCGCCTTTAGCCAGGAAAGAGAAGTTTTTCTCCAGGATGGCTCGGTAATATTTCTTCTGAATATTGGTGAGCTCAACCTCGATGATGGTTTCCTCTTTCGGAGCCAACTTCTTCTCCACATCCTCCTTCAACCGTCGCAGCATCATGGGCTTCAGGATGCCCTGAAGATTCTGCACCTGTGGACGAAGAAGAGGAGGAGAAATACAGTCATGACTCTGAGTAAATGCTGTTGGAACACTGCACAGGCGTTGAGTTACATATGTTGCGCTATGACTGAAACTAAAACAGCAGTCTTATAGGTGTCATTACATGTTTTTTTTATTTCTATCCTAAAGTGGAGAATAATTTATTGTATTCATTGACAGTATTCACTTAATTTTTCTTTGCATTTCCAGTCCAATTCTGGCAGACCCTATAGACATCCCTTGTTTAGTAGGTTTAAGCTTTTTCCATCAGTCCTCAGATTCACTTCACCTATATGCAGGACAAGACATTACAGAAATGTATTATTTATTAAATCTTTTATTGTGATTTTATATTACTGAGACCCTGAAGTTCTTTGTAGTTTCATGTTTTTCTACGTCTTATATATTGTAGTTGTCCCTCTCTTAAGTTGAGCTGGAGGTCTATGTTGATACTGCTGTATGTATTGCAAATTGCCCAACGGGGACAATACAGATTTCCTTAATCCTTGATCATGTTTCATCATATATGGAAAAATGCAAAAATGCCCACACCATACATAATGCAAATAATGTGCGAATGTTAGCCTTCGCCAAGTTTAACTAAACGGTAGCTGTCTGCAAAACATTTCATTTGTATTTAAAATATTAAGAAATGCTTTAATGAAACCCTTTTACATTTACACTTACTATAAATAACAGGGTTTTGACAAAAATATTGTTACCACACTGTTTTATATATATATATAAAATCGATGGCTGGCTGTAGAGTTAATATCTAGATTATTTATGTTGTCGGTTTTCACCTTATTTTGTTTTTGGTGCAGAAACACATTTCCCAGTTCATGAGTTCAATAGAATTAAAGCCAAGGTTGGTAATCCTGGAACAGCTAACGAAGCAGGCTAGACTTTAAAATATGCAACCTATCCCACACCCCCTCCAACAAGCCTTCTTGTCAAAGCTACACCCTCAAAAAACACATGCATGCACTGCCTTGAAACTTTCTGTGACTCGCTCGCTTACGAGCAAGGGCAGGCAGGTTGGTTAGTGATAGACAGGTACGCAAGCTATTCGTTCAGTCCAAATGAAATGATCGGGCCTGTGTTTAGTAAAGGCCTGCTTTTTTTCTTTTCAGATAATTGTTATCTTATAGATGCCGTTGGAACGTGAGTAGGATTTCAACAAATAAGATACCAACCCTTCCTTTAAACTCTTGGTTACAGCTGAGCTATTATTAGGCCAACAGCAATGGGTCAACTGTCCCCAACCAGCGGTTTGTACTACACTTACAGGTCCTCTTAATATAATGATGAAGTACCTCTTAAACAGAAAAAACAATTATAACTAATAAAAGGATTTAACATTCACAGTTGCACTTGAACTAAGAGCTTCTACTTGAGAACCCAGTTTTGAATATTCAAAAAAATAAAACAACTTCAAATCAAAGCTTTCAAGTTTTTTGTCTGACCATCTCCCAGGTGCTGCGGGCTAAATATGAAATGTCAAACTACAACATGTAGCAGGAATGTTAAAAGCTTTTTGTGTTGTGTTCAGTTCTACAGTACATTGTCCAACAATGACAAGCATTATCCACCATATGTTAGGCAAGCGTGTGTGTGTTGTATAAAATGTCACTGTGGCCTAGTTAGATAAAGCCTCACTTCAAGGGCTCCATCTGTACCAATCAGACCTCCAAATCGGAAACAACAACACCAACGTCTGCTGTTGTCTCTGAACAACAATAATTTCACTGTCCTGTTAAATGATTCACAAGTGCTAAATATGATGTGCTTCTCACAGTTGTAAACCTTTAGTGTTTGAACATGTGTATCTCAAAGTGCCTTAGGTTCACTCTGAAATCTTATTTTTACCAGTGACTCTACTGTAACTGTACCAATATTTCCACAAGATAGAAATGTTATAAGTCACCTGCACTTCTGTTTTGAGGTCTCCAAACTCTTGCATGAAGGTGGTCTCGGAGGGGAAACGTCCAGGTTCCAGGAAGTGGAGCAGACTGAAGAGTTCCTCCACCGTGTTCTGGAGAGGAGTCCCTGTCAGCAGGACCTTGTGCTCCTGAAAGAGGACAAGATGCATGAGAGGACGATGGTACAGTTTTTACAATCAGTCTGATTTGACCAAACCATGAACAGTAGAGAAGTGATTTCAAGTCAAAATAGGTTGAATTATTTTCTAAACTGTTGAAATGGGACATTAACTTGTTCATCCCCCTAAGTTGATGGTTAATGTACCAGATTCATGAGCTTGAAGCCCTCCAGCAGCTTGCAGTTCTTGTTCTTGAGACGGTGGGCCTCGTCGATGATAACACAGCGCCACTCTATGGCGTTGAGCTCGGGACAGCCTCCCAGGATCATCTCAAATGTGGTGATCAGAGCCTGGAACTTGTAGGCGCCCCTTATAACACGACCCTTAAGACAAAAGAGGAAAGAGAAATAGGCATTGGGAAATTAGTTTCTAATAGATTCCTGAAACAACTGTTCACATTTTTCAGTAAAATGCTATGCTCATGAAATGTATCTGTGGAGGTGCACAATCAGTGTGTTCACTCGCAAAAAGAATTTGGTATGTAGCATATACCAGATTGTGTAGTTGTTGCATATGGAAATGCAGAGAAAAAAATGTTGTGAACGCATGCAGTATTCATACAGGTCTCCTGCACACCCTTGGGCTACATTCAAACTCATGTTTTATTTTTAAAACGCATCAGTTCTGCTACATTTACCCCTGGAATCCACATTAATCCAGAGGATCCAAACCCCTTTAAATGGAGACACTGGGTTGTGTCGGTTTTAGTGTGGACAGGCAAAAAATGGAAACTATGTCAATCAAGAATCAAACCAGTGGATAACAAATAACAAGCATTGCTAACCCGTGCTGTCTGGCAGTAACCGTTTGTTCTTCGTTTTCTTTCCAAGAAAGTAAATCCCCCATGTTACTTTTCGCCGATGCTGTTCCTCGTAAATTTCAGGAAATAAGCAACCACTTAGAGAAGATAAACCTGCTTCCTGTTAAAGCCGGCATGTGCATGCCCAGTGTTTGTGATCATTCATGTAATTTACGTTTTAAGGCTTCTTAGTTTGGATGAAGTTTATTACTGACACAATGCTAAAATGCTTCTCTGATCAGAGATAATTTTTCATTACAAAATGCCATTTCAAATTGAAAATGTAGTGTGTGGACATAGATTGGAGTCGATCTTCTGACCTGTGGACATTAGAAACTATATGACATATGAATTATATGTTGACATGAGAAGTATATGACTTTACAGCCTAATGCTTTCAAACACACGGCCTGCTTTATTTTTTTTAGATTGGACAGCAAATATACAACACACCTCTGGACAGAGAAGCAATCTGCTGCACAACCAGGACGTGCACGGCTGCTAGCGATTTTTTGTGCTGTTTGTTTATTTGTTAGTTTTTTTCTGTCTGGGGAGGCTTTTTCTCCACCACGCCTCTCCATTTGTATCTATTGCCTTGACAACATCCCTCAAGGGATACTCAGTTATCCAGTAACACCCTCCCACTGCCAGCCAGCCAGCAGACTGCTGTAAAGAAGCCTGCCTCTCTCGATATGCCTGAGCAACATTGACAGAGAGCTCCCCTTGGGGGCTGCTGTGACATCACAGGCTGCCTGGGAGACAGCCTGGTGGCAGGTCGGCTCTGTTCTGCTCCCACTCGTCTTAATTCTTCCTACGGTTCGTTTGAATGCTAAGAGTTTTTAAGTGCCTGTTGTGACACATCACGTGGCCTGCCAAGCACTGGAAGTCTCCTCTCATGCCTCACTAGTTACCTACTGGTCTACTTATTGTTTGGCATGTGTGCTGTTGTGCATCTTGCTATTTGCTACAGTATATAAATCCTACAAACTACACTGGAGATCTTTTGTCTGGAGAAAAAAAAAATTGCCTGGTCATCTCACTGGTCTCACTTTGTTTCAGCTGCTTATCGCTTACCTCTTCCTACATGTGAGTTACTCTGTTAAAGAGGTTACAACGTCTGAGTGGACTTTGTGTTGCACATCATAATTACGTTTCTGCATAGGTTTCGATATTGAAAAGTCATTCTTGTGAGCGGGCATCCTGTTTTTAAATATATCATTAGATTACTCACAGGACTTCGTTTTACTGACACAGCGCAGCTGCTTTCTAAAAAAGCACTGCGATTATTTATAATCAAAGCGATTCACTGAGTTTCAATCTGTTAAAAACAGGGCTGTTGCTCTCTCCTTCGCTGTAAAAAGGCAACGATCAGGTGTGTCAGGATGACCTAAAAGTGCTCCCTACGCTCTTGATTCAATGTGCATTAGATATGTGACGTGCACTGTACACTCAGCTGCGTATTCACAACAGCTGCTTGCTTCTTTCTTCTTCAAGCTTCTCTCAGACCAAAACAACTACTGGAGGAGATGAAACACATAGAATACATACAGCAGTACTTTCTATTGAAACGTGCAGCAATAAAAGCTGCACTGCCATCACTACATCTCTGAGTCTACAGTGAATAAAATGTAGAAGTAAACAATATTATGAGATGGTGCCGATGTGCAGCGTCAGTGCAGTAAACTGTATGCACAAGCAAACATTTTTTGTGTGCAGATGCTGTTAGAAAAGCACTTTCTAGAGCCTACTGTTCTCCACTTTACACAGCACACTTGTGGTGCAGCTATAGTCATGCAAAACCAGACAAGCTTCAAGTGGCAGATTATGATGCATTTAGAATTCCGCTCAAGCTTCCAAAATGGACAAGTGCAAGTCATTATGCTCTGCCAGGGATATTTGTGTATTATTTTATGTTAAGATTGTATGACTCAAAATAGCTGATCATAAAAGGACGTTTACCGAAACAAGTTCTTGTTTTTGGTAGCACTGGAACAAAAGTCTGAAGGTATTTGAATTAATCCCTGTTTACTTGTAAAGTGTGAAAGTTATAACATATTTATGTGATGTATTTTTTAATTTATTTATTCCAATTCATTTTCATGCTGATATGGACCAACAAATAAAATTTTATACATTATATAACTCAAAAAATGATGGTGTACAACGGGGGAAAGACAAGTGTTTAAACCAATATAAAAAATGATATCCTATATGATATAATATATTATATACATACATCTATAATAATTTATCATAACATAGTTCTTAAATTGTAAACAAAATATGAGGACATTACACAACTCAGCCTTGAGATGAAACCTGGCCAGTATAACAAAGAACAGAATCTTACTTTTGGTGCTTGATTGTAATTTTCCAAAGAAATGTCTATGCTAGAAATGCTGTGCAATTCACTGTGTGTGCTGCGCTGCTGCTGTGCAACACGTGAACAGACACAACAAGATGGATTCTGCCACATAATGCCAGAAACTGACTTTTTGTGTGACAAAATGTAAATGTCCTTGGTGCCCATTTACCTGTGTGTCCCTGAAATACATCTCGTACTGCTGCAGCATCTGTCTGCTGACCATGCTTCCGTGGTAGACGATCACATTGAGGTTGGTCCAAGTGCGGAATTCACGCTCCCAGTTGGCGATGGTGGAGAGAGGGGCAATAATGAGGAAAGGCGTCTTGATGCCCACACGATAGATCTCCTCTAGGAACGTGATGGACTGGATAGTCTTTCCCAGACCCATCTCATCTGCCAGGATGCAGTTCCGTCTGATGGGGGGAGAAAACAGAGGTTTAGAAGAAAAAATGAGTTAATCAAGATATTTAGGAAAAAGTGATCAGTCATATACAAATCAATGACATCTGAGTGAAAATCTAAAGGTTATATATCCCTGGTGTAGAGATGCTGTATGAGGTGCTTTATCTATTTATTACAAGAAATTCTGTTTCATGCAAAAAAAGTTCTGGTTCACAGTGCAAAGGAAAATGTGTGTAGGGATAAAACAGAGGTGGTGAAGATGAAGAAATGGAGGGAGAAGAAAGTGAGGGGAAACAAGGAAAATGCACAAAATCCCCATGATACTAAAAGAACAACAGAGGAGAAAACATCATCATCACCGATAATAACAGCGCATAAAGAGATGATATACAACATAACGGCAAATGCAACTGCCTCTGCTGCGTGGTGCGTGCCGGCAAACCATTTATTCAGCTGTCCAGTGGGTGGGGGTATTATGTCTTGATGCTAATTGCAACGTGCAGATATTCCCACTGGCCTCTTAAGCAGCTCTCTACTTTTGATGAATCTTTCTGCGTAGGCATACACAAACTCCTGCATGCTCACACATAACAAAGCCAATTCCCAGGGTTAATGCAAGCACACTGACACCTTGTACTCCAGATGTACTGTGCAGTGTTTCTTTTGTGGTCGTGGGTGGGGGGAAAGCAATTGTTGCTGCAGCAGTGTGCATCTTGACAGGAAATTTGACTC
The DNA here is from genome assembly GCF_947347685.1 of Pleuronectes platessa. Taxonomy (NCBI): domain Eukaryota; kingdom Metazoa; phylum Chordata; class Actinopteri; order Pleuronectiformes; family Pleuronectidae; genus Pleuronectes; species Pleuronectes platessa. The sequence goes on from NC_070626.1 coordinate 10,564,716, forward strand.
CTCGCAGGCCCAGGCAAATAATGGGAATACGGCCAAATCGCAGCATGATCCACGCACACATACTGCAGGAAAAGTGATTCATTATTCATCTGCTGTTCCGGTGCACAAAGAAGACACCTCTTATAATGCAATGTGCCCATGCAAAATCTCTGAATCAATAAATGCACTGTCATATGCTATAAGTATGGGATCACTGAAGCTTAAAAAAAACATGTATAAAGATACTTAAGATTTTGCATGAGGTGTTAAAGTGTATGAATCCACTAGTTTTCCATATGGAAATTTGTGTTCATCCTACCTAGTTTATCTGCAAGAAAGATTTAATAGTCAATACTTTTCATAAAACTGAATTAGCCTCATTTCAGTTCACATGTGTGTCAACCATTTCAGAGGTCTGTTAGGCAACCAACCCTATCTTCAGAGCCAAGTTCACAACTTTTCTAAATGAAAGCTCTGTAATTCAAGTCGATATAAAGCATTACAGCAACAAAACATCATGATCTGTGTGATGCACGTATATTTTGCATGTCTCCCCTTGTTCTCTGCAACCTGCTGATCATGTAAGGCTGTATTGGCAGAAAATTGGTATAAAACAGCATCGGTCAATAGCTAACCACAACACAATCTATATATTGTGTAATATGTCTGGTTCAGTCATAGGTCTTATGACTATAAAGTTACTGCATCATGTCCTGGTCAAGATCCGGGTTGTAGATACTGCTTACATAACAAACATACAGATTCTGCCCTGTGGCCCCCAGTGGGTGTAGAGGGCTGTATGTGTGTGAAGGTATGTATATACCGTACTTATAACTAACCTGTTGTACCAATTGAAGAGGAGCCAGTTGACTCCCTCGAGCTGGTAGTCCCTGAGGCTGTTGCCGCTATTGTATTCCCTCGAGTGCTCCCTCTTCTTCCACAGATTAGCTGGGGGACGATCCTAAGTGACAAGTTTTAAGGAAGAGTTTAATGGCAGATTGGATGATTAATATACATTTATATTTTGGATGACCACATACGACTCTACCCAGTACATAATGATAGAGCAGTAACATTCCCATCAACATTCACACCTTCTTAATTCAAGGACCTCCTAGGCCCACCTCCATCAAATTCAAGGACATTCTCTGATCAGAGAGGTTCACAACAACAACAAAATCATCAGGCAAAAGGGAGCAGAGCAGGCAGAAGGCAGGACGTGACTTCAAATTTTCCACCGCAGAGATCGCTTTTTTAGGATTTTAGTTTTTTTCAACTATGCGTTCGTCATGTGTTAGAAACTCAACCAACCAAACATTTGCTGTGAATCCTCCGGAGAATCTCCTGCTGTATTCTCACATGGCCTCAATAGAACACGATCCAGAGTGGGCTCGCAGGAGAAACTCTGGAGATTCTCTGCAATAACTAAGTGACTTTAACATTTGCGTCCTCATATACAGGCCATCTGGATAATCTCAGGGAAATCTTTGGAATTCAGTTTTTATATTTTAGAGTATGAATGTGTTTTAATGTTTGGCTAATGATGCCTATAATTTCACCAAGCTTATGTGGGTGGATGAGATGCTTACACATTCTAGCCTACAGGAAATCTGTATAATTATGAAGAGCAGGTTTTCTTTAAAGGGCAGCACACTTACTAGCAAATCAAAATGGCAGCAACAATATGTGTATATGTGTATACTGTAAAATAGCAATCACAGAAAAATAAATTACAGTGATAGGGGATGTGTGGGCAAAACCTACCATCCTGCGTGAGTCTGGCTTGGCTGCCTGCAGCTGCTCAAACTCTTCAATCTTGCCCTGATCCACGTCGTCCTTTAGCTCCCAGGTGCTGTCCTCATAAGGCAGAGAGCACCACTTCACCAGGTAGTACACCACCTCCTGCAGGAGGCAGAGAAGATTTAACACTGGAAAAGACTAGAGAGAGGCCACGCTCTGCTTTTATAATATTAACAAAGGCTGCAGGGAAGCCCATTAGGATGGCCTTGGGCACTTGTGAGATACAAAGATATCAGTAGTGTCGAGGATATATTGAAAGGAGGAAAAAATGCTGCAAAAAATGTCAAACGTGTTCAGGCATGTAGACACAATAACCACATGCATGCCACTAAGATATGATTAGCAAATGAAAGAGGACTCGCTTTACCTCTCCTGTGTCTTTGTCCTCACAATACGACACCTCAAGCACTCTGTCTACCTCTACATAGTCGGGGTTATAGGGGTCCTCCTCCATCTGAGAGACAGAAAGAAAGACGAGGGTAAGAGAGACAGAGAGAATAAACCTAAGTGCCCACTCACCATCTGGGACGAGCATCAGCGCTGTATCAACTGAGTGAGTACAGAGATTCAAATATATGCAAACAGATGTGCCTGCCCACACAAACCTACTTAAAAAAATATATTAAACATCCACATACACAATATTTATATCCATGTACACTAAACACAAATGTCCTAGAAGACATCATATTGTGGAAACAAACACCTGCTTCATAACTTTTGCCCAATATGTGCATACAATTTATGTCTACAAACAAACACACAGCCTTACATTTGCGAAGAAGAGTGCCCTATGTGCTTGTTTCATCTTGAAGCGTTTGATCTTCTGCTGAATCCTCTTGTCCTTCACCAGCTGCTGCTCCGTGGCCCACTCACAGTGTAGGTAGGAGCTACACACACACACACACACACAATAAGACTACAATGAAAAACCATTACATTTACCGGTATTTGGGGAAAACACAGATGTGATCACGTTGTCTTTTACAGATTTCAGACACATGACTCTTCAATCACATGTGGTTTATAACATGTTAAATGTGAAATTCATATCTCCACCCTTTTTATCATTAAGCTGAAAATGTATGAACGCAATCTTGCTGATGACAGATTATCTGTCATGTGAAAATAAATTACTTCTCTGCAAGGCTGGGGAAGTAAAACTACGGTTCATAAATCCTAATTTCCAAAACTCTCAGACTGATAATTTGCTGTGGGGAGCAGCTAGATTTGTTTTAATAATATCCCTGAGTACATAATCAAGAAATTAAATCACTATTGCAAAATATGTTTCAAGGATGCCTTGTGTGTTTGTGTATTCATATAGTATAGTCCTTATTCAGAATCATTTCAACATGCCTGATTTTCTGAAGGTGTTGAAAGATTTTTTGTTCTAAAACTTGGGATGTTTTACAACAGAAATAAAAAAATATATTATATATAAGTTATTTTTTGAATCAATATAGTTGCATTCAATCTATCACTATTCAAAGATTATCAAACAATGATCACTAAACCAAAAAGATAATATTTTATTGTAGAAGTTTAATCAGATTTTGATTAAGCTTCATAATGAAATTCATAAAAACAGTGCTCACTTGAAAATGAACAACAGAGTCTACGACCGAACAATGAACTTACTAGTTTTTATATTTTACGAAAAACTCCTCCACTTCGATGACAACTCCTGGAGAGACCTAAAGACAGATTTAAAAATAACAGGAAAACACTGAATTAGAGACAAACTTGAAACATGTTTTTTTAAATTTTTTACTGATTTACACTATAGAAAGTTATTTCATTTTTAAAGACAAATCTTTTAACATAAAACAGTAAAATAATGCTGACAGTGTTACTTATAATAAATAATTCAAATCTCACCATCTTGCAAAGTAATTGTAATGTAACTTATACAAAAATTGTGCAGCAATTTACTGCATCTCTTACAATCAATTAAAACCACGGAAAATTTGAACCAACAAATTGTTTTTACCTCCTTCTTAAGGACACGAGAAGACATTATTTTGTCGACAACAGCAGCATCTTCTTCACTGGGATTCTCCTACAGATGCAATAAACATAAAACCTTTAATGTAATGTATGTCTCTCAGAGCAAACATAAAAAGGACACTTAATGTAAATACTCTATACTAAAGTGCAAGGTATAAACAATATTGTGTGGTAATATAAATACATAATAAAAACAGTGTGCACATGATTGTGATTTACCTGTGGTTTATACAGTTTTTTCATCCTGATCAATATGAAATGTTTGGTAAATTTGTGATTTTGGACAACACAAATATAAAAGATGATGTAAAACCTATGATTGATTTATAAAACAGAAAGCAGGGTGAAACTGCATTATTCTAGAAAAATGGTTTTGGCCATAGCTTTTCTTAATAAGTCTCCTGCTGATTCCAATGCTGTTGAATAATAAAAAATGGGCACTGAATATGTATCTTCTCTCTTTAATTCTGCATCAGTCCAGGTTTATATGTGACAATTCGATAGTAAAAAGAACAGGCCGTGCTGCACTTCACTGTAATCCTGCTCTTCATCTACAAAACCTGATCTTTTTAATGTTTATGCACATTATTGCCACCAACAAAATAATTTAAAATTTAGACTGAATCATCAGTGAAATTAATTTGGCTGCACTCTGCACTCTGGTACAGTATTTGTCATGTAAAACTCAACTTAGAGCTATGTGGAAGTTGTAGGCAGGAATTCTTACTACAAAGAGTTGAAGTGCATGCTCCTTGGATGCTGCAGTGTTGCTTTTCTTGGCCTTGACTATAACCTTGACTTCCTCATCGGACATCCTGGCCTCCAGCTCCTCAGCGTACTTCTTCCTCTTCACCTGGCGATTAGATCTCCTCTTCTAGAAAATAAATATAAGGAGGGAAAAGTTCACCATTTCATAAGTGAAAAATAACAATCATTTAATTGATTACCAAACCTTGGTGGTCAAGGAAAACATTTTTTTTTTTTAATTTCCAAACCCGACAATGGCCCTGCTGAGGTTGCAACAGGTAGCCTGGGAGAGATGTGTAGACTGCAGCGACTAATGAATGACCAATGACCATTTTCTACAGTACACATTGGTGACTACTATTTATGTAGCACTATATACAGTACTGCACACACTTAACATGTTTAGATTTTTACATTAGCTCAATACCATCAGCAATGTGTCTGATCATTCTGCAGCAGGACAAAAACCTCAAACAAAAACTCAGAGTCATGAACAACCAACTGGAAACCTGACCAGAGTCCAGATGGTTTCAATCCCAGTGTCTTGATCTCAACATAACAGGGTCAGTCAGGGATCACATTAAGAAACTGAAACTAAATCAACACAAAAACTGGGGCAGGCTCTCCAAGATGCTTGTAACAAACTACCTGACAGGTAAATTGCAAATCAGAGCACAATATACTGTGGATACTCGAAACAAGGCCGGGTCTAAACAAAGATTTTCAAAAAATATTCAGGTGTGGGTCAGTTACAGTCACATTGACCGGGCAAGCCTATCTACACTGCAAATGTCTATGTGTTTGCAATCATGGATAAAATGATAACCATGTATGCCGGGGGCAGGGTAACACTAACTCAGTGCAGTTTACATTATCTTTGTTTAACTTACTTTCACTCGGGCTTGGAGAGGTTCAAACCGAAAAAGCGGCCCAAGCTGCACTCTGGCCCCAACGTGTACTTGAATGATTGTTGCTGTTTTAAAGGCAGATGTAAGCTTTTACTGTTTACTGCACTTTATGAAGATAATTGATGCAAAAAACATTCAAGGGATTATTTTTTTGAGCATCTGCTTTTTAATTTTAGTGCCTAAATTAGTACAGTGCAGAGAACTGTACTGATTAACAGTCTCCCTCAGTGTGCTTATTAACCATTACTGTCTTCATCAAAGTCACAACTTTCGTTGTATAAACCCCAGTAGACAATCTAGTTTCACTCTTAACATACTCACTCTATATGTTTTGGTAAAGGTTGAAAAACCTAAATGACTAACATTTAAGAGTCACACTATTCCATGTTGAAAATGATAATATGTCATGAATAACCCATGCATGACCTGGTTAAATTTCCAAATACCAAGTAAGAAATAGAGCAAAACTCTCAGAAAAAGCAGTCAGAAAATCGTGTGTTTTAAAATCAGTCTTCTTCCTGTTCCTCCCTGTCAAGCCTAATTATCATATGTGTAGGCCGCTGTATCCTGCATCAATACATGAGCCCCTCCTAATGATAATATGTAGTTAATTAGGAATAAATGCCACTGAGCCAAAGTTAATTAGGTGTGGAGTATAATATCCCCATGGAGATACACCCTCTCCTCCCTAAACCTAAGCTGACCAGCAGCTGGAAAGTCGAACCTGCCATGCGCCACGACAATAGACCTGAACCCCCCCGAGGAGGCCATGCTTCTCTTCTAGCTGTCGGCCATACTACTTTGACTTCTTCCACGGTATCATCCTAAATGAGTCATCAACAGCCTGTTTTAATTAAGGCCAGGGGCGCCATTTACAGAGGGTAATTATATCAAAGGCAGCGGTCTGGATAGGACGCAGAAAGGAGAGAGACGTGTTGCGGCAAAGTCAAATCATTGCTCTGGATTTGATCAAATAATGTGATCATTTGATTTTCTGTTATCAAAAATAAAAATAAAAACAAACAACCCAGCGGGAATGACGTTCCCTATCAAATGGATTGTTAATGATGAACATCTAATTCAGGCAGTTGAACATCTAATTCAGGCAGATGAACATCTAATTCATGCAGATGAACATCATAAAATTAAAAATACCACATATATTTTCTTTATATATATATATATATTTAGGTGTTTGCAGATGCAGATGAATGCTGCTATGCTGTCAATTTGCAGCATTAGCACAGATACATTTTGTTTACTTGAGATAGCCATCCACTGCGTGACCTCTGTTTGAACCGCAGATGAACCACAGTCTATCCTCCCAGGCTCAAACTAAAGCTGTGCAGCCTTCCTCCAGCGGGAACAGTCAGGCCGAGGACACCACTTCACTCACTGCCTCGTACCAGTGTTACAGAGACAGTAGCAACCTTTTCTTTTCAGCAGATATTTGGCTTCATAAATGATTATAATGATGTGCGAAGTTAAAGGATCAAAATTCCCAAATAAAATTGCCTCACGATCTAGGTTTCAAATATTTCGTTTGTTAAAATAAAATGATATACCCTTCTAATAATTACAGTCCCATTTACAATAATGGTGACTTGTACTGTGTGGTTATATGTTTGAGAGTGAGTGTGTGCAGAGTGTATACTGGATCTTACAGAATCATCTTTAGAGACGTGTCGAGTTGGAGGGTCATCGCCAGACTCCCCCTCTGAAGACTCTGGCTTTCGCTTTTTCTTCTTTCCAATCTTGATGACAATTTTCCTGAATGAGAGAATAAGACAAGTTCCTTAACTATAAAACTCAGATTGAACACCTGCAAAGACAGTCTTTAGGAATGTTATGAAATTAATTTACTTTTTCTTTCAAAATCAAGGTATGTTTAAGTGTTTATGAATTCCACACATCTTAAAATTCTTAAAGCATTATAAAAAATACAGGATTCTCAAACCAATAAACTCCTACAAGTTGACTGAGAGACAAAGCAATTCTGGCTGAACAGATCCGGTGAAGTACAGAGGCTGAGGAAATGAATCATATTCTAAACTTTACTTAACTTGAATACTCTTTCATTTCTGCTTTTCCTGGTTGGACTAAGAACTGCTTGGGTAGGATACTGTCTTAAATAGATTGTCCTATATCAAAGGATCGTAACAGACGACTGACAATCACTATGTCATCACGGACGTCTTGCAGAAAGAATAAACTTCCAACACCATTTGGTCATTTGACTGTTTATTGCACTTACAAACTGTAGCTTGCACCAGTTTGCAAAAGCAGAACAAGTTGTGTAGGTTTACTTCTGTGTTTTTTAACCTCAACACATGTACAACAGCAGGATTGTGAGTTATCCTCACAAGAAGGAGTTGCTTACAATGGTTGCTTGCATTTACTTTATAATTCAGTGCCCTGCTGAAGCTCCCGGCTAGCCTGAAGATTCAGATCAACATTGATTCAGTGATAATTAGGTAAATTGTTTTTTTTCTCTTTAAACTACCATTGCGAGTTTGAGTGTTGAAATTCTCCCTATAACCTAATATAGAATTGCAGTATCAAGACAAACTGCAGGGATAATGTTATTAAGAGCGCAGATAGTAGCAAACTGCACAATGAACAGATGAAAGCTTCTATTTACCAGGGCTTCATACTCTTCCTCTCTGTTCTCTCTTTCACACACAGTCACACGTTATTTCTGTGACCTTTCCCCATATGTTCTCTCACAACATATGCACACACTTCCTCTCCACATGTATTATCTCTTGGAAGCCACAGGCGCCAGATCTCTGGCTTGATCAGATGCTAATGGGAAAAAATAAAAACACTAGTGGTGCTAACATACGGACTCAAAACAACATCTTCCCCCTCTCTCTCTTTCCAACGTGCTTTTATAATGCAGATACTCTAACACATACACACGCAGTCAGACACACAGGTGCATGAGCAGGTACATGTCTGTTGAGGAGGAGGATGTCCCTGTGGGCTTGTTCATAGGAGATTACAATGACTCATACCGAACATGTGAACAAAGATTCCCATACTAGCAACACATTCTCATGTAAGTTAACCAATCATTTGCTAAGTGTAATGTGATCATGATTCACATCAACATTACTTTCTTATAACCTGTGGGTATGAACAAGGTTACTGTCGTCAAGAAGTCTGTAACTGACGTTTGTTGATGTTGCAGTTCATATTTTTAGAAAGAAAAAGAAAGCATTAACACAGAAAATAAACGATTAAATAATTACTGAGACATGAGGGAAAACAACGGAGCTGTCAATAATAGTATCAGGAACCCCTGACTTTTCCTGTCACAAGTTAAAATGTTTGAGATGTCGTTCCCTTTTTATCCTGTCTCTATCTTAATAATCATCATACAATGTGGAGATAAGAGAAATAATAACAACAACAAAACATTCACTGTGTTTTGGGTGATACAGCACTATGTTATCTACACAATAAACTGTGAAAATGTTCTTAACTTCAGCTTTGGTTGAACGTTAAGACCTCTCTTCTAGTCTTGTCAGCTCAGTTCATTTTGGTGTTGAAAAGCTCTTCAATTAACTAGAGAGATTCTCTGGGTCCAAACCACTACAAAAAATATTAGTTCCTTTGCTGAGGTAATCAACAGAATATGACTGATGCACGGACCAAAATAAAAATAAATAACTAAATGTTTCAGTAGTTTAAACACAAAGACAGATTTATGTTTGCTGAATTCCCTAAAAATGTTTAGACCTTTGGGTTTGACATTCTTTAAACAAGATAAGCTTGTCTAACTAACCGGACTAGTTGTCACAAAAGCAACAGCACCTTGAAAACAAAGATTTCAATGGATCACTCACAACTGCGTAGTTTTCCACAAAAAGGCCAAAGGGAAAAGCCCATACAGACTAATCTGTATTTGAGACATTTAGGACCTGAACACACACACATGCCTATTGTATTATCCGACTGTAGAAAGTAGGAAACAGCAGGTTCCTCCAGCAGCACTGTGCTAAGGGCTGTCCCTGCCCCCTCTGGATGATATTACATTTCACAAATCCTCTTAACAATGACACTTTACGGTTGCCACGCAACCTGCCCTGGGGAAGGCATTTGACAATGTGGGCGGTAATGTTCATGGTGACATCACTTCCTGTGAAAAACGACCCTGGTGCATGTCCGCTGGCACGATGAATGGCTGAGAAATATGCCAAGTCAGGGTGACATAGTGAAGGTGAAAAAAAAAATAACAAGCTATGACACCCTGAAGATTAGACAGAGAGAGAAAAAAGAGATAAAGCAGCTGAATGGGATAGAACACAACATTCTTTCTGGACTAAATAAAAAGCTGGCTGAGAATTCAGGCCTTGCTGAACAACAGTGTCACATCACCAGGCAGCAGCTCGGCAGCTAACACAAAGTAACAGGGATAAAGCATCTCTCTGATCCCCATATGGGAAAACCTGAACTGTGAAACAAGATACTTGTGGGCTCTGAAATCATCAGTTGAGCCAGAACAGACAGAGAATATTGATGGGGAGATGGCTCCTTGGCACTGCACGTAAGTAGGCATTTACAACAATGTGGTCTAGTTAAAGCTTAATATGAAGATAAGTATATCTTCCACATGCACGCACACACACTCAAATCGAAATACACAAAGTCTGAGCCACATTTTAGTGACGGTTACAGCCTGTTCCATCCTGCTGTAGCCGGTACACGCAGGACCACCCAGGGGTTTGCAAACACCAACGCTAACACGCACACTTCCTGTGAATGGATAGCCTCCCCAGCAGCTCAAATATATGAAGTTAAATGACAGGGAGCAAATGCAGTCTTTCAAATCAACCTCTCACTCAGATGGAGAGGTATGAAAGCAGTCGGCTTTCAGGTTTCAGGGTCAAAGTCAAGACTCCCCGATGTACGTAAAGAGCTCAGAGGAGAGATTTTGCACAGGCAGTGTGAATGCCATAGAAATCATATCCGCTGACCACTGGCCTTTACAAGTGACAAGTGGTCAAGCTGATAAGTAGATTTTCCCTAAATCTAATACAGAAAAACTGGCAAAAGTGTTTGCTTCACAAGAGGACGGCTGTATACTGTATGATGAATTGAAAATAAAATTGAATTTATTTCAACACAGTTCACTTCAATCATAACATCACACCTGCACCGTATATTTAGAACAAACTGCTAGTCAAGGTAACCTATGGAACATGACTCAAGAAGAATCAATATAAAAACAGTTAAGTTGCAACTTTTAGACAAATAAAAGCAGGTTTTATGTTTTGATAGCTCACTGAGTGTCTCATTCGGTTTCATTTGGATCCTTCACAACAGGCCAGTTATTTTAGGAGAAATACATTACTTTATTTGTAGGTTTAATATATATCATTTTCTGTTTATTTATTACATACCACATTTAAAGTATTTGCTCAATGATGTTGATACAGACAAAATGATTGTATCAATATAATTTCCATTCTATATCACATTAAATATTATCTTTCAGCTCCGACTCCCCCAGATACCTTTATCCTACGAGAAACTGTTCCTCTCTAATTTTATAAATGCGTAATCTTATAATGCACAGTTTCATATTTGTACATCATCTTGACCATATGTGCTGCTCTTAATGTTTGCTACTGATGGAGGACAAGGTGATTATTTTTCTTGCCACCATGATTTAAAGTGGCTATCCTTTCGGCATAATCTTGCATCTCTTATTAGACTACAGCTGCCCCTGATCTGACACAACAGATTGATCCCTGATGATAGGATACCACAGTGACAGGCTAGATCAGGGGTGGGCAAACTTTTTTGACTCGCGGGCCACAACGGGTTGTAAAATTTGACAGAGGGGCCGGGCCAGGACCAGATGGATGGAGTGCTTTTGTGAACTAATATAAATGACATGGAAAAATCATAACATGAAAGGATTTGGCCTTTAACAAGTAGCAAAGCATTTATTTGCACGGCAATTTAACAAAAACTCGCCTTCAGAGAAAGGCTTGCTAGCCTTTGCTTATTCAAATGCCACCAAAAAAAACATTGCAGAGTCTGTACATTAGCCGCCAACCTCTGAGCCGTAGCCGCCCGTTATTGCGTTGACTGCTTGCTAGTGTAGTTAGCATGCTTCATAGCAATGCGGCCCGGCTCCCCGCCGTCTCTCCCCGGGGGGACGGCGCAGACGGAGCCACGCCGGTGGAGCGCATTAGCTCGCGAGTGTTAGCGTGAGAGGGGGGGCGGGGCACTCAAAACAGATCAATCTGAGGAGGGCTGTTTTAGACAGGGTAAAAATGGTGCCGTTTTAAATGATCCTTGTGGTATTTTGACCAAAGTATGTTACAGATATTTCATTAAGACCCCAAGGAACCATATCAACTTGTGGTAAAATGGGCATACGATGAGTCCTTTAAATATTTGGACAAGTTCGGCGGGCCGGATTAAAAAGCCTGCGGGCCGTACTTTGCCCATGTCTGGGCTACTTGCGGTTGGAGGCTGACTTAGCTTCCATTCTCCTATTGTGGCAAATAACCTCCATGCCTTGTCCCCCAAGTGTTGTCCTGCCCTACTTGGCATGCCACCACTTGGAGACAATGTGTGAGGATTTGATTCTAATAGCATAAAGATATGAAGGTGCTTTGCAAGCCAAGAAGGCAATGAAATGCTTCGGCATCTCAGAGGGGCCTTCATCAAATTTAAGTTGGTCTACCTCAGGAATAATGATGGTGTGTGACTGAGTTATACTCAAAACCGGTGTGTTTCTCATCCTGAGGGGATTATTCAAACAGCAGATCTGATCCTCGTCAGGAAATAGCCATTCTTATGAATGAAAGGCTATAATCTCTGCCACACAGTTCACAACTGGAAACTGGAGTAACAGCACCATCAAGACCCATCTCAAAGACATGTGCAGCAGTGCACACATGGGCACACAGGGCATTTCTGCTTTATTCAGCAAACATTTTTAAAATGAGTTACAGATACAGGATGACTTGCATGACTTTCAACACAAAGGCATACTACACAACATGTTTATACACTGTATCACACAGTGACACATCTGAACATGCACACGTACCGACCCTGCGAGGGATTAACTAGCAAAACATTCACTTAAAAACAGCTTTAGCTTTTCCTAATGAAAAAGTGGTAGAAAAGAGATTAGACTGCTAGCAGGCAAGCAGTGAAATATGAACAGCTATATGCTGCAGCATATACGCGAGACCAAAACCTCCATTTTCTATCATGTAATTGATCTCACGAGCACCATTTTGTTGGATATTTTGCAGCTACCCTGCTGCTTTGTACTATCAGCATATTTAGAACATGCCTCATAGCAGGAAACATCAGATGCACAGCTATGAGCAAGCTGCAGGACCCAAATTCATATTAGGAGAAAAAAATAAAAAGGAGGAGGGGGGATGGAGAGACAAAAAAAACAGAATGAGCGGCTGGGTGCTTTCATCTGGTGATTATATGAGGTTATTTTTCATCAGGTAGGGTGTCTAAAAAAAGCAGATTCCAGCCTGGAGAGAGGTGCGATAGCGCAAGCCTGGCCTAAATAACCCTCGTCTCAGCAAGGGACAGACTGTGTTGCTGAATATTTTTATACACATAACTTATATCATTGTTTCCTAATATGATCCATTCAAAGGCCTGGGATATAGCAAAAATCATACAAATCTCATTTAAAGGGCAATATAATAATGTTATAAATGATGAGTTTTCTAAATGACATGTGTAATTTTCACCAGATGATTCTCAGGGCTATTTTCCCTTCAAGCAGCAATGAGCAGGAGCTTTCCCGTCTTATTTGTCTAAAGTCTATTAGATCTGTTAGTTCATTATGTTTAATCTTTGGTAATTCTTAGAAATGTACTTTTTGTTAACAATTTAATAATATAATGATAAGCGGATGTTATCAACACTAATTCAAAGACTTTCTATAGTTCTACAATGGTACAATTTTATAAAAATGTACCATGCTTTTCTTTGATGAATTTCCCTAAAAAGCACCCAGATTGCTTGATATCAAAGCACTTTTATTTATTTTTTTAATATTGATCATGTTAGTGCACCTGTCACTGTGCCTGGTGTATCCAGATTTTAATCAGCTGTCTTCATTTATGTTCCTCATCAGTTCAACAGATTTCTCATATGATGATATGATCCCTGACAAACTCGGTGAGCAGCTGGTAGAGTAACCTAGCAATGCAAGCCAGAAGGCACTTATTCGCAATTACATGGGTTAGAACAGTACAGGGGTTCTCAAACTTTTGCAAGCTGCGCCCCCCCAAAGCTGGTTAGGGGTAGTTGGGGCCCCCCCGAACAGTACACAATGTAGACAGGGACAGCACAGAATAGTATTTAAGTGCTGGGGTTTTATTTGTTGCAACACGGTGGATGATTGAAGATGTAAAGGTAGGTGTTAAGGAGAAAAGGGCTAGCTGCAGTTGGAAGAAGTTAGCTAGCTAGAAGGCTAGCTCTTGGGGCTATGAGCTTTCTAAAAAAGACTGTGGAGCAAATTACTCCTTAGATTAGGCTACGAATAGGCCTGCTAAAAGTGCAGGAAGGTATTACTAAGGAAGGAGTGAGTCTTTAAAAAGACTGTTTATAAAGCATGAATATCTGAATTATAGAGGAAACTAGAGCAATCGCACAAACTCTGCAGGGTGTCGTCTCAGTGAGGGTGAGCGCTTAGCATGCCTGCAGTTACTTTTATACTTGGAAGTGTACGAGTAACTCGCGTTCAATTGATAACACTCCTCTTTTTATTGGTGAATCAGGAACGAAACAGTTTGATTTGTTTGTGTCAGTCCAGCCCCTAGCATTCACCACTGAGGGAGCTTTCACTAACAAGCGACAGGTGGTCTGTCTTTCTTTTCTTTTTTTTTGTCTGTGACATTGCGCCCCCCCCTGGAGAGTGTCCGTGCCCCCCCACTTTGAGAACCACTGGGTTAGAAGAAAGACAGTAGTAGTCACAGAGAAACTGAGCCTTAAGTACAGGCAATCCCAAAAAACTGTTTTATCTCAGGCCCCATTTTCGGCTTAAAAGCGGTCAGATGCAATGAGAGTGTGAACATAAACACTGAATCCACACACAACCTCAGGCTTTCTGAACACAAAGCCCAAACACCCTCTATACAGAGCGGAGGCTGGAGTAATGACATTTTAGAGGAAGATTAGTACCTTTTCAGCTGAGATGCATTAATATTTTATGGGGAGATCCTGGGTGGTGCAAACCTATGAACAGGACTCTCCTCACGTACGCATCCCTCACTAGAGCATCTTGTCATTATGTACGCAGGCCATCTCCATTACCCCACATTAGCAACAGAACAACTATCCCTCACGGCAGCTCAGTGTGTGCAGACACACATTCCTGCTACATAAAAGCAGCTGAACAAATAACAGGACTCACTGTGTTTGGTGGATCAAGCCAAATACAGTAGAGGAAAGCAGACCCTAGTTGATTCCCGGCACTCACTGATTCTACATCCACACTACTACGTTTTAATTTGAAAACACATCAACTCTGCTATGGATTCGCCTTGTGTACACACTACCCCGGAGTTTAAGAGAGGCAAACAAATTTGTATAATGCTGCTGGTTTTATTTTTAAAACTCTACGGAAGGGTTTAAGTCTTGACAGATAGAAACAAAGATCTTTGGAGATGATGACGTGGACTTGCACAGCTCTTTGCTGATTGGGTCTTTTCGGTCATAACGTACCATTCATTGATTCATCAGACTCTAATTACTTCGACCCCCTTCTGGAAGAAAACATCCAGTGTTATCATCAACAAGAACACAACATGGATGATCAATTACAAGCATTACTGTCCCTGTTGACTTTGCCAACAGCTGTTGTGCAGTTAAATGCTACATTTCACAATGATACAACTGCTTACCTACATTGGAGGCAAGCTATATTAGCTGCAAAATTCCAGCAAATACCAAGTGTAATTGAGTTGTATTGTGATAGGCGTTTTCAGGCATGTTTTCCGGTCGCTTGTGTGGATAGAGCTTGTTTTAGTTTGAAACACCCATTTTCTAAATAAAATGTATTAGTATGGATGTAGCCTGATTATCTCCACTCTCAGACCTCACCCAGTACTGAAGTTAATCACACGACGGCCTCGACGGTTAAAGAGAACGTGGCGGTGTATTACAAAAGTTTGAAACAGAAAACACGGCCATAGGTTCACGACGTTGATGCAAGTACCCTGGCTCAAATCTTTCTGGACTGCATACAACTAGTACAAACAGCAGCTACTGTCTTATGGAGCAAGCTTCTCTCTGACTTGTCACCACATTACACCTTTTACAACCAAGTCAGTGTACAGCTACGTTTGGTCTGCAAGGCCTGCGTGAGTCCTCTCTGTCTTGTGTCCACACGTTTTCAGATAAAGCTGTCATACTGATAAACTGTGTATACGTCCTTGAGCGTCCAATCAAGAAACACTTTTATGGTTGAATTGTATTTTTTATTTTAAACACAACAATACTTTAAACATTTTTAGAAGAAATAGGTCACCTTGTGATAATGCCAATAAGGTGGTATTCATTAGGGATGAGCGAGTACAGTATTATCTGTATCTGTTAACCATATGAATTATCTGTATCCGTATCTGTACTCGGAATGGGCGGGGCCTAACCAGGAAGTGGGTGTGATTTAACCCGGAAGTGGGCTGGATTTAACCCGAAAGTAGGCCGGGTTGTCTTGAAACAGGCGGGGCTTTAACCAGTATGTTATTTTAAGCATGCAATTGATATGGGTTGATCAGAAATTGTTATATTTATTGCTGATTAGAAAACTATTACAGGACAGCATCAGCATTGAGCTTCAGATCAATGATTTTGATCACAATAGCAAACTAACTATTTACAGAACAATTTTGCAACAATGATGCTGTTGCAATTATGAAGTGAAATGTAATAACAAGTGTTTTCATACTCAACATGACTTTCTTTTTTAACTTTTTTATTTTTTTTAAATTTATTTCCACACCAGGTGTGTGTTTGTGTTAGTGTGTGTAGCTTAATTTGTAATATTTGTTATACCACTACTACCTAGAAAGTGTCAGACACCAGTGCGTGAAGTAAAATAAAACTGGTTAGAGCCAACTTACGGTTTTAAAAAAAAAAAAAAAAACTCCAACGACCGGCATAGAGAGGGAGAGAGAGAGAGAGGGAGATAGAGAGTAGCCAGACGCTAGAGAGTAGTCAGACATTCAATTCGTGAAGTAAAAAAAAAAAAACTTAAAAAAATAAAATAAAAAAAAATCTCCGACAGGCAGAGACGCAACGCGAGTCGCTTTCTACCAGCACCACGTCTGAACGAACCCACGTTTAACAGAACTCTACTGGTTAATAAGTAAGTACAAGCTGAAATAAAAACAAACTTCAAGCTGAAGAAACCTTAAACGTTAACGGAAAAGACCCGCGAACCTGAGTGACTGAGAGACAGAGAGCTGTTCTGTGAGTGAGTGAGCAGAGCGGTGTGTGAAGGGTAGGAGCGCTGTGACGCTGTGTGAGGATTTTCATTCAGTCCGAGCACAGATATTGACTCGTATTACTCGTATAATACTCGTGCTCGGCAAAAGTGCTTTATCCGTACCGGATACTCGTTTCAGCCGAGTATCCGGCTCATCTCTAGTATTCATATTTGTATCTTTCTGTTTACATTAAAGTGCCGTGAGCCTGTGACTGATCATGTTCTGACTCCTCATGATTCACAGGCAACACCTGCCTGACTGCCCAAGAGAAAATTTGTCACTGTCCTTCAAGGAACACAATACTTAAGTGGCTGTATTACTGTAATTTATTCAGTCATTCCAGTCCTGGAACAATATTTGTACCACTTCATCACAATCATCAAGAATAAAATGTATGTTGCTTATTCAGAACTAACGCTTCATCACCAAGTAAAGCTCTTCAGAAAATCCCTGTCCCCTCTTTTTTACTGCAGAGAGGCAAAAGCTTGATTAACGTGAGCAACTACGAAACCTCACACCTTGGTGAAATATTCACACACTCCCACAAGCCTCTTGTCATACAGAGACAGAACTATACGTCAATGCCGAATTTGTGCCGAGGGCCTGTGAATCTGAACTTCTTTTCTCAATTAAAACAAAGGATGAACATTGAGAATGAGCTACTTCAAGGATGACAATGACCACATCCTCAAAGACGAAATTAAAGATCATGCATGGCAGAGATGTAACCAGCATTGCACCATTCAGGCAAGGTGTGCGTGACAATCTGAATTGTCCTGATAACTTTTTACAAATGAGTGCATATGTGTTGTGACTGACACAATTTGGACTGCGTCTGAGGCTCAATCAAGATAAAGTGCCAACACCATCTATGGGGGCATTCCCTGTTTTGTGCAAGGCAGTGCACTAAAGCATTGTTCGTTATTGAAAATTTAAGTAAGTAATTAAGGTCTTAACCGAAAAGGAAAATTCACCCTTTATCTTCTCACCACTGTGCCAATGTAAAGTAGGGACATTTTGTCAAATGAGCAGACTTAAATAGTTTGATGTTCTACAATGGCTGGAATTCATATTGTAATGAGAGCTATAAAACAGTGTATCAGGCAATGCAAGCGGGCTAGTCTGCATACATTCTGATACTATGCTTTTTCTGGATGTAGGCCAAGCATGGTTACACTGAAAAAAATGGGTTACTGAAACTCATTACCACATAATAACAAGGACTGTTATCAGTGACACTTTTGAATGAAAGACTGCAGACAACTTGGCAACTGCCCCTCCTGTCTAACAAGTCTTATACTGTCTTTAATTTAAGGCTAATGGTTTTATCAACCCTGTCATCACAGATTCCAGGTGGTTAGGAGGAAAAAGGTGTGCATTGATATACCAGCCCACATGAATACAGCTTTGATCTCAAGACTACCTAAACCCAACAAAGACCCCACCCTCTGTGCTAGATATCACCCCATATCACTCATTAACACAGACATGATGGTCCACTCATTAACATGGACATGAAAACCATCAGCAAAACACTAACTGCAAGGATTGTAGGCGTCATTAAAACCCAAATCCACCCAGATCAAACAGGCTTCATTAAAGGCATTCCATAATCGACTAATACAGGAAGCTTGTTCAACCTGATGCATATTGCCCAGCAACAACAAAAAACATCAATGCAAGAGTCACCTCTCTAGATGCATACGATGAGTCCTTTAACAAATCACCTATGGCTACAGTTATAACAGTATCACTGCTCAACGCTTCACACTACAACGGGGGGCCAGAGAAGCATGCCCACTCTCTCCCTCTGGCTTTGCAATCTTCATAGAGCTACTAGCTACTGCTATCCAACAGAATGACAGCATCAGTGGAATTTCAAACTTGAACTCAAGCCATAAATTCTGTCTCTATGCAGATGATACGGTACAAACTCAAAATCATCAGTTCATTTGACATTTCAGAGTACACAATTACCTGGACAAAACCAATTATTCTTCTCTTCCATTAAGCTTTGTGGAATAACGTGGTCCAGAGCCAAATCCCACAACTCCTCACCACTGGCAACATCCAGTGCTTTGGAATTAAAATCTCCCCCTTAGGCATCCATAGCTGTTTCAGCTCAATTTCATTTCAGTATTAAAAACAATATAAGAAAACTCAGAAGGAACCTCCCTCTTTACCTTAAGGCAAGCATCTCCACAGTAAATATTTTAATATTCTCCCCAAAATTGATGATCTTTTTGCGATTATTCCCACCCATTACATTTAAGCAAACCAACCCCAATACATTATAATAAATATAAATTGATCTGCAAAAAACAATATCAAAACACATGTTTTGATACAGAAAAAACTGAATGTAGAGACATCAGCATTAATGACGAACCCTCCGTAAGGGAAACTATAAACATCCCGGTTGTAGTGCGGTGGGAAAATGTCTGGGTTTTATTAAATACCAACATTTGGAACAGTAAAGGGAAGAACACTCAATAACAAGTTGGACTGGATTTCACTTAAAACAGCTTAAACAAACCAACAAAAACGAATAGGAAAGAGGTGAGGGTGTGTGCGTGCGTTTCCCACAGTCTCAGGGTCCAGAGGTCAATCCGTATATTTACGTCTGTTTCAGTCTCCCCCACAAACCCGACATAGTTCAGTTCAAACTACGAAAAACAGATGCAACAGAAATAAGCTGTTCCGCGTATCTTCATAAGCCAACAACTCAGGAAAGTAAACAGTAAGAGAAAGCGTCTGTGTCGCTTCAATAACATTTATACAGGGTTTTGGTTCAAGAATGGTTACAGCCCTACTAGGAGCAATGGTCTTATTGCCTCATAATACCACAGACACCTTTATGTCAGATGGTATTGTCCCCTCGTTTGTCAATTCTGGGAGACCATTATTATCATAATTTCTGGTCTTGATTGTGCAATTCTACCATCACCGAGTTTTTGCTTACTGGGAGATCTAGCAATTTGTACCCACAAAACCATTACTCAAATTTAGTTTCACTAAATTCTTGCTATCATATTAAGAGCATTCTTATTAATTGGAAATATAGACACAAATTTTGTATTCAGACTCAATTAATTACAGAACACATATTTTATATATTTAAATCTGGAAACCCATTATTTCCTTTCTAACCCTGCCTAGATATTATACACACAAATATTATAACATCTTATTTGACCTCAATTTCAATATTGAGGCACAAATATATCCCCCCACTATTTTCCATTGACTCTGAATCAAAGTCTGTGTTATCATCAATGTTTGTCCAATTAACTATCAAATCCGTAAAGAAGAAATGTATATGTTTCTGTTTATTATTCCATCGAGTCAGTATATTTGCCTATTTTATTTTTCTTGACATGACATTCCATATGTCCCTTCATTCGTCCATCTGCTTGGTCTTGTCATGTCACTCTAAATCCATTTATGCTTTATCCTGATGTTATGGAATGTGGGTGGGCATGTGCAGAGCACGATACAATTATTATTATTGTTAATTTCTTTGGTATGTGCCCCTGTCACTGTTCAATGCAACTTACTGTACTGTGTATATCTATGTATATATTTGCTATGGGTATAACTATATTTAAAAAGATTATCAATTGGAAATGCAATTTCGTGATAGAAACTGAGCTTTACCACTGATACCACCACATAAACAATCCTTTCGCTGACCAAACAGCGAGAGGCCTATCCTGCAATGAGTATCACCTGGCAAGTACATCTAACTTGAGCTGAAAAGCTACTGAGACCATATCACCATGACTGATATCTCCAGCATCTCACTATTCTCCAGAACATAAGCACTGCCACAACTTTCTCATTATCACTCAATCACACAGACGCACAACAAGCAAAATCCATTATCTACAACAGCCTGTCTCCCTCGGTCTATCTCATCTAATTATTAATCAACGCAGCTGCCAGCCAGATATTATTGTTGACCACTGTCAGTCTCTTGTGCTAAGTCTAAATAAAACAGGCCATCTTAGTGAAGTTTTTTTGTCTGTTTTTTCCAGTAGCACAATCTACCATTCCCCTTTGCCTCCATGCCTTGGTCCTCCCGTTAACACCAGCTGATATTTCAATAGCTTGTGCTGGGTGTGGCTTAAAGCACACAGTGCGTATAGCAGTTAAACAGGGGGATGGGAGGCGGATTACAGTATCTATACATCAGCACTACTTGCCTGAATATACTAGGCAGTACTGTCTCACACGTAAATGCAGCCTTTGTTTGCTCCTCCTATGTCTATGCTGATGACTGAGCCTGGTTTATTGTTATGGCATGCAGTAAATTCTGTTGAACTTTGAGCTTCCATCTCAGCAAGCAGAGGCAGAAAATGCACACGTTAAACTGCAACAGCAAAATCAACCAGTAAAATACACCATTGCTTCTATATTACTTAGAGAATATGAAACATTGTATATTACTAGAGAAACGCCCATGTACTATTTGAAGGGAATTCTAAGGCAAGAATAGAGATCAGGTATTGATAATATACCCAAACAAAAATGTATTCACTGTTTAATATAAGCATCTGCCAAACGATATTATCTTAACTACCAGGTCATTGAGCTAAGCTTAACCTCCATCCCAATATAACAATTTCAAAATCTTACAGTGACTGATTTATGCAATTAATTTTAATTATAGTGCGATCATTAGGTCATGTGAAGAGAGATACACAAACCATTTGGCAGCTTGACAGACATAAATTAACAACAACAAATGTGACCTCTTGAAATAACATTTAAACACAAACTTCAAAACATCTAATGTTAAAAAAATAAATCTCAATTTGCCTTTAAAATTCCTCAAGCTTGATGGGATATTCTTTCCCTTTATTTGTAAAACTATTTTCCCCTAGATCGCAGCAAGTAAAACCTATGATCTCCACATCAAGTAGAAAAAAGGTTATGGGTGAAGTGAAGAGGCTTAAAAGACGCAAAGGACAAAACCATTATTATTTCAACCAGTGCTAACAAATAGTAATGACGGTTCTGATTACATACCCAATCTTGGCCTTCTGCTTGGGCTTGGAGGAGGGGACAATGCATGCCTTCCTACATGCCTTCACTTTCTGCCGTGCCTTGCCGCTTCCTTTGTGCTTGCGGTCACGGTGGGACTTGTACTGTGAGGAAGAGCTGGGGAAGCTCTCGGGGCTCATGACCCGGGGGATGTTCTTCTCCCCGCGCTGCCGGGCCTTTGCGATAGCCTCTGATATTATCCTATTGGCCTTCTCTTGCTTTTCCAGTGGAGATGTCTCCATCTGATGATGCGTCATCCGCGATGTTCTTTTCTCTGACGAGGAGCTTGATGAGGATGAAGACGAGGAGGACGACGAGGAAGACGACGAGCTGCTCTTCACTGGGGGGCTGAGGACTCGTACCTGGCTGCCAGGACCATTAGCATTCTTCCGTGGCTAAGGAGAGAGTGAGAAAAGTACAGAGAGTAATAATTAGTATTTCGAATTTACACGCAAATATCTCATAAATATTTCAGACATGATGTCATCGATTGCCAATGACACAAACGCATACTCAGATGGTGTGCTTAAGAAGGATATAGCACATAGCCTATAAAAAGTTGACCTTTCAAGGAGAGCTGGTGTACAAAGACAAGCTTTAAAAGATCCTCTCACAGAAAAATGACAAACAAAAAGATCAGATGGAACTAGTGTATTTAAGCACATCATTAATTTCACTGTCTATTAGGTGCTATATGCACAGCCAGTCTCCGGCCACCTCACCAATATGCATTTCTCCACATGCAGAGGTAGCAGCCTCGGAGATTAAGATTTCCTTTGTCATGTTTTGCAACATACAACGAGTAGAAATAATACACTAAAGGCTATAAATAACGTGATTGTTTTTTATAGCAAATTGGTTCAATATAACAATATAATATGATGCATGAGTTTAAAAGAATAAAATTACTGCAGCTCCCCCCCAGCAAAAAAAATACACTATGATACTGCGATGTGACCACTGCAACTATCACTGACTCATTCATAAAAAACACAACCTTGTGGAGGCTGTGTGAACCACTACAACTAGTCTACGTCAGATGCCACAGTGTGGGGAGTGGACCTGTACTCGGCATGATGCTCTCTTCAACTTTCTGCGTTTTACGTAATACCATCAGCTTTAGAGGGGCCAGTACTTTCTCCAAGAATTCCTTTAGATCAGGTGGAATGGAGTCGAAAAACTCTGAGACCATGTGACATGAAAACTCTGACCTGAGCCTGACCCAAAAGGAATTATTTTAGGTGGAGCAGGTGATTCAAAGACAGGGGTAAACACTGGCTCTCTGTCGCAGGTTTCAGTCAGCCTCGCAGACATAAATAATCCAGTCTGCCCGATACATGATAATATGTGAATAATAGATGGCGTGACTGCAGTTATGCCAACACAAGCGCTTGTGGTGGGCTGGGAGCCCAGCGGAGAGGGAACCCATAAATGGATGACCTAATCTAAAATTGTGTTGCGTATGCCTACATGGCCCAGGCATGGACGGATGCTTCTTTTCTTTCTTTTTTTTTTCCACACTGCTAGCTAAATAAAGAGAATTAGCTTGAACCTCACCAACAAAGTGGGGGCAGGGACTTGAATAATTAGCGGAAGGAAGGGGAGAAAACACACACACACAAACACACACGCAAACACACACAAAAGCTGCATTATGATTTTCACGTGTGCAACGCCGCTGAGGCTATTAGGGAAGAAATTTACTGGATCACTCTGGAATGTTCTCATTCATTTTAATGGTAAAAAGAAACAAGGGAGAGGGGGTTGAAAGTAATGCTAAAGAGCAGAGGAACATGAGGGCCACATGGAAGAAATAGCAAGAGAGGAAGAATCAAAATATCAAAACAGGCGTCTATCAGATGGCAGGAGGGAGAGAGAGGAAAAATAAAATGCACCAAAAGTGAGAGCACTGCAGCTGTGTAATAAGTCTATAAATAACTGAAATTACAGCCTGCCAGCACTGCAGTGATTTCAATCTCTCGAGCAGCACGTAGTCCCATGAAAAAATGTCAGGGACCATTATGGCCCATGAAAAGGTAGAGCAAGCTCCATTTCGGCCGGACAGCTTTTCCCTCGCTCTCTCACTCCCCCTCGTTTCCACATGTAGTCAGCGCTCTGGTGAGTGACAGGCTCAACTCGTGGAGGACACACACACAGACAGACATACACACACACATATACAAATCATACACTGTACCTAAACTACAGAGCAGGGGCAGCTTGGAGAGAGCTGCACAGGAGGATGGGGAAAGCGAGATGTATTGAATGATCAGGCCATGGGGGGTGGGGTAAAAGAAAATACTGTAAATCAAGTGCGGCTTGATAAGGTCGAGGACAGAAAAAGCAAATGAGTACGAAGAGGAGGGAAGAAGAAGAAAAAAAAGCAGCAATGAGTTCAAGATGGCGGCAGTGCAGCATGAGCCAGTAGCAAGAGAGGTTGCTCAGTTCCTGCCGGCCCCTCCTCCTCCTCCTCCTCTTCCTCCCCCTCGGACCTCCTCCCTCCCAGCCAGCACTCGGAGCAGCTCACTTACCCTTCCTCTTGGCCTCTTCACTGTAGACATGGTGTTTTTTTTCTTTTTTCTTCTTCTTCCTCTTTCCTCCCCCTCTCCAACCGGCTAACAAAAGCCTTGCCCTTTCCCGGGGTTTTGGTCTCTCTCTCCGGTTGCTTGCTCACGCTTCTTCTCTCGAAAACACACTCACTCTTTTGCCTTTTTCCAACTGTCGTTTTCTCTCACTCTTCCTTTAGTGGTGTGTCCCCCCCACCCCTCCCTCTCTCCTCCTCCCCGGTCAACTCTTCTCCTCGGGCAAGTGCGAGAGCGCCGGAGCGGTTCCACCGTCTCCTCCTCCCCCAGCGGGCAGGGCTCAAGAGGAGCGCATGGGAGCTCTCTCTCTGGCTCTCTCTCTCACCCTCGTTTGTCTCTTCACAGGGTGATGAGGGAGCAGCGCTGTGGGCGGTAGAGGAGGTGCGTGGCAGTCCAGGAAGCTCTCATTCTGCCACTGCGTGCTGCTTCGCCGTAGTCCGGCTTCACCAAAGTCTCCCTCACTCTGTGTGTGTGTGTGTGTCAGAGTTGCCTTCCCCTACCTCCTCCCCTCTCATTGATTCCTCTTTCCGCCTGCCTTTCGTGTGCGCTCTCTATGACTTTCTGAGCACCCTTTTCCCTCTTATTTCTGGTTCTTTCCTTCTCTCTCCGCTCATGCCGTTTCCCTATTTTTTGCGCCTCTCCTCGTCTTCTTCATCAGCCAGGATAAGGTAGGTTTCTCCTTTAATTAAACACTAAAAAAAGGCTTTTGTATAACCTTGCTTGCTTGTTTGGTTGGTTGCTTTTTCCTCCTTTTTTCACTTGTCTTTTCCTCCTTCTCCCTTGCTGCCCTCCCCTCTGCCTGGCTGGGGCGCGTGTGGCGAGCTCGAGGTTCTGGCAGGCAGAGCGGTGGAAAATGAAAGCACAAAGCAGCAAAATGCATCAGCATGAATATTAGAGATGTCGTTAAAACCCAGACTCTTTTTTTCTCTCTCGCTCTCCCTCGCTCACTCACTCGCGCTCTTGCACTCTCTCTCTCTTTGTAAGGAAGTAGGCCAGCAGATGGTGCTAGCAGTTATTAAATTAACTTTCACAACTTAACCCCCAAAGCACTGGATTTCTCCAACACCAAAAACTGTCAACAGCATAGCTTCTTTTTTTTGTGCTTGTGTAAGTGACACACTGAATTATTTCTGGAACGTCGAACCATCGTCCATTAGAGATGAACCAACCGCAAAAAGCCAAATGCTAAAAATATATTACAGCGCACAAAGTTTAGGACATAATCAAAACAAAAACAAAATCAACGCAGGTGAATATAACTGATTGTCTACTTCCCTAACCATACCAGTGACATGCAGCCTTCACTGTCCCGAGTCTACTGTGAAGTCAAGCCCCTCTGAGGTCAAGTCCTGGTCACCCAGCTATGACTTTTGCATAACAAATTCCAAGGAGGGGAAACTGGGACGTGTCCAGTACATGCACGTCTTCCTGTGCACCAGAAGAAACCTCGGGAGGAACGAGCCGGCCTTTCAGGGGACTCCTGTCAGCATGATACAGAGGCCATGTGCATCGGCTGGCACATGGTATTGGGAATTATGTGGAGACACGCAGCTGGCCTGGAGCCAGGTACAGTGCACAGCACTACTGGGCCAGTGCCTTTAATTTACGGACAGATACCCCATCAGCTTTACATAAACTGTGAAAATCAGCTAAACAGGCTTCATTCACTGCCAACACAAAGTTCACTTTTCACACACACACACACTTTTTAGGTGTGCCGCTCCTGTTCAACCTGCATACCCTTTTCTACACCATGTTGAAAAACTGGCACTGATGGCCGGAGCAAACACAAATAACAAATCAAATGCTGGAAAAATTATTAAACATTGATTTCACCACATCTGCTGTGTTAATTTGTGCATTATTTGTGTAGTGTTCGGTGATAACTGATTCAAAAAATGAACACCAATATATCTCCTCTGACAGGTAAAGCTGAATATGGCTGTTTATTTAAAGAGTATATACAAAACAGCATCACCTAGGATCTAACACAATATAAAAAAACATAAAGAACAAATATCTCCAAGTAATCATGTTTTTGTAATGATCTCTATATCTTTTTTATGAAAAACATCCAGACAGGACACTAAAGGCCATTCAATTATTGCCCAAACAATACGACACTTACTGTAAGCTTATACAAGTGTGGTGTGATACGTGGGTAAACCCACAAGACAATATGGTTTTACATTGCAAGATGTACAGATGACCTAAATAAACTGACCAACTGATGGTGTGGAAAGCCTTATTCTGAGTGTGCATGTGTGAGAAAGGAGTTGGGTTATAAAATCAGAGAGATGCTGCCTGAATATAACAGTGGCACTGAATAACCTCTGCACTATATCTCTGTGGTCGGTGTAATTTTACTTTCAACAGCTTTACATCTACAAAAACAGAGATGAATGCCATAAACAATGGCTTTCCTTTCCAAGTGTGTGCAGCAGCTGGCATCAGATACACCTGCCAGTAAAGGCCTTGGAGTTTGGACTTTGAAGCAGACCACATACACACCGGGAGCTGAGCAACAGCGTCCTCTCCAAGCTAAACAAATGCACTGTCAGATAATACCTCTGCCAGGGCACAGCAGACTGGGGGTGAGACTTGACAACACACACAGCAACAGTGCAATGGGTGAGTATATTTATGTGTGTGTATATCAACAAAACAAAAAAAGAGTCTCCACATAGTCACAACTGGTCACACACTGTCAAAATTATGGCCTTACCTGCTGCGTGTGCACAAAAATAACATTTTGCTGTTAAGGTGGAAATATGTACAATGCTTAATAAAGTATCAGGAAAAAGTTAGAGCAAGAAAGAGAATTGAAAAAAGAAAAGAGAACATCATTCAATACACATGCTTTAACAGTCACATGGCATGAAGCCACAGCTCCTTGGTAAGTCAATGGTTAATATGCAAACAAGCCAGGCAGCTCTATGTTAGGAGGAGTGGCTTCCTATGAGGACAGACGAGGGAGGGGATTGGAAGAGGCGGGGAGGGGAGTAGAGGAAGGGGAGGGAAGTAGCAGAGCTGCTGAAAGGAAGGGTGTGGGGGGGTGTCTGTGTGTGTGTGTGTGTGTGTGTGTGTGTGTGTGTGTGTGTGGTTGTGTGTGTGCGCGTGCGCAGAGAGGTTGGGTGGTTGCAGAGGCACAGGTGTCTGTCTCTGAACACTCCATTACTTCCTCATCAAAGAGCCTGTATTAGTTTGCCACCGCTCTCATTTCTTGCCTGCACCACCGTGAGAGTCTCCACTAACTCACCATTAGGGAAATGAGAGCTGAGAGCTTGCAGTGCACTGACTGAAAATGACAAGATGGCTATAGCACCCACCGGTGCATCTGAGTCTACAGCAAGCTGTTTCTCTCACACAGAGATGGAACCCATAGCTAACTGGAATTGAATGTCACCCGGTGTTAATGGTAACATTATCCACGGTGCACCGGCTGACAAAAATGAAGTTTTCTAACTAGTATTTGTGAACACTACTGTGGACAATGGATTATTGGTTATTTGCACTTTAAAGGGGTGAAAAAGGGTTCACCACAGTTGTTAAGGGGTCTACAGGCTGGACCCAAGTTCAAGTCCAGATAATGCGACAGATCAAAAAATTAAAAAAATACAAGAATACAAATATCTCCAGATGAAAAAAAAAACTACAAGAAAACGGACTAAGACGTCAAGGCAGCTTTTGGTGGAAAGGGCCAACGCCAGTGTCTATGTGCTGCACCGCATTTAATAAACTACATTCTACCCTTGCCTGTGGTGAGATCCGTGTCGTTGTGAACTCGTCTGAGCAGGGAATCTTCTTCTGTGTGGTGCATGTGTGATAGCCATGTCTGAAACTCTAGTATCATCAGTTATTTTCTGTGATCAGTGGCCAGTAATCCAAAATGTTTCTGTATACATACACAAATACTCAATATATTATTAAATAAAAGCAAAATAATGAAAGCCCTTGCAACACAACAACGCAGCATCAATGGATTCTCTCACTTGAAATGAGTGAACGTCAAACACAGGACGGACAGATCTTCCCTCAGGTTCAGGATTAATTTGCTGCAATTTGACTTTCAACACGGAATGGACACAGTGTCTCCTTTTATACAGCGATACTTCTATGTTGCCGGTACGACCACTTGTCATTATGCCGCCCTTTGCCGTTTTACACTGAACTCAACAAACCTGCATATTGTTGCGACCTTATGTGATCTTATTAGCAGGATGTTGTTCTGGAATCAGAGGCATGAGGAGATATCTCTATAAACTGTGTGCATGAGAATTTGCAGAATCTGACAGAGAGGGACAACATTTTGGGGGCAGAAACTGTCTGGTTTCCTTCGCTATTTTGGTCAATCACGTTTGACCAGGCTTTGGTTGCCTGCAGGTCCATGTGGAGAGGAACATATTGACTGAAATGCATCTCCCTTTTACTTTTTTTCAATTCTACACGGGAAGGCCCAAAATATTGGCGGTTGCTCCTAGAGGCTAATTCGTTGTAAGTAGGGATGCACCGATTTATCGGCCGAACATCGGTAGCTGCCGATATTCGCCTCGTTTACTGATATCGGCTTATCGGTAATAAACTTGACTTTCACCGATATCATTGGCCGATGTTCATGTTTGTGGTAAAACCGCTGGGCACGTGCCGCGGCTGGGGGAGCAGTCGCTCCGTCGCCCTCCTCTCCGCGCCGCCGGAGGCTCAGTGTGCGGCACCGGGAGGTCCTCATCCGGTGGCACCTCACGGCGTCACTGGTGCGGGGGCTTTTCCGCGGGGCGGTGTCCATCGCCGGCGCGGAGGGCGGGCCGTTGGAGGGGACCGGGTACGCGGTCAGCGGCGGCCACTCTGGACGCGTGTCGGGCCCTTCTCGCGGATCACCTCAGGACGGCGACCGCTGGGGGAACCCTCCGGCTGGCGCCTAGCAGCTGACTGAGAACTGGTGCGGACCAGGGGAAGACGACTGTTTAATTAAAACAAGCATCGCGAAGGGC
Organism: Pleuronectes platessa; assembly: GCF_947347685.1. Taxonomy (NCBI): domain Eukaryota; kingdom Metazoa; phylum Chordata; class Actinopteri; order Pleuronectiformes; family Pleuronectidae; genus Pleuronectes; species Pleuronectes platessa. Next base: position 10,594,271 of record NC_070626.1, read on the forward strand.
CACGGTGGGTGTTGACGCGATGTGATTTCTGCCCGACACTCAAAACAGGTAAAACTGAGGAGGGCTTGTTAAGTTATCTTGACTCACGCAGTGTAACTTGGCGTAAAAAGTATGAGCGTAGCGTCTATTTAAGTACTTTATTCTCATGTGCATCGGCTCTATTCATCCGTCTCATGCACAGGTAACAAGGGAATTGACAACATACGTTATACACACAGAAGCCGTAACACATCTAATAAACGGGCAATACTGCTACCGTAAATCAATGAGAAGAGCGTTCTCTATAATGATACTTTAACAGGGCTGTTTTAGACAGGGTAACAAGGTGCTGTTTTAAATTATCCTTGTGGTATTTTGACCAAAATATGTTACAGACATTTTATTAAGATCCCAAGGAACCATTTCAACTTGCGGTAAAATGGGTATAATATGTCTCTGTTAAATAAAGTTTAGTTAAATCAAAGATTGTTTCATAAATCTGATTCAATTTGTGCTCATTAAAAGATAAGAGTGACGAAGGGCTGACATTTTTTTAAATAGTGCTTTTAAATAATGATTTAATTATGTTTCTGGCACAAAAGGTTGAATGAATAACAACAAAAAGAAAATAAACAAATATCGGTATCGGCTATCGGCCAGATTGTTATTTTAAATATCGGTATCGGCCAAGAATTTCCATATCGGTGCATCCCTAGTTGTAAGGCAATTGACAATGGGCTCCAAGATTATGTGATGAGGGACAACTGTGTCGGCCCAACCATGCCGGCATCGATCAAACTCAGTACCTCTCCTGCAGGCCCAATGTTTTGTACTTTATATATAGAAAGATAGCAGGGCAGAATGATGGTGAAACATTAACACCTTGAACAACATGTGTGAAAGGTGGATGATTATTCACAAATTAACAGTTGATTAGCAAAGTAATTTTTAAAATGTAGAAGACAAACGGGGTTGCATACGGACTGAAAGGTGGAAATACTAAATACTAGGGATGGGCATTCGATTAAATTTTCCTAATCGATCGTCGGGAGAATCAACGATCGATTGTTTGCGATTAATCATTAATATTTTATATTAAAATTCACTATTTATAGGCTATATTAAAATGCAGTGAAAATAGAAAAAACACAGCGTGTTTCCTCATTGAGATCTTTGTTACAAGATGAACAACTCTTGTGGCAGTTAAACGGGATCAGTTCAATGGTTACACTTTAAAACCATACTCGTAAGCCCCGATGAGAGAGCAGCAGCTAGCCGCTGAGAGCTAGCAGGATTTGATGGTTCTCGACCTCTCAGTCCGGTTGTTGTCACGCCCTCACTCCCGGAACCCCTCACCCAGACCCGGGTCTGTCCGGGTTCCCTTCCCCGTGGACTGACGGTCCGTGTGCGGCCATGAAGCTGAGCGAGCAGCGGAGGCTAGCTTCGGGATGCTTCCTCCAGCTGCTAACATCCTCGCTGTGCTGCGTCCAGGGCAACTCGGATATTCCGACCTCCTGCCACATATCTAACATGCAATAGTTTTCATCGATGAACAAAGTATGTCTTCGACGAAATTCTTAATGATCAATTCATCGATCGTCGATTAATTATGTCCATCCCTACTAAATACAAGTCATTTATACCTCCAATATCGGCTGAACCTTTTTCCTGGCTTTTCACACTTCCTTGTTATCACTGAAAATATGTTTAGATGACAATGTTTCTGACTGAAATAAAAACGGCACAGATAACCAAATCAAAGACCTCCTACCTATGGCTTCATATGTTCATTATTAGGTTTAGATGCAAAAAAAAGAAAGGGATTAGGCTTTTACTAATTACACCTCCAGCTACAGGCCAGTTTGCAGCCACACTGGAGTGAGGTTGATGAATGAAAGGAGACATGATACACAGCAATGCTTCCTCAACCAATTAAGTACAGCACCATGCATTAATGATCCTTTATCAGGGCCAAGAGTAACAGTAGCTGGGCTGAGCATGGTGCCCTCTAGAGGAGCTGCTGACAGTCTAACAAAGTATTATTACCAGAGTCTGTCCCACTCCAGTATGACCACACAGCCTCCCTTAGCGAGATGAAGAACCAGGGGAGAAATGGGACAGCACAAGCTCACCAAACAAAAAAGATATTTCCTCTGACAATAATCATGGCACCAAAATGTCATATCGTGACATCCCTAATCTTAGGATGAAAGATAGGAGCCATAAACGAAGACGATGCAGATGAAGATATTAAAATGGAAAAATAACGATATTCGAAAGCTTTTGGTGATGAAGGCCGACAGTGGTATTGATGTGCTGTAAAGAAAAACACATGATCTCTGCAGCAGAATTTATACGTAATGTCCTGCTTCCTGCATGTTCTGCCCAGGTGCCACCCCTTGCCTGAGCGTTCGTGATTTTACTGTTGTGAACGTGTCTGACTAGAAAAATCTCATGCTGGGTTCTTCATACGTGAACGACAAACTCTGGAAAATGTCTTATTAATCATATTGGGAGTTCTATGTCAGCTGATTTTTATTTAATATTGTTATAGAAATTACAAGGACAAGGTTATACAATTATCTTTCTGGAGTTTAATTCACATCTGTAGATGGTCTCAAGGTGCAAATCACGGAGACCGGTTTAACACAATGGCACCCAAGCTATGGAGTCGCGACACATTTATACTAGACAGGCTCCTCCTCTCACAGGAGCAGAAGTTTATCCAATCAGCTACCTGGATGTCCTGATCAGAATGATCAATCATTCCGTCTCCATCTATGTCTCAGGCGTCTTGTATTAGTTTACGAGACAATGACCTGTGGATCCATCTGCTCAGACGCCTTGTCTCAGGCAACCCACACCTTAAAGCCCCCTCAGCCTCCTGCTGCAGACACTTGAGGGACCCTGCAGTGAACCTTTTGTTTAGTTAAACTGAAAAGAGGAAGCCACTAAACATCTAAAGGCCGATATATGCTACTCCGAATCCGTTAGGGGCGAGCGGACGGACGGATCCGACGGACTCTTTTTCATTAATGGTTTTCCGAAGGCTGTGGGTGCTGAAAAAAATTCACCGCCAGAACAGTAGGCGGCGCAACGGAAAACGAGCTTAGAGAAGCCTACCTCATGACGTATGTAGAAGAAGTCCACGATTGATTATTTACCTCCTTCCTCACACACAGTGAACGATAGCAAATAACAGACAAAGGCTGTTGATGGAGCTGGGGCTGCTAGACATGGAAGAGGACTTGCTTGTAACGTATTTTATGAGACGAGAACAACAACAGAAGAGGAGAAGGAGGGAATGAAACAGGAAGTTTTCGGTCCGGAAATGTGAGAGTCCGGAAAATGACGTTGTGCAGAAATTATGTCGTTAGCGGACCAATCACAGCCAAGGGCTATCCCTAGGCTCTCCGAAATGCTGACAGATAGTTAGAAAAATCCGAGGTGAACGAAGAGCTCTCCGAGGTGCTCAGAGAGGGCGCGAAGCCGTTGCCATGTGTCCGTCAAAACGGAGTAGCATATATCGGCCTTTAGTTCCCCTACCAACCCCCACAAGTTCCAAGTCTATCCAAAGAAGCACATTTGTCAGTACATTACTTTATATACAAGTCTGTTCTTTCATTAAACATATCTAGATACAGAAATTCTCACACACACACACACACACACACACACACACACACACACACACACACACACACACACACACACACACACACACACACACACACACACACACACACACACACACACACACACACACACACACACACACACACACACACACACACACTTGATACAATTAACTCACTGGTCTAGCTATAGTCTCACTGCCGTACCCCTGCTGCTCTCTCAAGCAACTCCTCCAACAGGCTTTAACAAAGACGGCATATTAGCTTGGTATTATGCAGGCAGCTAATTGTATCCCTTATTTAATCAAGTTCAGCACAAACAGCCAGTCCTGTTGCTGATAAGAGTTTTGATGGCAGACAGATTCATGAGAACCGCTACACTAACAGCATGTAGGATTTAGTTCCAATCTGGTTTGGATAGAAATGAGCACTAGGGGGTGACTGTGAGGGGGGACCAGAGAGCACATGATAAAGGATAAAATGGTCGGCCATCATCTGAAGAGGCTCCTTAATAACATATCAGGACGTCCCTCCCCCCCCCCCCCGGTAATTTTTACTTACAAGGTACTTGGTAAATACAAAAAGGAAGTAAGAGCAGCCCATGATGATGTGACAAGCAGTGGTACTAACCAGTATAAGGGGATGTCTCATGCTTATTTTGAATACTTCCAATTACAGTGCAAAGCCTGTAGGGGTAACAAAGTTACTCAACCTGAGAAGCAGGGTGTAATAAGTTACTATTTGACATGATTTCCTCTCCTCAGTGAACAAAATGAAGCAGCGTTTCTGCTGATCATCATCAACTATTTCAAATGCTAAAATCTGTTGTACTGCACCTCAGTAAAATCACTGAAATCAGGTGCAGTATTAATGTATTTAACAAAACAGACATTAACTTGATTAGCGAATCTCATTCAGTCAAAGCACTTACACTGCAGAAAGATTGTTCAAACAGCCGCTCCATGTCTATGTTACTGTGGCTTTCACATGGTGCTTATTTCACACTGACCCCTGCAAACACAGCTGGTACTGGGGTTTGAGCACAACCTGAGCCTGGCTCTATATCAATCAGGCCCCAATGACTGGGAAAAGCAGGCAGTGATTCTAACAAAGGAATCTGGCTTTCTGAAGGCATCTTCAAGTGTCAGCTCACAAGACGGTCGCTCAGTGAGATTTAAGATGATCTTTTAAGGGGTTGCACTGTGTGAGTCAAATTGAGCAAGGGCAAGAGATCATCCATCCACAGAGAAACACCCTTCACAATTACCAGCCAACTCCTGCAGTTTTTATTCTATGTCATTGTGGATCCCTTCCTATTCAGACACATCTCGACACTCTTCTTGGGATCAGATTCAAATATTAGGTTCTACTCAATTTTGATTAATGCTATTTGTTTACTTTTTAGTTTTATCACAAACCTGTTACCTGGTTCCCAGAGCTCATATACTACACTAAACTATAAATCATGATAAAACCTACTGAAATAAGACCCCTGCTGTAAGCCTGTAAATAGAGGTACTCAGCAGAGAACATTCCTCTGCCAAGGCCTAACTGTTCACTTATAGAACCACATTTAAAATCACTAGATCCAGATTTCATTTTGGATTTCGTCACCAAATTGCACACACTCATACATTAAAATCCCTTAAACATGCCTGATTGTTTTCAGAAAGATTCATGAATTATTATCTGAGAAATCAAGGAAAATGTTAAATAAAAACCAGTGTTAAAGAAAGTGACAAAATTCCTGGATCTGCATCCTGATCCAAATCAACAGCTAAATTGAGTGGGTTCTTTCCTGAACCATATGGCATCCTTCAATCCTTGTTTCATGGTAATCCACCTGTTATTGCATAATCCTGCTAACTCAAAGACAGACAAACAAACCCAAACGAAAACATAACCTCCTTGGAGGATGTATTAAACTGGTAATTATCCTTAAACTACATATGGGTCTCTTCACCTGAGATCTGCACTAATCAAAATCACCAGTAACTGTTCCTTTAAACGAGCCTCCGGTTACTTGGATTTAAGCGCAGCACAGGTGGCGTCCAGACAAGTGGTCGTTTTTGCAGGAGCTGTATGATTCATCTGCCGCAGTAGAATTAAATCTGTTTTACATACTGAACTGGACAAGGTTTTCCATGTTTTGTACACAGCTCAAACTAAACTGTACAGCCTCTTCTTTAAAGGCTTGTTTTTAACAGTAGTTGTTCTGAGTAATGGCATGATGCTCTCTGAATCAGAGATGGCACAGTAGGTCAGACACCAGGCTGTGAAGTGAGAATGAATTGTGCAAAACAAGCAAGCCGGATGATGCCGTTCATTAAATGGAACATCAGTGCAATCCGAAGAGTGAAGCTGAGAGGAGGTCCCTAAGGATGTGAAAGACAGAGAGGCAGAGAGTGAGGAAGGGATGAGGTGGAGGGGAATTCAGCGAGGGGCTTGCTGCCAGACCTTTACAACTCCTTCATTATTGAAGCAGTGCAAAGAGAGAGCAGGCCACTGCCTGTGCAAAGAGGAACACACACACAAAGGCAGCTATGAACATCTGCGCACAAGCAAGACAGAGCGGGTGTGTAGTCGACCTGCAGCCTTCAGGAACTGATGAAGTGAGGATTTTATTTCCCCCTCTACCTCCAGCTCAGTTCAAGGCAGGTGTCGGTGGAGTCAATCTCCAGCTCAACACAGAGAAGATAACTAACAGGATCACCTGTACCCCAATTATATGAAGAAAATATTAGAAATATCATGGTTCCTGTAAAAATTTTACTTGAAAAAAGTATAGGAACAAATTCCACTAAGGTTGAGATGTGTAACAAAAAAGCCCAAATTGATCTTTGATCACCACACCCTGTATCATAAGGTCTTAACAAACCAGGACCATATTTTTTTAACTGAAACTCTAACCTCATGTTGTGTCAACAATGTTTGCACACCAATTCCGGAACTTGTCCATCATTAAGGTTTAAAAATTAAGGGTAGATTTGACATCTTCGCTATCCACCTACAAAAGGTGTTCCAGAGTTGTTTGAGCTCTTCAAGATCATTTGGACCACAGAAATGAAGTGACGCCTGCGAGCGAGTTCAGGCTGCCAACTTGAGCTGCGCTGCTCCAATCATGTGACATACATCATGTAACATACCTCACTCTCCACAATCATCTATAGTACACACCCACACTCTATTTAAGCAGAGGACATTTCCCATCACTCCCTTTGCTTGACCCAATGCTGAGTCAGTATTGCTGTCAGTTGCTTCAGCCTCTCCACCACCCCAGCATCCTATAGGCTCCGATGGGGGTTACAAGTATTTGCTCATCACTCCCATCACATATATGTAATCATATCGGGGGAGTGATTAAGTCGGAGCCTAGATGCCAAACACTAACCTCTTGCAATAAACATTTAAACGCGAGTGGTCTGACTCTTCTTTTTAATTCACTAAAATCCTGAAATACACTTTGAACCGATCGGATGAAATTCTTGTTGTTCCTCACAGCTTCTCAAAATAACATCCTCACGGCTCAACGCCATTGTATGTTCTATTAAGAATTTTCGGAACAAATAATAAAACGCATTGGACTCTGTGTGCAAGGTTTCTGTGTATGATGAATATTATTGGATGACGGATTAAAAAGAAAACATATGATTAATATATTTTTTTGATACAAGCATATATGGCCACTGTAGTCTAAAATATTTGAGAACAAGTCAGATGAAGGCTGGACTTTTTCAGTAATCTCAGTCACTGCAATTTATCCAATGATGGCTGCAAATACTCATATGTTAGTAGGGAGCCAATCATGGTGACAATCGGAGAGACTGCTGAGCTGTGAAACAAAGAAGACACAGCAATGATGACAAAGGAGCATCCTAATTAAAAATGAAGGAAAGTTAATGTACGTAGAAACATGACCAGAAAAAACAAACTTCAGTGGATGAAAATAAAGGGATGAAGACGATGATATTTTGACTTTATTCTGGTAATATTAGGACTTTATGTTCTAAATTTTAGAACTATATTTTCACAATATTGTCCAACTTTATTTTAGAAATCTCCTATTTTGTTCCCCTTCATGTGGCGTAATTACACCATCTGAACCAAAACACATTGTAGAAGGCACAGTTGTTGCTTTTCAAAAAAAATAATTAAAAGATGAAATCTTATCTCATCTTTGCATGAAAAAAAAAATAGTAGCAACTTCCAAAGCTAAAATCAAATTCTGTGAAAAACACTGAACAAATTATTTTGCATTATTCATAACATCATCCATGTTTGTTTAAAGTGACCTCTTTGTGAGCCTATATGACGATGACAGCGAGTCTCAAAACACTCAAGTAACGAGGGATTGAGGTGCCAGTTTTGACAGAGACCTTACTTCTTATAAGTAAACATTAAACCGAGTGAGTCAATTGTACCGTCAACAGAAATTGAATGTTGTAAAATACACACATGACACCTCAATAAACACAGTATTGCCTTGCAACACTGGAGTCCATGGCAACAAGCTAATGACTTCCTAATGACACAAACCTGTTTGCTGAACTTGCAATCACTAACCAGTCAGCCAACCGTCGTCCGTGTGCAGAGCGTGACCGACACTACGTTTTGTCAAAGTCAAACTGTGGCACAGACAACCATGTATCGACTGTAGTCCTAATAACTACAACTAACCTTAATCTAGCCTGTTTTTTTCAAGCTTTATTTGATCTTAAGATGTTTCATTGCAACATTTTCACTCTCTTCCTCCTGCCACAAGACAACAGCCCATGTGTCAGTTGTCAACACAAGGGCAAAGAGGTCATTACCCCTTCACACCTTTTCAAATTTCCTCTTTTTCACTGAGGTCAATACAAATTGTTTGGAGTCCTCCTCAAAATCATGTCTTTCCATGCCTAGAGACACTGCAGCAGTCTGACCTCCCAGCTCTCCATTCTCCACCAGTCAAAGGCTAACATGAGTTCAAGGAAGCTGCCTCACTTCTTAACCAAGAAGCTTCACATTCCTGTCACAACACACACACGCTACGAAAACTCTTCACATTTGGCCACTGAGAAAAACCCACACACCCGTCACCCCTAAAAAAAATATTCAAAGTAATTTAATCCCTACGGCATTAGGCAGAAGAGAGAAGGAAGCAGAAAAAAGCCGCATAAAAGAACACACTTTAAATTCAGACCTACTGTGCAGTTTGGGCTGGCAGCGTTCCCACATGCTCCTGACACAGTCAATCCGAGTACAACTCCCTCCTCCCTCTCCTAGGTCCTCCCCTGCCTCCTTTTACTGAAACCTCCCATTCAGCCCACAGCAAAGACCGCCTGACTTCCTGTTTACCTCTGACCCTTAGTTATCCGCCGCCCCCGCCCTTATCTGGCAGGCCTCCAAAACAGACAAGCCGGTGAGGCCGGATGTATGCACATTGAACACTTGACAGAGAGTGAGCACGAAGGGGTGGGTATGGAGAGAGAAGGGGGAGGGCGGTTTAGGGGTGGGAGGGTAATCAGAAAAAGTGTACGAGTGACACAGCCTATCACCATGTGACTACAGAAGCAGCAGGTTTCACAGAGGTTTGTGCGCGAGTGTGTGCTACATGTGCATTGCATGTGGGTGGTAGGGTGAGTGCTGGGGTGATGCATGGTGTCATGTTTCAGGGCTGATTATGGCATTGCCTGCCCAGTCTGGTCAGCTGGTTGGCTTGGAGTTATATAAACCTCAACAGAGGTCAGGAAGCAACAAAGCCACCATATCTTTTAGACACACGCACACACACACACACGCATGCTCTGGAGCCATGGCAGGGCAGAGAGGGTTGATACCTAGATACCCACACAGATAACAACTCAGCCTCACAAGTAGCCAGGGAGGAAGCACCTGGTCAATGTCACTGCCTGAGGGCCTGAAGTGGCTGGAGCAGCCCAGGCCATCAGGATCCATCAGTCTCCATTTCAATCTCTGTTTCCAACCTGTTCAGGATTTGCACCCTCATACTTGAAGCCTTTGGTTTGACAGCAGAGTGTAGCAATAAGACAAAAAACTGCAGCGCCCAGCATTAAGTTTAAAAGTGAAAATAAGGATCTACCAGTATAGATCAAAATACACTTAGGCTGATATTATGTCACATAGGAAAGAAAGAATGGCCACCTGCAACTTCATCACAATTTAATGAGAATATTTAATTTATTTATGAGAATTAAGTAGTAATTTAACAATGAAAAACAGAGGTGAACCTGTTCCACTCTTCTAGATCCAAAATCTTGATTTCCAATCTCATTGTTTCATCAAAAAACTACAAAACTCCAATGAGTATCACACAGATCTACCAACAAACAAAAGCCTCACAGTTGACCACTATCAAACATTTACTTCGACAAAACAGGCAATTTCCAACAAGTCCATGTGTTTCTTTCTCCAGAATAGACTTTCAAAGTCCTGATACCTTTATAACGTTATTTGTGAAAACTATACTAAATAAGTAAGTAAGTAAGTAAGTATAACTTAACAAGATGCTCCACAATCCTTATTTTACCACAGATGAGAGGCTCATCTTCTGATAAACCACCTCTAATATAACATAGGCTAAAATTACAATAACATTTCATTTATTTGCATCTTTATTCTTGTAATATTGCAAGAAAGAGATTAATTTAAACATGGTTTATTATTTCTTAATTTCTCCCAGTAACTAGGTAGGGTGTATGCTCTGAAAGGTGATGAACCATGTCAGTGTTGAATGGATGATGGTTTCTTAGGTACTAAAAGGGTGGGACTGAAATCTGTGTGGCAAACATCCTCTTTCGGTTTGAGTGCAGAGAGAAGGGGTATATTGAATGAGCTGTTGTAGCTCCATAAATCTCCACAACCAGTTTCTTTTTTGCCTTTGGGACATAGTTTAATTTGCAGCCATATATAGGTCTATGAAAACCCAATATAGACATGCTAAGCACTTTTTAATACCAAAATTGTCCAGTGTCTCCCGAAACGTAATGTTACTGCATGGACAATATCTATGTAATACCATACAATGATATAGTACATTTTTGGGGGATCCAATTTAGAAATCACATACAAACTATACAAATAAAATCACAACAAGGAAAAAAGTTTAACTTAAACATGCTCAGACATCTCATTCTTCACTTCCTGACTAGTCACAGTATAAAGAGTGGCTGCTGACTCACCTCAGTACACGTAAGAAATACACAGTGGCATGCAGCTCAGAAGGGTCTCACTAAAATGTACTACTGCCTCAGATAAAGCCACTTACATCTCATACATATTGTTTAAATGATTCACCGGACAGCCCAGAGTTTTACCCACATTTGTTGATTTAAATTTAGATCCATTGCAACGGAGCCCAGCGCCTTATTTTTACTCAATTTAAGCTCTGAACACAGTAACCTGGGACATCTATTCTATCTTGAACACTGGGTGCTCATCACAGCAGCAGCTGACCATTACAACCATTGGCAATCCTAATTAGCCACATTCTCTGCGGGGGTGTGAAGAGTGGGCAACTATCTCCTGATGCCTTGCCTGTTCAGCAAACACACCATCAGCAGGCTCTTCACACATCAGTGCACATGAATAGCACAGTCAGCCTGTAAGCATCAACACGGGGCTGGATGTTGACACAGACAGGGAGAGGCTCGTTCGTATGGCTGTGGTTCACAGCCCAATTCAATCAAGGACCTTTACAGAAGGGGCAAATAGGCTGTGTGGATGAACTCTGGTTTAGGCAGGCAGCCAGTTTTGTTGTCGCCTACAGCCGGTTAGGTGATAGTTGGAGCAGTGCTCAACACACAGGTTGTGTTTTGGCTCTTAGACATTTAGGTTTGTGTTCAGAAGTAGAGGGACATAATGGGTCTGTTGCCACTCAGAGAGCACAGTTTAGAGAGATCTAAATATGTGACTCACACGGTTAATATGAGTGTCTCTCCTGTTTGCCACTCTTGGGTAGCTACTGATACAAAAAAGGTGATATTGATAAAATAATGTCAAACAACACTTCAAATTTGTTATGAGTATGTTGTGAAGTAATTATTTTCTGTAGTGGGCCATAAAAAACCCAAGTGTTCTTCTGATATAAATGTGTGAATAAGTGTGCATTTGTCTATTTTAAATTAGAGATAATTTATCAGTTTCCACTGCATTCAAGACAACATGTTCAATTGTAGTTAAAGGTGTTAATCTTGCAATAACATAGCTTGAATTGTATCAAAAGGAACCCATGGATGTGCTAAAATTCACGTCCTTTTTATGTTAAATGTGCACACCATGATGAAACGTCTGCCGCTTTCGCTCCTGGCCATGCGTCACCAGCGGGCCAGGAGGCAGTGTGGATGCTGCTAAGTTACCAGCCAACTGAGGTCCAGGAACTGCCTGAAGCCTGTTACAGCCAGCTAATGCATTCACTCAACCTCCCCCTTCTTTTCTCCCTCTCACTGCTCTTCCTCGCTGTCTCTTTCCCTCCCTTTCTTGCCTAAGCGCTCCTCTTTTCCATGAACTACTGCTCTCTCCATCCCCCAGACCCCCTCCCCCCTCCCTCAAGTGCTAACCACTCTCCTTCACCATGCTATTTTCCTGCTCTCTCACACGTGCACGTATACACACAGAGACCATGGCAGCTACCACAACAGCGTGCAACCTCCCCCACACTCCAGCGAGGCAGTGTGCAAGTGCCTCTGGCTTGCCCTGACCCACATCTTGATATAGCCCTAAGTATGCTTACAGCTAAGTCCTGAAGACACTCCTGCCACTCTTAGCCTAATCAGGCCTGACCTGCTGTCGGCGGGCTGAGCAGGACAGGCTGGACAGACCATTATCATTTTCAGAGGGCTTTCAGATGGCCCATGGTACTGCCTCTCCACCTCCCCCCACTCCACCACTGATTGCAGGTTTCCTACTACACAGGCACATGTTCTATCTAGGATAGTTGGTTAAACATTACATGAGTGACTGGATTCTCAGGTACAGTATACTGGGAAAAACATGTACAATTTATTTATGTCAGCAAGGAAATGTTCTCCTTAGTAAAGCACATATGAAGCCCTTATAACATCAAACTTCTTCAATAAATGTCAAATCATTAACCTTCTCTCCCCTCACTTATAATCTGACCTGAGAACTAGAAAAGGTTAAGGACAGCGTGCATTGACTGTGTTTATATAAATTAGAGCAGATAGAATGGTACTTTAGGGGGTTCTCTGCTAAAATATCCAGCCATGTAGTTTTGAAGGATAAAAAAAAATTTATAGACTTTGTATTACCTTCTCTTCCTTGTACTCAACAGGTGGTGGTTTCCTGTGCTCATGTCGCCTCTCCAAACTGGAACTGAAACTGGAACTGGCCCAGGAACAGTTTGATTCATCCTGCTGGCTGAGAGCAACCTCCAGCTGGGGCAGTAGGTCAGGCAAGAGGTGAGGAGGCTCCAGTCCCTCCATGTCTCCATCCTGAGCCTCTGATGTGAGGAGACGATCTCCCAAAGCCTGGTATCCATTAGTGTTGATGGCCCCGCAGCTCTGAGGCTGCTCAGAAGGCAGCTGGCTGGCCATGGTTGGGTAGCAGCTCATGGACTCACCAAACATCTCAGATGACCCACTGCTTCCTTGGGGTTCGCCAGGACAATGTAGGGCCCGGAAAGGACATTCATCTTCTTGACTACCTGAGGTCTTAGTGTGCTGCTGATTCAAAACTCCTGTGGATGGAAACTGACATACTGTCCCTGAGAGCTCAGACACTGTGGAAGTGAGAGATACATTGGTGGTGAGTGTGGGACCTGACACTGAGGCTGTGGACAAAGACTGCTGATTGAGAGTGGGTACTTCAGGCTCTCCAGGGTAAGCAGGGTACTGAGCCAGTTGGTAAGCAGGGGCAGAACTGACTGAGCATGTGGGCAGGGAGAGAACCATAGAAGATGAATGCATGGGAAAGGGCCGGTTTGGGTCTTCTAGTCCTGATCCAGAGAAGGCTTGGCCTCCTGAGGTCAAACGGTAGGAACCATGTTGCTGCTGATGTTGCTGTAAGCAAGTCCCACTCAGAGAAGCATTCTGACCATCCAAATAAGACTTGTTTGGCAGAGGCCTTGATTGGAATCTCTGTCCTCCTACAGATAGTTGGTGCTGAGCCCGCTGCTGACTATGGTGAACTTGCTGAATTCCCTGGTGAAAGGAGAAATTGTGATGCTGCTGTTGCTGCATGGGCATGGTCTGTGTGTTAATTTGTTGGGGCTGGCACTGGTTTAACAGCTGTTGCTGATGACTTTGCTGTTGTTGCAGCTGCTGCCTCATTCTGTGCTGCTGCTCCTGTTGTGGATCATGGCAGGGTTGGTGTTGTTGCTCTCGTATATGTTGTCTGACATTAAGTTGCTGGTTGTGCAGTAGCTGCTGCTGATGACAACGCTGTTGTTGCGGAAGTTGCTGTTGTTGAGATACAGGGTGGAACATATTCCCATTCTGGTCTTGGTTGCCCCACATTGGACTGCTACTGTTACAAAAGAGACCATTTGACTGAGGCACTTGGCTCATGGCGGCATTGTGGTACTGGCCATGTTGCTCTGGCATTATGCTGCCACCTCCAGCACCTGTGGCTCTATGACCAGAAAATGTTTGCCCTGTAGTATTCTGTCCCTTAATATCAATATAGTGATCCATCGGTTGAACATAAGCAGGCATCACTTGTTGGGTAGAAATTGGGGGCATTATGTCTGGCGGCTTTCCTGGGCCCAGAGGCTCCACTTGGTGGAGGGGCTCAAAATCAGCGCTGAGGTTCAGCTCATCCACAAGCGAGGGGGCTGAGGGAAACTCATCCTCGTCCAGCCCTTCCAGACCTCCAACAAAGAGGCCGGGATCATCAAAGAATTCCATGATAGGGTGACTGGAACCTTTGGAGCTCCACTGGATCCAAGCTGGTCCCAATGAGCCTCACTTTCTACAGCATGTTCATTATATTGTGTCCCTGTCCAAAAACAAAAATATCAAAATAAAAAAATTAACATCAGAAGATGAACACCACATAATGTGTAGTCTAGAAAAGGACCACATTAGGTTGTAAACAAAATAATCGAGTAAACACAAGTTACAGTCTGTGATGACAATTTCTCAAATACCTTTTATTCTATTTTAATCATCCTTTTAATCAGTGATACATACTCAGTAGGTCAGTAGAATGGCATGAATTCCCATCAGGAGTTAACAAAGCTCACAAAAGGCAGGTAATGACTAGGTCAGAAGGAAATTTGGTGCTGTCAATTAGCTGTCAGTACTGCCTTTCATGTGTGTAGCAAAGCAGCTGGTGCAAAGCAACCGCCAGCCACCCGCAGGTGCCTCTTCCTGTACCCCTCCCCTTTAACACACACATTCACACAAATGTACCTCATCCCCTCCACCCCTACAACCAATGTAGTGGCCTACACTGCTTCTGCAGAATTTGTGAGAAGTGCAGACAGCTGATACAATTTCAAAATCTAGGGACAGAGACAGATGAGGCCCTTTAAGTGTGTGCGCCAGTGTGTTTGTGTACGTGTCTATGTGTGTGTGGGTGTGTGTGTTCTGCAACCACTGACCGGCGGTGGGTAACAGAAGCTTACCCAGGTCAGTCATTATATGCTGACTTGCTATGCACACAGACACACAAGCAAAAATAAGCAGAGAATTTGTTTTCAGTTTCTTAGTCTAACTATAGACTATCGATGGAGGATTTTAATTGTTTTTATTATACATTTCAATTTACATTTCAATTTACCTATCAGTATTAGGGCTGATGTGTGGTTTAACATACCGTTAAGTGCCTTCACGTACCCTTCTCCAAAATACAATACATGTTGCTCATAGTGAATCACTCTAAAACTGCCGCCTACATTACCTTGTGTCACTTCGAATTATAGGCCAAATAAACTTGAAACTATGACCAAGGTTGTCAAAAACCTGATACTCATACTATGCGATACAAAAAATTTGTATCAGATTGGATACTCATTTGCAACAGCATCAATACCAACAGTGCAGTCTTTGCCTCCTCCAGACAACACAAAACTTGCAGACAGACAGGCACAGAGCCCATCCCACACTAGCAGTTGAATACATGAACACACAACAATTGCTGGTGTCGCAAACATAAAACTAATTTAACGTGGCAAGTGCTGCTTCTGAAGGGTCTTCACAACCAGTTTTAGTTGAAAAATTAAAAAAGCTATAGTGCCATTTGGATGCATTTTGTATACGAGGCAAACAAACAGGGACAGACTAAGGATGTTGATAAGCAAACAATGTGTCAAAAAGTGGTGCCAACGAAGTTGGGTAGGAAAATAACCTTGATGAATTTTGAGAGGTCTGTAAACCTCCCGTTTCAACAACATTGAAGTGTTTAACAGTTATCATTAATGTTAACCTGGCCAGCGGCACACTATAACGTTATCCATTTAACTATTAGCAATTAGATGATAGCCACATTAGCCGTCAGTTAAGTTATCATTAAGCTATCGGATAGCGGCCATGGTTAATAATAAAACAACTAACGTTAATGTGGGAGCTGGGCAGCAATGTTATCAGTCCAGCCCATCTGTAACGTTAATAGACAATGTATATATTTAACAGAATAACATAATTGTTTTTGACTGAAAACTGTTATGTTTCTCTTAAAGTACAAAATTGAACGTGAGAAAGGTCGTCCAGCTTCTGGACATGAACAGTGATGTTGGTGTTATTGTCTGTATTGTTATAATCTTCTGCTGACCATGAACATCTTCAATCAAGTTTCCTTGAACCCTCCCATAACACAAAAATATATAACCACCAAACAACACCACCAAAAAAGTTCAAAGATGACTGTGCTTAAACATAACAGTTTCGACAACAGCTTGTATCCTCCAACAGTTTTTTCCATAGTTTCCTGCTGAATATCTCATCTTTAGCAACAGTCTATGTAATCCCCCTCCAGGAGCCATCTGAGAATCTCTAAGCTCCTTCAATGATGACATTCATGATTTGTATGGACTAGCCAACTTACAAAAGTAAAGAGGTGCGTGACCAGCCAAAACAACATTGGCACTTAAAGGTTTTAGTCTTTTTGAAGGCTGAAAAATCATTGATCATTTTAACAGTTGCAACACAAACCCACAATTAATGCTGCTCCATCACGCCTTATTCTAAGAGACTTTGTTAACTTCAATACTGCTGGACATTATTAATAGTCATTTTTTCGATTCTAACAAAGTTTTACTCATAAAATTTGAAAGAGTGTTATCAACGGTTGGGAACTTTACCATGCTTCAATTTGAAACCTGTAAAACCTATTATCTTGGTGAGGTGGTGGGGGGCTGAAATTGATCCCAGCTCACATGTACTGAGGAGCGGTGGAACACCCCCTGGACAGGGTGCCAATCAATCACATGTCTGACACAACAGACAACCATTCACGCTCTCTACTACAGACAGGTCCAGTTGTCAGTTAACCTAACATATATTTGGACTGTCAGAGGAAACCAAAGCACCTGCACCACAAAGTTAAAAGGGAGAACATTGCAAATCCACAGTGAGAAGCCTGAACCTAACGGTAAGCGAGCTGTCCTACTTTCTAGAGCCTGACCGATTTATCGTTTGGCAAATACACATCGGCCAACACAATCCTTTTACAGATATATCCATATCTGCGATTAAGTTAGCCGATATGATAACTTTTATGATGTTTATATTCTTTATTCTATAGTTCAAGGTTTTTTTTTTTTTTTTAGTTACTAAAGTAAGTTTATAGTTCAACTGTAAAATATCAAGCCAAAACAACACTTCTTAGTCCTATTGGTTTGATAATGAGAATTAAGCAATTATTGCAATTTTCTTTTAATCAGCCAATATAGAGGTATCAGAATATTTGACTCCACAATATCAGTATCGCCCCTAGGAAATTCATATTGGTCGGGCTCTTTTACTTTCACACCAGTTGTACTGCAGCTAATTCACAGCTTGAGAGTAGTGTCATGAGGGCTATATTTTTTGTCTCATACATTTCAGTTTGTTGTTATATCACAAATACGTTATTGAGCACATGTGTTTGGAACATAGGCTAAGCTGCTGAGAATGAACTTTTTCCTTATATTAGTATTTTCTCTGCTTTCAGTATGTGTGCGTTCAGCTTCATGTCCACTCCAGTGCTTTGTTAATTGTCCTGTTTATAAAGGAAACATGTGACTGTCCCACTCATCTGTTAAGGCAACATAATGATGATTTATCTAACCTACTATCAACAAGTGCAATGGGAGGCTTGTGAAATCAAGTGTCTCAAATAAAGTGTGCGTAATGGCCACATCTGAACAATATAGGAACAAAAGAAAATTACAACTTTCCAAGTCAAACTCAAGAGATAATTACACCATCTCAAATTGTGTTAATGTGGTTGTGTAATACACTGTTCTCCCTGTGTTCTCAGGATAATTATACTGACGTGCACTTATTATTTCGGCTAATCATTTGGGGGATTTGTGCCAAACATTGACCACATATTTGATACTTGGATCATTTTCATCTTACGAACACAATGTATTCTACTCATTCATTTCCTTTGTCTTATTTGAAACTAGGATGGCCCTCAGCTGAGCG
This sequence comes from Pleuronectes platessa, assembly GCF_947347685.1. Classification (NCBI taxonomy): domain Eukaryota; kingdom Metazoa; phylum Chordata; class Actinopteri; order Pleuronectiformes; family Pleuronectidae; genus Pleuronectes; species Pleuronectes platessa. Next base: position 10,612,476 of record NC_070626.1, read on the forward strand.
TATACGTCCGCCAAGGTCCAACTTCAACTGCCTTATGAAACCATATTTAAATACACTACATCTGGATTTGGATCACAACCAAATTTCACACACCCAAAATGTGTCCCCAAAACATGTCAGTTTTTTTCAATCAAGATCCATGAATTATACTCTGGAAAATCAATGACAAAAAGACTGAATGAGTCCTTTCCAGACCCGAACCACATCCTTCCACCAAGTTTCATAGAAATTCTGTAGGTTGTGGGTTACAAACAAACACTAATGAAAACATGACCTCCTTGGCAGATGTAATGGTTTCCAACAACTGTTTTGCAGCTTGTGTCTTGTTGGTCACATTCAAAATTAAGTTTGAAGCTCGGATGTTGAATGCTGAAAGTCCACAACTGTGTTTGATCAATAATACCACCATATCTGCCATGTGCCCTGATTCACTGCAGCCTATTACAGAGCCTCCTAGCTAAAGCTGAGCCCCTGCTAACCTATAACCACCCCCAGGTCGTCCAAAGGAACACACCATGTCCTGGCAGCCTCTGTCGACTCCCAGCTGTTTCCTTCATTATTGTTGATCCGGTGAAGCATCATCCGAACCCGTGCAGCTCAGGGACTATAACATCAACAAGAGCTGTGTACACAACGGTCCCGAGGTACCCATTGAAACCTGGACCTGGTGTCATATAGGGCCTCACAAGAGGCAGCACGTCAGTCAACATCATCCAACCAACCAGGGTGAAGAAGAGGGGTTCATACGTGGTGAGGAAGATGCAAAGGGTTGAAAAGTGAAGATGCTTTGAAACAAAGCGTTGTTAGTGCCCTTAACTCAGCGAGATGTCCGTCGCGTTTCCAGATTCATTTCTCCCAGTGCTCCCTACTGAAGTCAGCATCCCTCCGTGGCTTCAACCCCGGCTCGCACGGTGCCCGACGACCCAGCGATGTGTTGAGCCACTAGGAGCACAAACTGCTCGACAAGTGGAAGCAGGATTAAGTGCACGCGGGACATTGGGTGTTAAATTAAAGAAAGATACGAGCCCTCGAGATGAGTCACACGTGCTCCTGTAAATCAGACACCCACCACTTCAGAAGCCACGGGATCCAGAGAGGTGTCGTGACGCTTCCTCAGCGAAGAGGAGGAGGCCGGAGATGGATGGAGAGGTCGACCATGATGGTGTCCGTTGTGATTAAGGACTACTTTGTCTGCCGACTTTTTGTTTTCAGTCCTCGCTGAAGCTGCTTAAGTATTAGCGAACAGTTCCATGCGTCCACATTAAAGTTCCTACCGTGCCGTGCCGGGCCGTGCCGAGCGGACTGGCTGGTCGCTGTCAGTTCAGGACCACCATGACCGAGGAGGACTACTTTCCGAGCCGAGCGCGTCTTCTCTTTCACCGGCGAAACTGCGAGAAAGTGAGGAAGCACCCTCCGCCGCCAGCGCTACATTTCAACGCGGACAAGTTAGTGAGGGTGCGTGGTTTCTACCAGATAACACACTCTCTCTCCCTCCCTCCCTCCCTCACACACACACACACTCACTCACACGCACACGGAGCAGGACGGTGTCATCACACAGCTGAGCCCCACTCCGGACAGTCAGAAATGTGACAGCGCTCCGCCTGAATGAAACTCTCCGCTCTTCAGTTCTCTATCAGCCGAAGTGTAATTCCTCACCTGAATCGAAGCGGAAAGCGAAGCTCCGGGCGCAGACGCGGTGTTACCGGTGAAGTTGTGCGTGTGTTGTGACTTGTTCTCCCGCTGGTGACCGCTGCGCAGCGGCTGCTGCTGACGTGACCGCGATAACAGCGCATTTGCATATTAGTGAGCTCCTCTGTGATTGGACCGGAGGCTGTTGCAAACAATGGCGCTTGTGGGTGTGAGACAGACTCCCGGGGAGCCCGGCGGTGGAGCTGCTGCTGCTGCCGGTGCGGTGTCGCCCCGGGTCAACGCCGGAGAGCGGCGGCTCGAGTCGGGTGCTAGTTTGTAAAGCGCCCGTGTTGACAGGCGAGCATAAGATGGCCGCGTCCGGGCTACAGCCAATCAGGAGAGGTTTTACTTTCGCACATGGAGTGGACTCGCTGCTCAGAGCAAACTGGACGAGCGCCGCTCTCCTCCGCGGGTACACGGCGACCTCTGGTGGCTGACAGCGACATGGCGCTCATTCCATGTGCAATTCAATGGCTTGTAGAATCCTGTTTCACTGTATATATTCAGTTTCACTGTATACATTCTGTTTACACTGTATATGTTCTCTTTACACTGTATGTATTATGTTTACATTTTATATAGTATTCTATTTATATCTTTACATTAAATAGTGTTTATATTGCATGTGTACTGATGTCAATTTGTATATTGTGTATATATTTTGTATACATTTTGATGTGTATATTCTGTATATTTCCTTTTTTATTGAACTTTATTTTCTTATTTGGTATTACATTGCCTGTTTTATTCTGCCTCTATTCTAATTTACTGGCTACGTCATTTTGACTATCTGCTGATGTAACAAGTGCATTTCCCTGGCGTGGGATCATTAAAATGCCTCTTCTCTCAGCTTATATCACACTTTAATTATATATTGCCTTTTGTACAAAGTTTTAATACAAGGTGCTTAACAATAGTCTAAATACAACAATAGAAAAAACAATACAGTAATCAAATGAACATCCAAATCAAATAAAGCAGGTAGGTTAAAATAGAATTGATGAGGAGAATGCTAAGCTAAAAAGGTAGGTTTGAAGATTGTTTTTATTGGTTGTGGTGTCCTCAACCAATAAACACAATCTTAACAAAGTTATTGACCGCAGAAACCATTGGCTCTTCAGTGTCTGTTCCTAGATTCATCCTTCCCTTACAATTGAAACTGCTTTAATAGAAAATAAACCAGTGCTTGAGATGTTGTATCCTTTTTACATCTGTGTAAGATACTATGGATCCAGGTGAACATAGACACTTCAAACAGATTTTTCAATAATTATATTTTATTATAACCTACATCTACTTATTAGATTACGAAACAGTAATCAATGCGTATTTAATTAAATTGCCCAGACTCTTTAAGTGTGCAACAGCTGACTTGGGACTTTTGGTGACAGAGTAATCATGAAACAGGTTTTCAAAGACAAGTTTTAAACACTTACATTATATTTCTTTAATGTCTTTCTATAATCTGTGTTTTACTTCAGGCTTTGCTAGTGTTTTAAATGACTAAAACCCCTTTATGGCAAAGACAAACTGACTGGACTTTTTTTTGGATCATTTTTATTGACTTCAGAGAAAAGCATTTCAATCTAATGCAGCAATATCTTTCACAAACCGGTGGAGGAACCGTCCCTTACAGACCACATTCGAACTTGCCTGAGGATTCCTACAGCACGAGTGGCCACGTGTGAATCACAGAGATTCTGTTACATATGTTCCTTTCACAGCAGCTAAAAATAAATCCAACAGGTTTCAGCATTCCATGTCTGCTATTCTAATAGAGTATTTTATAAGAGGGGGTTCCAAAGAATCTTAAACTGCCCCCCCAATATCCTAAGGGTAAAAATATTGAAAGTGACCATTTCAGGAGACGTCACACAAAGTGACTTTGGTCTGGCAAAGGGGGGGGGGGGTATCCTTGTAGGATTTATCTTCATCTGTGCTGCTAATAACAAAATATATATGAATCCTTTACACCTAGTGTGTTGGTTTACTGCAGTAACTATTATGACTTTTGAAGTACAGATCTAAAAGGGTGCTCAATTAACATTTGAACCAAAATATATACTAATAAAACCAAAGCATTGATGCAGACATGCCTCCTAAAGTCAAACCTTAGCACAGCATCCATTATTTGCACATCAAACCTTTAATAACCAAGAGCCAAAGGTACATAAAACATTCAAAATGATTTGAATCAGACAAAATAAAATACAAACTTAGTCATTTAGTATCTCATTTTAAAACCATATTTGCCTGTTCTGCTTCTTATATATATATATTAATAACTATGTAAGACAATAGAAGACAGACAGAATTTAAAAGAAATCACCATCCAATAAGAAACAAATATAAAACATATCAACCTAATTGGGTATTGGGAGAGGTGGTAATCAGGAAGTTTCTCTCACCACCTGTGTCTACAAACATTCCAAGTCTGACATAATAAAACAGTCCTGAGCCAGTTTCAACAAGCGGTACAAGATCATAGTCCACTATTACTCACTGTATGAAGGCAAATTGCTTTGCTCATACTTTTCAGCTCCATTTGGGACAGCATGATATCACCAAGCCCAACGTGTGCATGAATCCAAAATGGGAAAAGCTCTTTGATTGCATCACAGCCTAAATGATGTTGCCGAGACATCCATTTGTCTTTGTCGATTTACATATGATACAAACTTTGTTTCCTTATTCTAAAGCTGTTTGAGGAGATGCCTACAAAGCTTAAAGCTGAGCAATAACATGGAGATTTTATATAAAGTTCTCCCAACGGTCCCGAGGATCCAGTTCATCCAGTAAGACAGCTGAGGAAAGCCAGTGGCAAGGCATCTGATGCTTTGGCTTCCCTCTAGTGGCCACTGAAGATACAGTGCAGGTTCAGCTCTGGGGTGGACTGTCGTCTTTGCTGAATGGCTGCGTCGATCCAGGCTTCACCCAAGACAGCCCTGACACCTGCATTCCCTTGTGGTGATCCTCAGGCCGTCTCTAGGGGCAACAAGGCAAATTTGCAGTTACATAACAGGGAGAGCTCATCCAAAGGAGGTGCTTGCCCACTAGAGCAAACCCTTAAAGGAGACTACGCTCTCCTGCTCATTTACACTTTGTAAACATAGATTTTTCATAAAACTTACTTTGCATGTGAACATGCGCTCCTTTGCTTCCTCATGAACTGCTGGGTTCCATGGAGAAAAACTGTAACCAATAGAGTTGAGTTTGTCAGAGACTTAACCTTTCAGCATCTCATGGCACCTATCCACATACACACAGAACTGAGTGGGTTTTTTGTGGTATGGAAAGAATGTGGACAGTTTACCAACCTTATTGCGTAGGGATCATCTATCTTGGGGTGGTCAAAAAGATGACTGTTGCATAGTTTCACACTATCCACCACTTTGCTTTTGAACAACTGCACATCCTTTTCATATCTGACAGGACAAAAGTATGTGTTTTTTGGTGGTCAATCAATGAACAAATAATTATTTCCAAAAAGCTTTAATAACCTTTAACCCTGACCGACCACATACAGAGTTATATACTGATATATTTTTGACACTGACTTGTAACAAAAAAGCAAACAAAAGGTTTTCAGAAATTTGGAAAATGTCAAACTGATTCTTTGGCAACATTACAGCCCATTAGGAAGTAAATTACTTTTTTAATAATTTGAATCTATGATATCAGATAAAAACAGTTTCAAGAACATGAAGACACTTACAGCACAGCAGCCTCTGGGTTGAGTGGTTCCGTGGTATTGATCTTGTAGAAAATTGTACGTGCGTACATCAGGACTTGCCAGATGTGGTTGTGATTTCGTCTACAAGAAAACAGCATAGGAGGTTGGATATATTATTAAACCTTTCTGGGAATACGGTGTGTTCCTTGCCCACCGCCACAGCTTAAAATATTCTCTGACTCTGAATTAAAACACGATGCTGAATACGTTTTCTCTCCATTTCATTTTAAAAACATTCTCTCAGACTATTTCGGTTAACTCCAAAATTAACATTGCACTGAGTTAGAAGCACAGCCAAGCAGGAGTTGCTTGGGCTGAAAGAAATAAAGTGTAGTGTTCAAATTAAATTTTTTTGCTACTAAAACCACATTTGAAAAGAAAGTGAAAGTTACTGGCACAAGCAGAAAACATACCTCCATTTGGTGAAAGCTCTTCTGACATCAAGCTCTCCAGACACGGGGTCCACAAGAGGGTGGAAGACTGGGATGTCAAATACTAATTTCTAAAATGAAGCAAAAGAAAACGGTCCAGAGTTTTCTCCAAACTTTTTTTCACTGACAATATTTTATGTCTGTTTTATAAGACATAGCTGACTTTCCATTATCACTGTTCAATTCATAATTCATTACACATCTAGAATGTTATCAACAGCACACTGATTTTGAGAAAGTTTCAAATATGACTGAACACACACGCAAGCATGTGAGAGGCGAGATTAAGCCAACATGAGCTCTACAAGGAATCAACCGAACAAAATTACAAATTTAGAGATCTCATATTTTTATGAGTTTTTTTTGGTTCATTATGAAACTGTGGTGTGACAGCCGGCTGTCTGCTTTTGCAGACCTGGAACATAGTGCGTTAAAATGATTTAGGTCTTTTAGGTTTATGTTTTGTGTCAATAGTCCAAAATCCTTTAGTCAAAATTACACTACTCACGGGACACTCTCCATCTGGATAGTTATCTGGAATATACACAGTGAATTTGAAGACTCCATCCTGGTACAAGCCATGTCTGATGAATATGACCCCAAACCACACTAGAGAGAGAAACACAAAGTATTTCAGAATCTTTACTTTTTAGAACACCAATAAGACTCATGATAACTTCAAGCAGTATGTTATCAGTTTCAGCAGAGTTTATAATAAAAATTATATTTTCTGTAGAATATAGTGTATTGGCACATTTTGACATTGTTTACAAATGTTTCATATGGCAATTTAGAAAATGTCGGCATTTGATTAATATGATAAATATGAAACATTAACAACTACAGGAGCATCAAGAGAGGGTCCTTACTTAGAGCTGACTTGTAGGATGGTTGAACATAAATTCCAGGGAGTTTCTGCTTGATCACAAGTGTGCTGCAGGTCACATGGGAAGAAGTTAGGTCAAATCAAAAGGGAAGATAACATATGCATGCAACACATTTTACTCTTGGGTTAATGAAACTAGATGGCATGCTTCGAAACCAACACATTTTTTTTCAAATAACACCATGTACAAACATAGAACGCAACATGACAAATGCCAAAGGAATAATAATAATAATAATAAATAAAAAAAAACTGAATTTGTATCCTCTTATTGCACCAGTACTTACAACTCAGCCAGGAGAGAGTACTCCAGATAAAAAGGGCCATAGGAGGCATGTGTTCCATTGGCTGACTGTGCTGGAGTGCCCGATGAAGCAGGCTTGGTAATTGGGGTGGCATTCTTTGGAATGGGTGGAAGCTGCTTTTTGCCCAAGGACAGCCGGGCTGGGCTGGCTCTCTGCTCCCCGTGACCGCTTTGTTCCTCGTTGTCGGGTCTCTGCTGTTTTCATTGAGAAACATTAAAGGAATCTCAACACATCATGTGTATAAATCTCTAGCTGTCTGACAAGTAGGAAGGTCTTGGCAGCCATATTAGAGAAGGCAACCGTTTGAGCCATTGTGCAAACTCAAGAGTAGCACAATCTGACAAAACTCTCAGGTTACACGTCCCGTCTGGTTTACCGATTTTGGGAAACACTGTCTAGACAAGCCCATGCTCTTTGAAGTACACAATGATTGTAGCTTGCTGATGCTGCTAAGGATGATAAGAGGGATTGTAGTGTCACTGTATACAGTCAGCACAATGCCAGATATGTATCAGGAAGCCACAGTGAAGGCTTCGGATGATGACTGCAAGTATGCCAGAAATAGTGCGTTATTCAACCAACCTAGTATGAACATTTATTGAGGACGGACTTGACTAGAGAATATTTCTGTATTGTTCTTCTGACTAGGCAGGACAAAATGAAACTCGCACCCACATGCAAGGTACATTGTTTGCCTCCTTCCTACCTCATCAGGGTTGCAACAGTGTGCGAAATGTCCCCAACCCCTCCCCTTCGTTGTCAAAAAGTTTATCTATTACAAGTTAACTGTACTAAACTGTTACACAAGTAATGCTTACAGGGATTCTTACCGTCAACTTTCAAAGTTTTCAGACATACGTTTAAACCTGATTTGAAATCAACACCCTCGACTTGAGTATAATGTTGCAGTTATACTTTAAACAGTTTCAGTTTGGCAAGATGCCTAAGAAAATGAATGAATACAAACTTGAGTGAAGACTACAGGCACATCAACTTTAATATTTACAGATTGGTCCAATTCTTTGGTGAGTTTTCAGGAAATTAAATATCACCTTGCAACCCACAGTATCACAAAGCCCCATCCGACTAACTGATTAAAATGATTGTGAGGCAACTTGAAACAATGCCAAGAGTTTATGATGGGCCCTGTCATGTTCTCAAAAGCCGGAACACAATGTCTTGAGCAAGTTAAGAACAGTAACGACTTAGAAAGTGGTCTCTTGGTCAGAGCTACAAAGCACAGGTATCTGCCATGTGTGCTAGATTTCAGAGAAAGGCTTGCAAAGAAATTTTAACAAGATCATCTGATGAACGCTTTGAGCCACTGACAACTTTGTATATGATCATTCATGTGCTTTCCAAACTGACAAATTATTCAGATGCGTTGTTGCAGACCGTTTATTCAACACGTGTAGCTTTACCTTGCGACTCGTATTGGCAGACATGCTCCAGAAGGGGTTTAAATTCATTACTCATTCAGAGGTTCGGAATGGTGTTCCTCTCTTTATGTAGGTCCCACCACACGTACTGCCGAGGCCATCCGCTGCTCTGGTGGAAAATAACACGCATGAGAAAACTGACTGTTCACACACAGTGACTACTTCCAAACATCCACACATAAAAACACATGATGCAGATCTACTGTTCTCCAGATAACACTGCAGCCTGGTGGTCTTCATTAGAATATGTGAGTGCTGACAGTGTGCAAGGAGGAAAAACCAAAAGAAAGATCGCTGCGGAATTATGTAACATGAAGGATTGTTTGGGACAGTGCAGCTTCATGCTAACTTAGCAGTTCGATGAAGTATGCTAGCATTTCTGGCAGGACACCGAGTTGTCGTGTTATTCGCCCCAGCCTGGTGCTACTGCTAATGCTAAGTTAGCAAACACGACTGACTTACGCTAGGTACTTGCAAAAGACCGGACTTTAGCTGACAGTTGGAAATATGACCTATAGTCTCTCCCTGAAAAATATCAATGTCCACTCCCCGGCGCTGTCTCGCCTGTTTCCTTGACTCACGTCATGACATCTACAGCGTTAGCCAAAGAAGCTACCTCTGCTGTTGCTACCAACTTAACTACCCCTTTAATTTGAGCCTCTACACGGAAGCAAGCGGAGTGGTGTGACTCACCGTATTTGCTTGGTTCTCTACTTGTTTCTTTAGCGGAGGTGTTAACGCGTGTCCACATATAATTTTCTAGCTAACTCCTTTCAGCTGCTGGACATTCCTGTGGGTGTCATCCCGGCTAACTAGCTAACGTTAGCTAGCCAAATAATTTGACAGGCACAGAAACCGGAGTTCAATCTAACGTAATGAGGGGGGCGTTTCGTTGTGTGAGAACGGATTGTAATTGGTCTACGGCATAAGCGTCCTCGCAGTTGATTTGCTGGCGGATCCGTCACTTAAAACGAAAAGTGTACTTTACCACAATGTGAGAAAAAGTGGCTGATGGAACCTTGGCGGGTTTCAGGTAAATAATAACATTGTAATTTACAGAGTTGTGTCTTGTCATCTGTCAGAAATAATCATTTTTTATGGTTATTATTATGGAATAGTCCATTTTTAACGCAAACAATTATGTTTTCCTAAACTCAACCTAAGTCGTTTTGTTACCTAAACCTCACTGAACAGTGGCTGAAGGCTGAAGCAAGAAAGCCTACTAGTCAGGATTTCTTTGAAAATAATACCCACCGTCAAACTTCTCCCAACAGTGATTTAATGTAGTTATTTTTACTGTTACAATAATTGTAACTGTATGTTTCTACTAGGACATGTTGACGTGTCTGCTGTCTGTCATCAAGGGTTTCTGATTATTACTGTTTGGCCTGTAGACTATACAAATGACATGGCAGCTCCTCTAAAGTGAAGCCAAAGCATCTTGATCACCCCCTTCTGGCTGGCTGCAGTACAGGTCAAATTACCTCTTCATTCATGTTAGTGGAAACAAACAAAAAACTAGGCTTTAAATATATATTTCTAAAAGAAGGTTTCTGTCTTTTTTAACGTAGTTCACCCTGATCCGTTACACTGATCTATCACACTGATTTGTGTTGAAATGTTCATTTTTCCCAGTAATTTATTTAATGTTGTAAAATCATCATGACTGACAGCTGAAAGTGGCTCTTGATTGGACGAGTACATGTGTATAGACAGGACAACTCTACTGAGGATCCACCCCCCTGCTATTGTACTGATCTTGGCTCCAGCAGCTTCACAAAGTCTGGTTATGAATCAGCATGGAACTATGTGTTTATATCATAGACTTTATAAAAAATTTGACAATGTTTGCCACTTCCTCCCACTATCCAGACATGAGGTTAAAGTACCCCAGATACGCACCCAACCACCTTGTGCTTTTGAAGCCTGCCCAGTTGTGATTGGGGGATGGTGCCACGGAAGCAAGGTCCTACACAAGTGCTTGAACAATCGTGAGGCCGTCTCAGCTGTCAATCATGACATTTCCCCGTGTTTTCATAGCATCGAATAACTAATTAAAACCAAAAGTACCATAAAAAGTAATCACGTGGACATACATCTGTGTGATAAGAGATACTTAAAATTACAGAAACTATTTTTGTGAAAATTTCTACCCTTAAAATAGCAGATGTGGATTTAAAAATTCACAGTTTCTTAAGGTTAAAAAAAGCTTTCCTATAGTTGGAGACAAACAAGTTATAGGTTGGCCGATATAATTAACCAATATGAGCCTTTCACAGACATATGTTATCACTGTTTATGTTTGTTTGTATCAAGCCTTAGTGACGTTTCTTTGTAATTAGGGTTCAATAAGAACATCTTAGTAATCATTGCAAAATATTTTTTTAGTAGACCCATTTGAGGATCTAGCAGTATCAAAAATGTTTTACACCCCAATATTGGTTGGCCCCCATGATCCACATCAGTCAAGGTTATATTATCTGTTCCTCTATGTTGTCATTTGTTTAAAATACCAAATATACTGTAGGTTCTCTTCAGATTTTTACTGAAATTGACTAAGATGCCCCCTAAAAGTGTTTAGAGGCCCTTTGTCTGACATAAACAAACACGCACTTCTCTGTCCCCTTCATTTTAATATAACGGTGTACTGCTCAGTAGAACTCCCTTGAGGGTAAGGCGTATCCAAGCCATCTGTGTCACACATTTCTTTAGTTTTGACCACGCTTCATTGGCAGTTCATTCTGTTGATTGATTGATTTCCTAACAATTACACCTAATTATTTTTCAGGGTAAGAAAAAAAAACTAATTTAATGCATGGGTGATTGCATTAATTGGGAGAAATTACTTTGTCCAAGTTTCAGAGTAAATACAAATTATTGACTCCATTATTGTTATCTGATTGTATATGGTCCCAAGTACACTTCACTGACAAAGATAATTTGTGACCTGACTCTTTGTCGGCACGGCCGACGACACAAGGTCACCATCATTCTTTTGGCACGTGCAAATCAAAACCACCTCAAAACAAATAAGTTGATGCCGGCTTTACCTTCATCGACATTGAGATAAAGTGTGACACAAACAAAGGTACAAATATCCACACCATTGCTTTTGTAATTAGTTTTTTGTCTTTGCCATTGATTCTTTATTTAATCAGCTATTGTGACCTTGTTTGGTCAGACAAATATATTAATGGATGCAATTAAAGTGGGGAGGTTGGATTAACTAATTGAATATGTGACCTGTTGGAACTGGATTTTCTTTTATACTTGTAAAATTGTAAAAGGGAGCCTTTGTTTTCAATTTTTTTTATTTATATCAACAGTATCGAAACATATATTTTGATGTTTTGGGACGATCAAAAATTAAATCAGATATTTCATCATCTGACTGTTTGTCTACGAAAGATTCATAGCCTGTGTTTTATTTTCAGCAGCATTTTACAGTTCAGCTAGTGCCAGAATTCAAATTTAATATGTAATATGTTCCTTCTGTCAGTCCATTCCTTCAGAGAATTTTAGGCGTGCACATTCAGATCTACAATCTGGTTTAAATGACAGTTAAAAATTACAATTGGAAGTCCCAGGTGAAACCTGTCTTGACAGCGCAGGTGAAAACGGATGACTCCGTGTCCAAATAATCTGTAATAACAACGTTAGTTTGAATAAAGAGAGCCAAATCTAGATTCAAATGTAATATTCATTTAAAGAAATATGAACAACTGGGGAGTAAAGGTTAAAAAAACATCAGCCAAATCCTTCATATAGCAATAGTCTTTCCTTATCCCCGAGGCTATGGCCTGGCCAAAACCTCAATGCAGCAATTATTTGCTGTAATGACTGCAGTTCAAATAAGCCTGGAGATTTTATTAAACCAAATGAGAGAATCATCTGTGTATTATCACCTTGTGATTGACAGTGACAAGTGTTGGGCCGGCTCAGAAGTGAGCATGATGAAGAAGCTCTCTGCAAAGCTCCCGATAATGTTACCCCTGATAAAGTTGCCTGGAAAACCTCAGCCAGCAAATGGAGGGAAGGGAAAACTCTGCGCATATTAATTCCAATTGTCAGATCCCTCCAGTGGGGGAGTTGGGAGGGTAATCTGTCGAGCAGCCCCGTCCGCCCCTCTATTCACTGACTGGCATTTTACACAACTAATGAAAAAGAAATCCATTGTGCTGATCATATGCATAGATTTCACTTTATAATAATGATGAAATAGAAATATTCATAATAAAAGTAAAGGTCACTCGCTGCTGCAGCTAAGCTTCCTAAGCTGCAACCTTTGGAGGAGCAGTTGTCAGGTTCCAGCCATAAAATAGGAAAAAAAGGTAGAGGCATCAAGTTTTAACCCTGCATAGGCCAAGAGGTGAGACACTGCAACCAAGCTGCTGCTGTGTACTATATCTCATTGGTCATTCGTTCTTCTACCCCTACACCAAAACGTCTGTTCAAAGATGGAGCCTCCTCCAGCGTCCAGCCAAGAGGTTAAAGGTCAGTCACATAATACACAGTCTACTCTCCGACGTACAGTATCAAAGCCAGTGTAAACAGTCTTCAGGGATTTGTCTGGTGCAGTCAATAAAATATAAAAATACAGGGAAATATGAACGTCTGCCGCTCCTCTCTTCAGCACTCCCATCCTACCTGTCTCTGTATGTAGGTCACCTGAGCTTTTTCAGGCATATGAGCAGCGGAGCACAAGGTGTAGAGACTCACCTCTGAAGGACATTCGCAGTTTTATTATTGCATGGCGCGACTTCCGCGCTGAGCCCCGTCTTCATATGCATCATACGTTGGCATTTATTAGTGCTATGCACTAAGTACAGGCCATGTTATTGAATTTGAATATCAGCTCCTAGCCACATTCGTGGGCCCTAGAAATATATTATATTAAGATGAAGCAATCTCATTTAATAACACCCAAACTAATAAAAGGAAAGCAGATTGAAAATTAAATTTATTAATATTGCTCGGCAGCGGGTGTGATCCAAAACAGCCGAGCTCAGTCTGTCATATGCAGATCCTTCTCTGGATGTAAGCTCAGGTGTTGGGAGAGTCGTCCTCCCATGAGTATCGTGTTCCTCCTTTTTTTTTTTCATCTGTTTGTCTTCAGAAATAGAAAGCCGTGCTGGTGGATACTTCAGTCTAAGTGGACAAGTATTTTGATAAAATAAAACAGCAGTGATGTGATTATTATTCTCCCATGTGACAACACATCACACAGATAATGTGTCAAATGCAGGATGGAGCTGTGATAATTGACAATGCAACTTTTTGATGCTCTTGTTATACTGTACGTGTGAGTTCAGCCTTTCTTTAGCACCAAGCACAATGCTGCTCAGATTTGGAAATAAGCATTTTCCCCCTCTTGTCAAAATGAAGGTAAAATTTAAATGGCCAGCATCTTGAAAAGCCTTTCTTTCCTTTTTTCCCCAAAATCCTAAAACACTGGCTCTCTGAAGAGGCGTTCATCCAACAGTCGTCATATCAGTCTGCGCCAGAGCCTCGCAGCTCAAATTATGGAATGCCACGTCTTCACTTTATTGACTCCGCTTCACACAAGACCATAATTTTCCCTCTTGTGTCGTTGATGGACAACATTCTGTCGGTCAATGTTTCACTGTTTAGTGTATGTGTGTGTGTGTGTGCAGCAGCCTTTTGCCAAGACATTCGACAGGCCCGGTCCATCTGTGTGTAAATGTTGACTCCCGGCGGAGCCGTGACTGTCACTCATTGCCCAGCCAGCCCAGTGCCAGGCATTGATCGCTACATATATCTTGCTCTGTACTTCCCAAACCTTCATCAACAGATGCGGCTGCAGAATTGATTAGCGGCGAGTCAATGACCAAATCTCTTTGGAAACATTTTTATTTATGTGTGTGTTTATGTGGATAGCTTAGAGGACCATTAGCAGGATTACCTTTGAGGCTTGGCTGAACAACAGATGTTCAAGGACGACTCAATCAATTTGACTTACAAGAGGCTGCAGTTGCAGGAAACAAGTGATAAGTCTGTGGAGGAGCGGGGGAGGAGGGGGGTTGAATAAAAATAGTTCAGTCTGGTAATACACAGGTACAGCAGAATTAGACTTACAGTAGGTCCATTATTTAGAGTGAGATCATTGACTGGTTTCCAACGATTAAAACACACAGTTAATGAATTGAAGTTCTCCTGACGTTTACAAGATGATCATAAGATTTGGTGGTGCTGTTTTAACTATTGGCAGCTTTAAGCCATTTAAGCATTAACTTGAGCTTGTTGAAGCAATAACTATAACTCCTGCATTTGTTATACAAATACATGACATCGTTTTTATTAAGTAAACAAATGATATCATATTCATGTGACAAGGTCTAAGATGAAAATCATTTAGCTGAGTCATATTCAAACTTTTTGTATCATTTAATATGACAAATATATTTACAATGCAAACCATAAACATAAATAGGATTCAGCCCAGACTCAATTGCATGGGTATAAGAAAACATTTTCAATATAAGCAGTGCCAGCTTCCAGAGAGGCCTGTTTTAATTTGTGCAAAGTAGTGCATTCAATTATACAATAATCTATATTGAATTCAAATTAATGTTTGATATGGATATTTTTTATTATATTTAAATAATCCCGATTCAGCACAAAATGTATTATTTCTCGGAGATCTTTTATTCTTTTCAATTTGCCCATTTCCTCTCATGATTCAAATGGTGAATAAATGTGTTGCAGAGACTCACGATCTGCCTTTGAAGTCCATGCTTATGCTTCCTTATCTGCAAACTTATTAAAATTAAGTCGGAACACAAAATGGTATTTAAAAAGTTTAAGTGAAACAATTTGCATTTGGAGTGTGTGAAAATGCTAATGCATTCTTTCACTAAGCCTCACAATCACTGTCATCCATTTTGAGCTCTGATTGTTTTCCACATGGATGCCTTCATTCATTATTGCAAAATTATAAACATAAAGAATATCTCTGTATTAATATTTCTGCTTTTTGTAAAAGCTCAATCAACCATAATGTCCTAATTTTTTCTCTGTGAACCTCATTTTATATTATCTCACTACTCAAGAAATGGATGTCCCAAAAGGGATTTATTTCATTTATCGGGATTATTGAATTAAATTAAGCTAGACACTTACCGCAAGCTGAGCAGAGGTACCTTATCCACTTAAAAGGTAGGCCTGCTCATCACTGCTATTTAGGCAAACACATTAGGCAGCAAATGACTTTTGTTGGCTGAGTCTAGGTTACTGCATTATTCATTTGTTCATTAAGGAAAAGCATTGAAAGTGCTTGAGGTAAGTGGAAAAGGTCATGTATTGAATGGATCTTTAATTAAGCTACTTTACAACCACAGTTACACGAATGATGACATATGCATCGTATTTGTTTACATGCAAAATCAAAATGGTAAAATAACAAGCAAAAAAGAAATTGTGAAAAACAATAGGTTAAATTAATTTGACCCAGTTATTTGAAATATAATATTATCACCTCCAAAGCAATAGAGATAAGGTATAAAAATATGTTACTGTGTGTGATTATAATGTGTATTTGGGTTTTGGATAATTTGACATGCTGTCATTTATGATTTGTTTTTAACATTTAACACAATATCAATTTCACATGTTTGTTTTAAGAATATTTTGTCTCAGGAGAGCAAAGTCTGCAGAGATTTCAAAGAGCCTGCCTGTCGTTCTTGTGTTGAGCAGCAGATGGCAGGCTGTTTCCACTGATGAACCGTCTCCAGACACGAGCACATGCTGAACTTCTGTACCCCGGTCGCTGTGATGTTGGCTTCCCAGATCTCGGTGCTCTTGCCTGTGAAATGCATTCCCATTAAAAAGTCATTTTTAAAGCCAACACCAGTGCTATAACAATCATCTCCCTGAAGCCAAGCCTCCACACCCGGGAGCTCAGCACTGCCACACAGGCAGACATGTGGCGGCTGCCACAAACAAAAGCCCCGGACTCTTCTCCCCATTCCTTTTCCCCTAACTCTCCACATGGTTACAGGCCGGCCTGCCAGGGGCAATTACACCCACAACCCAGTGTGTGAGGTCCCACAGAGCCCCCAGTCACCACTAACAAGATCAAGGCTAAAGGCCTCAGTATGCTTCTCCGAGTCCGTTTCGGAATGACGGACGGACGGATCGGACGGACCCTTTTTGATTTATAGTTCTACGAGCCTTTTTGTTGTGAAAACAATTCACCGCCAGAACAGTAGATGGCGAGACGGAAGTCGAGCTTAGACAAGCCTACCTCATGAGGTATATAGAAGAAGTCCACGCTGGTTTATTTACGTCCTCCCGGCTCCTCACACACAGTGAACGATGGTAACAGAAAAAGGATGTTGATGACGCGACAGTTTTTGCTGAATAAAGTGACACCCAGCGGGTCAAAATGCTTATGTTATCGTGTCTTAGCGCAGCGGTTCCCCGGTCTTGTTTCCAAACTGCGTTGCTAATTCAACAGCTGCAACAGCTTGAAGCTACACGGAGGCAGCTAGCTCCCCCCAGCTTCCACACACAGTCAGCACGGACACCCGATACTAACTACTACCAAGTGTTTGCTTCTAACCTGACGGTGTTTGAGAAACAGTGTCATGAGAGCCGTGGGATTAAAGTCAGCGGGTTTTTTGCGCTGTTCCCACCGCATTTAGCATGGTGGCTAGCCCGCTACCCCCGTTATCAAAGTTCGTTATAACCGTATGTGACCGTACACACATGCTGTAAGTGCTCTAACCAGCCACCGTCAGCCGGACACACTTGTCACATTAATCATAGAGTCGTAGTTGTGATCTTGGTTTATTGTGATGTAGGGAATGGAACAGGAAGTTTCCATTCCGAAATGCTGGCGTTAGCGGACCAATCACAGCCAAGTGCTATCCGTGGGCTGTCCGTCATTTCGACGTGTAGTTAGAAAAATGAGCACGGCACGAAAAGCCCTCCGAGGAGCCTCGGAGAGGCACGCAGAGGGCGTTCCACGTTGGAGAGGGCGGTCCTATCTGTCCGTGTCCGTCAAAACGCAGAAGCATACATTGGCCTTAACTCCCTATCACATACACAGTATAGACACACACACACACACACACACACACACACACACACACACACATACACCTGCATGTGTGTGTGCAACACTCTGTCCCCTCTCTCTTCATCGGACCTTTCTCCCTCTCTCATACGCACACGCACTCTGGCCTGCTCGGAAATTATAACACATTTTGAGTGGCTGTGGAAAGCATATAGCTTTTTTAAGAGCTACAAAAATAACACAGTGACTGTCGCGCTGTCAGACAAGGCTGTTTCATTACAGTGTATGTCACTGAGTGCAAGACTTTGTCTTGGTGACACTGCGGCATAAAGCGTCTATATGTTCCAGTGTTATACATAAAACATACTGTATGTACTTATACCAAATAAAGAGAGTAAAAAATGAGCCAGGCTCAGTTTTTGCCACACTTGCTCATGAAGAAGTTCTTAAAAATGATTTATTTTCCCTGTCCTTTCAATCTGAAGAATCTGATCTGCAAAAATGTTACCACACTGCCCACCATGGACTTCTCCATGTCTTGCGACAAGTACTAAAATCTATTTCAACCCTGTGCAATCAGATGTTCTGAAGGAGTTGTTTTCTCATTTTCAAACATAGAAAATATGATTTTAGAAGGACACCAATCATTTGTTGCATCTAAAGCATTCACTGTTGGTAACAATGGTTCCCAGTTCACCCTCCTTATTAAACCCGGCCTATACAAACAGGCTGGATTGGTGACCGGTGAGAGAAACCCTACTCTTGTACCCTGATACAGCCATCAATACCCATGAGGCTGTGTGTCAGGCAGCAAGCAGCCTCAACCGAGGTTCACATGCTTCCTATGATACCTCAGTGAGAGCTCATGCTTCATGTCCTCACACCAAGCACTGATGTGGCAGCTTGCTAAATAATTTGTGCTTCTTTAACGGGGTCATTGGATAGAGAATCTGGTCTTTCAATAATTAATTGAGACACAGTCTAAGCAGCCGACTTCTGTTTCCTCCTCGCTTCAGCCAGATTGTCTGCCGCTGTCCCCCGCATTCATACTCACTTGCCGTCTAATTCATCTGGATTGAACCTGCATCACAATAGCGCTGTAGGCAGACTGGTGTTAGGAGGATTGTGTCCTGAGTGTAACCCACAGGATCTCAAAAAAGAAAACCACTAACAGCCGCAGAATCTATTTTCAAAGTGTGGATAAAAATAAAACAAAAGCCTATTACCACCACGGCTTTGTTTAGAAACATAATTGCTTTTCATTATTCTGTGCACAATTCATACTCGCAGTGTAGGTTGAAAGAGGCGCAGTTGAGCAAGTTAGGGTGAAAATTAGAACTTTTATTGATTTATTGACAAATGCTGAGTATACCACTCTTAGGATAAAGGCTAACAAGAGCAACCAGTCAGCTTAGCTTAGCACAAAGACAGGAAACAAGGGGAGGCAGCTAGCCTGGCTCTCTCTTAATGTAAGTTGTTGGTTACATTAAGAAAATATTGTATAATTACTACATTATATACTTTAGTCTGCAGAAGTCTAAGTTGTAAAACATACAACTCACCATTTGACAGGGCGCCATGGTTGCTCTTCTAACGTTTGCTGTAACTCCAGGAAGTTACTGCTACCAGCAAATTGGTGTTGTTTATTCAATGATTTAAACAATTAATTATAGCATTAAAAACTGTTGCCTTACTAGTTAGTTAGTTAGTTGTTCCCCCCTGTTTCCAGTCTTTGTGTTAAGCTATACTCACTGCTAGCTGTAGCTTCATTTTTACCTGGTAGATATGAAAGTGAGAGATAGGCCTATTTCCCAAACTACATTATTATTACTTTAACTTTAACTGCCACAAAAGGTCCCTCAAGCAAGGCACTGATTTTTGAATTAATGTTGGACTGTGTTGTGGGATTGCTGGAACTGTGTATCCAGTCCTTCCTTGTCTAAAAACCTTTATTTAAAATGCCCTACAATACCTCGAGTGCATGAGTGTTGAGTGTGAGTGGCCCCAGTGGGAATCACACATAAATCTTGCAGTTTTAGTGGCATGCTAGTGGTGTAGTCATTGGGAAATCAGACACCAACAGCCAGACACATGTCAGCAAGGCTTAGCTCCATTATTTCGTCCCACAGAACCAGGACTTTGATTCTTGTGTGTGCATTCCTTAAATACTTTCCCATCACAGCAAATCCTGATCACACTTAGCTGTCCTTGTGCTCATCCCCGATAGCCTTCCTCATGTATTTAAATCCTCACATTGATTTACTCTCAAATTTTGTAGCTCCACAGTTGTTTTGAAGGAGTGGTGTTTGACCAGGGCCCACACTTTAGAACTGTACCCCGTGGTCGTCAGGGTCTGTCCCTTCAGTGGAGGCGTGATGGATAGGACTAAGTCTGAGGCGCATGGTAAAAAAGGACAGTAAGAGATAGAACTCTTTCAAAAAAATACGCCAAGACGGGA
Organism: Pleuronectes platessa; assembly: GCF_947347685.1. Lineage (NCBI taxonomy): Eukaryota > Metazoa > Chordata > Actinopteri > Pleuronectiformes > Pleuronectidae > Pleuronectes > Pleuronectes platessa. Next base: position 10,632,457 of record NC_070626.1, read on the forward strand.
AGAATGACACTTAGCCCTTAATCATCTCTGTGTCTGCAGGGATCCCCTGTACTTCTGTGTCTATTGCAGATAATGGTCTTTCCTTACTTGACAGCATGTCTTTTCCGAGCTGGAGCTCTGTAACCAATGCTTAAGTGTATCAGGGTGACAAAGCGTTGCTAGATTCAGCAGTGTCACGGCTCATCATGTAGTGACAATGCTGACAGCTGTGGTGTTAAGACAGGGAGGCTGTTGAATGGAGTTAGAATAGATTCTTGTGCAGTAGACCCAACTTCCATAACAATGCCTTCCCTAAGGATCATGCTGCAATGTGCAATCCAACAACACCAGCTGGAACCACTGGAAGACAGGGAGGGGAAGTAATGGAAATCTTTGAGTGCAAACCGAAATGCTGTTTCAGTTATTGGAACGCATGGGTGCTTGTGTGTCAGGAGAAAAACCAGAGGCAAAAAGAGTACAAGAATGACAATGTTTTTTTGTGGGATAGATCTCTCACGCGCTTTAAAGGCTGGCAGGCTGTCCAAGTGTACTGGCTCATTCCTTAGAAAAATTGGGAGGAAAAAGTCCCAGCCATCAGATATAACCGCACCATCTTGAATCTGTCCAATCCCATCAGCCCTCTTCTCTGAGCCTGTCGGAGGAGACACGGCCTTGCCAGACCCTCTGCTAGTTTTAAGGGACTTCCTGTTTGCTGAAAACAGTACCGACAAATTGTATAATGACAAATGGTGGCCCAAACATCGTGGGAGCATGCTGTCTTGGGACCTCAAGCTCAGTTGCAACTAATTTTGTCTCAACCCCAAAACAAGCAGAACAACATGACAATGACCAGGCTTTGTCTGTTTCCATGCAAAAATGGCCTCTGAGGTTTGGCTAGATGTGAAGGGAGCTATACTTGTACTTATCCACTTTCTGCTGGGCTTTGAACAGTTTTCAGAGTAATTGCAACATGACTGAGAGATGCACATTTAATCCTACATTATTGCATTTACGTTATGTAGCTGAGGACAGTGTACTCGTGGTTTTGGTGTCAAGGAGTGTGTGAGGCACCTCACTACCAACTGGATTGCAGTGTTTACGGTATAAATCTGATCACGACCTGGGATTACTGTCATTCTCTGTAATAGATTAAGACAGGAAGAAATGCTGTGTGAGTGATGTTTCCAGGTCCATCCAGCTATATCAAGTGAAACAATCTTGCCCAAATACTGAGCTGGTGATTTCTTGAAATTCAGTTTCTTAAACTTCTTCTTAAACATCGAGGCCCTCTTGGATTATATATTAGTTTTTATATATTAGTTTTTATGTTTCTGGGTAGTCTGGTGTTAGTCAACATGATTGAAAGAGTAGCCTAAAAAGAATTTGGCATTTGAAGATGGTAATGACTATGCCTAAGAGGTGCTGGTAAATGTACTTTTGATTTCCCCCTGTCTACTCATTTGAAATTACCTTCCAATATGGACAACATTGGAAAAGTTCTGACTTGGTTTGATACCTATCTAACTGGCCACTAATTCAGTCCATCTCGGCTAGTCTCTAATGCACATCTGCATGGATGAAGGAACACTTTCATTCAAACCTCTTTAATAAGGATCCGTCAGGGCATGTGGTCCAAATATGGTTTGTCCAGCAGAAAAGTGCTGGCAGGGCGTTTGGGACACACAAATTATTTTTTACCAGAATGACCTGCCCATCTGATCTGTTGCCAGAAAATATGTACCTGGATCAAATTGATGTCACTAGTGCTTGCCTACTTAGTGACTGTGGAGCGGCACCCAGCTACTTGAACTCAATCATATGGGCTTACGCTCATTATGCCCCATAGATACGTCATCTATCCCTGCACGGCCATCACAGTACTCATTTGTCGTTCCTAATAGTAGTAAAAACTACCAAATTCTATTAATACAGGGGCATCTCACTCCATCTCCAAGAAAACCTCTCAGCCTAACTTAGCTGGCTTGCATTTACTTTGTACTTGCAGTGCAATTCTTTCCCTATAATCTCCTTAACTTTGTCTTATTTTGCAGAACTTAACAAATACAACAAGATATCCCACTGTACTGAAGGTTTATTGTTGTTCCTCAGTTGTAAGTTGCTCAGGATAAAGCCTTTTTTTGGAGATGCCAAATGGATTTGACAACCTTTGATGGAGATTTGCAGAGAAATGAAAGAAATATGTAATCGGGAATTCAACATTGTTAGCCATCTTTATATCTAACAATATTGACATATTCCTGTAACTGACCATTGGGCCAAATTGCTGAATGTAATTAATCATATTTTTATGAATCAACCCAAGAGAGTTTAAACTAAATGTCTAAAGTGCATGAGGTCTGAATAGTTTCTGTTATGGTAACAATACAAGTGTGCAAATATCTCCTTTGCCCACCACATCAGGACTTCTGTACCACATATCTTCTTTAAATGCCTCATGTTTAAGCAGGCCACCGTAATGATGTTGCTGACTGAGTGCTTATACGTGGCTACTCAACTTTGTCGCTGAACAGTAATGAATGCTGAGGTAATCTATTTCATCCCCTGACCATTAGCAGGCTGGGAACACTCTCTAATACCAGTCTGGCCCTCATTTTCCGGGCCTCTGATCGCACAGAGCACTGGGCATCTAATACGCTCAATGAAATGGGGCTCCTGATTACTGGGGCAGGGATTTAATATATCACGGAAAATTAGGTCGATTTTAATAAATTACCCATCCCACTGAATAGTCCGCATATGCTTTGGTAGAGGAGGGGCTGTTTTCCCGGTGGGAGGACTAGTTGTTTAAATACGTGTGGATGCGAGTGAGGGGGGATGAGTTGGATAGAGGGGGCCCCCTCCTAAATAAAGGATGTCAGCACTTTCTAGTTGCCTAGTGACTTTGGAGTCCTTGTAAACCGGGAGCAATTAAAGCTTTGGTTTTATCTTCAGTCATCCTAATGGACTGTACAGTCTGCTACCTCCACATCTAAATAATCTATATTCATGCCTGGACCTCCCAAAAAGCCACTAGTCCTTCCTTTGGCACACTGCAACTTGTCACACAATGCCTTAGTAAATAAAATATGAGTTAGTACATTTTCACCATGTAGCACAGGGTGTATTTTACTTTTATGGCAGCACATTTTGCTCATGATGGAGGGTGAGCGCGAAAGAAGGCGAAATGCCTCCATAAATCATTCCTTGCGTTCTACCTCAAAAATAGTGCTCATATGATAAATGCGAGTTTACTGGAAGCATTTTAACTCTGAACAATGAGTCTGTGTGTGTGTATATGTTTGTGTGTGTGTGTGTCTGTGTGTGACAAATCTGGAAGCATTTTATGGTCAGCCGCAGAGGCCCCTGTGATTGGACAAGCCATGTCACTCCTGGTCTTAAAAGGCTTTGCACAACAGCAAGGGCATCCGCGAGTCATCCTGCCATTTGTGGGATGAGCAAATTCCACAGGATACACCACACAGTTCATTTCTATCCAAACTGCTTATTCTATCTTCAGGCGTTCGCAGACACACGATTCATCTTGGTAATTTGTGATTGTGGTCCATGATCAATACCCATGGCTTTCTGGAGCTTCACACTGATAAATCTGGAAATGGATTTGTCAGTGTTGGAGAAAGATAGCTTTGAATAACATCACTAATGCTCTAATGTGTGACTATAAATGTGAGTCAGACACCCAGGGAAGTACAGGCTGTGTACTTCATAATTTTGCTGTCTGAAATTAATTTGACGTTACACAGTATATACTTACACATTCCCTTAGCTCAGTGAAAATGTCCCAGTCACATCATCTACTATCTCCTGGACAGATGTTGATTTCTGACAGATGCTCATTCTACTAATGTTCAAATCCTTTCCCCTGTCTATTTTTTTATTGTCAATCATTTCACTGCAGGCATCTTTCACATCATTACAATCAATTCGTACTTGTTACTTTCTAAAAATCTTTACACTGATTTTCTATCTTAGCACTTATATCTAACTTGCAGTAATTGTTTTGATTCGTTTGTTCGACCTCACAAAGTTCATATCGTATTCCATAGTAGGGGAGAGCGGGGTAATGTGGGACATCGGGTGATGTGAAACACCCCCTGTATCTAGGCAACATTTGTGGTCATGTGACTATTATATTTAAAAGCCCCTCCCATTCCCACCCAGTTGGTGCAGGTGCTGTGGAAAGTATGTTTTTTCACAAAAATCTGTTTTTTGCATGTAAAAGTACATTTTCTTGCTTTGAACTTAATCAACTGTTGTGTCAAAACAAATTGATTCAGGTAGAAAAAATTATATCATACATGTTGATGAACTTCCAACATATAAAACCATGTGATTGATGCTAGCTGAAGATTAGCCTGAATTGATAAGAGATGTAGTTTTTCTAAAATTGTGGCTTCGGGGTAAAGTGGGAAAAATGCTGTGGGGTAAAGTGGGACAGTGTCTCACTTTACCCCACCACGAAGCACAAGTTAAATTTAGTCTTAAACATATTCTAGTGTTATATTACATTATATATGTTTTATTTCTAATGTCATAAACATTGTAGAAAAGCCATCATGCCAAGAAACTATACACTAGGAAGACAACCTGGGGCCAAACACCCCTCACAGAGATGGATAGTGCAGCCGCTGAGGTCATGCAAGGAAAGAAGTCCTTAAGAAAAGCTGGAAGGGATAGAAATATTGACAAGACAACCCTCAAAAGATTCATAAAGAAAAAAGAGAAAGGGAAAGTAAAATCAGTAGCCTGGGGTGCAGTAGCTGAGGTAAAGAGAATAGTCACAGATGAGATGGAGGAGGAGCTTGCCAAACACTCGAAACAACTAGCTGACCAGGTCCATGGACTTGCTCCAGTTAAGTGCCGTGAACTGGCATTTGAATACGCAGAGAAAATCAATATCCCTGTCCCCCTTTACCCCGTAGCCGGGGTAAAGTGGGACACAAGACCACTTTTTTTAAAACAATCATATTTTCACTGCCTTTTGTCCTGAAGACATTCTGATCATTTCCATTGCTAGAAAACATCCTGAATTAATGAGAAATGTGTAAATTTTACTGATATATCATTAGCTCACCTAGAGGGGAGCAAATGTAAAAAATGTCCCACATTACCCCGCTTTCCCCTAACATGTGGCCATATTAGTATTTATTTGCTTTCTGGTTACTTGATAAGTAGTCTAATATCCACCCTCCCTTTTGCCCTATTTTGGTCTCCTCCAATTCCGGAGAGAAATAAATGTCTCTCTCCTTTATGTGTTTACCTGCTAGTGGCTAACTATGTTCATCTGCTCAGTGTTGCAGGATGGCCGGTGAGTTCATTATTATTATTATTTCTTTGCTGAAATTCACCTCCAGCTACATCCAGAAACAAGGTTGATGATTGCAGTAAAGGCCAGAAAACCTAAACAAGAAATCAGGCAAACAATTGTGGTATTTAGTTGAGTTGGAACTGGCTATTCAGGCAACATAAATTGCTTAAATTATAAATAACAGTAACTTTTCCCCCTAAAATAAGAGCAATAAAAGAGTAAATTGTTGCAGATTGAGGGTAAGTTAAGAGAACAGAAGTAAATGTCTAGAGGTTTAAATGTCAAGGTATTTTAATAGATACAGTCTTGGAATAAATCACTGGAGTATTATGTTTACATATTATTTTCCTCTTGCTGGTGGATGTTGCAGTGGAGTGTTTGTCATAAGCTCTGTGAAAGGCACGCAGGGCTTCCAGAATTCCTCATATCTCCACATTGCTCCTTCTGTATTTCACAAACCCACTCCAAACAACCCCCCTCCATCACCATTCAAGATAAATATGAAACCAAAAGGAGAAATTCATGCTTGAAGCAAGGGAACTAATCTCCCTCCTGCCTGTTTCACTCCTCTGTGTTTAATTGATAGAAAATGCACGCATCAAAGAAAAAGCACACTGAGATTTAATGGGCATAAAATGGACATTAGCATTTTAAAGAGGTGGATTAACACATTAATCCCAGCAATTTTCATCCAGCATTTCCAATGAGATCGTCACAGCGCGCAGGCTCCTAATGGGGCTTAACTGGCTTTTTGCTTTAGTGCTGCTCTCAGGGATAACAGCGAAACTTTTAGTTTTTGGAGATGGGAAGACGAAGGAGCTTAATTCGTGTGACGGCTCTTTCAGAAGTGTGATTTTGCTTCCAAGAGAACAGACGTTCACATGACACATTACACAAATTGCAACAGTGCCATGGATGTGCTCTGCGTTTGTGTGGAGGAGAGGCACTGACGAGATGTGGGGTTTCAGATGGGGAAATTGCCCATGCTTGAGAAGGGGTAATCAAAGGGGCTGTTGTTGAAAGAACATCATGGAGTTGACTTTTTCATACATGCTGAACATGTGTGGTTTTGCAAGACGAGGCACACTGGGTTGTTGAGCACAATCACTGTACATACAATAGAAGTTCGAGAACATGACTTTACCATGATGTGGGGGGTGCTGGGGGGCCGGCACGGTGCTGGGTCTCTCTACACGATCAAAGCACGTCCCAATGTGCTCACCATCCATCCAGATGAAACTCATTTGAGCTGATTTTCTGAGCAGAGATCTAGAGATACACATTGGTTTCAGACTCCCAACACCCGACCCCAAAGGTAGTGAATGCACCGCTGTGGATTGTCTTTACATACGACTTGTCAAACCCAAGGAAGGAAGTGGTTGCCACTTTGGTCCCAGGTGAGTGCTGCTTGTGTTTCATGTGTGAGGGACGAACTCATGATGAGCACATGCAGCTTGTGCTCTATGTATATATTCACACTTATATTCTCAGAGACACATCGAGCCAGCACGAGCCGTCATCTGTGACACAAACCCTCAGTGGCGCTGTTTAGACTACACCGAGCTCTCTTGATGCAACGTGTCCCCTCCAATGGTGCGCACTTTCATGTCCATCCCCGTGCGGCTGCACCTCCCTTTTGTTCGAGTCATTTACACCGCAGTTTATGCGTGCACAACATGCGGGCCCCGCTGTATCTCCATGCAAAGAGGATGTAATGTAGGTCATCAAACAGAGCTGACTGGGAGAATGCTGTTGTTTGTGAGCGGCAAGCCAGCCTCCAGAGTAAAGGACTTGATGTGAAAGGAGGGGTGTAAAAAAACAACAGAGGGGAAAAGAACACAATGGAACAAACAAAAGCTTCTTCGACAAACTGTTAAAACGTAGAGTGTGTCTGTTTTGGGTGTTGTCACTGGTGGGTAGAGGTATGGAAATGCAGAAACACTGCTTTCTCTCACTCCCTCTTCTCCCAGCTCGTGTTCTCTGGTGAATAGTTTATGCTCTGTACCTTCTATTCACCTCTCCTGTACTTTCCGTCCCATTATCACTGCAACATGAGATTGCACTCAAGACAATGTTGGAATATTTGATAACATGGATTGTGAAACTGAAACACCGTTTTGAATTAATAAACAACAGAGTCTGGAGCTCTTTGAGCGGAATCCACCCTTTTCCTTCCTCTTGCCGTATTATTAGCCATATTACTTTTTCATCTTCTGCCTTTTGTCCGGTTCCATCTGAGTAATATTAGAGAAAGCTCTCAGCTTCCTGGACGGGACTCGGGGATGGGTGTTTCCTGAAACATGCTCTGGCAGGCTGCTGTGATTTGAGTTGCTGCTGAATGCACAACACAAATGAAATCGGAAAAGACAGGCTACACTCAAAGCACGGTTTCCCTGTTCTCTCTGCTACCTTTGTTTGAAAGCCGGTGACATCTGTGTACATAGGTGCTGTGCTGTGTCTGAGCTCTGGCCTAGATCAGGATCAGAGTGGATACACGGCATTCGCTGAAAACTCTTTTACCGCACTGGACACAGACAGAACAGGCTCTTTCGCCAGCCACGAATTTATGGCAGTTTCGTAAGTTCCTCGTCCTTCTGCCATAACCTCACTCTTCCCCAACAAACACACTGCCTTCTATCGGCCTCCTATTGCATGTTTACTAGATAAATACAAAGACCCCCTCAACCTCCTCTGTGAGAGATAATGTGCACATTCCAATGGAAACCGCTTTGCCATGGTCAGTGGCTTCTTGCCGTACAAAAACACACACACAAATGCTGTATAGTGATCCAAAATGTCAATAACAAAAAAAAAGAAAAAAAAAACAACCACCTTCTCCCTGAGTACAAATCTCACCTCACTGATCAATCCATCTTGTTACCACCTTTTCTGTGAAGTTCTCATTAACGACTCCCTTTATGTAAACACAACCTAATTAATGTTGAAACCTCAAAAATGGAAAAAGTCTGGTTTTGATTAGCGAGAGAAAGAAAACATGGATGTAGGAAAATGTTCACCCGGGGGCTGACTATGGCCAGAATTTGATACAAATTCAAAGACCTGGTCTCACTTCATCCCTTGAGAATAATTACACTTACTGTATCTGCTGCTCGGCCTGATTCGTGTTAAAAGCTTGAGGGACGGCCAAGGCACTTGGACGAAAAGGACAGAAATTTACAGTGCGGTGGTTGTCTTTTCATTTGCCTTGGCCAGGCTCTTGACAGCCTCAAAACGCTGGTAAGCTCCGACACTTTGAACCGTACGATAAGGATCAACTCAAGTCAGACATATGCTAGGCTGAGAGGAATCCAATTTTACACGAGGGCTCTCAAAACAAGTGCGACATCCGTAATTGAATATCGAGTACCCTGATGAAGTGATCAAAGCATGGAGCTTGCAAAGATAATGAAAATAAATAAAGCTAAAACATTACATTTGTCTGTGGTGACAGAAGGGTTTAACAGGATGCTGTTTTATGCTTAGCGCTGAGACCTGCCTTTTAATAAGGATCGTAACGAGGGGTTTCCTTTTTCAAAATCACAAGCCTGCAAACAGGACAGAATTTGATTAGGACGGCCGGCTCTGTTCTATGTGTCTGTGCGCACAGGCACGAGTACGAGAGCGTGGGATAGATCCATCCATTCCTGATGTGGCTCCCAGCAGTCGACAGCGCTGCCAGCCGTTGTCATTTTCTGGCAGCCAGATTACTCTTGGGGTGGCATTTTCACAGTTGTCAAGTGAGGATTTAATGGCCAATTATCCTCAGATAAATATATCTCTGCTGAGGAGAGGGAGCCATCGTAGGAGTGGGAGACTATCGCTTCTAATTGTGGGCTAAAGAAAGAGAAAAACATGTCTGGTCAAAGCCTCCAGAGACTGGCCGACTTCCTATATCCAAGTGCTGCCACTTCATCATCACCCAAGAATCCCTTAAAATAAAATCCACTGTACTGTAAATCACGTGTTATGCTTACAGCACAAAGTACATGCCGTCGTTAAACAGGGTGTCGCCATCCTCGCTTTGACCAGAGCCTTGCCGTCCAATTCTTTTTTTCTTCCACTGCTGGCATTCGTGACAGGAAGGGAAATCGCTAAGTGAGGACACTGCTGGGGCCAGTGGGATGACTGAAACACTACAGGATTGATGGAATTATACTATGATAAGATTGAAAAGTAAATGTTGCACTTTGACTGCTAGGTTACTGAGGTTATGGCAAGGAAAACACTAGAAGATTAGAAATTAGATTTTTCGAAATTTTCGAAATCTTTGACATTTTAACATAAACCTGTATTTTCCCCAAAAAAGGACGAATTGTTATAATTCAAGAATCAAGTCACTCTGAAACTAAAGTTGTTTAAATTGTAATCAAATTGTATTCACTTATTTACACCACCTGCAACTTCACCTTAGTCACAGAGATCATCGCTAATAACTCCTAACTATACTGTTTGGCTCATACTGGTTTCCCCGAAGGAACTGTGTACGTTTTTATTTGAGAGGCAGCAGTGATAGACACAGGCTGGTTTCAGGCTCAGACATTATACAGACATATGTCTCTGTTGCTGGCAGGTTTGCAGTGTGTAGATGTCAATGGGGATCGAGGCTAACAGGCTGAGTGGCCTGCACCGACGTCACCTCAGGTTAATGACAATGACAGTCTCAATCGCTGGTGTGGTTGAGAGGATTTAATGCTTCCCCTTTGGCACCAGGAAGTGCTGATAATGATGCCGGGTGGCACAGAGCGTGTCCCTTCTGACATCAGCAATGATTTAAACTCCTGCAATGGTGGGCAAATTCATATATATATATATATATATATATATATATATATACACACACATAGGGAGGCAGGCATGCACACACTATAATGTCCAAATTACACCTCAACTAACTGCTGTCGTCTAATTTTTTTTATGCAAGGATAGCACACAGTAATCAATAGATAAGCCTGGTCAACAAATACACTCGTTTTCAACTTTATACTTAGGACATTATGGTAAAATAGAAAAACATGTCAAAACCTCATGAAGAAACCATGCACAAAAAACTGTGACACTGCTGCAAACACACACAACCACACAAACACACACAAAACAACGTGCTACATTCTCATTCCAACTGTGAACCACGTGTCAAACACTGGTTTCTTGCATGCAGAGGGACCATACACCTCAACATGAACACAAAGAGGGGGGAAAAGGCATACACAAATACAAAGGCTACAATTGAGCCTTGTATTGTCCTCTAGAGATTGTATTGTCCTCTAAGGATATGGCATAGTTCTAAACTTCTACTATCATTTCATGAACAAACATTCACGTGTCTTAAAAAACTATAAGACAGAATTATATAGCGCCCGAGCCAAAACCCCTTTTTTAGAAATGCATATGCTCTTTCATACATTATTTTTCAAACTATGTGTTCCATGGTTTGACACCCTTGAATTGTCACACGTATGCTGCTGCAGTCCAAATCCTCCTCACAATGCTTCACCATATGCTAAGCTAGCTAGCTCTGAGATACTACAACTCGCCAGCCAAGATATTGGAGGCATGAATGTGATGGCTCTTGGATGGATTTCAATAGGTGTAATTGGCTTAAGTGACAGCACTGCTCAATTTTGCGAAGCATTTTCTTTAGCTAACAAGCTACCTTGCTAACCAGCTTTTAGATACAACCATGTGCGATGACCTGTGCTACACATGTCACAGTCTAAGGATGTCAAACCAGGAGGCAGACATAGTTAATGCACATGGCTCATTATTTCACATTGAAACATACAATTCAATGGTGTTTAAAAAAAAAGAAAGGAAAAAATCCCAATTACATCTCAACATTAGGCTGTCACAATGCACATCAATATGCTGTGAATGTATTTTGACTTATTAAGCTACTTTTATGTCAATTACTGGACATGGTCTTGTACTGTTAAGCTAGTATTAGCATAACAGTGTTTCATTCATTAAGGATGATATTTTGAACTGTCGATGGAGAAGAGACAATGAACCGTATTTCTGTTACTTAACCAACTGTTTCCATCATCTAATGCTGGACATGTTCGCGAAAAGTTGCACCTAACATAAAATGTTACGCAATCTTCACTCTGGCACAAGTGGGATGTTTGCTAATCCCACCAATTGTAAACTATCCTCAGTTCAACTGATCAAAATCGAATTGAAAAATGTTTTTTGCCCACAATAACTATATCTACTGTCTAGCTTTCACTTGTCTTTCCCTGCTCTCCTTCTTTTCTTCCCCTCTCCTTCCTCCACTCTTTATATTTACATTATCATCATTGACACTGTAATGACTGGTGTGATTATGCATGCGGACGGGGCTGTGAACGGGTGTGTTGACACGGTGTTGACAGGCTGGCGCGGTCACATCTCTCCCACTGTCTCAGGTGGGAGCTCTGGTTATGCACAGCCTTCATTTAGATTCGATTACAGTGATGCACGCCTTATGGGTGTCACTTCTCTTCCGCTTCACAATTTAGGGAGAAAGGATGGGCAGTAATTGTGCTACCTGGGTGCCGAAGCCCTGGTGGCAAATCAAGCAGCGGGTGCACAGAGGCACATCGTCTGGCTGCCTTTCCCCAGCTCATTTATTTGCCTCCAGTTGTCAATGTGGGAATATCACCTGGTGCAAATTAGCTAGCCCGGGCCTTTAAGGAGCCACACTTCCCTTTCCTGCCCGAGTGATGCCTGTTTTGTCCAATTACATACCAGGTAGTTTTGATCAGCATGTAAAACTAGCATCTCCAGCGTGAGTACCAATGCACACTTTTATACAATGCACAACAGCCTAACCACATTTTCATCATTACACCCATCCCCCTCACTGATGCAGACCATTGTCTCCGCTGGGTTTCCATCTGCTGTAAGCTTCCGACTTGCCTTTACGCTGCTTAACAATAAACTGAAAGAGGTGATAATCTAATAAGTGACAAGATATACAGTAAACTACATGTATATACTTTACATTACATCTGAGGCGTCTTGTTGAAGGCATTGCGGGTGAGCACATCATATTTATAAACAATACTAATATGTGACACATGGCACTATGACATGTATTCCCAAAGTAAAAGAATCTGCTGGGAGCAGAGAGATCACAGATTCCTCCCCAGTGAACAGAGTGAATTCTCATCTAACCAGCTCCAAAGCCTTTGGGTATTGCATATTGTAAATAGCCAACAGCAATGCAGTTGTGTGGAACAGAATAGGAAAGCACGTTGGTTTTAGTTGGTTAAAAATGAAATGTTAGATCCCTAGCGTTTACTGTCATTCAGTTGTTGTTATTTCAGTCTGTGGATATTTGCGGCGTGTCTCTCGACATGGCCCAACCAAAGAAACAGCATTACCCAGGCCCTGGCCACATGTGAGCGGCACATTACGACGAGCTGCGTTGGCCCCTGACCACCCCTGCTCTTAAACTGCAGCGAAAACAAAAGGAGGCAGAGAGTTCAAAGCTGCGTCTGTTTAGTGTGTAGTCATGGTGGCCTGCCGTTGGGTGCTTTCATCATATCTCTCAGTGATGCCACAGTGCCCAGAGGGGGTGATGTCACAGCAAGGTCAATGTCAAATATGAAAAGAGGGAGAAGCGGCTGCCAAGGACTTGCGGGGAGAGACAAATTTAACTAGAAATATCCCGAGATCGGAGGCAAGGAGGCACCATGTGGCACGTTTGCCTACACGCCTGCACATCAGGCCTGTACACTGCGAGCCGACTGCAGGCCACGAGGTTCGGAGACGCCGAGAGTCAACCACATGCTTCTGTTTATGTCTCTGTCACTCTTTGTCTCCTCGCTTAGTCTATCTGGAGCGCAGTCAAATGGACAAAGTGCTCCGTGAACAAAGGGAGCACTGGTATTCTCAGAACGACGCTTACTGCTCGGAGCAGCTGTGGAAATGTCAAACAGGGCTGAGATGAGAGAGGTGTTGCGAGTGGGATGAAACTGCTGACACCTCATTTCCTTTCATTCCCAGTTCCGACGCTACTTTTGTCACAGAATGTTTTATATACGTGGAGACCCTATCTCTCGTCACTTGTGCTTTCCGCCCAGACATCAACCGTGGAAACACAACACACGCTATCACGCAAACGGCTCCTTGTGAGCCATTTGTTCTGCTGCAGTAGCGTGCTCTTTGTTTGAACCTGTGTTGTCTGTTTCTCCCCAAATCTACTTTTTAGAGGGATTACAGCGGGAGACACTGTTATTCAGACCGGCGGAGTTTTTTTCCATGTGAGTGTGTTGTGATTGCTGTCTCTACTATCACTATTCTTTTCTTCCTGCAACGTAAATCTCATGTTTTAAAGATGCCTTTAATGGGAATCAAAGTCTAAATATTTCAATACAGCTATTTTATTATTCAGCAGACTCACAGGCATTTCCAGCCATCTGACTGCGAGAAATCCATGTGCCTCATGTCTTAGCGGTGCAGGTACATGGCTTCAGCTGGCAATATTACAAGGATTAGCATGGCATATGAAATATTTAGTGGATTTCTTCTTCCCTCCCTCTAAAACCTAATAAATCAAATGACTGCCAAATGTCATTAAAGTGATGGTTTTTGACTTGGTAAGGGAGAGTCCCTTTTCATATTTAAATTTGGGCTGGAAGAAATGAAAGAGCGGAAAGGTTACTTGGTTTAGCTGACAACCCCCAGTGCCCCAACACTGGTGGGTGAAGGCTTGAGGAACGGTCTATTGTCTGACGTGCCAGCCGGACGTCCTTGTGGCACTGGTCTCCTGTTGGCTCTTACAGGCAGGACGTCTGTCCCGCAGTTTTGACTAGTCAAAGATGTTTTCTCTCCTCCTTTCTTTTTCTTATTTTTGGACGAGGCGTCACCTCACAGTCGATTCCAGGCAGGGGCGATCTGGACAACCAGCTGTCTCTGTCACCAACTGTCACCAGCATTGTCTCTCTTCCTGCACTGGCTGAACAGATGATGGACATTTGAATGGCAGGCACCATTCTGCCAGCCCCCCGCCTCTCATACACAGGGATCATCGATATTCATCCCCTCGCCCACCTCCAGCCGCCCTCTCTGTGTTTTGAGTCATTCATATGTAAACGCAGAGATAAAACATATGGTGCTAATTTGCAACAAATCAACAGTGACCCAGGCTGCCTTACTACTCCAGATATTCATGGTGAGAGTTACTAGACGCCCAGCACCTGTCTGTGTTTGAAGCCTTGCCTTATTCATTACCAAACTGTGTCGGTAAAGAGTGTCGAGAAAGGCGCAGCAGGCCTATAATTTGCATTCTTCCCACAAGGTGACATAATGATGTAAATTATCAAAGAAAACTGATTTTGTGTAAGACGCAGAGGTTGTTGTAATGCCATTGGCGTGGGTCTCACGAGACGATTTGAAAAGGAAATTATAATAGATACACAGGGCTCCGTTTGTTGCCTTAACTCCAAAGGGAAATCAGCTTCAAAATCATCTGGATGTGAACTCATTGAATGGCAGCTGTCCTCATGTCTGCACCTCATCACAAATGACAACGTTGATCTGAGAGGGATACAATGAGCCAAATAAACTTTGATTTCTCTTCACTTACATCATCAGAACCACTCATAAGGTCACAGCACAAGGAATCAGATCGAGGAACATGATGAAAATCATAGCTGGATTAAAAGAAAACAGCGTTGACAAAGTTAATATCCATTATACATAATTTTGAATAAGTCAAAGGTGTGAAATATTCATGTGGAGCTGTCCAAAGTTGTTTTTTATTCCCTTTCTCTCCTCCTTCTTCTTCTCTTCATGTTGACTTGACTTTCTTCTCCATTAATTATCATGCCCAGGAGGTTTTTCAGGGAGAGGAGCAGCCATCAGGCTGAATCATCTTGACAAGGCGGCATGGCCCAATTACACCAGTGCTCCGCCGGGCTTTGATGTGGCGGAAAAGTAGAGAGATAGGGGCAAATTGCACAGCCATATTATGGTAATGATCTGATTTAATCCTGCCACTAAACTTTATGTAGCTTGTTTAAAGAAGATGCTAACGCTAATTACAGAGGTGCACAGAGGTGTTGGGTGGGATCGGGTAGAGAGGGCTGAGCAGTGGGGCCTGTGGCGCCAGCACCGCCGCCATAGCTTGTGGGATTTTTTCGAGTCTACAAAGTGCAGCTCATAAATGTTGTAAATGAAAATGAGACAAAGTGGAGTTATTTCCGTTTAATTATACATCCAGCGCAGGTGAAAAGGTCAGGGGTCTAGAAGGGCTTCTGCCCAAGCTCAAAACCTGTTGGGCTACAGTTGTTAATTAACACATCCGAGGATGGGAGGTAAAGCAGGTTCGAGGGAACAGGAAAGCGACGGAGACAGGAGGAAAGGGAGAAGTGGGGAGGGGGTCTGAGGGGGGTGTTACAAGGAACGCACGATAATATCAGCCTGTAATTAACTTGTCACTTCAATTACAGCCCCTAAGATTGGAATTGTCTTGGGTTATGGTGCCGGGCCCTGTCTGTATGGTTAATTAGTCTGACGAATAGCCACCATGCTCCTCTCTCCACTCTCCACGCCGTCACGCCTGCAGCTATTTGGTTTATTGTTCCTGATGATTGACTAGCATGGAGCCAAGAGCCGATCCAACTCTGGAGAAGCAGCGCGACTGATCAGCTGTCAGACGAAAAGCAAGTCCATACACGCCTCTATTATATTTTAATGGCTGTTATGACTTTAACCTCTTTGCTTGCTTTTCTTTGTCAAATCTTCAATGCCTGTGTAAAATGGATCGTGGCAGAGAATGAACTTGAAGTAAATGCAAGTTGATTTTATCTTCAAACGGAGGAGACGGACTGACTGAAGGCTTAGTGTTTAATGAGTTAAAGGATCAATCACCCACAGCCTCAAGTTCAATAACCTGACCTCGATGTGAACCCACCTGTCGACCACCTCCAACTGTGAGACCATTACTGTAGAAGAAAAAGAAAATACCAACAGGACAGAAACTAATAGCAAAACCAACAGATTAATTCCTATCACAGTTTTCTCCCTGTGTTTCCTTTGTTTATCAGGCCACAAGCCATTAGTGCCCGTGGAGATATGAAAGGGAATATAAATATCAGGCTGACAAATTGCTGACTAGAGAGCAGTCACAAAGCTTCTTTGTAGGAACAGGTTTATCTTTGATACCGTCTGTTATATTCATAAGGAGAACTGTGTACGTATCAATGGGAAGAAAAAAGTAAACATAATTATCCGTTTGCATAATGCTCAGAGAGAGATCAAAGTTATTTAGCATTCTTAGATAGGTTTTTAAACTTTTTAAATGCGAATGGAGGGCTATAAATATACATTAGAGAGAGAGAGAAAGAGGGAGCTGCAGTATCCGGAATGGTTTGTCCTCTGCGTTACCTTTTCTCTGAGAAGACAAGGACATCTCCTGGGACGCTGAAGGCCTCTTTGTGAAGATTCATCACTTACACAGGCAGTTGTGTGTACTACCACAGCTCGTGGTGTAACTCTTTGAAATCTCACTGTTTTACAGAAGTTGCTCTTGTGAAGGACTCGTGAAGATGTGTTGAGCATTTTGACACAGGTATAATCCGCAGTGGGCCAGAGTGAACGTGTGTGTTTGTGTGCCTCTGTGTTTGTGTGGTTGTGTTTTCTCAAAGTCTCAGAGGAAACTTAGACAGTTCTTGTGGGTTCTCAGATAGTTTAATTCAAGCAAATGCAAACAGATTTAATATTCCATCTTTTATGTATCCCAAGGAAACATTACTCTCTTTAACTTTAAAGGGATAGTTCACGGAATAATAAAGGTTCACTCATCATCTACTCACCACTAGTCCACAAAACAATTTTGGATTTTCAGGGGTAAACAGTGGTGCAGCCAAATCCCATACAACTGAAGTAAACTCTTCAAACGTAATAAAACAACAGAAAAAAATACAACATGCCTCCATGCTGCTGGTGTGGTGTCATCCAAGTGTCTGCAAGCACCGACTTTCATATTCAACTCGAAACGGTGTCCTTTACACACTGTTTTAAGTGATAGGCCGTGTCACGGTGTGCGCAATGCCCGGCTAGACGCACACAGGGCGAGCAAGCGCTGCTCTCCACTAGTCAGGTGAATGCACGTGCTCCAAAGGTTGAGCCACAGTGCGCAATGCCGGGCTAGACCCACTCAGAGAGAACGCTCCTCCTCACTTGCCGAGTATTTGGTGTTATTGAATAATTTTTCAGTGTTCCAAAGATCCCAGTGCCTGCACCGTCAAGTTTACCCAAATGTTTTTCTCTGTGATGAAGATGAACAAAAACCCGAACAGGAGTCGTCTCACTGATGCACACCTTCACTCCATCTTGAGGGTTTTCCTCAAGTTTTCCTGGCTGCAGTTTTGAGCCCTGATAGTCCTGAAAGGTGATATTATTTTATCTTGTGCACTCAAGAAAAAAATGCCTTTTGAGAAATTTGGGGCTTTATACATCCATGTAAGTTGTTGCCCCTTTTTTAATGGTCCATTGCATGCTTGCACATGTATTATTATCATTGGCACCTTAAACATTGTAAAGTTGTAAAAAGGAATAGTGTGGTATATCTTTTTCGTTTCAGTTTTCAGGATCCTTCTGCCTTGCGTGAACAGTGTATGCTAAGTTGTTGATTGGAGTGTGTGTTGTGTGTGATGCAGTGTAAATGATACAGTCTCCTGGAGTCAAAGCTTACTGCATACAGCCAGGCAGTAATGTCTTAGCGCTCAGTGCCTGTAGCCCCACCCAGGTAAATAGCTGATGAGTACAAACCAAAAAGTACAGTTGAGGGTGATGAGAATTAATTAGTTCTGCATGATCATAAATCAAAAGTTCACATTTTGTTATTGCTATTGCAATGGGTCCTGGGTGGAGCTGCATGTCTGTACAAGTCTCATAGTAGTCCATCTAGTAGTTTATTCAAGAAAAAACTAAGTGGAGCTCATTCCTTGAAGACAACTAATGTCACTGCACCACAGTGGTGGACCAGTTGACCAACCAATAGACATTTTTATCTTCAGGGCCAAAGTGCTACAGCAAGAACATTACAAACATCTTGGTGGAATCACCCTTTAAAACTGAAGAGCCCCCTTGTATTGGCTGCTATTACAAACTGTATATATCATGCCATTAACAAAACAAAGAAAAAGTCTTAAAAATAAAATCGGTCAATAACCAATAAAATTGATACTAAATTATTATGTTGTAAATATATGTACTACTTAAAGTTAGACTACCTTTGGAATGTAGAAATTGAGTTGGACCTTGTGTTCCCCAAATGTTCTGTATCTGTGCTGAGGTAATGGCAACATGACCCAAATGGCCATTTAAGGGTCAACAGTAATCCTTAAACCCAATTCAAACAGCAGGCGCGTGGTTATGTATTTCACCACGCTTCAACGGTCTGAACTCACAGCAGTGATTTAGGTAGTGATTGATTGAAGTAACTGTGGTATTGTTGGTGTTTAAAAAATAGCAGTTACACCCTTGTCCAAAACCTATGTTTTCCTGTGAGCGTCTGCCATCGGAATATGTCATCCACTTGAGGTTAAGCTGAAGAAGTCTTGGCTTTCAGGGGCCCGGGGTGGAGGTTGCACAAACGCACGATGAGGCTTCCTCTCTGCCTTGTTCTCTTGCATGTATCTGTCAGCCTGTGGCCTTCAGAACTCGAGCCCAGAAAAGCCCTCCGGGGCTCGTTCTGTCTGACATTGTCATTACTGGACAACATACAAATGTAGCGGTTGTACAAGATTGAAAACAAAGAGAAATTGTGTTTCTCTTTCTCATTTCAGAGAGGCAGCGTAGTTGTGCACATATTTACTGGAAGTGAAATGATCCATGAGAAATGGCTGACCCATCGATCAAATCTGGCCATGGCAAGTAAACGGAAAGAAAAGGCTTGTTGATTAGGATCAAACCCAAGAAAGATTTTATGAGTCTTCTGCCCAGCATTGCACACTCTCTATGATCCTTTTAAGTATTTGGTTCCTTTCCTATGAGAGAAAACATGCGCCATCAGTTTGACTAAGTGATAATTGTTTGCCGTATCTGGTTCTGATGATGTGGCAGTCCATATGAAATCCATCACAGCAGCAATGACAGCAGAAATGGGGAATGCACACCTCATGAACAAGCTGGCATGCTTAACCTCTGCAGCCGGACGGGCTAAATTCATACAAGCTCTGTTATCAGGCTTCCCCATGATGGTTTGCCGACGGCTGGACTGTGGGCGTAGCCATTATCCAATAGCACAAACGCTTTGATCAGCAATAACCAATACTGTATAGGACCGTCTAGCAGACCTTTCCGAAGCTTTTTCTATTCTATTCCATTTTGCAACTTGCTTACAAGTTTTTAGGGGGGGCCTCCTCCATCTTTGTAGACATCAGTCAGAATAATTGTCATTGACAACAGTTTGGCCCACGACACCTGGGACAAGCAAACGAAATGTGATGAAGACAAGACTTTGGAAAATGTTGAATCTGCTGGGAAAATGGGTTAAAAGGCAAAAATTTGTCTGACAATTGCTTTGTGATGGTGCTGTTGAGTCCACGCAACGAAAAAAAGGCATTGAACTGATTAAAGTGTTACCCTTTCTTCTACTCCCTGGGAGGATCAAACATGGAAGTTCAGCCAGCTTCTTTTAGTGCTGCCATAAAAGTGTCCTTTCCATCCCAGATATGATGTGAGAGCTGGAGAAGTCCACTGCCTCATATTGTTTCAAGATTACAGCATCTGTATGTGCATTTTCCAAATGTGCACATGGACCAACACAGCCCTGATTTTCAAATAGACAATGGCATTTGAACCTGTGAAACTGGTAACTTAGTAACTCATGAGGAAAGTGTCAATATAATACAAGAGATATAATAAAGAACAAAATGTTATTTTAGAGCTCCTCCTCCTCAAACATGTCTCTTACCAACTGAGCCTTGGAGCCAGTTAGCAGGAACATTGTCTTGGTCTGAATCTTCCTTATTGTTATTTTCCACATTGTTTTTGTCAATGAACTTCTGCTGTAATCTGTTTCAAAATGGCTCCAGTCTCTTGGATCATCAGCTCTTGTCTGAAACGTGACTTTAAATACTTATTTGCAGGCTAAGAAAGCTAACAAACAAACAGACTACTTCTTCGGTGTTAAAGGTGTATTCACGCATCCGGTCTTACTGGATATTGATAAACTAATTAACTACTAACCATACTAATACATTTGTCAACTTGTTGAGAATTTGGTTTTCCAATCCGTTTTGAAGTACACAATGTGCTTGTAAAGTTAACAAAAAAATGTGTGGCTTTGCTCAAAGCTATAAAGATAACAGTAAATAGGAATGACTTAAATGTGCCCTTTCCTGAATCAGGAATTGTACGTGGATGTTTAACATTTATAATTGGCCCAACTGTGTAAATTGTGGCCCCTTTATGGCCCCTGATGTTGAAAAATCCTGGATCCGGCACTGTTTCGAACAGCTTGATCCTCTAAGATCCAATGAGGTATAATGCTCATCTAGAAAAAGTTATCCTAAGAGGATAGAATACAATCATAAAGTTTTCACACTTCACATACTGCAGAGCTGCTCTATAAGACGACGCCACAAATACCAAATATGTCTGTTATTGCAAGTGACATTGTCATTATGCACTGACACAGCATCCCTGCTCTAGTGGGGCATAAAAATGTCCTACTAAACCAGCAACATAAACACACTGATAAATTACATTTATATGCCATCAAGCTGCGACATTTGCTGACACCAAAAGAATGTTTCTCCCGATCTGCCGAGGCGATGGTTCTCATTATCCAGCTGAGGAGTGAACAGCGCTTGGTTGTTAATGAAAAGTACACAGACAGTGACCTTTGTAAAGTCCTCCTGCAAATGACACAGTTAACAAACTCCAGTTCAGGTGCTGAGAGAACTGGAGCAGAGAGAGAGAGAGAGGGCCTTCCTGCTGAGAATACGATGAAACCGTCTGAACCCTCGGGTTCTAGTGTTGGATGGATGCTGACGAGGTCAGTGGGGTCACAGTGGTCACTATAACTCCAAACTCTGCTCCAGAAATCATAGTGAAAAAAAACAACCTCAAACACAACCTCTGCCCAAGCAAAGAAGGACTTGGAACAAGTAGAAAGACGACGGTTTAATTCCACAAAGTGTGTGGAGGAATTTCTATTATGGTTAATGTCTTAATTAGCCTATAAGAAATAATAGAGCCCTGGACTGAAACTCAGCCCGCCAAATCATGACAGAAAGGCAGCAGCAGTACTCTTGGATTCCTAAAAAACATGCATCTCATTAAGCACCCGGGTAACAGGCTAATTTCCTACTTTGCGGACAAGGTTTATAGAGCAAAATCAAATGCAAAAGTTTATTAAACATAGGTGTGCCCAGTAGACAGCTCATAAAAAATTATATTTTGCTTCCTTTTAAGTATTCAGATATGCAAGCTAGTATTTCTGTGGTATTATTGTACAACTGTAAAGGCACATTGAAAAACAATTAGAGGATTTACTGCCAAGCATCAAATTAAACCGCCTGTGACCTCTGGGTTCACTCAGTCATTTTCATAAATCCTTGCTTGGACTGATTTATTGAAAGACCTTAAGACGGGTTACCAGACGAACTGTGAATATGCTGAGTTGATGATGGCACCATGTTTTTTATACCACAGCCTATTAGGCTCCTCTGGAGCTTAGCTGATCACTGCTGATGAAAGGGTCAACACAATGACAGTTGCTATATGAGATGCAATCAGCCCCGGCACCATTAATGCCAGGGTAATCATCCTTTATAGTGGTATCGGTTTATAAAAGATGTACACAGCAATACTAGCAGACTGTGCAAAAGGATTACTGGGAATCCAATCAACTTAGACAAGCCTCGTTTTCAGCACAACACATCTAGATCGTTTGGATATAGTGTCAGATGAGTTGTTAAAATCATACAATGTCCTAAATTTATTTATCAAATAACCATCACACTGTCCAGTCCTATCAGTTTAAACCGTGCAGCAGCAGAGAGTTTCAAACTAAACTCAAAAACGTATTTTCCGATCTGAGCTGACCCGGGTCTGTGCACCATTACCCCCTCGTAAGTTTTGGGGGAATTGTTTCAGCATTTTGTTGAGGTGTTCTTTGCTCCACGGCAGGTGCCCTTTCTCACGCTCTCCCCAAGACCATATGGGCCCATCCAGCTTCAGCCTCAGCCCGACTCGGGGCTCGCCGTCTGCCAAAGCCTTGTCACACCTGAATCCAGACGATCAAAGCGTCCCGCCGTGCCTACAACAGCACAGCTGCTGCACGTGCC
Source organism: Pleuronectes platessa (assembly GCF_947347685.1). Lineage (NCBI taxonomy): Eukaryota > Metazoa > Chordata > Actinopteri > Pleuronectiformes > Pleuronectidae > Pleuronectes > Pleuronectes platessa. Next base: position 10,655,050 of record NC_070626.1, read on the forward strand.
AGGCTTCCTTCTCGGCTCCACTTCCTTTGCTTTCAGCACATGTGTTTCTAAGGTTGACCACTAATCCTACGTTTATGTGTATTACTGTGTCCGTAGTGGAGTGACAGCTCTGGAAACCCTCAGCCACGTTGTTGTGTCTTCAGCAACACTGTCCCCTCTGGTTTGTTCAGCTTTTGGTTTCTTTCGTCTATTGTTTGTTTGTTCTCGTCTGTTTGCTTCGCCATAACTGTTAAAAGCCACATTCATGGGGACGGGGCTTCTACAATCTCACCCGGCCAAACCGTAACCAGTGAGGCATAATTGTCGGTGGGGTTTCCACTTGTAAAACAATGGCTTTGACATGCGATTGGAGGCCGATTTCATACCAGCCAGCTGAAAGAGAGGAGTGTTTTCTGTTCAGAGCTGAGTTAAACATCCGAATGAGGACTGTCATTAGAGAATTCCTCTGGGACTGCAAAGTGCTGACTCGAACCAAAGCGAGAGAAACCTCTGGGGCAAATAAATATTCGAAATAAAGCTGACGTATCTGAGCAACAAACAAACAAACAAATTAAAAAATATCACCATATGATTAAGCGGGAGAGAGAAAGCTATTGATTATCACTTAGCTCGCAGAGATTCTTTTAAATTGTGTTTACCACTTATCGGAACAGACGCTGGCGTGAGGACGGACAACTTGAGATTAAGTTCGTGTCTCCTGCAGCTCAGTCCTCATCTAGCAAGCAGTGGTTAAGGAATTGTATTGACTTCTGCAGATGCACTCAATCTAAGTTAACTTTTTTTTGGTAGCCAGAATTGATTTGGAAAATAGCACCAGAGGTCCCTTTAATGCTCTAAGCCCATTAATTTCCTCAGGGAAATCCATCTTTGTCCTTTTACATCAAGTGAAATGGGGATTTATTTGTACTTTGGAACCCACTTAATGAAACCAAACCCAAAGAATATTATCAAATGTGTATGATGTTTCTAGTATTACTGAATTAAGAATATTGAACCAAGGTTTAAGTCTGTACAGTAGGATACTTTCTGCTGCAGCTCACCACAGCCAAGACGGGTAGTTTATAAACATCAGTGAAAAGTCGGTATGCATTTATAATTGAAATTCAATGCAATTCTGTTACTATCCAACTAGCCCATAGCATCTTCCCTTTCTGCCAAGACATATATTTCTTTTAAAACTCACACCTCCAGTTTGTAATGTTTTCAGTAAAATTTCCAGGTTTCCTGCAGGTTTCAATTTAAGACCATGATGACGTTTAAAACGCATGTCATGTCCCAGAATTACTAACACTGTCCCATAATTGAAGATAAGGTAAAATAGCTGAGTAGAGAATATCTCACAAAGTGCAATGGAATTTCCCACTTTTACTACTGAGCATCCAGTCTTTCTCACAGACAATCCGAGTGAGCTGAGACTGACTGTTAATAGCTCCATGTTGGTCTTGATGGTATTTTTATAACAGCGTGATAATATCTGTATTGTTGAGAAAGAACATGTGGAGAGATTAGAAAATATACACGCGGAACAAATCATTCCTCTTAATTTTTTTAAATAACCATAAATAATAACTGATAACAATTAACTCACTTAAACATATTTAAGAAGAAGTAATTAAGAAGCAATTTTTCACATTTCGTTAGTTACGCAGGATAATTTTTGTTTACTGAAGTTATTCACTTGAGCAACAAAATTAAACACAACCCGCCTATATTCGCCAGTTCTCCTCTTTTTTTTCTTTGAACTCGAGATTTTTTTGCTCGAGTTCAAATATTTCAACTTGAGCAGCTGAAGCGAATTTCGCAATTTGCATCAGTCATGTTGTCCGGCGTAAGTGATGTGAAACCGCCTCTATTGACATTTTTTCACCATTATTCAGAGACTTATTAAAGTTTTGAAGACCCTGCAGAAACCCTGACTTTCTGTAATTGTGTGATTTTCATTAAACAAATGTATACGAAATCATTTACAGACACAGATATCCAGTATGTTATAAGTGGTCTGCATTGAATAAGGGCAGATGCTCATCAGTTTTAACAACATATTGGTTTGGAGGAAGAACTGCTGCTCAGATGTTTGGAAGAAATAAGCATTTCATAAAATCCGAACATATTCCTTGGTTATCTACAATATGGCAATAAAAGTGTTTATGGTTCTGTGTAACAGATAAATACTGTAATTCTGTTGATAATTCACTAATCTTTCCTCGTAAAATGTGAAAACCATGACAGAGCTCACTCCGTCTGTCCTCAATATTTAGTATCAGTTGCAGCTGTATGCTTTGAATAAACTATAATTCATTGGGAGGGGGGGGAAAAAATGCTTGCTCGCATCACTGATATTCACTGTACCATTACTGAGACGCAAGCAAGGCCACGCTTGTATTTTTATGATGCAGATGTTTATCAGAAATGAGTCACTGCTCCTTGACACCGAAAAATACAGCATTGTGATGTACCGGCATGACTGTGTGACGGCCAGATGCAGCGGTCTCAATTTGGATGTTTTCATGACAACTGTTAAATCTCAGGCAAAGCAGCAGAGTTAGCACATCTCCAAGGTCACGATGTGGACCACTGCTCCACAGCTTTCCACACACACAGAGTCAGATTCAAGATGCTGCAGACTCATCCTAAAATGAACCATATTGTTCCACCGGAAATAGAACAGCAGAAGAAGAACAACAACAAGAACAAGACGAGCACACATCATGACTAGAAGGAAACGCCATATCACTTTCAACAGGTTGACACAAGAGATAAGAACAAAGTTTTGAATCGATGGTCTACTTCCTCTGAAACCCAAATGCCCATGACCATTCAGTGCTGATTTGCTGTTAGAGCAAATAGAGAAGTGAAGAACATACAAACTATATTGACAACTATGGACCAGAACTCTCAAAATGTCCTTAACACATAGTATTGATTTAAAATATATAAAATTTCCCTTCTGTGAACCTACTTTCAGATGTAATAAATCCCAGGTCTGGTATCTCACTGATTTACAACTTATCACTTCGAGGCTTCAAAGAGTTTTTTTTTTTTTCACAGTTCTGAAAAACAACTGAAAAGCAGCACGGTCCCTTTTCCAGGCCATTGCTGGCAAACCATACCAGTTTAAAATTATGTACCATAAATCTGCTGGGAGCAGGGAATCCACATATCAATTCAAATACCACAAACCTGGCTGACAGACAGCTTTAATAAAACTTTTTACACTGCCTAAAAAAAAATGAGAAGATGAAGGAAAATGAACGCAACAAAATATGGTCATTCAGAAAATGTAATGTTACACAGTCCAGCATTTTTAATAGTGTTATTTTAAAATCCCTTTAAAGTGTCAAGGACCTAAATGCATAAATATTTTGGAGCTAGCTTTTACAAGAGACAATAATATTTTATAGAAACAGTCTTCACATACATTCCAAAACTCAGACCACAAACAATTCCATTGAAGCAGTGACGGCATGTACCCATGGAAAAAGTGGAAACTATAACCGTTATTACCTTGTTTTCCCATGAAAAGCCAAGAAAACAGAAGAGCGTTGACAACAACTTTTGTAAGGTATGAGGAATTGTAAACAAACAGTGACCTTTCTGTTGGAAATGTGATGTAATATCAATAATAAGTGTCTGCTTTGTGAAAAAACCTTATTCCTAGACGCTGTGGGATGTCAGTGAAGCTGTGGGGGGGTGGGATGGGATGTACCAATAGGAACCAGAGAGTTTCGGGGTCAAGTGTGGAGCAGTGACAACATGCCAGTCACCAAATCATCCTGAGTCGCTCTAATGTAAAAATTAACCATCCTCTTTGTGCCGACCACAGTGGATTTGAAAGTGGCTGGGCTACACGGTTGTGCAACGTTTCGTTCATAATTCAATAAGGATCAGTTTCACTATGGAGGGCGCTGGCGTCGGGGAAGGGAAATCTTTCAGAGCAACACAACACAGAATGAAGTGCAAATGGTGAAGCTCACCGAAAGGTTTCGATTTTGGTTGTCATGCGCTCCGTGTTAGACTGGGGTTGAGAGCATTTGGTCCCTCGCCTAATGTGTTCATGTTGGCACTCGCTGTCTCACCAGAATGGCTGCCAGATGTCGTTCTCCTCTTTATGAAGCCGAGGACCTGGAGCACGGTGACTCCGAGGGCCCTCGCGCGCTGCTCCAGAAACCACCAACAACGTACATGCAAACTGGCACCATTTAATGAGTCACACAATTACTTCAAAGTGAAATTACATCCATTTAAACCTGTCGTACACATCACCCGAAGAGGCACAGAAGAAAGAAGTGTCTACCTTCAATTTATAGCCAAATGAAAACCGCAAAGACAAAAGTGGGACATGTGCAAGTTATTATGGATACACTCCATTCTCAGAGATGAGAGCAGCATGTCGGGGGTGGGGGGGGCATAATCTCTGCCCGGCATATTTGTATGATACCAGACTTTGAAATGGAAAAATCAAAGGAAAGCTTTTCCGAACAAAACGTGAACTTTCTCGCTGTCTCTTTGTGAGCAGACATGGTATATAATCATCATTTCAGCTGTTGGTCGGGGCCATCAAAGGATCCGTGCTCGATTACTATAACACAGGTGATCACAGCCAAATCAGGAGACGTGCTCTGTGAATGAAAGCAGCCTCGGAGAGAGAGAAAAAAAAAAGAACAGTCTGAGCTGCTGACAGAGTACAAAGAGGGCAGATTGTTATGGCATGGTAAAGCTTACACTCACATGTATGTGAATGTAGGGCTATAAAGCCGCAATACAACACTTGGGAGTCATGGAAAAAGCTGGTGCGTGGCCTATAGTTAGAGACGGAGGGCCACCATGTCCTAACAGCTGTCCACAGCTGTGTGGGTGGCTGAAACAGTGGCAACATCACCCACACCCACATTGGATTTTGTTTCTCGGAACCAGGACATGGAAATACACAGCTATGGTTCTGTTAACAACAAACATGCTTGGGTGTGTGTGCAGTGGTGGGTCCCGCAACCAGTGTCCAAGATGTTTCCCAGAGGCAGACAACACGCAACGAGAGTTTCTATTAATACCAACAGCAGAGCTAACATGTGAGAACACCAGCTGCTACACAGAACCCAATACAATGATTTATTTAACCCATAAATGCACCAAAAATAAAACCAAGGAGCCCAAGAGGTGACACATTTCCACAAAGGCCAGTCTTTATCCACAATGTAGTTCTGATCCCTTCCCCTAAAAAGTACAACAACCTTGGCTCAAACGACTCTTTAATGCTTCCAGCCAGGCTCTTTCCTTTTTGATGAGGGAACTCGTGTAATAAATGTGCTGCTCTGCGTTTGATAGCACTTCTGGTTTCCCCCTACGTCTTGCTGAGTTCTCATGTCGAGCAGCTGGGCAGATCAGTTGACTCTTAGGCTGGAGCTGACCCCTTAATGACTTCCATCCCTCCGGCCAACAGCTAGTGCAGGGTTTCTCTTCATCCTCGGAGAGGGAAAAAGACAAAGAGCTGGAGGAAGTAACACCTGGTTCCCTGGAGCCCTGTTGGGGCCCCTGGATATAGGGAGAGCCATGCGCGGTGCCACTCTGAGGGCCCGGTGCGTCGCTCAGCTGCTGTACGGAGGATGTGGAAGAGTGTTACCAGAACAACCAGCTGAGCTGATGATCTGAGGTAAGAGGCACTTAGCGATGACATTTAAACATCTAGGTGAGAGGTGGGTCAACGAGGGGATAATGGGCGCGAGGCTGTGCATTTGTGTGTGTGTGCGTCAGTGACTGAAAGAATGTGTTTTGATTGTGTGTGAGGACTAGCAGGGTGAAATCAGGTTACCTGTCACCAATAAATCTCAGTGTCCCTAGCATATGCTTTACAGACAGCCCATCTGTCTCTGGCTGTTGCTGTAAAACTATCAGCCACAAGCATTAAGTCCAGCCAACACGTTTTCTGAAACACGCACATAGGACAAGAAAGTTGAGATATCTGATCATGAAGTTGGTACCCTCATATGCACGCGCACACTCCTGACTCAGCACATCCACTTCACGGGACACTTCCTCTCCCACTGCGTTTAAAGTGGAACCACGCAGTTTTCCGCGGCCCCCTTCTGCACATCTGGAGGCGTCGCCGCGAAAGGCCGCAGTCCCCCCCCCCGCTCCACGGTCCTCATCATCCTCATGCACCCATTTAAAAAAACCATCGCACTATGTCCGTAATTATTCCACACATGCTTATGCAACAAAGCAGTAGCCAAGCCAAACGACAAACAGACTCGGGCCATAAATTAAGACTTATTTCTTACTTTTAATGGCTTGCACTCTCATAATGTTTGCCACTAATTCTGTGCTGCAAAAAAGTTGCAACGGTGCACTTTTCCTTAGCTCTTATTAACACTGTGCATCTAAGCAACAAAACAAATATGGCATGTGTAGAGATTGGGGGGAAAAAGTAAAAAAAAATCCCCTTTGTAAGTCATTTTCTGAGGTTGAATGACTGATCCAAGGGCTGTAAAGACACAGTTATTCATGCAATATTGTTGTGATTAGTGTTGTGAATCCTCGTACTAAAATAACCACGATCAGTCATCTCACTTAGCACAAGCCAGCCAAAAGAAAAACTTATTTTTTTAGTTAGTGGCTCAATAAATCAATATCAAGTGTCTGGCACGTTCTTAATTAGGTTCAGCTTCAGAGCACCATCTAAATCTCTCTATTATACCGTGTGTTCATGACATTCTCTGATTGGCCATACTACAGTCACATGCAAAGGTTTGGGCAAGTGACACATTCTGTTGTTTTTCAAAGAAGTAATGGCAACCCCTGCAGCAAACACACATTAATTCTTTAGTCTTTAAATGTTAATGTTACTTTTTGTTTCATGAACTTAAATAAAAAGAAAAGACTGGGAAAAGATAACTGTGGCATGTTCAGACGTTAAGGTTCCGTACTGAGTGACGACTTGGTAAAAAAAACCTTTGGCAGATATCATTTCATTTTGTTTCAGCAAAGTCTTTTTTCTTAGTTTTGGAGATGTTCACCGTGCACTCCCTGTCCAGATCAGATATTTATAGGCTGTCTTGCACACACACAACACAGTGATGATCAGGTCAGGGGACTGTGAGGCCTTTTCCAAAAGCTGTTTCTTGAAGTGGTTGGTGGATTTTAAGTCTGTTTCTGATCATTGTCCTGCTGTAGAAGCCAAACTCTTCCATGACACCTTCTTGACTGATTATGAAACAGTTACGTCCAGAACTAGCTGATATTTAAAGGAATCTAGTCTTCACCGTCGACAAGGTGTTCTGTTTCTTTAGATAGTGCAGATTTTTCACCCCAAACACTCATTTGGTGAAGGGAGCCAAGGAACAACATTTTAACTTATCCCAAAGTAACTCATCCATGTAGCTTGTGGACTTGCAGGTACATTGAGGTATAGTGTGTTGATTGTCGATATCGACCCTGAAAGAGTGACCCACAGCTCCTTTGTCAGCTAAACCTTCCTACTACACTGAAGCAGAAAACCTTTACCTCATGCAAAGCCAGGCCCATGTCGGTCTGTCATTACTACACATAATGTTAAACAGGACCTGTGGTAATAGAACATGGACCAACCCGAACCGGACTGACTGTAAAACAGATGGATCTGTACCTGTACAGGTCCTTGGGTGGCTTTGTTCCCATGGTTTGGGTGGACCTGTGAAGACCTCCACATCCTACAGTGCCTTTGTTGTAATATGGCAGTTTTTCTTTCCTAACATTTTCTTGGTCTTCCAGGTGGTTTGATATATGTTATTACCATCCAGGCATAATTTAGATTCTTTTTCAGATCCTCAGTTAGTTGCTTGGATGAACTTATGGATGTTGAGTCGGGAGAGAATTCATCAGCTCTGGAATCAGTTTTTGACCTGTTTTCCCCTGGTCCTAACTGGTAAATGAATGTCTATCAAGACAATTAGAAACGTTCTTGAGATGAGTTCAAAACTTTTAAAAATGCCACAATTGCCATACTGATCCCCTTTTTTAAGATCATGGAATAAAAACCTGTGTCTGTGTACATTTCCCTAGAGTTAGATGAGGTGCACTCCCACTTTATATAATGTTATCATTGACTGATGAAAATCGAGATTAGCTGAAATAAATTGGGAGTTTAAGATGCAGATGGGAAAAGGACTGACATGTAGTCAAATGTTCTTATATCCAATCCTATCCAGTTTCCAAGGAAATAGCAATGATTTATATGAAAAGCCAAAGGTTTAAGCTTTCAAATTTTTTTTATTCCATCTTTCTATCTGATAAATAAACATTTTAGGGCCATTATTCAGAAAACCCTCACAGGGTTAAACAATGATTAGGTTTGACCGCTTCTTTTAAAGGGTATGCAATCTGCCCAAGGTTTCGCATGTACAACTGTGTGGCCTTCATAGTCGAGAACCTACCATTCATCTCTCTTTATTACACTTGAGAGAGAGCAAGGGATGGGACATGGAGGAGAAGAGAGGAGAGGAGAAGCGTTCCTCCCCCAGACCAGGCCTTGTCATTCAGCCATACCCAGCACTCACTTAATCAAGCAGGCATGTGGCATGGTGTGGCAGCTGCCTGGGTGCATAAGTACATGTCTTGTGGTTTCTGCTGGTTTAAGACAGGACGGATGTGGCACTAGTGGCAGCCTGTCTCAACTTGTTCCTGGTGTGTTCGTTTTGACAGTCAGCTAAGACCCCATGGGCAGGCCCTCCTCACCCCAGCTGATCCAAAAACATAATACATTTGGTTTCCGTAGACAGAAATAGAAGCCACATTATCCTTCAAATATGGAAAGCTGTTGCCCAGAGAAACAAACAAGAAAAAAAAAAAGAAAGTCATTTAATTTCTTTCCCCTGCCTTCTGGCTTTTTCTAGAATAGAGTTACTCACACGCAGGCAGCCCCAGCTAGAACACCATATGTATGAGCATTAATCAAATGTTGCCGGGGCCTCGCCTTTAGTACCCAATTCACGATATAACAAATGTTTCTCCGAGCGCCACATCTGTAGAGGATGTCAATAAAGGACTTTGAAATGTACACCAGCGCCGACGTCTCAAAGCCCCTCTTTGAAACGGCTCCCGTCGGAGGTGCTCGGTGAAAGGAGGACCAGCGGGGTATTGGAAAGATGTCCGTTTCCCTGCAACTTTCTCTATATGTAAATCCACGTTTCCCCCCGGCGGGCTCCGTTTCTCAGCGAGGTATCTATATATGGAGCCACTTTATTACGGACAAATCCTCTTTAATGTTCTTGTCGGCGGAAGAACAGCTGGAGCGGAGATAAAAATGAGGAAGCAATCTGCACCAGCTGCTGAAGTATTAATACAAAAATTAACTACTGTGTGTTGGTTAATTGCTTTCTGCTTAATGTGCTTTCAAAAGCCTTGATTCCTCGTTTCTGTTACACAATCGCAACTGCGGCGGGATATCAAGAGGCCTGTGAAATTAAAGATTCCATTTAAAGGAGCAGCCCTCCCCCCTCCTCCCATTCTTCTCACGGCTCAGCGGCCATAATGGACTCATGTGTTGAATAACCAGAATGGTCACATTAGACACCTGCTACTGTGGTCTTGGTTAGACACAGATAGGGAACTCGAACACAAGTGCCGCTCATCCGTCAAGAGCCCATGCAAACATTTCCATAAGTGAGACTGTAAGTTTATCACGCTCGGCTCCGTCCCATTCCGCCGCTCGCACGCCTACACAACCGGCTAAGTGACGACGAGCGCTTTCAAACAGCACAGCTGGTGTATCTGCTTTAACTGCCATGCGTTTTATTTGCATTATTATCTGTTGCCACCTCGCTCCTTAGATCTACACAGACTGAGGCCACATGGAAGCAGTTAAGGACTGTGTGTCCCTTAACAGAAAACAAAGAGATTTTTTTTCCCCTCCTTTCCTCTTAAGGACTCACAGCTCTCCTCCTCCGGGGCCCATACATGCACGGGTCATGTCTCCAGCACATTTAATTCAGTGCTGTAAAAACATTAATCAGAGCCAGATGAAGTGGGGAAGAGTTCTACGACATTATGTTTTTATGGATAATTTGCGGTTATTTATGCAGGATAAATAAGAAAATAATGAGCCACAGACAGAGGACGCTGGATGCTGCTTGGACATTCACGTGAGACAACTACTCCACTATTATTATAAACTATAGATTGAGAGATACTTTAAAGATACACAGAGAGTTACAGATACGAGAGACATACATACATGGATACATAGATACATACATATATATAAATGGATACATAGGTACATAAATAAGGTAAATCTTTGTTTCAATAAACTTGAAACTCTACTTGTTTCCATTGTTGTCCATTAGATGGCTTACTTGTACCACTAACTCGCAGCATGTTGGTGAGGGGGCTCATGGTTCATGATCAGTCCACAGTCGACATCTTCCAGGAAAACAATGCTGGATAAGAGTGCTGTGTGACATATGAGAGGTCAGAGAGAGGGCTGCCACCGCAGAGCCAGAGCCAAAAGACAAGGGAGGGAGCAGGCCAATTTGACACACATTATTGCTCTCTCCCTCTCTCTCACTTACACACACACGTGCACGCACACACGCGCACTCTTCCACCCACATGTACAACAATACATTCACAAAGTTCTAAACTGATGTCTTTACAATTGTTATTTGCCTGAGAAATAAAGAAGCTTATCACCTAGTTCTCCTGCAGCATTCGTGGCGATTTGTGTCGCTGCTTATCTTCCCCATTCTCTCTTACCATTTACCGCACACAAGTGAAATGCCTAAAAATATATATTGGAAAAAAGGCTATGAAATGTATTTGTTAAATCATTAAGTATATGGTACTGTTATATTTGCATTTGGTCTGTTGAACCATATTCACCTGTCTGGGATTTAACTCCAAGCTCTTCAGATTTACATTTTTTTTTACTATAACTATTTTTATTTGTAATCTATGTTGTTGATTTTCTGTGGCGCCAAAGATGATTTTCCACAATGTGAACAATACCCATCCTAACCTTAAGGAAAAAAATTGATATTAATAATAGAAAAAAAAATCCATTAATGCAAATTGAAATATATGTGATATGTGTACCAAACGATGTTAGGGCAGACTACTGAGAAGTAGAAAAGCAAGGCTTGGCTGGTCAGGTGAGAAATATATAGATATATAAAAAAAACAATTTTGTATGATCATTAAAAAGAGGATAAGAAAGAGGGGAATCAGGACCTTATCATATACCGCACAAGTTTTGTGAATATATATATATATATATAAATATATATATATACCTCCCCTCCTCCCCTCTTCTTTGATATTGCATGCGTTGTGAACATGGAGTCTGTATCTGTGTTCCAGCAGCAGCACCTCAAACTGTCATTAAAGCGCATGTCCTCAGGTGGAAAATGACTTCTGTGGGGGAGCTTCTCCAATGATAACATGGATTTGCTCTAAAATACGTAGCTTTTCTCAGAGCATCATGAATAAGTAAACGGTGACGAAAAACCTTTGCATTTTCACTATCATTCCTAATGCTTTTGCTTTTAAGATGCATATTGAGGCATGCATAAAACATCCACTTTCCCCTTTTCTCCGCCGCCGCACTGAATGATGGGAGAAACTTGTGCACACAAGAAAGCAGACGAACGAACAACAAAGTCTAAATGTGTCCTAGGTGCAACTCCGAGGCGTTAAAGTTGCACGTCTCTCCCTTTCCATTTAGCTGAGTATGTCCTTATGCTGAATGAGCTTCATGTGATCTTTCAATTCATCCAATTGTCACTGTTGCCCTGGAAAACAGGTCTGTGATTTTGGCCCCAGCATTGATAAGTTTTTCACTTAGCATTGAGAGGATTAAATCAATTATGTTGATTCTGTATTTACTGCTTGCATGGCCACAGTCGTTTGTAATTAGCTTATTGCTTTTGATCTGATGTAATGTGATGAAATGCCTGGAAGCAGCTCTGGGAGCCTTACTTGGCTGGAGCCACTCTGGTGGGCGCCACATCCAGGCCCCCAATGAAGCCCATCCGATTGTCCAAGCATGCATGGGGACCTGGAGGGGGGGTCGGGGGGACTCGCGTGAGCAGCCGCAGACAGAGAGGCAGTGGGATCAGTGTCGGAGTGGATGGAGGGACCACCCGCTGAGATGGCAGCGTCCTCTAAACCTCATTACCCTCAGAGGCCTTGCTCACCTGATACCTGCAGGTAGAGAGCCACAGGGGGCCATTTGCAATGATAGTGCTCCAAGGCCCAAGGGCCCTCCTAGAGTAACTGGCATTCAACTGTGGCCACCCACATCAATCAAAGACCCCATAACACAGAGATGATCGTCTGCTTTGGAGAGAAAGAGCTGTTTATTCGTGGAAAGCTAATTGTTCTACCTAGTCACTGTTCTGCATCCAAGACCATGCAAGACTACAAAGCACAAAGGATGCAGGATTGGATTCGAAATAGTCCAATATATTTGGAATTGCCTGAAGGATTGGATGTTGCCTGACGGTTTAAGGACAGGGAATCCTTTTCAAGTTAATTCTGTCAACCTTCTGGTGAACAGACGGACGACGTCTTTGGCTTAACTGATACAAGAATGAGCTGGGCCTCAGTTAAATGCAGAGTTTCAAGTGCTGCCCATCTTTCCTCAAAGGGGAACGGCTCCAGCATGACTCCATTCAAAACTACCCCAGGAGGACCCCTCCCACAGCGCCCCCTTACCACCCCCTTGTCTTCCTCTCCCAAACGGGAGAAACAGACCCGCGGTGCGCTACAGACTGTTCTGTTTATGAAAGAGGTCAGGGTGCCACATATGGCCAGCGCGTTAAAATACACACGGCTCCTGCCGTGGCTGCTAAAAATGTATTGCGGCTGTCTGTACATGCAGGAATAAAATAAACTCTGGATGTTTCAGCGAGAAGTGCTGAGAATTTAATGATTGAGTATTTGAAACTATGGTCACATTTGAACACGAAAAAGCTGAAAAGGCGCACGTCTCGAAAAGTCCAAAGATATTGGGTTAGACGTCAGCAATATACAGAGAGTTGTTTGACTTGGCAGGAGGGTGTGCGCAGATTTGCCGGGGATAAGTGTGTGTCACACGCCATCTGAGAGGATCGCAGGGCCACAGTAAGCCATAGGAAACTCGCGGTGAAACTAAACACATGCAACGACAGCCACAGGCAGTCGATGTGAGCCAAGGAGTCTTAGCTCCCAAAAGACTGACCAGAGGGGAGCGAGAGCAGGGCTACTGATAAGTGGAATAAAGAGCAGAAAATATGAATACCTTCCCCTTCAAAGCAAACCATTATGCACCACCGAATTCAGATTATTTTCACTGTGATTCTGCTGCTTGTTTCTCTTGGCGGCACAGAGCTCCTCTCAGGCTGTGGAAGATTTGTGGCTCCGCGTTTCACCTCAGCAGCAAATAGACATTGTGCTTAATAAGACAGAGGTAGGAGATTACACTGCAGATTGTGTTGGCATTAAGAGCAGCACTTCCCTCTGGGTTTTATGATCATCACACCATCAATAAAACCTTGTCTGACACCAAAGACAAACTCTCCACCGCTGTGCGCTGTCCCAGGCGCCAGTAAATGTGAAGAGAAGGTCAGGAAGGGATCATGGTGTGCTGCCGGGTGTTGTACTTGTTTTTTTTTTTACAACTATCACGCCTCACGTCTGGCGCAAATTTACAAAAATACTGGAAGGTTGCGAGTTTGATTCCAGCGACAGCCAGTTCATCCATCACTGGAGAGATTCAGGGAACACCTACTCTCTCCAGCTGGCTGTTGCTTCCAGCCTATGTGGTAGGAAAAAACAATCTAATTCATATTCCTAATTATATTCAGTGATTAAAGTGCTCTTGATTTCATTAAAAAACTATTCAGTGATTAAAGTGCTCTTGATTTCATTAAAAAACT